>NC_064541.1:20045213-21412713 GCF_023856365.1 Brienomyrus brachyistius | reverse complement strand
CGACACTTAGAGAGACCCCCCAAGCCCCGACACTTAGAGAGACCCCCCAAGCCCCGACACTTAGAGAGACCCCCCAAGCCCCGACACTTAGAGAGACCCCCCAAGCCCCGACACTTAGAGAGACCCCCCAAGCCCCGACACTTAGAGAGACCCCCCAAGCCCCGACACTTAGAGAGACCCCCCAAGCCCCGACACTTAGAGAGACCCCCCAAGCCCCGACACTTAGAGAGACCCCCCAAGCCCCGACACTTAGAGAGACCCCCCAAGCCCCGACACTTAGAGAAACCCCCAAGCCCCAACACTTAGAGAAACCCCAAACCCCAAGCCTAACACTTACCCCAACCATAAACCTCAACACCCTAACCCCCCTAAAGCACCCTAACCCCCCTAAAGCACCCTAACCCCCCTAAAGCACCCTAACCCCCCTAAAGCACCCTAACCCCCTTACTTACCGTTTTTTACTTACCTTTTTGGGATCCCCCTTGGTAAATGTACCTAAAACCCCCCCTCCCAAAGGCAATAATTAACAACAACCACCAGGGGGCATGATATTTTATTCAGTTGAACCATTATCACCAAGGTGACCTGCAAGAAAAAATTCTGAAACAAAAAACAGGAGATATGAACTTACCTTTAAAACCCATTGCCTGCCATATGCTTACTTCCCAGGGCTTACCACTACGGGGAACAGTCATTTATACTAGATGTATAGTTTCCTATTGTAATACTATAAAGTAATCTAATATTTTCAAACAGCACTACAGTAAAAAAAGCACTGCAGGTTTCTACCGATTAAATTAAATATTGTTATCAATCATTGTATGAGTTTAATCACTCACACACCATTACACACAAAAACCCAATATTACAATGCAGCAGAGGGCCATAAAAACATTACATAAGAATAAAGATATAATCATTAAACCGGCAGATAACAATCCCTGAGGCTTTATCTTGGATACACAGCAGTACAAATTAGAAACACTAAGGCAATTGGAAGAAACTAATTATTACATCCCACTGACAAAATCAAAGCCAAAACATTAAGGGACATCTATATACCAACCCAGTCTATAACAGAGCAATGTACAATAATTATATTTATCACTACCTACTCCTTGAAAGCTGTAACATTAAATAAGCTTAAAAATTACTTTCAGAGAACACAACAGTTGCAAAAATTCAGGTTCATCTCCGCCTATCGGTAAAACAAAAATCTTAAGGATATTTTAGTGCATTCCAAATTCAATACTTTTAAAGACAATACCTTAGCACAAGTATACCCTTATTTTAAACCAATTAACAGCATAAGGCATTGGGATCTCACATTTGTTATTCAGGAAAACATCTCCCTCACTACCTGTAATGTGATCTTTCTGATCCAATGTAACCATTGTCAGGAAAAGTATGTGGGAGAGACGGGCAACAAATTAGTAAACCATTAGTCTTAAACAACACTTGTACACATTTTCCCAGAATACCAAGCTCATTATGGTAGCACAACACTTCCAATAACATGGCCTAAACAATGTAGCAATTTCAGGCTTACTAGCAAATAGTACATGGTCACACGCACAAAGGGTCAGAATGGAATACAGGTGGATCCAGCGACTACAGACCTGGACACCTCAAGGGTTTAATATGAGGTACGTGGGGCACACTTGGCGGGGGGTGGCCTCAGGAACCCGCTGGCAACATCAGAAATGGATTCAGTTTGTAGGGGGATAACTTGTGTAGCATTTATGTATGCAAAGCACGGGGACACTTACTATTATATCGAGGAACACACACTAATATGTGTGCTGATATTAACATTTCTATCATACCACTAACATCATTTGAGCACTCACCTCTTTGGACCAAGGAAGGCATCCCTGCACCAGGATACAAATTATTATTATTTTTTTTAAATGCAGATACATGAATTGGCACTGCAAGGTTTTTTAGTTTAATGGGGGGATAATACAGCAGATAATCCTGTTAACATATTAGCATCAAAACCGGAAGTGGGAGTAACTCACCCTAGGAATGTCGTCGACACTAGAAACAAAGTACCTCAGATCAGAGTTGAGTAGAGTAAAGACCACTTCCGGTTCTCACTGCTGATTTCCTGGAGCTGCTAGATTCCCTCAACCTACAACAACATGTTGATGTCCCCACACATTCCAGGGGTCACACACTTGACTTGGTGTCAAGTGAGGCCAAGCACAGAGCCCTGTGGGACACCACAGGTGACGTTGTGGATGTGAGATTTTGCGCTGCCAAGGGTGACATGTTCGGTTCTGCCAGTTAGGTATGACGTGAACCAGTTATGAACAGTTCCTGAGAGTCCAAGGGTGCATTGCAGGCGGGGAAAGAGGATGTTATGGTCTATTGTGTCAAAAGCAGCTGTCAGGTCAAGGAGGATGAGTATAGAAGGGGAACCAGTATCTGCCGTCATCAAAAGATCATTGGTGACCCTGACCAGGGCTGTTTCTGTGCTATGGCCAGGGCGGAAACCGGACTGAAATTTTTCAAACAGGTTACTCAGTTTGAGGTGATCATGAAGTTGTGCTGCAACTGTTTTTTTCCAGAACTTTAGAGAGGCATGGAAGATTGGAGATGGGCCCATAGTTAGAGAGAACTTCAGAGTCCATGGTTGGGTTTTTTCAACAGAGGTCCGATGACAGCAGTTTTTAAAGTAGAAGGAATATGGCCAGTCAGGAGGGATTGGTTTATGATCCGGGTGATGAGTGGAGAGATGGCAGAGATGTTGACCTTTAGCAGGGCTGAAGGGAAAGGGTCCAGGGAACTGGTAGATGGTTTCATTTTCCTGATGACGTTCTCCACCTCTTCCCGTGTGGTAGCAGAGAAGGAGCAAAGTGGCTGGACCTTCTCAGGTAGTAGGTCGACAGTTGGAGGAGGCAAGATATTCGTGATGGAGAGGTATGAACGGATATTATCAACTTTTTGTCTGAAGAAATTGATGTGCATGTTGCACCTCTGCTGTTGCACTGCTGACAGGTTCAGAGGACAGAAATTTAAGGTCCAGGGCCAGGGCATCTGCATTGATGGTCTTCAGATTTCTGAAATGGATCTGACGTTTTGGTTTGATATGGGGGGGAGAGAAAGGCCAGCTCCATTGACACTACTTTATGGTCCGAGATACCAAGATCATATACCTGTAGATTACTGATGGGGGCGAAGTTTGAAATGACCAAGTCAAGTGTGTGACCCCTGGAATGTGTGGGGACATCAACATGTTGTTGTAGGTTGAGGGAATCTAGCCGCTCCAGGAAATCAGCAGTGAGATAACCGGAAGTGGGCGTAACTCACCCTAGGAATGTCGTCGACACTAGAAACAAAGTACCTCAGATCAGAGTTGAGTAGAGTAAAGACCACTTCCGGTTATCTCACTGCTGATTTCCTGGAGCTGCTAGATTCCCTCAACCTACAACAACATGTTGATGTCCCCACACATTCCAGGGGTCACACACTTGACTTGGTGTCAAGTGAGGCCAAGCACAGAGCCCTGTGGGACACCACAGGTGACGTTGTGGATGTGAGATTTTGCGCTGCCAAGGGTGACATGTTCGGTTCTGCCAGTTAGGTATGACGTGAACCAGTTATGAACAGTTCCTGAGAGTCCAAGGGTGCATTGCAGGCGGGGAAAGAGGATGTTATGGTCTATTGTGTCAAAAGCAGCTGTCAGGTCAAGGAGGATGAGTATAGAAGGGGAACCAGTATCTGCCGTCATCAAAAGATCATTGGTGACCCTGACCAGGGCTGTTTCGGTGCTATGGCCAGGGCGGAAACCGGACTGAAATTTTTCAAACAGGTTACTCAGTTTGAGGTGATCATGAAGTTGTGCTGCAACTGTTTTTTTCCAGAACTTTAGAGAGGCATGGAAGATTGGAGATGGGCCCATAGTTAGAGAGAACTTCAGAGTCCATGGTTGGGTTTTTTCAACAGAGGTCCGATGACAGCAGTTTTTAAAGTAGAAGGAATATGGCCAGTCAGGAGGGATTGGTTTATGATCCGGGTGATGAGTGGAGAGATGGCAGAGATGTTGACCTTTAGCAGGGCTGAAGGGAAAGGGTCCAGGGAACTGGTAGATGGTTTCATTTTCCTGATGACGTTCTCCACCTCTTCCCGTGTGGTAGCAGAGAAGGAGCAAAGTGGCTGGACCTTCTCAGGTAGTAGGTCGACAGTTGGAGGAGGCAAGATATTCGTGATGGAGAGGTATGAACGGATATTATCAACTTTTTGTCTGAAGAAATTGATGTGCATGTTGCACCTCTGCTGTTGCACTGCTGACAGGTTCAGAGGACAGAAATTTAAGGTCCAGGGCCAGGGCATCTGCATTGATGGTCTTCAGATTTCTGAAATGGATCTGACGTTTTGGTTTGATATGGGGGGGAGAGAAAGGCCAGCTCCATTGACACTACTTTATGGTCCGAGATACCAAGATCATATACCTGTAGATTACTGATGGGGGCGAAGTTTGAAATGACCAAGTCAAGTGTGTGACCCCTGGAATGTGTGGGGACATCAACATGTTGTTGTAGGTTGAGGGAATCTAGCCGCTCCAGGAAATCAGCAGTGAGATAACCGGAAGTGGGCGTAACTCACCCTAGGAATGTCGTCGACACTAGAAACAAAGTACCTCAGATCAGAGTTGAGTAGAGTAAAGACCACTTCCGGTTATCTCACTGCTGATTTCCTGGAGCTGCTAGATTCCCTCAACCTACAACAACATGTTGATGTCCCCACACATTCCAGGGGTCACACACTTGACTTGGTGTCAAGTGAGGCCAAGCACAGAGCCCTGTGGGACACCACAGGTGACGTTGTGGATGTGAGATTTTGCGCTGCCAAGGGTGACATGTTCGGTTCTGCCAGTTAGGTATGACGTGAACCAGTTATGAACAGTTCCTGAGAGTCCAAGGGTGCATTGCAGGCGGGGAAAGAGGATGTTATGGTCTATTGTGTCAAAAGCAGCTGTCAGGTCAAGGAGGATGAGTATAGAAGGGGAACCAGTATCTGCCGTCATCAAAAGATCATTGGTGACCCTGACCAGGGCTGTTTCGGTGCTATGGCCAGGGCGGAAACCGGACTGAAATTTTTCAAACAGGTTACTCAGTTTGAGGTGATCATGAAGTTGTGCTGCAACTGTTTTTTTCCAGAACTTTAGAGAGGCATGGAAGATTGGAGATGGGCCCATAGTTAGAGAGAACTTCAGAGTCCATGGTTGGGTTTTTTCAACAGAGGTCCGATGACAGCAGTTTTTAAAGTAGAAGGAATATGGCCAGTCAGGAGGGATTGGTTTATGATCCGGGTGATGAGTGGAGAGATGGCAGAGATGTTGACCTTTAGCAGGGCTGAAGGGAAAGGGTCCAGGGAACTGGTAGATGGTTTCATTTTCCTGATGACGTTCTCCACCTCTTCCCGTGTGGTAGCAGAGAAGGAGCAAAGTGGCTGGACCTTCTCAGGTAGTAGGTCGACAGTTGGAGGAGGCAAGATATTCGTGATGGAGAGGTATGAACGGATATTATCAACTTTTTGTCTGAAGAAATTGATGTGCATGTTGCACCTCTGCTGTTGCACTGCTGACAGGTTCAGAGGACAGAAATTTAAGGTCCAGGGCCAGGGCATCTGCATTGATGGTCTTCAGATTTCTGAAATGGATCTGACGTTTTGGTTTGATATGGGGGGGAGAGAAAGGCCAGCTCCATTGACACTACTTTATGGTCCGAGATACCAAGATCATATACCTGTAGATTACTGATGGGGGCGAAGTTTGAAATGACCAAGTCAAGTGTGTGACCCCTGGAATGTGTGGGGACATCAACATGTTGTTGTAGGTTGAGGGAATCTAGCCGCTCCAGGAAATCAGCAGTGAGATAACCGGAAGTGGGCGTAACTCACCCTAGGAATGTCGTCGACACTAGAAACAAAGTTCCTCAGATCAGAGTTGATGAGTAAAGACATAAAACTAGCATCAAAACAGGCAATGTACAAAAAACTACAATCATGCTAGCATATTAGCATCAAAACCAGAAGTCGGCATCTCACAGCCTAGGAATACCCTAGAGATTAGAAACAAAGATCCTCAGATCCATCTTAATAAGTAGAGTAAAGAAATAAAACTAGCGTCAAAACAGGCAAAGTACAGAAAAAACTACAATCATGTTAGCATATTAGCAACAAAACCGGAAGTGGGCGTAACTCACCCTAGGAATGTCGTCGACACTAGAAACAAAGTTCCTCAGATCAGAGTTGATGAGTAGAATCAAGTGAAGAAATTAGCATCAAAATAGGCAATGTACAAAAAAAGCTACAAGCATTTTAGCTATTTCAAAAATTAGCATGCTAGCCTGTTAGTATGTGAAATGCCTTGGCATGCTCAGATCAGGCCGAAACGTTGGATCTAGGGGTATTGCGTATCCTAGATTCAGAATCGGCACGCATCTCAAAACTTAGCATGTTGGCGTCAAAATCGGAAGTGGGCGTATCTCCGCCTAGGAATGTAGTAGAGCCTTGAACCAAATTCCTCAGATCTGTCTTGATGATTGGAGGCAACCGATGAAACCAGCAAATCGCACTATATAGAAAGAGCTAAAACATTTTTTTTCTAATATCTTGGAAACAGAGCGAAATAGAGACTTCCTTCAGACGCGTGTACGCATACTGAGAGACCATGCCTGCAATTGAAGAGGTCCCTGGTTTAAGAGGTAGGCAGAGTAGTATCTTTTTTTTGCATGACGTCACCGGCAGATCATTATCTTGAACCCTTAAGGGTGGCTGGTCGGAGGATGGATGGTGGCGCGACACACTGAGCGACCGTGCCTGCGATCAAGGTGGTCCCTGGTTTAAGCCTCAGGCAGAGTAGTATCTGTTATTCAGCCTTGGCAGAATAGTCACAGCACAGACCCTAGAACAACAGCCTTAATGCTAACACACAGAGATAAGTGCTACATGTGTGTGAATCCTTTATTTGGCAAAATAGGGAAAAAAACATATATACGATATACAGAACATACAAGCAGGGGTTGCAAGTGGTGCTGCAGGTTAAGCCTCTGTATCTGTGATCAGAAGGTTGCTGGTTCAAGCACAGCCTTGACAGAATAATCACAGTGCAGATCCTAGAGCAAGGGCCTTAACTCTAACACACAGAGACAGGTGCTACATGTGTGTGAATCGTTTAATTGCCATTTTTGGATAAAAAAGGGGTGGTGGGTGCCTAATCCTCTGTGCTTCTAATCAGGTCAGTGTGCTTGAGCCTGCCCTCAGCAGAATAGTTACAGGGCAGGCCCTCGAGCACACTGCCTGATCTTGCAGTGTGATTGCACACACACACACACACACACACACACACCAGGGTCAGTCAGTGCATTCAAGGGCCTGCCCTATAACTATTCTGCTGAGGGCAGGCTTGAAGCACCACCCCCAACCTTCCAATCACAAGCACAGGGACTTCTGAGTGTCCACAGAGCCACTCACCAGTCCCATTAGGCCCTGATCCGAATTTAACTTTTGACTCTCAAACACGTACGGGTCAGATCAGTTTGTGGATCTGTGGCGATTTCTGAACAACTTTTTGCCCAAATCTGGTTCAGACTGGTCAAACTTGCTATGTAGCCCCTCAGAATCTTGGTGCATCAGCTCTGTAATGTCCATAGTGGATTACTTCTCTGCCTGTCCCAATGTCTTAATTAAGCATTCGATCCACAAGTGCAAAACTGCATAAATTATATTAACGGATTATGTACAGGCACATAAACCGTGATTCTTAAATCGTTAAATAACTTCGTTATATGATTTTTCTAATTGCTGTAATTAGCACATTACTACACCACAATTAAATAATTACACTATATTAATCTCTAATGTTCTCTCTTTTCATTTTCAGTATTTTGGATGACGGTCACCAAACTGCTCTTTTGTTTTGCGACTGTGCATTGAGACTCCAGGAACTTTAAGAGTATATCTCTCTGGATTTCAGGACAATTGAGGAGACAAAATATTACCTTCTATGAAAGAGTGTTTTTTCCACGACATTAGGCTACACTGTGTTTGGATTTTTCAAAACAAGAACCACAGCATAAATGCAATTACTCGCTCTGGTCTTATGTATAATATTTAACCTGGTAGATAGCCTACATATTTATTAACTATCAAAATATAATAAGTCCACCAACGCTGTGGAATACTTTGATAATGATAAAATTTTTTTCACAAAATAATCCAAATCACTTAACATGAATATATAAATATTTTTACAATACACACATTAAAATACTAACAATCATGTGTTGCTAACCCTCTATACTAGTAAATCACTTGAGGTCTTAACCATTTTATTCCATGCTCACCTGAAACACACAAACTTTTTCACATTTCCCTAATGTTTCGTATGTGTTTCATTTATATCTACATATCAATTTCAGCACAAGAATATTATCATTTATACGTTTATGCTTAATTTGGTGCAGAAATGGAGGCGAGCATCTTCTCGCATTAAACACATTTAACTCACCTGAAGAAACACAGGTGCACAGATGACTATACAAATTTGCCCCATTTTTCTGCTCGCAGTTTTACTGACAAGTTTCTCAAGGTTTTAGTAACAAGTCAGCTTGGCTAATCTCTCGAGCACAATGCCGTTTACCGTGGACCAAGTGTGCGCTCGCAGGTATCATGAAAAGTCATTAGCAGGTGGTGAGTTTAAACACACATTTAAAGGAAAATGACTTTTATGGTAGATGATTAACTTCGGTCTTTACTGCAGTACAGAAGGAGCGATAACTGGTCGATTCACCAAAAAAAGTGCTCATATTCAATGTCTTCGCTGGAAGCATTTTCCCTACAACAAACAATTTGAAACGTCCTCATCAATGCGGGTCAAAGACGCCAAATGTTCAATGCTTGTATGGACCTTGACTCAGCAATTTCCATGCTCAGCTTGCACACTCAAAGCAGTTTACATTAGAAACCATACTTCAATATCAGGACATTTCCAATGCTTCAGTTCACATCAATGGGGAGGAAAATATATATAATAAACAGAGAGCCTGCCACCTGGTGTCTATTAAGCAGTACTGCACTAGCAGGATGACCTCCGATTAGGTACAGCACTGAATGTTCAAGGACACATATTTTTCAGAGTTGGTGTTGTGGCACATGTAAATTCAGCATCCTTCTTCCGTAAAGCTGATCTAACCATCCTCTTGGTCACTGTCCCTCATGGAGATCCATGACTCTAACCCTAACCCCCTCTTCCCCTCATACTTAGGATACCCCTCTCCCCCTAACCCTAAGGGCTTCCCCTTAACTCCCTCTCTCCCTAACCCTAAGGATCCCCCCTCCCTTCCTAACCTTAAGAACCCCCTTAACCCCCTTTCCCACTAACCATAAGGGTCCCTCCCTTCCCCCAAGGGACTCCCCCTACCCCCTCCCCCTCTAACCCTAAAGACCCCCCTTTATCCCCTCTCCCCCCCTAGTTCTTCCCCTTCTCCCCTAACCCATAGGGACTGAATTTTACCCCCGTCCCCCCTAATCCTAAAGACCCCCCACTTCAAAAGTTCAACTGTAGCCCTATATATATAAACCCCCCCCTCAACTTCAACCCCAGACCTACACCTACCTACAGACACCATTCGAGACACCTAGAGTTCCTCACTCTCTCATTTGATCTCATTTTAGGGTTTTATTTCATTTTAATTTGATTCCATTTTAATCCTACTCTTACTTATGTTTCTTTAATTTATTTTACTGGATCTATTTATTTATATATGTATTTATCCAGAAGATCTATTTATTGACCCACCTATTTATTTTATAAATTAAGTATATCATTTTAATCTTTTTCACAATGGATTTTTATCTCTTTAGGGGTTATCCAGTCATTTGCCTGGATACCTTTAGGGTTCTTCATACTTATCACAAGGGTCTCATTGATGAACATTACTCCTACTTACCGCCAATGTCAGCCTCCATCAGACATGGTCTTCAGCTCTGCCGAGAACATCCATATTATATATGGAGGAGATCCTTTAGGGACGCCTCCACCGCTGTCTGGGGATTCCGCCGCTGTCGCAGGGGGTTTCTGGGAGGTACAAATAAATAAACATTTTTTTAAAAGAACACGAGGAGGGGAAACAAGATTGAAACACCATTTGGGTGCCCCACCTCTGCCGGTTTTTATTTTCTTATTTTCACTTTTTATTTTCATCCATATTTTCTATTCTAGTTTATTTTAGCAGTTTCGGAACAGCACCCAATACATACGTCATTCTCCCCATGGGGCAATGCACCTGAAAAATTATAGATGCAATTTTAAAACCAAGCTTTCGCCGGGGGCAACTTCTTTGCCTGGGGGTATGGGCATCTCCGCCAAGGGAACCGAAAACAATAGAAAAGGGAAAAAGTTAAAGGTTTAATGCAGCCAGTGCACTCTGAACAACAAAGCAATGATGGCTCTGAGGTTGGCTGGAGACGTGTAGCACTTTATGTTGAAGATGGCAAATACACCAACAACCATTGCTATGCAAAAGGAATAATTTATCTGGGAAAAGTGGAGGGGAAAAACAGGGATTACTGAAGTCTCCGTCCAGTCCTGCGGTAGTGTGGAAGTCAAGATGTTCTCATTCATTTGCCATGTCCCAGACGAAGCTGGCCATCCAGTAGACCAGGGGGCTGACCCCACTGACAAACTGGAGACGCTTAGCCTTTGTGACTTGCTCCTGCATCAGGTGAAGCAGAAAGCTTGCCGGAATCAAAGACATAGCAAAAACCACGTACATAGCTACCACTGCATCCAACAATGTCTTCAGCCTGTGGAAAAGGAATAAAAACATCTAAAGCATCACAGCATAAAACCTCTTCCTATTTAGTGATGTATGAAAATGTTTCGATCTGGCTAGATAAGTAATTCTTCAGTGCAGTCACTCACACAGTGACCTTGGAGTGCTGCTCCATAATAATAATAATAATACATTTTATTTATAATGCCCTTTACATCCCAGGATCTCAAAGGGCTACAAGTTAAAATAGACAAAATAAATAGTTTAAAAAGTAAACAAATTTAAAACTTCTAAGTGGAGGAACCAAAGGTTTTGTTAAAAAGAAAAGTCTTTAGATGCTTTTTAAAACAGTCAGTGGGTTGTGGTGCCCTCAGGAAGTCAGGGAGGGCATTCCATAGGCGTGGAGCAGCAGCACAGAAAGCCCTATCTCCCATAGTCTTCAGATTGGTTCTTGGTTTGTGGAGGAGGTTGGCCTGCGTAGAACGGAGGGAACGTGTTGCGCGTTGTGGGTTGATAAGTTCTTTGAGGTGGGGGGGGAGGCATGTCCATCGACGCATTGGTGTGTAAGAAGCAAAACCTTATACTCAATCCTGGCGGAGACGGGAAGCCAATGAAGTGAGTGAAGAATGGGAGTGATGTGCTCATGTTTTCGCACTCTCATCAGGATCCTTGCTGCAGAGTTTTGAATGTATTGGAGCCTCTGCAGGCTCTTGCTAGGTATCCCAAAGAGAAGTGCATTACAGTAGTCCAGTCTAGAGGAGATAAAGGCATGGACCAGCTTTTCGGCATCAGATAGGGAGAGAATGGGGCGGAGTTTGGAAATGTTCCGGAGATGGTAGAAGGAGGTCTTACAGAGATGGTTGATATGGGATTCAAAGGTGAGTTGGGGATCCATTTTTACGCCAAGATTTGTGACTGTTGATGAGAGAGAGATATTAGAGCCAGAGAAGATGATACTGGTTATGGGTGATGATTTTATCTGGTGAGGGGTGCCAACCAGAATGGCCTCGGTTTTGGAGCTGTTGAGTTGAAGGAAATTGTGATCCATCCAAACCTTTATCTCCTCCAGACAGACGGTGAGTTGAGATGGGGATGATGGGGATGATGAGTGGCGTTGCAGCTGTGGCATTTACATAAAGCTGTGTATCGTCGGCGTAACAGTGAAAGGAAAATCCATGGCGGCTGATGACCTGACCGAGCGGAGAAAGGTAAAGAATGAAGAGCATGGGGCCAAGAACTGACCCCTGGGGAACGCCACAGGAGACTGTGTGTGGCTTTGAGGTGGAGTCACCCATAGCAAGGTACTCTATCCGGTTTGCGAGGTATGATTGAATCCAGCTGAGGGCAATGTCAGTGAGTCCAAAGGTGGAATGTAGTCGATTTAATAAGATGTCATGGTCAACTGTATCAAATGCAGCAGATATGTCCAGGAGAATAAGCAAGGAGGAAGAGCCAGCATCGGATGACATCAGGAGATCATTTGTGACTCTTACAAGTGCAGTTTCTGTACTGTGGTTTGACCGGAAACCAGATTGGAATTTTTCATAGAGGTTGTTGAGTTTCAGGTGGTTATGCAGCTGGATGGCAACTACTTTCTCAATCACTGTGGATATGAATGGGAGATTGGAGATGGGCCTATAATTGGAAAGGACTTCTGGGTCCAGGTTGTGTTTTTTGAGAAGTGGTCTTATAATGGCTTTTTTTAAGACAGAGGGGATATGACCAGTTTGAAGAGTTATTTATAACAGAGGTGATAAGGGGACTTAAGATAGTGATATGGGTCTGCACCAGGGAAGTTGGGAAAGGGTCTAAGGCACAGGTGGAGGGTTTCATCTTCCTGATGATGTTTTGCATCTCTTCTGATGAAGCCAGAGAAAAGCAGTTTAGGCGCTGAGAAATAGCACATGTTGAGGAAATGGTTTGGATCTGAGGACCGGAAAGGGCAGAGCGAATATGTGCAATTTTGGATGTGAAATAATCCATGAAATGGTTGCACTGCTCTGCTGTGGTGCCAGTAAGTGGGAGGAGGGGTTGCGGTTCGAGGAGATGGTTAACAGTGGAGAAAAGCTGTTTGGAATTTCCCGCACTATTTCTGATGGCATCAGAAAAAAATTTCAACCTTGCCTCTATGAGAGATTTCGAATATTTTTGTTGGTGCTCCCGGTAGGCTTGCTTGTGAACGGTAAGGCCAGATGCTTTATAGCGCCGCTCAAGGACCCGACCTGCTGTCTTCATTTTCCGAAGCCCATCTGTGAACCAGGGCGCTGAGCGTGAGAAGGTCACAGCTCTGGTTTTAACAGGGGCATGGTGGTCCAGAAGGCTACTCAGATGGCTGTTATAGTAGTCCACTGCTTCATCAGCTGATGAAAAATTTGTGGAAAGATGCTGAAGGTCTGCTGCCAGGTGTTCTGGGTTGATGTTTTTGAGGTTCCTAAAGCAGATATTGCGTTCAGGCTTGGTGAGGCTAGAAGGAGATGGCAACTCCATAGAAATTACCTTGTGGTCGGAGACACCTAGGTCATACACCTGCAAGTTGGTGAGAGAAGCAGAGTTTGTGATGACCAGGTCCAAGGTGTGCCCCCTGTTGTGTGTAGGGACATCAACAAGTTGTTTTAAATTAAAGCAGTCGAGCAATTGAAGAAATTCAGCAGCAAGGCGACAAGTGGGGGAGTCAACATGGATGTTCAAATCACCTAAAATGATGACATTGACAGAGGATGTGCAAAAAGTTGTAAGGAGATTAAACATCTCAGAGATGAACGATGAGTTTGGTTTTGGTGGTCGGTAAGTCAGAAGAAATAGCAATAGTGAGGTTAAGAGGTTGGTTGATGGTGGTGATGCCATACTTGTCCAGGCCAGCATTTGAATGCAGATTACTTCTGAGGATGGCATCGTTTACGACATTCATGATGGACACCATGGAATGCCACCCTTTGTTATTGTACCATCCCTATAGTATCAGTGTTTGGGCAACAGTCGAACATCTTGCAATTTCCATTGGACAATATAATTTCTAACAATAATAGGTGATTCTGCAAAGTATGTTAAGGCAGCAGCAATGCTAGCTACTTGACGTAACGTCATATTCTCGTTCAAAGTATTTTAAGAATGGTCCTCTCTCTTGCATAGCAAACTGAGTATTTACACTTCAAAGAAAAGGTAAGTAATTAAAACAAAAAGGGTTAGGGCTGTTGTACTGACTTTACCATAACTTTCATATAATTAAATATTTTAGACTTATGAAATTAGATGCGAGAAAATCCAATTTTTGCCTAATATGAGGCATAATCAGACTCATGATTTTCAAAAAAAAAATTGTACATTTTTTACCAGCTGTGCCCTTAGTTAACCCTCAATTTTAAACCATGACTTTGTATTAGAAATTGCAAAATTACCTGATATTTCTAAATTGTTTGAGATATACCATTTGGAGATTTAGTGCATGATACTATAATTATATAGACACAATTATTTTGTAAAAAAATTCAGTTAAAAAGGTGAATAAGGTTGACAAAAACACTATTTTGCATCTTCACACTGTACAGCTCATACAAGAACCAACCCTTGTGATATTCAGCATGTGCCCCATCTGGATCAAAACATCCTTCATGGTTTTAGGGTTCACATTAAGCACAGGAAGTTGCCCATCAACAGAGATTCCTCCATACCTAAGGAAAAAGACATTAACGGCTTAATAGCAGTTCACTCCTACACTGTGTTCACTGTGTCATTCAGTAGAGGGAGCGTCCGTTCTGCATATGCTCCAGTGTGAGAGTATATAGACTAGCTTACATTTCTAATGGATAGTACTTGAAAAATTACGTTGAGATTCTACAGAAAATAATAATTTACCTTTGTTCATTCACCCAGAATTTTATTTTAAAACTGGAAAAAACATAACAGTGTTAACAAAAAACTGATTACACTGATGGAAAAATACTGTGAATATAGGAATACTATACAATTCGGGGAAAAATGTGAAAAAAATCTATTAAAAAGCATTGGATAATAAAAATACCTGGTCCTGATGAGAGTAGGGTAGGTCTTAACTAGGTAATCTGAAATATTTTTGCTTGTGAAATCAAGCAGTACGTCACCAGTGGGTTGAATTCTCTAAAACATTCAGGAAAAAAATACCATAATAAATAAAGTTGCAGAGAGCACAGGACACGAGATGGGACACCCTGCATTGGATGGTAATTAGTCACGGGCAAATGAAGCTTCATAAGCCATTGTCTGTATTTTTGACCTCACTAGAAGGCAGTCTTAGTTAATTTTGAAGCTTGAATTCAGCACTTTTTAAAAATAGAGAGCAAAAACTAGTGGTGTCAGATAATACAGCAAGTGGTTCATGAAGCTTCATTTGGCCATCACTAATGGTGATGCATTACAAGTCATACATACCCATACTATGAGCAATTTAATCATGGCTACATATTTTTGGACATGCTATATGAAACTATGGTACCTAGAGGAACCCTACAGAAACATGCAAACTCTGCACACAGAGACACAATTCAAATCACAAACCCTGGGTATGTACAGCTGCAATGCTACCTACTGTGCTATTGTGCTACCAATAAAGTGAGAAGTAGTATATAATTATGGAGATGCACCAATACTAATGAACTAACTGGGAGTACAACAGCAGAGAGATAGTCGTAAGGAAGGGAATTGTGGATGGGAGTGTTCCTTTTGACTGTATGGTTGCTTGCATTTTTTGACCCCACTAGATGGCGCTCTTGGTTTGCTTTGTGTCATGCTTTGAGCCCTTTTCTGAACAGTGAGCATCATCTTGTGGGGCCAGAAAATACAGCAAATGGTTCATGAAGGTTCATTTGGCCATCACTAGAATACAGTGTATAAATATAGCCTTGTAGCTTATTTTTGTAGTCTTTAATTCGATTCAATTCAATTCAACTCTATGGTGATTACAGTATACAGAGGTACACCTAATGAGAAGTGTCTTGTTACTTCTAGAGCTGATGCAAGAAGTTTAAAAATAGAATAGTAGAACACAACACTGCTTACTGTGAAGTAGTAATTATTGATTGTTCTTATTCTGCCAATAAATTTGTAATGAATTAATGTGTTCCTTGACCAGTTTTCAGCCAAAAATGTATCTCATTAGCTTAAGCAGTGCTGAGGATGACACATAGATGCATCCATCAAAGGCTGCGTGATGATTCCACAGGTCTCCTATTTCAAAGATGTTATGATGGATAATGATTGTGGAGATGGAGGAGAATGTGGGGCTTTGAGGATAAATCCATCTGATATGGGAATCTAAAGCATTGAAACACTAAAAAAAATTTGACACAGTTGTACTCCAGGAAGCAGGGTAACGAGAAAAGCACTGACTATAAATCCTTCAGCAATAAGAAACACAGGGAAAGCTACCTTGTCATTCTCTTTATGCGTTTGTATTTACTGCTTTTCTTAAAGGACACACCTGTTATTAATTTCATTGGTCCTCTCCACAGAGTCGATGTCCATGTGGATCCTAAACTTGATGCGAGCTGGCAACTCAGAAGTCCAAGGGGTCATGTCCAGGAAGACAAGTCCAGCCCAGAGCTTGTTCTCTCCCTGCAGGTCCAGGGTTTTGACCGTCATCTGACCCTCAACAGAGAGGCCGACAAACTTGTCCAGGTCCAAGCACTTGAAAAAAAGCATGTGGGGGGGGGGTGTCACATTTTCTAACCTGGGATGTGTGAGGAATGGGACCCAACACCACACATCAAGAAAGGTTCTTCTGCCAAAGAGTGGCGGTCCTCAAACCTCAGATTCATGCTCCCTGACACCTCAGCAGTGGCCCCCTATTACAGGCAAAGCGTATCTAACAACCCCATTCAAAATACTGTACAATACAGCCCAAAAAGGCCCAAGACCAGGCCTGAAAGCTGACGTGTCATTCCAACATCCGATAAAACACGCGACACGAAAAGCAAAGCATATAATAGATAAACAAGAATGGGCATCACTTGGGTGAATGCGACGATAGACATGTATTTGCATATGTGATCTACATTTTGAGGCAACTCCCGGAAAAACGATCTCTATGGACACAGACTGACAGGCCATACTGTCTGAAGCCTAAACTGTGGAGCTGGTGCAGACTGACAGCTGTGCCTAATTTGGCTCAATCAAATGGGCTTATCTGTCACACTGAAGTACTGTTTAGCCCGACCGGGGACAAAGGCTAAATGAGGAGCAGATCCTACTCGTGCTTTACAATGTTTCTCCATTTACATGCCCTGTGCATTTTCAGACCTTGGCCTCAGAACCAGGAGACTAAAAAGATGAATTGAGCAGGTGACAGAGAGCTGTCTACTCAAAATACCCTAATGTGATGCAATTCAACTCAAAGAAAATGTACCGAGTTCTTTTACACATACACAGACACGCACGCTTACCCGGCCTTCTCAGCGTCACAGAAAATGTTATTCCTCTCCCAACAAAATTGGGATCCTTTAAAATGTTACATTCCCACAACTTATTACTCAAGGGGAAAGTAGAAGGATAACATAAATCCACTAACCTTATGTGATTTAATTAGTTACAGCATGGCTATAATGTTCTCCTCCGTTAACTTACAGTAATCTATTGATAGTACAGCTATTGTGTTATTACACAATAGCTGTACTAACGCAATATTACTACAGGCTCCACCTCCAGAACTTTCTCTTGCATCTTCTACTTGATCAACTACTTGATCGCTTTTTTTTTTAGAAGAAACCACAATGGGACTAGGGTGACATTTCACCACTCTAATTCAGAAAGGTCAAGCTAAAATCCTTTTGGCAATAGTGCAAGATAAAGACATTTCCTGCTCTTTCCACTTCTATCCTGTGCAAAAAGTCATAGTTCATCCATACATTTTCTGATGATTTCTCCTAATCAAAATATAGTAACTAGAAGTCAATCCTGCAAAGCACAAAGCAGAAGGCAAAGCAATGTTCAAGAGGGAATGTCACTGTAAATACAATTAAACAAACAGTTACAGATGTGCTTTACTTTTAACTATTATTAAACTGCAATTATGATGACTTGTTCAATTAGTAACATTTTCCATGAATGCAATGTCTAAAAGATTCTATAAACATTAGTACACTTTATATACCTCCCTTCTTGGCATAGTTGGCCCAAATAACTTAAAAATTCAGTAAAGATGTAAGACACTGTAGATTAGATTCATAGACAGACTTAATAGCAGTTGGTAATAAATAATTTGAACATCTAGGTAAGGAAAGCCAGGATTATTCATTCATTCATTTTCTATACCATTTGTCCTGGTATAGAAAAAGTATTGGGTCATGGAGGTCCAGAACCTATCCTGAGACAATGGGCACAAGGCAAGGAATAACCGAGCATGGTCCACCAACCTATTGCAAGGCACATGATTATACATCATAAGTATTATAAGTAAATAATGGATGGGTTCAAGGACAACTGTTGGTCAGTTCCTCCTCGTCCCATATATATGTGAGAAATAAGTATGTAGGTTTTATTAGACCTGTCGTTAAGAAGGATATGCAGTGCTTCCATGCAGCACTCACGGTAGACTGTGCAGCAGTAGATGAGCCCATAACAAGACAGAAATGGACCACACAGTCTCAAAAAATACCTACGACAGGACAGCACAATAGACATTTTAGCGTCTCTCTTGATACCTTTTAAATTGTGTGAAAGCGGACTGCATTTCAAGCATTTTTACAGGGATTAACATAATAGAATTTCAGTCAAAGATCAATTTTGGTAGAAAATTTGTGAAAAGATACCTGATAATCGCTTCTTTCAATCCGGAATGCACTCACAGTATTACAATTGGGTCAACGACAATGGGGTCACCTACTTCCCCTTTTCATCTGTAAGCTCACGACAGCTTACCCTGGATGATGTCACATTCAATACCTTCTACCTGAACTGAACAGCCACAAGCAAAAGTTCAACAATTAAACAGGGCTGATGTTGAGTGCTACTCATATGTGTAACTCAACACCCTGACGTTATCCACTATCTAGCACTCTAATATCAAGGTGTTGAAGCTTTTTTGAAGAGTAACATTACCTGGTGCAACTTCTCTGATCGCAGATCGGGGCCAGCAGTGTGGTGGTCAAGCACCCTGGGAAGCTGAGTAGGGAAAGAGTTTATGGGTAAGTAAACACATTAACTGCAGGATAAGCCTGAATAAGCCAAATGTCTATTGTTTTAATGCAATCATACAATATGTAACACTTACAGGTAGGTGTACACTACTGGGAGAAATACTATATTGGGGCAATTCCTGTTTGCTTTAAATATTGGAGGCAGGTGTGGAGAGGTGGGGGGGGGGGCTCCTTAGCCTTTGATACCCATGCATAGGCAGCTCATGGCATCTTTAGACCATGGCATGCTGCATTTATACTGCATAGTCTCACCACCTCACTGGGATTTACATGCTATATTTAATACATAGTATAATAATAACTGTCTTATTTAAAAGAGAAATGAATTAATATGTGGCCTTGGGGCGCTTGCTTAAATATGTAACAATTTTGCAAACATATTAGTTTCATGACAAAAGTCTATTGACAAGCAAATTTTACATTTACAGCATTTGGCAGACGCCCTTAGCCAGAGCGACTTACATGCTTTAAGATTCTACAATGAATTTGTTCGGATACTAGCTCAATAAAGACCCAGACTATGAATACTATCTGAATACTCTGTTGGGAAATTTTTTAACCCTAACCCTAATTTTTTTAATAAGGAAAAGAGCCCAGAGTAAGATGCCAGAAGTAATACATCTCCACACATACATTTCCTTTTTAGTATGCGTTATATTTTTTCTGACGGACTCATTTAGTTCTGTTCTTGCCATTTTCCTTTTAATTGTAATTGTAGTCACTGGCTCCCAAAGGGATACTAAACAAAAATGTCTGGTGTTTCTTGTTACTGTATTGTAAAGGTGTTACTAATTAAAAGTCACCCAATGAGACTGCTTGTAAATTAACTTTTTAACTCAGAAAACTGATACCATCTCCTAAGGCTTTCTGTGCACTGTATACTTCATTAGACTTAAGATGCATTTTAGATTTTAAATAGCTGGAAATCACAGCATCTTCCTTAATAAAAAAAACCTGCATTTATTCCAAATAATAGCTAGTCTTCCACCAGAGAAAAACAAACAAAAATATATACTATTTAAAAAAAAATAAATAAATCAGGAAACATTCTGCGATAAAGAGAACTCCAAAAATCCACATCCTTCCACTTACATTCGCCCTCCCTTATCACTTCAGATCAAGAGGTAGCAGTACTGAAAACGCAAATTCCCATGCAGGGGCTGTGATTGAAACTGTCCCCCACAGCTGTTTACAACAGGAAAGACCCATGCAGAAAAACATGGGCCTTGACTATGGGGGTGGAGTAAAACTGCTTATCTGTATGGGGCGGAAAAGGCAGAGCTGGCAATCTCTCCAGCCTGATTGGACGTTGACTTATTTTGCTGTTCAGCAGGTCAGCTAATCACACCACTACCCTCCCCACCGCCTCAACAGAAATGACCGTAACGACCACTCTTGTTAGCAGCGAATTTCAATTAAACCAAAATTAAACATGTGCTCTCCACACACAAGCACAACGTGGTACTGTCCATTTAGTATCAGGGAATGCAAACATATTCTCTTTCCTGTTAGCTTTGCATAGGATAAACCACCATTTGCCTATGAACTTATTCCTTGATTTTATTTTTAATATTACAATTTTTCATGACACTGACAGAACTTCAAACCTCATGACTTCACCCACAAAACAGGGAGAACAAATCCATTTTTAGATGACAATATGTCCTTACATGAAAAAAATATCCCAGTAAACCACATTTTATTATCGACCGTGCCTGCTCTACAGATCGGTAGCTTTGGTTACTGAAACCTTGCATCACTTCCCCGCCCGTCCTCAATATAAAAAACATGGGTGAAAGACCCCAAATCACCCAATGTCCCACTAAAGCATCCATGTTTATTCTGTTAAAATGTAAGCCCTGTAGCTAAGAACTGCTCTTACCGTCATGGTTGTGAGGGCTGGGATTCAAAAGCATCCCCACTGCTCACATTTAGTCAAACATCCTCTTCTATAAGCCAGAGTTAGGAAACTGGCTTCTCAGTCAGCATGAAAGTAATAGCTGCTAAGTGTTAAAGACCGAGTTCTCACTCCATCCTGCAGAACTGATGACTGTTTTAGCCCCCTTCTGATGCTAAATCAGACATGGGGCCTGATGAGAGCAAGAAGAATCATCACCCTTAAGAATTAAGCTTGAGAGGACTGACCAAGTGGAAGAGCTTGAAGAAGTCAATGTTGTCGTACATGCTGTCCTCAATGGCATGCAGCTTCTGCTGGCTCAGGGTGCACACGGCTTCACGCACTCCGCACAGACCCTCAGGACTGGGGATGTAACGTTCCAGGAGGACTTGACAGCAGGCTAAATCCTTCAACCTTAGGTCTGGCACTCCACTCGCAAACTAGGTAGCAAGGAGCACACAGGAAATGACAATCAGACCTACCAACTCTGCACAACAATCACATCATTTTGCCCCAATACATATGAGGTAAACAGGCATGCTTAGTTAAAAACACAGCCCTACAGACAAATTTCACCGGCAGTGACAATGGATTTCCAACCTTCAGATACCATATGTCCTGCACCCCGGCCTCCTCAAACAGAACAGGCATTTCAGGGTTTGGAATGGAAAATATTTCATAAAGGATCCAGCTTTCAGAAAATGTCAGAAAATGATTTATCAGACAGATTTGAAACAACATTCCCAAGCGGAAGCAACAAAATGGAAAGAGCACAGCGTCACATGCAGCCTCAGATGGTTTTGTCAAGATTTTGTTGGGCATGTGTCTGTGTGTACTGTGAAAAAAAAACCTAATCAGTAAATACAAAAATAAAATCCTTGTGTTAAATCTTGCTTTATTGCGTAATGTTTCACTGAAACACAAAGCACAAATGTGGGGAAAAAAATCTCGTTCCCTAGTGTTCTGCCTTTTCAGAAATAAACAGCGCATAATTTCCCTTAAGCGTTGAACTTCATGTAAAATAACAAAATATTAAGTTACACCATAAGGCTTATTATAAAAAAAAATCTGAGTTTTTTCTCTGTCATTGTTCTCTCTTGCATGTGTAGCGCCCCCGTCAGCCCTCTATGGGGTTGTACACTGTATTAACACTAACCGGGGAGCCCAGGTTTCGTTTGTCCTCTCCCTTTCTAATGCGCTGCGATCCAATCAGGGCCTGTGCTAAACTAGCATATGCATCTATGGGCTCTATGTTCGGTGCAGTCTTCTCCGCAATACACAATGACACAGTTAACTTTAAAACATTTACTAAATGACACTAATCGACACCAAACATAATACATTCAAAAATATTCAAAAAGAACAACAAATATACAAGAACCCTCAGTCCCTCAGGTACCGGTGGCCCTCAAAACACGCGTCAACTCTGCACCCTGTGCTCCCTGACACAAAGAAGTGAGCCTCTGAAACAAACTGGCGTTAGTCCCTAAGATTACTGGAGTCTGATCTGGGGTAATTGGGCCCGGGCAAATCAGTGCCAGAACAGACAATGTCTCAGGAGCACCTGTAAACTCTTTTGGGAACTGAACCTCCACCACCACATAGCCTTTGTATGGATGTTCTTATGTTCTTATAACTGGCTTCACTAAGGCCCCATATGGCTAAACCAGATACAGGTGGATGGGGACATTAGACAAGTACTGTGCATACCACTTCTCAAAGATAATAGTTACCTGTGACCCACTATCCAACAGTGCTGTACATGGGTGACCATTGATCTTAAGCTGCACTGTAGATATGGGCCCTACTAAACCTTTCCGCACAGAATTTACTGACTTGAACTGTATGGCTTGTTTTTTTACAGAACAATGCAATGCCTCGTTCCCAGATTCTCAGTCACTATTACTATGTTTCTCCCTGGCTCTACGCAGTGAAGCTATCAGTTTAATGACTTCCTTATTTTCTGGATACGTGCACTTCCTAGCTATATGCCCGTTTCCTCCACAACGGTAACAGAAACGGTCAGCCTCTCTCATGCCATATGTCTTGTAAGAAGATGGTGAACTGCCTTCGTTTGAAATCGGTTTGACAGCACTAGCCAAAACCGATCGTACCCTGACCTCTTCTAATGTCCTTACCTTCTGTTTAAGCCTACTAACTCTCTTCTGCAGTGCAACAACATCTGACCTGTCCTTATCCACAGATAATGGTTCCAAAGGTAAAATTTGTGTCTCCATAGCATCCCTAGTAGCATTAGGATTGCTGCTCATTGCTATTACTTTAGACTTCAAGGCCTTTAGATCAGCCTTTAACTCCTGCATCTCAAATCCTGACACAACAGAATCCTCTTGAGCTCCAACATTATGAACCCTAACACTTACTTGCTGCCGTGACTTTTCATACTCTTTCTCTTCCAGAATCTCGGTAAGTCAATAAAAGCAGGGGGGTTATTCCTCCTCTCTTTGAGGCACAATTGTAATAACAGCAAATCAGCGCCCACTGCTCCTCTGAGTAACTGCTCTACCCTTACCCTATCCATATCCCTTACCAATATTCCTCCTTTCTTTACCACTTTTGCCAGGAAAGGTTCCAGTCTCCTAAAATAATCTGATAATTTCTCACCAGATTTTTGTTGCATAAAACGGAACGCAAAATACAAATCCTCGCCAGATTCTGGTGACCCAAAAGCACTGTTTATAGCTTTCAGGTATTCTTCGGGCTTGGCTTCAGGTTTACTGAATCTCAGAACCCTGATAATCTCTAAAGCAGGGCCCCTCAAACTTTCCAGTATTCTACGCCTCTTCTCTATCAGGACAATCACTCTCCTCTACCATCAAAGTTGCCTGCTCCAGCTAATACTCCAAGGGTTCCTCCCCTGCAGGAGTGGGAGTGATGCCTGAAAAAACCCTGGGGCGGCGGTAACCCTGACCCTCAGACTGACCCTTATAAACCTGTTTTAACAACTCTCCCATTACTTCAAAAAGTGACTCCTCACTGTCCCTTTTAGAACTACTGGCAGCACAATAGCTCCATAAATCAGCCACGGTTTTCCCTTCAGTCATTAAAAGGTCCTTCAATTTTTCTGTGAACCCACTTGGAACCATAGGAGCCAGGTTAGCCACTACAATTTTCCACACTTGGGCTCCATCAACATATTTAACTTCCCTGGGGGCAGTCGAGAGTTCCATCTCCTCCGAGCATTCGTACAGGACTATCAGGCAAACGGCCTCTTTACTGTACGTCTTACCTCTCACTCTCATGCGTCCGCAACCCTGAACGCCTTGAAGTACTTCCTCAGTTTGCCGACCGGTAACTTCCTCGTCTACTCCAACCACTAAGAAGGCATGGTTAGCCTCAAGACCTTCCACCTGACACCAACGAACAAGCTCGCCCTGAAACGTTAAATATAACTGGGACTCCATTTGACAAACGCCTGGCAATTTTCTAAAACTGAAGATCGCACCTAACTACGAGTTAATTTTAATAAACGCAACGCATATCCCAGCGGTGCCTCCAATTTATGTAGCGCCCCCGTCGGCCCTCTATGGGGTCGTACACTGTATTAACACTAACCGGGGAGCCCTGGTTTCGTTCGTCCTCTCCCTTTCTAATGCGCTGCAATCAGGGCCTGTGCCAAACTAACATAGGCTATGTTCGGTGCAATCTTCTCCGCAATACACAATGACGCAGTTAACTTTAAAACATTTACTAAATGACACTAATCGACACCAAACATAATACATTCAAACATATTCAAAAAGAACAAATATACAATAACCCTCAGTCCGGTAGTCCATCAAACACTTAAATATGAAGAAAATTAAAGCAAAGGACCGTGGCAGGCCTGGTTGATGCTTGCGTCCGTAGTGACTACAAACGAAAAAAAATGGACGCTTCACTCTGAAGAGCAAAAACAAAACAAATAAAAAATAATACGCCTACCAGTCCACCCAATTCCAGGCGTGCTCCAAATATCTTTCCTTCATCCTACGGTCTTTCCCTCCCGTAGGGCGAATTTACTCTCCCTCTCCGAAGCGCTGTGCTGGTGATTCTCCGCTGTCCGCAGCTTGTGGCGAGCCCCTCGCAAGACGAGCAGTCCTGCGACTCCCGCACCAGCCGGCTTCTCTCTCTTGACCGGGTACGCTGGCATTTCTCACCGCTCCACGGCTTGAAACAGTCGCTCACAAGACGAGCAGTCTTGTCCGCTTCTCCTTCCCCGCCAGTCTTCCTTTTTTCCCGCCAGAGTCTCTCGTTCCCGCCAGTCTCTTGCTCCCGCCCCTTTTCCCGATTGGCGGACATAACAGAACCCAATTAAAGTAAACGGATACAGGAATGTAAAACAACCATGTTCTATTCATACTCCGCAGAATAAAATTTTAAAAAAGAATCGAACACCGGATTACACATGCGTATGCCTGTTGGGTAAGAGCCTTCCATTAAAAAATTGTCTTAACTTTAAGATAAAAATTAAAAAAAAAAAAAAAAAAACAATACCAAAATTAAATGAGTCTAAGGCTAAATGAAGCAGGACTGTTAAAGGATAATAGTAAAATCAATAAAGTTCTATGTAATGACAACACGGTAATGTAAAAGTAAGCTATTGAACCAATAGAAACCAAGGACATCAGCAAAATTATCAAAAAGTATACAGATAAATAACTTGAATTTGCACAGGGGAAAATTTATGCTCCTTCAAGCTAGAATCAAACGAGTGACCTAAGGATGTCCATCTGCATTTCCCTACAGTCCTCTGCTCTACCCGCTGAGCTATCAAAGGGAGCCAGAAGAGCACTTGGAAGATAGGTAAGTGAGCAAAAATCCTGAGAACAGCAGAAATATGTAGAGAATGCATAATATTACCAGATCACTATTTATTCAGGAGATTATCAAATCTGTACATTATTAAAGATCCAGATTTTCCCATAACCCCACCAACCATTTGGGAGATGGATGAACAGAAGTTTGGACACACCTGCTTTTAATGCATTTGACTCCATTTTAGCTGTTACTCACCATACAGTACAAGGCTGTGAGGCAATGAAGCAATATAGCAAATATTGCAATGGTCAAGAGAAATGTTCAACATCACAAAATATTAGACTCTTAAAATAGCCCCTTTTTGCTTTCAAATTCTTTTCAATTCTTTCAACCAGCTTCCAGATGTAGCCACCTGGAATGCTTCTACAACAGTCCTGAAGGAGTTTCCACGAGTTCTGGGCACATCTAAAGATCATCCAAAACCATCTCTAAAGGGTTTAGGTTGGGGATTGTAGGAGCCTGGTCATCTGTCATATCACTCCATCACTTTCCTTGTTCATAAGATAATACTACATAACCTCAAGGTGTGCTTAGGATCATTATATTGTTGAAGAACAAATGATTTGTAGTAGGAATGTCCAGACTTGAAGAGTTGGAAACTCACGCTTTCAGAATCTCACAGTCACACATGAAATCTTACAGCAAATGTATATTATTCCACTGTAATATTATTAATGTATATTAAATGTATATTATTCCACAGTTTGCCTATCGCACAAATAGGTCAACCGAGGACGCCATATCCACCGCACTCCACCTTTCCCTCTCTCATCTGGACAATAAAGACTCTTACGTGCGACTACTGTTCATAGACTTTAGTTCAGCCTTCAACACCATCATTCCACAAAGATTGTGTGTGAAACTGAGCGGATTGGGACTGAGCACCTCACTCTGCAACTGGATTCTGGATTTTCTCTCAGAGAGGCCTCAGTCTGTTCGAATCGGCAACAGCGTTTCCAGCACCATCAGACTGAGCACAGGTGCTCCTCAGGGCTGCGTTCTCAGTCCACTTCTGTTCACACTCCTGACCCATGACTGCACTGCCCTGCACAGCTCAAACCACATCATCAAATTCGCAGACGACACGACGGTGGTGGGGCTCATCAGCAACAACGATGAGTCGGCGTATAGAGACGAGGTTCAGCAGCTGTCCATGTGGTGCAGTGAGAACAACCTGTCGCTGAATGTGGACAAAACCAAGGAAATGGTTGTAGACTTCAGGAGAACTCGCCCCAGCCACACACCACTCAGCATCCACGGTTCCACGGTTGAGATGGTAAAAAACACCAAGTTCCTGGGAGTTCACATCTCAGATGACCTCACCTGGACGACCAACACCACCTCCATCACCAAAAAGGCCCAGCAACGTCTCCACTTCCTGAGACGGCTTAAGCGAGCCAACCTCCCACCTCCCACCCTCACCGTGTTCTACAGGGGCACCATAGAAAGTGTCCTGACCAGCTGCATCTCCGTCTGGTTTGGAAACAGCACGGTTTCAGATAACCGACGGCTTCAAAGGATCATCAAAGCAGCTGGGAACATCATCGGTGCGTCTCAACCATCGCTGCAAGACATCTTCAACAAGCGCTGCATCAGGAGGGCCTCCTGCATCGTGCTTGACTCCTCTCATCCTTCACACGGACTCTTCACACTCCTCCCATCTGGCAGACGCTATCGCAGCATCAGGACTCGTTCTTCCAGGCTGCGGGATAGCTTTTTCCCACTAGCCATTAGACTCCTGAACACACTTACCCCCCCACACACACCCGGACTGCGAACAAATTGACTCCTGCACATCTGCACTTTACACACAAACTCTGCTACAAGCATTTTTGCACTTCTGCCACCTATTTGCACATTTCCATACATAACTATTATAACCTCCTCTACCTCTATCTCCAAGTATAGTATATTTTTTTGTATACCTTATATTTATTTACTTTGTTTACCACATGCCTATTTGTTACATGTCTATTTCTCTCGTCTGCACTGAAAAAAACTGGAGCCACGTCATCTCGTCTCTCTATGTACCTGTACAGTATATAGCAGAGACGACAATAAAGTTTACTTTGACTTTGACTTTGTAAACCTAAAATTACCTACATCAAAAGCTTGGGGTAGTTTGCAATCCCTACAGACTATTCACAAAGTAATAAAGTATAAATATATCTTAAACTAAGGCATAAATTAAAATGGCTTTTACGCTCTGTGTTCTTGTACATTTATAGGAGTCATAAAAAAAAGTTGACAGGATTGTATCTCCTGAATGAGGTAAGAATGCTGTGCTCATGTTCGTGTGTGTAAGTGAAGGTGAGTGAGAGTCTGTGTTTAAGTGTGTTAGAGAATGAGTGTGTGTGTGTGTGTGTGTGTGTGTGTGTGTGTCTAAGCCTTTAAAGGAGCATGTGGCGGTTGGATAATTCAGTGTCTCAGAGTTTCACTGGCCCAAGGCTTTTGGGGCTGTTATAACATTATTATAATTATGTAATATTATTCATATTAATCTAAATCTGCAGAATATTATTATTAAAGCCTTGCAATAGATCTAGTTGAGTACACCCCATGCTCCCCTTTAGACTCAGCCCTGCATGCTGCAGGCATCACTGCGACAAAGTGTGACGGCTGCTGTAAACCTGCTGCAAGTTGCCAAATTTAAATATTGTGTCAAACTAAGCTAACAGTTTATCTGCATACAAACAGCTTCTATTTGAACTTGTATAGCTTTACTGTAGCTTTGCTGCTGTGGAAGACAAACAGCGGTAGATGGGAGCAACTGAGAACATCACTTTTCTTCACCTTTCAGCTTGTTGAACAGCTGGTTTGATTACGGACTCTCGCCAGCTCTTTACCAGTAAAGGTTCAGTACCGTTTACAAGCACTGCTGCCTAACCCTAACTAACCCCTAACCGACCACCTATACCTACCTGAACAACCCCCTAGATATACTCTTTGTTCTAAATTTTTACTTACCGTTTTATACTTACCTTTTTGGGATCCCCCTTGGTAAATGTACCTGAAACCCCCCTCCCAAAGGGAATAATGAACATCAACCACCAGGGGGCATGATATTTTAATCAGTTGAACCATTATCACCAAGCTCCAGGTTGGGCCGCTCGAGCTGACCTGCAAGAAAAAATTCTGAAACAAAAAAACTTTTTTTTGTTTTTAAAGAAACAGGAGATATGAACTTACCTTTATAACCCATTGCCTGCCATATGCTTACTTCCCAGGGCTTACCACTAGGGGGAACAGTCATTTAGGTCAGTGCCATAGTTATTTTTAATATTCTTACCACCACCTTTTAGCACAGCCCCCAGTAGAGGGTCATCCTCCTATGAAAACGGGCAGATTTATGAAGACCAGGAATAGTGTTGCCAGTGCACTTTAAAACACACTACGTGTCTTAAAACTTTTACAATAACCCTGACCCTAACCCTAACTGATTGGCTTTAGTCTACAATGGTGACTGTTCAAAATAGGTATACTGTTCTGGCAGATCTTGATCAGGCCCACATTAGGGAAACCAATGCAAACCAACACAGCACTACACCTCTGAAACACATCTTTTATAAAAATACCACCAAGGCTTACTTTAAACTTGTACAAATCAGCCACCAGCTCACAAGAGACCAGATGCTTCAAACTAATGTATTTCTATCAGGGATAATTAAACAGGCGACAAAATTATCTGTTCATTAAACCGGATATGCCCACAGAAATCAATAGCAACAGGTTTATGGAAAACACTTTTGGACTGATACCAATATGAATATTTTATTAGAACATTTAACAGTAAGGCTAACCTTCCCTGGGTATAAATTAGATAAATGGAGAGAGACGGAATGGGAGGTGGCCACTAAATGGGCAAAAAATAGGTATAAAAATAAACTGAGGCCCAATACCTTCAAGCTAAAGTGATGAATGGGCAGCAAAAAGGGTGTGATCCCATGGCCTTGGCCCACTCTGAATTCCCCCCTCTACAATCTAATACAGGGATGGCACATAAGGCACCACAACCTTCCAAACCGGAATCCGCTACATCGGAAGAGGACTTTAAGGATATAAGGGAGGAAATGACTCGTAGGCCATCAGACATCCAAATACGAATAGGAAAAAGGCAGACTGGTCATTAAAGGTCCATAAGCCCATTTTATTTGTGGGGGACTCAAACCTTAGCCAAATACCCCAAATCACTGATCCATATGTACAAGTTGACAGTTTCCCCACATCTCCGCAGTCTTACAAAAACTACCCCCCAACCACTAGTACTAAAAGTAATTCTGCAGTAGGCCTTAATAACCGGCAGCAGGATCCCCACAAAACTGCAATAAAACAATTACAAGACATGTGGAGGGCAGCTAAGAAAACCTTCCCCAATGCTTTAATTTGTACCCCAATTATTCCATTTTCTGACCTTTTGCCCATTCAACAGCAGAATAACCTGAGGGAGATCAATAAATACATTGAATCCCATGGGCTGCCATTACTAGAACTAAACCAACTACGGTTTAAAGTAGATCCCAGGGATCCAATTCACTGGACTAGGGGTACAGCGATCCAAATTTTTGAGTTTTGGAATGAAGTTAAATTACTAAGGTCGGAGACGTGCAAGCCCAAAACACTCCACCGCAGTAATATTTTTAATCTTTCAAAAACCTTCATACTTACCACAGACAAGAGGCACCTCCAGGAAAAAGAACTTACCTTTATTCCCACCCCAATCAGGTAGACAATGATGAGTTGGCCAAGGATGTATACTATTACAATAGGAAACTGAAAATATTACATTACTTTATAAACAGCAATACAGTAAAACCCCATTTACGGCACCTTCTAAATGGGAGCCCAAGATACGGCAGGTTTCTACCGATATACAATGATTGATTAAATTAAATATTGTTGAGTTTAATCACTCACACACCATTACACACAAAAACCCAATATCACAATGCAGCAGAGGGCCATAAAAACATTACATAAGAATAAAGATATAATCATTAAACCGGCAGATAAAGGCTCAGGGATCGTTATCTTGGATACACAGCAGTACAAATTAGAAGCACTAAGGCAATTGGAAGAAACTAATTATTACATCCCACTGACAAAATCAAAGCCAAAACATTAAGGGACATCTATATACCAACCCAGTCTATAACAGAGCAATGTACAATAATTACATTTATCACTACCTACTCCTCAAAAGCTGTAACATTAAAAAAGCTTAAAAATAACTTTCAGAGAACACAACAGTTGCAAAAATTCAGGTTCATCTCCGCCTATCGGAAAAACAAAAATCTTAAGGATATTTTAGTGCATTCCAAATTCAATACTTTTAAAGACAATACCTTAGCACAGGTATGCCCTTGTTTTAAACCAATTAAAAGCATAAGGCAGTGGGATCTCACATTTGTTATTCAGGAAAACATCTCCCTCACTACCTGTAATGTGATTTATCTGATCCAATGTAACCATTGTCAGGAAAAGTATGTGGGAGAGACGGGGAACAAATTAGTAAACCATTAGTCTTAAACAACACTTGTACACATTTTCCCAGAATACCAAGCTCATTATGGTAGCATAACACTTCCAATAACATGGCCTAAACAATGTAGTAATTTCAGGCTTACTAGCAAATAGTACATGGTCACACGCACAAAGGGTCAGAATGGAATACAGGTGGATCCAGCGACTACAGACCTGGACACCTCAAGGGTTTAACATGAGGTACGTGGGGCACACTTGGCGGGGGGTGGCCTCAGGAACCCGCTGGCAACATTAGAAATGGATTCAGTTTGTAGGGGGGATAACTGTTGTGTAGCATTTATGTATGCAAAGCACAGGGACACTTCCTCAATATAATAGTAACACACACTAATATGTGTGCTGATAGAAATATTAATATCATACCACTAACATCATTTGAGCACTCACCTCTTTGGACCAAGGAAGGCATCCCTGCACCAGGATACAATTTTTTATTTTTTTTTTAAATGCAGATACATGAATTGGCACTGCAAGGTTTTTTAGTTTAATGGGGGGATAATACAGCAGATAATCCTGTTAACATATTAGCATCAAAACCGGAAGTGGGCGCATCTCCGCCTAGGAATGTCGTAGAGACTAGAAACAAATTAGCATCATAAAAATAAATTGTATTTGTATTGCACTTTATATTCTAGCAATCTCAGTGCTACAAAGTAGAAGAGTAGTGTAATAAAAATACTATAAAATATAATAATAATAATATAAATAATATAAAATACAAAGACTAGACTATAAAGAGTAAAAAGTAAAAATACTCAACTAAATGTCTTTCTAAAAAGATAGGTTTTTAGATTTTTTTTAAAAAACATCAGTCGACTGTGGGGCTCTCAGGTAGTCAGGGAGGGCATTCCACAGCCTTGGTGCCACAGATGAAAAGGCCCTATCACCCATGCTACGGAGCTTGGTTCTGGGGACTTGGAGGATGTTAGTGTGTACAGAGCGGTGTGTGCGTGAGGAGGTATGGGGGGTGAGGAGTTCTTGTAAGTAAAGGGGGGCATGTCCATAGATGCACTGATGGGTGAGAAGGGAGACCTTGTACTCTATCCTGAGTGGGACAGGGAGCCAATGAAGGGATTTCAGGATGGGGGTGATGTGATCATGCTTTCGCACCCTCATCAGGATCCTGGCAGCACTGTTCTGAATATACTGAAGTCTCTGAATATTCTTGCCAGGAATCCCAATGAGGAGTGCATTACAGTAATCCAACCTGGAGGAGACAAAAGCATGGACGAGCTTCTCTGCATCTGCCAGGGAAAGTATTGGCTGGAGTTTAGTGATGTTCTTGAGGTGGTAAAATTATGACTTTCAGAGGTGTTTGATGTGGGTGTCAAAGGTGAGTTGAGAATCCATTTTAACACGCAAATTGGTGACAGCTGTAGAAAGATGGATGTTTTGGCCAGAGAAAGTGATACTGGTGATGGTAGAAGAGTGGAGATGGTGTGGTGTGCCTACTAAGATGGCTTCTGTTTTGGATTTGTTCAGCTGAAGGAAGTTGAGCCTCATCCACGCCTCTATCTCCTCCAGGCAGGTAGTTAGTGTGGATGTCGGCAGAGGAGCAGTAGAGGAGGTGGGGGTAGTCCTGAGATAAAGATGAGTGTCATCGGCATAGCAGTGGAAAGATAAACCATGCCTGCTAATGACATTTCCAAGGGGGAGCATGTAAATGGTAAAAAGGATGAGGCCAAGCACAGAGCCCTGTGGGACACCACAGGTGACGTTGTGGATGTGAGATTTTGCGCTGCCAAGGGTGACATGTTCGGTTCTGCCAGTTAGGTTTGACGTGAACCAGTTATGAACAGTTCCTGAGAGTCCAATGGTGCATGGCAGGCGGTGAAAGAGGATGTTATGGTCTATTGTGTCAAAAGCAGCTGTCAGGTAAAGGAGGATGAGTATAGAAGGGGAACCAGTATCTGCCGTCATCAGAAGATCATTGGTGACCCTGACCAGGGCTGTTTCGGTGCTATGGCCAGGACGGAAACCGGACTGAAATTTTTCAAACAGGTTATTCAGTTTGAGGTGATCATGAAGTTGTGCTGCAACTGTTTTTTTCCAGAACTTTAGAGAGGCATGGAAGATTGGAGATGGGCCTATAGTTAGAAAGAACTTCAGAGTCCATGGTGGGTTTTTTCAATAGAGGTCTGATGACAGCAGTTTTTAAAGTAGAAGGAATATGGCCAGTCAGGAGGGATTGGTTTATGATCCTGGTGATGAGTGGAGAGACGGCAGACATGTTGACCTTTAGCAGGGCTGAAGGGAAAGGGTCCAGGGAACTGGTAGATGGTTTCATTTTCCTGATAACGTTCTCCACCTCTTCCCGTGTGGTAGCAGAGAAGGAGCAAAGTGGCTGGACCGTCTCAGGTAGTAGGTCGACAGTTGGAGGAGGCAAGGTATTCGTGATGGAGAGGTATGAACGGATATTATCAACTTTTTGTCTGAAGAAATTGATGTGCATGTTGCACCTCTCCGCGGTAGCCTCAGAGTGGGCAGGTGAAGGAGGTTTGAGAAGGTGATTTATAGTTGAAAACAGTATCTTGGAGTTTCTGGAACTGTTGCTGATGATGGTGGAATAGAACCTTGACCGTGCAGCCTTCAGAGCTTATGCATACGCCCTCTTGTGTTCCCTGCAAGCCTGTTTGTGGACAGTCAACCCAGAGGGTTAGAGTAAAGACATAAAACTAGCATCAAAACAGGCAATGTACAAAAAAATACAATCATGCTAGCATATTAGCATCAAAACCAGAAGTGGGCGTAACTCAGCCTAGGAATGTCGTCGACACTAGAAACAAAGTTCCTCAGATCAGACTTGATGAGTAGAGTAAAGAAATAAAACTAGTGGCAAAACAGGCTATGTACAGAAAAAGCTACAATCATGCTAGCATATTAGCATCAAAACAGGAAGTGGGCATATCTCAGCCTAGGAATGTCCTAGAGATTAGAAACAAAGTTCCTCAGATCCTGCTTGATGAGTAGAATCAAGTGATGAAACTAGCGTCAAAATCGCCAATGTACAGAAAAGGCTACAAGCATGTTAGCATATTAGCATCAAAACAGGAAGTGGGCATATCTCAGCCTAGGAATGTCCTAGAGATTAGAAACAAAGTTCCTCAGATCCGTCTTAAAGACTAAAATCATGTGATGCAACTAGCGTCAAAATACAAAATGTACAAAAAAGCCACAAGCATTTTAGCTATTTCAAGTTAGCATGCTAGCCTGTTAGCATATAAAATGCCTTGGCATGCTCAGATCAGGCTGAAACGTTGGATCTAGGCATATTGTGCATCCTAGTTTCAGAATCTGCAGTTATCTCAATACTTAGCATGTTAGCATATTAGCATATTAACATATTAACATATTAACATGTTATCATGTTAGCATATTAGCAGGTTATCATAGCGTGCTAGCATTTCAGCATATTAGCATATTACCAGGTTAGCATGTAAAATGCCTTGGATCTAGGCATATTGCGCCTCCCAGATTCAGAATCTGCAGTTATCTCAAAACTTAGCATGTTAGCATGTTAGCATCAAAACAGGAAGTGGGTGTATCTCAGCCTAGGAATGTCCTAGAGATTAGAAACAAAATTCCTCAGATCCGTCTTAATGAGTAGAGTCAAGTGATGAAACTAACGTCAAAATAGGTAATGCACAAAAAAGCTACAAGCATGTTAGCATATTAGCATCAAAACAGGAAGTGGGCGTTCTCACCCTAGGAATGTCGTAGACACTAGAAACAAAGTTCCTCAGATCCGTCTTGATGAGTAGAGTCAAGCGGTGAAACTAACGTCAAAACAGGCAATGTACAAAAAACGCTTCTTATGTGAGCATCAAAGCATAGATCTGAATCGACAAGAACGCCAAGATTTCTAACAGATATGTACAACTGTGTATCATCTGCATAACAATGAAACCCAATACCATGATTTCTAATAATGTTACCAAGAGGTAGCATGTATAGGGTAAACAGTAGCGGGCCCAGGACTGATCCCTGTGGGACACCATATTCAACTTTTGTGGCCTTGGATGATTCATTGTTCACATGGGCATACTGATAGCGATCAGATAAATATGAGCGGAACCAAGAAAGTGCTGTCCCTGTAATGCCAACTACACCTTCTAACCGGTCCAAGAGGATATTATGGTCCACAGTATCGAACGCTGCAGTTAAATCTAGCAATACCAACAGAGATACACAGCCACGGTCAGAAGCCACAAGTAAATCATTCATTACTTTGACTAGAGCAGTTTCTGTGCTATGGTTTGGTCTAAAGCCAGACTGATATAATTCAATGGCATTATTTTTTTGTAGGAAAGAGGACAACTGACGAACTACAACCTTTTCCATGATCTTTTAAATGAAAGGAAGATTTGAGATAGGTCTATAGTTTCCTAAAACACTGGGTTCAAGATTTGGTTTCTTTAGGACAGGTCTGATAACAGCCATTTTAAAAGGTTTTGGAACATATCCAAGCCTATGAGAAAAGTTTAACACATTTAACACGGTAGTGCAATTTCCTTGAAGAATTTTGTAGGAATTGGGTCTACAAGGCTAGTAGAGGATTTACAGGAGAAAATTAAGCTGAGTGAGTAATAGGAATGAATGATTCAGAGGTCTCATTATTGGTAGGCATAAGACTAGCAGGAGGCAGGCAGCCGTAAGTAGGTAAAGGTGTGCACTGTATAGTCTGTCTAATTGTAGTTATCTTACCATTAAAAAAATATAAGAAAGTCATCACTCTTAAGAGCTTGCGGGATTTGCAAGTTTAATGAGGAATTCTGTGTTATCCTAGCCACGGATTCAAATAGGAATTTAGGATTGGTTTTGTTCATGTCTATTAATCTGGAGAGATACACAGACCGAGCAGTCACTAGTGCTTGTCTGTATTTAGAGAGGCTCTCTTTCCAGGCAGATTTGAAAACTTCCAGTTTAGTTGAGCACCATTTTCGCTCTAGCTTGCGTGATGCCTGTTTGAGTTCACGTGTATTATCAGAGTACCAGGGGGCAGGTTTGTTATTGCTATGCTTTATCCTCTTAAGTGGAGCTACAAGATCTAGAGTGCTGCGAAGGGATTTTCCCATGTTTGAAGTTGCCTGTTCAAGTTCATTTACACACGATGCTTCAGATGTAAGGCTGAAGGACTGTGGAAGTTGTTTCATAAATGTTGTTGTAGTTAGTGCCTTAATAGAATGTCTGATTCTATACTTTGGAGTGGTGGTCAACAGGAGGCTATACTGGATTTCAAATGTTAACAAGTAATGATCTGAGAGCAGAGGACTCTGTGGCATAATAGACACATGTTCTACCAGGATGCCATGACTAATGATCAAATCAAGGGTATGGTTACAGACATGAGTAGGCCCGACTACATTCTGACATACACCTACAGAGTCAAGAATAGCTGCAAACACTATTTTTAAAGGATCATTATCCTTCTCCATATGAATGTTAAAATCACCCACAATAACGGCTTTGTCAGTAATGACCACCAGGTTTGTTAAAAAATCAGCAAATACCTTAAGAAAATCACTGTATGGCCCAAGCGGTCTATACACAATAACAATCTCAACCTAGGAATGTTGTACAAACTAGAAACAAAGTTCCTCAGATCCGTCTTGATGAGTAGAGTCAAGCAATGAAACTAGCATCAAAACACACTATGTACAAAAAAAGCTACAACGACTTTTTCGAATATCTCAATAACGGAGGAAAATAGAGACTTCCTTTGCACGCGTATACGCGTAAATGCCAGGCCACACCCCGGGCCACTCACCCAAATCGGATCACCTGGGGGGTGGTAGGGGGTTTCAGCCCTATAACCTACCCCTAACCCCAACCCTAGTTTCTACAAGGATCACAGATTTGGAGTCCCCCTCTCTAAATTTCATGCTAAACTCTACCCGTACCCTTACTCTAACCATAATCCTACTCTTTCACTAACCCCAAACTTAAAGTAACCCTATCTCTAATTGTAACCCTAAAAGCAACTCTAGCTTAATCTTAATGGAAACCCTAGCTCTAACCCTAAGCCTTGTTTTGTTAGTATTACAGAATCATACTACGATGATTATTATTTATATTTTTACGCATGTATTTGATCATACCTCACTAGTAAAAAGCTGTATTCTTCTGTAACTGTACTAACAGGATTCCTCCACAAGATGGCAAAATTACCCCAAGTGGAAACAATAGAAGATTCTTCTCCAAGATCACCTAGTTCAAAAAATGTTCGAAAAATGTTGCTTGTTCATTCTAAAATATTCACAGCCATCACACAATTTTAGCCGCGAATGTGAGTGAAACGCTCCCACTTACCTTGTACTGGTTCCGCTCTGAGGACTGGATGCATAGACTGGGTGCTTTCTGTTGGGATGTTGAATCATTAACGTTGTGCTTTGGTGGTAATTTGGATTTACAATGGACACACTGTACAGTATTTTCGCTTTTCTTTTATTTGAAATGGTCCCAAACTTTAGACATTTTTCTCTGACTTTCCTCACCATTTTCCCTGCTTTCCTCCATTGCGCCATCAAATCAAACCTGCTACACGTAATGCAGCGTAAGCACAGTGTGCGACAGTAATAATCCTCCGGGTGAAACACGGTGATCACTAAGCAGTACATAGTCGTGCGGATTACACGAAGCATCGAAGCAAAGAATTTGCATCGAGGATTTTTTGTAATAGAGTTATTCGAGTTACTCGATGAATCGTTGAAGCCCTATACATTTTACAAATAAATCTAACAAATTTTTGAGATGGGTGTCATAAAGCAAACAGTTGCAATGAAGTATAAATCATAGCAATTAGCTCCCACCAGCTTTAGTTAGATACATAATAAAATGTTCAACTTTAGCAATTTGTCCAGTTTAATGCTGACATATACATGTTTCCTACTAATAATGTTATCAAATCTAATTTTTGAATTTTTGTCAAATTATGTCATTCATTCATTATTTTGAAAAGTATGCACAACACGTTTTAAGGTTCTGGAAAGTCATATATCACTCACTATGTATTGACCTCTGGCTGTATGGTTAATAAATTACAATTTATGGACTAGAACAGGCACAGGAAACCATCTTAAAACTCTATTAATACATGTTTGTGAATAGGTGACCAATGTATATGCTTTGTGTTGAAGAATCCAGACAAAAAAAAAGAAAATCTTGATTGTAAGTGGCAATGAACCAAGGACTTTAGGAGAGAAAAATAATTAATAAATGAACACTTGCATTAGGATATATTTCATATGTAATGATTGTGCATGTGTGTGAGGCACAAAATCAGTCATTACCAGTAAAAAGAGAGCTTTATCCTATCCTCCATAATTTACATCCCTCCATTTTCTTCCCAGCCTGCTTAATCCCCCCTGCCTCTGACCCCACTGTTGTCACGATGTTCAATGGACAGCAAGTTCAATAGCTGTCAGCTGGGCTCCACCTTACTACTGGTAGTGCTGCCTCTGTCCCCTGGGGGATTTCGGCATTGTGCACTATGGCCTCCCCCATCACAGCGCCGCTAAGTAATGCAGTAGCCTGGAGACTCCCCATGGCCTGCTATTGGACAGACCCTTAGCCTGCTTAGCAGTCTGCAATTGTTAGTCTGCTAGTTTCTGAATCAGTGCTGGGATCTTGTTTTTGCTTCCAAGGGCTCACCCATGTAGAGTGCCACTGACTGGCACACATGCTTTAAGGAAAGTGATTGTGCTAAGTGGGCAGCAGACATGTACCCTGAAGAAACAAAGTCATGGCCTCATTTAAGAATGATGCCTCTCAGGTGTTCGATTAGCCCCTAGACTTAAAGCACGTTGAAGTAACTGCAAAAGTGGATCTCTTCAAAGGGTACAATGTGGATTCCATTAAATGGTTTTGATTAAATTTTAAACATTGCTTTACATATCCTATCCAAGATATTATTCTGCCTTATGTTTTCTGGCACAGGCTTCAGACTCACTATAACCCTGTACTAAATAAGCAGCTCGGAGAGATGGATGGATGGTTTAATAATCACATGACACATCTCACATCTTGTGCAAGTGTATATAGCAATCTGACATGGCTTCCGTTGTTTTTATCTGTTTCTTTAATTCCTTGTAGTGTCATTTTCAAGCTCGTAAAACTGTCTGATATGTGAAATTTCTGCAAGTTACATTGCAATATTAATTTAAGCAAAAGGAGATGAAATTACACCAAATAGATTATAATCAAATAGAACTTGTTATTATCTACCAATAAGTTAAATATATTGGTAGTGTTGCCATGAATCGTGAATACAGACACAAAGCTGTGCTGACGAATGTGATGTGATTATTGCACAGGCGTATGGTACCTCATGCAGTTTTAATTTTGATGAACATCTCTAGAGCATTTTCAAAGAAAAACACCACTTAATACCACTGAGGGGAATTCACCCCCCCCCCCCCCCACATTGCTGTGATGTCTCTTTTTCTACTTTACTCTTTACAATCAAAATAAATAACAAGAAATTAAGGAATTATTCTATATGCACACTTAATTTTTATGTAATTTAAATGAAATATACATTTCTTCAGGCCTCCTGAATATAGTGCAGTACTGAGCACTCATAAATTTATACTTAGCTAAAATTTATTACGTAATGCTTAGAAGATACAGGAGCCAGTCAGGCTAGTACCAATCTGTGGAAACATTGTTCTGGTTGGGCCCAAGTAGTTGCTTTACCAGTTGTCAAGCCTTTCTAGGTTTTGCAAGGCCTGCCCTGTTGTTTTCACTTCCAGGCAGCAAACCAAGAGATTTATATAACATAAGCCCAGCTTACTTTGTTGTGTTTGGCTTACATGCACACTGGACCATAGGCAAGATATCTAACCATTTCCATAAAAAAAGAATTATAATTGCCATAATTTCTTGTCTAAAATATTCTCCTAATCTTGTTTTGCTAAAAACAACATGCCTGGATATTTATAATGCAAAAGGGTGAGAACATGCAAATTCCAGAAAGCATGAGAGGTGTGATACAAGAGTCACTGTGCCACCAACAATAATGTCACAGTGTGTGAGACGAAGGACACAGAGGCCAGTATTTGGTGGACAAAAGGGGTTTATAGAACTAAATAGGAGCAGAACAAACAACAGGTGTGGCTCATCAAGGCCACATTAGGGAGGAGACAAGAGGACCTGACTGATGATAAAATATGGATTTAGGTTATAATTTTAATATATGACAATGAAGCATATTTGTGGGTTAGGGTTAAATAGAAGAACTAGGTGATGGCTAGGGTTAGGGTTAAGTTAGGGTTAGGGTTAAGTTAGGGTTAGGTGAGAGATTATGCTGTCTGCCACTTCAAAAAGCAGTTCTACAGCAAATGTAGCTCCGTGACACTCTGCATTCATTAAAGGGATAGAGATTTTAATGTAATGACGTGGCTTCCCTCTATAATAGACTGTGCATTGATTGGTTGTCTTTCTTTGCCTCCAGCTATGCAGATTATTTCGTTCCCCTGTTTTCTTTTAAAAGGTGCATCATAGACAGATATACAGATTGTCCTCAGGTTACGATGGGGTTACGTTCCGATAGGTTTATCTTAACGCAAAAACATCATAGTGCGAAAGGGCATTTTAGTACAGGGCACCTAACCTGACATCATAGCTTAGCCTAGCCTAGCCTACCTTAAACATGCTTAGAACACTTACATTAGCCTACAGTTGGGCAAAATCATTAACACAAAACCTATTTTATAATAAAGTGCTTAATATCACATGTCATTTATTGAATAATTTACTGAAAGTGAAAAACAGAATTGAATTGGAATACCGATCATAAAGCCGAAATATCATAATATCATAATTTCATGGACCACTGTAACCTGAGGAGCATCTGTAATATTTAAATCCAGCTCTTGATTTCTCAATATGATAAATGCAAGCATAGTATTAGCAGATTAAGCTTGAGGAATTTGTGCAGCTACATGCACTCAATATAAAACCATTTTGCTGATGCTATGTATTCCGCTAGCAAGAAGTAGGTGGCTGTGTTTGGGAATGGTGGTTTGGCTCATCTGCTTTCTTCACAGCTTATCTCTGCTCACACTCCCATTAGCACAGCCTGACTGTGCTTGACTGTATAGCCTTGGCTTCTTCCAGCAACTGAGGTTTCGCACAACTCCCATCACTCAGTGCCCCCATTTGCCTGCCTCTCCTGAGAATTACCCACATCGTTGGCTTGTTCTTCATCACATTCCTCTGGTAACCCTGTACTGCGCCGAACATGTACAGCACATGCAGGAAATCCACCACACTCTACCATGGCTTCAATCCTTCACATCTCCACCAACCCCCAGGCTGATGTAAAGCTTTTTATGTCAAAGTGGTGATATTTTGCCTAGAGAGTAGCTCCAGTTTAAGCTTTGGGAATACTGAACTGAAAGTAGTTTTGGAAAAATGAGTGAAAGCCGCATGGATCTTCTCCTGTGAGAAATCAATACTAAAAGAATGTCCTTGAATTAAAAAAATGTAATTATGTATTAATAATTTGTATGGATTGGATTTCATGCTATGCTCCCTTTAAAAAATAAAGGAGCAAAATAGTCTTGGTTTGCATGTGCCAACTATTTGCTGTTTTGCTGTTGGCAGCCCCATTCCCACTCAATTTAAGACTCAAAAGAAGGCAGTGCTGTCGGATTTGAATACACTTGATGTCTTCTCTTTCCCGACAGCAGTATCTTTCCAGCATGATAATTCCACCAAATGGTCTTCAAGCCAGCTATGCAGTTCAGCTTAATAATGTTACTTTTTTTGTTTTTCAAGAGCATCTTTGTAGAAGGTACAGAAAACATTTCCATCACCCTGCCTGTCATCAGTCTAGTTTAGAAAAAGATGCCCCTTCATCACGTTCACCCCTCCTTCAGCAATGAGGCACCGTCCTCGAGAACAGAGGTAGAACTTGGCCAATTGTTAGCTTGCTTGTTATCAAGTACAGGTGGTTCCTCAGCTCTGGGACTACAGTGTCGGCTCTTCCTGACAATTGCAAACGCTGAACACAGGTATAGGTGGTTCCTCAGCCCTGGGCCTGCAGTGTCGGCTCTTCCTGACAATTACAAACGCTGAACACAGGTATAGGTGATTCCTCAGCCCTGGGCCTGCAGTGTCGGCTCTTCATGACAATTAAAAACGCTGAACACAGGTATAGGTGATTCCTCAGCCCTGGGCCTGCAGTGTCGACTATTCCTGACAATTACAAACGCTTAACACAGGTGTAGGTGGTTCCTCAACCCTGGGCCTGCAGTGTCGGCTCTTCCTGACAATTACAAATGCTGAACACAGGTATAGGTGGTCCCTCAGCCCTTGGCCTGTAGTGTCGGCTCTTCATGACAATTACAAACGCTGAACACTTCCATCCATTTAAATTGATCCATTCACTGTTAAAACCTTGATGGCACAATGACTGCCCAAACTCTAATCTGTAGCTGAGGGTTGCTTAAAGATGAATACTGCCAATTCAACACAAGTATCTCCGTTTTTTACACAGTGCCTCCTCAAACAAACCGAACATTTCCGTCTGTAAGCAAAGAAAATCTACCAACTGGTTTACTAAATGGTATCTGCAAGGAAGCTACAGTTTCCCCCCCCGAAAAATGTGCGGGTTTTAATCACGGATGTAGTACCACTGAGCATATCTATTGTTTATGTAAATAGCTAAAAATAAATCTACTAATTAATTACCTCTTGGATTATAAAACCTTTAGTGAATTATCTGAAATACTTTGAAATGAATAAAGATCTTCCATGAGATCTATTGCTGTTTGAGCCACATTTGTGATAAGCTGTGACATCATAGATTTGCAATAGGTAGTTTCAACCTTACATTACAAGTCTGTTCTGCTTCCATGAACTGGACTGGCATTATCGAATCTTCCTCTGTGGAGACAACTGCCAGTGGCGTCCCCTCTCTCCTGCTGCTCCCATCTGTTCCCCAGTTCCTGCACAGGCTTTGTGAGTCAGTGTTAGAAATCACAGGTAGGGCTGCCAATATGATGACAGCACTGAGTGCCCTGAATGCCAGCATTGACAAAGCACACGATCTGACTTTCATACTCAGATTTCAAACCCTATATGCACATCTTACATGGGCTTCAACACCAGATGTTCAAGTTCTTATCCATGCTTGTGGCATTTTTCCGTGATGCCACTGTTTAGTAATTGGGGATTGATGGGTGCCCTCATTTGCTGTTTCAGCTGTCCTGAAAGGTGCCTGAGCAAACAATTTAACCAAGTTGTGAATGATCTGAACTGCTGCAGGAGTGGGAAGAGCACAGAGAAATAATTGGCTCTGTCAGACAATAACAAAATCAGATGAATGGAGCAATTAAGAAGAAATAAAGTCTCGTTTAGACAAATAGACTGCAGTCATTGACAGAAGAAAGATCAATCATTGCAAAGTCTTGTTAAATTTGGTCTGTTTGGCACTTTGTCAAAAAGGCTGTCCAGTTCTGACTAATAAATAACTAAAGGGTAATGAACATGGGAAGAAAAACAAATGATCAGTGGATATCATATGTGCAAAGGACAATATAAACCAAAGCAGGAATTATGCATATCTTTCTCAAAGATTGTGAGATGTTAAAAGCATGAGAAAAACTGCAGCCACTTTGATGGTGTGATTGTTAGAATCTAAAGTATGGCACTTGGCCTGAATGGCACAAAAGGAACAGTTCCTAACATCCACCTATCCTTGTACTGTATTTTTACTACTGGGGAAGGTTGCTCCTAATGTACTACCTGGTATATCAATAAATAAATAAACAAATAAACAAAAAATCCCTGATCAGGTTAGAGGATGGGTGGGTGGATGGATGGATGGATAGATGGATGGATAAAAAATCATAATCATCATTAACCACAAAGTTATTAGACATTACAGGTACAAATCAACAGCTATGACATAAATGCATATGAGGCACATCAAGAAGGCTACAGGAATTTCAAAAGCTTAGGTCTGACAAGTCCTTCGGGAACATTTGCCGTGAAAGGATTTGTACATTTGAAGGTAAGCCATGATGCCTGATTGAGAGGTTTACCCGTTACACCTATTTTGCTTGTGTACAGAAGAGCCACATATTCTTCTTGGAGATGCAGCACATTCAAGTTAAACTGAAAATTTGCTTTTTCAACACTGGGTCTCTTTCCTGCTGAAACAGCTGTCTTCTGGGTGGCAGGTAGCGATGGAGTTTGCAGAGCGCAGCCTGTACTCAGTTGACATGAAGAACAGATTATTCACAGATGATCATCCAGTCCAATTCCCTTACCAGTCCAGATCTCAGTTGCTTTATTAATAGGGAAGTTTTTGTAAAATGTCATACCATATAGATCTCGTTGTCATGTCCTTGCTATCTGTCCGATACTATGAATTAGTATTATTGTGCCCAAAATAGAAATATCTCCATATATGGTAATAATTATAAACTGTGATCTCTGATGCTGCTTCTCATATTCCCTCATGAAAATGGGTTTATCAAAGAGGTGTAAGATTTTTGACCAACTGATGCCTATGTAACACCAAATGGCAGGGTTTCACAGCAATGGAACAAAGCTAAAAAATATATATATAACTTGTTAATAAGGTACAAAGCAATATATACATTCAGATAGGCAAAAAAGTGTGACCCTCACGCATATGACCACAGGGATTTTGCCTGTTAGTCCAATTCCCATAGGCAGGTATTTGGCACTGCTAGGACTGATGGTGGTGACTGGGAGGTACGTCACTGTGAGGTAGGTGACTGTGAGGTAGGTGACCAGGAGGTACGTCACTGCGAGGAAGGTGACTGAGAGGTAGGTCACTGTGAGGTAGGTGACTGGGAGGTACGTCACTGCGAGGAAGGTGACTGTGAGGTAGGTCACTGTGAGGTAGGTGACTGTGAGGTAGGTCACTGCGAGGACGGTGACTGTGAGGTAGGTGACTGAGAGGTAGGTGACCAGGAGGTACATCACTGCGAGGAAGGTGACTGTGAGGTAGGTCACTGTGAGGTAGGTGACCGGGAGGTACGTCGCTGCGAGGAAGGTGACTGTGAGGTAGGTGACCGGGAGGTACGTCACTGCGAGGAAGGTGACTGTGAGGTAGGTCACTGTGAGGTAGGTGACCGGGAGGTACGTCACTGCGAGGAAGGTGACTGGGAGGTAGGTCACTGTGAGGTAGGTGACTGTGAGGTAGGTCACTGCGAGGACGGTGACTGTGAGGTAGGTCACTGTGAGGTAGGTGACCGGGAGGTACGTCACTGCGAGGTAGGTGACTGTGAGGTAGGTCACTGTGCGGTAGGTGACTGGGAGGTACATCACTGCGAGGAAGGTGACTGTGAGGTAGGTGACTGTGAGGTAGGTCACTGCGAGGAAGGTGACTGTGAGGTAGGTCACTGCGAGGAAGGTGACTGTGAGGTAGGTGACTGTGAGGTAGGTCACTGCGAGGAAGGTGACTGGGAGGTAGGTCACTGTGAGGTACACTTAGACTGTGAACTCTCCCCTGTAAGAGGGTTTTTTTTGTAAGCTCAATAACTCAAAACCAATACAGTTCTGTCGCTGTGGGCAAGTTACTGTTTGATCAAAATTAACCTGATTCTCATTTTAATTATCCCTAGAATCATGGCCTGAATATTTCAGAATCAGAGAGAGTAGCTGTATATTCTGGCAATGAAGTCATGCTTTTCAAGCTAATTCAAGCATCGTGTCCAGCAAGGTAATCTAAACCATATAAAGTAACTCCTGTTCATTTAACACATGTATAAAATTCTGTAACAGGTTTGTAAATACAAACCTTGACTTTTTCACTTGACTCAAGAACAGTAATTACTGCCTTAGTATGAGAATGTCAACACAGCAATGTTGTATGTATATTTGTAGAGAGACGTATAAATATATTAATAGGAAACAGGAAAATCATGAAATGATATCAAACATTAATAGAAGTAGATAAGATACCTTCTGATTCAAGCTCAATGACAGACGTATGCAATACATTCCACAGTAGGACCCCCTCCCCCCATTTCATTGGTTCTGAGTGGTGTTGATTATAGAACATGAAACACAATTTATAACAAATGAATGTATATGATGCTACTATAATTCCAATTCAGTGGTCTTCAGAATTACATGAATAAACATGAATTATAGCCATAATTTTGTGTAACTGAAGTAGAAAGTCAGTGACAGCCTTTATCGTTCTCATACAAAAGGACCCCCAGCTATTTTGCTGTTGCCCCCCCATGCCCCTCCCACTTATTTGAGGCCCCTGTTGAAAGTATTCAAGTCTTTTTCAGTGTCTTGAAAATGCTCCGTGCCCTCAAATGCGACAGGAGATCCTGTCTATGTCACAAATTTGGGAAATGAAAAACATAAAGAGGTAAATGAGGAACAAGCGCCTTTGAGGTGCCCATTATCAACACAAACAACAGTGCTGTCATAATCTGCTCTTTTTCCATCTCAGATTAAAAAAAAGCTGCAATTCCATCCCCTTCCAGCTCCTAATCTCCTGCTGTGCACGGTGCCAGGGTTGCACAGGCATCTGACAGGCTTTGATGGATGCATGCAATTTCCCTTTTTAAAAAAACAACAACAAAGCCACCTGATTAGAATAATAAACATGTAAAGACACTGTTTCACAGCTAGGAGCAACAATTCCAAAATTTTTAATTCTTTATTCTTCATCTGTCAGATATTTTAGCTTTTGGTGGAGGTGGGCAGGGGCTGGGCATTGCAAACATCTATATTTTTGTTAATAAAATACAGACAATGCATTTAGTTGATAATTGGTTCAGTGATGCAGTTAAAGGTCTGTAAGGAACTTCTGGCCCACTTCACATTTCCACAGCTATCTCAAAGCACATCATCCCTCTTTTGTGTTTGATGTTAACTTCCACCAGATCTGCCACCGACATAGTTGACTTCATTTCATGTTCCATATAAAAAACAGTGAAGATGCTTTGTTTTGTTTTTTAGATTATTTGCCTTAAGACATGTTGGAATTCCATCTCCTCTGGGATACTTCTAACCACCCATAAGCTGCTGTAAAGGGAACCAAAGCTGTTTGCGGTTAGTGCTGCGTGTTTACTGGAATGACAACTTGGCAACACAAAACTGCATATTAGCGGCAGAAAATGAGGTCATACAATATGAGATGGAATGATCATACAGATAACTACACATTTTGCCATGCATAAAAATGTTCCACTGCACCAAAAAAATACTTCTTATTCTCCCATATTACTTGTGCGTTTTTATATATAAAACTATCTGTGAAACATAAACAAGTAAACTGAAGTAATCAACAATGTCATAATTATTTTGATTGTCATTTCATAGTCTTGGTACAAGTTTGATTCTGCAGAATCAAGAATGCTGGTTTCTGTTTGGCGAACGCTATCGACAGGGAAGAAATGAAGGGCTGACATCAATGTGACTCCTGCAGGCACTGAAGATAGCTGGCAGAGCGGCTGCTGTTCCCCTTACAAACATAGACTTTGGCCTGTCACTGACTGCCATATTCCTGCCTTTGTAAATGTAAAAAATGTGCTTACAGAGATAAAAAAAAAAGCATTATTTCTGAGATAAAAGCTTTCAGAATGTTCATTTCTTCCCTCTTTCTCTTGTTTTTGGCACAATACAAATTGGGGGCAAGTATTTAGGATCCTTCCTTAGGTGTCAGTTCCAAGATATTCCTCTCTTCACATCCTTCCAGCTTTCCATCACCTGGATCCATCTCCCTTATTAGACACGCTGCTATTTCAGAATTTATTGTAACAGGCATCAATTCTGTGAGCAGATAAAACACAGCAAATTTGCTTTACTAGAAGCTGCGAAAATCTGTTTGAGTATATTATTCTGACATTTAGGTGCTGAAATGAAATCCCAGGATTCTTCTCAGCAAATTATCAATATTACTGCTCGCTTAATGAAATAACAGCTAGTATGTGCCTTTGAAAGACCAAATTCAGAGGAAAAATACATAATCTCGCTGAATGATGTAATTGTCTCTACAGAAACTCAAGTGTCATCATATAATTCTTTATTAGCATTTCTATCTCAATGTGACAGTATGGATCTATAGGTTCCATTTCTGAAAGCTTATTCCTTATGAATAACATACATTTAAAATCATTTATGACATCGCACTTTTATTTAGTTTAGCGTAAAAATGATACTGCTCACCCTACAGCAGTAACTAGATAGGTTTGGGTCTTTCTTACATTTACATTTATTTATCAGACACTTTTATCCAAAGTGACGCACTACTGAGACTAGTGACGCATTACAGGTGTACAAACTGTCAAGCAGTGAACTAAGTCCAGCTCAGTTGCTCTTCCAGTGAAAGCCCAAGTATAAACAGTGCAGGATGAAGAGCTACACAGTCTTCCAAGAAAGCAAGAACCTAATATAAAAGACAAAGTTCTTAACAATGTTGTATAGAAAAACACACAAAATGTAAAACTTATTCATTGATCTGCTTTTCATTTTCCATATATTTTAAATGAATCTTCATATAATAATTCTTAGATACACTAGTCATGATAATAAATAGTGGCTGGGCAGAGAAGAAAGGACTTGACTTCCTTTTTTCAGCACATGCCCTGCAGTGGACCGGTATCCTGCCCAGGATGTACCCCAGCCATAAGCCCTGTGTAACCTGTGATAGCACCCCTGACCAGGAAAGGCGGCTAGAAGATGGATGTCATTTGTGGACAGCCTGTTAATTGGGTGCTTTCTGAGTAATAATAATAATAATCTGAAATGAGGCATTTGTTCAATAATGACTGAATTATGGGTCTTTAAATATGTGCATAGTTTCCCATCTAGAAATTGTACTGTGTATTTAATGTATACAAATGGAGCATTAAATTTTTATGGGGGAAAGGAGCTTTATAAATCAATGGCTGAGATAGAAAAGAGATGGTTACAAATGACCCATTTAAAGTGGGCAAACACAGTATTATGACTCCTGCACTGAGCAACATCGTTTACATACTGCAAAAATGGCACGGGTGCTCCCCACCATACACAGGCTGGGGCGGACATGGAGGGACCTCAAAGGCTACCCCATACATATCTGCTCTGTGTCTCAAAACAGAGTTCAATTTTGAGCCTTCATAGGTCTTTGACACGGCAAAATGATCCTGTAATGGCAGCAGGCAGATGCTTTGCTTGATTAAATCTAACCCTTGATTAAACATAACAGATGGCAATCTGAGCTGACTTTCCTCTTCAGTTCCTTTCCAGCAGTTTTTTTTTATTACTGACTTGAGCACCGCTGCTGGAGAACAAACTGCCTTTTATTGTACCTTGGATGTGCATTAGGGAGCTCTGAGAAGCTGAGGCCTGCCCTCTGTGGAGAATTTTGCAGCCCCCAGATGAATGTCCAAATTGTTGTGACTGTGCAGGCTAGAGATTAAATAACTGCTTTAATTTAGCACAGATTTTGCTGAAATTATTAATGCATCACTTAGATTCTGTATTATCTTTGGATGTAAAATGAGCCATATAAACTACACGTTGGTGTTTTTATACACGCACACTCATAGTCAAAGGTTATATAGGTTTATGCTTTGTATTTATATAGATTGGAACCATTTCTATTTTGAAAACAGTGCGACACTCATAATCCTGAAATGCCCTTCAGCTCCTTTCTTAATTTTACACAGATGGAAAGCATCACCAAATTTTCAAATAGCTTTTAAATTTGGGAACATGGATATACGACTTTTGGGTGAAAGCTCATCCCTGTGCATTTCGAGGCAGTGCTCTTTCTGTTCATTTTTCCTAGGTCCTGGAGGAAAACGGGCACATAGGGAAAACTTTGCAAGGGACCATCCAATATTTTTTTTATTCCGGATGAAAAACTCTGTCTGACAGCATTTATTTCATAGCTCAGCTGAGTTTCTGGACTGAGCATCGCTTGGCTTGGAGCTCTTGTTGTAATCCCACTGGGGGACTATTTTCCTTCTACTGAGATTTTTCACACTTGTTTGTTTATAATGACTAAAGAGTTTTCATAGAAGGTTCCCTCCTCTGTTCTAGACCTATAAACATATCTCAAGAAGTTTTATTAGCTTATTTAAATCAGTTATGTTTAATAAACCGTTGACAATTAAGTCAATCTAAAGAATGTATAATTCTTTCAATCAAAAATAACTAGACTAATGTAATGTGTCACGGGAGATCGTCGGCAGAGCTGCGATCGTGCGGGCAGGCGGGTAGGAAGCAGGCAAAGTCGGGGTAAACCAGGGATTTAATCATGGACGGGAAACCGGGGATCAGGAGACGTAGCACACCGACTGACATCAATGACGGACGAAGGACTCAGGTAAGACACGGACTGAAATACACAGGACTGATTGAAACTAATCAGACACAGCTGGGTACAATCGGGAAAGAACACGTGGGTAATCCGGGGGCGTGGCACACACGAGGAGCCGACGAGCAGGGCATGACACAATGAATGTTATATAAATGATTATGATTATAATTATAATACAGGGTATGCAACAAAATGACCTTAAGAATTAGATCTGAGAAAAAAATGCAACAGCTTTACATAGAGAGTACGAACACTGTTTATATGTGCAGTATATTGCTATAAAGTATTTAATGTTACCTCAGACCAGGAAATAAAAATCAAATTTCAAATATATTTTTGTTATTAAAAAACTGCATATTTTACGTGCATGGTATAATTATTAGAGGCACATAAATTAAAGCATTAAATTAAAGCATAATTATAACTACATAATTATAAATGTATGATTAAAATGCGAGCACAACATTTTGAAACTCTGCATAAGAGGAATCTTGCTGTGACTCGGTATACTAAGCACAGAGCTATTTAGCACAGTTAGTCCCAAAGTAGTTAATTGTTACTCTGATTGTCATGCAGTTTTGTGCTGCAATGGGAAAAATATGTCCCTAAAACGGCACCCATAAATCTTGAAAGTTGCTGATGGATCTTATGTGGACCAGGACACCGAAGCTTCCCAATGGTCCCATACAGAGAATGAGGAACTCTTCCGTGTTGCCAACATGTCGTTTTAAACTGTTAAACATTTAATCTCTAAACAATCAACAGCATAGTGAGGCTGCCAGACTTGTCATATGAAAAATAAATGCACATTGTAAAATATATAGAGTAGAATTTGTACGTAATGACTATTGCAGTAGCAATTACTGCTATGTTATCAAGCAGTTAAATAGCCATATAACATTTAAGGAGACCAAGGAATAAAAAAACATTTTCATTCTAATGATTTCAAATGTGTTATTTTAAATTAGTATGAAATATTTCGCCAGTTCCACTTTAAGAGTGGATAGATGCCAGTTCTGAGGTAAGCTAGAAGTGAACTGTAGAATCATAAACATGTAGTTGTCTCATAATATGAAAATATGTGATTCCGTTTTATAGCTGTGGTTGAACTCCTAAATTTAACAGCTGCCCCTAACGGCCAGTAGTTTTTTACTGCACAACAGAAATTAATGATGTACTAATATTTTATGAGGCATATGAAAATGAGCTGTCTGCAAGGCAAATTCTGTTGGCTTCTTGATTTCAGACATTCATTCTCATTTCAAAGTGGGAATACCATCTTACAAATATCTTCACAATAATCAAATAGATTATTGGACTGGAATTATTTTTGTAGTTTATTATTTTGGCATTTAAAAATATATTGTAAATGAACCATAAAAGCAATATATAGGTGTAGTCAATGCTTCAGTGTTCATTTTTAAACATTTTATTCTTGGGAAGAAAATATATTGGGAATAATATGGTAACGCTAAAAAACTGAGTTGCTAGTCCTGGCTCTTCCAAGGACGGAAATGATCCAAACACTCAACGGCTTCCATACTCGTTAAGCCCCACAGCCAGGCAGATAATTAGGGGAGAACAGAAAGCTATTGGCTGGTAATAAAGGGCTCAGAGACTCTTACCCAGACCAGTTAAAAGCCTGAGAGGATGTTGATACAAACTGACTCTTAGGGTAAAGAATCGTGGCACGACATTGCCTGGAGATGTCATTCATTGATAGGCAGATTTCACATAATTCCATATTTCACTACAATTAGTGCCAATTAGCCAAATTTGTAATATTTCAGGGTAAAGGAGTTTCATGTAGTTACATGGATTCTGCTTTAGTTTTTAATATATTTATTTATGTTTGGTATTGTACACTTTATAAAAGTTTAATATCTTTTGCTAGTAAAATGCAGTAAAAACATGTAATATGCCAGAGATAAGAAAGCAATTTCTAGTAAGATCTTCAAAGTAAGGACTACATGCTTAATATTATAGTGTCTTATTAGCACACTTGAAAGGAAAACATCTTTATACATATGTGGGGAAATATGGTTCTGTAACAGAAAATGTCAAGCGTGGGAGTCTGTAGTTTTTGTCTGTCAGATAATACCCAAGACTGCTGTAGAAGATTATGAAGATGCTTTTGATGGAGCCACCCTTCAACGCCTTTCTGTTGTCTCGTCAAAATTAGATCTCGAACCTTTGAGGCCTTACCAGGCCTAGCATAGGCTTCCAGGATGTTTGTGGAAAATGATTATGTTTCATTAGTGATGTTCCTTTTGTAATCATCCGGCCCCTTCATCCCTTAGCAGGCCATCTTTAAACTCAAACAATCTGCATTAAACTCATTAACAAAACTAGTATGCAAGAGAGAGATGTGTTTAATGTGTTTCTTCTCCCAGAGATAATTTCAGTTCTGCTTCATCTGCTCATTGCTGTTCAGGTTTGATGTCTCTCAAACTCTGTGTTCAGGTCCAGAGGGTACAACTCTAGACCAAGGTTATGATTCAACCAACCAGTTCACTACATTGTGACTGTGACTCTTCTTTTTCAACCTTGGTCTGGATTTGTACTTTCTGGACCTGAACTGCCCACCTCTGTCTGTAATGCATTACTTTTGTGAGTAACTTCCCCACCACTAATCGTACTACCTCAATGCCACCACCATATTTCACCATATTTCACTGTATGTTCTGTAATTTTCAGGTTACTTAGAGGCTAGAGTTTTTCCAAAACCGGTGACTGTTACCGAAGTACCATCATCCTAGGATTTTTTTTGTCAGGTACGAGTGGAAAAAGTTCAGGCGGAAGTGTCACATGTATCTGTGTTTTAGCATTTGTGTCCATCTTTAAAAAACCACAAGCCCCCCCCCCCCATTTTCAACCTCCAGCTGAGAACCACTAATAAAACCCAAGTGATAATAGCTCTGACTTTGAGTTCTTCTTGCTGTCATGTATAAATGAAATCCAGCCTTGACTAGCTTTTTATGCCCTTGGCAATTATAACTCTGGCATGGGAGACTATGGAGTGCGGAATGGGAACACTTGCTGTGTTTTGCCCCTGATACCAATTCAGCTTATTTATAACCCTGTTCCAATTAAACCCAGCCCATCTGCCCCCAGCTCCAAACTAAATGGTAAGAGATAACATTGCTCCTGTGTGTTGCCCCAGGCGCTACAAAAACAGAAAAATGAGCTACACAAAAGGGGGCCACATCACTGAAGAGGGCCTCCTGAAACTCAGTGCCGTGCACAGCCGGCACACCTGCTTATTTGCTGCCTGGCGCGTATGTTTGTCTTTGACACAGGGAACTGAGCCGTCGACAGAAAATTGTTAACAAGGCACGAACAGCAGACTTGTGAGGAGACTCCTCTGAAAGAAAGACAAGGCTTTTTTTAAATAAGGAGAAATGCAGCCACCTTGTTTTCTTGCTTGGTTTACAATGTGGAGGAGTGTAACAAATCGCATTTGTTGTCATTTATCCTGCTGCCTGCAGAGATTGTGGTTGTGGGTGAGGGATGACTCAGGTCTCGGTGCACAGTCTATGCTTTCAAAAGAAGAACGAAGGGGATGTGCACAGACATTAGGAGCCCTGGAAGACACATGGAATTAAGCACCCCCCCCACTAGTGTCATGGCAAAGGAATGTTGCCTGTTTAATCCCCACACTTAATTGAACATGAAAGATGTCTACACAACAAAGCAGCCATGCATTCACTCCCCAAATTTCATCTGACATTTGGTTATTTACGGTTAAGCGCACAAGCAAATTATAATGTTTACATAGCACTTAATGCAGAGTTTTGCGAGTCGCATCTGCCTCGAGTTTCTGAAAGAAGATCTGAGCAACGCAACATAACCTCTCATTATCCTTATGGCACCACTACAGTGTGGTTATGCTGCTTGGTTTATACATGTTATCACAGTAGGAGTCTGGCAGGGAATTGTGACATAAAAAGGGGTACAGTATGAGACCCCTCATGGAGAGGTAATATAGCAGCTTTGAACATCTTATACTCATTCTTAACCTAATCTGAAAATAATATTATAGTGTTTGTACGTTATAGCTGATATTCAAAAGTTAAAGGAAAAATAGTGTACAGTTTCATATCTATCAAATCTATCAAAGTTGCCTAAAACAAAACAGTGAACAAAAGTCAGAGATACAGATCTTTTCTCCCAGCAAGACTGACTTGATGAGTGGAGAAAAAGGTTTTTTGAGTATAATTTATTTATAAATAAATATACATAAGTGTGTGTTCATGTGTGTATTACATGGAACTGTTGTCCCTTTTCAGAGGCCAAGCCCTGCCCCCTCTTTGTAAAACATATTTTTAGAAGTAATCCTTAGATAATCACACAGGGCAGCTCAACATAATCCTAAAAGAATCCCAGATTTTGCCTCATTCATCCCACACAATATATCAGAGATATTCCCTAAACGAGTCACACTTTGCGTGTTCCATCAACGGTGCAGACGGTCTGTTATCGTTTTACTGCTCAGTGTAAACACAGTAATGCTCTAGAGTTTATCAGCCATCGGCAGAGTCGCATTAATGACTGCATTAGTGCTCTTTCAGTAATCTGCAAGCATTGCACATCTTAGTGTCCTCATTGTACGTCATTAAACATGTAACAGCGAAATGCCCATAAAGCAGCACCAGTGAAATGCTAGCAGTCCTTTTGAAGTCATTGTTAGACAAGTTCACCTCTGGCAGTGCAGAGGTTCAGCGAGTGGTGCCTCATTCTCATACCTTCAGGGACAGACGGTCCCATTCCAGGATCTGTGTGTGGAGTTTGCATGTTCTGCCCATCTCAGAATGTTTCCACGGTTAAAACACATGTGGTTCAGGTGTATTGGTGTCTCTAACTTGCCCATGAATCGTGTGTGCCCTGTGATAGACTGTCATCCCAACCATAATGTGCCCTGTAGAAGATATGTCACGAGAAATGGATGTGAGAGAACACCTGCACAATTAATTTACCATCATTAGAGGTTTAGATGTGCCACGCAATTCATGATCTTTTTCTGTTATAAAGCTGCCCTCCACATGCCCATGCAGGCAGAACTGCAATTAAACATAGAGAAATGAGTCAGATTATGTCCACGCAACGACAATATCATGCTGAAGTGGTGATTTCCACACAGGGAAGCAAAACTGCCACGAGACCGTAGGACCAGCAAACAAAAAGTCCCCTGCAGGTGCCTGTGGTGGCAGTTTGACACGACAGGCACAAGCGTAATAGAAAATGTGCACAAAGACCTTTTTTAAGGGGCTATAACTGTAGTATAAAAGACACAGCTAACTGATCGGGACAATTTGATTTAAGGTGCTGGCCTTTTAAAACAGATTTTGGGACTGGAGCCAAACAAATGTACCACAGGAGGTACCCCTCCTGGAAACAGAGACATTACAATGTGTATTTTATATGGAGGTCCAAGAGAAAGATTCTTATGCTTATCTTCTGTGACTGATGGAACAGCACTGTTGTTCACTGGCAGAAACGGTAATCAGACTGAGATTCACGTTCTTGCTCAGATTAATCATGGCAAAGGAAAAAATAAATTGCAATGCTTAACAACCAGAATTCCCGCTCAGGGATTTTCTAAATAAAGATGTCAGTTTGAATAAGTAAGTGGCCCGAGTTAAGTTTTATAATTTGTAAAATGTGATTCAGTGTCGGTGGGTCATGCCTGTTGTTACTGTTACAGATATCCTGGCAGTTAAAATACACCACATGGCTTTTGGCATCGAGTATCCTGAAATTTCCCCAACAACTTTTTTTTGTATCCAGCCAGACTGGGTGATCTATATGAGGTGAGTCACTTTTACTAATAATGACAGGTTTTTTTCATTATTATTACTACTTGGTGCTACGTCTGGAAGGTCAGAAACAGACAGGCTAACTTTTTGATAGGTAAACGACTACATTAATTTCATTACACATTACATTCATATATTAAGGAGTTTTTTTTTCTTTTAAGGACACAGTGGCATTTATTTAAAGTGAAATCTTTTGAGTTGTGGGATATATTCTTGACTGCAGTCCAATGGATGTTTAAAATACCAGTGGTTGACATGTTAGAGGCCTGTGAACTTCATCTCCATGTACCCATAGTAAATAATATCAAATGAATCAAATTACTGTATAAAAACGGCATTACGTGTCCATCCCCAGTAATTCTACTTGAAACCACACATCATCCATAAGAGCAAATCAATTAGCCAGCACCATAAGTCAGGAGGTATTTGAGGATCCTGGGACTATATCAAGGCAAGGTGATCTTTGGCGTGGATACTAAATCACTGGGACCACAGCTTCTTTCAGCCTCTGATTACCTGCGGTTTGTACATCATCACAGTGTCCAATCCAAATGTCAGTTACACATGGTTTCAATGAAAGTTTGCTCTGTGTGGTGATGTAACATTATGAGGACTCCCCCTTACATTCTTTGATCTGGATCCTCTTATGTACATGATATACATGCATATACACATTGTCTAAAAACACTTTGATTTCCAGACAACACCTTTTGGACTATCTAATCACCCAACTCCATTTCACAGCTGGTACTGCTATCACCCTTATGTGGTTTGGGGACTTTCTGAAGTATATAACTATTCCATTTTTTATATTAAGCAGATCACATGCTCAGCTCCTGCGCATCTATCTCGGTCAATTAATAAGAGAAGCACAAAAACATTAAATTCTGCAGCCATACACATTAATAAGCAGAACTGAACTATTATAGCAATCATAAAATGACATTGCTAAAAATGTAACATAAATGACTTACACACTACAGTTGCTCATTATCAGATGCCTAATTGGAACAAGAGAAAATTATACCATACAAACTAAGATTGTATTAATACCTAATGAGTTTAATAGTTAAATGACTTTTCAGTCATAAGTAAGATTTAATTTCCAAGTTTCTAATATCTTAAAATTCCAGCATATTATAGTAATTAAACATTCAAGTACATTATCTTTTAGACATGATATATGCTGCTAACAATTGCAGTTGGGAGTAAGCCCATGGCGCGGGGTGACATGCTTTGTATCAGGGGCTATGATGGTTTAGTGACTTCAGCACCGGCGCCAATCAGCCCATTTAACAGGCCTGACTCAGACCCAAGCAAGCATTCCCCCCCCCCCCCCCCCCCCCCGAAGCAGATGAACAGACCAGACGTGCGGCTAATTTGCTGCCAAAGCCTCTGTTCTAGCCATCCTGCAAAAGCGGCTGGGATTTAAATCGTGTCTGAAACAACCACATAAACGCTAAGGCTTTGGTTTTTCTTTTATTTGTTAACTTTGAAGACTGTCCAGTTCAAATTAAAGGAGGTGGAAAGAATCCCGTCACTGTCAGCCGGGATCAGATAAAAAGAAGGAAAAAGTGGAGGAATAACTTAAATCAGCAGCCATGCCACGAGCTGCGTGGTAAATGGTGCCACTCCAAGCTGGCGCTGCCCTTCAGGGACTGTGAAGTCGGACCCGCCTCGGCAGCACGCCCTGTGCCCTGAGTCGCCACCGCAGCAGACCTGAACCCAATGACAGACCACGCTCTCTGTGTGTGGTACCCGGTTTCCTAGCAGCCAATCACATGCCTGCTTTCATATGCTGCTCAGGGGAGGAGGCCGGCAGACAGTTCCACGCAAGCATGGCACTGGGTTCCTTCGTGTGGCGCAAGTAAAGGTCCATATGGCTACGACTTCTGCAAAATCTAAAAAAAACAAAAACCTTTGAGATGGATAAAGGCCTGATGAATGATCTATATCATACATATGTTGCAAGTACAAGCGCTGTGTCTTTACGGTGTTTGCTGTCTGCGGTTACCTGGCGTGAGCATTTTTGGCAAATTAATGATGAATCATTAATCATATATATAATGCATAGTAGGGCGGCATGGTGGTGCTGTGTTTAGCACTGCTGCCTCACACCTCTGGGACCCGGGTTCGAGTCTTCGCCTGGGTCACATGTGTGTGGAGTTTGCATGTTCTCCCCATGTTGTCGTGGGGTTTCCTCCGGGTACTCCGGTTTCCCCCCACAGTCCAAAAAAAAAAAAACATGCTGAGGCTAATTGGCGTTGCTGAATTGCCCATAGGTGTGCATGTGTGAGTGTGCCCTGCAATGGGCTGGCCCCCCATCCTGGGTTGTTCCCTGCCTCGTGCCCATTGCTTCCGGGATAGGCTCCGGACCCCCCGCGACCCAATAGGATAAGCGGTTTGGAAAATGGATGGATGGATGGATAATGCATAGTAGTAATTATTATTGTCTGTGCAGATAATCACTTTGACCTATACAGCTTCTTCAAGGTATCATGGACCCTCAACATGTGCAATCCTTATGCTGTATTTTATTACTGTCTTATTGTATCTATCATTGTGTTTTTGAGCTTGTGGATATATAAATTTTCTTAGGGATTATTAAAAGTATCTATCTATCTATCTATCTATCTATCTATCTATCTATCTATCTATCTATCTATCTATCTAATCTGTCTATCTGTCTATCTATCTATAGAAAGGTAATTTAGCAGTCTTATTCTCCTTGCTATTACTATTAATGCCAGTTTTTATCATTCTTTCCACAAACATTGCTGCATGTACCTTTTACATAAATGCTGACTGGGACACTTATATTCATAGATGCACACAGAGACCAAGGTCATGCTTTCACAGTGTCTTTCAGCGACTCGCAGTTTCCTATGCTGGTCCCTTTACTAGTTTTGGCTCAGTTTATATTTTGATTACTAGAAAAGTAAAGCATGTGGGGGGCTCTGTAGGTTAGGACTCTATGGCAGTCATTGAAAGTTGTCAGTTCAAATCCCACAGTCAGCAGTGATGTCACCATCGGACCCTTGAGCGAGGCCCTTAACCCCAGCTTCCTCAGGGTCTGGCTGACCCCACTCTCTCAGTTGTACTTCAGATAAAACCATCCACTGAATATATAAAATGTCAAAAAGAGCAACATGATATGAGAATACTTTAGCGAGGCTCCATGTGTTCAGCAGCCAGAACATCAGCTGTGATATTTATCCCTCTCATGGTCATTGTTCTTCAGTATTAAACACTCGCTTTTTTTCCAGTAAGCAATAACAGCCCAATGTGCACAGATATTCTGCTACATGGTGGTATTTAGCTTTTTGATTCACAAGAATTCTTAAAGAACTGAACATGTATCTGCTGTGTAAAAGGCAGGGCAGAAAGGACCGGAAATGCAGATCAACATGCTGCCAGTAATGCTAGTCAATAAGAATCAAATAGTCAATTTAGCCCTGTGTACTGATTTTGATATCAGGCTACTTATTTGTATATTATATGACTTATAAGCAAATTCTGATGTCTGAATAACAGGACTTATTCTTGAATAAAATGCTCTGTGAAGATCTGATATTACCTTTTGGGTTTTTGGAATTTTAATAGATTTAGCCATTGAAACACAAGTTTCATTGTTTCATAGGACTACCTTTATTATATATATTTTTTAAGATACTAAGAGTCTGACTCTTTTGGAGTATTTTGGAGTATTAATTAGTCTACCAAACCATTTACTACCAAATTACATTTTATGATGACTTTTTAGACATTGATTAATCTGTTTTTCTCAGGGTTAGTTAGATATGAAAGACATATTCCTTAGGACTCCTGGGTGGGAAAACAATGTTATTTACTCATTCTAGATAGAGCTGGGGTGCTGTAGGATCAGAATGTACCTAAATTAGGATTTCTGTAAAAATGAGCTGTGACAACGCAATTCTACAGCATAATATACTAATTATTATAAGGTACAGAAAGTGTGACTCAGTTTTATTGAGGAAACTGTACTATCACACTCATGTTGATGGTTTGGACTGTGTACCCTCATGATATATTATGAAATCTAGAAAAATTATTTTTATACGCCTTTCTAGAGATGATTTCCAGAAAACATATATGAGAACTATCTAGTCATGAACAAAAAAGAATTTCAATAACCTGCATGGATAAAAAAACAATATAGTCCCCGCTCCACCATAACCATGGCAATTTAGGCCACGATTTATTCCCATGGCGGGAATTGTCCATCTTGGCCAGTGATCTTGGCAGGTTTTTTGCTGCCTTCACAGCGTAAGGTTTTTGTAACAGCTGACACTTGATCCATATCTCGGCTCTGGAGCCGACGTGGAACGTGGCTTTTCCAGTGAAATAGAATGGTTTGCTGGTGAACCTCAACATGTGATTCCAGATCCTGTTTCATTTGTAACAAGGCCCACTTTCACATACATATATATATATATGCACACATACCAAACTTTATAAGTATATTTACAAAGGTTTGCTGTAAAAAACTACAAATGAATAGTACAAAGTGAAAATGATCAAAATGACAGGCTTTTGCAAGTAAATTACAATACAATGTAAAACACTTGAACCAATTTACTACTAAAAATATCCAATTATATGATGTTCAAGTCAAAAATAATCCTTAGAGAAGCTGTGTGCATAATTACTTCTGCTGTCCAGAGTGTCAACAATAATTATCATGCCTAAAAGAAAGAAAAATAAGAAAAAAATCCAACTGAGTGGATTTTTCCTTGTTTCCCTCCTGCAACAATATCACAATAATCCAGCTATACGCCGCGTGGTTTTAGTGGCCTGTCAGACGCTCGCGATATTTCAACCATTAAGTGATTTAGGTTTGAACCTTTTTTGTTTTATCTTTGGAGATAAGTTATACTTCCTTTTGTTTCTAAAAATGAGAATTATGAGATAAGTGAGCCCAGATAAGTGATATTTGGGCAGTTTAAATCCAAGCTCAGTTGGCTGGAACCCTTGTATTAGAGCCATAAAGCAAAATGGAACAATGCTGGTCTTCCAATATAAAAATGATGCACATGAAAATAGTGTCTCATTCCAAACATTGTCTCTTTCCCAAAGCTGAAGAGATAAAAGTTAAATGAAATGAAATGTATATGACCTATCCCTGCTGAAAAAAATCTGATGAAAATCAGCTTATGCTGGTATCTGGTTTTAGCTGGTCTAAGATGGTCTTAGATTGAGAGTGGGGAACCAGTTCCATGGAGGGGCAGGTGTGGGTGATTGAGAGGAAATCGGAAAACCCACACCCACCCCGGCCCTCCATGGAAGACGGTCCCCACCCCTGTCTTAGATGGTCATGTCCCAACTCCTGCTGCTCTTTGATGGTTTAGCTGGTTGAGTCAGCAGTTAGTCATGCTGGTCTGGCCAGACTAACAAGCCGGACATGCTGGTATGACCAGCTAAACCAGCTAGAATAATTATCATAACCTGGAATCATGAGCTAAACCATCAAACCAGCATGTAAAAATAAACCTTAAACTGGTCACTTATCATAAATTGGTCAATCAGTTTAACCAGCTTAGATGGATAACTAGAATAAAATGACCATGAAAGGGTGTCAGGAGGTATGTGTTTGTACGTAGGAGAACAAATTTATGGGTAGCAGCTGAATTTAGTGAAACTCAGAAGCAAACCATACATTTGCCTTCCTTAGGTCAAATAAAAATGGAACTTCTTTGCATCCTGTGCTTTAATTTTGCTGTATTTCAAGATGTGTTCCTCAGGGATAGATGTATTACAACATTTTATATTGTATATGTAAGATTGTGATTAGGATTAAAATTCAGCAATCAATTACATGAACATCAGGGACGAGTCATACCCCCCCCCCCCAGCCACCAGATCTAAGCATGCTTTATGTGATGTTCTGGAGAACAAATTATATCCCTAACTCCTTCATCCATCAAAGAACTGGAGGCTTATCGTCCATTATCACACTACACAGCAGAGGACGTGTATTAGGAGATTTCAAATAGGGTCAAAGCTGACCTGAAGTTGACATAAATACATCATTCCTGTTACTTTGTCTACTGCCTGTATGTAAGCATAGTATGATTATACAAGTGGTTTTTGTAAAATTCACATTTCAGTACAACAGGCAGACACACATAGATAACTGTGTTTTTGCATTCTAGAATGCAACAGGCACCAAAGCAAACACAGGAGGGATAAAAATGGTGGAATTGTTTTTCGCAAATTCAGGTATTATCATCTGCTGATACAGCATTTGTGTGTTACAGACTGTTAAACTAGGCAATGAGCATGTGCTAATCCTTGCTGCGATCATCCTTCATAGAAGACGTTGATTTATACCCAAGTTAGCCTCCTCCGCTCTTTATGGGACACGTTTACGAGATTCCACTTCCTGCATGTTACGTTAAACCATGCGGGTCCACAGATATGCATTTATGAACATAAGAACATTTCAGAGTATTATCACCATAATGAGTCATATGTTTCCTAACACAAGAATTTCCTTGCACATGATGAAGCTAAACCAGTTTACAGCTGTTATTTGAAGGTTTTTATAGAGACAGATTAGGATAATATTAAGTGGTCACAACATGGGCTATGTTGGTGGAGAAGAATAGTTTGAATAAAAATACCGGCCAGTCTTTTAATGTTAGTCTATTATACACCATACTTACAATGAGACGGTATTGCTCCTACTCTACAACCATCCCTTGAATATATTTTACCTGCTAGGTTTAGTTCTAATTCTGGGTATTGCTTTGTTACGCTTTTTATTACCGGAATGTATGGATGGTATAAGGCCTCTTTAAGAAGGGCCATCAGAAATTACACACATTTGTGGTGCATACATTCAGCTACACACTCTATGATGCTGGCGGCTCAGTGGTTAGTGGTTCAAATTTGCCCTCAGCTCTCTATCTGTGGAGTTTGTGTGGTCTTGTTCCCATCCTGACATTTTTCTTATGGTCCAGTTCATGTCCATCCCGCAGTGCCCCTGAGTGAATGTGTCTGCGGCACCCTGTCACATTCAGGCTGTGCTCTGCCTTACGCTTCATGCTCTACAGCATGGGTTCTGCATCATTGGATAAACAGTTAGCAGCTGAAAACATGTGGATTCACAGTAATGTGAAGAATTGCACTCAGACAGACAAATGCTACACAATGCCATTTGGTCCAGCATTGCTTGGAACATCTGGCCAGATGGAACTGGACAGTGCATTCGAGCCAAGGAATCCATGATTAAAAGTATTTACAATCAGACTACAGTTTCCTCCTGGTGTTATATATTGGTTCTGGGTAGTTGCTCTTTTGGTAGAGAGATTCGCTTTATTTCATCTTGTACTGACCTTCAGAAAATGACACAAGACGTACTAAACAGCCTACAGGTCTCCATTTTGGAAAACTTCATCTCTTCCTTGGCAAACAGTCTGTGCTCCGTACAAAGCATGTGGCATACCAGACACAATGCCATTTCCTGTACCCCCAAACCCCCCCATAAGTGGCAGATGAGCTGCAAATTAGGAATCTGGTTTACGGATGGCTACTCAGGACACCATTGTGTTATTGGAGAGCATCAATGCATTTTATTTATTGTCATGTGCAGTAATAGACTCACAATACTGATTGGGTGTAAATGGGTGAGGAAAGAAATCACAGCGCAATCAAAACATCCTAATAACACTACTAAGAAATCTCCATCACCACAGGGAGCCGATTTTATAATGAAAGGACTGGGGTGAATATTTTAATTGAGACCAATGATAATGAACATTATCATAATCAGTATATGTTGTTATGGATGTCGAAGGGGACAGGAAAAAGGCTGAATGTTGACACTGGGTGTACTTCCATGCATTAGTAATAAATCTGTCCATGGATTCCACAAAAGTCTACTCTGATATATTTTTTTCATTGAACATCTCTAAGACCATCAAGTCTAAATTATCCACTGAAACACATTTCCAGCTGCAAATACCACTAAAGCAATCAATTTTGTTTTGTAAGCTGAGATATTATGTTGCATGATATTTTACCTTTTCACCACCTTGAAACCGCAGGTATCACTTTTTGCTTTATGTTTCAAATTAAGATGCAAACTTTATCATGATTTTAATGATAAAAACTGTGTATTGAGCTTTTTTTTTTAAAAAAAAAATCACAAAGCCATTAAACTGCAAATCCCACAGCATATTAGGGCAATTTTTCAAGAAGATATTTGTGCCTTGCATGAGCTACATTATTTCTTACATTAATTGAAAGGACCCACATGCTATTACAAGGCTAATTTGAGCTTGTAAATACATTGCATCCTTTTCTCTTATTTATTCTCGGCTAACCTACTTGCTGATTATTCAGTTAGTTCGCATACAAATTATTGTGCTTATATTTGCAAATGAGGATGGAGAATATGAAAATTGTGCTATAACGAGCAAGAGAAAAGGAAGAATGGCATTTGAAAGCCATCTCAGAGTGAATTACCAAGGCCTGGGGAACATGTACCATAAATACATTTAAAGAGTCTGACCACCTTCAAATCCAATCATATTTCCAACATAAAAACCTTATGCAATATGTACATATATACAGCAAATGCAAAATGCACTCTCTGCGGTAAGCTGCGGGCCGCCATTCTGCATTTGCTACACATGTGCAACTTTTACACATTTTCAGACTCATCCAGATGTTTATACAGTATAAAGTGGATTTTGAACCAATATAAAAATATGATATATTATCTTTTGCAAAAGCAAAGAACACACTTCCCCAACGAGATAAGTACTTCCGGTCAAATTTACACACATACCGTTGTACTTCTGTCCTTCACACACAGTCAAAGGCCACACCTACCCACCATCATACATTCCTCAATTCCTGCACAGAAACAGCAACACGCTTATTCTCTTGACCCAAAAATACATTTAAACTTCAGTTATTTATTCCCTACCAAAGACTAAAAATAAAATACTTGCATGCCAACCACAAAATAAAATGTATCACTGTGTATTCTATGAAAAAAAAAAGTTGTTTTACATCACTTGTATGATTTTAATTACTGCTGACTGTGGCGTAGCTTGTGATTGGTGAATTCTGCAGCTGTAGTTAATTCATCGTTACTTTGAAAGCTTGGGGGCGGGGGTGATTTTTCTATGGTTGCATATTCACCAAGGAGATTGTTCTGGCAAAGGGCCTTTTTAAATGTCGGTTGCTTTTGACGTTGACATAGAGGTTGTCAGCCAGCTTCCGTATCATTTAGATTATGCAGGTTCTCCACGGAGGACACACAGAAGGTACGCCGCTCTTGAAGCAGGCTGATTTTATTTTACATTTTTTAGCAGTTACTTTTGTCCAAAGTAAAAAAGAACTGGGGCAGATAACACATCACAAGCATGCATCTGTCAAGGAGCCAACTTAGCTACAAGTGCTGCTAGGCTGAGTTTACAAAGATTGACCATAAACATGTCTAAAGTGGTTGTGAGGGAAAGGGTTAAATGATCACTGCATTTGTAAAGCTTGAAAACCTCGCATTTGTAATCAGAAATACTGTAAACTGTCATTAACTGGGCAGATTCAGCTCAGATTAAACATGTCATCAAATATGTCAACACCAAACATGACACTGGTGGAATATTTCATGACTTTTCAAAGATTCTACAAAATTGTACCAGCAAATGTTGGGTGATAATCAGTTTTCATATAACACAGGAATGGGTGACAGTGGCTCAGGGAAAATCACTGTTGCCTTACACCTCCAGGGTGTAAATTTTCATGTTGTCCCTGCATTGCAAAGGTTTCCTCTAGCGATTCTGGGTATTGTGGGTTTCTTCTCATGGTTCAAAAACATACTCCGGCTAGGTGAATTGATGTCTGTGAATCTCCTGCTGTATGTGCACCATATAATGGACTGACATCCCTCCCTGCCTTTTTTATCCTGAGCTTCCTGGAATTGGCTCCAGTTTTTCTGTGACCATGTGCTGGATTAGCGGCCAGAAGACGGATGGATAACACAGGAAACATAAAGGTTTTTCATGACGGCACACATAGTATTTCTCTGCTTGAGTGTTTTGCGGATGGTAGTTGGTATTTTACAGGACTCGTCTTCCCTGACAACTGTATCCTTATCAGTGATTTCTAAGAACAAGTTCAGGGGGTGTTTGTGGAGATCAGTTATTTACACTGTATAGAGGGTATACAACTCCAGGTTATTGTTGATATGTGAAAATGTGAGAGAGTATACCTATGTCTATTATCAAGCATAGAGGACAACGGTAGTGCTTAGTATTTCACAGATACTGTGAAATTGAATTTGATTACAAAAAACCTTCAAAGTCACTGTGGTATTGAATAGTGTTGCTAGAAGGATGTTCTAGGGCAGAAACATTATCTGCTCCCATTCAATGCTGTGTGCATTAACAGTCTACTACAATAGAATTTCTTTCATAATTTAATGGGAACAACTAACATGTAATAATACTAGCAATAAGAATAATAGCAAGAGATCAGCAATATTAATAACAAATAATATTGTTATTAGCTAGTATTATTATTGTTGTTGGTATTATTATTGTTATTATTCTGTTCATTGCCACCACTAATACATTCTATCCAGGGTGCACCCCAGCCTTGGGCCCTATGCTGTCTGGGATATACTCCAAGCCCCCTGGCGAGGACAAGGGTCTCGATGGATGATGGATCACAATTACTATAATATTATTTTTATATGATGATGATTATTATTATTGCGGATGTAATAATAGTAGTAAAATTTTGTCGTCGTTACATTCAGAAAACAGCAATTTATCGGATAAAATAACACGTTTTATTCGGTGTGATTTAATTGCGCACACTTTCAAGTCCATATTCTAGGTTTTCCTGTAGTGACCCGTGAGGTATATCGTCATCGCTGACTACCGCGCTACACTGTGTATTTGCGCACCTCGTTTCGAGGGGCAATATTTCGGCTCGCTGTTAAAGAGCGGATTGCTTGACGGTAGCCAGACACTAGAAGAAAGAATCTGGTTCAGAGCAGATCAGCAGTGGTGCTCATCATCTGCTGGCTCCAGCCAAAACGTGACTCAGAGCCTTTTATTTATTTTGTTACGTTTAAGTCCCTTTCCTGAACAAGATGTAAATTACAACTGCGTGCTGATAATATATATAACACTCAATCTTTTTCAATGGAGCCCGGAGAGTAAATTTCGAGTTTTTTGTGGTAATAATGGGGGGGGGGGGGGATCTTATACGTTATTATGAAAATGTTATGCCAGTTTGATATGATGTTTTAATTTTTTCCTTCTTCGTACCTGGATACTACACAATTACAGGCGAGATCGCTTGCAGGAATACAGAAGAGGGAATTAAAGCTCTTTTACTTCACTTGCTAGCTACGGGAGGTTTAAATATTCTGACGCCAATCCAGACAAGAGGAAAGAAAAATACAGCAAAAAATTCATGTGGCGATTCTCCTTTTAGCAAATACACGTTGGATTGCATAATGAGCAAAGAAAGACCGAAGAGGAATATTATTCAAAAGAAATACGTAAGTGGATATTTACAGTGTTGGTAAATTGACTTCAGTTGGCTGTCGTTTAACAAGTTCGCATGCCGGATTTTACTGGTTAATGTCAAAGCATTTAACTTTCATGCCGGCCGCTCGTATATCACTTATTCTGCAGATTTGATTTCCACAATTGGTCAATCGATAATCGTTGTCATAGTGTAGTATATAAATGTGTAACCAGGGAGCATGCTATTGTTACCTATTGTATTGCTACTCGTATTTAAATGAACACTGATTTTTGGTGGCTCGTTTTAGTCTTGCACATAATTTGCAGTCAGCCCTTTACTTTATTTGATAACCGATCGTGGGTCACTGCAAACGGCTCAACTCATTTTACGAGGACATTACAAAATAGCAGCGAGTTTGGTTAAACGCCGAGTTTATAAAAAATGAGACTGATTCCCAAAATATATTTTACAAAAAAGGCTTTGTTTGCTTTTCGTGCTCCTCTTATAGTCCTACAGACAGCCATGTATCGCCTCTGGCTTTTTCCGGGTTCCGTCCCTAGATAACATTATTTCATTAATACACCACGGCTAACATTGTTATCAGTGTGCAAACAGGAGTTGTAGATCGCGTGAACATTGCAGATGGAGAGTTTCCATATTTTTTGGTTGAAAGAGTTTGAACGTTTTCATGAATCTGCCCCGTAAATGGGGCGCACGGGATATTTGATCTTTCCGCGAATGGAGAAAATGGGCACTGGATTTTATATTTAGATTTTTTTTTACCATTCCCTCACATGCATTACAGTATTAAGTTTGGATAAATGGATGAAGCGACTTATGTGCTGTAGTGTGCGGGTGCATGATTGCGTTTTTCTGTTTGTTTTGAAAGTCTCCTTGTGACCTCCTACGGTATTGCGGTGCCAGGGGGGCTGCTTTGCACGGCTTTGGATATCCCCCAGCTCACGGTCATTTTCAAATGCTGATGCATCTGCTTTTCTAAGGGACTCGTCGCTGTAGTACGCATGGCCCATAATCGTTTAATAATGCATCTGACCGAACACAAATGTAATAAATGTTTTAGGGTAGGCACCTATATTTGCAGTCGCATTGCAGAGGTCCGTGTTGTTGGGAGCGATCACCATCCATTTTTCAAGATAAAAATGGAGAAATTAAGGAGCTGCTATACTAAACCCACAAGTACTTGAAGCCAAATCGGCAGATTCGCCCTTTTTGGGAGGAGGGGGGCAGTTAAACGTAAGGGGATTTAAAGAATGTGGAAGCTAAACAAAGAGTCCCTCCGCACATTTCTTTATAACCTTATTTAGCGTTTAACCCTTAGTCATCATGTCCCCAGTTTGTGTTTTAATGGCTTCTTTGTATTTACTTAAGGGGAGCCAGATGCTTAGTTTACGAGGAACATAGGCTTCTTGTTATGAACCCATGATCGAGGGCGCTTTTTTAATTAAAAAAGTGGTTTCATTTCACACGTATAATCACTGTATAAGTTTGCATTAACTAGAACACGGTGCCCAAAGCTGTACCCCGAATAGCTGTAACGGTGCTGGGATAGTGAAAGAACCCATTGCTCAGTATTCAGTTATCACCAAAAATAACGAGTTCATTATAAAAACTATAATCAATAACTGGATCATATTATAAATGATTGTATTCTTACAATCGCAATGACTTACATAGCAACAGGTTAAAGTGTAATAATTTAAGCTACAAAAAGTTTAAAGATACTATATAGTGGAAGTGAGAAATTCTGTAATATTGAAGTACGTTTCCACTTGTTTTTCTAGCTACTTTTCCCCGTCAAAGAACAGTACATGACATCAGGATATCATACATTGAAAAACTTTTTTTCTTCTATCAGAGTTATTGATTATGACATTGGTTAATGTAATAAATGTGAATGATTATATTAAATTTAACGTGACTCATTTGTTATATGTAAAAGAATAATGACTATTGTATTTTTCTATTCTTAGAAAATCAATTGTAATTATGTGTAATGTTTGATTCTCCATAACTGACACTTATCCCATGCAATTTTTTGTTTGTCAGAAATGCAGTACATACTGCCATCCATGTTGATGACGAATTATATAGAATTAGTATGGATACACAATTATGACTATTGCTATTCATCAGAAACCAGAACAAGATACTAAATTTGTACAAGTACAGAGATACAGCTCATATTAACATTTCCTTTTCAATGTCCCCAATAGTCACATTACGTTCCTTTTTGCAAAAACAAACAGTTGGTGTTGAGCAAAGCAGTACCATAGCCTTTATTTCAGCTGGTGTGCATGACCAATCCCTTTGCTCTACATCATTGGAGTCAGGCAACTCACAAAAGATTTTTGGCTAGCTTCACATAATCCATTGTTGTTGTGAATGATCAAATATCTACAAGGCGAAGTTGGTGTTGTAAGCTTCTGCAAGGCTGCTCATGATTGTATGGTCTTTGGCAAGCTGGTTTGTGTATTAATTTATCAGATACATAATGTGCTGCTCAAAATGTTTGGTTTTGCTTGCACTGAAGATCTTGGCTGAATCAAAGCGAAATCAAGCAGGCAAATAGGCAACCATTCACTTGTTAAGCAATGAAAATTTCATTAACTGCAAGCAGGGTGCGAATGTTTTCAGTTTCTCTAAATTCATGTTACAGTGTCTAATTTACTTATGGAGACTGCATGTAGAGATGTTATTTTAATTATGATAGTGTTTAAATAGCCTATTAAAGTCACATTCTTTAAAAATCAGTTCAGTGTTGTTTACAAGTGAAATTTGTAATTATTGAAATGCAAGAAACTAAAAAGTTATAATATAGGATTTACAATTAATGGGACATCTAGCTTGATAAATGTTGTTTTCCTGAAGATAGATTGTTAGATTTCTGAAATGTTGAACCAAATGCACAAAATTAGTTAAAGTAGTATCATGGGTTCCAGTACATGTTCATCCATGATTTAGCTATTCAAGGGAAATTTGAGAATTATTACACTTAAGCACAATTTCCATTCAGAACAGTATTAAGCCAGAAATCTAAAGATAAATAATTAGCGTGGCTGGATACTTTATGTGTGCAGGACGGAGATACAAATCACGTTCGGCAAAGAGGACTGTAAAGGGAAACCCTCTTTTTTTTGCAATTTCAAACAGCTCCGTTGTGTTGGCCAACAAATGCTCCTTCACTTATCACTCTGTTTCCTCAAAATGCTGTCAAGTAGAGCTGCAGTAATCAGTGCCCTTATTACCTTTGTTTGTTTATGTTTGTTCTATAACAATGTCATGACTATTGGCCCATTATGTAATTTGCCCTTTAGTTATCAGCTATTGCCATTGCCTAATCTCAAGAGGAATCCTAACACAGCGACGTGCCTAATGCCGTTACAATGCATACAGTAATATGATAATTAATAATGTGATTTTTTTTGTTGCTATGACAATGCAGATCTTTTTTTCCTTCTTTCTTTAGCATGTCTTGTTTCAACAGCTCCCTTGTTAGTTTGAGGAACAGATTACGTTTAAGGAAGGCTTCTGCTATAGAGCCTCTGGCTGTTATGGTCTGCTTATGGACAGGACTCCAAAGGGGAAGGGAGAGGCAGCGATACAGGATGGCAGTGGTACATCTGTCTAGGATCCCAAGGGAGCCAAATAAACACATTTCATTTGTCTCTTCTTGTAACGCCTTGAAGATCAAGGCCTTATAGTAAACGTTTTAGCCCTGCAGAGGATAAGGCCCCTCAGAAAGCTCCGCAGAATCCCCTGCAGAGGATAAGGCCCCTCAAAAAGCTCCGCAGAATCCCACTGAGTAGGTGAAAAGGTATTGGGCCTCAGTCCAGCCCTTGTGCAGTTAGCATCCCTCTGTTCTCACAAGACAGCTGCAAATAATTAATAACTTACGGCCATTCTGATGGACAACCTGCTTTCAGTACTAGGTATGTTATCTGTTATATCCATGAACGCATAAAAGTATTGGTGTGTTTTTATATTCTTTTTAGAACTGTAGATTGTGGTTTTCTTGATCATAGAATAGTGGGAACTCACCTGGGAATGCAATGCCCAGGTCCCCAACGGCTTCAAAAACACACCCTATGCTTGGAAAATTAAAGAGGACTTGTACTTCTTTAATGTAGTCTGTTTTTACTGTAATGTGCTTGTTATTTACTTCTTGGCTGGGCATTGTAAAAATTGTAAAATTACTGCATCTTCATACAAGCTGTATGATGGTTAAAATGGAAATTACCATGAGTAAAACCGGAAGGGAAGGGAGTGTCATTCTGTTCATACCATAAGAAGCAGGAAAAAATAATACTGTCGACAACAGACCAATGAACCCAAACTTATATGCTGCAAATCACCGATTTCCTCTACCAGCATGAAAGCTAGGATCTTGCAGGAAAAGCTTTCTGAAATGGATCACCATCTGTCTGGAGCTTTTTGTGGTGAAACTAGAGCAGCCTTGTCCATTGATATTGCTTCCTGTTACAATGGTATTTTAAGTAATCTCTAACTCATGAATAATTTTCACTTACACAGTTGTGCTAGTATCCCAGGCTAAGACATTTAATTTATGAGCCCTCCATTGATAGCAACGCACCAGTGGGTTTGGCTTTGCCACTAGTGCTTTCCATTGCAATAAATCAAGTCAGTCTGTCTTATTATTTACAGGTTAATGTTTTAGTTTTGGTATATTTTATTCATACATATATATGCATGATTAATTTTGATTTTAGTGTTTTACTGGAAATTCAGGTCATGTCGATAAATACTCGATTCCCATATCTTGTCTTGGAGACGGGGATTTGTATATTTTGATATTTAATAAAATTTTAATTTTAATTTATTTTTAATGTTAAATGTGTTATTCTCAGAAGTCTATATTTATACGGTGCTGATCTGACAGAGTTCTGTTTTAGAGCAAAATGCTTTTTAGCTCATGTTTAGACAAACTCAGATGACATTTTAAATATTGTGCTCTTCTCATTAATATGAGGTTCATAACCCATCTCTGGAAAATAAAAAAAATTATTATTATTATTATTGGGCATCGCAGTTTTGCTGATGCAGTAGCTGCCTGTGTTAGCGTGTGCAGGCAAGCACTTGGATTGGCACCTCCTTGGCAGAGGCGAACTCTTTCTTTTTGAGTAAAGACCAGGGCTGCTGCACAGTACAAGATCCGCTGCAAGAAAGTATCGATCCACTGCCTCATCTCTCAGCTTGTTTTTTTGTGCTAAAGGAGTTGAAGTACATTTTCATACATTATCAAGGAGGCATTATTCATCGTCCGACACGGCCAGCTCAGAGGGCTGCGAATCGTCCGTGGGCGATGCATATGAACATAGGAGCTGTACATCTTTTCACCAAGTGTCTCAGAGGGGCTTTAATTACAAATGGAGGACTGATTCAGCAGCCCCTCGCCGAAGTAGCTTCTGAATCATTCTTTACTCTTTGTCTTGTGTATAGTTATATATAAACGCTCTAATGACAGAAGTACAGCTTTTTTTCAGCATTACGGCTCAAAAATGAACTTCAGGAGTGATTTTGCTTTTTCAGCCATGGTTGTTTAAGGGTTTGTTTTCTTTGGCCCTGCCAAGGCAAACGCTGGACCCGTTCCAGTTATCTGCAAACTGTGAACTTTACAAGGTTGCTTGTCAAGTGCCACATTCCAGGGCTGCCTAGAGCTTCTACGTGAAGTCAGCTTAAGCTCTGGCTGCATTAGTTTGCTGCTTCTCTACTGTGAAATATTGTCATTGCTGTTTTTAACAGTGGCAGGAAGAAAAGGATGCCATCACTGACAGTGGCTGGAAATTCTTACAGTGGACACACCTGCTATCCCAAAACACCTCATTCATGTACCGTTGTCTTTAATCATATCAAACACCCTGCTGCCAATGGATGTGCACATAAAAGTTTCACATTCAGAAAGGAAGTTGGTGGAGTGTGAAACACGCATTGGATGCCAACATTTGTGAGGTTAAAATGGGAAGTAACCTATATTTTCTTTCAAGATTGCTTTCTGTAGAATGAGCTCAGACACATTTCTGTACAGCTCTTTTTTCACTCTTCAGAGTAGCAGCATGTTCACATTAATTAATACCTAATTTCTAAAGTATACCTGCAAATTAGAATTTAAAAGTAATTTAAAGGGAGTTGCCATAGTGAGTAAGAAGTACTTAAAAAGAGTACCTTGCATCCATTGGGGGCCTGGCTGCCCTGTTTCTATAGCAACTACCGTTGCATGAGAATGGAGTGTCTTTCAGCCTATTCAGAGGGGGCTTTTCAGTGTCCCAAAATAGTGGCATGCTGAAATGGTAATAATATGAGACTTGTTGTTAGGCTAGGGCAGGGGAGAAGTGCATGTGTGGGTGAGGGAGGCAGGGTTGGTAGGGCCTTTTGTGTGTCTGTGTGTGTGTGTGTGTGTGGGGGGGGGGGGGGGGGGGGGGGCTGGTGGTAATTGCTCACTTATTCAAGGTGCGTAAGTTGAAAGGCCTTGTGCAAATTGTGCAAAGATGCCAAGATACAAATGCAAGGGCACAGTCAAGAGTGCCATGTTTCAAAACGGGACATTCCTGCAGTCCAACGCACTTCTGCCACAGCCGTGCTGTAACTATAACATTAAAAACGTTTTTTGAAATGGCATACGCTTTAGGGACAGTTTTTTTATATAGTGCTCCAGGGGTGTTAATTACTGTTGCAGAATAAAGTTGTTAACTTTTACGATCCTTTACGGCCTTATGAACACGACTTTTCGAGTTTCTTAAAATGAGCATTTGTGTTTTTAAACGCGCTGATCCCGTCCATTTGACACGAAGTCCCTGAAGCATTACTCACACATACTGCAGCGCACGCTTATTTATGTTCGAGAATACCAAGAATACATTTTTACGATTACAATTAAAAGCTGGAATAACAAGACACACAAACCCTGCTTAAGATGAAATTCTGCATAATAAAGTGTTTCTGGCACGTAAGGTCACTACACAGGAATCCTTAGTTTCATTTTTAAAACCTTTATGTCTTGGTCACTGTTAAACGGTTAAGCAGCAAGGTCGCGTCTCGGCTCTTTTCAATGGCACTGTTCTGTTTTCATAATATATTAGGACACCGGTCTCTTGAGGGTACCGTTCACTTTTGAGTGCAGTGTATTCATTTTTGGACGATTGTTGTCCCCTCGCCTTTTTGCTTTAATTCAAGGTAGGCCGATGCAGTAGGGCTCCCTGAACTTAGGAGGGGTGGACTTGTTTTAGGTTTTATTGTTTCAGGAGATTAGCAAAGATAGGAATAAACATTGTCATATAAACAAAATCAGCCACTAAGGTGTTGAACGTGCATGCATTAAAACAGTGAGTCTGCGAAAAAAAAATAATACAATATCTGAAATTAATATTGAGAATGATCGTTTTAAAAAGACACTTGATTAGATGAGTTAAATTATGTAAAATCGATATATAATTACCTTTATTATTCGCATGTTTTGTTATGACGTTTCTTTTCGTTTGCTGAATGACTCAGCTCTTTCTTTTATACGGAGATGTGTTAATGTGACGCAGCGCGAAACGCAAACTCAGCACCGCTTTGGCGCAGACTAATGCACAATCATATCGTCAAATGCTGTACATATCTTAGGTTAAGACGTGGACGCCATAAATAGTGTCACAGAAATACACCCCTTGAAGCCAGCGGCCCCAGATCTTTCATTAAACGCTTTAAAAATATATCATTATAGGCATTATTTGTCCTACTGTGAAATATATTGCCATAGTACTTCCATAAACCGTCCATCCATCCATCTTCTGTAACCGCATAGGCAGAACAGACTGAAGGAAAAAATATTTCATTGCCGATTCGATCCAGTTCTTTTAACATGTTTTAAAATTTGGAGCGGAACCATTGTTGAACACTGAAGTTCTATCTGAAATATTTCCTACTCATCGTTGTTTTGCCGTAGCCCCTGTATATATTTTGAAAGATTTGTTGATCGGGAAAATTACTGTAACATTAATTTGAGATAAAAACCTGACAGTATTCTGTTTAATTTGAGGAACTTTCATAAGGTGTTATTTCAGTCATCACCGTAAGCGAATAAAGAAGATATCCTACTGAGTGTTATGGTCTTCTGGACATTTGGGCATGTTGTAGATGTGCTGAAGGACACTTTTCCTCAGCGCCTAAAATGGACTTTCGTTTTTAAATCTGGCAAAGTACTGACTAATAGCGGATTCATAACAGGCGCGGCCGTCGGGGCTTGTTATGTCACGAATGGGCTGCGCAGCCCTGCATCTCTGCTACCGTGTAGGGTGTCTCTGTCTCGGCAGTATAAATTATTCAACGCGGGAAATCACTGTGCTCCGCGCTGTCCGTCTGGCTAATAATGTAAATCCAGCTCGACGCGAAACATTTTACGAGGTTTCCTTCTGGTTCTGTGCAGAGCAGGAGAAAGGACTGGGCAATTAGCTCTTTTATTAGCTCCTTTTGTAGTGCCCCACGTGCTGGGCCGAAGCCTTTCCGTCAACCCGCATTATCTCCTATTTCACAATCGCTTTTCTTGTCCTAAAATGGGTCAGGCTTTTCACCATTACGTTTCCCAATCCAAACACACACAATCCCAATGTGACAGACAATGACAGCAGAGCCCAACCTATGAAAAGAGAATTGTATTATAATTGATTTCATTAAAGACTTTTCATTTAAGACAATGCACTACTTCCTTACTGTGCTGGCTAAAATAAAAGAACTTTAAATGTCAGACAAGTGGCGGCGCTGTAATTTTAGAAGATACACTTAGCTATCTTTGCTTACACCCAGAGCTCTTGAAATGTAGAAGTTTCCATGTTGTTCTGTTTAATTAATATGCAGTCGCTCGCTGCTTTGACTTCTAAGATGGTCTCCTAACAGCTTAAGGTTCTCTGTAGTAAAGCTGCTGGCATCTTTTCTGCATTATTGCATTTGTTTCCAGTCGAAGAATTAGCAAAAGGAGACCGTATTTTTGCTTTTGGCTGCAGACTCGTATAAGGCAAGCTATCTGGTTTAAAGCTGATGCTTACACAGGGCTGGGGATTAGGGGGATGGGCGTATTGTGTGTGAGAACTCCGCGGTCAGCCTCGCCCTTTAGCGTATCAGCTGTCAGCTTCCTGCTGCAATTTCATCTGTTGCCTCGAAGGTAACTTGTAATCTTATCTCCTAGCCTCTCCGGCTCGCACTCGACTACCCCCTCCCCGCATCACGTCAGTAACGGCAGGTAAATTTTACTGTATATCCACAATCAGCCCACGTGTGCGTAACATATGGCGCGGGGATTAACGTCACTCCGTAAATGCTCGACGTGCAAGACCCATCTCAGATCTGATGCAGGGTTGCCAGCTTTCGGCAGCTGGCAGGAATGAGATCTTTAATTCGAGACAAGTTTGCACACGCGTTTACATGTATAACAATTTTATTACCTTGTAAATAGTCTGTAGGGTTTGCGTACTACCCCAGCGCTTTTAATGTAGCTAATTTTAGGTGTATAATGGAATAATACAGATTTGTCGTAAGATTTCTTGCGTGAGCATTAGAATCTGAAAGCGAGTGTCACGTCAGGTGCATGAATTGGCAACCCCGCTGATCTGTTTTTGCTGTATTTTTCAAGCATGGTTGGCGGGATCAAATTGGACCGGAATGGCGAAGCGGTGTTTTCAGAATGGGTTTAAGAGCTGTGCTCGTTACGATTCCATAGCTTTGCCATATAAAATTTCCGGCGCATTGACTCCCGGCTCCAGTTTCTCACACCACGCAAACGGCCCACAGTGCATGCGACGCACCTCCCTCTAAAATCGCTGTCCTGCGCCAGTGCTCCCGTAGCGCACATCCATACTCAGCCGAAGGACTGCACGGTGTTGAGTCATAGAAACATAAAACCATCTTTGGGCCGGAGCTTTAAGCTGTGAACTGTGGGTTTTCTGCAGAATGCCCCCTGTGTTTGGCCTGGCGCTAAAGTAATAGCAGCCAGTCTGTCTTGAGCTGCAGCCAGACAGTAAATTGGGCCAAACTGACAATAATCCTGCCTCAGAGTTGAGCGGCAGATATGCCCCAGTTAGATAGCCGGTGTCTGCGTAATATCTGACGTGAATTCCAGTTGTAATGAAACTTCACCCCTTTGTTGCAGGATATGAAGCTTCGTGAAACCGCTCTCTGATATGCCCGTAATATTGCTTTGCCGTGTTTAGGGAGGAAAATTCTTTATTTTTATTTTTTTTGTTAACAGACTAATCGATTACAATTGCGGAGAGACGTTCTCTAAGTGAACCTGTTATTAATATTTCAAAGCTCTGTCATACAAAGATTGATTCTCAATGATGGCAGCATGTCTTTTCAAAGCCCGTGAAGATGAAATTTCTGAGTCCTGTCTTATTAATGGAGATGTGGAAGTAAGAAACTGTAACGTTTGTTGTGTTGTGCATGATACACTGTTTTCCCTATGTGATTTTTCTCTGTTAGATGACTAATTGAGATTTCATTAGCACCGCTAAAGAACTTCACCGTAGCCCTTAAACATTTTCTCTCACCGCCTGATTGTGCTCTCGCACTAGAATGCTCACAACCTGCCATTTGAAGAAGTCTGTTCCAGGGTCTGATTGGCCTGCCAGACCCCCCTATTCTCCTGCGGTGATTAAACCTTCTGCTGCTGAAGCAGTGTAGCTGCAGTTTCAGGCCGCTCATGCGTGCCCTAACAGTATAGTTGTCTTAAACCGCATACCAGCCCTCCCTCTTGGAATAGATCAGCATGATTTAACTTTTTTTTTCCATCCCCCATGAATCTCCTTTCAGTAGGCTTTGGCAACTTATCGCACGGTGGTCCCTGTTGGTGCGAGTCAGTCTAGCATTCCCCTTGCATGAATGTCAGTGCACAAATAAAACACGGAAACCGTGGCTCCGGTCCAGGCTCACACGCTTGGATCCGTGTCCTACTGTAAACTAAAAATGACTGTGTCACTGAGGTTTTCCTTTGTAAAGAGACATTGAGTGGGTTTGTGGGTGGGTGGCCGTCCTGGTGGGAGCCTTAGCTTTTCTCTCTTTTTGTTTTTATTTCTTATGAGCTAAGGTGGTGAAAAACGTGCACCGGACTTTATCCGACTCTTCTGAATAAGCTTGTAACTAACTCACAATGGCATTAAAATGTTTCCAGTCCGAGTCTTCATAGGCTTGCATGAATAGATTCTTGCATAAATTTTTCAGACACAGTGAGACTCTGGAATCATCTGCATTAGCCTCAAATGCTTCTGTCGTGGTCAATTCCATCACCGAATGAGAAGTTTATTGTCATATTCATGGTAAAACAGTTACACCATACAATGAAAATCTTACTCCACAAGTTTCAACTGGGCAAAGTTGACACAGATCAGACATAAGACATGATAACAAAAAACATGTATTGTAATGTAAACATATAAAGAAGGTACAGGAGACAAACATACATAAAATATATCAATATCATACAAATATGAAAAAATAAATTCCTCAGGTAGAGGTAGGTAAATTGTGAGAGCTTTGTAAAATCTCAGGCTAAAACAGGCTAATTTCTTTGGCTACATGAAATTTTGATTGGTTAAATTGTAATCATAAAGCTTTGGACTCTTCAAAGGAAATTAATGGATAATTACGCTGTCCAAAACGTTTGTTCTAATTCCTTGCCTTAGGCTCATCATGGGTCTGGATGTCAGAGTCTTTGATCTGTCGAGGTCTCTGCTTTTCTAATGTTCTTTCCGTGCCTCAGGTGTCAACTGGTGGGTTTGATTTGGTGCAGAACCTCACTGGATTTCAGGCACTTGCTCTTAAAATTTGACTTCTGACATCTCGAATCTGAGTGGCGTTTGTAATGAGAGATTCACACCTTGTATTGTTTACACCTTTCTGGTCCCATTCCTAATTCTGTGCTCCCAATTGAGTTCCCAATTGTCATCATTACAGGAGTGGGATCCGCCTGTTACGTGTGATGTTTTGTGTATTTTATTTTCTGGCTGTAATGGTTGGCACTGAAAAGAAAAATATTTAAATTATAGCAAATTGAGTAAAGGTTTGCTGGAAGGGTATTCCTTGGAAATGCCTGATGGAGAAAACAGGTCATTTGTGACCCCCTCTTTTACAGCTCTTCTGATGTAATTTTTCCATTAGATGTCAATAGTAATTACATGGAAATGACAATGTAAAGAACTGAGTTTGTAAATAAAGAGGACTTACACTTCGGACTGAACCCTTCAGTCAATGCTGGCTATTGAATATTGGGAGCCTTGGAATGATACACAGGCTTGTGATGGGAAATTCTCATGGCTGCTGTCTTGTGGCGCTGGCATTTTGATGACATTGAGACCATGCCGGATCATACCGAGAACCACTGTGGTTCTGTTTTCTGTGAGGTGACCACGAGGCTTCCTTTTCGGTTACCAAATGAACATACTAATTAATGTTGAGTTGTTGTTTCGGTTCGCTCCACAGATTATTTTAACATCTTTTGATGGCTTCTGTGGGTTTTATCCACAGCGATTCATTTCACTTTGGCACCATGCCCAAAGCTACATACTTAGCCCACCTTAGCTGGCCCAGATTTTATATAGCGATTTTTGAGTTATTGTTTTTTTAAATATGTTGGTATTTAATTAAAGTAAGAATTGCCAGTGTCACTAAATCATACATTAGTGTGACCAAAAATGAGAGAGCAATTTAATGTGTTTTTTTTTTTTTTTTTAGATGGACTTTTTTATTACGCCAGTCAAAGTGTCTAAAAGCTGTGGTACCCAGCTTTTCCTCATGCTGTTTAAAGCGTCGGAAACAAGAAGCCCCCAGTCTTCACCTTACATTTCCTCCGTGCCTCCTTCGGTTCTTTCTTAGTAGCGTGTCACTCGGTCACAGCTTTTAGAGCTAACTGTAAGGCTGCCTGCGACCTTTCAGTGTTTGTCTCTCCCCGAAGGGGTTCTCCTTGTTGCTATGCAGATCGACAGGAAGAAACGCTTGTAACTGTGAAAGAGAAAAGGGCTGGGCGGGGGGGGGGGGGGGGGGCAAAGCTCAATGACCTCTTTCCCCATCTTCACTCTCAGAAAGGTTTCAAAAAGTAGGTCAGAGCGAGGACCCCAGACCTGGAGGTACAGTGCTATGCTTTCCCTTCCGCATGTCAAATGCAAGCTATCACCTTCAGCCTCTGCCAGAAAGTAGGGGTGGTGCGAGTTAAATCGGGTTGGGGTGTATTCAGAGGATTGTTGAACTCTTGTTAGTTTGGGGGGGGGGACACAGGAAATTGCTTAGTTGTGGTCACGGACCATCTGACTGTAATGAAAAGCAAACGGCAGCGCGGAGAGGGCCCAGTCGGACAGAGTGCACCACTGGTGCAGGGGACCAGCTATGCCTGAAACCGAAGGACACTGAGAGGGGAGACTGAGCGATGAGCAGTTTATGAACAAGGAGGGAGAGAGAGAGAGAGAGAGAGGGAGAGAGGGAGAGAGAGAGGCATGCTGTTGTTAGGGAAAGGAGGAAAGGAGGTGGAGTTTCACTTCTCAGCCCAGTCCAGGAAAAGCTTGCCGTTGGTCCTGAGCAGCTGATTGGCTCATGCTACAAAGGGGGACAAAGTAGTTTTGATGAGTGAGTTGCTAGTCTCTTAGTATTGTAATGTTAACCCCCACCCCCCCGCTGGGAGTCCCTAGAGTATTGTCTTTTGTGCTTCCGTGTTTAATAACTGCGATACAAAACCTGACAAAAGAAAGGGAATTATGGCCATTATTTTGCCAAAGATGTATTAAATTTGGTTATTTTATTGTAAAACATTCTAATAAAGATTTGGAATTGTCATCCTCATCCCTGCACGCTCTGCACAGGAGGTCAGGATAGTGGTTCTCTGCCGGTGACAGAAACGGCGAGGAGGGCTGTCATGCACTGGCGGGCAGAGGGGATCCATTTGGGCCATGACACCAGTACTGCTCACTCGTCGGACAAAGGGGAGTCTGTGCAGAGGGATGAAAGCATGGGTCTTACTTGTAGGGTTTCCATCGCTCTCCATAGAGGCCTGGGTGTCGGGAGGGTGGAAGGTGACAAACGGACACTGCTGTGGATTCGCCGTCTGGCTCTAGGTCTTTGTCGGCAGCCCTGTGCCCTGTTTGGCCCTTTCTGCCCATACCAGTCTGTGTGGTGGTGGGTCGCAGCTCTGGTTCTCTTATTAGTCATGTGATATGTTTTCTTATTTTCTTTCAAGCTGGCATTCAGAAATGATCACACTTTTACTAGCCTCTGCAGCCGTAAACAGGGACCTGGGAGGAATCCCTGGTCATAAAACAAACGTTTCTCGTTAAAGCGAGATACAGGAAAAAAACACACACATATATGAACCATAGAACTGAAAGAGCGTTTTGAAATTTTCATGAACCTTCAGACACTACAAGTGTGTTTTGTGCTTAAATGCAATTATTTGCTTAGCTGACACGTCCATTTAAAGCAGCTTTGACCGTTTTATTGGTTGAATTTATGGGATATTTTCTGAATGTAGGTTTGCAGTTTTTCTCAAGGGCAAAGCAGATGTATATTCTCATATTTGTACCTGCAGCCTTCTAGTCAGAAGTCATGTGATATAACCACTTCAACACATGTCCTATATAATTTCAAATAGCTTTAAAAATCAATAGAAGCTGAACAGTTTGAATGCTCTTGTTTGAATGCTCTTGTAGGTTTCAAGCTTGCATAATACTTCTTGCTCAGAACTAGATTTTTATATTTAAAGAAATCTCTTTACAGCTGTTACTAGTATATTCAGGACTTGAATTCATTTTCCATTATGCTTATTTTGAGGGCTGTGGTGCATTCAGAGCACTTTATTTTGTATTCAAATTCTGCAGTGTCTGTATGGCCTCAGAGGCGTTGTTCTTATTTTGTACAGTCAAAAAAAGACTCTACAGTATGGTAAACGGTATAATTAACGGTGACATGCTTGACTTTAAATCTACTGGTAAACATTCTGTCTTGTCTGGAGCGTAAACTAATAATCCAAAGCCAAACACTGTATGGGAATGGAGCCAGACTCTTCGTCAGATTGTTCCTGTTACCAACACAACGGTGCCGTATTTAAAGTGCTGCATGTAAAGTTAAAACAGGCGAACAATCACAACTAGGCTTGGTGGAATTTAATATACATGTGTTATCACAAGCCAGCTTCAAGGAACGGCAGCGGAAGGCCGTGCTGGGCAAGTGTAAGGGAGCCTCAGGACGAGCTAAAATACTGAAAGGTTTTGACAAATGAGTCTGTTTAGGATGAACCTGTTTCTACTTCAGCTTTGGGGTCTCAGAGCATTTATAGCAAGAGATGCTGGAATCCGGTGGTTTGTAGAAGATACTTCCTTACACAGCGTGTAGTTGGAGTATGGAATAGTCTTCCTGCTAGTGTAGCGCACGCTAAAACCCTGGGTCCCTTTAAATCTGAGCTAGAGAAGATTTTAACAACTCTGAGCTATTAGTTAAGTTCTCCCCAAACGAGCTTGATGGGCGAATGGCCTCCTCTCGTTTGTAAATTTCTTATGTTCTTATTTTTATGTTTTTTGAAGCTTGTCAAGATAGGGGCATAATTCAGAAAGTAGTATTTCCATATCTCAGTTTAGTAATCTAGCAGCAAGCCTAAAGGTGTTTGACTTTATTAAATAGAACGGGAATGCTGTACTTAATATAGTGTTAGCTGCTTTTGGTTCATATTTTATCAATTGTAGGGTGATTAAATTGTTCTACTTCGTGGTGTTTTTAGTTTGAGAGATTACAACTGTCACGTTGCCATGGTCTGTTGTTTCGAAGATGAGAATCTTTTTTTTTTCCCCAAGTATGCTGCCTAAATTTGAAATGGCAAACTGTCATGCTGCTGGACCATAAGAGCTTGAGGAGATCCAGCACCCAGAATGGGCTCCTGATGTAAGGGGCCATGATTTTAGTGAACGGAGGCTATGACTGAATGCTCAGAAGACCTTGAGACATTTTACAAGTGTTTTGCCCTGTGAGGCGAAGGCCCAGTTTCTGTGAGGTCTGGTTCTGATTAAGACAGTATGGGAGAAATGTGGGAGGGACAGTCTGAAGGTTGAAAGAAAACCTCCAGCCACAACATATCCTCAGTTATGTTTCCAAGAAATGCTCATCACTGTTTCACGCCGTTCGATCGCGGTGGCTGAGATTTGTGTGTCGTCATCGCAACGTTATGAGCCGTTCCTCAGCAGTAGACCTCAGATCTTGAGGCTCCGGTGTTCTTTGTACATGTGGGTGTGTGTTTGTATGTGTGTTTTTGTAAGAGAGAGAGAGGACCTTTCCGAAGTTTGCAAGTAGAGCCACTCCACGGCTCCGTCAGGCCAAATGTGGACGTGTGAATCGGTCGCAAAAAAGCACAATGTCCTCACTCTCAAAATTTAATCTTGCACATTAGCTTGCATTGGAGAAACACCTCAATGTAGCAGTTGTATGTAGCACTTAGTACCTTTACATTTCCTTAAATAAATAATACATAAATGGAAACTTTCCTATGTAACCCCCCCCCCCCCCCCCCACGACATGTCTGTGGTCCCTATCTCTGCTGGCTGTCCAGCTCTCTTCAGTGTGCTGCCTCTTCTGGGGGTGGCTGCACATGCCAAAAGCTCCAGCAGCTGACTTCCTGTGTCACACATGGGTGCCCCCCCCAACCCCCTTCCCCGGTGAGGGGGTGTAAAGCCTTTTCCAGATGAGTTCATAAAAATGCTTTGAATCTCGAGGGAACTTTGTCAATTGAAAACCGTAGCTATTTCTGGCCCAAAGCCTGACTCTCATCCCTTCCACTTTCAGCTTGGCCTGCTGAGGGGAAGTGAACCGAAAAAAACCCCCCAAAAAATCTGTCACTGTACTGCCAGGCCAGGAGCTCGGCGTTGACCCGACACGCTTCAGTTTCCTGTGCAGCTAACGGCAGAGTGTGTGCTGGGCATTTCGGTCACAGAGGGAAGATCCATGGCGCCATGTGCTTCTGGGTGACCTATGGTGTCCTTAGAGGGTGCTCTGTCTCAGCATGCATGGGTGCTGCAATGGGGCACCCCCCCGATGGCAGGGATGCTGCAACCAGGTGGCAGCATAAGCAACCAGACATGATGTTTCCTAAGGTGGTAGTAGAGAAAGTCTCTACCTGGATGCTTTAGGCCCAGGCGTCTTCCAGCCCAATTAACCCTGCCCTCCAAGTCACAGTGGTCGTACTTGCCTCCATCTCTGAGCTGTCCCAAGGCTGCTGGGATTCACATATGCGCAGTCTATAGGCAATTTCACACCAAAGTTCCAGAACTTGGAACACTTCCGTGTGTCCCTGTTTTCGTGTTTCCGTCAGCTCAGTTTTCGATATGCTAATCTCTTTTTCTGCACTTCCGTGCCAGTACTTGTGGTCAACCAATCAGCAAGCTGTCACTGGAAGTGCATTCGCAGTAGTTCATGTTCGAACGAAAAGTACCTAGTCTGGAGTACAATCGGCACCAGTTTTTGCAGTGTGAATACCACACCAAGTTTTTCCTGCTTCCGGGAAGATGAAGTTCCGGGGTGTGAAAGGATCAAAAAGCTTGCCACTGGTCCCCCATGTTGCTCAGCCTCAAGTATCCTGTGTAGCATCACGCCTCATGTCACCATGGTGCCACGAATCCGGCACTGGCACAGGAACAACCAATGAGATTACACGGTCTTTGAGATACTCTTTGGGTAGGTCTTTCCGAACGGCTGCAGCCAGCTGTCGCTTCTGGGGGATGCTGGCATGAGTTTAGGGCCTTTAATGCAGACGTACCTAACTATACAACTTCCATCATCAACCACTTTATATATCTGTGGTACTTACGAGGACTAATTACACTAGCACTACAGAAAAGTCTGAATTATTTTATCATTGATAGTTATCTATTATATTTATCTCCCGGCAAGCTTTTCAGCGACTAAAACTTTTCAGAGCCTCCAGCTGAACTCTGAGAATGGCATTTGTATCCCAGTCAGCAGGTCGCTTAGCTCTGAGACGTAGCCAACAGGCTTGAGGGCGCCTTCTCAGTCCGACTCGGTCCTCAGCATCACCAGTCCACCCAGAGATACGGCCGTGTGAATCAGAGCTTAGTCCCAGGGAAAAATGCGTAGGCGTGTAAGTTGGTCGGTGGAAAGCAAGCTGAATATTTTTTTTCTGAAATTATTTCATTTGAGGATTATGATTTATTTTGACACAAAATTGTTGAATTATTTTTGTGATTATCAGGACAAAATACATGTAGGAAGTATTTAAATAAACCTTGCAAGCAAGTCAGCCTTTTAAACTGTATAGAATGTAATTATCCAATCACACTTCTAAAAACAATTTTTCTCCTGGGGTTGAATTTTTTTGAATGGTTGTTAGCTAGTTTGAGCTCATCCTTCCTCCTAATACAGGCTCCTTAAGAGTTGCCTGTCGGGCTTGGTATGAGTGTGACCTTTTTCCTGCTGTCAGCTTGGGGAGAGGGTTTATTTTAATAAGTTAATATGCTCACTGTCGCTCTTCGGGGAATGTGACATTCAGCACGTGCTTCACGTTGGCTCGGTTGTGGAGGACTTGGCTGCACTAAATAAATCCAAATAGGAAAAGGAGAAGGAACAAGCCATGTTTGGCGGATCAGAACTTTCGCAGCTTGCATAAATGAAAATATGCTGTTGTGTTAACTCGTTAATTTGTGCATTATCCATCATTCAGACAAGGATAGCTGACCAGATTTTTTTTTTGTGAAAGGAATAAAAACTAAAACATGTAAACAAATCCATTTCCTTTTAAATCCCTTATTTTGTAGTTTTGGTTTGCTGAAAATGGGATGTAGAATTTAAAAAATCCAAAATTATATATGAGAATTACAAAGAACATACCTGGGATGGGTGGGGGCCCTATCTAGGTTATTCCCAACCTTGTGCCTGTAGCTTCTGGGATGGGCTCTGGACCCCCATGACCCTGCATGTGACAAGCAGGTACAGAGGATGGATGGATGGATGGATGGATAAAGAAACCGCATTGACATGGGAATGGGGAGAGTGAAAGAATGGAGGCTGTGTTCAACTAAAACACGAGATAATTAAAAGTTGAAATAAATACTATTGCATTAGTTATTAGTCATTACAGAATGACTAAAATTTACAAAAATGAGACCTTACAAAATGACAGAATCAACATAATTAATACAATGGTAATAATGTTATCATAGAATTATACAATTGACTGAAATAAATACAATTAAAATGGCAACTGACAGCAGTGGCACTGATGGCTGAAAGAAGGTTATTGCAAATCTATTTAGAGAATGTTAGTCAAAGAACACTGACAGTCCACTGAAACAATGTTGTGTCAGTGATTTTAGAGACAGTAACTTTATATAGAGAAGAGGAAGGTCTCATTCCCTAGATGACACTTAACTGTGTCAAGTTTGACGGGGCATTTTGAGGAATAAGTACTTTAGAACTGACTGTTTGTCGGTTATATTTTTGGGGTCTATTTTATTCACAGACAAACCAGCACTGAGAAGAAACCAAGCAATATTTGCATCCATTGATATGGTTGTAAATATAAAGACTGAATATTTTGAGATGCCTTAATGGGCATGAAAATATTTCAGGCTTCAGATGGGGCTGCATAAAGAGTTTGAACGGTCTAACAGGTTTATGCCTCCTGTGGGAGTCAATTTGAGGGCTGGCTTGTGGTTTGAAGAAGGTTCCTGCCTCCATTTCCAGGTACTCTGTGTGTGTGTGTGGGTTTGTTTGTGTGTTTGTGTGGATTAGGTTTATATTACATTGTGAGGACCAAATGTCCCCCACAATGTAATAAAAACCTGTTATTTTGATGTTATGGGGACCATTTTTCAGGTCCCCACAAAGATCTGTGAATGCAAAAAAAACTAAAAATACCAAAAGTCTCATATTTTGCTTGGTTATATATGGCTAAGGTTAGGGCTGGGTGGGGGTTAAGGTCGCCATGTTGGGATTAGTGTTTTGCCCATGGAAATGAATGAGGAGTCCCCACAAAGATAAAATTACAAACCCGTGTGTGTCTCTGTGATAATGTGACAAACCTTTAACAAAAAACCATTCTATGACATGGAGAAAAAAGGCTCACGGAATCACTACGACAAAAAGTAAATAAATATATTGAAACCAAAGGACAATGCGGGTTTTGGGTTAAAAAGATTCAAATGATATGCCTGACTAGAAAGGAGAGGGAAATGAGCTTATGTGTGCCTGACTGTAGACAGGTTGCCTAGGGGAAGAGGCAACAACAGTTAGCGATGTGTCAGTTTTTTGCTGAAGCGTTATTAAAAGCTCATATGATAATGCAAAGTTGAGCTGGCCTTAGTTTAGGGCATAATCAGAAAACAGCATATTTTCATGCTAATGTGGCTGTAGCTTTTAGACAGAAATACTGGTGTAGAATAGGGCTATAAATATGTCAGTGATGCCAGATAGTTCTGTATTTTATATTTGTTGTACTCTTGCTGCTGTGTCCTTAAAACTCTTATGAAAAGATCTTATGAAAAGGTCTGGACAAAATAACAGAAAGACCTACCAGTATATGAATGTCAAGCATTTAAGCAGTAGGGCCACTTTCTGCTTTGGGAACGCTCTCATTTCTCCTTGGAATGCTGTGAAAGCATGTGAGCTGCGTGCAGCAGGTCCGTCTTTCAAGGAGAAAAGCCTCCAGCACTGTAAGGGATCTAAGAAATGGAAATCTTCTGCAGAACATTCTGTAATGATATCTAGATCTGTTGATTTGGGGGGTCTATGCAGGAAGGCATTTGTCTTCATTCTGGTGTTCATGTATGGAGGGTATTTTGTGACAATATTCAATAAATATATGTGTCGCGTTAATGATTATTTAATGTATTATTCAAACTGTCATTTAATTTAAATGACATAAATCATTTATTATTTAAATTAAATTAATTGATATTTGAATAAATTGTTATTCAAATGATTGTGAAAACGACAATTTAAATGATATCAGCAAGCATTTAAATTATCTGTCAAAGTTACCCATCAAACTCAGTGGACGGACTCTAAACAAAACACATCTGATTTCATTGCAAACTAAATCACAACATTCTCTGTTCCATCCTGGGGCTGTATACGTCCTAATTTTCCAAAATCCTAAATAAGTTCTCCTAATTTTAGGATAGCAGTTAACCTGTCATCACTTTCACTGTCTACCACATAGTGTTAGCTATAGCTAAACTTATTTAATCCAATACACTGCTCTGTTATTTCTTATACACAACCAACAAAATGTACAGTGCATTTTAAAGGTATCTGTAGTGCATTAAAGATGAGAGCTTCATAAAGCATTCCCAATGCTATAAATATTTATATAGCCATATTTATAATGATTGATGAATGCATTGGGGAGCGGCATGGTGGTGCAGTGGTTAGCACTGTTGCCTCACACCTCTGGGACCCGGGTTCGAGTCTCCGCCTGGGTCACATGTGTGTGGAGTTTGCATGTTCTCCCCATGTCGTCGTGGGGTTTTCTCCGGGTGCTCCGGTTTCCCCCCACGGTGCAAAAACATGCTGAGGCTAATTGGAGTTGCTAAATTGTCCGTAAGAGTGCATGTGTGAGTGAATGGGTTGTGAGTGTGCCCTGCGATGGGCTGGCCCCCATCCTGGGTTGTTCCCTGCCTCGTGCCCATTGCTTCCGGGATAGGCTCCGGACCCCCCACAACCCAGTAGGATAAGCGGTTCCTGGATGCAGGAAAAATGGTGAAATAGACAATGATACTTTTATCAGTTGCAAAGGGTTTCTGGCTTTGTGCTGTAGGGTGTGTATCTTTGTGTAATGGACTTGAAGTATTTGCTCTATGGCAGCACTACCATTAATTCTAGCTTTGCAGACCTCATGATGTAAAGTTTTTGTTGAGACTGGGTCACTTGCGATGATTCAATTCTGTGATAATTGTACTTGTGGTGTTTAACAGCTGTCTTAACAAGTGTCTGTTAGGGAGCTCATTGTTTCCGCAGTTTCTCCGTCTTTGGCATGTATTGTCATTATTTTAGGGTTAATTCCTCTGACAAATAATAATGAAGCACTTTTTGTGACTGATGCACTTCAGTGAGACACTGAATATTTGGCCTCTTTGTTACTCTGCTTATTGCCTCCTGCTATTTAGAAAGTTCACATATGAAAATCTCTTTTACAGCTGACACATAATGTAACTTAGCATTCTGTAGAATATTACTCATCTTTTTAGCTGCATTTGTAATCATGATGTAGTAAAGCATCCGGTGGCATTTATGTTATTTTAACCACCTTCTGCGCTTCATGATGAGCTGGCTTGTAAAGTATTATGAAGGGCTTTGTGTAAACAAACAAACAAATGCAGAACAACCTTGGAACTCAAATGCCACTTAACTCAGACATCAAACAGGTCTGTTGAATTTTTTTTGACCAAAATCTTGGAACTTGACCGTTCCTGCTTCAACTCGACATGGGTCGAGACGTGTTCAGCTGTAGCAATTCTGACCTCGAATGGGTCGGTTGAGAAAAACCTAGCTGCAGCTTGACCGAAAACTCAGAACAAAACAAAACCGACCTACTAAAACTTGTATGGATTCAGACGTGTCTCTGATGGGCTGAACTGGGTGCAAATGGACCTACTCGGCTGCTGATGCTTATGAATCCCTGTCAGTCTCACGGTGCCTCTCCACCGAGTCTGACATGCAAAACCTCTGTTTTTGTGTTTGGTGTGAATTTTTTTGTACTTTATCTACAGCACATTTAGTGATACAGTAATCATGCCCCCTAAGAAAATGAGCAGTGATACCAGCAAACTGAAGATGAAAGTAGTGAGAGTGACTGTAGAACTTAAAAATGAAATTATAGCAAGACTTGAAGGTGGTGCACGTGTGTCTGCTCTCGCTTCAGATATGGGATTGTCACTTATTTCATGTTTTGCTTTTGTATGTGTACTTTTTCATGTGTGTATTAGTTTTATATTGATTGTTAATGATTTTATCATTAGTTAGCTAGATAGATGAGTTTAAATATGCAACCATTTGGGGACCTGGAACAGATAAAATTTATTTACATTATTTCTTATGGGGAAATTTGACTTGGACCTCGAACAAATCGCAACTCAGCCACCCTTACGTTCGTGCTCCAGGGTACCACTGTAAATAAATTGTACAAATATTTTAAATAAATGTTAATGTTTAATGCATGATAGAGAATGTAAAAGCTGTGAACTCAATCTAAGGGCTTCTGGGTAATGAAAGAGAATGTGCAGTATAGACTTTAATTGCCGAGGATAGACTAAGCTTACTGACACAGGGGTGTAGCTAGAAATTCTGGACGCACTGACGAAGTGTCACTGCTCAATTTTCCGTTTAATTTTGCGTATAAGTTTATGAATTCAAAGGCCCCTGTAAAGTATTGGTCCCCCCAATGTGCCCGGGCAGCCATACCTCAACTGCGCTCTTTCTTTTACCTTCTGTTCGGGTCTGCTTGTGGGAATGTAGAGTTTATCAGTGCACTATGAGTACAGGCCAGGATAAGGGCACACAAATGGGCATCATTTTCGAAAGAAGGCCACGCGGAAGGCATGTAATAATTCCGAAAGTCAGAATGAGGCCCAGAAACAAAACACGGCACACGAGGCCTACCTCAGTCCGTTCGGCCCAGCCCATGAGTGCAGCCTGCCTACAGGAAGCAGGTGTACTGAGCCGGTCATTAGACGAGAGGGAACGCCGTTACACTCAAAATGGTGTCGCTCGATTTTCTGAAGTTGCCAGATGAGATGAGGGAGAATAATCGCAAAGTGTTTTTTTCGTCATATGTGATGGCGGTCTGTGAGAGGAGAGTGGAAAAACGCAGCCTGTCCCTGCCATTAAATGGCATGTAATAATTTCTGTAATTCGGCACTGTGTTAAGCAAATGCAATCATAGCGGCAGCCCGGCGATTCACTCTGGCTGATTGAGTAATCCATCCAGGATGAAAGGACAGGGTGCTCCATCATTAAGGCATCAAACAGTCCGGCCCGGTAATGCATTCAGCTCAGACGCCCCTTCCCCTGCCGACACCAAAGAATTGTGATGCAGGCTTTTTTTATTGTTGCCCTGACTGAGTGGGGAACGAGCTAATAAAAGAGTGTTCGTTTACCAGAAGGCAGATCCCGCAGCGTCTACAGAGTGGATGCCGTCGCCATTCGAAGTGTGTGAAATTGTGAGTTTTCGCACGGAAGGATAAGGGTGTTGGTATGTAAGGGTGGGAGAAAATCATTCCGGCGCCGCATTTCTGACATCCCAGGAGGCTTTAGAAGCGGGTCGGTATTTCAAAATTATGCAAAAAAAGTGGCTCATTTGCTGATTCACCTCCTGTGTCATGCTAGGCAAAGCGGAGAGACTGGTGTAGGTGATGGAGAGTGGGTGTTTTCAATCTGTTGGCGGGGCCAGTTCAGTGCTGCTGCTTATTACAAATGTTGCAGTCATGCGTCCTTGTGTACCCGCTGGAGACAGTAGTAGGTGGGGATTATTTTATGGATCCTTTTGTGTTGAATCCTGTGGGGAAATTAGAGAGAATAACAGGGATGTACACAGGGGAAAAAAGCAATGAATGTAAATTATTGAGTGTCTCCCGTCAGTTCCTTCCTGACATAGTCACACCCCCCATTCATCTCTGGGGGGCGGATGAGTGTGCATCCCTTACAGTGAGGTATGCACGGCAAGGAATGACAATACCGTCAAAGGGCCGTGGACAAATGCTGTATCTGTGTGCCACTTACTTACATGACAGTTGGAGGATGGGCACTGAGCTCACAGCTTCCCTCTAATTAGACCAGGCTTCGGTGGTGTCGGGTCAAAGGCGCCTTTCTTAGAACTTTGAAGTAAGCACCCCGAGCAAATGACGTGTGCAGTGCCAGCAGACGTGGCCTCATGGAGGGGTGCTTGGCGGCTGCCGTCTGAGTGTGTTTTCTTTGCTGTGTTGAGAGAGCAGATCAGCGCTGCTTAGTGTAGCACTGCTTCACTGTGCATCCTGATTGAAGAAAGGGTTAGCACCCCCTCCTCAAGGCCTAGCAATGACTAATTCTTTCAGCTATGTGTCACTGTGAAATGAAAGTTCCTGCCAAAGTCCCAAATTTACAGTATGCACATACAGGGCAGGGAAAATGCAAGGCAGGACAGAACAGGATATTTATAGGTTCAAATGAAAATGCTAACAGTTTTTTTATTGGCTGCCATGTTTTGCACATTTTAGATGCAGTTTTTGGAGGCCAAAGTTAAGACTTTAAGATTCATTCTGCACTCCTACAGAAGCCCCTGTTTGTTCTTGTTGCCTGTCTGTTCATTCAGGTAGCTTGGGCTGTTTAAAGTTTCCGTGTCTGAGGGACCGTAATTATGCAATAATGGATATCATTGAATCCACTTAGCGTGCTTTGATTACAGTGACCCATGGACCCATAACCCTAACCCTTATCTTGTCGCTGTTTGTTCCGTTTCGCTCTCTGTCTGTAGAAACACTTCACCAAAATGCTGTGACATCACTGGTTATTTCGCAAGCACATGGGAGCTAGCATTAGGTAACGGGAAATCCATTCGTTTGTCGACTCTTTGGGGGGGGGGGGGTCCAGCACAATCGTGAGCGGTATGCAGACAAAACAAATGGGGGGCATCTTCCTACGGAAGACATCCCTCCAGCTGCCTGCTTCGAAGCAGCCTGCCGTGGATTTCGGATAGCCTTTGGGGGGGGTTATTACTGTGAAAACAGAATCCCTTTCATAAGCGTGTATGTTTAAATAAGTTCTTGCTTAAGTTACATGTGGGGGATCTTTAAAACAACTTTTACAGAATTTACCTTGGCAGCGCACACCATTGTGTGAATTGCACAGATGTTTCTGATGCCAGCTACTTTCCGCTTGGAGGGAATGAATTTAAATGTTGCATTAAGTTCATGGAATCCAGCCTTATGGGACTGAATGCTATCTACCTATCCACAGACTGATGGCAAACTATCCTGGTCCTATAAAGATCTGACCAAAAACAAGCCTGGTTTAGATGTGATTATAACAAAATGTATGAGTTTTCCTGTCTTTACAGTCTTGTTAAATGTCATGCATGACATCGTACTTTTAGGCTATTGTGTATCTTGTGTGTCTTGGAATCCAGATTTGCCAGAGACTTCATGCGACTTTTTGAGCTACACCTTCTTGGCAAGATTGTAATGGTTCCCGATTTGAGGGGGTGTCCAAATCTTCAGTTCACTTGTGAGCTGTTTGGCAATGTTAGCTCTCTCTTACAGATGTATATTGTAATGCAATAATCTTTTAAAAATGGCAAAGGGAAGTACTATAGGAAGAATCGCAACATGGTCAGCGCTGAGTAGCAGGAATTGAAATGGTTTATTGTCCGTCTTGCAAGGATACCCGGGATGCTGTAATAGTTAGCGAACAAGATATTCCCTGGAGAGCAGTGTTCCCGATTCTCTTTCACATCCATTCTTCCTGTCTTGAAGCGCCAATTACAGGTTTGACAAAAGCTACTGAGAAATGATGAAAAGAAGTGCTGTCTTGGGCCCTGGCGCGCCTGACAGATGGGCCCAAGCTTCCCGCCATCCAGCCTCTGCGATTTCCTCGGCACATTTTTAATGTCGGCTGGACACATGTTTGGAAATGAAAAAAAGAGAAAAATAAACATGTTTAAAGAGTGATGTTTTCCTTTAATGGTTTTTAAATTGTGTTTGACAGGTTAGACTTGCTTGTCTGGACATGGTTTCTTGGTTTTAATCTATATTATCATTGCTGGGTGGAGGAAAAACAAGAATAGAATGATCTCTGACCTCATCTCTGCTGCCGTTTTTATATCCATTAACATTAGCATATAAAGGTTCTGGAAACTGTGTTGTCATCCAAAAGCTCTCGCCAGTTTGGCCTCGCAAAGGAAACATCTAAACCCTTGCTGAAGGACACTGGTCTGTGCTACGTGTTCCTCTCACAGTAGTAGTACATAACGAATTTGTTAATCACAAGAGGAATCTTTAAAATGTTTACGTATAAGTTTATGGATCCAAAGGCCATTCCAGCCTTACTTTTATTATCTTAAATAGTTTAATTTGTTTTACATTGCATGTTACTCCTGTACATTTCATATACTATAATGAAATTCGAAGAAATTCCTGTACATTTCAAGAAAATTCGAAGACTGACGAAAAGAACGGCCCATTTTATTTAAAACAGTAATCAATATTATTTAAATGTTAGTGATTAACATCAGCCCTCTGTCAGCTTGAGTAGGAAAAATATTTGATATATTATATTAGAACTTGGGGGTGGCATGGTGGTGCAGTGGTTAGCACTGTTGCCTCACACCTTGGAGACCCGGGTTCGAGTCTCCACCTGGGTTACGTGTGTGGAGTTTGCATGTTCTCCCCATGTCGTCGTGGGGTTTCCTCTGGGTACTCCAGTTTCCCCCCACAGTCCAAAAACATGCTGAGGCTAACTGTTACTAAATTGCCCATAGGTGTGCATGTGTGAGTGAATGGTGTGTGAGTGTGCCCCCCTCCTTGGTTGTTCCCTGCCTCATGCCCATTGCTTCCGGGATAGGCTCTGGACCCCCCGCGGTTTAGACAATGGATGGATGGATGGTTATTAGAACTTTTATTTTTATAATACACCAATAGAAATAATTCATACGTTACTGTGAGGTGTGTTTGTTTAGTGAGCTGCCCAAATGAATTATCAGTAGCTTCAGTGTGTTTGTGTGATGGGAGCTGAAGATCATGCAGAACGACGAAGTGATGTTCAGTATCTGGCTTACCGTGGTGTTAAAGACATCCTGATATTCACAAAGCCTGGAATTTTCTTCACTATTCATGCATTAACTGTCCTTCTGTTTCCTAGGGTGATGATACACAGGCCAACTTTTTGAGCAATGATGCTGACCAGCTTATCCAGATCTGAATGATCGCAAAAGGTTTCCCACTGCTGATTAAAGATTTTCAAATAGAAATGTGCCCAAACAACATTGGTCAGCAACATTGCTCAAAAAGTCGCCCTGCGTATCGCCACCCTTAGACCCTACTGTCTGTCTTGGACTCTGCCTTCCTCTGTCCTTGTGTATAAATGACTGCTATTCTACCTTTTCCAATGAGGCAGGTCAGCAAATCCAATGCTTAAAAAGATACATTTTCTCTACTGGCAGATGGCAAATGCATTATTATCCTGGATAACTGCTGAGTCCATGCGACTCTGCAAAAATCCACAAGCCAGAGAAGGTCATGACAGACAAACCTTCACTCAGCAGAGGGGTTAGAAGGTCAGGACGGAGATCTGAGAGTAATAGATGCAACTTAAGCTTTAAGAAAATCCCTTTAAATTAATAAAGTCTGAACTATTCCCAGCTAACAGGCAGGATCAGCCTCTGTAGATATAAGTTCCTGGATAGAAAACCTGTCTGCCTTTGAAATTCTGCTTGGGCAATTAAATCATCCTTAAATTGGATTTCTGAAATGATATGACACACAAATTGGGTCTCTGAGCACATTTTTCAAAAAATTTAAAGAAAATGCTTCATATAAATTACTTGCATACTGTCTACATTGAGGAATTTTTGTCACCACTGGAAAATATTTTAAGAAAGACTTACTGTCTAAACCTTGTCCATTGTAATCTAAAAGTACAGCTAGTGCTGTTATCAAAAACACCCATGATAAATATTCATATGCACTTGGTATATTTGTGGTAAATCAATTATTTATCATTTCCTATTTTGGTTAAGTAGTCCTATGATTATATTCAGAGAGGGGAAAAGGGTGGGTAATCATACATGAAAAATTAATGGGTATTTTCAGCACTGATACCATCATTTGCAGCCTTGAACTGGTTGATTAGATTGATAAATAATTTAAAAATCATAGAGCACCGGCAGTCACAAGTCTGTTTTAAAAATGGGCAAATATACAACGGTAATAAGATTATTTCAAGGTTTTTTGTTTTCATTACTGTTATTGCTGCCCTATTAGATTTAGGTTATCACTCACAAGGTAATAATGCTGCGTGATTGTTATATGATTACCATAATCAGTTGTCAGCCCTGCTACGTTGTGAGGTGCTGTGAAGTGATGCTTTATGTTTTCAGAGATATTAAAAACGGAGTGTCTAAGGCCAGGTCTAATTAGATACTGCGTGTGCAGCGCACTGATTTCCGACCTGTATCCAAAGGAGTTTCAGTGGGTGGAGTGTAAAACCAATTCAGCATGTAATCCAGTTAAAGTTTCCTGGACAAACAGGAGATTAGCTACAACCTTGCATGAGTTTTTTTAAGCACCGATTGAAGGAGAGGTAGTAACGGATGCCAGAATAATTGATTGAGAGCTGAATATAGCTATCACCTCAGATCATTTTCCCGTGTTGATTTACTAACGCTTTGCTGTATTCACGATCTGTGGAATGGCGTGATTTATGTGCTGAAATGTGTCGTTGAAAGAGCAGATCACTACATAAACCACCCCTCCCCCCCCATCCCATACGAAAATTTTTCGCTGATGAAAACTGTGGACACCCAATATCTATATCATAATGGGTTTTTGTGGTGGTTTCTGCAAATTGACGAGTTATAATATTGTGAAATTCAGCAGATGCATCTCCGTCGGAGCCGTAAACCTCGTCACTGTCAAAACATGACAGCCTTTCTTGAGTGTTGGGCTGTTTATCTGCCTTTACGCAGCTTACATGAAAGGCCTGAGTGCTACCACACATGCAGGCTCATGTGCCACTTTAGTTGGAGTTTTGCTGCAGGTGCTTTCAAGCTTTTTAAACACTTAATCATCATTAAACATCATTTGTTAGTGATGCAGTGTGATTGATGTAGATTACAAAAAACTATTAATTTAACAATGAAGGAATGACGAAAATAAAGAATGAAATAATTTTAACTGCAACAGAGGAATTAATATTATTGTGGAAATTTAATTAAAACCTTACAGTGTGGATTCCCTTACATCGATTTTAGTCTGCTTACACATTACATTGAACAAAAAGAGAGATAAAATGCATGCAAATAAAAATGAATTTCAACATTAAACATCTGCATTTGAACATTGGAACACTGCTTAAAGCATAATTTTGAAATGTTGTCCACATCCATTCTACAATTTAGAGGAAGATTTATGTTGTGGACGCCGAGAAATAACAGGTAATGTAAAGTGATTATTGTGTAGCCAGTGTCTAAAAGGTGGATGCGGGAGGATGCTCATTATTCATAGCCTGAAGGACATGTCGTCAACTGGAAAACAATGCAAACCAGCGTTGGCAGCTGTCTTTGATACTATCATAACCAGTTTGGTGTGGAACAGCTTGTATGATCAGACTCATCCTGCTGGCTGATGTAAATTCTATCTGCCAATGTCTACAGGAGGAGAATTAATAAGATGCAAATAGATGATATTTCCACAGTCAGAGTTATTTGCCAGCAAGACAGAGATGTTTGCCTCGTCATTTTTATCGAAAATTGCTTTCGGCAAAGTCGGTTTTAGCCCCTTTACGTAGTTCCTTGATTTGTTTTGTTTAAAAATCAGCACGTAGGTACCATGAAAAAGATTGACCTACATTAATGTATTTACTGTGCTTCCCTCGAAGGAAAAAAATAATAAATTTGGTGTGAAAGGAAAAGTTATTTATTATACTGTCATTATGTAATTTGCATACATTTAAGGGTTGGTTTCCTTTTATTTCAAATGCATTTAGGTTTATAAAGGTAAGATGGTCTTTTGCAGGGTTCTTGCGTGTCCTAATGCCTGGTTCACATAATGTTTCTGGTTCATGTAAAGGCCAGTTAAAATCATTCTTGCTTGACGATGGTGCTCCAAGGCTTTGTGAAGTAAGTCGGCAGTAGATATATTTGCAACACATGTCGGCGTAGCTGGATGCCTGTTTTGGACTCTATAATCGAGGGCTTTGGGGTGTTGAAGGGAAAGCAGGAAGGATTAGCCTGCACCTGAGACAGGGCCACATCCAGCAGAGCCGTCCCTAGAGCAGGAGCTGTCCTCAAAAAAGGGAAATTTGTTGTTTTTTTTTTTTAACTATACAAAGGCACCCAAGGTAATTTTTTACCATGAATGGATGTTAGAAGGAAGTTGGCTAATGCTGCATGATTTAGACAGAAGGTGTTTGTTTTCGTGGATTGTTAACCTCCCCCACCACCTGTCTTTCAGTCCGCGGAGAATGACCTGACATGATACAGCTTAAAGTGCATACAGTCGTCGTATTTCCCAGTCCGCTATGGAGTTGTTCGATGACAGTGTGTCTCCAGTAATGTTTTATTTGCCGGTACGTAATGCGGAAGAGTGGAATGAATAGAACCGCTACGGATGGGGGGGGCGTCCCGCTGAAAAATGAGCTGCCGTTGCTCTTTTTTTTCTTTTTAATCCGTTCACTGACTGCCAGATTTCCTGAAAGGAATAGGGGCCGGTTGAAAATCGAATTTTGCGGTGACAGGCTCCCCTAAGATCACAACCTGAAGTCTTACAGACAGAAACACAGTCTGGCTGCAGATACAGACGCCGTGTAGGTTGGTCTTTACATAACACCCCCCACACCACCACCACCCTTTTAGAGACCCTCCATCAGGATGAAGTATGGAAAGGAAAACGGAAGCGGAGAGCACTTTTGGTTCTTCATAACCAGGACATGCGGTTGTCTGGACTGCTCTGTATCAGAAGATGTAAATGGACACCCTCTTGTCAGTCTTACACTAGGCAAGTAAACATGTGACTTATGGAGATGTAGCTGAAGGTGAGCGGACGGGGGTGGGGCTTCATGACAGTAATTTGCTTCCTTCAACCATCCATCTATCTTTGATTTGCTTCTCATGGGAATGGTGGTGATACAAACTGATGCATATTGTACATTTTTACACTAAAGCTTTTACAGGAGTCATACTTTTCATCCTGCCGGCAGAGGCTAAATGTGCTGCTGGAGCGATCGATTTCTCTCTCTCTCACACTGTCTATTTTTTTCTCTCTCTCCTTCCCCACAGACAGCAGTGTCCTATGCCTCTTCTAAACAAACTCTCCAGCAAAAAGCTTTGACTGACCTGATTTTTTGAAGCTGATAGCCTATAAAAACACAGAAAAGCATGTGGCACCGTTCAGTTATGGCCGCCTGCTCTGCGCTGTGGTTACAATCATCCTTACAGTCTAACCAAATCATGGTCACTTTTCAGACACTTAAGAAGGATGAGGCATTTCAGGCCTCCACGCTGGGTCTGTGAGTAATTCTGTAGGCTCACACGTTCAGGCCCGTGGGTTCATTTCCTGCTGAGACTCTCCAGAGACGCGTGGGTAGGAGGATGACTGTCTCTGAATCATGTATAGTGTTTGTGAGCCTGTGCCCTATGACAGACTGGCATCCTGTGCAGCGTGTCCTCTGCCTTGTGCCCTGTGATGGATGGATGGATGGATGTATGGATACTGTCTATACATCTATACATATATCTATTAGGTAGATTGATTGATTGATTGATTGATTGTTAGTTTCCAGAGGGCGCCTTTGTTTATGTGACGCGCTGTGAACTTCCTGCTGCCTTCAACAGCCAGTTCAGGTTGTGGGCTGTTCCGGATCGGACTCATAAAGGCATGTGGCCCAAGCAGGCCGAGTGTGACTGTCTTCGTCATCGAAAGCAGAGTGGTCTTGGCGCTCTGCTGTTCTTACAGGTTATTATCTCAGTCTGGCTCCAGGTAAAGCCGATGCCATGGAGTGGATGCATGGTCTCTCTCTCTCTCTCTCTCTCTCTATCTCTCTCTGCTCTTCTCCTTGTTTTCCCTTAAGAGCTTGGTCTGCATTCCTTTTAAAGAGCATCCATCCTCTTTTTACACAGACTGAGCATTAACCCCCAAAACTGTACAGTGCTATAGTCAGTTAGGCAGTGTTTAATTTATACCATGTGATGAAGTTGGAGATGGGTGTGGGGGGTGGTTTATAGATTGCATCAAAATTGGTGCAAGAACAAAGAGCACATTAGCCTGTGTATCATTTACAACGGTGCTAATATGCTCCATATGTTGATAAAAGGAAATGGTAACTGTGTGGGGAGATGATGATGGATTCTGTTTCCTTTGGAAAACTGCTGAGTGTGAAATATGCTGAGCAGGAGTGGGTCATGCCAGGGCTACGAGGAGAGTCCAGACCTTATAAATGCCCCTCTCCACTCGTCCCGCTTTGTCACCCAAAGTCCCGCGATTTCACTGAAGAAAGGCGCATCGTAGGAGTTAGAGGAATGTCCGACGTGGATCATAAATCACGCCTGGCAGTTTCTCGGGCGAGTCCTTGTCCTTGCAGGAGCCTCTGGGACAAAGTTATCACCTCTGACCTTTGCTATTCATCGGTATGAATGCTTCTTGGACACGTGTCACCCAGGTCTTGGCACTGGAAACCAAGCCACGTTTGTTCACTGTACTGATACAGATTTTTTTAAAGCATTTTAATAAGAATTACAAATTCTTATTAACAACAGCATTACAAATAACTTTTCCGTAAAATGCTGAGTCCTTATATTATTGTTCAGTGTGATGCTTGAGGATTTGAAGTGTGAATTCACTTTTTCTGGTATTTCCTTAAACAGCTATTCAGTATATTTGCCACCTAAAATGGGACTATTTTATATAATAATTCAATATGAAACAAATCATTTTGCACTCTAATGTTGACTCTGTCCTTTTATTATATTCAGTATATGCTGTAATTTCTGTGTATACAATGAAAAGCAGAAACGAACCGTAGCACTACGTTCTTAAACACGTTTTTCTCTTCTTTGTCGTATATTTAGAGTATTGTCAGTTCTTTTCTTTTTATTTATTTTTTTTCCTGTTGGATGTTTTTTTTCTTTTCATTTCACAGCAAGCCCCAATGAAAGACCTGCTAGACTCATTGTGTATAATCACTAATGACATTTATTGTAAAGAATGAAAATGGGTTCGTTAGTGTTTCCTTGGGGATATTTTGTGTCTTTTATGAACTGGTGATAGGAAGAAAAAATACTGATTAAGAAACAATAGTGTCTGTAGATTTCAGCCAGAGCTTTAATCACTTATTTGTTAAAAAAAAAGGGAAAATGAAAATGAACAGGATGTAATATGTAAGCTGGGCTTACAGAAGCACACCTGCTGTTTACTGTAATTCTCAGTCAGTATAGGAAGCCAGACTGTCCACTTAGACATCTTTATTTATATGCATTTCAAGATATCCAGATTGAATAAAAATGTCTAGAAATGCATATTGGAAATCTTTAATAATCTTGGAATGGATAAAAATCAGTTTAAAACGGAAGATAAAATGTTAAAAACTTTTTAAGATAACACTTAAGGCCACATTTTTTGTAATAACAAATAATAATGCATTCATAAAGCATTATAAACATGAGTATAAATATTTATAAAAAGGCATAACATTATAGCCATGTGTATTATGCATTATGAATGCTTTATGAAGCTTTCATCTATAATGCACTATAGATGCCTTTATAATGCATTATAATGGCCTGTATAAGCATTAAGGATGTTTTATACTGCATTATAAAGGTATATATAGTGCATTATAAATGAGAGCTTCATAGGGCAGTAATAATGCATAATACACATGGCTATAATGTGCTATGCCTTTATAAATATTTATAGCCATGTTTATAATGCTTTATGAATGCGTCATAATGCATTTTGAATATGTTTTTAAAATACTAAAAACATGGCCTTAAGCAGAGTGTTGCCCTTTTGCGGCGCAGATCAATTTTATATTCATATATGATGACATATATATTAATATGTATTAAAATTACATTGAGCTTGCCATGTTGACCCAGCTGCCAGCTAAGTTAAGATCATATCGTCAAGTAAACTGAAACAGAGCATAAGTGGTAGTGTTTAAATTATTTTAATTTGGCTTAAACGGTATGTTATGCATCCTCTTGTGGTCTTTCAAAGGTCGGTGAATATGTACTATGCTGGAAGAAGTTTCCGGCTAGTCCTCAGGGACCCAGTTTATCAGTGTCGTTTTATTTTTCTTTAAAATGTGTATTAAGAAGGCTCAATATATTTAACATGCGTTCATAAGTAAACAAAAAAAGCTAAATGTAGCAACTAGCAGACAGAATGTGGAGCATTGTTTCATGGCGAATTAGCAGTAGCAAACATCCATAAAAATCAAGAAAAAAATAACCTTGCAATTCAAGTAGAATGAATCTGTACCTGATGTGTTTTCTGATGTGTAATATAGCCGCGTTTGATCAGCATCCAGACAGACTGGCTACATCACGTGCTCCGAGGGTGACTCAAGCGACTTGGATTTTAGCTGAAAATTGATTTCAACATTGGTTGACAGTATTCGGTATATATTTACAGCCATAAATTCCCATCTAAATGTCTCGAGGAAAGCTTGTTGATCTCGTTCCCAGTCCATAAAGGGTGATTTATGTCGAGGGCTGGCTTGTTTTTAAGGTGTTCTCTTTGCTGCAGATACACTGCATACTTAAGCTTGCTTGGCTGAAAGAAGACCATTGAAAATGTAGTAATATTTTATGAAAATGCTCTTTATAATTCGTTCTGATTCTATGGAATGATACCTGATTATTAAATAATAATAATAATAATAAAAAAATACAAAGGATCTGCCTTCCTGTGGTTGTTGGGTGTCTGAGGCTATCCCCATACTGCTGGCCTTCATCATTTTCTGGCAGTGCTGTGTGGAATTGGCCTACCCTTGTTTCCAGCCTGCAGTTTGGTACTTGCCAGTAGCTGGAACACTATTTACGCCACTGGTAAGAAGTTAATTCTTTTGGCACTACATTTAGCAGAGTGACAGTGACAGACGTGACCTCGCTTCTCAAAGACTCTGCTTTGGGAGTAAGAGGTAAAAAGGATCATGAGCACGATGGCTCAGAGTATAGATGTAAATCTCACTCCAACTTGAGCCCTTTCTTTGCCAATAAATTCCCTTGCTGCTGATGTCTCGGGTCATTTCCTGTTTTTGACTATGTGAATTATGAATACTGAACTTTACTTTTTAACAGCGATATAATAAATAAATATGCATTACAGGGGAAAAATTGTCTGTTTCCGGTTAAAATGGACCCATAAGAAATGCAAGTGCTTCATAATGTTTTGTAACTAAAGTTTTCTAAAGTTACTAATTGGAATCGATGGCTTCTTTCCTGACAGATGGAGAGCGAAAGATTTGCGGTAAAGTGAAATCTAGATAGTTGCTATCCCTGCCGTCCAGCATCATTTCACATGTGAAATGACTCTTAAACAAGAACATATGACTTCTAAGAGACGATGTGGTGCTACCTTGAATTAGTGAGATATATTTCAGGATTGGTTAAGCAGCTATTTGGTGTCACGATCGAGGGTTGAGCAGACAGGCGTCCGTGCGGGCAGGCGTGCAAGGACTAGGCAAACAGGCTGGAATCTGGGCAAACTAAGGTTTTAATACGGGAACCACACCATAACCACAATGACGGACAAGGGGAACAGGTAAGACCAGGGCTTAAATAGGACGGGACTAATCAAAGTAAGCGGACAAAGCTGGAGACGATCAGGGAAGCACACGTGGGTAATCAGGGGGCGTGGCACACACGAGGAGCGGACGAGCCGGGCATGACATTCGGGGGGCGGGGGCTGTATTTCAATAATAATTCTGTCATGACATGGCGCATCAATGGGTGATATGCTGATGAATGTTCCGGAACTTCTTGTCATCACGCAGCTCCCTGCTTCCTTGTTCTCTAATTATCTGAAGTGATTTTGGATTTTTTAAGTTGACATTCATATTTCCAGTATCATCAACTTGAGTTCAAGCAAGAGCTGAAGCCTGTTTCCCTGTAGTGTCTAGGATGGCTGATATGTCCTTTGGCAGTGTTATGTCTTGCCTTGATACTCTCCTTCTCCTCCATACATTCTTAGCAAGGAGATTTGCCGAATCGCAGCATCTCAGACAGTCTGCTAAGATACGTCTGTCCTTCCTGGGACACTCGGTTGCCTGTGGCTTACTGCTCTGAAGCGAGACATTTCTCAAGCGAGGTATCAAGGTCCCTCGCTTTTTTATTTAATTAAAGTTGAGCAGGGTCTGACGGAGCACATTTTCCTCAACTGCCTATTCATAGCAAGAATTTTAGACCGAAGGAGACAGAGATTTTAGATTTTCTTGGCAATCAGTTCTGCTTGGATTCCTTAGGTGTCATTAATTCCTGGAAATAAGGAGGACTGAGCTTCCTACTGTTCAGAATGGGCTTATGCCAAGTGTCATATTAGATATATACATGAATATATTTTGAAGATACTAAATAAAGATATTTTTTGGTATTATAAAAAAATTTGTTTGTGTATATGTTCATCCATTAATCCTTATATGTCTCAGACAGTACATCTTAAAACCCAATGTTTGTGGGCCTGAAGCCAATTCCAGGAAACACAGGGCACAAGGCTGGGGTGCACCGTGGACTGGATGCCAGTCAGTCACAGGGCACAAGGCTGGGGTGCACCGTGGACTGGATGCCAGTCAGTCACAGGGCACAAGGCTGGGGTGCACCGTGGACTGGATGCCAGTCAGTCACAGGGCACAAGGCTGGGGTGCACCGTGGACTGGATGCCAGTCAGTCACAGGGCACAAGGCTGGGGTGCACCGTGGACTGGATGCCAGTCCGTCACAGGGCACAAGGCTGGGGTGCACCGTGGACTGGATGCCAGTCCGTCACAGGGCACAAGGCTGGGGTGCACCGTGGACTGGATGCCAGTCCGTCACAGGGCACAAGGCTGGGGTGCACCGTGGACTGGATGCCAGTCCGTCACAGGGCACAAGGCTGGGGTGCACCGTGGACTGGATGCCAGTCCGTCACAGGGCACACTATGGCACACCAATTCATTAAAACCTTGGGAAAAGCCACAGGAACATGCAGCTCCCATCAAACACACACACACACACACACACACACACACACACACAACTGTCTTTATGTCTCCCCTCTGCCTCTTTCTCCACTCCTCCAAGGATAGTTGGATTTAGGCATCAGGAGACTTTGTTAGGTCGCTGGATGAGTCGCAGAAAAGGACCTTCGACTGCGTCACAGACAATGATTCAGTCGGCTATTTAAGGAACTAGTCTCGCAGCGCCCTGAGCGAGCAGCGTGCAGTTGCTGCAGCATGGTGGCAAAGGGCAGTCATTTCCTGTGTGTGGAGATCTCAGTTAAGTTGCGATCCCTGTCCCTGCAAACAGATCCTTCTTTTTTATGCTGGCTGCAGCTGCACTCTTCCTGGGACGATTCAGGGCCGGAACAAAAGACTGTTCTGCCTTAAGTGACATAGGGTGCACCGCACGGGTCACATTACCATGGTAGCAAGCCAGAGCAACTGCTCCCTTCATACTGCTTCTGCAGTGGGACCCTCTACTGCCAGTGTGGGGCTTTAAGGGGGCAGAGGCCCTTTACTAAGTCCCCCCCCCCCTTCCTTTCCGGCAGGTCAGCATCTACATCTGGCAGTTGGTTTTCATTGCCTTCCCTGGCTGCATAAGGTCAGATAAGCCTCCAGAAAAGCTAGAATTCAGGGGTTGGGGGTCAGTGGTGCATTCTGTGCATGGCGGTGCTCAAAACAGGCCTTCGGGGGGCAACACAAAAGGTTGCTTTATGGGTGGAGGTCAGAAGCACTGAGGGCTGCTTTGGTGAATGTTCTGGAAACAATCCAAGAGGGGCAAAGAGAATACTTCAAGAATATCCAGTTAGTGGTATTTATTTCCACAGCTACTCAATTTACCTTTTTTTCTTTGACTTTAGAGAAAAATGTTTATATTATGCGTTACATGCATATTTATGCCTTTTCAAATCAGAGACAGCTGCAGGAATCATGGTTCCACTGATACTACTTAGACCAGGTCACATTCTTTGACTCTCCATGATGTATTTTGCTCTGCTCATCTTTTCTGCAGGTTTTTAACAGCTTGTACACACTCAGTGAGCCACGCATTGGCCTCACACTGAATCGCCTGTTATTCAGCTTTTTAAAGGGATGAATCTTGCGAGCAGATGGTGTGGAGCCTTGTCTTTAAGCACACGGCGTACTCAGTCAAATTGTTTATGTTACATCACAGCTAGACATCCGAGACCATTATTTAACTTTGTTTTTACAACTGTAAGATGCTCTGAGATCGAACCAGCAGCTAGAGCTGGTTTCCAAACAAAAGGTTCCCCAGTTCTTGTCCTAGGGGAGGTCACAGTAGATACAACTCCCCCCCCCCCCATAAGCTTTTTTATTCCTCATTTAAACGTCTGTTTTCAGTAGGTAGAGAGAGAAAATAAGATGCTTAAATACTCTAATATAATATAGACATGCATGCACAGTTAATGAAAGATTGGCATTGTCTATTTTGAATATAAATATAATGGGAATATCCATGCTGCTTACATTTTGTACTTTAATTCTCAACAGAACTGAAAATCATTGCTCAGAACAGAAAGTTGTAAAAAAAAGAAAACATTTAATTATGGTGTGTAAATTAAGTGAATACTGTGAATTGCATCTCCCCGAGTTCCATAGTTGCAGGTCGGGATTTTGTGCTTGTAGTTTTGTGGAGTCACAGGTTGTCACACTCAGCGGTGACATTCGTTTCCGCTTCCCCACCACATTCCAGCCGTTTCCTGAGGAGGGGGCCATTAGGGGGGGCTGTAAGAGATCAAGCAATTTCTGTCAATCATCCGACGCCGTAATTGCCCGCGAATTGCTCTTCGCTTCCTGGCTGCCGCTGGCCAGTTCCTGCCGCTCCTCCTCCTCCACACTCAGCGCTTTTGTTTGCCTGTCCTCGCTTGCCGCATTGTGATGATGACCAGGTGGACATCAGGGCCATCTTCTGCTCCCCAAGCTCCGCTCCCGACCCAGGCAGCTGCTGGAGCTCTCGCCACCCTAAGATCCCTCACGTTGTTGGTTTGAGGAACGCGTATTTCAGACACATTTTTAATTACTGGGATGTTCTTAATACTCAAAAGATGTTTAAATATACTTTTGGGATGGGCAGTATGACTACTTAAACACGTCATATGCAAATAAATAAATAAATGGAAGCAGTGAAATTAATCATCTAATATTAAAAGTGGTAACACTTTACTTAAACCAGTCATCATAATGCATTATAGACACCTTCATAATTCGTTATAATGCATTCATAAACTATTATAGACAAAGCTATAACTATTCATAAAAAGGCATAACAGTATTATGCATTATGAATGTTCTATATATTGTATATGGTCAGTATAAGCCATTATAATACATTATGATAGTATCTATAGTATATTATAGATGAGAGCTTCATAGAGCTTCTTGCATGGCTATAATGTTGTGCTTTTTTATAAATAGTTATAGCTGTGTTTATAATGCTATATGAATGCATTATAATGTATTATGAAGGAATCTATAATGCATTATACATGAGTGCTTTAAGTGTGACCTTAAAGGCTAATAAAAACTCAAACAGAAATCTGTGGCAAACAGGAAGTTTTCTTAGCAATAGCTTTATATTTTTCCCCATTTAACGATGGACTGCTGTCAGATTGTCGGGTGACCTATGTATGTAAACTAACCTACACACAAACTTGGCTGCACGTGTGTTTTTATACCGCACTCTCATTCTCACACAGGCATCTGGGCAATCAGAAACAGAATGTTGAAGTATTAAGTGTATTTTGCCTCTGATTACTTTTATTTGAAATGTAATAGTGGTTGAAGCCCAAATTGATTCCTTGCATTGTATCATAGGGCTGCCTTAACTACCCCTAAGCCGTGCCGGATGTTATCTCGGTGCCCTCTTGTCTAGTGTGTTTATACTCACTGACATAAATGTAGTACATGCTGATGTTCCACCAGAGTGTGGCAAAATAAATCCAGAACAGCCTTAGTCTCAGCCTTAGTTAGTGTGTGGTTTCCACGTTGCGTTAATCTCAGCCATAGCAAGCAACGGTCAGGAAATGCTGGGTGGTTTTTTTAATATCCATTTTTTTTTTAAATCAATGATAGCAATTATAGATGAATTCTGCTTTCCGGTTAGAAGCCAACCTCTGTCAGGGCAGTGAGATGCTGTACAGCATCCAGGGCTTTTAATTAAACATGTTATGATTAAAGGGCTGAAGTGGGTTTAGTGCGTGGCCATCCTCTGATTTAACGTTTTGCGGTTGCTTTAACTGAGAAGGACAAAGAGGCCCCTCTGATTTTTTTAAAGAAATAAGCTACATCAGTACCCCTCATATGTGTCCCATATTTTTTGCTCAAGGGCACCTGGGGGGTTGATGGTCATTTATATCCTGGTATTTTATAGGATTGAAAGGTACAAGGTCTGGATGAATTAAAGCAACTTCACATGCTGCAGGCCCCGAGGGAGTAGTACAGGGATACCGGCACATGCCTTGGTAATATGACTAATACTTCCGTGTGTGTTACATCTCCCGGGCTAGAGATGTGTGGGTGGCTTCAGAACCAGCAGGTGCAGCATTCAGCCTGTGTGGGGCGCTAAAGTGCATTTTGCACTAGAAATGGGAAGGAAATGTTACGTTGTACATCTTGTCCAGGGTGTACCCCCGCCTTGTGCCCTGTACTCCCTGGGATAGGCCTGGATAGGAACCCTGACCTGGATGAGTGGTTAGATGGATGGATGGATATTTTATCCATGGAGCAAAATGAGAGCAAAACAACTGATATAATGAGTTACATAAGAGGAATTCATAAAATGTAAAGCCTTCGCTTTGAAAAGTCAATGTTATAAAGTGATTTTGAATAAAAAAGGTGAAACTTTTAAAAAGCCTGTAAAATATCTGTCAGCAGTATGCTGAGCATTTGCCTGCTTTTATCCTCACGTTTGAAGCAGAAGTTTGCCGAAACACGTTGATTTTAGTGTGTTGCCTGAAATAATATAAAACAAAATTAGTTCCGCTATTGATTCTTGCTGGTTGTGGGAGCTACGCACGGTAAAAGTCAGGGGGCTTTCAGTATTTTCAGCTTGTGGTAACAGTGTACATTTGAAAGGATTAACTAGACTTTGTGAGTGTGGTCGTTCCAAGATCCAGGGATGAGCACTTGATGGAGAACGCCAGGGTGTCTTTGGCCTCTTGTCCATTTAAGGCTTTTTTTACATATAAGGAGAAACCAGCCCAGTGTTAGTGCAAAGTTGGGACCATCAGAGCAGTGGGGTGCCTCACTGTCACCCCTGCTTCATTTCGTCCTCTTTACTCAAGTTCAGGCTCATTTGCACAACAAACATCCCTTTAAGCTACCTGAAAATTCTGTAATGTTTTCCACGCACTCCAGATATTTCTCCAGAAAAAAAGGAAGTTGTATCACTTACTATTTTAATTTGCTGGTATTTGTTTGACAGAGCAAAACTGCAGGAGCCACAGCAACATATAAATGTTTTGCACGAAAAGTCTTTGAATAATTAAAGGAGTCTCACATTTCGAGTCAGCAAAATTATTTGCAGCCGGATTGATCGGTTTCGACAACATCTTTGCCTAGAAGATGATCTTTGCTCTTCCCTCGAGGCATATTGGAGCTTTGGACGAGTGGCCAAAATAAATCACCACAGAGGTGACTCTACTGTAAGGGGTACTGATTTAGTTTGAGGGCAGAAGGCAAAGCCATGGGGAATTGTGAGGTCAGAGGTTAAGCAGGGGTGAAGATGTGTACGTGGTTTGTGTTCCTGTTGTGTATAACCCACTGGTTCTTGATCCTGAATGCTTGACATAGTGTTTTAGTCTCTTAACTCACTCTTAGATTTTGGGGCGAATTGCATGAATACTGGTGAACGCAGGCAAAATGTCATTCATGTTATTGCTCTTAATTACACTGCGCATACGTACCATGCCTGGCATTTGTTCCAGGGCCAGACGCAGGTAATTCTTCACACAGTGCTGCTGGCTTGGTGCAGCAGTGGTTTGCTAAACCCTGCGGGGGAAACATTGTTCATGGAGCCCCTAGAATGAAAGAGCCGTGATCCTTATGCTGTGCAGAATTTCCTTTGTGGCTGCGGGGCGAGCTGTATTGCTGGGGGATCATGTGGGGTCCGGAGAGGCGGGGTGACATGGGGGAGGCAAACGCTGGGCTTCGTTACTTAGTCACCGGTGCAGAAATCAGAGCAGCAATCACACTTTAAATCTGCGATTTTGACCCTCCTTGAGCCTTTGACATGCAGGTTTGTACCTGTAGAGCATTAAAGGTTCATTCTGTTCTGAATAATTAAATACATTATGTTACATTTGATTTGGCTCATCATTGGTGATACTTTCTGTCGGGAAACAAATAGGAAATCACGCCGTTGTGTTCCTGTACCATGCAGGAAATTTTATTTGTTTTTGTTTACCTTCTGCTTTAAAATGGCATTTGTCGAATGTGATGATGCAGACGTAGATGTGCACCTTTGCTCTCGGTGCAGCTAGCAGGAGGTTCTTGTGGCTCTGTTTCTTGTAGACTGTCTTGTGGGGCTCCACTGCAGACCGTGCCTCCCGGGTGGATTATCTGGCAGTTTCCATAGTACGGATCCTCTCCTGAGCCTGGCCTCCTGCATAGATAGATGGCTGCTGTTGAGTTGCCGAGTTTCTTCCAGTGGAGTGAAATCAAGGTTCGACAGAGGAAGTGATCAGTAAAATGGTAAATGGACTGCATTTATAAAGCACTTTTCTACTCCTACGAGCACTGAAAGCACTTTTACATTTCATGCCTCACATTCACCCACTCATACAGCAGTGGCAAAGGCTACCATGCAAGGTGCTAACCTGCTCACTGGGAGTCATTTGGGGTTCAGTGTCTTGCTCAAGGACACTTTGATGGGATCAAGAGGAACCAGGGCTCGAACCTGCAACGCTCCGTTTGCCCAACAACAGCATTATCTCCTGCGCCACCATCTACCTCAGTGGAGAGTTATTTGTTTTGGGGGGTGGAAGGATCTCAGAGGTTTGGAATAAATGTTGCTCGTCTGACATCAAGAATCATTTTAATTTCTTTAGATAGAATGACATTCAACCCAACTTTCTACAGATGAAAATCACATTTTTGGAAAATCCATCCATTCATCCTTCTATCAAGCCCAATTTTCCAATAGATTTACACTGTATTTCTGGAAAAGATAAAAATAAATGGCCAGTTGAATGGTCTTTCTTGTAATGGTTGCCTGCTGGCTTGCAATAAAAAGATGGATCTATGGCAGGTATACCTGCATTGGGCTTACTGAAGTTAAGCTGATCAATAGTACTAAGTCGTTTCAATCTAGTGATGATGAAGAACTTTTGCAGGCAACCAGGTCCTTTGGAGAGAAAAAGCACCATATTTAACATCCAAATATCTATGGAATTCTGGGTAAAAATCTTCTGCGTTAACGTGTGGGTGGACAGGTGCTAAGTCGCCACGAGAAACATCTGACCGAGATTTCTACTGCTGATCTGTAGTCTGGTACATTCAGTTCCATTTCAATTTATATTACATTCAGCAATATTCACAACCTAGATGCCCCAAAGCGGGTATCATAGATTTAGCAGAAACATTTCATACTTATATTACACACATTTGAGCTGGCATCACAGGCAAATGTAACAGAAATCATATAAAATGTTTTTTTTATCAAAAATCATTGCTAGGATAAAAAAACAACTACACAGAGGAGGGAGAGTGGATTCCTCTCATGGTCTGGTGACCTCAGGTTTTGGAGTGGGCCAGCTGAGAAGGACGAGTGCAGAGGTGCCTCTGTTGTCTCTGTCAGGGCTGCCTTTTCAGCCGCTGGCCTCGTCGGGAAAAAGCAGCAGTGCTGATTGCTCTTCAGGACCCTGAACTTGGCCAGCTTTCCAAGGCCAAAGCCGTCTGTCATGGAAAATGAACCACACCGCTGATCTTAAAAAGCTAAATATTTATTGTGTGAAAGCAACAGGAAGCTGACAAAGTTCTCTGCCTTTGCCATGGAGGTGGTATTTTGAGGAACTGGTTTTGGGTTATTTTGCTTTTCAGATGGTGTCCCTCACCTTCACATCTGGGCTGACATATTATAGGAGTTTAGTTAGTTTGGCTCTTGGTAATATCTAATACAAAGCTTTGTCTCACATGCATTCATACTAAAATAACAGTTATTCTTGTGAGGGATTTCTATGATTAATCTCTGTATGCAATGATATGGAATCACGCATGAGGAAACAAAGGATCTGCTCTGATCTTCTTGTTCCATGGTGCAGATACAGTATATGTGCGGCTTGGTGCCAAAAGGAACACGTTTGCCGGGATGGATTTTGAAAGGAATCCGAAGCACCTCCTGTTGTCAACAGTGACCCAATTTTGAGACAAGTTGTGAATGTTTAAAAAAAATTGTCAATCCCTGGGAGCCAGTATTGCAAAGGTGTGCGAGAAGTTAAATGTGTTGCCAACATCACAACTTGTCTGTTGTTAACTGGATTGCCATCTTAGCCACTGTAATGAAAGATTGATCTGAGGCTCTTCTTTACTTCAATGGAAATCATGGTAGTTTTTTTAGGCTGGTTCATTCTGTGGCAGATGCAGGAAGCAGGGAGATTTTTAAGCAGTAATTGTATTTTATAATAGGTAAAATGCTATATTGCAACAAAAAAAAGGCTGACAGTCAAGTAATCAAGATCCCGGGAGCATGCAGGGCCTTATGGTGAAAGTAGAGGTATGGTGGAGAAGGATTTGTGTTTTTTAATCAATGCTGATGGCAACAGGTAGCTGCTGAGAGGAAAAAAGACTAAGCTGAAGGCAGAGAACTCCTCAGTATACAGTGAAATACCAGGTAGGAATGAATGAGACACACAAGAGCTCCACTGGCTTGCAGGAGTGACACGCCAGTAACGTTCCTTAGTGAAGCCAGGCTGCTTCTAATGGTACTTTGACAATGTAGGAGTGGATGAAAAGCCCAGAAGCTCCACAAAATTGACATGCTGGTATTGTTCTGTAGATATCTGAGGTGTTGCATGCATCGAATGTTAAAACCCAGAACGGCTGGCAATAGGGAGACATACTTGTTTACACAATAAGGAGAGTTATTTTAGAAAAAGGCATATGGAGAAGTACGTGGCTGTGCTAGTTTTTGAAGACATACAGTTTGTCCTGACGCTGCTGCAGGGTGAAGAGGTGATTTCACACTAGGGTGACCAGATAATCCATGTCAGAGTGGACACTTTGAGCTACTTCGGGTTTTACAAATTTACTCTAAAACTGAAAGACCCCTGTGTTTGGCTAATTGGTTCAGTTCTTCTTGTGCTTTGACTGGTTTGTCTCCTTGATTGAAAGACTCATCCAGCAGTTTCACATTAACATAGTAAGAACTTATTGCTTAAGTAAAATCCGGGTCCTTTTGATTGAAACTTTACAAATCCCAAAACCCATTCACATCTTTATCTTCTTTCCCGTACAGGATGACAATGATGGGATCCCATGGTCAGAAGAGAGAGTGGTGCGCAAAGTACTATACCTCTCCCTGAAAGAGTTCAAGAGCTCCCAGAAGAAGCAGCTAGGGGAAAACCTAGACGAGGGACTCAAGACCATCAGCGGTGAGTATCGGGAAATGGGCGCGTTACGTCTCAACAGTCAGGCTTAAAATGCCTCCTCTTAGCATTGCTAATGCATAATGAATAGCTGGGCCTCACATTACCATTCCAGTGAGTTTGCTCTCCATAAATTACAGAGAAATGTGTCCAGTTACAAAAGCTTCGATTTGAATCCGTTATGACACGCCTGCGATCTGCGGATAGATGCCGAAGGTTTTGTGTGTCGTAAAAACAAGTAGCCTCGTGGGTAACCTCATGTAAAGCGCTTTATTGTTCTATGTTACCAGTCAATACGCTGCCCTTTGGGGGGAAAAAGAAGCTTTTAGGATTAGGTCAGGTATGCCGATTGTTGGGTGGAGTATGTCTGAGGGTAAATGTCAGCGATGGTGTGGGATGCGGTGCGAGAAGCTGAGATGCTGGCGGTGATGGGGGAGGAAACAGGACCAAATGGTTGTTCTAATTAGGCTCCGTTTGACGCTCGAGCTGAATAACCAGTCAACAGTAACGCTAAACATTCTCTGGGGCAATTGGAATAAATTATCTATTGGCAGAAGAATAATTTGGCGACCAAAGGCAAATGGTGGCACTTGTGGCTGCAGGCTATGTTAGTGTCTATCTGGCTAACGGAGAGATGGCAGCAGAAAGGTTTCCTGAATGGCGTTACTGTGCAGCGTTCCTCTGTGGCCGGCTGCCTTTTCTACGCATTATAAGTCACAGTAGGATGCTGACCTTATCAGCGGAATAAAAATACATCTGAAAACGTTTCCATCCGCTGTGACACGCAGTGCTTGGGGTTGCACTTACTCATGTGCTTTGAATTTAAATCAGCTACATATTATGCTTATTTTTTATATAGTTAAAAAAAATCTCTTTTTGGTAGCAATCATGGATATTATTTTTAATTGGTGGTGTAGTGCTAGACTAGTGTTGAATATATCAAAAGGAATTGACATTCATCATGTAGCCCTAAGACCCAGATAATGGATAGATGGATTGATTGTGTACATGTCCAGTTCAATTTTTTCTGCTGTGTTTCTTTTTGCGAGGGGGGAAAATTCTAAATTCCCCTTTAGAATATGTTGTACTGTTATATTTTCACTCATACAGTGTTGGTGCGACTCGAAAGGGGAACTGATGCTACTTGAAAAGGAAAATCCACATACTGTAAGTGAATTGTAAGCCTGAGTGCATTTCAGAATAAATGTCAGGGAGAAGAGTGTAGGTGGATTTCAAAGGGGAGTGATTTCTTCATGCTAGGTTAAGAGAGTCTTGCAGCAGAAGAATAATGGAATATAATAGTCTTTTAAAACCAGGGGTCTCATTTATCAAAGTGTGTGTAGAACGATTCCTAAATGTGTGCATACAAATCACTGGTATGCACAGGCAAAGAGGGTTTATCACTCGTGCTTATGAACAGCTGTACGAAGTGAATGTTGGTAAATCTCAGGCAGTCAATGTGACTGTGTGCATGGCAAGACTGATTTCAATAAATGACCTCAATGAGCCACATATGAGCTTATAATTTCCACATAACACGCCGATTTGCACGTGTTGCAGAAAGGATACCTTGAAGAGATCCAATGTCCTTATTTCTGTTTGTAATATATTTTGCACTGTATACTTCAACTGTATTTTGCTATTAAGAAATAAAGTTTACAAATGAAATGTGCATGAGGGGTTAAACGGGACATCGCAGAGAATGAGGTGGAAGTTTTGCTAGATTTTGTGCAGCAAATTTTCCAGTGGCCAGTCAATGAAAGAGAAGGACCAAGCATGGGGAGAGGTGATGCATGCAGTTAGTGCTGTGTCACCTATAATGAATAGCGGCAGAGGTGAGGATAAAGCACTTGGATCTGAAAATGACCGCCTAGAACAGGATTACTGCCCACAGATCCCACGCCTGTGTCACGGGGCGACACAAGCACCAGGTCAGTGTCACCTCTGGGTGGTAAAATAGCTGACATCGTAGCCGAAACGTCCCTAAGAGGAATCACTTCACATAGTGACACTGACAGGGGTGAGGCCGGGCTGTCAGAAATAGGTAAGATACTTTTGTGATTGTATTTAATTGGCTGTAGCAAGCAAAAGTGTTGCACACCGCAGTAGCCAAACAAGTGAATGCTGCCGAAAATGTTGCGCCAGACATGTCAGTTGTCTTGTAAAGCATGTATTTAGTGACAGTGATGTATGTATATTTCTTTGGGCATGGACCACATACGACTTGCGATTCCTTGTCATTAGCACGACCTGCCTGCACATACTTTGAGCGAACATAACTAGATCATTCTATGTGTCTATCAAGTTTTATAATTAAGTGGGAGTCTGCATATCCTATGTGCTGATCGACTTACTTCAGTTACGCTTCTCTGCCACTAGGGGTTCATATGTCACGTGGTCGGGAGTATTCCTACATATACGCATATATCTGTGCATAAGCACGAATGGATAAATATCATTCTGTGCGTTAAACTGTGCGTATCGTTTAGACTGTTCGTCGGCAGAATTGATAAATGAGACCCCAAGCTCTGCGCAATGCTGAAACTTGTTAACCAGCTCATGAGGAAAGCAAACATGGACGCAGAGCCAAAAATCCTGTCCTTAGGTGAATCTCACGCAGCCTCTGCCCCCAGCCCCCACCTCATCGTGTGACTGATGACCGCATAATTTTCCAGTCTCCTTTTTACAATGATATCCCCTCACATTATTGCAATCTGCAAGTCATACGCACATCATTAAATGAAAGACAATAGGCTATTTCAAGTCTGCTGCGGCACTAAAGTTCTTATTTATATACTGATCGATTTCCAGTAGGTCAATCCTTTCAAAACTAAACTGCAGTGCCAACTTCTGCATTTTCATCACCTCAGTCCAATTTCAATATAAAAGGCAAATGAGTGGCTCCTGTTATCGTATTGTGTCACGTTTTTCACTGGGCAGGTTCTCATTACAGCTTCTATTTATAGATGCAGTTATTTAGACCATTTTGCCATTCGATACAGCTGCGTATTTTACTGGAGAGATTTTCAGTTGTTCAGTCTCTCTCCTGAGACGCTGGTATCCCTGTGTATCCTGGGCCAGCATGTTTCTGCCTGTGCCTCCTCTGCCTGTGCCTCCTCTGCCTCTGCCTCCTCTGCCTCTGCCTCCTCTGCCTCTGCCTCCTTGCCTCCTCTGCCTGTGCCTCCTCTGCCTCTGCCTCCTCTGTCTGTGCCTCCTCTGCCTGCGCCTCCTCTGCCTGAGCCTCCCGTGCCTCCTCTGACCGGTGCCTCCTTGCCTCCTCTGCCTGTGCCTCCTCTGCCTCCTCTGCCTGCGCCTCCTCTGTCTGTGCCTCCTCTGCCTCCTCTGCCTGTGCCTCCTCTGCCTCCTCTGCCTACGCCTCCTCTGCCTATGCCTCCTCTGCCTGTGCCTCCTCTGCCTCCTCTGCCTGTGCCTCCTCTGCCTCTGCCTCCTCTGCCTGCGCCTCCTCTGCCTGTGCCTCCTCTGCCTCTGCCTCCTCTGCCTGTGCCTCCTCTGCCTGTGCCTCCTCGCTACCAGCTGTCTGTCTAATGCATTCATGACCTGCTAATGCATGCTGTCACGGCCGGAAAGCTGCACTTTAAACCGACGCCTGGCTTCCTCAGCGAATCCTGAAGCGAATCTTAATCCATCTTTCTTTGTTTTTCTCGTCCTCCCTCTCTCCTTCTCCTCATTGCGCAGCGACATTTTCAAATTATGTAACTACCCCTGCGGGGGTAAATCGCTGCTGTCCTACCACATGAGGGGCAAATTAACAATGTGTTTGCCAATTGATTATCAAAGAAAGAGGGGCAAAGCCATGGGTTACACCTGTGGGGCAGCGGGGGGGTCATCATCTTCCAGGTAGATACAGAGGCAGGGGGGTGCTGTCAGCCCGCCAAGTCCAAGGAAGTGTGAGTTTGCCTCAGGACAGACGAGCAGCAGGACGCAGCAGCCTCTGGTCTGGCTGAACACGCTGAGTCCTCCATAATGGAAAGCAGGGGGACTTTGTCTGAAGCACACAGAAGTAAACAAATCAGAACTGAATAAACATCAATAACATGTTTATACACGGTGTAGTGCTTTTTATTTTTTTACATTTTCTGTCAGTCTAAAATATATACCATCTTAAAAAGAGGCCACGGGGGGTTTCTAAAGGAGTCTGGCACTGGCATTAAGTTTGGCTCTATCCTTTCGCACAAATGACTGTGAAAATTGTGCAGAATGGTTTAAAAAGCTGCTGTTTAGCCTGTACAGGCTGCTGCGTGGTGGTACTGTAGTTACCCACATGCCCTGACTGACCTGACAATTTGGCATATTGCTCTTGCAGGTAGGACCTTGCCAGAGGTTTTGGATGCCAGCATTTCCCAATGCCAAATATACCCTTTGTGCAAGTTAGCCATGCAATTCTCAAAAATGTAAAATGCACAGCGTTTTATTGTTTTTGTAGTCCAGTTTATAAAATGTATACGTGTTTTCAGGAAGTGCATGACCTTATCTGCTTATTTCAGTCTTTATGATTGGTGATGAGGTTGGATAACCTCCTTTACCAAGACAGAGAAGTGTGTCTGACTGCTAATCAGGGATAAGGGAAATGAAGGGTCCCGTCGGAGTAGGGCGGACATCGTGGATTATAATGTGTTCGTTTTCATAAATATCGCTGCCTCTGCTGTCGGCTGACTGTCAAACTCTTGCTCTCATCTACATCCATAAATTTAACACTTCGGCTTATCTTTTAAATAGGCTGTAATATAGGTGTCGTTTCTCTATTGTGAAGAGTCTATGCTTTGCTCCAAGAGACTTTTGCTAAACAGTGATGTTTTTTTTGTCCTGTCCAGCAGCTTTAGCAAGTAGAATCATGGTCTGAATGCACTGCTGTGCCAAACATGTTTGTTTTTACCAAACAGTGATGTTTACAGACGCAGGATTTATACTGTGGAACCACAACTCCTTTGTCCTTACAGCAATGTTTGTCAAAAAATTTAAGTGTTGATGCAGGCGATTCTAGACTTATGAGTCTCCATTTTTGTTAATATGGAGCCCTTGATGTTCCATTAGGAATGTAGTTATTCAGTCATGATTACGAGGAATATCATTTAGTAAAGTTAATTAAGCTCTGAATAATGCCCCTTTTTTGGCTCATTTCCCTGTTCCGCATTACACCGGGCTGACAGGCTTGGTTATCACTCGGCTTCTGCTAATAGGCTACAGCCAACATCTCGCACGTCACCAGCCGCGTCCCCGGAGAGCGGCGAGAGAACAAGATCATGGCGATCGGCTTAGTTAAACACGCATAAATCTGAGTTTTTTTCTCTCTCCATCGGACCCAAAGGACATGCTGCGGATAAATCAGCATAATATTTTTTTGCGCTGACATGCATTGTGCCTCTCTCACAGAACTGCTGGTGTGAGACTGACTGAAATGGAGAGAAGGCTGGGTAGACAAACCAAATCAATCGGGCTGAATAGAGCTGGACCTGGCTGTTGTCATTTATTTATTTATGACTTACTGTCCTTGGGAAGCCCAGAGTTTCATGCTGTCAGCGTCCGTGCTCTGCTGTCACTTGAAGCCTTTTGGTGTTGCTGAATTATTTTACTTGTGTAATTGTCTTTTAATCTTGTTTGTGTGTGATTTTCATTGCTTAAATGCCCATTTAATACTTCGTTATCTTGGCTATTTTCCTGCATTGCTGTTGCTTTATATGCAGGTGTGTGCAATATAATAAATTTGGACAGTGGACTGCCTCCAAAAGTGGGATTGATTTTGGAATTGCTCTTAACAAGGTATTTGTGGATGTTGAGCCCCATTTTTTGGCACTCACACTTATATACTCACACGTTTGGAATTTCATCTGTCTAGCTATCTGTTTGGGTAAGAAATGAACCCGAAGTTTGTTTCATTGGGTCCAACAGGAAACATCAGCTGCTTGTGTTGTGTTGTAGCTTTCAGCCTTTCCTACAGTGTTCATTTAAACTTGCAGGGTCTTTGGCTAATGGCCAGCTGAGCAGATCGGGGCCAAAGGGAGGTTTGCTAGCTGTGTCAAATGAAAAGGGAGCGTCCCGAACATCGTCCCGTGGTACTGATGGGAGCAACGGCTATTATGAAGATGGCCCTGCAAGGAAGAGGTGAGTGAATCTCTCCAGTTGTCTTTAGTGTGATGGGGAAGGTGTGGAGTGGAGTTAAATGTTTTATTTGTCATCTGTACAAGTATAAAGTTCAGAGGAATTCCTCAGTTTTTGCATATTCCATCTTGACTTGTACTGTATACACACACACATACATACACACACACAGGTTTGTAATTATATCTTTATGGCGACTCTCCATTAATTTCTATGGGAAAAACTCGAACACCAACATGACAACCTTAACCCCTACCCACCCCCTACCTTAACCATAAGTAACCAAACAAAATACTAGTCTTTTGGCATTCACAGATCTCTGTGGGGATCTGAAAAATGGGACTTTTTTATTGCTGTTTAAGGCATTTGTGAGAAGAACAATCAAAAAGTAACCAAATGTAATTGCATTACTTTGATGAAGTAATCAGAATAGTTACATTACTTATTACATGTTTAACAGGGTGTGTAGTAGCCTATTACGTGTGCCTGACCCTTCCCAACACTGGGCACAGAGGGTTGACTCAAGCCTGCCGTTTATTTTATTTTGTTAAATGTTTATTAATTAATGTTGCAGTGACGTCAATGTAAAAAAAAACTGTAAAATATCAATTTCTCTGCAAATACGTTATTTTTCATGGTGTTCAGCGTGAAAAGGGATAATATTTTAAAACTTGCACATATTATGTCACGTCGTGTTATTGTAAAAGGAGCTTGTAGGTACAAGCCTTTCTTGTAATGGTGGTTTATATGGACCAGTGGCCTGTAGGATCTGTTTGCATGGTTTTGTTTGTAGCTTGATGACGTTTTGTGGTGTAAGATGCCTGTGTGATCATCTGTTGGTAGTTAGGTTATCACTGTGTCAAACAGCAATGATCAGTCTGTTTCAAATACTGCTTATTCAGTATCAGTCACTAACCTGGTAAATGGGGTGTTAGACAGGAACGTATGGAACATGTGAGCTTGATGGCCCACCATACACACCCTAAAGGCCTAATGGGCCTGAACTCACTTTGGGGCCCATGGGAGGAAACTCAAGGTGCTGCATTTTTATCAGATTTAGTAGTAGTAGTTAAAAAAAAAAAAAAAAAAAATCAAAATGCATTATTGTTGTTACTTCCGGGTCTCAAATCTATAAACTAAAAAGTAAAAAGCTGACAGTCTCAGATGGATCTTGGCATATTAAAATGTTTTGCAAGCAATATTAAAACTGATGAAAGTAAAAATGTGTGATTCCTGTACGATGGCTCATGCTGTGGAGCCTGCTGTTGGATTGCAGTGTGGCTGCATTGGCGCTGTTCTTAGGTAAACACTGGACGAAACACTGAGCCCATATGAAGTAGCATTGAGGGGGAGGCACCTGAAACACCCTTTTCGAAGTAATTCTCTTTGCTTTGAGGATTGTCTTTAATAGGCGGGTGAGAAATTTCATTGGAGGCTTTTCTCCCGACTTCTCAGTGACCCTGGGTGTCATTTTTCATCTTTGACTTGGTAAACGTGGTCTGTGTTTAGTGTCAGACACTTGTCACTAAAAGCCTAATTAGGGTCCTTGAAACCTGGGCTGTCATGACTGACCCACACTATCTAGGCGCCACGGCAACCGGGCCATCCGGTAATGTCCGGTAAGTACTTGAGTGCTTTCAAAATTAATAACAAGTGGAAATGATTGAATAATTTGTCCATTGTTTTCCTGATAGAATTTCACTTGATCAAAATGATTTACAATATTCTTGATTACAATATACATGGCTTCTCTAAAATGACTGAAATCCAGATGTTTTCTTTATTCTATTTGGTGTGTACTTATTGCATTTACCTTCTGATGAAGAGTAGTAGAAGAACAAAATGTACACTGACCTGCGAATGATGCTCATCGATTCCTGTTGGCGCCTTGAACTGCCATCTTGTACCTGTAAATTAATACAGACTCTGCAGTTCCGGGTTGTCGTGCCGACAAACTCAGTAGCCCACAGGAGCGAAAAGGCAAATGAAAATATATTCCTGGACCTTGGGACTCCCTGCAGGTTCCCAAAATGAACCGTCCCCTCCTCCCCCCCAGCCCTGTCTGTCCATCTGCAGCTCCTTGATTTCTCATTAAGTCGGAGATGTGTTGTTAATTGCAGAGCTGGTTCAGCCGTTAGCTGATTTCTGAAATATCATTTACCCCCCCCTCCATCCTTCCCCCTTACAATGATTAATGCCCCTTGAAAAATGACAAATTAGCGCTACAGAACTCAGCAGGACTGTCTCTCTTCTGATCAAGGCAACCCAAACACGCTTGCCGTTTTCCCATATTTTATGAGTCAGCTGTTCTGCGGCGGTGAGGAAGCCGTCTGTGGCTAAATTCTTCCTTATCTGAACTGCAGCTCCTGCTCATAATTCGCTGTCATTTGTCCCAAAGTGTTAAGCAACTGATCTGCACTTGTGAATACCCTAGAACGGGGGAGGGGGGCAGTCGTCGCAAGATGATTTCCAGAATGATTATATAAAAATTCAGTAACATGCTCGTACAATATTACTGTTATCTTTTTTAGCACTCTTTAGATTAATTGATTTATTTTTTTGTCTTCTGATTTTTTCCCTTTAAATCCTGTTGACTTACTAAATGAAAGAGGGTTATTTAACCTGTCATCTTGCTGTCATCTATATATATATATATATATATATATATATATATATATATATATATATATATATATATATATATATATATATATATATATATATATAGAGAGAGAGAGAGAGAGAGAGAGAGAGAGGCTCCTGGAACATTAATTATTGTTTCAGAGGTACTTCTCTGCTCTGTACTTCATATAGTATGCGATGGTATGAAAAGCTAACCATGCTTCCCAGTTAATGTTTATTTGACATGGAGGAGCCAGAGAGGTAATTTAGCCGATCTGCGGAGCCCCGGAGACACTGTAGACGTGTCGGTAGAACCGAAATCGCTTGATGCCGATAATCAGTACCTTACACAGGCATAAAAGAAGTTTGCTCTGCCCTTTCAGAAACAACGGTAGGTGCTGTATTCACTGAGGGGCTGTGTCCGTACTTTATTGCCTCTTGGTTTGTGGAGGCGATTTCTGTTGCATTAGTTTTAGTTGCTGTGCTGTTGTGTTGCACTGCTGAGCCATGCACATAGCAGTACAAAGAAAAGGTGCGTTCTTGGGTTTGCCTGGGCCGCAGACTGTCACATTCCCCAGAGTGACAGCCATCTTCTGTAAGAATCACAACAGTGCAGCCTGTGTCAGCGGCCGATGCTCCCGCCGGCGCAGAGGGAAGCTCAGACCTCTTGGCCTTGTGTAGTTTTCTTCCTCATTTTCTCTTGGCAGCGCAGTTGTTTTAGACACTGCTGCTCTGTTGGGACTGGGCATCTCAGCCAACCAAGAAGCACTGAGCTTTGGCTCCAACTTTGGATGCCGAGACCATGGAAATTTTGTTTTAGATTTTTTCAGGGTGGGGAGGCCAGGTAGAGTCAAACACCAAAACCAGAACCAGCTGCCAAAACAGGAGGAGAGCGAGGTCTCCCTGTGTTCTCGTTTAGTGGGGGAGATCAAAGGAAATTGGGCCGAGTGGCCAGGGAGAGTTACCTTTAAAACACGTTATCTTTTGTAGGGAGAGAGCTGGAAGGATTCTGAATTCACATGGCTGCTGTTCTGCTATGTGTCTGTCTGATTTGAAATTTCTCAAGTAGTTTTATCTGTGTTTCGGCAAGTTTGAATCAATGACCAGCTCGAGCTAATCAAAACTGGAGTTTCACATTTAGCCTGTTCAGCATGCTGTAATACTTCAATTCATTTCCTGATAGGTCCCATCCATCCATCCATTTTCCAAACCGCTTATCCTTACTGGGTCGCGGGGGGTCCGGAGCCTATCCCGGAAGCAATGGGCACGAGGCAGGGAACAACCCTGGATGGGGGGCCAGCCCATCGCAGGGCTATACAAAATATGTCAGTGTGAAATAAAGACGTTATCGGGCTGCATTTGTCCCAGTTCAGTCTGCGTATTGCATAACAGCGGTAGGAGCAAGAGTACGTCTGCATTCAACATGCCCGTTTGTTGAATTCTGCCGTACATTGTTGCGTTTAGGTTTTTAGCAGTTATGCGAAATGACGCTACAAAACAAGAAAGCTAAGATCTCTGTGGTACGATCGAATGCCATAGGTCTTCATTTTAGCCTGCATACTTTAGTGCATTTATGAGGGAAAACACTGGTTTGTTCAGCTCCAGTGGCGGTATCCGTCGAAGGAGATTGCCTTTATTGCACGTTTAATTTTTTATTATTCTTGTCCGGGACTGCAAACAAGTAGTGGAACATTTTCATCCATATGCATCTCTGGTTTGCTATCTTTATGAGGCTAAACTATCGTTTTTTTTCCTACAAAGATGGATATTTGTGAAAAAGGAATGTCTTTTTTAGCAACCTCATACCCTTCATTAAATTTCAGTTTGTAGTGAGTTGTAATATTTTCTGTAGTGTTCTTGGCAAGCCTCCCAACATTTAGATTTCAAAATATGGGGGTGGGGTGGTGGACAAGCAAGCAAGCAAACAAACAAACAAACAAATAATAAATAAGGATAAATTAGTAAATAAGTAAATAAATAACCAAATATCTTTATGCAGTGGTGCCTGCGGTTCACGAACACAGTCCGTTCCAGGAAAGTGGTTGCGAACCAATTTGTACGTGAACCAAGGCAAATTTCCCCATAAGAAAGCATTGAAATTCGATTAATTCGTTCACAAGCATACCAAATAATAATTTTTGTTAATTAATTTTCTGTTTTTTTTTTTATAAAGAAAAACACAATATAGTGGCGATGGGAGGACTGATGTATCGCTGGAGCAGAGAGAGACATGGAGACTTGCTTGCCGGGGAAATCACGATCTTTAACAGTCCTTTACCCTTGTATTGTTGTTGATGTTAATGGTTGCTTTTCCATACTGTCCCGCGTGTATTTGCCCGTGTCTTGTACGTACCCGGTCCGATCCTCGCGTGTATTTAGTGTGTGTAAATCTTCCATCGTATGTGCATTTTGCAGTTCGGCGTCTTACAACCTTGTGTTTCCCGTTTGTTTATTTGGGATCATTGCTCTTTGGGTGCCTGTTCTGATCCTTCTATTTACAATTGCATGCGGGGCATGCTGGGATATGCGCCCCGCCGCTACTACACTAGTATAAAAAAAGGAATCTGTTAATCGGCCAAATTTTGTACGCGAACCGATGCATTTTCGCGCTAAATTTTTGGTCGTGAACCAAATTGTTCGTAGATCACAGCGATCGTGAACCGCAGGCACCACTGTACAGTCTTGTGTCGACTTGGGACCAGGACCCACCAGATGCAATTTAGTTTGGGTGTATCTCGATATTATATCAGTCTGTCTCCTATCCATACTTGTAAGCATTCTGTATTAGAAGTTAGATATGTAGAGTGGCTCATTATATGGCTGGGAGTGCTGCTCAGTCTCCGTCACCTGTTACACTACGCGATACCGTCGATAACGTCCTACTATGTCTGCTTTCAGGTGTCTCTTGATGGGGTACATTATTTACGAATAAACTCAGACATAAATGCGATTGGACGCAACTCAATTAGGTGTAACTCGTCACACGACTGTATTTTCATTTCTATTTTTGTTGCGGCAAAGTTAGATAGTTAATTCATTCAGCTAGCTAGCTAAGTTAGGGAGTAGCTGCACACAACCCCTTGAATAGGGCTGTGGGTTGCCAAGTTGTGGTGACAGATGGGTGAATGTAGTATGTGGATTGTGTATATAGGTTGTGTGTCATGGATGATCTGGCAACTTGTACAAGCGTACAAAACTTATGGAACCATATATGATGATTATTCTTAATTAATTTTGAGGGCCACGTGAATTATGGGAGTTTCCCGGGAGAAAGAACAAAACAGGTGCTGGGAGATTGTCCTGAAATGGGAGGAACTTGGGAGAATAACAGGAGTGTTGGCAGGTGTGATTTTTGGGGTAGAGAGAAGCCCTCTCACAGAAGGAAGTGCAGATGTGTGCGTCAGTGTGTGTGTGTTTGCATGCGTGACACTGTGTGGAATGTTGCCTCAACCCAGACCAACTGGACATAACAGGTAGACCAGCCAAATGTATGCTGGGGTCAGTGACCTGGCATAAAGATCTGTGATAGAGGAGGTGGGAAGAAGCCCCTGCAAGTCATGTGATGAAGCATCTGACCAATGGCCTCTGAGACACCTTCATGCTGTCTCTTTAATTGGCTGCTGATAGCTGATTGGTTGACAGAAACCAGTATGTATTATGACTAAATGAGGGATGTACATCAGTGATAGCAACCAAACTTCTTCTTTGTCTGTCTCTTTACATCTGTGGAGCCTTGCTTACTGACTCCTTATTTCTTCTGTCATTTGATGTGTTGCATGAGATGTTTTTAGATGTTAGTGGTTAGACTGTAAGTCACAACAAATCACACAAGACCCAGGAACACAACCCCCAGCCCTTAAGCAGCAAGCTCTGCAGATAGGCAGTGATTAGTGCCACATGCTCAAGTCCTTCCATATAGGGGAGTAGTATTTACATTTTGGTCTGATAGATTTAAACCTAAATAGAGCTAAACTGAGCCTTAAGAATACCACCAAAAGAAACATATCATTCATAGTCTTTTTGTAGAGAGAGACCATAAGCAGCATGGCTTGCATTTGTGATGGAATTTAAACATTTGGTTTGACACCTGGGTATGAGGAGAAGAGGGTTTACAGCAGTAAGCATTAAGTCCTGCTCCCTACCGTCCCCATTTGTCCTGGTTCAGCCCTGCTCCCTCCCTCCCTCCCTCCCCCATTTGTCCTGGTTCAGCCCTGCTCCCTCCCTCCCTCCCTCTCCCATTTGTCCTGGTTCAGCCCTGCTCCCTCCCTCCCTCCCTCCCCCATTTGTCCTGGTTCAGCCCTGCTCCCTCCCTCCCTCCCTCTCCCATTTGTCCTGGTTCAGCCCTGCTCCCTCCCTCCCCCTCTCCCCCATTTGTCCTGGTTCAGCCCTGCTCCCTCCCTCCCTCCCTCCCCCATTTGTCCTGGTTCAGCCCTGTTCCCTCCCTCCCTCCCCCATTTGTCCTGGTTCAGCCCTGCTCCCTCATTCCCCCATTTGTCCTGGTTCAGCCCTGCTCCCTCCCTCCCTCCCTCCCCCATTTGTCCTGGTTCAGCCCTGCTCCCTCCCTCCCTCCCTCCCCCATTTGTCCTGGTTCAGCCCTGCTCCCTCATTCCCCCATTTGTCCTGGTTCAGCCCTGCTCCCTCCCTCCCTCCCTCCCTCCCCCATTTGTCCTGGTTCAGCCCTGCTCCCTCCCTCCCTCCCTCCCCCATTTGTCCTGGTTCAGCCCTGCTCCCTCATTCCCCCATTTGTCCTGGTTCAGCCCTGCTCCCTCCCTCCCTCATTCCCCCATTTGTCCTGGTTCAGCCCTGCTCCCTCATTCCCCCATTTGTCCTGGTTCAGCCCTGCTCCCTCCCTCCCTCATTCCCCCATTTGTCCTGGTTCAGCCCTGCTCCCTCATTCCCCCATTTGTCCTGGTTCAGCCCTGCTCCCTCCCTCCCTCCCTCCCCCATTTGTCCTGGTTCAGCCCTGCTCCCTCCCTCCCTCCCTCCCCCATTTGTCCTGGTTCAGCCCTGCTCCCTCCCTCCCTCCCTCCCTCCCCCATTTGTCCTGGTTCAGCCCTGCTCCCTCCCTCCCTCCCTCCCCCATTTGTCCTGGTTCAGCCCTGCTCCCTCATTCCCCCATTTGTCCTGGTTCAGCCCTGCTCCCTCCCTCCCTCATTCCCCCATTTGTCCTGGTTCAGCCCTGCTCCCTCCCTCCCTCATTCCCCCATTTGTCCTGGTTCAGCCCTGCTCCCTCCCTCCCTCCCTCCCCCATTTGTCCTGGTTCAGCCCTGCTCCCTCATTCCCCCATTTGTCCTGGTTCAGCCCTGTTCCCTCCCTCCCCCATTTGTCCTGGTTCAGCCCTGCTCCCTCCCTCCCTCCCTCCCCCATTTGTCCTGGTTCAGCCCTGCTCCCTCATTCCCCCATTTGTCCTGGTTCAGCCCTGCTCCCTCCCTCCCTCATTCCCCCATTTGTCCTGGTTCAGCCCTGCTCCCTCCCTCCCTCATTCCCCCATTTGTCCTGGTTCAGCCCTGCTCCCTCCCTCCCTCCCTCCCCCATTTGTCCTGGTTCAGCCCTGCTCCCTCATTCCCCCATTTGTCCTGGTTCAGCCCTGCTCCCTCCCTCCCTCCCTCCCCCATTTGTCCTGGTTCAGCCCTGCTCCCTCCCTCCCTCCCTCCCCCATTTGTCCTGGTTCAGCCCTGCTCCCTCATTCCCCCATTTGTCCTGGTTCAGCCCTGCTCCCTCCCTCCCTCATTCCCCCATTTGTCCTGGTTCAGCCCTGCTCCCTCCCTCCCTCCCTCCCCCATTTGTCCTGGTTCAGCCCTGCTCCCTCCCTCCCTCCCTCCCTCCCCCATTTGTCCTGGTTCAGCCCTGCTCCCTCATTCCCCCATTTGTCCTGGTTCAGCCCTGCTCCCTCCCTCCCTCCCTCCCCCATTTGTCCTGGTTCAGCCCTGCTCCCTCCCTCCCTCCCTCCCTCCCCCATTTGTCCTGGTTCAGCCCTGCTCCCTCATTCCCCCATTTGTCCTGGTTCAGCCCTGCTCCCTCCCTCCCTCCCTCCCTCCCCCATTTGTCCTGGTTCAGCCCTGCTCCCTCATTCCCCCATTTGTCCTGGTTCAGCCCTGCTCCCTCCCTCCCTCCCTCCCCCATTTGTCCTGGTTCAGCCCTGCTCCCTCCCTCCCTCCCTCCCCCATTTGTCCTGGTTCAGCCCTGCTCCCTCATTCCCCCATTTGTCCTGGTTCAGCCCTGCTCCCTCCCTCCCTCCCTCCCCCATTTGTCCTGGTTCAGCCCTGCTCCCTCCCTCCCTCCCTCCCCCATTTGTCCTGGTTCAGCCCTGCTCCCTCCCTCCCTCCCTCCCCCATTTGTCCTGGTTCAGCCCTGCTCCCTCATTCCCCCATTTGTCCTGGTTCAGCCCTGCTCCCTCCCTCCCTCCCTCCCTCCCCCATTTGTCCTGGTTCAGCCCTGCTCCCTCATTCCCCCATTTGTCCTGGTTCAGCCCTGCTCCCTCCCTCCCTCCCTCCCCCATTTGTCCTGGTTCAGCCCTGCTCCCTCCCTCCCTCCCTCCCTCCCCCATTTGTCCTGGTTCAGCCCTGCTCCCTCATTCCCCCATTTGTCCTGGTTCAGCCCTGCTCCCTCCCTCCCTCCCTCCCTCCCCCATTTGTCCTGGTTCAGCCCTGCTCCCTCATTCCCCCATTTGTCCTGGTTCAGCCCTGCTCCCTCCCTCCCTCCCTCCCTCCCCCATTTGTCCTGGTTCAGCCCTGCTCCCTCCCTCCCTCCCTCCCCCATTTGTCCTGGTTCAGCCCTGCTCCCTCATTCCCCCATTTGTCCTGGTTCAGCCCTGCTCCCTCCCTCCCTCCCTCCCCCATTTGTCCTGGTTCAGCCCTGCTCCCTCCCTCCCTCCCTCCCCCATTTGTCCTGGTTCAGCCCTGCTCCCTCCCTCCCTCCCTCCCTCCCCCATTTGTCCTGGTTCAGCCCTGTTCCCTCCCTCCCTCCCCCTCTCCCCCATTTGTCCTGGTTCAGCCCTGTTCCCTCATTCCCCCATTTGTCCTGGTTCAGCCCTGTTCCCTCCCTCCCTCCCCCTCTCCCCCATTTGTCCTGGTTCAGCCCTGTTCCCTCCCTCCCTCCCCCTCTCCCCCATTTGTCCTGGTTCAGCCCTGTTCCCTCCCTCCCCCATTTGTCCTGGTTCAGCCCTGCTCCCTCCCTCCCTCCCTCCCCCATTTGTCCTGGTTCAGCCCTGTTCCCTCCCTCCCTCCCCCATTTGTCCTGGTTCAGCCCTGTTCCCTCCCTCCCTCCCCCATTTGTCCTGGTTCAGCCCTGCTCCCTCCCTCCCTCCCTCCCCCATTTGTCCTGGTTCAGCCCTGTTCCCTCCCTCCCCCATTTGTCCTGGTTCAGCCCTGCTCCCTCCCTCCCTCCCTCCCCCATTTGTCCTGGTTCAGCCCTGTTTCCCTTCTTCCACAAGGTCCTGGCTCATCTTGGCTCTGGCCTGTGTGCTGCTGCCATCTGAGCTGTGACAGCTCTCCTCCCGTCATGCCCAGATGGCAGTACTTAGCCCACACTGGGCACCCCATGCCAGGCATGTCCCCAGGATGGTGGCAGCAGGACAGTGACCAAAATGGCCTCTGTGGCTTCCAGCTTTGCTTGAGTTTCTCCCAGATGGGTTTTTGGTGACCTTGCAGCAGTCTGTCTTTCCATTGCAGTGCAACAAAGTTCATTCATTACCGTATAAAAGGAAACAGTGAGTCATGCAGGGTAGTGAGGTGTGTTATAAAGTGTCTTCCAAGCTGTCAAGGAACTGAAGAGTGGAGTCTGAGGTCAGGGGTTAAGCATCAGCAGGCAGGTAGTGCTTCTAGAGAAGTCTTACATTGGAGGAGTCCCGAGTAAGGGAGAAAAGGGGTCTCACTTCTGGAATGCTGGAGAAAGTATTTTAAGTGTTTGAAGAATAGTAGAGGGTCTGTGAAACTGGTACTGTCCCTTACACAAATGTCCGTCAGCATTATGTTCAGTCCCAGGATATGTAAAATCCTGTGCATTACAACACAGTTTGTGTAAGAGGACTGCTCTCTCGTAAATGCCTCAGTGAGATTCTTGGTAAACCGGAAGGGGATCCTCTCTGGGGAAGCCTCATCTTTGAAAAAGTACAGATTTTCCCCAAAGTCGTCTTAGCTCGTCTCTCTGCTGCTCTGTTGTATATCCTGTTCCGCAAGTGCTTTCGGGTTCTCCTGTGTGTGCCCGTTTCCAAGTTTGACGCTGCCTGTATCATTTAGGAGATCGATTCGCCGGCTTGTCGTTTTGCTCATCGAGCTCTCATTTGACCGGAATGGTGACCCCTCCCCACCTACCCACCCACCCCACTGGCAACCTGTCACGCTGTTTTGTAGAGCTGTCTGTGCCTGTAAAGCACACGCATGCCGAGCTCTAAGGCAGTAAGTGTCCTCTGGTAGCCTTGTGTGCTATGGGAGGGAGGTAATCGGCAACATACGCAACATCTGGAAGTGTTTCGCTCGGAAGGGAATTTTAAACAGCTGATTGCGAGTTCTTGGCACTCAGCTCTCCCAAATCCCTTTCCTGTGCTGCTCTGCACTGAGCAGGCCAGCCCCACTCAAAAGCAAGCCCCCCCCCCCAAAGCACAGCAGAAACTGTCAACAGACCCACAAAGGCGAACAAAAAACTCTCCATTTCGCGAATTCTTCATCCCCAGCTGGCGTGTAGGACGTGACCTGAAACACCATGCGTTTGGTTATCCTAGTGGAGAAGGCCTTGGAATATTTCCGGGAGCTGAGGAGTGACACCGATGTCTGCACCGGTCCTGTCCATTTGTTTTACTTACTCATACATCACTCTCTTCATCTTGGCCATTGTCATTGAAAGTTACACTAAATTAATAGTGTTGGATGTGGCAGTAACGTGTCACAAAGAAAAGATGAAAGAGGAAGGCTGTGTTAGGTGGAATTTTACGAGATGCGGATTCACTAGGGGTGACCGCTAACTGGAAAAAATTATCAATGGGGAATCATAGGTACACCTTTAACCAAATGTTCCAGAACATCAGGACATTTCTAATTGATATTTAGTAAGTGGTGTTTTTTACACTGGGATTAGAAAAAAAATGTGAGTTATACTGGTCATTTTGATGGTCTTCTGACCTCCACAATAACAATTCAGCATATGCTTTGTGCTGTGTCTCCCCTATACCAGCACCAGGACCCTGGGAGCAAGAAAAACAGTGTTAATTAAATCTCAGACCTAAAAGCTCCCCCTCTCAATGACATTATTGTTACAAGGTAGCAGAGGACTGCTGAATCTCTGCAACACAGTCCTTATAAAGCCGAAGACGTCGTAACTCACACATTTGACATCACTAAATGACATTTAAAAGGATTTGTGCATCACGCTGTTTTATGTGTGGCCCAGAGCTGATAACAGACGTAAGGCTACAATTACAAGACTGGTAAGAGTTTCAGCCATTTAACAGTGATTTTAAAGTGCATTCACCAAGTTATGTAACAGATTAGTGTGATCATTACATAACCTAATATACCTACAATTCAGGTCACAAAATTCCAGTTTTGCTGTAAAGGCTGAGATAGCATCTGGTCCTCCATGCTTTGAAACAGCGGCATGCAGCTGTGGGAGTGCATTCTAGATGCCTGAATAAAACGAGATTTTCTGGAAGAGTCGGCATATCTGTCTTTCCTTCATTAGTTTGGAAACCTCGGCAAAGTGAGTGAACTGTTTCCTGGGTGTGACCCAAGGATAATCTGTTTCATCAGTGGGTCTGCAACCAGCCAGGCCGCATTTTGTATGCGACCTTTTTCACTTTATTGCTCTTTTTCCAGTTTATTGCAGTTGATTATCTTTGAGTTTCTTTTATGAGACTAGGGGCATTTTGGTCAAACCTTATGGAAAATTCAAGCCTGGTGACCGGCCGCTTAAACGGGAAGTCATCAGAAGGAATATTTAAGTCCTGTTTCAGGCTCCAGACAGAAAACAGATAGCACCCAAGAAAAATTTACTTAATTTTATTCCCTCCCAACACACATTAAAAGGATGAGTTCTGAGTAAAATTACATTATTACTGTGGCTAAGGCTGACCTTTTTCCACTAGTTTGCACTTTGTACGCCACCAGATATATGCCCCCAACATGGATGAAAGTTAACCTTCGGCTGGGGTGTTTTTACTTTTATCTTTTATTTAATATGCTTCGGCTCACAAGAGGAAGCTCTACATTTTTCTCTTTGATTAAAGAACGTTAACTCAGCGATACTTCATTTACTTTGACAATGTAAGAATTGTAACAGTTAAATATGCATGGCTGAAAGTCATCTGACGAGCTGCTCACCCTGACAGTAACATTGCTGGAAATCCTCCATTTGTCATCGCTGTTGCTGGGCAAACAGAGTTGGGTGCTGAGCTGCAGCCCTGTGCTTCTCCAGCCTGGACTGTGAACATGCCTGAGGTGACTGGAGCTGCCTGCTTTCTGCTGGGCTCAAGACTTCCTCTGTAGACTTAGGCTTCTCTCTGGGGATAATCTTGCTTTCTGTGGTACAGCTCGTTTTCAGATAATGATACTTAGTTGTTACTTTATAAAAACCACAACGTGGAAATAAGTAGATTCTCGTTCTAACTGAAAACGAGCGTGAAGTCATATTGGTATATTTGGGTCGCTTTTGATACTCAGAATGGACAGTGATGCTTCAAAATTAGCAGTGTTTAGTTTTCAGTAAAACACAAATTTTGGTGGTCCATTTAACACGTTACTGTCGGGCTAGCCTGGTACTGGGAACCTCTTCATTTGGCCCGATTGAGCACCATACTGATCTTCCATACTTGAGCATAAATGAAGCTTCAGCTGTGTTAGAAAAGACAATCAGGTTTTCTCTTCGGTTTCTGTCGTTATTTCCTTCCTTGCCAGTGCTGCAGAGGCTGCTTACATACAGCATTAGTCAGCTGCGTCTCGGCACAGAGGTGCCGAGTATCTCTAACACGCCCGTGACACTCAGAGAAAAAGGTGCTATGCGGAATAATTACATCAAACGTAGCAAGAGACAAGGTGTTGTTTTCTTCCTTGCTATGCGTGTTTTTTATTGCTATTTTTTATTGGGATACACTGGCATTGGCTTGGCGAACTGCCGTCCCCCTTGTTACTGGTACATGCGAAATACAGTTAACTTACCTTGAGACTGATCATCAGCATTTAACACGATCCAGCTGTCAGCTTTCTTGTCTCACGTTTTGGGTACCGAGGAATCTTTTAAACTGCCTCCCAACAGATTGTGTCACGGGTATATAGTCTGTAGGGCCAATATATGGTTTTGATGTTATTTTTGACTATGAAAACTGATTACAAATGTAGTGAATTGGACCATGTCCTGCGGTGCATGCAGCGCGTGCTGTTTGCACGCCTTCTGCATGCATGCTTAAATGACGCCCGCACGGTGCCCCCTTTTGCGGACAATAGAGGGAAGGCTGTTCCGCGGGGGATCGCTGTGTGCCCATGGTAACCAGCTGTCAGCCACTTGACATGTCGCGAGTCCATTGTTTGCTAACGCCGTTGGAACGGAATGGCTGTAAATTATGCACGGTGGCTATCGCATGGAGATGAAACGCTCGTGTTACGCCGGGCCCCGCGTCTCTGGCGACGAGAGAAAGCTGAGCGAGGCCATTGTTCGCTTCGCGGCCGCGTGGGATGAACTGGCATGGCCCGGGGGCAGCTTAGCACGAAAACGTCTAGCCACCACGTAGAGGAGCGGGCGGAACGAGCGAGGCACAGGGAGTCACGCGCCTTTCTTGCCATGATTTATGATTCATGGCGAAGTGGGGTTGTGACATGTTTTGCATTACGAGGCCTTTCGGAACACAGCAGCAGAGAGTGTCGGGTTGACAGTGAGGAGCTGGACATCTGCGAACTTGGATAAACTAACCCCTGTATTCCATTGAGTGATACAGCAAAACACAACATGTGACCTTTAGCGGTGTGTGTGTGTGTGTATTTTATATGTGCCGCTTTATAAAAAATTCATACTTTTTGGGAAATAGTAGGTGGCAATGAGACTAAAAGGCGTTTCACTGGGCAAGAGCTCCAGTTACTCAGATAAGCATATTTATTCTCTTGGCACAGGTCAGTGGCTAACGAAGCCGGCATTTACCCCGACTTTAAGGTACTTTTCCATTGCGGTTGCCGTTAACACACCCACATGTATTGAAGATACTGTGTTCAGTGCCATCAGCTTTCCTGAAATGTCCCAGCCCTGCATGCTTTATGTACATTAGGCATCTTGTAATACTTTTGTTCTCTTATTTTAAAATTATCTTTGAGGCAAGGTTTTCGCTGTCTGCTTCCTGCCAAAGATGGCTGATACGTTTGTAGCAACGGAAATTGACATTATGAAAATACTGTGAAGACTGAAAATGTATGTGTACTATATGACCAGTAAATATAAAAAATGCTGAATTCATTATTATACACATTACATAGGCTAATGACCATATGAAAATGACCCTCTCGAAAATGTATGGAAACGTTTATAAGAAAATCATTCCTTTATATGTTCAGTAGTCATTAAGTAAGGTTTAGTTTTATGGAATTGTCTATTATTTAGCAGACGTTTATTTAATGTAAGCAGAATGTCCTGGCAGACCATTGAGATTATTTTTGGAATAAATGTTCTATTGTATAGCAGCGTCACTGTGTATTTGCTTTAGGATGCTTGCTTTGTCGGTGAAATTAAGCTTGTGGAAGCAGCAGTGTTTTATATGCAGTCCGATCGTGGCTGTTGTCTTAAATCCCAGCCTAAGAGGCTTTCAGCTTTACTGAACACTGACAGGGTGGTAATTACTTGGGGATTACTCGTACATAACATGGCTCCTTATTACCTAAGAGCGTCCTGCTAATGACAGCCGTTTGGGAAGTTTTATCGGTTATTTTGTTATTATTTTTTATTATTTTTGCTTTGAAGGCACACACAAAACATGATGGCAGCTACGAAATAAGGCAACGGTAATTAGGACCATCTTTACTTGCTCATAACTATCATATTATCCCACGCTAACGGGTCCGCTTTTCGGCGGTTTAGCTGTGTTTTCTCTCCGGCTGGTGATCTCATTTAAGTCCTCCACCTCTCCCGCTACGGCTCGCTACATTAGTCCCGGGCATGGTTTAACGCAGTCTTTGTTGTCCGTGATAACGGGTCTCCTTCGGGACCACGCCGCAGTGAATGTGCGCGTTTGATGTTCCGCGTGCTCTGCGCCTTGTAGAACGCGATCTCTTTGTCGCGTGCGAGACCCCGCTGACGACGAGCGGGAAGCGGCCCGTTATTGTAGCCGCGCAGCAAGACGGATATCTCAATTTGTGCAGCGACGCGTGGCTAAAGCCCCAATTGAGAAATATCCGGCTCGCCCACAGGGCACGGACCGTCGGCACGGCGATATCCAGGCGTGAATGGCTCGTGATCCGGATATCGGGCATTAGAGCTGACGAGCCCAGGTGGACAGCACGGAGGTGTAGGGAAATTACAGCTAAGTCAAAAGGCTTATTGGAGGAATAATGAAATTATACCTCTAACTTATATCCTGTATATGTAAAAGCTTAAGCATGATAGGAAATGAGATCTGTACAAAAAAAAAATCGAATGACTTTCATACTCCCACGTCTCCGCTAATAGGCTATTATTACTGTCTGCTATCCAGCAAAAAAGATGTGTGGTAATACTTTTTCGGGTTAGTCGACAGACTGCAAAATGAATATGTGGCTGAATCTCACAGTCACCAAAACTTTGCCTTTCTGTGCAGCAATCCTACGGAACCAAGTCCAGTTGGCCATGGGCTCTTAGTTGGATACTGTCCAGCAATACAGGATCCCTCTCTCTTAGGTGTCAGTTAGGTCAATGAGGTGCAAATCTCTGTCCTAGAATTGTTTTTTATTGGGTCTTGAACTGGGGTTTTTTATAGACAAACAGCCAATGAACTTGTGTTACCACGCACTCTCCGAATGTGAGGCAGCGATGAAGGTGACGTCGAGAACACACAGCATCTGTTTGATGTCCGGACAGTGGGACTCGAGCCAGAAGCCTGAGATTACAAAGACATTCTGCTGTGACAGCCGCGCCCGGGGTCCGAGCCGATCGATAATGCTGCGCGCTTTCGGAGAATAACGGAGAAATCCACGTAACAAGTTTCTGATTGAATCAGAGATTGTATTCTGTAACAGATAGCTCGTCTTATTTGTTCTGAAGAAAATCTATTGAGTTGAACGGATAAGGATCTCCAGGGTGAAATCAAGGGTCCAGTACAAATCCTGACACAAGGATGTCATCAAGGAAATGACCAAAGATGAAGGTAGTAACTTTATGGCTTCTCTGACTCCTCATTCGGACGTTACTACAAAGGTTGGGGGTAGTATGAAGTTGTGATGGTTGAAACACATCACCTTTTCACTCCCAGATCTAATAAAAGCAAATCTTTTTGAGAGAGGAAGGAAAGATCTTAAAGAAAAGCAGCTGTCTTAAGCAATTGGGCCCTGGAAAGACTGCAGAACCTCTACTTTCTTAATACTCTTATCAGCTGTCAGCTGCTTCAAAGGCTCTGGCAGAGTTTAACAGAGAACTTAATCACATTTCGCCAACCAGACATGAATCGAAAGCTGGCAGTTACAGCACGTGCCTGAGAACAGCTGCCGCTCACCATACCGATTAAATAACGTTGTCCGTCAGTGTTATTGTCTGTGCCATTTGAGGAGGACAGTCCTGCAGCACATTAATATTCAGTTTAAATCAGTCACTTCTAGTGGATGCTGGGGAGTTGGTTGAAAATGTTTAAAAATAACCAAGTGATACTTAAAATGAATGGCTGTGTGGTCGACATTTCCTTATGCTAAACGTATGTGCTTGAGGAATGAACCCGTTAGACATTTCAAATATACACCGGATGTCTAAAACATTTCAGGTGGTGGAATTTCTGGAAGTTAGAATGATTCAAACATGGTTTTTGTAGAATACTATGGGGATTGTATAGCATCCGGCTGAAAAATCAAACTGATTGTATTACCAAATCTCTTTTAAAACGATGAATGCATGCATTGACAAGAAGCTCTTTATGCGCTAACCCTAACCCTAACCCTAACCCTAACACTAACCCTAAGTGCACCACAGGGACCAGGTCCAGCTTGTCTTACACAAAGCGTACCTCTTATTAATGGCCAGGCGCAAACAATTCAGGAGATGCATTTAGAATTTTTATTCAGCAGTTACTTCGATAAAAATGAAATCTCAGTGAGTCACACTAATGTCAAGCTAATTATCTGCCAAATGGTGCTAATGTCGCAAAGCTCATTGGTGTGAGTGTAATGCCAGGTTCAGGTTGTACACAACAGCTTTTACTCTTAAGCAGTTGTGTTTCTGCTCGTCAAGCTCAGCCTTTAATGTTCGGCTACGTTTATCCAGTTTGGTCCAGATCGTTGTTTGGTCTGCTGGCTTGCTGTGCACCCCATGTTTCGGTTAATTAACATGATTAATTTGATTTATCGTAATGACTCTCCACAGGCCACGGCTGCAAGCACAAAGGAAGTTTGCCCAGTCTCAGCCCAACTCGCCTAGCATGACCCCAGTGAAGGTGGTGGAGGTGTCTCTGCCGACCCCCGCAAGCCAGATAAGTGACCTCTCCACACGGAAGCCCAAGACTGAGGACTTCTTAACCTTCCTGTGTCTGAGAGGTGAGTCCCCCGCAGCCACTAGTCTGACTCACCACCTCTGCGACTTCCTGCTTCCTTTCCTTATGGAGTCCACATGTTTGGCTTATGGCTGAATGACGCCGTTCTGATTCGGGCACTTTGGGGACTTTAGCAGGGCTCAAATGACGAATGTTGTCCTTGAAGGAGCCTCTGATAGCAATGTTGCTCACCAGGCTGCATGAGGTGCCCTCAGGGTATAGATCCACCTTTTCGGAGTCTTTCACTCTTCGATTGCCCAGCTTCCGTGTGCATATATCCGCTTGTGCCGGATCTGTTCTTGAACATGGTTGGTTTGCTCCACTCAATTGACCTCAATTCCATTAACTACAGTAACTATACTGAGAGAAGATATGTGAACAGATGGGTCATTTTTCTCCGATCGCAGGAAGGCTTAATGATATTTCCATGGGCAGGTTTTCTTTTTCCATTTTTAAGGCATGATTTTCAGTGAAGCATGTGCCAGATGGGAATGTTTTGGAAGTATGGCGGCCGGCGGTTCGGCCTGGTAGACGGCCTGCAGTTTGGATGGACCTTTTTATCTACCATCTATTGATAATAAAACAAAATATTTACATCTCGCAACCATGTTCTGCATATTGAAACACATCCGTATATTTGGTATGTGAATGTTTACAGTGGATAAAGAAGAAAACTCCTAGTTTACAAACCACAGACAGCTGTAGGATTTATTAATAAATCATTGTCATTTCTCTTAAACTCTGAGCACACACCCCTCATGTAGTAGATGTCCAGTACATTCTTTATCTTGACACTTACAATGAACTTGTCAAGATAAAATTGTAGGCACATATTATATATTACAGACAGCTTCATAGTCAGATAAAGTCAACGTGTTTCATTCTGAAATAGTTTTTCCCCCCGTTCATCGTAAATGTTTCTCGTGTGTAGTTTCTCTTACCTTCTTTTCTCCCATCACCAAACGCTGATGGATTTGCCAAAATCCTGTTGGTGTTGCGCTTAAGGCATCGTCTGAGCTCAGTCTCCCATGGGCCAGAAGGGACATTTACTGAATTTTATGATGCAATATGTAGTAACATTTACTGTCCACAAATAGCACTATAATACTGATGTTTCTCTATTGGATACCAGCTGACATCACCTCCTTATCTCGCAACTAACTTGATTAGAGGGCAGACAAGGCAGAGCTGCACTTATGAGTCATGACCTTAATTAACAGGAGTCTTGCCTGATCACAGCTGAGGGTTTTCATCGCTGTTGGCGGCCGACTCTTTCACTGGGTTTTACATTCAGGTTTGAGTTTGGGGATGTTCTTTCTGCCGTGCCACTCACTTAGTCCTAGGGGTTAACGGGAGGTGATGGAAAATGGGAAAGAGATAGTTGGCGGGGGGGTGGGGGGGTGTTAGATGTCTTCCATTTCACTGTGGGAAGTGGTTGTGGCTCAAGCTGCCACATTGACGGCTATTCTCTGAGGTCAGCCTGGCACCCGACCTGCACCTATCCCGTCAGAAGAGATGGGCTCTGAGCTGGAGGGAGGATGGCCAATCCAAATTAAATGAGCTCCTCTCAGGGTTCGCTCGATGGCGGAGAGCTGCCTGATTACATTTCGCTGCGACTCCTTGGTTGAGGGCTAACCGGGTTAATGGGTTTGCAGATGTAAAGGATGCAGATTGGAGGATATTTTTCACATTCTCTACCCCTCCTTGGACGTAATGTGGAGTTGACATGAGTAACGTCAAATCAAGAGTTTTATGTCACATCTACATGAAGTGTACAGTGACACAGTAAGCAGACTGTACTGTAATTAAAAATTGCTAAATAAAATATATGCGTACGAACTTGTACTTTATACAAATATATACAAATATATGGAGATATATGCAATATAAATATATTTACATAAATATATTTGGGGCAGAATGTATGATATATATATGTGTGTGTGTGTGTATATATATATTTATATATATATATATATATATGCCATAAAAAGCATACATGTATCATGGAATATACTGTATACTAAGCAGGTAGAGTTTCCATGCACTATGTATATGTGTAATAAGGCTATTGTTACAAGGGAGATTCTTAGGGTGAATTCTTAGGGTGAATTCTGAATGCGTGGTGTGCAATACGCCACTGTCTGATGGGTGTCACACGCCAGTCGCTTATTCCGACGCCAGGTGAAATGAACAGAGAGACATTGTTATAGACGTTAAGTACCATTGCACCTAATTAGTGAGACACGTGGCCCCGCTTAAAACTCACACACTTAACGTCCATCATCACAGTATATTGTCAAAAGAAACCGGTGTGCTTGTTTTCCGATAATTAAAGCTAAATTACATTACTTTGTGTGTTTTCTTACATAACTGAGCGGTTGGGAAAAGCCTGCTAGGTTTTGCTTGGCTGGGTCCCCGGTCTCTTGGCTCCAGGTGTTTTTGGTTGCTGTGTCCCAGCCAAGTTCTCCGATTCCTTCTCCAGGTTCGCGGTGACAGGAGGTTGCCAAGGACCTGAATTATTCCTCAGCTGGGCTTCACCCCGTGGTCTACAATAAACATGTCAGAAACAACCAGGCCCTTATTTTAGGGCCGGGAAGGGTTATAGGGCCTGACAGAGCCCAGTTACAGCTTTCCTGCCATGACGTGACTTATCACACAGCAGAACGGGGGGGTGGAGGGACAGACTCTCTGCAGAGCAGCTGACCATGGCGAGCCGATGGGAGACAGACGAGACCCACGGCTAGGAGTACGATCCAGCGCGCGCTGGCGGATCGCTCTTGGAGCCGGCCTGTGATATCTATTTTTAAAAGCATTTCACGAGCCCCCGGCATGGTATAAAAATTGTGGCAGTTCATTGGAGGGACCTCTTGTGGGCTTCTGGCATTTTAGTTTGAAGGCTTGTGTTGTTGGACGCGTTCGGTGCTCCGTCACTCACGGTAAGAAGTGGGCAGTAATGCTGTGCCAATAAAATGCTCTTGAATATAAACATAAACATACACAACTAGCACAGAGTTGGCTTCTTGTCCACTAAAGAACGAGAGACGTAGCCGATCTGATCTTAACGATACTTCTCTGTGTTTTATTTGCCTTCCCATTTGTTATTTTGATTTTCACTGCCAAACTGAAGGTTTATTGTCGGTGAACATAATGTAGCATGTCCATAGCGAGATTTCTCTGGCTCACTACGCCTCTTCTTCTTTAACCCCTTCCCTTGGCAGTGCCTGGTTAGGCTATCCCCCCCCCCCCCCCCCCCCCCCCCACTCACGCCCCACGGTCGATGAGTGGAGCTTCTCGTTAAGCCTCAGAGCTCAAGTGGTTTCTCCAAGTGGAGACGTGCCGGGAGAGGCACTGGGTGTCCATGCTCGACTTGATTACTGCGTTTACCCCAAACTGTTGGCTGTGACCCCCCTCTGTGACCCCAGAACACCACACAGAGACACAGTCATCGAGGCTGTAGCCTCATCATGTGCCACCAGGGGTATTTTATTATGGGGATTAATTTAAACAAGTCAGTCTTCGCTTTAACCATTTAATATTTAAATGCTTGTTAGTTGCGATGAAACTAATTCTACCTTTAGAACACTGTACATTGCGCATTCAATTTCCGATTACTATACCTGGCTCATTGAAAGTTAAACTATTTTGTGCTTTTTTTAAGATTCCTGAGTGTGTATTATATAAGCGGCAATTAACCTTGAATTTTAGAATGTATTAAAAGAGACCAATTAAAAAGGGAATAATAATTGCTTCAAATTTGTTAAGTGTTTTTTTTAATATCATTTTTAGTGTTTGCTGTTTCTACAGGTGACGCCAAAAAGATTCTCTAGGGGTCTATTTTTGTCTTGTTTGTTTGAGCCGTTTCTGTAACCTTCTCCAGTGAAAGGAGCCCTTCCTGGCAGCACCTGACAGGCTTGAAGCCCTCGCACTCCTGGCAGCTGCCGCCTTGCTGCACTCGAGGCCCCTCCGGGTGCCTGGAAGTTGCCCTCAGCTGGAAGCGGCTGGCCCTTGCAGCACTTTCCTAAGGCGTCCTGTCTAGTACCGGTGCCCATGGCACTGAGGGCTTGGCAGCCTTCAGGGAAGTGTGGCCAATAGCGCCGAGATCTTCAAATGAGCCGTTCATCGTGGGGCTTTTACTCGGCATGTCCTTGGGGGCCCGTAAAGGGGATAATCTCTATCATGAACGGCTTACCTTCTATCAGCAGACTTTGTGACCCCCCAAGGGTCAGCAGGCCAGCTGCTGTATTTCTGCTGTCATGCTCCTGCAATGATTAAACACAGGAATTGCAGCCCTGTGGATTCTGGGCTCACTGGGTCTCACTGATCGGCATGAAGTTCTCCAAAGATGGGGCGTTCGTTCCCAAAATAATTTGTCTTTTGGATGTAACCTGCATGATATTAGTCAATATCAACCCTTATAACTCTTCTTTTTATTTTTTCCTTTCTTGATTATGTGTAATGATATTGATCACACACCATTTTATTAGGTAGAAGTGCTTCTTAATCTGAAATATTCAAATAATTTATTTTTGGTTATCGCTTGATTCTGCCACCAGATGCCTATTTTCAAGTTTTATGCGCAAAAGCCAAGCGGAATACAAACACGCTTCATCAGTCAGTCCGCATCAAGCCAAGAGCCGCAGTCCATATACGGCCAGGCTCATGCCGGGGTACATTTACTGCAGCAATGAGCCGTTTGTTTGTCACTTAATTGTCTCTGACTCTGCGTTGACGGTAACCGTGTTGCTGTAGGGATACGGCGGATTGTTTTCATCTGAGTTTTGTCACTGCAAACCCCCCCCCCACGGTTGGTTACCCCACCATGCATCACTGTTCTCCACAGCCCCATTGTCACTTGTGCTGTTGGGAAATTTAATATCGTGTGATGTGTGGCTTTTTCAGGCCCATTGGGGCAGGAAACCGAAGAGCGACGAGCTCGTGCTCAGAGGAGCGTCTTTCCTAATTCTGCTTTTGCTTTTCACATATGCAAAGGTCCACTGTCCACTGTACGTGTGTGCGGTGAAATGTTAAAAAGAATTATGTGATACAAAGAAAAATTATATATAATATTAAAATAACAATAAAATCAAACAAAGCCAATAAGAAGTAATATTAGTGCATTTTCTGAATTTAGAACAGGGAGATACAATCCATTCTAGTTTTTGAGCCTCCATTTTTTTTGGGGGGGGGGGGGTGGTCAGGGTCATAGATGAAGCACTATGGAGTTTACAGAGCGACTGTCACGTCGCAGTGACTTCATCGGGGGCCGAAGGCCCTCATCTTCACCTGAGTTTGTTTCTCACCACGTGTCTCACTGCCCCCCCACTCACCCAGGCTCCGAGGCCTTGCCCAATAACATGATGTACTTCGGGAGCCCCCGAGAGGACGACGGCCTGGAGGATGAGGAGGAAGCTGAAGATGTGCCCCCGGAGGCCGCCGCCACTCCCTCCACGTCCTGCCAGGCAACAGTCCGCAAGGGCAAACCAGCCACAAGGCACGCCGTCAGCGAGCACGGTACGGCGGGTCGTCAGATCGGATCCCTTAAAATGCTGCTGTGGGACCCGTCCTCACTGGGCCTGACATGTGTGTCGGTCCTGCTGCCCCGATTCTATAAAAATAACATGGGGAGTCGAGCTCTCAGCTGTTTTCAACCTTGATTTTTATTTTTTTTAAATTCACTAAAACCTCATGCTCTTTCATGTTAAATATAAACCTACTATTGCTAGTTATCATTAAACGTAACTAGTGCTTGGCGAGACGTTTTATTTATCAATAAGAGCTCAAGGCCTCCACCGAGTGCCACTGTTTCATGGCATCCTAAGAGAGCCCCGTGGTACAATATACTGCCGGCGCTGCCCGCCGACTGCACTTACAGGAGGATTAGCGCTTCCCAGTGCCCTCGAACCTGCTACAACCGGCAGCATTAAGCGCTCCGCAGCAGCCTTAATGTCATGATAACACGGTAATAACGAACACGGCCTGGCTGTCCGCCCGTATCCGAAGCAGACTTAGGGCCATCGATCGTCACTGTAATACACACTACCTGCTGCATCCCCCATTCATATTCTTGACCACAGCTGTTTGCCAAGGTAGAGACAGTTGAACAGAAATAGTGACATTACTTAAGTAATAGCTCTCTATTTATTAAATTGAAAGGAATTTGTGGATGACTTTAATGCATTTACATAGCTAAGACTTAAGCCTACAAAGTGTGCTGGATATTGACTAATTTGTCATTTTTTATATTCTAGCATGTTTTTAAAATCTCTATTTGCAAAACGTATTTTTTCTAAAAAAAAAAAAAAAAAAACATAAAATAAAGCCGTGGCAAAATACTGCTGCCATATTATTGTAGCTGTGTTTGTGCTGAAATAAAAAATATAGGTCATACTGAATCATTGTTTTGTGATACTGATAGATACAGAAACGTCAGAGCATATCAAGGCATCTCCAAATTGCATTAGACCCCAGTGGGTTAAAAGCACTGGCCTCTGTACTTGAAGTTAATTTATGAGCTTTTGTTTATAATGGTTTGTATTGTGTTAGATGTTGTTGGTTTACAGCAGGGCTCTTCAAATCTGGACCTTGATTCCAAATCCAGGCCTTGTTTTCAGTTCTCCCAGGTAGTTAGTTTAATATTGACTGACTCTGATTGGTCAGCGGCTTCACACCTGGCTCACAGGTAAAGGATGGCTGGAAAACCAGCAGTGCTCGGACCTCGAGGACTGTGATTTGAATAATAGGGGTCTACAGTGTAAGTAGTGAACCCCCTGTCACTGTAAGAATCATGCAGTCATGAGTGTACTGATTTTCTCGCACGCCGTCTTGCTGACTGCTTCCACTTCCTTCCACACAGTTGCCAATGGCCACTGCAGAGCGATGGAGGAGAGGGCTTCCACTCCCAGGCAGAGGGGCAAGGAGGCCACGCTGGGGAAGGAGAAGGGCATCAAGTTGGAAGGATGTCAGGAGCAGAGCCTGGCCTCCTCCACTGCTAACCCAGCCGGGGGCTCGCTTAGGGCCACCAGCCTCCGCCATACCACGCCCAGCAAGGAGCTCCGCAAGCAGGTAAGCAGCGAAATGGTAAGGTTCAGGCCAGTTATGCCTCGTTTCCACCAATACGGAGCCGGTATTGGTGCCAGTGCTGGGCTGGTTCTTGCTTGGTGCCTTTTTGTTTCCACTGGTTTTGAAAAGGAACAAGTAAAAAGTAAAGTAAAGGTATTCTTTTGTAAGCTGCCGAACTGAAAAAATGTCGCTGAGCTAAGTGAGTTTATGCTCCCTCGCTGTTTTCCCATTGTCCTTTTAACAATCGCACAATAAGACTCTGCTAATATCTGAACTTTAGAGTCTACCTCATGATCTCTTCACCACTCAAGCGCCACAATATTTGAATTTTTCCTGCGACATGTCTATAAATTATTTTTAAATCTGGCCAGCAAATCGATCTTTCATTTTCCACAGAATAAAAAAAAATTGATGTAGTGTTATGTTACTAATAAACTGGCAAGTTGTTTCACTACAGGCACTGGTGATATTCGGCTAAACTATGGTAAATGGACTGCATTTGTATAGTGCTTTTCTACTCCTACAAGTACTCAAAGCGCTTTTATATTTCATGCCTCACATTCACCCATCTACACACCAGTGGCGGAGGCTGCCAACCTGCTCACTGGGAGCAATTTGGGCTTCAGTGTCTTGCTCAAGGACACTTTGATGGGGTGAGGAGGAACCAGGGCTCAAACCTGCAACCCTCCGGTTGCCGGACGACAGCACTACCTCCTGCGCCACCATCTTCTATGTTAGCTATAGACAGAATTTTCTGAGTATGTGGAAGGTTTGGACTCAGCAGCCTGTCCCACTTTCGCTCGTGTTATGGTTCCAAATTCCGAGACCAGCTTTTCTGCGCCGTGTGTTTTTTTCCCCTCAGGCCAGTTTTTTGCTGTGGTACTGTGCAGAACAAGTTCTGGACTGGGAAAAAGTCCTGGTACCACGTTGGTAGAAACGAGGCATTAGACACTTAGGAGCAGTCTGCAGCCACCTGTTATGGGAAGAGCTTCCCTAGTGCTGGGGGGTGGGTTCATTAGCTGTCAATCATTGCCTGGTAACCAATGGAGTAACCCATGTGAAGAGATCATCTCTTATTCCCATTGGCAGATTTTTTTTCCTCCTCTTAACTTCTGCCCTAACTGACCATTACTAACTACAGCACTACTGGAACCAAGCCTCCCACAGGAATTAATTTTAGTCATAGTGTTAGAGCTGCTGAAATTGTTTGTGTCATCGGCTAAGCAAGAAGCCCCCTGAGGGTCTGACCCATTGTGATGTGGGGAGGCATCGTGCCAGAGTGCAGTGCTGTCGTGTGATGGGATCACCAGTGGTGCCTCTGCTTCTCCCTCACGGCCAGATCCGATAACCGATAAGAGCGAGCAGCGTGTTCACAGCATAAACACTCAGGGCCTTTTCTCATTCGCCCTATCAGCTTCTTCCTTAGGCAGTCCAGCCCTCGGGTCAGTGACGTGCTGGATCTTTCCAAAGTGTGTGGTTTATTTTCAACTAATAACGTTAACCGGCGGAAGATGAATCGAGCAAGTTGGAAAAGAAGCTGCAGATCACTGTGGGAAATCGTTAGTAAGATCTCCAGCTTGGGGCGGGTGTTGGGAGTTGGGAGGGGGCAGAGACAGCGAGAGGTGCTCTTGTTAATGGCACAGGGTGACTTTGCCTTTGGGTAAACTCGCGGTATTAACACATTCCTGTTTACTTTTGAACGTCTCGGGAGATAGCTGATGGCGTTGACCTTTCGTTTCTGTTTTTGTCTCCTTTTAGCAGAGGGGTAAAAACCGACGAGAAAGCTGGAGGCCCAACAGGGGGATGTAATGAGGCCACGGACTAAACGAGGCTGGGGGGGCATACGCACGGCAATGATTGAAATGAAGCAAGAGCCGGTGCGCTGGGAATGATGAGAGAAGAGCCCACGTGCGCGCGCACACACACACACACACACACACACTCTTCCCCCGCCAGCTTGCAGTCTCACGTAGCCTCCTCTCCTGCGCCTAAAGGGTTAATTTCCCTATTCCTGCACCGGATCCTCCTATAAGCTGCGCGGCTGCTGATGCTTCATTGTAATCTTCCTACCATCGTGCGGCTGGGCTATGGCAACACATGATGTCATCCCAGCCCAGCCCTCCCCGGCTACACTGCTGTGTACACCCACATGTACTTCAGTGCCCATACTGTCGTTTTTTTCCCTCTTTCATTTATTCTTTTTTTTCTGCTTTCATATCTTTGTTATGGCACCAGCTGTAGTGCCACTCTGGGCCCCTAGCCAACCACGTCTCTCCCTTACTCAGTCACACATCGGGGGGGGTGGGGGTGGGGGTGGGGCTGCTTTAACAGGCAGAGGCTGAAGGGGGGCAAAGGCTGGGGGGGGTAAAGGCCAACTGATTTTTTTTTCAGTGGGCACAAACCTGTGACAGTCAGCATAACCTGGAGCCCCCCCCCCCACAGGAAGGGGACCGGAAGGTACCAGAGAGCCCCCTAGTGACCACAGTGTTTCTAGACACTCCATTAAATGTCACTAGGTTCCTGATTTCAAGAAATGCGGACACACAGGGGGCAGGGGTGGGGGAGTGCATTAACTTAAATAAGTATGGATTAATTGGACGATGCAGGAGGGAGGGTGAGTTATACAGGAGACCCTGAGGGGAGTATCGTACCGGGGGGGTGATGGCCGGGCCGGGCAGAGGCCATGTGCCTCTCCCCCGTCGGTGTGCAGCTGTCAGTGGTGCCGCACACACGACTTCACTGCGCTACAGCCGCCGCCGCACTCGCCGCCTGACAGGCGGAGCACGGAACACAGGTGCTCTCCGAGCGCGAGTATTAATCAGGTGCCACTGATAAGGGGAGCGCTGGCTTACTCAGCGTCCAGGGAGGCCGGAGGAGTGGGGGGTGGTGAGGCGGTTTTTAGAGGGTACTGGATAAGCTTGGGGTTTTATCAGCCATTCTCCTTCCCTCCGAGGAGACAGACAGAATAATACCTCGCTGTGTGAGTTTGGGTGTCCGCTGAAAGGCCCTTAGTTACTGTTCACAGGCCTCGGGACATACTGAAGGCTTCTGACTTCTGTTTACACAGAGAAATAAACACAAAGTGTCCTTGTAACAGCGTTTAATTAGTGGCACTTCCCCACTCGTTATTGCTCTCGTATTAACATAATATTGTCTGTTAAATAAATGATAAGGTTTTATACTTGGTCCGTTGTGTTTTAAAGCCTTTCCCCGTGGCCTTTACAGTTGCATTGTATGGAATGACTTGAACCTGCCTCATCTACATCAAATAAAGAACATGGGTGGTGTCCCTCTGCTGTTAGATAGGGATGCTCTGCTGTCAGTCACTGATTGGTTTAGCCACTTTGTATTGGTTCTTTAGTTGGTTCCCATTAGGTTAAAGCCGGCAGTGATTGACAGATCTTGGTAATCCCACCCACCATAGATCTCAAATCCCAGTTTCTCCCATTAGTACTGTGAGCTACTGAACTGGATGGGATAAAACGTCCTGGTCCAAACGTCCAAGGAAATCTCCTTTATTAGTTTTTTTCTGGGTGATGAATCTGAATGTCTCATTGCTGTCTGTTTGGGGCGTCGTTCTGAAGTTGTTCAGTTGCTCCAGACCCAAGGCTGGAATTGTTTAGTAATACGAGTTTGTTTCTGGACATTGATTAAGCTGTGAAATGTCCACTCTATTGCCTTAAAGTTGCTTAGTATGTCGCTGTATAACTGTTTTTTTGTGCGTCCTTGGGATTGTGAAAGGTGCTATATAAATGGAACTTATTATTTTTAGTGTACCATGTGTTGACTGTATGAGTGCCTCTCACAAGCAGAGCAAATTCCCTGTGTGTATGAACATATTCAATGAACCTGATTATCTTTTACATTGTCGTTCTTGCCTGTTTCAGCAGGTTCCGAAGGCCAATGGGCTCCCAAGGGTCTCTCCCGTTAGCGCGCACACACCCTGTGCCAAAAAGACCAGAGGCTTCCGACCTCCGCCGTCTAAAACTGTGAAGTACACAGCCATCGTGACCAAGGGCCACGTCACCTACACCAAAGCAAAGCGAGAACTGGTCAAGGACGCCAAAGCCGGCCAGGGGAAGGCAGCGGCGGCCCGCTCACCCCATCCCAACAGCCAGGCTCACCCCCACAGCAGCAATGCCCACAATCGCCCCCAGCAGTCCAACTCAGGAAAAGCCCAGAGTAGCAATGCAAAAACGCGCAAGCAGGTGATGTCGCCCAAGAGGCCCCCGAGGGGGGGCAGCGGGGGCGGCACACGGTTCAGCGGGAAGTCCAACGGGAAGCCCAGTGCAAGGCAGGGTGATCCGCCGGGTCGGGAGGGCCTGCGGCACTCTAGGAGGCAGCAGGATGCAGGAGGGGGGGCTGGTCCAGCAGAGAAGCCGCTCCCGGGGAGTGGCGGAAAGACCCGACCCCCAACCAGCTCCCCGGGGACGCGCAGCAGAAGGGCCATTCAGGAAGAAGGGGCGGAGCCTGGCAGCAGCGTCGCCAAGGTGACGGCACCACCTGGCTCAGAGCACCAAAGGCCCAAGCGGGCTTCTGCTGGCAAGCTAATGTTCAGCATGCAAGCACAGCGCAAGGCGCGGGCCGCCCCCTCTGAAATCCGCTCCACTACCTCAGCCAGTGAGCCGGTCCCTGCCGTGGCCCCCCCGCTGCCGAAACCAGCAGAGCCTAAAGAGGACAAAGAGCAAGGCAGGATGGGCCCGGTCGCCATGACAGAGGTGCCGGTCTTCAGGCCCAGCCCACGCGAGTTCCAGGATCCGCTGGTGTATGTGGACATGGTGCGGGAGCAGGCAGAGCCCTACGGCATCTGCAGAGTGGTCCCACCCCCAGACTGGCGGCCTGAGTGCAAGCTGAACGAGGACATGCGCTTTGTCACACAGGTGCAGCACGTGCACAAGCTGGGCCGGCGTTGGGGGCCCAACGTGCAGCAGCTGGCCTGCATCAAGAAGCACCTCAAATCTCAGGGCATCACCATGGAGGAGCCGCCCCTCATCGGTAAGCCAGAGGCCCTGCATGATGGCCTTGGAACTCAGATACACATCTCATCAGGAGCGTGTGTTCATTCTGTGCAGAGCTAAGAGCTCCAGAGGTACGATCTATGGCCAAAAGTATGTGGACAACAGCTTGTGCATGGTCTCATTCCGAAACCAAGGGTATTAATGTGAAGTTGCTTTACCCTTGATTGTTGTAGTAGCCTCTACTCTTTTGGGAAGGCTTTCCGTTACTGGTGGCATTTACTGCTGTTCAGGTTGAGCATTGACTATGGGTGATAAGCTCTCTTCCTGTGAGCTTGTGTGGCTCCAAGGCCGTTGTCCTTCACGATCACTTCACTGGTGGGGGATCAGAGCAGCTCCAGCAGGACAGAAATGTGGTGAATTGACCTGTTGGAAAGGTGACGTTCTGTGATGGTACCAAGTTTGAAAGTCACTAACCTCTTCTGTTTAAACACCTCTTCTGCTGCTAATGCTTGTTGCAGGACACTGCATGACTGTGATACTCCCATGTCAGCAGTGGGTGTGGCTTAATATGACAATTCCTTTGATCAATGGGTTCATGATGACTATTGTCGGGTCTTTTCCCATTGGATTTTACCACAGTTGAACAGGAATGATGGTTTCATAATTACACAAGAGAGCCACATAAACAGAGTATGTGAAATCTGCATAACTGTTGGGTAGGGAGGCAGAAGGTAGTTGTTTAATTCGCATCTTAACAGCACGGAGTAGATGTTTGTCTGGTATCATGGGGTATCTCCAGAGCGTGATCCTGTTTGGAGCTCCAGCCGCTGCTGGGACCATCTCCAACCTGAGCTCTCATCAGCTGGTTCCACACGACCGCCTCACCAGGTGACTCGTGGCCGCTGGCAGGTTACCCCATCCAAGGGTTAATAGGTCAGCGGAATTGCTGCTTAATTGGGGAACAAACCTGATCTGGGTAATATTGTGGAATAAAGGTCTTTGGGAGAGGAAAACAAAGCAAACTGTGTTGGTGACAGTGAGACAGCAGTAGGAGTGTAATGATCATGCACTGATTCTGAGGCAGAATCAGATCCCATAGTAGCGCAAGTACGCATGACATTGAGAGCATGACACCTCGGGCTTGTGCTCAGCTGCGCGACCTTCCAATGTATTTTTAACCAAGAACTCGACTTCCCGGACCTCCACTGACAGAGGACGACGTTTGCCGAGAGGAGAACTCTGATGGGATGGCGTGTTTCATCCAATCCAGCCCCCCCCAACTGGGAACGGGGCTAAATTTGCAGACATCGCTGCCGTGACAGAATGGTACAAACAGATGGGTCGCATTTATCTGTCTGGGGGTGTGTCCCCAGCATTGCTGCAATCACACGTAACACCCCATGAGAGCCTGTGACCAATCGGGAATGTCTGAGAGCAAATTTCACAGGGGGGCAGCCACCCTTCCCGTGACAACCGAGGGACGCGGGTGAGATTAAAGGGATGACTGCTTGTTTGGGCCAGAGACGCTCCCGAGTGCTCAGGTCTAGAACAGAGTCTGGCTTTTATGCCGTTCATGAATATCCTACAAAACACGCCTGGGGATGATTTGTTCCTTAATTAGAACAGAAAGTAAGACAACAGACACAATTCGAGAGACATTTTGGGGCGTCGAGAAACGATTAAATCCTGCTTAATAGATTTACGGTGTCAGGAACAGAATTGGCTTTAAAAATGGCTCTGTTTGTAGGGGAACTAAAGTCTGCGTGCAGTGTTTCTGCCAGGGTTGTGCGGCTCATCAGCGGTAACACATCTGCGTCCTCCCCCAGGAGGCTGCGAGCTCGATCTGGCCCGGTTCTTCCAGCTCATCAACGATATGGGCGGCATGCAGCAGGTGACGGACCTCAAGAAGTGGAGCAAGCTGGCGGACCTGCTGCGGGTGCCGCGCTCCGCCCAGGACCGGCTGGCCAAACTGCAGGAGGCCTACTGCCAGTATCTGCTCTCCTACGACTCCTTGTCCACTGAGGAGCGCCGGCGGCTAGAGCGGGAGGTGCTGACCGAGAAGGAGGGCCTGGAGCGACGACGGGGGCCGCTGGAGGGCCACTCGGAGGGTGGCCAGCATGCTCTGCTGCTGCCACGATACGAGCCCAAGAATGGCCTGGTAAATGGCGTGCTGCACAAGAATGGCCTCCGCGGCAGGCCTGAGGAGCCGGGCAGCCCGGCGAAGAGGAGCCGCCGGAGGCTGTTTGCTCAGGAAAAGCACGACGGCATTGGGGGCGACGGCAGTGACGACGAGAGGGGCGTCCTCAGTGACCAGCACAAGTGCATATACAAGGTCTGTCCTCCCACTCTGCTGTTTAATGTCTTGCTCACCTCCAGGTGAACCCTCTCCACCGGCTCACTGCCGAGGGAGCAAAGCTATTAAGGCCTGAGTATAGCAGTGTACCTCAGCTCTGTTATTCTAGGCAGCTGTGCCTTTCAGCACTTACTGTGCTCTAGCTCCTCTGTACTTACACTGGCCACAGTGAGATCACTGTATATAACATGAGCATGAGTGTGTGTGTGTTGGTATAAGTATGTATGTATCTTCTATGTGAATAGAAGGAATCCGACACGGCTCGTGTGTCTGTTCCTGGAATTTGATGCTTGGGTGTGTAGTCGGGGTTTTTCATTTCTTTTCCTCCTTAAAAGGAGACGATCGAACCGTAGCGTTTTGTCAGAGGGGACGGAACACCCTCGAGGTCTGGGAGGTTTTCATGTGAGGAGCTGGAGAATTTGCCTGGAGATCTGGCCAGCAGAAGCACCAGAATGACTGCTGATGTAGCTCTGCTCCCTTCTGGCCAGGCAGACTCGGATTGGCCATGACGATTGCTTGCAGGCGGAGTGGGGGCCCGCCCCCCCCTGGACGGCAGCGATGCTCCATTTAAATGGGCCGGGCTGTTTGCGGCTGTGTGGGCAGCTGATTTCTGTGGGCACTGTGCAGCTTTGCTCACAGTCCTCTTTACCCGTCTGCGTTTCTGCTTTTTATTTTATTCTTTTACATTTTTTTCGACTATTCTGCTCAATGTCAGTCCTGTGTGAGTCTGTGTGCGTGTTTGTGTTTTCTGTTTTAACCCTGTGCCCCCCCAGCGCACATGCAGCACATTCAGAGAGAACATGTGACATTAACCACGTGACATCATTCTCTATGGCAGTGCTGCTTAGGGATGTGTCGTCAGGCAGGTTTCTAACCTCATCCCAAAAACCTCCCCCGTTTGATTGGACTGTTACGAAATGAAGAATGATCAGGACCCCAATTACTCACCATTTACGGACAGACCACCGATCAGAATGTCCAAAAAACCTGTAGCCTTACCTGTGCCTTTTGTCGACGTCAGATAATACAACCGATTAATATTTATCTTAATTAAGGATTTAGCAATCACTTAAGTGGCCATCAGCCTTTAGGTAAAGTTAGCAGATAATTGGTCATAATCACATTTGGCACTGTTATTATTTTTAAAATGTCAAAAATTAAATAAACATCCTTTACTAGGCTAAATATAGTTTTAGAAAAACACAGAAAATCAAGATCTCTTTGCATTGTGGGTTGAAGCTCAAGATGCATCCATTAAAATTCTTATTTTCATTTGTAACTGTGGTAAGCGTGGTTCAGCTTAAGTGATTGAATGTCCAAGTATCATTTCTCATAATAAATCATTGATTTGGGCTGGGGAATACAGTGGACACAGTCTTGCTATCACTTAATGGAGGAAAGCACTCAGGCACTGCGAGAGGAGAAAAAAACCTGGGAAGATTCATGTTAAGTGGACAGTTTTTGGCTTGATGTAAATCTGGGGGGGGGGGGGGGGAGACGAGCTTCGCATGCCATGAGCTGCCAACCGTGTTCACAGACATGACGACAAATACACTGCCTTTACATGGCCGTGAAAAGCGTATCACTACATCCTAACTGCAGCTGTTCTGCTAAACATTCGGAAACATTCTGAGTTCTGGAACATTCTGCACATTCTGAGTTCTGGATTCCTTCTCATAGTCCTCGTGGTGTGTCCACTCTCTTGCAGGGGAGGTCAGTATCTTTAACCACTTTCTACAGGACAGCCAGGAACACCATGAACATGTGCTTTAATAAGGAGCCTGGAGCAGTTGAAGTTGAGGTGAATGTCCTCTGTAGCTGGGGTAGCGATACATTCTTTCCTGTTATCAACATAGCATGTGCTATTGCTAGGGCTGTTTTCTTTTTTGCGAGCATCATTCACTCTGCACTCTCCTTTCCTTTCTCTCCCTTGTCTATCCTTGTGTCTCTCTGGCAACAGCAAGAATACTGGCGGATAGTGGAACAGAAGGAGTGCCACGTCGCAGTGCATTATGGGAAAGTGGACACAAAAACACATGGAAGTGGCTTCCCCATGGGAAAATCAGAGCCATTTTCAAAGTAAGTGCTCCTGGCGCTACATCTGTCTTTGGATATGTTGCCTTGGCATTATCTGGAGTAGAAAACCACTAATGAAGCTTTTTAGAAAGGGGCTAAGATCTAAAACTCAAAATGTAATATGCTTTCACTGATCCAACTACATCCCATTCAGATATCCCACGTAAACAATTAGGTCCTGTTAATATTAATGTTTTTTTGTATCACTCCATAGGCATGGATGGAACCTCACCGTACTTCCCAATAATTCCGGATCCATCCTGCGCCACCTTGGTGCTGTGCCTGGTAAGTCCATCTGTACTGCTTCTAGACCTTGACCTTCTCCTGTACCAGCAGGCTTCTTAAGGGTTTACTCAGGCATAGTGGGTAATGATTTATTTAATGTAGCCAGTGAACCCATGTGCCGACTGTTCCTACACACATCAGGTACAAGTTTTTCTCCATGTGTGGTTTGGCTGGGAAGCAGGTGGATACCGGGGACTGTATTCATGTAATTCCGAGCCTCACTCATGAATGGGCTGCATTATCATCAAAGCACAGGGTGGCTTTTAAATCACTGGCTGATCACACAGTGCCATCAATAGGCTGGTGTGGAGTATTGTGGCCATCAAGGCCCGGAATCGCATTCGACCTGTACGAAAATGTGATGAGAAGAACAGCCCTGGCCGGAAGTGGGAGTGTCATGTGTATATCAGCCTGAATCTGAATGTAGCTAGTTTAGACTAAGTAGGTCCAAGTCTCACTTCCTTGTGCGCTGGGCTGCAGTTTTCACCAGGCACACAGTCCCTGTCTCTTCAAACACTGACAAAGTCATCCATTGTAACTATAAGGACAATGGGTCCTTTTTACATGTTGAAAATGTGTAAAGCAGTGACCAGGTTCTGCTATTCCATTCACAGGATGGCTGTAAACCTTGGCGTGCATTGAGGCAGGGGCAGCGGGTGCTTGGGGGGGTTGATGAGGGGAGCTCGTGCCCCGAATATCCCTGCTTTAGGTCTAAGGACTGTAACTGAACCTGAACTTTCATAATATATGAAAGAGTAAAATTTTGCAAGGAAGCATTGGCTGAGCAACAAAGACCACACTGACTACATATCTTTTGCATTTGCATTAAATCACCACCAGCTGGCTTCCCTGCACATTCAGTTTATTTACATTTATTTTTTTGTTCAACACCGTAGCTACAATTGGGTCATGATGTATCACGCAGGATGACGCAGAACAAATGTGGTCTGTCTTCTTCCGCAGGAGTTACCATTCCCTGGCTAAACATCGGCATGGTTTTTTCTACCTCATGCTGGTCTCGAGACCATAACCACCTCCCGTACATCGATTACCTTCACACTGGTGCCGACTGCATTTGGTGAGTGCTGCATTCCTGCGGACGTGATTTCCTGTCCCACTGTCGCACCGTCAGACACGTCATTTGTCGGAAAATCCAGAGGGATTCCTTGAGTCGGATGGTGCAATTGTGATTAATTCCCCCGAGATCCTCTCCCGTTGTCTAGCTCTGCGTGGGTAACAAGGCTTTTCTGGTGAGCATCAACCAACTGGTGAATTATCTGCCCGTGAGATAAGCATTAGTTTCATAGGCTGTTCTGTCTATAAAAAAGAAGTGTTGCCTTGGCAACTAGGCTGACTGAAGGGGATCTGAAAGGGCCTTTCGTTAGAGAGAGCGAATCAGCTGGCAGGTTGGAGATGGCGACATCATCCTGGCAGCCAGCGATGGTTCCCGCGTGAGACTCATGCAGTCTCTGTGTCCCGCCCGTTAGGTATTCCATTCCTGCTGAGGAGGAAAACCAAACTTGACAAAGTGGTACACACGCTGCTGCAGGCCAACGGCACCCCGGGGCTGGAGATGCTGGAGAAGAACATCATGGTGAGCAGGACACATGCACACGTTTACGCGCTGTACACAAATGTGTCGATACATTCTATTACACGCGTGTACATATATCCTGCCGTATCAAGTTTGTACTAATGTCCCATGTTCAGTTAAATTCAGCTAAATAAGTGAATGACTCGAAGTGCTGGGACAATTTGTCCAGTTGCACCTTTATCCAACTGTCTTGTTTCGCTCACTTGTACGTCCTCTGTGCTGCTGATTGGTTATCGCTCTATGATAATATTCTGTCATGTTGTTTCTGTCATTTATTTTACTTTAATTTGAGGAATTACACCAAAACACATTCCTTGTACTCGGACTGTACATGGCGAATTGAATACTGTAACCTGGTTCTGAATGCTTAAAAAAGGACGACATGGTGAATTTGCCATCCTCCTTGGCTTTTAACAGCCCTGAACTTAATTACAAGCAGGTGCTTGCTGCTTGTTTTGCAGCCGCTCCGAGGACAACGACTCAAATTGCTTCTCTGGCCTGCATAATTAGGAAGAAGGCCAAGCCTCTTTTATGGGGAAACCGTAGTTTTAAATATTGTTTACAGTATCAATAATTTCAAGTTATTCTTTAAAGAAAGTACTTATACTTACATCATTAGGTGTTTAATTGCAGCAGAGTCATGGAAGAGAGTCACTCTAACAATGACATGAGTGTTTGGGTCGCCTCTCAGCTCAGCCATTGAGTGCAAGACGTGGGTGGAGATCAGACTTCACTATCCAACATCTCACTCTCTCCTGCCTCATTCCAGATCTCTCCGGAAGTCCTCAGCCGCGAGGGGATCAAAGTGCACCGCACTGTCCAGCAGAGTGGACACTTCGTCATCTGCTTCCCAGGAACGTTCGGTGGTCCAAGATCTGCTGTGGGTACAGCGTCTCAGAGACGGTACACTTCGCTACCACCCATTGGATGAACCTGGGGATACGAGGTTGCTAAGGTGAGAGTTTCACTGCGTGGGCTGTGTGACTCTCTATGTGTATAACAGAAACAGTAATAACAATAACAACAATAATAACAGAAACAGTAATAACAATAACAGAAACAGTAATAACAATAACAGAAACAGTAATAACAATAACAGAAACAGTAATAACAATAATAACAGAAACAGTAATAACAATAACAGAAAACAGTAATAACAATAATAACAGAAACAGTAATAACAGTAATAACAATAATAACAGAAACAGTAATAACAATAATAGAAACAGTAATAACAATAACAGAAACAGTAATAACAATAACAGAAACAGTAATAACAATAATAACAGAAACAGTAATAACAATAATAACATAAACAGTAATTCTACCCAGTAATCACACATTTTCACAATATTTGAATGCGAATTTGAAGTGGCTAAAAACTTTCACACCAAACTTGATGGAAATTTTTCACAACTGATTCAGAAAAGTTTGCATCCTGAAACTGTCAAAATGGTGACAGATTTTACTCATCAGCAGCAGTGAAGATCTCTTTGTTTCTTTTGAGCTAACAGGTGAAAAGAAGAAGGTGAAGATAATAGATACATCCAGCTCTAAAAAAAGCATCAAACGCTGTGAATTTCAGCTCGTACAAGAGCTTAAATTTCTCAATGGCCATTTCAAGCAGCACTTCAGTATAAGAAAAATTAATATTGAAAACATGGTAGCAACATCATCTATCAGTCAATTAATTACAGGAATAGAGATCACCAAGCTTATTGTGCATTTGTTAGCTGGACTTTGATATTGATTGTATACAGATAGATCTATAAATCAAGTAATCATTTTTTAAATATGAATAAATAGCAAGAGTTCAATAGAATCCAAGAGGCATATTATAAAACTTTAAAAAATTAAGCGTAAACCTACATAAACACAAGCAACCAGAACACATGCAAATAGCCTCTTGACGTAAAATAAGAGGCTAGTGTTGACTGGATGAAACATTTTTTTCCTATTCAAAAAAATCTCATGTGTCTCGTGTAAAAAATGATGTTCTATTGGGTGTTCATTTAACGCATCCAAAAACTGCAGAAATTGAACTTCCTCAAAAAGAAAAATGACGGATCGTGATAATGCAACTTTGATGAACCTTGGAATGCGCATCTTCAGAGAAAGAAATTTTGTTCATTTCAGAATCACGTCGTTTGGTTTTTTGGTGTGAAACGCCTGTCATCCTCACTTTTTTCCATGCACCATCCCTTCACAACACAGTTTCCCCCAAAGCACTTTAATTTTACAAGGACAGAATCTACACTCTGCTTTTACGTTAAATGACAGGCTTCACCTCCACCATTCCAGTCTAACTGGAAATTATATTAAACTGACAAGTACAGCCACTAGGCTGCCAAACATAAAAATGCTAACATTATTTCATAATGCTAATGTCATGTAGTATGTGTATTTTTTCCAGCAAATTCCTAATATAGTAAGTGTGATCCTCTGGGACAGATTTACTCAATGTTCCAAGAATCAAAAGCAAGCGAGGTTAAGCAGCATTTAGTTTCTGTGCTCCCCGTATATGGAAGTAGCTTCCTGGGCTCTGATAAAACTCTCTGCTCATTTAAATTGGAGCTTAAAATGTTACTTTGCTACAGCTTTTCAATAAATTACAACAGCAATAAATTACAGCTGCCAGTACAGTGTAACTTGTTTGTAGTTAACTATTTGTTTGTTTTGGCTTTTATGTTTTTGTTTGACTGTCTTAAATGTGATTGTAACGTCTTCTGTTTGAATGTATTCCTGTACCTCTGTAAAGCACTTTGAATTGCCTTGCATCTGAATTTTGCCGTATAAACATATATGCCTTGCCTTTGTAATCTCAACATGCCCTGTGAAAGGAACCGCGGTGTGGAGCCCACCTCATGGTGAAGCAGGGACACATCTGTCAGTCTGCTGTTCAAGGGGAGGGCTTTCGTATTGTGCTTTTCAAAATAATCCTTAACGTAAATAATAGGTTTTTCACGTTTGCGGCCTCCTCCCAGCACCTGAAATGTCGGCGTATAGAGAAGCCTTTCTCAATGGAGAAGCTGCTGTACCATCTCGCCGCGTCCGAGTGCAAGCGGGAGAACAGGCACGTCCTGGGCACGGCTTGCCTCACTTCTCAAAGATCTCAGGTGAGCAACACAGCTCGTTAAGGAGTCATAATTAAAACGTCGTGCATCACTCTGGCTCTGAGTTCATGCTCATGTGATTTGTTGGGTAGTCCTGATTGGCTTTTCGTTTCATTGTGGAAGTGTCGCTTGTTGGGTCCCCTTACAGCCATCGCTCAAACTAAACAGTGCTCGGTATAATCCGCGTAATTATCCAGTATCAAAAATCCTTGTCATCTTAATCTCCACCTCAAGCGAAACCTGTGTGTCTCTGCATGCTAATATGTGTATTTAATGCTTTGTTTAACTAGCAAGACTGCTTTAGGTATGAATACATGCTGTGTAGTCAAATCTGTTGAGTTTTCTTTTTTCCCTCCATTTGTGCAGCTGTTATGTAGGTGGATATCAAGTTTGGCTACCAATACTTTTGTGTAAACCGTATGTTTGGAACAGTACCTGACTTTCGCCTCTCTGTAGTGTTTGTGGGTTTGCAGTATTTTATAAGTTTAGGCTTTTGCAAAACCTACGGTCTCAAAAACTGTTTTTCGGGTTTTGTGTTTCTTGCATCTGTTTGTGAAAGAATGCGTTCTACTCACAGTGGAAGAAGTCTGTAAATATTTTAAAATCCAGTGCTTTTAAAAATATCCCAATGGATTCAACTATAATTCAAGATAATCAATCGGGAACAAAAATAGTTTCTACACTGGTAGGTAATTTTTCATCAAAAGGTGGATTTAGTTTTTTTTTGTTTTGTTTTTTGTATATACAATGATATAGCATAATGCAGCAGCTAACATTTGTTAGCCCCTGTGGGAGGATACACATAAGGACAAAGTCAGCAAATGTGAATCCTGCTGGGCGATACTGGCAGACCTGTAACAACAGGCTAACTTGAAGTGACAGCCGACTGGCATCGCTTTTCGTTGGGCAATTTGTGCAGTGGCAGCAAGATGGCGCCAAAATGAACAGAACGTGCAGTGTACTTCAGTGAGTGTCTCCCTGTGATGAAGCCGCTACACTGGCTGCCGTGTGTTTTCACAGGGATATAGAGATGAGACAACGGCAGGAATTGTACAGTGCTGGGCTCTCCTCCTCGGCCCGCTACGGCACACATGACAATAACCATTTGTCTGCTGATGGGAAGAAAAGGCCTCGCAAGTGGTTGGCACTGGAGACGTCAGAAAGGCGCTGCCAGGCCTGCCAGCATCTCTGCTACCTCTCCATGGTGAGCTGAAAGGTCATAGCATCTGCAGAACCTGTCTGAGGGTTTACCCAGGATGCCACAGCAGTTACATTTAGCACTATGTCCGCGAAGTAGCACCATGTTATGTGAAAGGTAATATCACTAACTGCAGGTGGTGCAGGAGAACGACAATGTGGTATTCTGCCTGGAATGTGCACTGCGCTACGTGGAGAAGCAGAAGTCCTGTCGCGGCCTCAAGCTCATGTACCGGTACGATGAGGTAAGCGTCCGCACATCAGTAGAGATGCCAGTACTCGGGTTACCTGAGCAGAGCACAGGTCCAGCGACATTCTGCTGAGGTGAAGCAAACACTCCAAAATGGGAAAGTGTGTGGCTGATCTATAACAGAGTAGCACTGCACCCAGGGCTTGCCCAGCTTTATACACTGCACTTCGATAGTTGAGCCTAACCTAAGCAGTAACTGAAACTAGACAGAATAACTAAACAAATAGCCGCTACTGTACATATGTTTCATTAAGAAGTGTTGTTGTATCCTCCTTGATTGTTTTCATGTCTCTCTTTTCCTTCTGCGTGCCCTTCATCCTCGGTGTGCCAGGGCCAGATGAACAACTTGGTGAAGCAGGTGTGCGGGAAGGCGACGGTGAAGGGGAGCTGCAACGGCCTGAGTCCCAGTAGATTGCCGGCGAGGCGTGGCCTCCAAAAACGGACCTCGGTGCAGGTGTCGTTCTCCCCGTTTCCCTGCCCCGCACCTGTCCAAAGGGACCCTGAGCTCCTCGTGAAGGAGGAGGAGGAGCAGCAGCAAACTCTGTGGATCTCACAACACCCCCCCCCCCCCCCCCTTTTCCGGTAGTACAGAGAACTTGCCTGAGTACGCAAGATGTCTTTTGCACTAGCTTGAAAGAAAAATAGATTTGATTTTTTTTAGAGAATTTTTTTCCTTTATAGAATTAAATTAAATGTACACATGTATAGCCAGCACGTGTTGTGGTGGCTTCCTGTTTCTTTGGTGCTGTGGTCCCCTCTGTTTAAATTGCAGCTCAGAGTCGACCCGACGTCTTTACCTTCCGAGCCCATTCATCAGCCCATTCCACTGCATGCACATCCGTCCCCGGAACACGAGCAAGCAAAGTGGCGAAGGCTTGTAAATCTTTAACGCTACGCGTCAGTAGCCACAGGACACATGACATTTAATTATCTTTTACCTGCAAGCATCTGTTTGGCGGAGAACAGGTTTGAAAGTAAAACTTGAAAGCTCATTGACTCCTCTGTTTATAAACGTTCAGTTTATTCACGATATTTCGTCTAAGGTGCTTCGTTCGATAAGCTGACGGAGAGCAGCTGGCTCGGCCTGTTCAGACCCGAGGATAAGGTGTGGAGACGGCATCTGTCGTTTTTGAAAACCGTGCCTGATTTACATAGGAAACACATGTTGTTTTATGGTGCTGTTGGTTCTACGACATAAAGAAGTTCTCCTTTTCGGTATTTTGTTTAGTTTGTTTTGTTTTTCACAGGATAGAGCGCCCAAGGGCTGCCTTCGGATTTACATGTGCAATCATTGACATTCCGATCGTCTAGTGATATTGTCGTCATCTTTATCGCACACCTGTACACAGGACTATTGTTATTGTTGTCTATTTTTATTACTTTTTTATTTTGACTAAATGGGATTTTCCGGTTTAATGGGATTATTACAAATAGAGCCAATCATCTAAGGGTGTGAAATGTGAAAAGGCAGAATTCCAGTGTAGTCCCCCACCCCCTTTATTTTTTCAGTTTTCCAGATGTATTACAAAAAAAATATTGAATACAAAGTTCTCTAAGAAGAAAGTGACATTTGTACATATGCTTGTAAATTTCTTTATATACTTGAGCCTTTCATGGGAGGGATTCTGAGGAAGGATGAAGAAAAAGCCTTATACTTTAATTTCTTCATCAGTCGAGTTCAGTGCTTACAGGGTTGCTCTTGTAACGTTTATAAGTGCGGCTTACACCCCCCCCCCCCACCCCCGAAAAAAAGAGTTATGGTGGCCCCAATAGGTTTTTTCATTTTACCTTTACTTTTTTTTAAGGGAAGATACGGTAACAAAAAAGGGTTTTACATTTTCATTACTGAAAATTCAATGTAGTAGCTGCTCATGTTGCACTGAGGTTGTCAGTGGTGACTGTCAAAAACCTATAATACAGTCTGTTGATTGTTGTCCACAGAAAACAGCTGTTTTACTGTAGGAGTATTTAATGAAAACGGGCGAAGTGTTTAAACAACAAAAAAAAGTGGTTGTCAAGTTTTTATGGCCTTACAATGTATTTTAAAATGGCTTCTTTTCCTTTTTCTACAGTGTATCTATTGCTTATGGTCAGATGTTTTAATTTAATTATTTTCAGCGTCTCCTTCAATGTGGAAACATGTTGGTAATTGCTGGTTTCTTACTTTTCAAGTTTGTACAAAGGTTAAGGTTTAATTAAAAACTTGTGGACAAACCACTGTCATTTGTTTTACACGCCTGTGTGCCACCTGTGTTCACTGTGGTGGGCATGGTGGTGTCAGGAAACTGCGTCGTTAGCATCCAGGACTGGTGTCTGTTCACTGACATGCAGCCGGAATACTCCGCACTAACGTATACGTTCATCTCAAAGATTCGCTAACGTGAACAGGAACTCCAAGCATTTAAAATATCCAGTTTTATTTCAGATTTTGGACTCAGAGGCCCCCCCTCTGCTGCCACATTTCTCAACTGGCAATAAAAAATGTGTTAGCTGATTACCTTTACAGAAAGTCGGAAATCAGACCGATGGTTCATTTAAAAACTGCCTTAAAAGCAAACAGCCCGTATTCACTTTTAACCATTGTAGTGCTATGCATCTTTTTAGTACGACATCCCAAGGGCTGAGGCAGAAAAATTGAAACTGGCACATAGTTGTGTAATTGTTTTCCAAAAAGACGTGCATCTTTCTGTCCATTAATGGACCAGACATATAAGTCAGCGTGTAACAGCAACCCAGCCATGCCTAATTAGAGCCTAAAGCTTGAAAAAGAACCACAGCTGGAAATCACGGTGCAGGGGTGGGGGGGGGGGTAGGCTGGCGTGGTGTGTGGCCTCACATTGGATAAGAGGTTACAGGACAATTGTCCTACAGAAGTAGATGATTGATGTTTAAAAAGGTAATATAAAGTGACTGTTTATTAATCAAGAGATTTTTTTAGGGAAGGCAGCATTTTTCACACAAGAGTAGGATTTCCTTGGATGGGGGGGGGGGGGGTAAAAAGCACACCATTTTTAAAGGCCGTTTCCTCTTTGTACTAAGTGAATTTCTTACAGCAGTTTTAAGCGGTCGTCAGGTCCATTTTGGTAGCACAGCGCCCTCTACCTACGAGGCTGGGGAGTCACTGTCGTCAGAGTTTGGTAGCGCCTGGTTCTCAGGCAGAGTCACCAGTGCCGTATCTGCTTGTACCTCCTCCTCATCCGACTGCACGACAGGAGAGGAGGTGTCCTCCTCGCTGACCTCCTCAGGGCCCACTGTCTCCTGGATGACCGAGTCCTCCGTGCTGGAAGACATGGAGGACAGCTTGCTGCGGTGGTCAGCCGCTGCGGGCACTGGAAGCATGAGGTCCGTGGGGAGCAGCGCTGGTTCCGGATCTAGGGAAGCACAATGGTGGATACACCGAGTGATGGGCCAGTCAGGACTTCCCTGGGTCAAAGTCATACCTGGGTTCCCCAGAGAAAGTATTTCATGACTACATAGGTTTATCCCTCCCCACCCAGAATGTGCGCTTCCCAACCCTTGGCTGAGACTCAGACAAAAGATCTGCTTTAAACACTATATGATACACTTAATTCTTTCAGCATGTAATAATAATAATAATAATAATAATAATAATAAAATAGTAATAATAATCATTGTTATTAACATACTGTTTATACTACTTTATAAATAGCTCTGTAATGTGGGTTAGCTGATGCGTATTAAATACAACTAGACTACGCTCCTTTTTATGGGGAGTATGATTAGAGCACAGGAGTTATTAATGAAAAGTCAAATATCACAGCACAAATGTCAATGGAAATTAAGCAGCTGAAATTGAGTCCAACTCTCACACGTGGTTTGGGGCAGATTCACAGCAGTCAGATGCTGATAGCAATGAGAGAGCTTTACCGCTGCTGTAAAAGAAGAGGCAGAGAACTAGCTGTGGTGTGAAAGGTCCCAGCGATTCACCTACTGCAGTGGTTCTCAATTGGGGAGTGGGGGGGGGGGTCACTCGGCTAGGCCCTGGGGGGGGCATGCAATTTTGCTAAAGCTAGAGCTGGGTGGTATACCTTATACCTATATCGAATTTTTTGGTATATTCCAGTCATTTTTCAAAATGAGGTATAGCATGACAATACCATTTAATATACTTTATGCATTAAAATTAGGGCTTTATTAAAGATTTCTAATAGAAACCAATAGTATTCCTTTATAGTTGTAAACAGCTCGAGAGCTTTGGTCATTACAGAATCTCAGAACTCTCAGCTAACATCAATCTGTTCATTTAGCATCTCATAGGAGAGATACTGCCATAGTTTTAAAATGTTACAAATGCTGTAACTGCCAATATTTATTTTGTTGAAGGCTAATACTTTTCAGTTAAGTCTTTTCAGTTAAGTGCATGTTTAATGGTTGTCAGGCATTTGGCCATTTGCCAAATAGGTTTTAGATTTAAACAGTTTTTTTTCTTCATAAACATTCACTTTCTGTTTTGAAAGCAATATCAAATTAAGGGGAAAAGGAGTGTATGCGGACATAGTGGAGGGAAACCCACTATTTTCAAAAGAAATTACATTGTTTGCCAGGGTAACCAAATTATGTTTATATCAATAAACATCTGCAGAACAAATACACGAGCAACAATATCTTAACATGTGCAGGGGGCCCAAGCAAGTTTTCCTGTGCAGAGATAATAAAGGGCTGAGAATCACTGACACCCACGGACCCCTGCTGTGACAGCGGCGCACCTAGCACTGGTGACGTCATGCTGTTGTCCTCCGCTCCCGAGTTGAGGAAAACATCCAGAGCCTCCTGATCTGACACGTCCATCAGCTCCAACTGCTCCAAAATATCCACGTTCACCTCCATCGAAGACATGCTTCCTATTGGCTCTATGCATGGGAAAAGAAATTACCTCTGAGGCATTCTGGGTAATGAAGTGATTTAATCATCTGAATGCAGACACAGAAAAGCAGAACCTTTCCTAAACTTTACTAAAGTTTCTAGAATAGTTGTTCTTTAAGAGAAAAAATGTTTGATCCGGCTATGCACAGTTCTGGTCTGTGTTTCAGAAGGAGAACTATACTCTGAGGCATTATTATTATTTTCACTCAAGATCTGCTACATCTGCCGCTCTCTCCCTCATAAGTTTTAATGAATTTTGCTCAACAGAGCAGATGACTGAAGCAAATCCAGACAAAGCTTCGTATGATTTGAGAGGTATTTGTGCTAATAAACTGAAGTGAAAAAACGCCACCATTCTCATTAAAAAGCACAGATCTTCCTCACTTTCTGATGGTTTGACTTACAATATTTATACTTGATGGTGCAAGAGTGATGCACATTCAGTAGTCAACTTTGAATTTTGATGTCTCCAGGGAACCACACTGTACCACACTGTACATTTCTGCTGATGTCAGGCGAAGGCAGCATCCACGAAGCCATGCTAGCAGTCTGTAGCGATCGTGAGCATAAACATCTTGTACAATGTTTAACTTATTAACTTAATTGTACGGTGTTCTTTTTCCACGTTTAACCAAATAAACTTGCATTCATTCATTTACTTTTCAATTACCGGTAGTTATTCACATTAATTATTTACTTTTCCTTTTTCAGTGACTAGCTATTTACTTATGGATCGATACCCATAATTTGACTCAAGATGTTTTCCAATACAATAGATTATATCGAATCATAACCCCATTCGAGGAGAATAGTCGAGGAGCATCTGCATTATTGAATTGAAATATTGGATCATTGCCTAACTGTCTGACGTGAACAGTTTTGAGGTATGGGATGGTGCAATAATGAAATACTAAATTTAAGCCAGTGACCTTCAGGAGCAAAAAGTAGCAAACTCAGATGAATGGCACAGACGCACCGTGGTTAATGTAAAACGTTGAGCAAAAAAAAAGCATTTTTAGGCTTAGTCTTAAATGTAAGCCTGTGAGCTCAACGCTACATGTAAGTAACAAGTAACTAAAGAAACGTGAACCCCCCCATACCTCAAGTTTTATGAAGGCAGGACAGCAGAGGGTAGCACAAGAAAGAGAAAAGAGGCAGCTGTCAATCAAAGAAGTTTAAGGGGCGTCGCAAGACACACATACAGAGCGAGGTCCTAGTTAGTGTCACAGCAAGATGGCCGAAGAGTAAACAAACACGCTAACAAGAAAACTACCATTTATGTCTTTGTCATTATCATGAGTTTAAATGACAGCTAAAATTAAACCATCCTGTCACCTTCACCATCTGAGAGAGGTTACGGCTGACTAACAGATCAGGTACATCGATAGTCTTTTATTATTAGCATTTAAGCAGTACAGCTATTAAAAACAGTGTTTAAGGTGCTTAATCTACTTTAGTTTGATTATTATCTCATGTGGATTTCTGTTTATTGAAGATACAGCACAACACTCCACTGGGCAACTGTGGGCTTCCAAGGATTCTTAATTCTATTAAGCAGGCAATTATGGAGACAAGATTATTTTAATGTCAGCTACTCATTAACAAGCTAGGTACATACCGCATAATTGATTTCATTTATAATTGTCCGGTGTATTACCAATTACAAAATATGTAGAACTGTTATTTTTAGTGCACAATAATGATTAGCTAAAACAAAGACTTGCATGATCAGTGTGGGATTGTGCAGAGGAGAGTTACATAAAGGCGCTGAGCGCCTACAATGGGGGGAGATGACCAAAAGAGAACGGGGAAGAAAAAAAAAAAACTTTGCATGCAATGTTCAGCTCTGTCAGACAGCCGCGCTTTGATGGGAGACGGGCAGATGGTGTGAATTTAAGCAGAAACCTGCCATGTGGTACAGTTCCTTTCGCGTTTGTATGAGATCCTTCTGTGATGCAAAGTTACTCTTTATTCCTTCAGTTCTGAGAGGTTGTACAGGGTTAAAATTTATGTAATAAACGTTCATGCTCCATACATTCAGTCAAAAGCAACACTTCCAGAGATCTACTCAGTCGAGGTGCCAAATGACTGAACTGACTGTTCTCATAAAATACCAAAGAAAAAAATGAAAATCTCAAAGCACTCGGCCCTGTCTATTTGGGACATCAGCATGACAGGAGATCCTGAGTGGCGAGTGGCCCAGCGGGTTAGTGACTGGAAGGTCATAGGTTCAAATCTCGTGCTCAGCTGAATAATCGTATTGCCACTGGGCCCTTAACCCCACAGGAGAGTATAGGGTGCCACTTCTCTCTCTCTCTCTCTCTCTCTCTCACTCTCTCTCTCTCTCTCTCTCTCTCTCACTCCTACGTGTGTATGTTTCATGGAGAGCAGGATGGGATGTAAGAAGCCTGCTGATGCACTCAGCAAATAAAGCATCATTTCTCATTTTTTTCCCCATTAACTGTAACTCGTTTCCTGGGATTTTTAATCACTTATTCAATTACCTGAGACGACCGTGAGGCAAATCCCGTGTGACATTCAGAGGTCAAACTACGTGCATCAAATTTCACTTTAGAAGATTTCATTTATTAAAATGTTTATGGAATTTTTCTTTAATAATAAAGTTTAAGACAAGAACGTGACGGTTATAATCTCAATAAAAAGCAAACAAAATCAAATTCTCATTCATTATCACTGTACTTCTACCCAGCTCACAGGGTCTTCCAGACAGCCCACATTTCTGCTTCCCCCCAGCGTCCAGCCTACCCAAATGCCTGATACAGGTGCATTAGGAGCTAAATGAGCCCCCCCTCACCTCTCCTCTCGGCAATCTGTAGGTAACCGGCAGACAGGTACTGCTCCATGTCCTGCTGGAAAGCTTCCTCGAAGAACTTCTGCCGCTCCTTCAGCTTGACCTGCTGAGCATGCTCCATCTCTAACACCTTCTGGTTGTGCTCCGAGTCCAGCTCCACTGTAGGGAAACGTGTCACACCGGATGCAGGGGATTAACAGCTACCCGTTTATAGCAAACCAGCTCGCCAATTAAATCTTAAATATAGTCTGAAATGCGGAACTCCAGGCATGAGCAAACTGAGAAATCACAGGCTCCTGGGTACAAACCTTTCGAGTCGGCCCCCACCCCCAGAGCCCCAGGACCCACAGTAAGCCTTAACCACTGTACTATCTAAGACTGCTCTGGCCCTTCTTACAACAACCAGCACTGCCTCATTTACTGGAAGATTTAATCTAAAAATAGTCACAGACTGTCTTCACTATGGTCATGAGCTTTGGGTAGTGACCGAAAGAACGAGATCGCGGGTACAAGCGGCCGAAATGAGTTTCCTCCGCAGGGTGGCTGGGCTCTCCCTTAGAGATAGGGTGAGGAGCTCAGTCATTCGGGAGGGACTCAGAGTAGAGCCGCTGCTCCTCCGCATCGAGAGGAGCCAGATGAGGTGGCTCGGGCATCTGATCAGGATGCCTCCGGGACGCCTCCCTGGGGAGGTATTCCGGGCATGTCCCACTGGGAGGAGGCCCCGGGGAAGACCCAGGACACGCTGGAGAGACTATGTCTCTCGGCTGGCCTGGGAACGCCTCGGGGTCCCCCCAGAGGAGCTAGCGAAGTGGCCGGGGGAGAGGGAAGTCTGGGTCTCCCTGCTGAGGCTGCTGCCCCCGCGACCCGACTCCGGATTAAGCGGGAGATAATGGATGGATGGATGGATGTCTTCACTAATGGGGAAGGGGGACAGGACTCCCTCTCCCCGCCCCCCCCAGTAACTGAAGGGGTCTTGTGACCACAAAACCCATAGTTTGTGCTAAATAGTGTACAACTCACACTGCAAGTTTACTGGAGGATTTCACCCAGCACTGTATATTTACTGGAGGATTGTATCCAGCACTGCATATTTACTGCATATTTTGATTTCATCCAGAAATGTATGCTGATATCCTTCATGACCTCAAGCTACCCGAAATAACTGAAGTAGACAAAGGGCCCCAGAAATCAGTTCGGCGACTAAGGCAGCACTGGAACTGACTAAATAGCTACAGGATGACATAAATGGCCACAAACTGTGGGGTTGGGGGGGGGGCACTCAGGCCTCCAGGCCCAAGCTATAAACCACCCATGACTCCGGGGACAGCGCAATCAGAGTATGTTTCAAAAAAATAAAATTTAAAAATTCAGTGCAATATGTTTCTGTTCCAACCACAATCTGAGGCCGTATATTAGGCACGCCTGTGCAGAATGGGGTAGGACCCATTTTCATCTCAAAAACCACTTAAATAGTTAATGAGTTACACATTTGGTGGAGATGCCCTTCTGCACACCGCTGAGCTGTTATTTTTTGCACTGGTAACCTTCCTGTTAAGTTTAATGAGTCTGGCCAGTCGCCTCTGACCCCTCTCCTTAAGGGGTTTTCAGCCACAGAAATGCCTCTGACTGAATGTTTTTTTGTTCCTCACACCCTTCTCTAAGCTCTGAAGTGTGAGAGATTTGCTGGAGAGTGGTGGTGTCTGCGATGCCGAACCCTAACCCTTCTCTAAACTCTGAAGTGTGTGAGATTTGCTGGAGAGTGGTGGTGTCTGCGATGCCAAACCCTAACCCTAACCCTTCTCTAAACTCTGAAGTGTGTGAGATTTGCTGGAGAGTGGTGGTGTCTGCGATGCCGAACCCTAACCCTTCTCTAAACTCTGAAGTGTGTGAGATTTGCTGGAGAGTGGTGGTGTCTGCGATGCCAAACCCTAACCCTAACCCTTCTCTAAACTCTGAAGTGTGAGAGATTTGCTGGAGAGTGGTGGTGTCTGCGATGCCGAACCCTAACCCTTCTCTAAACTCTGAAGTGTGAGAGATTTGCTGGAGAGTGGTGGTGTCTACGATGCCAAACCCTAACCCTTCTCTAAACTCTGAAGTGTGTGAGATTTGCTGGAGAGTGGTGGTGTCTGCGATGCCGAACCCTAACCCTTCTCTAAACTCTGAAGTGTGTGAGATTTGCTGGAGAGTGGTGGTGTCTGCGATGCCGAACCCTAACCCTTCTCTAAACTCTGAAGTGTGAGATATTTGCTGGAGAGTGGTGTTGTTTGCGATGCCGAACCCTAACCCTTCTCTAAACTCTGAAGTGTGAGATATTTGCTGGAGAGTGGTGGTGTCTGCGATGCCGAACCCTAACCCTTCTCTAAGCTCTGAAGTGTGAGATATTTGCTGGAGAGTGGTGGTGTCTGCGATGCCGAACCCTAACCCTAACCCTTCTCTAAGCTCTGAAGTGTGAGATATTTGCTGTAGAGTGGTGGTGTCTGCGATGCCAAACCCTAACCCTTCTCTAAACTCTGAAGTGTGTGAGATTTGCTGGAGAGTGGTGGTGTCTGCGATGCCGAACCCTAACCCTTCTCTAAACTCTGAAGTGTGTGAGATTTGCTGGAGAGTGGTGGTGTCTGCGATGCCGAACCCTAACCCTAACCCTTCTCTAAACTTTGAAGTGTGTGAGATTTGCTGGAGAGTGGTGGTGTCTGCGATGCCGAACCCTAACCCTAACCCTTCTCTAAACTCTGAAGTGTGAGAGATTTGCTGGAGAGTGGTGGTGTTTGCGATGCCGAACCGTAACCCTTCTCTAAACTCTGAAGTGTGAGATATTTGCTGGAGAGTGGTGGTGTCTGCGATGCCGAACCCTAACCCTTCTCTAAGCTCTGATGTGTGAGATATTTGCTGGAGAGTGGTGGTGTTTGCGATGCCGAAACCACCACGTTTCGTAGCTACAATGATGCCACATTTAAAAACCACTTAAAATCACTCATCTCAGCTATAGTAGTGCTCAGCCGAACAGTAACTGAACCCCGTCTTCGTGCCCAGTATCTTCAGCTGCAGCAACATGATTAGCTTCTTAACAAGTGGGTATAGCCAATAAAGTGACCACTGACTGCGAACATGTTATATTTCTGAAGACCAAAGATCATGTTTATGTAGTTTTGTTCTGATTTAATGATCAAGTTTCTCCCAGAATCTCCCAGACACATTGAGAAACCAGACTCTGGCTCATACTTTTCTGCCCTGACAGACTGAGACAATAGCTTACATCTCAGAAGCAAAAAATAACTGGAGTGCAGGCAGCTGTCATTGTTCTGCGTTTTCCTGCCTGGTTGTGAGGGAATCGACATCCGTCCGGCTGCAACCATCGCTCTTGCTTTCCATCCTTTGGTCTTTCATCAAGCACAGTGCTAATCACCAGGGCAACCTGCAGGTACCATCACTGGGAGCGATATAATAGAGCGTCACATTCCAGAACCGTCATGTGAACACCTCCCACCACACCCTAACCCCCCACCTCACCCTCACCCTAACCTCCCACCTCACCCTAACCAAAACCCCCCACCTCACCCTAACCCTAACCTCCCACCTCACCCTCACCCTAACCCCCCACCTCACCCTAACCAAAACCCCCCACCTCACCCTAACCCTAACCTCCCACCTCACCCTCACCCTAACCCCCCACCTCACCCTAACCAAAACCCCCCACCTCACCCTCACCCTACCTCCCACCTCACCCTCACCCTAACCTCCCACCTCACCCTAACCCTAACCTCCCACCTCACCCTAACCAAAACCCCCCACCTCACCCTCACCCTAACCTCCCACCTCACCCTCACCCTAACCTCCCACCTCACCCTAACCAAAACCCCCCACCTCACCCTAACCCTAACCTCCCACCTCACCCTAACCAAAACCCCCCACCTCACCCTCACCCTAACCCCCCACCTCACCCTAACCAAAACCCCCCACCTCACCCTCACCCTAACCTCCCACCTCACCCTCACCCTAACCTCCCACCTCACCCTAACCAAAACCCCCCACCTCACCCTAACCCTAACCTCCCACCTCACCCTAACCAAAACCCCCCACCTCACCCTAACCAAAACCCCCCACCTCACCCTAACCCTAACCTCCCACCTCACCCTAACCAAAACCCCCCACCTCACCCTCACCCTAACCCCCCACCTCACCCTAACCAAAACCCCCCACCTCACCCTCACCCTAACCTCCCACCTCACCCTCACCCTAACCTCCCACCTCACCCTAACCAAAACCCCCCACCTCACCCTAACCCTAACCTCCCACCTCACCCTAACCAAAACCCCCCACCTCACCCTAACCAAAACCCCCCACCTCACCCTCACCCTAACCCCCCACCTCACCCTAACCAAAACCCCCCACCTCACCCTAACCAAAACCCCCCACCTCACCCTAACCAGAACCCCCCACCTCACCCTAACCAAAACCCCCCACCTCACCCTAACCCTAACCTCCCACCTCACCCTCACCCTAACCCCCCACCTCACCCTAACCAAAACCCCCCACCTCACCCTAACCCTAACCTCCCACCTCACCCTCACCCTAACCCCCCACCTCACCCTAACCCTAACCTCCCACCTCACCCTCACCCTAACCTCCCACCTCACCCTAACCAAAACCCCCCACCTCACCCTAACCCTAACCTCCCACCTCACCCTAACCAAAACCCCCCACCTCACCCTAACCCTAACCTCCCACCTCACCCTCACCCTAACCCCCCACCTCACCCTAACCCTAACCTCCCACCTCACCCTCACCCTAACCCCCCACCTCACCCTAACCAAAACCCCCCACCTCACCCTAACCCTAACCTCCCACCTCACCCTCACCCTAACCCCCCACCTCACCCTAACCAAAACCCCCCACCTCACCCTAACCCTAACCTCCCACCTCACCCTCACCCTAACCCCCCACCTCACCCTAACCAAAACCCCCCACCTCACCCTAACCCTAACCTCCCACCTCACCCTCACCCTAACCCCCCACCTCACCCTAACCAAAACCCCCCACCTCACCCTAACCAAAACCCCCCACCTCACCCTAACCAAAACCCGCCACCTCACCCTAACCCGCCCTCACCCTAACCCCCCACCTCACCCTAACCCGCCCTCACCCTAACCCCCCACCTCACCCTAACCCGCCCTCACCCTAACCCCCCCCTCACCCTAACCCGCCCTCACCCTAACCCCCCACCTCACCCTAACCCGCCCTCACCCTAACCCCCCACCTCACCCTAACCCCCCCCCCTCACCCTAACCCGCCCTCACCCTAACCCCCCCCTCACCCTAACCCTAACCCCCCACCTCACCCATCTTTAAATTGTGTTTAAATTGCCGCATTCTTATGCCACAAGATAATTTGCTCAGCAGTGTTTATATAACACATGCTAATAGAATCCTTGCAAAAAAAAACAAAAATAAGGACCTTTTCACTTTCTGTAATGTGTCCCCTTAGGTTTGGCTGTTCATTCAGATACTGGCAATGTTAACACTATGACCTTATCCAGTTGCACACTGAAGCAGCCAGATCAGTATAAAATCAGTATTCTTTGTAATTGCTCTATACTACAAATATTGACATTGGGAAGAACAGATGGTAGATCTGGGTATTTGTATTTATCACAGATGGCTTAGTTATGCCATCCCTACAATAATATAAGCATCTAATTGTGCTGTATTCATCTTTAATATTTTTTGAGGGGGGGGTGGACTGGAAGGGGAGTTATCAGGCTTGCTTCAATTTAGCAGCAAAAGTTCTTTGGCAAAAATAAAATAATTAGACAATTTCAAAAATAGTCAAATTCACTATATACTGGCACTAAAGAGCTACAAGCAGAGTCAATAAAGTGAAGACTAATTGAACCTTAACTAACCAACACTAATTAAAGGGGTTTCAGCACTTGGGTGAGATTTGATGGATTTTAAGGTCATTCCCAGTAGCACCCGGAACCATCAGGTTCCTTCCCTGTGCTGGTTTTCCTCAACGGCTCTATGAACAAGCCGCCACATTTGTGAGGACGAGATGAATATGGTGCCTGTTCACCCGCAGGGTTTCTGTAGTTTTGCCCCCAGGACGGCCATCGACATACATAACCGTATTAGCATTTCAATCACATCCCCCCCACCACAAAAAAATTATTGTACAAATTTTGTTCTATAAATCTTTTATGTTTTCTAATCATCCTTTTCTGTGCCTGTAAAGGTCAGTAAGCGGATGTCACTGCCAGAACAGATCTGATTAAATTAGAGCATGACTACTTTTTTTTTTAGATCACTGGCGGTTCCGGCTCGCTATCAGTCACATGAAAGCTGTTCTTGTGGTCACTGGAGTGTCAGAGGGTACTGCTTCAGAAGAGCAGGGTCACCCGGCAGACAGACAAGAGGAGCATCCATTTCAGGCGATTTCCATGCTGACTGCCAGGCCAGAAGTGCCAGGCGAAATGGTTACACATGCAAGTGGTTTGCATGGCGGGGTGAGGCACCAGCCATCTGTGATCCTGCTAAGCCCCCCCCCCGCCGGACAGCAGGAACAATGAGCGAACCCACTGCAGCTTCAATTATTTCCAATAAACCCCCCTTATAACTCAAAGAGAAACCCAACCTCTAAAGCACAGAATCAACCACTTCGCTGCAGCAGATGAATTCAAGTTTCAAGTTAAGCTCCTGGCGTCTCCCAGCAGCCCCTGAGAGAAACCACAGGCAAAACAGGATTGATCAGCCAGAAAGAGCTGAGGTGCCGAAGAAATCTGCCCTGTGACACCATTCAGAATGTATATCATTCAGCACTTGAGAGAGAAAGATATCAAAATGCAAAACAATCAAGAAGTCATGATTTTACCTGCGTGAAGACGCCCCTGCCTTAGCGTGGGCCGTCACAGTCACTGTGCCTGACACAGGAAGTACCCACTCAGAGCAGCAGGAAGCATGAGCGTGAATGTGTGAGTGTGTGTGTGTTTGTGTGCACGCACGTGTGTGTGTGTGTTCTGTGCGCGTAAATACGAGTGAGTGTGCATGTGTGACACAAAGAGTTTTTCAAAATGGCTTCCTTTATTTTGTGCTTAAACATGAACAAGACCACACATGTCACTAATGCTGAGTATTTACATCCCTAATCAAACCTACAGCAGATAACCTTTGTCCTCAGCATCTACATATTCACATAAAATCTGGGTCTTTATATGGGAGCAGTGTGTGGCTCTGTGGGCTAAGCCTGTGTGCCTGTAATCAGAAGGTCGCAGGTTCAAACCCAGCCTCAGGCTGTGGGTCCTTCAGCAAGGCCCTTAACCCCCAGCTCCCTGGGCGCCGCTATGGGTGGCAGCCCTTCACAGACAACTGCCTCTATGAAAAAAGAGGAAGTTGTGGGAGGCGTAAAGACAATTTCCCTACGGGGATCAATAAAGTATAGTTTATGATTATTATTATTATATGCTTTAAACAAAGTAGGCTCATTAAAAACTAAACATTACTTTTGAACAAGAAACAACAAAACAAGGACACATAAGTATTTTCAGCTTTCTGACTTTTTAAAACGGCGGAGATGAGAAGGATAGCAAGACCATGTTCAGCTTTAGAGTGTTTTGTTACCGAGTGATGTGCTCCTACGATCGAACAACAGGAAACTGCCATCGAGTTACTGCTTTCCTGAACACAGGTCATAGAATTCTACAGAATTCCAGCACTACGGACATACCGGCTACTGACTCCTGATCCCTTAGATATAAGTGGTTTTCTGTTAAGCAAGATGTATAGAAATATCAAAGCAGACATAGAGAGAATCGGAGAAACATCGCAATAGTGAGCACACTGACCAGGCCCCCCTTAAATCTAAGAGAGGTTTAAAAGAGCTGAGAGAGAACAGAAGAATCATTCAGGGATGTAATTAGTTCGGCTGAGGGCCTTGGCGCTCAGGAAGACTGAAAGCCTTTTGAACACTGAGGCTTTTCCAAGACATATATGAAGAGCTCGGCATCACTGCCTTCCAGCGATGGCACTAGTTATGTGTGCAGATCTTCACTCCAGTTTACCTCTGGTTTGTGAAACGCTTTTCCTATGCTCAGAATATCCATCCATCCATCCATCCTCTATCTATCCATTCATCCATACTTGTAACCACTTGTCCTTTTTAGGGTCGCAGGAGGCTACAGGGACAAGGCAGGGAATAACCCAGGGTTCCTTGGCAACAAATACTATGTGAAATAGGAAAATTTGACTATATAAAAACATCAAATAAAATATTCATTGTAAATAATAAGAATTCAGAGAGAAAGTAAAAAGACAAAGATATCATCTTTCAAATCAAGCACCAGTTTCTATTCCGTGGAAAAACACTGTACAAGACCAAACAGAAATAGAAATAAAAGTCAAACCTTCCAGAGAAGAGAGTTTATTGCAGTGGGTTGAACACACTAACTGCCCACACATAAACCAAAAACCCCTGCAACTCCACAATAGTCACCTAGATCATCCTTCTATGACATCACACATTCCATCCTCATTGGAGAATATCAGTTTGGATGGAAGGATGGATAAATGGACGGATGATGGATGTACTAATAAAGTTTGTTTATGTGCAAAACCGGCCAATTCCATCAGTGGTATGAGCACTTTGAAAGGGGGGGGGTATCATTCAAATTAAGTAATTAATAAGGTTTATTTTTTGTCAAAACAAAGGAGGCATCTCAGCTTAGTGTTAGCTCAGGGTCCATTTCTGCACCCTTCCATTTCTGCACCCTTCCATTTTTGCACCCTTCCAGCTCCCTGTCAGACCATCAATATTTTTACTTCCTCCCAGCTCCTGAAAGCAAAAACGTGGAGTACCTGGGTGTCTGCCAGCACCAGACTGAGAAACACTGCTTTAGGTCAGTCGGCCACAAGTACATGAGATGAGATGTACTGTAAGTCACGGTAAAGTCACCTCACTGCTCTGCAACCACTTCAGAGGCAATCAATCCAGCTGGCCGGGGTAAACAGCCTCCTATGACCAAAACAGTTACGCCTCTTCCTAGAGCACTTCCTGTAGGCCAAGCTCAGCCTCTAACTCTCCTGTGTAGCATGCCTTTAAGCAACAACGTGCCACTGCTAAGCAGCAGCCTCAATAACCACCACCTTCCTCCAGGGAGTTATAACTTTGCATCTGGTCAGTCTTACATGAAGACTTTCTTCCAAGAGCCGTTCATCAACCAGGAGGGGCAACCAAACCACACCCTCAATGACATCTGAAAGCCACTTTTAATGAGGTCATTAGTTTAAAGTTTGGACAGTCCACTTGCAGCCAATAATATCCCAGGGCAGAGACGCAGCTCAACATTTTGGGCTCCATGAAAGCATACCATACTGTGCCCCCAGACCAATCCGATTATGCTGTCAGTCAGGGGCCCTTGGAAGCTCTCAAAACATACTTCTGGGTTTTCTCCCCTAATCTAATTAATCAACCAGAAGTTGATAAAATCGCTCACCAGGACCATTTGCAGTCATTAAAAACTACGTAGAAGCATTTTTGCTTGTTTGTCAGAGAGTAAACAGTAAAGGTAGAAAAAAATGACTCCTTTCCATGTCCATCAAAAATAGTCTGACATAAACCCAAGCAGCAAGCATTCTTCCTGCCATTATTCTCTTCTGTGGCAGCTCATGTATGTCACATGACCACACTGCATCTGTTCATTCTGCGGCAAAATCCCCCCCACAAACACACAAAGGAAAGAGAATTAGAAAAGGAATCAAACGTGCACATTAGACAAACAGACAGACAGACAGACAGGGGTGTACAAACGGCACGGTTCGATATGAACCACGGTTTTGGGTTAACTGTTTGGTGTAATTTCGGTAGAGCGGGTAAAACTGAGTGTTTTGAAATTTATTATTAAATATGCGAACACACACAAAAACAGTTATAAACCAATGGCAATGCATCTCTTTATATTTATGACTAACAAAACCTAACAAATCTTTAATTGCATGCTGTAAACATAAATATCAAAAATAAATAATCCAAAAACATAATACCACAATGAACTAAATGCCATGAGTATGACTGCACATCTGCAGTGATAAACACCCCTATAGCGCTCAGAATTATAGCCTGGACTGAAATTCCCAGCAGAAGCGCCTTAGATGCCATGTGGAGACTAACATGCAGAGGCAGAGTCTGTCCTGCTTGGGTCGGACACACACTTGGCTGATCATCTCAAACAAGTTAGCACGTGGGAAGGGTGTTCGGCAACGTTTGGTGTACGAGAGCCACAATTAGCATAATGTTTTCCGTGTTGAACATCTACTTGTGAATTTAGGTTCCACCCATGTCAATAAATGTATTTATTAATTTCACTGCGTGTACCGAACTGAAAATGAGGTACCAAACAGTATACAACGAATACATGTACTGTTACAGCTCAGACGGATAGATAGAAAAATAGACAGACAGACAGACAGACGTTTACACCGAAGTCTCCCTACAGCAGTGGTGCCAAACATGTTTTACAGTAACAGCTACTTTCACTAAAATAAATCACAATTGTATATCTCACCAACTGGGTGGTAAGAAAGGACACAGTATATTTTGTAAATTCAGGAGTTCCTCCTCGGCATATTTGGGAGGGGAATGAATGTCCAACTACAAATGTCTCAATCGAAAATAAATGTCATAATGACAGGTTTGGCATCACTGGTCTACAGATTAAGGAGGGTTCATCGCCACTGAAAGCTGCTCTTCCCCAGGAAGCAGCTGTGCTTCTCATTTCAGCACAGTCTCGCTTTGTGTATCACACGTACACAAATCAGAGCTAATCGTTCACAATTCTCTGCGAGCAAAGCAGACGGGCGGGAGTCATGCTGACACGCAGGAAGGAGCCGCTCACGGCAGGAATCCAGGAGCCGGGATGTAAAAGGGTGCTTAGGAAGCAGGGGGTGCCGGAAACAGGAGGAGCTCTTCACGCAACAGGTAGCCTCACTTAAAGAGGCGGGCTGATGGGTGACTGACAGCAATAAGCAAACGAGCACCTGTCATGATGTGACGGCAGGGATGCGTGGAGGAACTGCTCGCTACGGCACCGTCTGAAGGACAGACCAAACATCTCAGAGATATAAAACTGCATCATCTCCCATTCCCTCCAAAAACAGCTTGTTCTTACTCCAAGGATGGAGTGAGAGTGACATGCTGGAAGAGGAAAAATACAGACAAACCACAGCGGCTGAAGCTTGAACCAGTTTGCAGGACTAAAGCGTATTTCTGAATAAAGAAAACAGGAAGCAGGCTGGGACGAAGTTTACCTACTGGATGATGGGAAATGCTGGCCTAATTTCATCTATCCATCGCTTAACAGCATCTATCCATCCCATAACCTCTTAATAGAGAACAGGGCTAAGGTGAGCCTGGATTCTACCCCGGGCAGCACATGGCAGAAGGCAGGAGGACACTCTGGAAGGCATGCCAGGCCATCAAAGGACACACACACTAATTTAGAGTGTCTAGGAGTCGCTCATCCAGTAGGAGGGAGATAAGTGGAGGATGGCATCCGAGCAGACGCATCTAATTCTCCAGATGGCTTTAAGCTAGCAGCTAACCACTCCATCGCCATCGCAAAGCCTAGGTCAACGACAGCAACAGCTCAGCCTGAAGGCACCTGCCGAATGACAGGCTGGCGTCCTGGGGTTCGGTGTCCTGGGGGCCTCACTGGCAGATCAGATGACAAGGAGGTGAGTGGAGATGGTTGAGATGACAGCAACTAGTTCAATCAGTGTTTTTAATGACTCTCAGCATCAAAATGCTCTCTGAATTACCGCGACAAGTCGGAACCAATCATGACAACCTATTAGTCACCGGCGCTCAAATCTGCCTGAGATCTGCTTCGCCGCCTCAAGCCTGATTAACTTCAACTGAGATCCACGAGAAACATAAACTGTGTCTGGATATCATTCAGTCGTATAAGAAAATACACATTTTACTCAGGGCTAACTACAGCAGTTCCAAATTTAACACGTTAAATACCAACATAGCCACTGGCCTATCTAAAGAATACTGGCATGTGGCCGGACACAGTGCGGAACACTGCATGGCAGTGAGAGCAGCAAGCAGCATGTGTACCCGGGCTCCGCTCGGCGTACAAGGATTCATGAAAACCCCTGCAGGCATACCACGCTGGGAGCGCTTCTACAAGGAAAAAGTTATAAAAGGTACACAAAACATAATTAAACCCAAGGGGAAGGAAAAGAAAAGGAGGCAGAGAAAAGAAAGTCAAAAACCACGGGAGGGAAACCGAACTACAAAATTAAATACGTTAAATCTTATTCCACGGTTAAGTTCAGGGCTGATCGGGAAAGACAGACAAGAAAACACACAGAAGCTCAAAGCATCAACCAAATGAACAGCATGCAAGGCTCATGCAGAGTCCTCAGATCACCACACCGGGGAGCAAAAATGGGAACCTACAGCGATGGGGGGGTGCCGCTGTCCACAGATGCTGGCAGGGAGTTTCTGCGCGAAGCGAGAGCAGACGGGAGCGATGGACGGCGTGGTAAAGGAAGTGTCCAGCTGTACGCCGCTCATGCTTCCAGCGGGGGGGGGGGGGGGGGGGGGGGGGGTTTGCAGTGACGCCGATGGGGGGAGGGGCAGGCAGGCAAGCAGGTCGGCGCCTGATCCGTACGAGCGCGTGCTCACAGCGACAAACGGAAAACACACCACTACCAAAACACGAGCCCGCAGCTGGCATCCGATATGGCCTGAGATCCACGACGCTGCGGTATTTCTGCGTGATAGATACTGTGATGATATCCTGTGAATGAATGACTTCTGTCTGACCTGTGAATGGATCGGCAACAGGCAACCCCCTGGATGAAGCGCATTTATAAAACACAGAGCAGAATATCCCCTAAAAGGGGAAGAGGAGCACGATCCTACTGTGACCACTTATTTTATGCATTTAGCAAATACTTCTTTCCAAAGCAGCTTACAGTCAGTGCAAATAATCAGCGGATTAAGCTCCAGGGAGCACGGACAGCGGCACAAATCCTGTCTGCAAAGATGGCAAACTACTGCAAAATATTACTGTACGAAGTGGAGTAACACCACAGTGTTTGCACATGTCTGCCTGCCTCCATTGCTCTCCTGACCCAGAAAAATAAAATAGTTCTGATGTACGTAGCTTTCCACACTTTAACAGCCTCACATCATAAAACCGACGTGAAAAATCCATAAAATCATCACCACTTCAGGAACGTCTGCCGGATGAGGTGCGAAAATTAAATGAACTGCAAGAGCAGCTCAGGAGCAAAAGCCACTGAAGACGGCTCCCTGTTTGAGTGACACGACGTGACAGATTCTCTCTGCTTCCACCGCGCTCCCGGGTCCCCACTAAACAGCCTGTTATTTTCTGGCTTTCAAACTGCCCCTCCGTGCCATTTGTGAAAGCAAAATTGGCATGGAGTTAAACAGCATTCTCTGAAAGGCGGCGGGGGGGGGGGGGCGGGGGCGGGGGGCGGGACTGAAGCGCACATATCAGCAGGACACCATTTCAGAAGGAGATCGCCTCCCCCGGGTGGGGAGCAGCCTGGAAAATTTCATAGCTTCCTGCTCCAAGAAGTTAAAAAAAAAACATAAAAAATTAGCTTGCACCTTCAGCCCACTCCCCCCTCCTAAAAAATATACTGATGTATTTATCAGACACTTTGATCCAAAGCAACGTTCAGTATTTTTTTTTTTGAGACTGCAGGGTCAGATAACACTTGGAGCAAGTGAGGGGGTTAATAAACTCTCAGTTATTTTTATTAAGTAAACTATTATATTTTTTGCTGCGCTATTTACAATTATTAAGGACATCCGAGCAAAGGCTTCAGCCCCGTTTCACAGCTCAGCACCGACTGAACCGCAGGACCTGGCCTCGCCTTCAGGTGGCGCTAGGTGGCATCTCAGCGATGGCCGCGGAGAGAAGCCGCTGTGGCGTGGCCCGTTATTAATCACCGTTACCCAGCAGGGGTCAGCACGCCCCAGGACAGGATGGCTGCAGATGCCTCAGTGTCTTATCTCGTGGTTCACCCTCCCACGTCCTCGGATGAGCAGGAACCGGCGGGCAGGGAAAGCGATGGAGGGCTGCTGAGGTCCAGGTTTCCCTTTATTAAGATGGTTAGAGACAGCTTCCTGTGACAAATAGGAACTCTATTCACACAATGTGGACACTGTGCTCTACATGTTCCTGGGGTGAGTTCTGATACTGTACAAGGTGGTTGTTATCGCCACATTACCATCTGCATGCTAATAAGGTTGGGGGGGGGGGGTGTCAGTCAATGGGCTGCTCCACCGGAGCGGTGCCGGGTTAATAAAGGTCTGCTCGGCGCAATGAGACCTAAACGGCCAATTTATTAAAACGACCTCGCTGAACAGCCCCATAAGTGGTTAACGAGGTCGATGGCAAAACGCGAGAAGAAGGGCAATTCATCAAAAGCAGGACAGGAAGTGAAGGGCTCCCCCTTCCCCCCACGCACACACCCCCACCCCGGTGTGTCGAACAATAATCACACCAGGTTAATACCAGCGTGAACTACATTCAGAGGACAGCTTCTGAAGTCCTCACAGGGCTAACAGTCAAGCGACAAAGTGTGTACCAGCTCTGCATATTCTGAACACAATCAAAAGCCATCCAGCATAGTTACAGGTCACCAGCACAACTCTGTGAATCAGAATCAGAAAAATCATCCAATCACTTTGCTGACAGAATCCCTGGGAACTCATTCCTAAAGTCACCTGAATTCTTAAGGCGTGTCCTACATTACCTGCTGCTACCGTGACAACCGGCTGCCCGGCTACACAAGCTGGAAAAAATGCTCTCTCTACCATGGCGTTCACACCTAGGAACCCTCCGCAATGTGTGTCACAAGAGGACCCCACTGAATAAGAATTAACTGCTTGACTTATTAAATCTCAAGACAATTCCAATGCAGATTCTACGTATTTCAGGAAGAAGATGCACAAGTCAAGCGATACTAGCGATACAAACGTGGAGGAAATATTGAAAGAGATGTCCTACCTTTAAAGGCTTCCAGCTCTTTCCTGAGGAAGAGAAGAAAACAGACTGTTAGGGAAATCTGAGGAAAATCTACAGCTCTGCGTCCAATCAGGAGCTGGGAACCAGCCAATAAGAAGAGGATGTGATGCTGACTGGACCCGAGGTACACGGCGATTGAAGTGGTCGTCCTGCACGTCAATTCACAACCTGCACTCACTGTGAAGACGGACGCCGACATGCTTCCCCAAGTGAATATAAAGCCTTAATGGTTAATGATTAACGGTTCATGATTAATGGTTCATTTTGGCCAGAGACCCAGTGAGTGCAGGGTCACGTGACACAGACGAAGGAGGCGGCGGTCAGGGAGCAAGCCTGGGGTGGCATAGGCGGGATGCAATGCATCAAAATGGCATATAATACATTAACAAACTACGGCTTCAAAGAGCGCTTACTCAGGCCTGAGAAGGACGCCACCCCTTGGGTCTTCAAACAGCATTTACCACCAAATCCAACCAAAACTCGGCTTATAGTCTCATATTTCAGCCACAGTCAGGCACGCCACACTATGGGGTGCCTAATTAAAACGAAAATGTCCTTTTTTTTTAACAGCAGCTGTGAATCGGGTGGGGGGGGGGGGGGGGGGGGGGGGGTGACGACTTTACACCACTAGCTTAAAAATCCAGAGGTTTTCACCTTTCAAGAGATAAAGTGTAGAATTTATTCTTAGCTCCTTATTGCTGAGTTTTTAAATATTCACACTTTTATTTATTTCCTGTTTCCCAGGAATGAGAGCAGACGTGTCAGATTTGCTTCCCCGGGAATATCCAGGACCTGTCAGAAATGCTGCTGAAGCGTGTTCCACCTCTAAGTCCCTTCGCAGCTCTTGTTATAGCTGCCGCTTGTGGACAGGCAGCCCTGCAGCACCATTAAAGCAACACCTGCACAGAGGACTTGCAAGTCAAGATGGGGGTGCAGCTTATCGGGCCTTGATATTAGCTTCACCTCAGATACACATTTCATATATTACAGGGGGCTAAAAAAGGAGAGTAACTCTCCCCCAAAACGTGACAGGCGGCCAATTGGAAAATGGATCACATCTCTGACCGACAACAGAATCCACAGCCCTTCGGTCATGGTGACTCAGAGCCCGTCTGCCTTCAGTTATGATGTATTAATTGGTTTGGCCGCCACCACAGACAGGCACAGCTGCAAACATATGGGAAAGAAAGGCCCCTTTCAGCAGGAATGCACACTAGTCGTGCGAGACCCGAGGGCCAAACACAGGAAGAAGGTGAATAGAGCAGCAATGAGAATGAAATCAGGCCTTCCATGTAATAAGACGACTAGAGCTCTTCTTAAGTCTGATTTTTTGTATTATGCTTCCAGGTGGCATGGCAGTCTGAGGAAGCAGCGGGCACTGCTCTCATCTTGGTATACCACGGTAACCATTCCTAAACGTACACGGCTCATCAAAGCATCTACACACTGTTGTACTCTTTTCTGGCTTAATGTGGTTTTATTCTACCAATGAGTATCGCTCTGGTAATAGAATGGGGGTGCAAATATCACAATATTAAAAATATAGTGCAGAGAATGACCTACATCTAAAGGAAACAAAAGACTCTCACATGGCAGAACTGATTATGCTGATGTTTACAATAGCAAGTTGAAGAAGAATGGGGGAATAGGATACGGCCACTCGATAAGCCATGAAACGGATCCAGCTGCTCAATTCGGGTCTGCAGCTTGCTTTCATAGAGACATTGTTTAGTGCTTAAATACTACATGACTAAGGTGAACAATCCATGATGGCACGGCATCTACTCTGGCTGCAGGTTCGATTATCCCCAGTAAGACCGTAGAACTATGGAATGCTCCCTACCAGGATAAACCTGCCTTCAGAATAACGACAAACACTCATCCTCGTTTACAAGTGATTAACCTGGAAAAAGCAAATAAACCATCACATGCCCAGTTCCAGGTCTTCGGTTTTCAGCAATCTTGAAACCACCAAGAGGACTGGAGTACCAGCGGAAAGGCTTGACCTTCTTGGGGTTTTAATTGGTTTAGCCAAACAATTAAGCACCGAGGTATATCGCAAACCAGCTGGTCATCAAAAAACAAAACAGGGGTGAACACACTCCAGTTGCTGATGATACAAGATGTATGTAACAGGCACCAAGGGGTGTGTGAATCCGGCAGCCTGCTAAAGACGAAACGCTGCGTTGGCATCCACAGCTGCTCACACTGCTGCTCACCCTTGTTTCACAGGTACGGAAGGACGACCTTCCCGGGGTTAGTCTTTGTGGCATGAGGAAGCTGGGAAGTGTAAGTATACTGTATGTTGGCAAAGATCCTTCGCAAACTGCAGATGATCACACGACGGTCAACCATAATGGAATGTGATGGATGTGCTCAAGTGCTAATTTGCACTTCTAGTGGGTCACTCATCAGAAGCTCAGCCTAACAGTTCTCGTGCCAAACTTGGATCCTTGACGGCTGTATGATTTATTAATAATAATAATAATAATAATAATAATAATAATAATATTGATACTTTATTGATTTGTAGAGTAAGTTGTCCGCAAAGGGCAGCCACCCTTAGCGGCGCCCAGGGAGCTGAGGGTTAAGGGCCTGGCTCAGGGACCCACAAACATGCTGAGGACATGAACCGACGACCTTCTGATTACAAGCACACAGGCTTAGCCCACTGAGCTAAGCTAAGATCACTTATACATCACTGTGGACAGAAGCATCTTACAAATGTAAATGTAATGAGAGAGCCAATGCCTCGCCCTGTTGATGGCAGCCCTCTACCTGCCTCCATCAGAGAAGGTCAGCCAGTTATGCAGCAAGAAGAGCATCTCGCTGCATTGCTCCCACTGCTGGACAGTAAAATACGGCACATCTGACAGTCACATAATCATCTCCAGTCACAAGGATCTGTGCAAACATACAGGCTAGACTGTACAGTGACAAGTGGTAGGGAGGTGGCGATGATCACATCTGATCTCCAGTGGTGTGGCTTTGACAGTGGCTTCTGTGCTGTGCATTTGCATGGGTCTCTTTACACCAGGGGTCTCCAGCTCCGGTCCTGGAGAGCTTCTGTCCAGTAGGTGTTCTATCCTACCTGGCTTCTGTGCTGTGCATTTGCATGGGTCTCCTTACACCAGGGCTCTCCAACTCCGGTCCTGGAGAGCTTCTGTCCAGTAGGTGTTCTATCCTACCTGGCTTCTGTGCTGTGCATTTGCATGGGTCTCTTTACACCAGGGGTCTCCAACTCCGGTCCTGGAGAGCTTCTGTCCAGTAGGTGTTCTATCCTACCTGGCTTCTGTGGAGCCACACCTGTTCTCTTGTAGAATAGAAAACCTACTGGACAGAAGCTCTCCAGGACCAGAGATAGAGAGCCCCGTTTTACAGTCCAAAACCATGCAGTGCAGGTAAAGAGGACCTGTAACGGACCAGGTCCGTTTGTGTGTCCCGTGCTTCCAGGGACAAGAGATGGCTAGACCAGCTCAACCCTACTGGACAGGCAGTTCCTGCAAACTGACCCTTCGAGGCACAGCTGAAGTACAACATGACTGTGACTGAAGTCAGGCGAGGTACCTCTTCTTTTTCTTGTAGTTCTCCAGCTGCAGCACATGGTGCTGTGTGTGGCGCTGCCGTTCGCACTGAACACACAGGTCTTCCAGGTGCACGAGGCGGCTCTCCATCTCCTCGAAGTCAGCCTCCAGCTGTGCTGTGGGAGAGAACAGGAACATGCTACACGCGTGGACAGGGTCTTTCAGGAACATGCTACACGCGTGGACAGGGTCTTTCAGGAACATGCTACACGCGTGGACAGGGTCTTTCAGGAACATGCTACACGCGTGGACAGGGTCTTTCAATAAAACGTCACGAACAGAGACGCGGGGGCAGGTACATAGCTCCAGGAGACCAATCACAGGCACCACTGCCCTCAGTGAAATCGTTTTTGAAAGCTTTGATTACCAAGTTCTAATGTAGAAAGCATGTTTGAAGTGTTTTTAAACCTTTTATGTCAGTCAGATAAATGAGACCCAGCTGGATTAGGCCCTTCCTATGAATAATGTTTTCCTTTCCAGTGCCGAAAGATCGATTCTGGATGTGACATCACGTTCCAGATCACTTTGTAAAGATAAACACGTTCGCTTTTGAAAACAGGGAGGGGGGAAATTGCAGCTCTGTCACCACAGGAGGTCTGAGGGCACCGACATCCACAAGACTCCCTCCTTGTTTCCGGGGCTCCAATCTCACACAACCGCTGGAGCATGAAGAACCTTTTCGTAACGCTGTTAGGGCACCTTGTTTTTCCCATTTTCCCGACAGCTCAGGCTCGCGTCCACGACGGGGACAGAAAAACCGCAAGACAGACAAAAGGTACTTTAAGCTTTGAGTGGATCCACACAAAACAGGTATGAAGAACTGAGGAAGGACTCGCAGCAAAGAGAAGGCGATGCGTAAAGCCGGGGATCACTGGTCAGTGACAGTTAGGTGACCTTCAGTTCACCACAAGGAGGTGACACTATGACCGAGGACAGGGGAAGCAGAGAGACACGTTATATCAGTAACATATCGGTATTGGCCAATAATCGTTTAAATAATAATAATAATCATCAGGATACTGGCACTGGTCCATTGTGTCAATCTTGCCTGATATTTAATCTTTATCAATATTCAAAGTTAGCAGCACCGGAGCTAAAGTCATAATAACTAAAATAATATAGATGATTGCATTGGACGATCAGACATTGTTTGAGGTGGAGGATGATTGATTTGGCAACATGTTTTTAATTATTAAATCTGACCCACAGACTGATTGTTCCTTTTCACAGAATAAAACAGCTCCGTCAGTTTCATCAGCACCTTCCCCCCGCTCTCTGCTCAGAGGTTAACCCCTTATCAGGCCATATTAAACAAAAAAATACATTAAAAATTCAGTTACCGCTATCAGTCAAAATTTCCACATCAGTGCATTTGGAAAATAGATTCTCAATAAGAACACATCCCTCCAAAGTCACATCACATGTGTGACGAATTTACAGGAACCAAAATGAGTATGAACACAGTTCGCTTTTTTCTACAGATGAAGGTTAACATTTTAGTAATGATGATCCTTCTACAGCATTTTACCCAGAATGCATAGGGCCAGCCTAGATCCATCCAGTCATTTTGAGATGTTGATTATTTTTTTTAAATGAGGGGGATGCTGCCACCTAGTGGTAATTTCACAAAGTTAACCCTGGTTTGGCACCGGTAAATCAGAAACTTGTTAAACTACTAAACAAATTGTCAATTAAAATATGAAAAACTACAGGAAGTGTGGGGGACAAGAAAAAATATATATACATATACTTCTGGAAAATTACCTATATTTTCTACTTGCCATATCTACTGGGTATTTTTATAGAAAGTGGTGGCACTTTTTGTTTGGTACCACAGATGTGAAAACTGAACTGAAAGATGGAGGAAATCATAAATGGTGTGTCCTGCCATGGGCTCCCAGCTGCCCAGGGTGACGCAGCTCCCTGCCCTGTACAAACAGATATGGGGGTAGGCTTTGGACCCTGTGGGTAGGTACAGAAGATGGATGGATGGATGGATGGATGGATGGATGGGAGTCATAAACCTGCATTGCTGCACTGAGTGCTGTTATTTAACTGCATGCTAAAAGTCACCTTTTCTTTGATATTCCCACATTTAATGACTGTGAGCACATTTACGCAGTGCACACATACCTGCACTCCCGCCGCACTGAACAGGCAGTGGGAATTTCAGGTGGGAAACATGCTCTGCGCGTTCAAGAACAGTGCAGTAAATATTACTTTCAGCACCTGCCGGACAACAAAACAGCCAACAGGAACCTACATTTGCCCGAGTCCACAGGCCTCAGACTTGTGATTTATAAACTGTGTGTGATACTCAAGGACTGTTCGAACAGCTCATATTTCACCTCTGCGTAAAAAAAATAAATAAATAAAACCTTCTACACCAGTAACTTGGGTCTAAACATTCATCAAACCAAGAAAATCATTATAGAAAAAATTAATAAAAACCCCTGGAAACATTAAATGAGCAATTTTCCACTGTGCAGTCAGACCGCCTCTGTTTCAAGCATAACCCTTCTTGGCAGCTTTGGAGACAAACAGGTGGAACTAGACATTTATACAAAGTAATAAAATATACATGCATTCAGCCGAGCTGAGAACTACTCAGTCTTTAAGCGAAAACAAAAATCCTGCAGCATATTATTCAATTTTCTCAAACCTATTTCTTGGCATTATAACTGAATATTGGGGGGGGGTTAGGGTTAGGGGGGGAAATCGCCAAAAATTACACAAATCAATGCTGTTACTGACATGCTTCTGGCATTCTCTGCTGCAATGTCGGGAATTCTCAGGGACATGTGGGAGGCGAGGCTACTCCAAGGTCGCTCAATCACTCTGCTTATGAATCAATGTAGAAACAGGAAACACTCTCTCGAGGAAGGCGTCCATTTCAGGGAGGAAAAAGGCAAAGCGCAACGTGAAGGGGCCTCACCGATGCGGGTGGTGACAGACTCCATCTCGGCCAGGAAAGCCGGGATCTGCCGCAGCTGCTCCTGAAGCTGCCCCAAAGTGGACCTTCTCTTCTCCCAGTGGGCTGTCAGCATCGCCACCTCCCCGTCCACCACCTGCCAAGCACCGGGAGACACACCTTGTGTAATTAGATGATTCCCTTAACTCCCCAACTCTCCAACATGCTAATGAATTCTCCCCATGGTTTCTGAGATTTGAGGCTTGCAGCACAAGCCCCCTGTGACCAGCTTCTCCAACTGCATCCCTGACTGCTGAAAGTTCAAAATTGGCCCTAGATAGCAACTGCGAGCTAAAGCAGCCAATGAGCAGGAGACACACACAGACAGAGGGAGTCCTTTTAAATACAGGCACCACAGCTGATGAAGTGTGTAAATAATTTTTCATTTTATTTTCTATTTAATTTCTCTTTTATAAGATGTAGCAGTGGTGGGAAGCCCAGGTGAAGCTCTGCAGACACGACGCACCTCTGGATGTTGCATCGCCTGCTAATCGCGTGACGGGAATGGCGGCCGCTCAGATGCCAAACGTGCACTTGGTGCAGGAACCACCATGTGAGGTGCCTTTGTGCTCATGGATGGCTTGATGCAATTAAAGCATTTGGCACTCAGCACTAATACAAATAATCCTATGCAAAGTATTATCAGAAGCACGGCAGGCGATACTCCTTAGGCGGGTTCAGCAGCTGACAGTGCCATACATGTGTACTTGCAAACGCAGAGATAATTACCGTAACACATTTCCTGTGTGCCCCCCCCAAAAAAAAAAAAAAAAAAAACCTAGCAGTCCTAATTTAATTTTTACATGCATATGATCATAGTGGTTCACATTGTTAAACAGGCAGCACCCCCCCCTCCCCGCATGGAGTAATGCCAGGGCTGGGAAAACTGAGATACGAGTCAGACCATTTCCATATCGTTTCATTTCCTTTCAAACACGTTCCGTTACAGCATTCTCAGTTGCTTAGCTAATGCTTTAGCTCTTTAGTCACCAGGAATTGCTATTCATTCATATCGCTGGACATTTTATAGGAGTAAATCATGCTACCTTCTTCAAGGGTACGAGAGAGACTGGCCCCTGCTCGGACATGAGCCAGCAACCATCATTAGAAGCCCACTAGCTACACAGACAGGCCAAACTGGAAGCATAAACAAAACCAGTGAAGCAGCATTATACGCTACTCAAACTCAACTCTGCATCTTTCTTTACGTATCTCTGCAAAAGGTGCTGCCCAAACCCCCCATGTATCTCATTCATTTAATCTCGTGAAATAATACTGAGGAACTGAATGAATAGATTCTGTGGAATTAAAATAGATGATCACTTGCATAGCCTTCTACATGGGGGAAAACGAGAACATATCTTAGCCGAAACCACAAGACATCTCACATTTCCAATCGATAGACCTTCAACGTGTCTTTAAAAAGCGAGCACTGATATTCATATTTAAAAGCGAAATATTGAAACAATACATCCAGCAATAATCCATTTAGTCGAAAAACTTATTAGACAAATGAGTTGCAGTAACTACTTTTATTCTCATTTAAAACCAAAGCATAAAAGCACCAAAAATAAGAAAACACTATTTTCTTACCCAACAACATTTAAGTCTGTCCTTTCTGACAAAAACACTATTTTCTTACCCAACAACATTTAAGTCTGTCCTTTCTGACAAAAACACTATTTTCTTATCAATAACAGAAATATAATTGGAAAAACAAAGTTCATTTGTTCAATGAACCACGGGGGCCAACAGGCCTGTGCTGCTCCTTTAGAGGCGGCTGTGTACAGTCTGCTTTTTCCATCCATCCATTCTAGTTGTTTTTTTATTGCCTTGGGCAGAAGATGTATTTATTTGTTTGTTTGTTTGCTTGGCAGAACAAATTTGCCGGGGATTGGTTTGCAGGATATAATTTGGTCCAGGACCCATTATCTGCCAAGTTCAACATGTACGTATTCATCTCAACATTGCAACCCGAACCCTAACAAACAGTGCCAGTTAAGCTGGTCTCGGGCCTTGGTGTAGAAGACGCAACATGTCCTGTACACTGAAGGAGCCTGGCTGTAAACAGAGATAAAAGCATCTATCGATTTGAAGCTTATCGACAGCCCTGACCTGTCAACACAGACAGGAGGAAAATCGAGAACTTTACCTGAGATGGACAAAAAAAGGGATTTGAAAAAGAGTAAGTGGAAGAATGATTTTTTTACACAAACAGGAACCTGACTACAAACAGGTGCCCAACCACATACGCATTCGTTTGCAACATGGCAAAGAAGAAGAAGAAACTTCACCATAAAATATGAGAGCTGCTCCCTCTCCTGTCCGGGAGTGTAAACAGCACCCAGGCAGAGAGGAAGAAATCAAAGCAGAACTACTCACAGAGCACAACCTTAGCGGAAGAGCATCCATTTTCTGTCCTGTTTAGGGTCATGTGGTGCCCAGAGCCTATTCCAGAGGATACAGGTGCATGGCAGGGAACAACCCAGGATGGGTCGCCAACCCATCGAAAGGTAAACTCACACACCATGCACTCAAACACACCTACAGGCAATTTGGTAACTCCAATTAGCCTCAGTATCTTTTTGTACTGTGGGGGGAAACCGGAGTACCCGGAGGAAACCCCACGACGACTCGGGGAGAACATGCAACGTGACCCAGGCGGAGACTCGAACCCGGGTCCCAGAGGTGTGAGGCAACAGTGCTAACCACTGCACTACCATGCCGCCCCCCTCACCCTAACCACTGCACTACCGTGCCTCCCCCCTCACCCTAACCACTGCACCACCATGCCGCCCCCCTCACCCTAACCACTGCACTACCGTGCCTCCCCCCTTCGCAGAGGTAAACAAGTATATTCTACATAAGTTCCGGATGGCAAGCTCTGGATGCATATTTAGCTTTCACATACTATAGGGACACTGCTTGCGTGCTCATGTATTTCGCACATGGCTGCCACAGGTCATTTGAGGCAGCAGTGTGAGAGACTGCTGCCAAAAGCAGGCTCCTTCCGCACTGTGTTCCCTGGGTCACAGACTGGCCCCGACGATTACAACTCTTCAGCACCCTGTAATGCACAAAAGGGGCATCAAGGCCCACGTACCAGGACTCTGACGGCAGCCTTGGGTTCATGTCAGGAGTAACCGGCATCCCTGTCAGCTCTCAACGGTGAGGGAATATCAAGCAGTAACAAGTAACGTTGTTAGGAATGTATGGGGGCTAAACCTGCAGGCTAAGGGAACTGTTTTGAGGGCAGAACGAAAAATGATTGGTCCAGAGAGATAACCAATCAGACTGCAGAGGTGGCTCCAAGCAACTAAAGGAGGTAAAACCAAGACTTCTGATTGGTTGGTTCCCCCCTCCTCTAGTCACTCAGAACCACCTCTCTCTCAACAAATCATTTTTCTTTCTACCCTCAGAACATTATTCTGTAAGTAAAACTCCAATAACAGATTAGGCTCCGCCCACTCATGGTTATGCAAGCTCTTGAGAAATTAAGAGAAGTGAAGGCAGTTGTTATATTTCACCAATACAGCATCCTTCTGGAGGTGAGAAGCACTATATAGTATATAAAAATTATTCACATTTGAAATACAGGAATCTTACTGCATTCTAAGTCCAGCTTCAAAGAATAACCAAAAAGTCACATAAGACTAACAAAAAGATGGTGAGATATCACCACTGAGCTGTGTGTACAAGCACAGCCGGATGGTTGGAGACGACATGTCTCATTGCAAGTGAACGGGACAGTAATCACAGGGTACTCAAAGAGGCTTGAAGTATCAAAATTCACAGGACATACGCAGGCGATGTGCCAATTCACACTTTATGAATTTGTGAGGCCAGTGATGAGAAGCAGGCTCCAGGGAAATGAAGGCCTCATTTTAACAGTCAAGTTCCCATAGCACCACTGCATTCTGGGTCATGGCTTGTGTTCAAACGTCTACAGTAAATTGAAACTGACCCAACTTATTACACTGGCAGCCTAAACATTACTCTGCATCACATTATATCTAAAATAATAGAGTCTACAAGGTTGTAATACATTAGTCTAATAAAGCATGTAAAGACCTTTCTGGAGAGACACCAAAAACAAATCATTTCGACATCGGCTGGAAGGCGAGACACAGATCAGTGGTTCTTAACCTGCTTGGACCCCGACACGCATCATGATATCGTACCTGTTTGCTTTTCTGCAGTGATCACAAAAATCGCCAGTGTTAATGAATATCAACATTTTGATTTGATTACACTGTCAAAAATTTTCTTTTGAACATCTCAAACAAGGATTCACTCCACTTTTTTGTCAGTTTATGATACTGCTCTCAAAACAGAAGGTGAATGTTTATGAACAAACAAAAAACTAAATCTAAACCCTACTTGGCAAATGGCTCTAATCAGAAGCCTGACAACCATCGAACATGCATTTAATAACTGAAACGACACTCATTTTATCCTTAAACAAAATAAAACAGATGTTGCAAATTACATTTTTTTAGCAATGATTTAATGAAATTAACAAAGTAATATTGATTCTTTGCCTCAGCTCTCCAGTGATACACTGACTGAATTGGTTTGATTTTAGCTGTGAATACTGTGAGTCTATAACATCACATCCAAAGCTCTTGCGCCGTTTACAACCAGGAAGGAATACTACTGGTTTCTATTAAAATAATAAAAAAAAAATAATGCACAATTAAAACAGACTGATACAAATGGTACTGTGTCATCCTATCTAGTTTTGAAAAAAATATTGATATACCGCAAAAAACAGATAGATATAGGTTACCACTCTACAACTCTAGCTTTAGCAATTTCATATTTTTTTCTATGGTTTTCAAATACCCTATAGCTGAGAACCACAGACAAAAAAGATTTCTTTGTGAGGAAGCAGTGTGATATTCCCAGTGAGTGATGGAACGGTCACCTCCAGTCCCTGCTCACTACATCAATGCCCCCTACAATGACATTCGACATTTCTTTGTCCACTTCCTGCACTTGCATTTGTAAAACAAGTGCTTCCTACACTGTGTCTAAACATCATCCAATGAAAAGATCGGCCTCCATGATTCTGACCACCACTGTGTACTTAATCACCCGATGCTTGCATTAGCAAACTAGCTACTGCACATTATCAATACATCAATGCAACTAATGCAAGATTCACTGCGCATCGCGGCATGCACCTGATGCAACACATTAGCCAAAACTGCTTTGCACCACAAATGAACCTTAATGCATGCCCCAACAGAACCTAACGCAGAGCATGTACTCAAAGCACGTCAACGCAATTAGCACCCAAAGACAAATGTGTCGTCAATACCACGTGGTTCACTTCAGGAAGTTCTTACAAACACCGTAGATTTGACAAAGACCCAAAAACATGGACATAAAACTAGGCGAAGATGAATTTGTCTTAAAATGAACTTCCCATCCCTGGTCATAAACACATCGTACACAGTTTAGGTTTTTTAATTTGACCGATTTAAGGATAAGTATTCTGATCATGTGTGATTGATGATTTTTAGTTTTTATAACACTCACCTCTCCGGATTTTGCACATTCTCTCCCTCGCTTATGGAGGTTCACCCAGGTGTCTTCATACCTACACAGTAGCAACAGAAACAAGGTCACTGCAGTTGTTCCCATGTTGGGCCGTTAAATAAGAGTCGCTGTATTAATGTACGTGTTCATATAGATACGGCCGTCACATGGAGCCAGAGACATGCATATACAGTATGGACTCCCCTGGAAAGCAGCCCAGTCAGGCACCAAGGCATCCAGTTATACATTTATTATAGAAAAACGCCAACTGTCCATCCAACCAGTCATCCAATAAGCGTCACTGGGAGGCATATTCCATGCTCAACTTTAGTGGACAAATAGTGGACAAATACATGGGTACATGCATTTTTAGTGATATCAGCTTGTTTTACTTTTCACATCTAAGAGCAGAAAAATTCTAAATTTCCGCATACCGGCGAAGTATTTCCAATCCAGCTGTAAACTGTGTGAAATTCTCCCCCCTCCTGCAAAAAGAGCAAAAATATTAGACTACTTGAATATCACAACATGAGACTGATGGAACCATTTAATGGGGTAACATCCCTTAGCATGCAGACCCCAATTAGCCGGAACATTACCTTTCATTTTTCTTTCTCTTCACCTCCTTCGATTTGTCACTCAGTGTCTTTATCCTGAAAGTTATTTCCGACTGGGTGACTGACACATTCTGATACATTTATAATTTCCTCCTAAAAAATACTGCCAGCATGCATTAATTCCACTAGGGAAAAACAAGACTTATGTCCTTCACAAGACCAAACTTGCACGTGATTCAACCCTTAACACATCATACATAACACTAAGCTCTATAAACTTATTGACTATGCCCCATGTCTTAGTTTATGCTACCTGCATATTGCATCCTTAACATTGCCCTAAATATATCTAATATATACACTCATTGGTCATAGCAGGTTAACCTATGTAGTACCAGGTAAGATCTTGCTCTTATCTGCAGAAATGCCTCAAAGATGGATGATTTGTCTATGCAGAGGCATAGACGGCAGCGTACCGTTTGATTTAACAATGAGATATAGTTAATCAAGTGGCCACGGAGTGTGGCCTGTAGATGAATTTATTTTGAAAGCACCGCAGTCACGGTAACGGTTGCCAACTTTGGTCATCTGACTGGAGAGAGATTTTCAGTTCGAGAGAAGTCCGCACACATATGCACACGCATTTACATGTGTGTAACAGTTTGATTTCCTTGCAAATAGTCTGTAGGGTTTGCAAATTAACACAACGCTTTTGGTGTAGCTAATTTTAGGTTTACAGAGGAATAATATATTTTTGCCCTAAGCTTTCTTACGTGAGCGTGAGTATGAACGAGAGTGTCACACCAGATACGTGAGAGTAGGCAACCCTGCAGAACAGTGAAAGCATGAGTTTGGCTGCCGCTTTCCCCCTCCTACGCGTCACATGACAGTCACTGGAAAGTGATTACAAGTACTTCGAAGTATGCGGTTTACACACAACAGCTATTTCTAGTCCTTGTTTTTTAAACATTAACTTTAACGGACTGACATAATAACATCGTTACGGCTCAACTTTTTTTTTTAAAGCAAAGTCCACATGTAAACAACATATGAACTCATGCAAACCCGCAGCATTTTGCCAAGCTCGCATAGCAAACAATCAGTCACACATATAAACTCCAAAATGTTCATCGGCAAATAACCGTGGATCCGTTACGTTACTGCATGATTGCAGATGCGGAAAAGGGAGGCAATATTTAGGGGACAAAACGAAACCGATCCGTGTACGAACCCGGTGGTGAAGTCCTGCTGCACCGTCTGGAGCCTCTCCCTGAAATTTTCAAACATGTTTCGTCTTATTTCTCGGATTTCTACCGTGCAGCTGACCCTCAAGTCCCCAACGCAAGCATCCCAGGGAGAAAGGGCGGTGTGGCGGTTTCAGACAGCCCCGCTCAGGGATACGGCGCTCCGCTCCATGCCCGTCCGTGCGCAGCGCTCTGACCCCCCGTTTACTTCCTGCTTCCTTCGCATGTGACTCGCGCTGTCAGCAGCCCAGGGCTGGTAAACTTCTCTATACTGCTGACCGGAATAGAAATAACACATCACAATATAGTTTCTAATTAATATTTGAATGTTGCATGAAAACGATAAACCCCTCAGATCAGAGCAAATATATTGCATTAATGCATAAACTGATTGATCTTATAAAATCAATTTAGCTTCCATATATTTCTTTCATATTTATCAGCGGGTGATTTAAATTGAATAAATTGGGTTAACATTGCTTAATAATAATCAGTTACACCAGAGTCTTTCGGGCAGGATTTTTCATGACGGAGGCAATGCCAAAATGTGAATGCAAAATATATTAGACATAAAACAATTTGTAAAATGCGTTGTCTTAGGTGACCTCTTTACGGTTGGCTTTTGTCACTATTCCAAGTTATCGTGGTGATACTGTTTTTAATGCGCCGGTTTATGCGTTCGAAGTCACTGTGGCATGATCGTCTCGTTTTTGAAAAGGTATGAATGCATGTTTTTATTTACGTTTTTTGGGAAAGAAGCCTGATTCAGTTTCCACAGCAACCAGAAGAGGGCTCCATTTACTATTTTCTTTTTTGTATCATACATAGGCTACTGTATTTTTTTGTAAAGCAGAAAAAATCAGTGGCAGGACTAGCTGACGTTTTGCGAAGGAGGGGGAGACTCTGGTCTTCAAATTGCCGCTTCTGGAACGCAACCGGGAGAGATAAACGCTGGACAGAAAGCAGCTGTGGGAAGTTTAAGGTGGTCGGATGCGGGGATTTAATAAGAAGGGGGCGAGGGTAAAGTTTGCCATTATCCGTGAAGGATCGACAGGCCAGAGATAAATAATTTAAAAGGCCAGAAAATGCTTTGCCATGTCAGCCGACCGGATTCGGTTGTGATGGAGGTGGAGGTGAAGGCGAAGGCAAATGGTGAAGATTGTTTGACTAAGGTACCGTATGACCGAAACTGTGTTAATGCCACCGCTGGATGAGCTGATCGGGCACATAGCGGCAGGCTGAAATGCAGCAGCTGGAGATTCATACGTACGTTTCCATAAATCATGGCGAAGGTGCCAAGTTGGTTATTTTATCCATAATTAAAGTAGACGTTATACTTTAAGTTAGTATCGATTTAGTTGGACGTGAAATGCATAAAATAGCCAGATTTTGGATTAATCGGAAAGTGGACGGGGTTAATTTATTTTGAGATAAACGAGTTCTGGCTCCGATTTAACTGTTTAAACTTGTAAAATGTTCCATTCAGCTACTGATGTAGTCGTCACTATTAATTATTGTACATCAGTATCATTATTGGTTGTTTTATTTTCTATGTTTACATTTGCTACCAACAGAATGGGTAAAAATTGTTCTGATTGAAACATAGTAGACATCCAAAGCTGGTCGCACGCATCACATATTTAATAATTAAATATGAGGCATATTTACCAATTGAAGCATGTGCATAATGAAGCGGACAGTTTGTGTGATAGTAACTCCGCGATCCAGTGGGATATCATTCACAGCTCGGGGACCCGTCTGACAGCACGCAACCGCTTACATAATATTCCATTGCAAGGGCCGATAAGACACGAAAAAAAAGTTAATAGGTTTTACTGTTGAAATAGCACTTGGCATAAATGCATAGGAATGGGTCAGGGGTACTAATTTTGATATTAAAGACCAGGCACTGGTCATAAACTAAACCACATCTGTTTCATTTAACCCCGTCTGTGAATCCTTGATTGCTTCCAGGTACATATTCAGTGTGTCGTTTGTTTGTCAGGTTTGTGGGAAATTGGGAATCATAGAAGTGGATTACTTTGGACTACAGTACACGGGTTGCAAAGGAGAAAGCTTGTGGCTGAATCTCCGAAACAGGATCTCCCAGCAGATGGATTGCTTGACCCCATGCAGACTGAGGCTACGAGTCAAGTTCTTTGTGGAGCCTCATCTTATACTGCAGGAACAGACAAGGTACAGTTTGATGGCTCCTCAAACCTCCTTTTAAGTAGCATCCGTCATTCCATGTATTTATGTTCAGCACACCTGTTCCAGTTGGTGGTTAGTTTAACTAGAATTTCTGGTGAAACACTTGAAAAAATGGTGAGTGGCTGGAGGTTCTCATGCAAATCTAGCATAAGTTTGCTTCCACTGGGGGTCTTTAAGAGTTTTAGGCATCAGGAAGTTCCCCTAACATTGTACCCCCAAGATCCTTAAACCCTCAAAGTGACCTCATACAATTTTATGATGTTTGGGTAATAGTCAGCATCTGGCCCTTGGAATACAGTTTCTAGCAAAGTCTGTGGTCTTGGACCATCTTACCTTTTCATAGCACCAAACATTCTGGGTGAACTGGGGAGGAAAATTTTGAATTATGTATCGGGGGGGTGTGTGTTTCAGTTAAAATACCGAAATTATGGAGTATTGGTTTTGAAAGAGGTTATACTGTAAATGCAGTAAACAAGGCAAAGAAGGGGCTGACAATGAGAAAAATGTAAAATACGCACAATGCTGACAATGTGGACAGCAAGTGAGTCATTTTTTACTAATGAAAATATTAACAGGAGCAGATGTATCTCCGTGTGATATTGTGAAGGTTTTTAGAGAAATCTGCAAATTCTTTTTTTATGGTGTATGCATAACTATGAATGCATGTAACATTGTCTGAAAAATGCCCTTCATGCATGTGTGTGTTTTCTTGGATAGAAATACCCTTTAATTTGTTCTTTATATTTGGGGAACACACTTGAAATTGTTAAAGCTTTAGTAGTTAATATTAGTCTGTTGATTAGGAACAAGTTCTGACAGATCAGATTGTGAGTCACACATTATATCTGACTCATGGTCTCCTCTTTGTCTCACAATCAATTCTTCTGTTTGTAAAAAAAAAAAAAAAAAAAGTTATTCTTTGCATACAGCTTTGCCGTTGAGTTCAGCCATAGTGTGGTAACTGACAAGGGGTATTAAAATGGTCCCAGTGTGACCAAAATCTGAGACCTAACTAGCTGCAATGAAGGACATCTTCCCCTTTAAGATATAGACAGATGGTAATTTTACCACACTTCTTAAACACAGAAGAGTTTCACTGTAGCGTGATCAAGAACCGCACTTCAGAAATGTATCCCGTGTCTATTAGGGTTTCGTTTGTTTGTTTTTGTTTGAACAGCAGTTCGGTAAGGGTGTATAATTTTGAGAGATTTTGAAATGTGTTGTTTTCTGAAAAAATGGTTTCATTTTTCTGTTTATAATAGCTTTACAGACAAGTAGCAGTCACTTAAACTATTTGAAGATCTTAATCTTCAAAAACAGAACATGAGAAGTTACACTAGCTTCACTCCACATTTTGGCCTTTTTTGCTCTGAAATCTCGTTTGCTCCTCCTGCAGTGTGTTGAATTGCTGTCTAGTACATGTGATTAACCAGATTTTTTGACTGACTTTTGGCCTCCACTTTATTTAGCTTGATTATTGATAAAGGAAAGGAGCTTTAATATGGAAAAGGATTTATCTTAAAATCCATCCAGACACCCAAAGGTAAAAGCAGGTTCTGACAGTTAACCTTCTTCCAGATATGAGTTCATCTCAGTCCACAGGTCGTCTGCTTTGCTTAAATCGGTTGAGCTTGGTGGGCTCTCTAATGCTGTAACACTGAGGGACTAGACAGGTATGGGCTAGAAAGAGCCAAATATCAGCTAGGGAACAGGGTCGCATGGAGATCCATTCATCGTGCACATAGGCGTGAGATGCAGGCGAAACAGTTTGTGCTGTTTGTCAGGATGAACAGTGGCTCTCTGTGTTGTGATTGCAAACATCTGGTTACATAACCACGCAGATCCGTGCCATTGTAAAGGGTTATATAAACCTGCTGTGATGAAAGTAAACAAAAGTGTTCCCACAAGTTCTTCAGGATTTAATCGGCGTAAAATGCATTACCTGAGCAATGGCACTATGGCCCGCTGGGTAGCACTGTCACCTGACATCTCTGAAGCTGTGCGTTCAAATCCCCTGACTGACAAAGTAATCTTACCGCTGTTGGGCTCTGAGGCCTGGTCTCAGTTCTATGTCACCTTGGACCAAAGCATCAGCTAGAAGTAAGAAAACAGCTTCTCAAAAGGGCTTTGTCTTGTGTCAGCACAAACTGAAGACCCAAACCTTGCTGTACCGCCCTTGGTCATTGGTCAGGATTTATTTGCACAGCTCTTTTGTATGTCGGGATTCTGTTCAAAAGCGGAAGGAGTCAGCAAACACCTTTTTCCACTGTGAAAAACAGTTGAAAGACATCTGGTATCCATGCTTTTCAATGACAGGTTGTCAGTTCATGCTAAAAGGTACTAAGAACATTATCAGTGTAATTTGGACTTGTGAGAAAACCACTGACACCTCGGTCTCCTGGATGTATCTTAGTCATACTCTAGTTTAGCACCAAGTCAGAACTGGTTCAGTAAAATATGTCCAGTATAAATAAGTGTAAAGTTGGATTCTTTGGATGCTTCCCTGGACAAATATGTGCGCTATATTGTCTGGTGATACACTTGAACAAATGCAGAGAGGCTAAAATAACTTTTAAAGAGTAAACATCGTTCTGGAAGTATTCAAGGTTTGTGCTGCAAGCGCTCTAAAGCCACCTACCAATCAGATTATGTATCACAAAGGTCAAAGGTCAGATTCAGTAGCTCTTTCAGTAGAAGCCTTTAAAAGCTGTAAGATTCCAAAGCAAATTGCTAAATGGGACGGGGGGGGGGGGGGGGAGGGTAACACTTTTACTGGAGTATTGTACGTCAACTTTATTTTCAAATGGGTCCAGGTAGAAAATGGGGGACACACTTTTGATCAAACCGACGCCACCATAACAAAGTCCCTCGAGTGAAGTTAAACATTTGGGGAACGTGGGAAGTTTTGTAGGATGTTTTTATGTCGACCAATGTCTTCGAACACGGATTCATTGTGCGTCAGAATTTTTTAGGTCCTGTGAATCTGCTCTGTGTTTCCGAAAAATATCGGCCCCATTGTGCATCTTACAGACAGAGCATGGTTGTTCATTAAACTTAAAACTCATTTTCTTTCAGCCATGTGCTTCTGTGAGGGTGGGGGTGGTGCTTCTTCATTTTGTTCTGATTAAGAAAAGTAATGTAGGTCAAAGTATTGGTTTTGAATTAACTATCTGCCTGACTACATTGGAGGTACTTGAGAGGAGATTATGCATTTTTCCAGGGGTCTAAATGATTTGTTAGGTCAGTGTTTCCCAATCCGGTCCTTAGGGACCCACAGTCAGTCCATGTTTTTGCTCCCTCCCAGCTCCCATCAGAAACAGGAGCAAAAATGTGGACTGTCGGGCAGAGAGCTTGGAGGGAATAAAAACATAGACCGACTGACACTAATTAGCCATGAATCACAGGAGGAGCCCCCAGAGCAGTGCTCTCCAATCTGGTCCTCGGGGTCCCCTAGACAGTCCACATTTTTACTCCCTCCCAGCTTCCTGCCAGACAGTCCACATTTTTGCTCCCTCCCAATTCAGCAAAAGCAAGGACTGTAAACACTGGGAGATGCTGCCCTAGAGGAAACCCGCACAGCAGTAGGAGAACTTGGAAAATTCACGCATACAGAGCAGGGATTCGAACTGCAGTCCTGGTGGTGGAAATCAACAGTGCTACACACTGAGCAATCATGCAGCCTTTTTTATTGGTTTGACCTACAAATTTATAAAGTACAGCCACATATTAGTCTTTCATGTCAGCCTTTTGTATGGTTATACCTACTTAGCCCTGCACTGAAGGAAACCCAAGGCTTTGAATCGATGTTATGGGCCTGAGTCCAGTTGCAGTGCAGATGAGACGTCTGACCTTGGGCTCGGAGTCATTGAGGAATTAATAGACGGTGTGCAGTTCTGTCCTGTCTTTGTGGCTTTTCCTCCCTCTGCATCACATTTAACACTAGACTGTACCACAATATCATGGCGTGCTTTGTGGCGTCGGTCTGCCAGCTTCCATAAAGATCCTTTTCAAAAGGACACCGGAAAGCATTATGCTTTCCAGGCCATGTTTGTGGCCTGTAAGTCCAGACCTCTGGGGTCATTACAGTTATTAATTAGTAATCATTACAGTTTGTCTGTAGTGCAACATTGTAACCGAGTAAAAAAAGAAAGCAAGAAAAGCTTATGAAACCAGACGGACTCTCAGACCTGCAGAGAATAATTATTGGTACTGTACATTGTGTTAAATGCTAGTTGTCTACAAATCTAGATGAATAGCAATGAAAAGCTGATGGCGTCTCTCTCTCTCCAAAAAGAGGAGCCTGTTTCATGGCAGCTTTATGTACGTTTCAGCTTAACTTCTGGGCCAAAAGACAGTGTCAACATGTGGGGGGACCTAGCGGCTGATTTCATGTCGAAGAAAGGTGCTGCTTATCTGATCTGCTCCGAGTGCAGCTGAAAGACGCCATAGTCTGTCTGTTTTTCAATCCCTCTCCCCCCCCCCCCCCCAGGCACTTTTTTTTCATGCACGTGAAGGACGAGCTCCTCAGAGGACACCTGCAGACGAGCGTGGAGCAGGCAGAGGACCTCAGTGCACTGCTGGCCCAGGCTGAGTTTGGGGACTACAACCAGACCACGGCGAAGTACCGTTATTCTGAGCTCTGTGGGAAGGAACCCGGCCTGGATGTCATGCAGAGGTAACGCCTAGTGTCAGCCTCGTGCTTCTGGGCTGCCGTGACCTCCACATGCACCCAAAGTCCTGCACACACCAGCACAGCGATCTGAATTGGTTAATTGGTCTAAAATCTAATCCCAGGTGCCCCAGTGTTCTGCCAAAGAACTATCATCGTCGTCCAGATGTCGGTGTTTATTTATATGTATTTTTTTTTTTTGCAATTACATGACATGTTTAGCCTCAGCAATAATGGATCCATGGCCAGGGAATGAAGACTTTCCTGAAAGATCAGTGCACGGCTCTAGCCCATTTATCACTGTATTTGCTTATGTTGCTCAAAATTTCCAGCTTGTTAATGTAAGGTGAGCTAAATATTCTTGAAGGAATCTGGCTCGTATCGAAGTTTAATAATTAAGTTATTCAGTTTAAATATAGACAAATGTTCTGCCAGCTGTCAGGCACGTTCAACTTGATGACCCTTACCGGTGTTAAGCGTGATTAAAACAGCTTAAAGCAGGTCAGATCTCGCTGTTTTCGTCACAGTTTATTAGTTTTGTTTAAAGTATGATCTCTGCTCTTTTGTCTTTGAAAAATATTCTCCAAAATGTATAATTATCTTAACGCTTGCAGCGCATGCTACTCTCCTGATTCATTCTGTTTCATACTGATGAAGGCAAACAGCATTTCTTCTGCAAACTGCTCATTACACCAGAGGCAGCTACTTGTCCAGTGCAGTATTTCAGCCACTTTTTTCTGGGTTTTTTGGGTGTTTTGTGGAGACTAAGTGGAAAGACAATTGGCCCTATTTGTGCTGTTAGCTGTGTGGGCCAACAGCAGTGATTAAATTTGAGGGTTCACCTGGCTCGTCCACACCATCCCACCCCCCCCCCCCCATCAGCAGCATCGTTTCCAGGCACAAATCCCTGGCCGGGATAAGCCCCAGCTCAGCGGAGTACCGGGCCCTACAGCTGGTGTCCTCGCTGGAGCATTACGGTGTGGAATGGCACCGGGCTCGGGACAGAGAGGGTCAGAGAGTGGCCATTGGGATCGGACCTGAAGGAGTCTTCATCTGCAAGGAGGACTTGAGTCTCATAAACAGGTGCGACATAAAAAAAAAAAAAAAAAACTGTGGTTGTTGCATATTACTGGTTTGACTTGGATTAATGTCCATCCATCCATCCATCCATCCATATATCTTCCAATAGCTTATCCTTCTCTGGTTTATGGGGTTAGACTATTGTCATACTTATTCAATAAGTGCTTTTATAATTCGTATGTTTTTAGGAGGGATTAAACTGACATATTTAGGGCCTTAGCATTTACTATGCAAAACATCGCATCTCTTTCACATGAATTTATTTTGTTTCTCTAGATTTTTTTCTCTCTGGTTCTTCTCCTCCTCCTTTCTTCTTTAAAGGCTTGCTTATCCAGTCATTCAGGTAGCAACCCAGTCTGGGAAGAATGTGTATTTGACCATCACCAGGGAAACCGGCAAGAGCACCATGCTGCTCTTTAAGCTGATAAGCAGCAGGGCGGCCAGCGGACTCTATCGCGCCGTCACTGAGACACACGCCTTCTTCAGGTCAGCACATGCTCCAGGAACCACCGGCTCACTCGGGCTCCAGAGTTTTACTCTAAATTCTCTGCATCTGATCTTTTTTATCTTTGTTCTTTTGATGTGAATGAAAAAAACCTTTGATTCAGGCTGGTACTGCAAAGGTAGTATATCAATGATATGTGCATTTTGGTTAAGAAATGGCTTTTGTGTCAGTTTATTAAGCAAATAAGGATAATTTATAATAATAGATGGGGAAGTGGTATCTTTTGAGGGTCTCCTTGCACTGGAGTCATATCTGTTAAAGAGAAACTGTCGTGCTTGCTTTTTCATTGCCTTGGTAATCTCCCCACAGCAGGCTTCATGCTGGGATAGTTGGGCGGGTGGGATTGAGGGGGGTGGGGGGGCGCTGTCAGAGATTTTGGTTGGGCATCAAATTATTTTTTTTCAGACACTTTGTCATTCATTCATTCATGTGAAAAGTATCATTAGAATTTTAAACATTTTAGATATATTATAAAAAGCTGGCTAAAAAGAATTGAAATAGAAAAGGAAAAGGTTTTTGTGATTGGCTAAGCACTTATGGTGGGATACAAGGAAAATATGGGGGGTAAAATGCTCCCCCAGACTGTATGGGTTGGGGGCCCCAATATAATATGCTTCCAAGGGGCCCAGAATCTCTATCGCGGCCCCTGGCTGGCTTTGCACCACACTGTCCAGTCTAAAGTTCTGGTTCTAGCTTGACTGGTCTCTCCTAGGAGTCTAAGGGGATTTTTGTGTGACCCAAAGGTGTGACACAGTGACCAATGCGGTCATGATGCAGTACAGTCGTGACTTCAAGGGCCACCTGGCCTCACTGTTCCTCAACGAGAACGTCAGCCTGGGCAAGAAGTATGTCTTCGACATCCGCCGCACGTCCAAGGAGGCATACGAGCAGGCGCGGCGGGCGCTGTACCGCGCAGGTGTGGCAGACCTCATGCCCTCCGACCGCTCACCTGGTCACGGCCCGGATGGCTGCTCTGGCTGCCCCCAAAGCCGCGCCCTGCTAGAGAAGCTGGAGAGACTCCGGGAGGCGCTGCTGTGCATGCTGTGCTGCGAAGGGGACATTGACGCCACCTTCTGCCCCTGTGGTCACATGGTTTGCTGCCAGAACTGTGCCATACAGCTCCAGGTAGTTGTTGGGTCGTATCATGGTTTAGTAGCCTGGGGCATTAATTGGCAAAATTTTGTGCTACTTTAGTTAAATGCATCAGCTGAATGATGAAACGTGAGGTAAGAAGATCAAAACGATTATCTGATAGATGGATTTTACATGATCAAGCATTACTTGGTACTCATTTCCTGTATGATGCTCTGTAGCAGTACACTCACATGACCTGCAGGGGGAAGTCAAGAGTAATGTGACCTTTTGGTGTCTCCCCAGTCGTGCCCAGTGTGTCGTTCGGAGGTGGACCGGGTGCAGCATGTGTACCTCCCTGCTTGCGTCAGTCTGATGGGCCTGCCCAGGACAGCCAGCGCCCATGTCACCATCCACAGGGGGCTGCTCTCAGCACGCTGTTTAGCCCCCTCAGAAAAAATCTGTTCGACATGAAGCAGCATGTTGTTTTGTCTGTCTGTCTGTTTGTTTGTTAGCTCTCACTGCTCAGCACAACAGCCGCCTGTTACTTTGGCTACCACATCTACATTGTGTCAGAAATCATTTGAAGCGAATTGTTTCTTTTTAAAAGATGTATATTTTTCAGAGATCAGTTGAATTTCTAAATGATAGAACCACCATTCTTTTCTAACTTTTCTGTATTTTATAGCAAAGTCTTTCATTTTATATTTTTCAACACTGCCTTTTATATGAGAAGAGGAAATTATTTGTATATTTTACTAGGTTCAAACATGCAGTTTGTCTAAATTTCACATACACATTTAAGTTGATATTTAAGAATCACATTTTGCACTTGTAAATTTTACGCGTTATAAACAGTCTATATGTAGGGAACTGGGAAAATATATGTGAGTATGAGCAACATTTTATGGTAATATGGGGCAGTACCTTCATTAAGACACATGCTAGATTTTTACAAACAATCTGGCTAGTTCTGTAATTTCACAAAGACTGTAACTGAGTGTGAAGCACATTTGCACGTTTGACTAGTCATATAAATATCTATGTGTCTGAAAAATTCTACCTAATGTGTTTTAAATATTCAATTGATCAAATGTCCTCAGCGCATCAATGCACTTTCAGGCTGGCCAGTGTCCTCAGTTACTTTACACGTCCTGACATAAGCTGTGCCAGTTCAAAGAGGCTCCAGGCTACTTGACTCATGCACACTTTGCCATTCAGGGGCTGTCGTACTTCGCATTGCATATTTTTCTCTCATTTCATGCTGGCCAGTTTAGCTCCAGTTTTCAGTCTCAAGTGATGAACTTCTAGGTAAATGTGTCTGCTAGTGCAATATATTCTGCTTTTAAAGGCTAGGAGCCCATTTAAGGAGTGTGTGTATACTGCAGTAGTACACACACAGTCCATATATTCATATCTTTATGGGGACTCTACATTCATTTCTGTGGGAACACCCTAATCCGAGCTCTGATAACCCTAACCCTTACCCAGCCTAACCTTAACCATAAGTAACCAGACAAAATAGGACTTTTTAGTCTTTTGATTGCATTCTCAGATTTTTATAAAATTGAGGTTGCCCTTGTGGGGACCGAAAGTTAAAAGTTAAAGTTAAAACTGACAGGTATTTATCACATAGTGGGGAAATCTGCTCGCCACAATGTAATAATTACAAACACACACACACTCTGTTAATACCTAAGAAGGTATATACATTGGGTTTACATTAATGTAGCAGGATTATGTTTTATATGTATTTGATTTTTTGCAGATTTTGTTAGACACTAAGACAGAAGTGGAGCATATTCTCAGTCCTTCGTGCATTTTACTGTGAGATCACACTGTCAGTGACTGTCCCCCCCCCCAAGGTCAAAATCTGGGTTGATTAATTATACTTTTATATTCATGTAAAAATATATATAAATAAAGCATTTTAATATCATGCCGTTTTGCAACAGGCTTTGTTTAGTTGTGACCATTAACTTTATGTGGGTCATGAGAGGGAGGGCAGGGCTGCCATCTCAACTGGAGCTAAAGATCTGGAGGGTGGGGTAGGTGCCTCTACAAGAATGATTCACTATCCACTCGCCTGATCGGTTCTTACTGGTTAGATATTTATGGGTCAGTGTCTCTTTATTTCCCAGTAAGCCCACACTCAAGGCAACCTTATGACCTGCGTCCCAGTGCCCCCATGCTCCCAGTTTTCTTCCAGATCCACTTCAGCCTTTAATCTGTAGATTATTTTCTACCCCCCACCCCCACCCCTTTGCCCAGAAACAGTAGAAGTGTGGCCCCATTGAGCATGACCTGGAGAAATATTTGACAGCTTCGTTTTTGCGTGTAAGGTGGCCTGCTTACAGTTTAGAGCAGTGTTTCTCAACCAGGTCTGTCTGAGCAAAAACGTGGACTTTCTCGGGGGGTCCCCAAGGACTGGGTTGAAAAGCACTGGTTTAGAGAATATACTGCAATACCAAAGTGGATAGATTGGGAGGAGGGGGGTATTCAACGGTTCGATCCAACCGTCCAGCGATGAGTTCATTCACTTCCTAGAAGGGATTCCTCTGTACATTGTACACAGCATCTTATGTAACTGCTTGATTTCCTACATAATTCGATAGTCTTATGCTTCCGCAAGTTGCTAGAAACGACGGATATCGTGGATCAAAGATGCGCATAATGGTGTTCAGACACCACTTAATTTATAATGAACAAATTACAAAATTGGACACGAATATGATGCAGAAATCCTGATTCATCACCGATTAGATCATTCATAGGCTTATAGAAGCAGTGGCACAATCAATACATTGTCGATGTGTTTTAACATGACGGTAACTACCCCCACACACAGAATTATTTCTGCCAATGCACCTGGCGTCAAATATCGCTTAATGCTGTTCCTACTTTCCATATTACATACAATAACAGCGTTTGAAACCTGCAGAAATCACAGGAATATACAGAACTAATCACTCTTCGATTTAATAGAAAGTGAGTGGACTGGGGGAAGGTTAGAAAATATCTCCAACAAGACTTAGGGGATGTATTGCTTTTCATGATCCATCAAGCACCCTTAAAGCCATACGCACTCCGTCTAGATGTTTCTCCCGATCATGCGTTAGAAAGGTGCGTCTGCTGGCTGCTGCAGCGCATGGTGATGGCTACGCGCGTGTCCTGCATTGCACCTGCACCTGCAAAGTTCCGGGCTGCAATGCCAGGCTCCTTTCCTGTGTCCTGATCAGACACCAGCAGGAATAAGAGGTAATAAGTAAGCTTGTTAAACAGGGCTTTTAGGTAATGTTAGTCACTGTCCATACTTCATTGTTTCTTTTTATACTCGTCTGTCATTATCCTTGCTATATATGTCTCCGGCTCATTGAGATGGAAAGTACGGTAGTACGTAAACGCTGGGTTATGGATGCTGTTGTGGTCCATATTTTCAGTATTTCATTGTCTCATTTTTCTTTGAAAAAAAATATTTGTTTTGTCGAGCTATTTATTATGAACACCGGCACTGGTTAAAAATATTTAGTTTTTTGTAACTTCAGTAATCGGCTTAATTAGTGTCTCGATATGCCTTTTTCTGCTGGTTGTGTCCTATTTTTGTGTGTATCTTACAACACATTTTACAGTGATACACGTTTACTTATTCCCTTTCTTTACCTGAAAACCAGCGACCTTTTTTTTAAACTCCACCTTGTGGCCAAACGTGGTTTTTCACTTAATTTCAGCTACTGTAGATAGGACAGCTCATTATCAAATTGTCAGCGTCCCCTAGTGGCTGGTGAAAATTATGGTGGCATCTTTTACTGGGAAATCACGTCATGATGAACGTTATGACAATCTGTCCTTAAAATATTGACAGTGTCAATGTGATTTTTTTTTTTTTAATAAACGTATTTCTTAATGCATGCGCTAAGCAACTGTGTGTTACACGCAGTCACCTCCTGTTTCTCTCTCTCTCTCTTGCTCCTCTTCACTTCTCTCCTCTCCCTCCACACATGCGTGTAGCGTGTGCATGCACTCGCCCAGGGTATTGATTTCACTGTGTCCTACCCACACCAGCCGTTTTTTTTCTTTCCTTTTTTCTTTTTTGTCCCCTCCCATACTGCACCAGTGCTTCCCTGTGCAGTACCGCAGTGCCGGCTATCCTCCGCAGTCACTGTGTCAGCTGGCCAGGGAGCAGCTCCTATAGCTGCAGCAGCTCTGCGATCGGAGAGGAAAAGGAAGGGGTGGGGGGCAGCGAGTGAGAGGAAAGAGAGAGAGGAGAGAGGCCTTGAAAGACAAGGCAATGCGGGCTAGGTTTGCGGCAGCTCCCTGCAAATTGTAAACGTCCGAGGCGCTTGGAGTTTGAGGCTGGGCCTCGGGGGCCCGTGGCCCGACACCATTGCAGCCAGGCTCAGGAAGGCCGCATTGACCACCTTCAGGTCCATCGCCATGCCGCGGGTAGACGTCGACCTCAAGCTGGACTTCAAAGACGTCCTACTGCGACCCAAACGGAGCAGCCTGAAGAGCCGCCTGGAGGTAAGTCGCCTCTCTCAGTCCTCCCCCAGTCACCCGGTCGTCACCCGGTCGTCACCCGGTCGTCACCCGGTCGTCACCCGGTCGTCACCCGGTCGTCACATGTCTGCTGTGTGGTTCCTGTGAGGTATTATAGATCGTCGATCGCCACCGAATACCGCACCAGCTGCCCCCCGTCCAGCTCACAGCCTGGGTGTATGTGACTGTGGATGACCTTTAAGGGGGGCACATCCATGTTACCGCCTCCGTGACTCCTGTCTCGCTGCTTCCGGGTTACCTGCCTTAGGCCTTGCCGGCACAGGGCCCAATTTTAAACTAAAAGATACAATGCTACTATCACTTTGAAACCTCCTAGCAGACTGGTCATCCATTGAATGCGGATTTCTCATCAGTTACTGCTGAATTACGAAAAAACACAACTGTCCCTGCAAGATCAATGCATTCGTACCAAGAAACTGGTGCTGAATTTGACTGGCTTTCAGCATTCATTCAAAACACTTTGCACCAAATGAACACATTCCCAGTGATCCACGCAAAATGTATGCTCCAAACAAATAGTACCTCTGTGACGTTACAGAGTGACTGTGTTTAGCAAAAGCCAGTTTCGCTATAAATCACTAATTCCCTGAAATACACAGGAGATACACAGCAGTGTGGATATTGATCCATGTACCCAGTGGAGGTAAACAAACCACTCCCTTCTTCCCCTTGCTGCATGACATTATCGCAGAGAGGTAGGGGTACCTCCTCTCAGCATCCGTCTCTGTCTTGCCCAAACCATCGCCAGGCCCGATGGCACCTGTAGCCTTGTCTTTCGGTTAGGAGCGAGACCTTCAAGGCTCCGTTTATTGAAAGAGTGTCTTATCTTCACTTTGTTTCACTCCACAAATCAAATGTCTTAATGAATAACCAGACAAGCTGTTTGTTTTCTATTCCTTCTATGGATCGTGATTGTTTGCATTTGCCTTCAGTCTGCATTTTTTGGCAGCGTAGAAAAATGTAGTTATTTATCCTGAAAGCAAATGTATTTTAACAGGAGTTGCATGTTCTGTGTATGTTTGTTAACCTTGCATCTGTCCTACATTTGCTTGGTTTTCTGTTCCTTCACCACTTTCCCCGAAATCCTTTTCTCTAGTAAATGATTTAAGGAAATTTGTGCACTGCTTACCATTGCAACAATCGTGGCTGAAACTCCTGAATGCTTGAAATTCTTTATACTGACCTGTGCTGCCCTATAATAGAAAGGAACATAGCTCTGTACCTCCATGTATTAGTTTAGCTATTGATTAACATATCAGGGCTCTGGTTGGAGGCCAGGCTATCAGAGGAGAGAGAATCGACTCTGATTGTCTAAACCCAGGGACCTGCACATTACGTTCCAGGATCCATTTCACTCAGCTCCATAAATTATTTAGTGCCTCTTTGTCAGGAGGATCCGGGTCCTGAATCTTTTATGGGCCGTGGACAGCCGTGTGCTCAGCTGTAACGCGGTTATGCCATTTCCTAGGAGGATGCATGGAGACGTTAACTGCTGATGATGGCACTGATCAAAACACCAGGTGCATATTAAGCAGTCAGACTGGGATATTATTCAGTTTCTTAATTTACATGCAGAGTATGGTGTAGGGAACAGATTCACACTTTAAAGAGGGATCAAAATTGCATAAATAAATATTGAATAAATACAACATATAGTTAAAAAAAAGATGAAAACTTGAATACAAAGATAGCATCAGGATGTCTACATTAACATAACATAAAAGGAGAGGCGAATCCTTTTTTTGTGCCTCGTCATGCTGGCTGGTTCCTTTGTGAGTTGGCTGTGGTCTGGCCATTGGGTTGGTCTGCATTCCTGCCTAAGGCAGAATGTTCTGGAAGGTGCCTTTGTTTGGGCTGTATAGCTATGACCAGACCCTGCCAGTTGTATGACAGCAGCAAAATACAGTTAGGTCCATATTTATTTTAATAGTTTTACTATTTTACCTGTTTACTGAAATATATTCCAATTGAAGTTATACAATGGGCACGGACATAAAGTGTAGACTCTCAGATCCACATTCAAACCGGATGAAGGGTTTAGGAGTTTCAGCTCATTAACATGTAACACCATCTTTTTAAAGGGGCCAAAAGTAATTGGACAACTCACTCAAAAGCTATTTCATGGACAGGTGAGGGCAATTCCTCCATTCTTTCATTATCAATGAAGCAGATTAAAGGTCTGGAGTTGATCTGAGGTGTCTTGTTTGCATTTGGAAGATTAAGGTGTGAACATACAACATGCGGTTAAAGGAACTCAGTATGCAGGTAAAACAGGCCATCCTTAGGCTGCGAAAACAGACAAAAACAAATCGAGAGATTGCCACAACATTAGGAGTGGCAAAATCCATCCCTGTTTCGTACATTCTGAGAAAGAAAGAAAGAAAGAAAGAAAGAAAGAATTGGTGACCTCAGAAACCCAAAAAGGTCTGGACGTCCATGGACAACAATAGTGGTGGATGATCGCAGAATCATTTCCAAGTGAACAACACTCTCCAGGAGGTAGGCGTATCAATATCCAAAGTCTATCATAAAGAGAAGACTGCATGAAAGCAAATGCAGAGGGTTCACTGCAAGATGTAAGCCACTCATAAGCTTTAAGTATAGAAAGGCTAGATTGGACTTTGCAAAAAAACATCTAAAAAAGCCAGCACAGTTTTAGACCAGCATTCTTTCAACAGATGAAACAAAGAACACCGCATCATCTGTAAAACATGGTGGAAGCAGTGTGATGGCTTGGGTGCGCATGGCTGCCAGTGGCACTGGGTCCTTAGTGTTTCTTAATGATGTGACACAGGATGGAAGCAGCCGAATAAATGTTGAGGTGTTCAGAGACATCATGTCTGCTCAAATCCAGCCAAGTGCAGCCAAATTGATTGGGCGGCGTTTCATAATACAGATGGACAATGACCCAAAACACACAGCGAAAGCAACCCAGGACTTTATTAAAGCAAAGAAGTGGAATATTCTCGAATGGCCAAGTCAGTCACCTGATCTCAACCCCACTGAACATGCATTTCACTTGCTAAAGACTAAACTACAGACAGAAAGACCTTCAAACAAACAGCAAATGAAAGCTGCTGCAGTAAAGGCCTGGCAGAGCATTAAAAAGGAGGAAACCCAGCGTCTGGTCATGTACTTGAGTTCAAGACTTCAGGCAGTCATTGCGTGCAAAGGGTTTTCAACTAAGTATTAGAACTGAACATTTTATTTGCAGTTATATTAATTTGTCCAATTACTTTTGAAAGGAGGGGATTGTGTAGAAAAAATACTTTAGGGCTGCAGCTATCGATTATTTTAGTGATCAAGTATTCTATCGACTATTCCATCGATTAAATCGAGTAATCGGATAAGAAATACTTTTGTTTTATTAAAGAGCAAAAGTAACTATTCAAAAGAGAAAAAATTAGCAGGTTAAAATGAACATCTCATGGGTTTCCTCTTTAGAAACATTTTCGATGATTGAACTCCATACAACAATTCACAAAATTACCGAAAAAGGTATACATATATCTTAAACTAAGGCATAAATTAAAATTACTCTCTGTATTCTTGTACATTTATATCAGGCATATAAAAGTTCTGACAAGATTGTATCTACTGGATGAGGTAGGACTGGTGTGTGCATGTTCATGTGTGTGTAAGTGTGTTAGAGAATGAGTGTGTGTGTGTGTGTGTGTGTGTGTGTGTGTGTGTCAGCCGTTAAAGGGGCATGTGGCGGTTGCAATGAAGAAAAGTGAGCATATCAACATGCTCAGAACTGAGGCTTCCTGCTGCAGAAAACAGACGTTTTGATGATATAGATGTTGCCGGAACACACTGAAAGCACTCTGCTATTTATACTATATTATTACTATTATTATAATTATGTAATATTATTCAGATTAATCTAAATCTGCAGAATAATATTACTAAAGCCTTGAACTAGATCTAGCTGAGTACACCCCATGCTCCCATTTAGACTCACCCCTGCATGCTGGCTGCAGGTATCACTGTGACAAAGTGTGACGTACGGCTGCTCTCAGCCTGCTGCAAGTTGCCAGATTTAAATATTGTGTCAAACTAAGCTAACAGTTTATCTGCATATAAACAGCTTCTATTTTAACTTGTATAGCTTTACTGTAGCCTTGCTGCTATGTAAGACAAACGGCGCTGGATGGGAGCAGCAGAAATCATCGCTTTTCTTCACCTTTCAGCTTGTTGAACAGCTGGTTTGATTACGGACTCTCGCCAGCTCTTTACCAGTAAAGGTTTAGTAGCGAATATAAACACTGCTGCTGTTTTCCGTCACTCCACCTGAGTTCACCATCTCTGAAACGGAACCGTCTCTTTGCGCTTAGTGTATAGACGGGCTCCAGCTCCATGTTAAACTACGATAGCATCATTGTCACTGCTGTTGTGTTATCAGTGTTTTTTGAGGAAAAATAGGGGCTGCTTGGGCTGAATCTTGTTATACTTTTCTTATTCACACATATGCCCATAAATTTGTTTCTATCGCAGGTCTATTTTAGCCGCGAATGTGAGTGAAACGCTCGCGCTTACCTTGTACCGGTTCCGCTCTGTGGACTGGATGCATAGACTGGGTGCTTTCTGTTGAGATGTTGAATCATTGACGTTGTGCTATTATGGTAAGCTAATTCGGTTTTACAATGAACACACTGTACAGTATTTTCGTTTTTCTTTTGTTTATAATGGTCCAAAACTCTAGACATTTTTCTCTGACTTTCCTCACTATTTTCCCTGTCTTCCTCCATTGCGCCATCAAATCAAACCTGCTACACGTAATGCAGCGTAAGCACAGTGTGCGACAGTAATAATCCTCCCGGTGAAACACACTGATCACTAAGCAGTAAGTAGTCGTGCGGATTACACGAAGCATCGGAGCAAAGAATTTGCATCGAGGATTTTTTGTAATCGAGTTATTCGAGTTACTCGATGAATCGTTGCAGCCTTACTTTAGTTCCCCACATTTTTATGCAATGTTTTTGTTCTACCCGCTGAATTAAAGCTGAAAGTCTGCACTTCAACTGCATCTGACTTGTTTATTTTAAAGTTCATTGTGATGATGTATGGAACTTGGAAATTAAAACTTTGTCTCTGTACAAATATTTATGGTCCTGACATTAATCACTTCACGGAGATGGACTTCACCCATATTGAATAGTATCTTGCTCCTTTTTTTAACTAAGCTGGTATAATGTGTACTGCATCTGCATGCATGTAGTATTTACCTAGTAAAAAATTATTTGAGAATATAAGGGCATCCTGTCTGATGCTGCCCCTATTGGAATGTGCTGATTTACTGTCTTAAAGCCTCATTGTTAGACCCCCAAAAACTCTCAACCTGTTAAGAAGAGTAGTTGAAGAACCAGTTGATTAGGCCACTGTGTCTGCCCTGGGCTACTGCCCTGGAGACTTATGGGTAATGGTGGCCCTTACAGTAGTCTCTCGCTGTCCAGGTGGACCTGCAGAGAACATTCACATTCCGAAATTCCCAGCAGCAGTACCATGGCATCCCCATCATTGCGGCCAACATGGACACCACCGGCACCTTTGAGATCGCACAGGCATTGTGCAAAGTGAGTCCCCCCTCTGGAGGCCGCATCGACATGGGGTGGGTGGGCGAGGTCGGTCATGCTTGAGCTTGACATTGAGCTTTTTCCCTTTTCCTCCCCCACTGTAGCACACCCTCTTTACAGCTGTACATAAACACTACTCCGTAGAGGACTGGAAGGCCTTTGCAGACAGGTGTCCAGAATGTTTGGAGGTGAGTCAAGAGTGGAAGAACAGGGAGAGCCATAAAACTGGCATTCCTGTGGTCCATACGGTTACCGTGCTGTGATGGAGATATGGCACCAGCGTACCTCACTGTTCAGTCATAAATAGTTAACAGTTAAACTGAGATTGATTGCTCTGAAGTCAAATGCTAATTTCTTAATGTATCTATTACGATCCACGAGTAAAATCAATGCCATGTAACGTACAATCGACTTTTCCGAAATATATCTTACACTTTTCGTAATGTTTTATAGCATTTAGCTGTTAATTGGCAAGAGATACTAGCTGAAAAGCACATAAATAAAGAAGGTGACCCATCCTCTCTCCTCAGCATGTAGCAGTCAGCTCTGGCAGCAGCCAAGTAGACTTTGAGAAGCTGTGTACCATCCTGAAGGCTGTGCCCGCCATCAAGTACATCTGCTTGGACGTGGCCAATGGCTACTCGGAGCACTTTATTGAATTTGTTAAGACCGTCCGGGGCAAGTTCCCCAACCATACCATTATGGTAAGGGCCTTTACCTTCATCCAGGCTTTCTTAGATAAACAAATGAATAGAATAGAATAGAATAGAATAGAATAGAATAAAATAGAATATATCTTTATTGTTATTGTCCATGCACAACAAAACATTATATATAAATATATATATATATATATATATATATATATATATATATATATATATATATATATATATATATATATACACACACACACACACACACACACACACACACACACACACACACACGGTCCCATGATGCTCTCTACCGCTTGATAGGCTGGAAATGTGGTAACCGGGGAGATGGTGGAGGAGCTGATTCTCTCGGGGGCTGACATCATTAAAGTAGGCATCGGGCCAGGTCAGTGCCCCCCCCCCCCCCCCATCTTCTCACATCCTGTCCAAATAGGATCAGGTCTCAAAAATCAGTCATCCTCAACATTGGTGCTAAGGAGTACCGTGCATACTGTGGAATTTAGGCACAAGTTTATACAAGAAGCTTGTGTGTCATATTGCAACAGGTTCTGTTTGCACAACCCGCATGAAGACCGGGGTTGGATACCCTCAACTGAGCGCCATCATTGAATGTGCAGACTCAGCTCATGGCTTAAAGGGACACATCATTTCGGTGAGTTCCCTAAGACGCCACCTCCCTTCTCTCTTACTCATCACGCCTTGTGCAAGCTTGCTTGGCATACCTGAGGTGATACTGCTCATTTTTCAGAACTGAGATACTGTTACGTTTACAGCTGAGTTAATCTCATTTATCAACAACTGAAATGAACTTTGGGTCAGAAATTCAAATTTCACCTAAGATCTCACATACCATCAAGGGAAAATGTGCAGCTACCATACAGTTTTTTGTATGTTTCATATAAAATTATGCATTTTAAACATTTTATTTTAGCCAAGCTAATAAACACTCCTTTATCCATCATATAGACTTTATATATTATGGAGAATGTTATCCCAGAATGAGAAGAAGTGTTTTCAGTGTTGAGATCCACCCATGGTTTATCTTGTTCACAAGGATGGAGGCTGTAGCTGTCCTGGTGATGTGGCCAAAGCATTTGGTGAGTATCAGCTAAGATTTGGTGCAAAGCCTAATGGAGGCGGACGTCAATAAACCAGCCTTTTCAAAGAAGCTTAGAGAAGCTTTCAGCACTAGAATGATTTCAGCACTGAGTTTAGGGCACACAGTCAGAGGGCAGAAATACAGCATGGTTCTTGAAAATATTTCTGAGAGTTTAGCTGAGATGGATTCATTTTTTGACACATCCTCTCTGGTTGATTTCAGAAAAAATTATAAATTGGAAAAATCTGTGAATAGCTCTTGGTTTCAAGTGCCCTCTCCTTGTCCTTGAGCTAGTTTTGAATTTTATAATTAGTGTCGCGACCAGCTACTGTAGGGAGCAAATGGATTCCGAAAGTCCTTGCATGGAACAGCAGTCTCTCAGATGTGACTGGGAGCAGGACTCTGGTTATGACTTGCATACGCCCATGCATGTCACTCGTGCACCTTATGGTGAGTTTGCTGCCACAGCACCACCAGAGGGCGCTCCAGGGATGGGGAGGCAATGTGGTAAAGAGGTCATCGTCCCAGGGAGGCATACAGGGAGCATACTACTTAGGTGCCTGAACTACCTCAACTGACTCCTTTCGATGTAGAGGAGGAGCAGCACCGCGACTGAACAGCACAGCGCCCGCATTTCTACCGACGCTTCACCAATACACTGCTCAATCTCACACTTTCTCCTTCCCTCACTTGTCAACAAGGCCCCAAGAGACTTAAACTCCTCCACTTGAGGCAGTAACTCATACCCCACCAGAGGAGGGCAATCCAGCCTTTTTGGGTCGAATACCATGGCCTCAGATTTGCTGATCCTCATCCCATATGTGTCACACTCAGCTGCAGACCACCCCAGGGCATGCTGTAGGTCACAGCCCGATGAAGTCAACAGGACCACACCATCTGCAAAAGGCGAAGACGCGATCCTGAGGCCACCAAACCTGATCCTCTCTGCCCCTTGGCTACACTTAGAAATTATATCCGTAAATGTTATGAACAGAATGGGTGACAAAGAGCAGCCCTGGTGGAGTCCAACACCCACCAGGAACAATTCTGACTACTGGAAATGTGAACCAAACTCTCACTGTGTTCATAAAGGGACCTGATGACGCACAACAGTGGACCCCATATCCTATACTCCTGAAGCACCTCATGTAGGACCCCCCAAGGGACCTGACCATATGCCTTTTCCAAGTCCACAAAACACACATAGACTGGTTAGGCAAACTTCCAAGAACCCTCCAGTGTCCCTGTGAGGGTAAAGAGCAGGTTCAGCTTTCCTCAACCAGGCAAAAATCCACAATGTTCCTCCCAGATCCGAAGTTCAACCAAATGGATGGACTCTCCTCTCCAGTACCCTGGCTTTGCTTTAATAAAGTCCTGAGTCCCCTTCCCAGGGAGGCTGAAGAGTGTGATCCCCCTGAAGTTGGAACACATCTTCCGGTCCCATTTCTTAAAGATTGGGGCCATGACCCCAGCCTGCCAATCCAAAGGCACTGTTCCCAACCTCCACGCAGTGGTGAAGAGGTATGTCAGCCAAGACAGCCCAACAACATGAAGAGCTTTCAAGAACGCAGGGTGAATCTCATCCTCCCCTGGGGTCTTACCACCAGAGTTTTTTGACTATTTCAGTGACTTCAGCTCCCGTGGTGGGTAAATCCTTCTCAGAGTCTTCCAGCTCTATGTCCTCCAAAGGCAGTGTGTCAGTGGCATTTAGGAGATCCTCAAAATTTTCCTTCCACTGTTTGACTATATGCCCAGTTGAGGTCAACAGTACACTACCAACTCCCCACCAGATGGTAATTAATTGAATCCAATAACAGAGCACCTCTTCTAGCACCACATGCAAGGTCTCCACGAAAGCTGGATACTCTGTACTGGTGTTTGGTGCACAGACAGAGCCCATCCCCTAACGTGAAGTAAAAGGAAAGCGACCCTCTCGTAAACCAGGGTAAACTCCAGCGTACTGGCACTGAACCGGGGGGCTATAAGTAGACCTACACCTGCCTGCCCCCTCTCATCATAGGCAACTCCAGAGTGGAATAGAGTCCAGCCCCTCTCCAAGAGTTTGATTCCAGAGCCCGAGCCCGAGTGTCTCTCTACCTCCTACACCAGCTCAGACTCCTTTCCCACCAGAAAGGTTATGGTCCATGTACCTATAGCCAGATTTGATCGCCAAAAATCAGTCTGCTGAAGCCCCTACCTTCAATTGCCACCCCATCTATGCTGCACCCGACCCCCACACCCCTTCCAGCAGGTGGCGGACCCACAGGAGGGTGGACCCATGTAATCATTTCCTGGCTATGCCTGGCCGAGCCCTACAGGTAGCAGCCCGGCCGCCAGGCCCTTGCCCATGTACTCCCTCCCCAGGCTTGGCCCCAGGGCAGGGCCCCAGTCTCCCCAGTCTGGGTGGAGTTACATCTCTCTCTATTTTACTTCTTATGGGGGTCTTTGCACATTGCACTTAATCTGGCCGCTCACCTGGGACTAACTTCCCTCGGGAGACTGTAAGCAAGGGCAATTCCTCACGACAACATAGCTCCTATGATCACAGAGGTACACAAACCCTAATCAGTTGGTAAGTCATGGGGGATAATATTTCTTCATGTTTTTAAATTTTATACATAAGTCGTGGAAATCATGTCGTGACCCCCTCCAGGTGGGTGAGAGCCTCTTCAGTATTCTATGCTCCTGTGATAATTTCAGTGACCAGGTTTGACTTCATTAATGTAGTACAGTTCGTGAGTACTGATTATTATATTTTCCTCACTGTGTCTGCTCATGCTTGGGCTTGCTGACAGGGGCGGGGGCAGATTTTGTAATGCTGGGAGGAATGCTGGCAGGACACGACCAATGTGCAGGCGACGTCATTGAGAAGAACGGCAAGAAGGTGAAGCTTTTCTACGGGATGAGCTCCGACACAGCCATGAAGAAGTACATGGGGGGAGTGGCAGAGTACAGGTACCCGGACACACATCCTAGCGAGGAGCACCTGCTGACACAGTCAAGTGAAAGACGATGCTAATTCATGCTAATGAATTGTAAGGAATGCTAATATATGCCAAGTCATGCAAGCATGTGTAAAATATGTTTCCCTTTCCAGCCCACACCTTCACTCAAAAGAATTCATAATCACTAGCTAAATGTGACACCAAATTCCCTCAGTGCATTTACTTCACTGATGGTTTCTACCGCAGTATATTTTTATTGCACATTAATCAGGTGAGTGGATTTCAAAATATATTGGAAATTTTGTCAGTTAGAGCATCATATTAGCATATCTTGAGTATGCTGGGTTTTTATGCTACATTGACATAGCAGTGTTTAGTTTTTACCCGCCTTTCTCTTCAGGGCATCTGAGGGCAGGACAGTAGAGGTGCCCTATAGGGGCGACGTAGAGAACACCATCCTGGACATCCTGGGGGGACTGCGCTCCACCTGCACCTACGTGGGGGCCACGAAGCTGAAGGAGCTGAGCCAACGGACGACCTTCATCAGGGTCACTCAGCAGTCGAGTAACATGTTCTGCTAGTCAGTGCACTCACGCCCAGCAGCTCCCACACTCCACTCCCAGCATGACCCACACCGCAGATTTTGGGGCAGGTGAACAGCCATTTTTGTACGGCCCTCAGATCATTCATGGTCTCTTTACACTAGGCGCCAAGTACACAACGTGACCTGCGCTGGGAAACAGATTTAGTTTGGTACAGGCGTCTGTCCCATCTGACAAAGCCATAGTTTGGTATCACAGCAAATCGTCTGTATTTCACTCAGGACTCCTGTGTTGAATGTAAGGAGACTCCTTGTCTGACTATAGAGAGATTTGCATGTCCCTTAGATGTTCGGCTGACAGTGCAAAATGGAAAAGCTCACTCTGTGACAACACCAGAATATAGAATTTGTCTCAGACACAAGCAGAATTCTGAATGTGGCTAATGTATGTAGAAGCAGGTGTTACACTCCCATGCGCATGTCTTCACTGATACAAAACTTGAATTGAAAAGATTCTGAACAATGTTTTGGGTGGTTTGGTTTTCAGCTGACATATTCCTTGGCCAGTAACCATGTGACATTTCCATAAGGTGGGAGAAAGGGGAATGCTTGCAGGGGTCCTGACCCTAGGAGCCACATGAATGTGTAAGCATGGATAATGGTGGCCTGGGGTCAGGTATCAGGCCCATTTGATGACTTTGTGTGGTCCTATATCTGGTATAACTTTAAAGGATTTCAGTTAAAAGATCATATATGAAGAGATTACGAACCAATAAGTGTCATTTTAATTATTATGTAATGACTCAGTAGAACTACAACATGCGCCGTCAATCCAGTGACTTTTATGAACGGCTGAACAGAGTTATGTCTCCGCCTAGTGGTGACTAGTGGTTGTACCGCCGCGTACTCTACACACCTTTTTTTCCACCTTCAGTACCAAACTTTCATTAGTTACACATGTTAGCAGTGCAGCTCTGCAAGAGGAATGAATCTTTCAGCTGCCTTTGCATGACGTTGCGTTTCAGCGTGCTGTGATAAATTGCTTTTTGCCAAAGAACAAGCTGCAGAGATTAAATGGGTTTGGCTTTTGTTTCTGACAGAGGGTCTATGTATGGAATCTGTTTGGAAATTAAAGGCAAAGCTAAAGACTGTGACTAGTGACATCCTGATTTGAATGTGAATTGCTAATTCTGCTGATTATTTACATCAGGTCATTATTGGGCCATATTTACCTTCACTGATATTTCACAGAAGTAGGGACTCGTGTCACTGACCTCTGACTTGACTCAGACTCAAGTTACAAACTGGATGACTTCCAGCTCAATTCTGAAAAACTGATGGAAAGACTTGGACTCAAGGGCAAATACTCGAGCCTTGGGTCCAACTTGGACCCTATGACTCGAGAAAACTTGAGGTTGTACTTCCCCTCTGGATACCATAATGTCCTTTATATAATTTCTGCGTATATTTCAGTGTATATCAATTTTTCTGCTATCTGCATTTTCAACTGATTGAATGCAAGGTCTCCCGAGATAGTTTGTTAGAAAGATGCATCACAGACGCAGACATAAAAACTGACAGAGTGGAGCTTCTCTTTCCAACCTTTCTCTGTGTGTAAAGAATGTGTCCTATGACTTAGTGTGGTGGCTTTTGCTGTATGTAGCAAGTTTTAATCACTAAATGTAAAAAACTGACATAGGTAGGGACTCAAATTACAACTTGACATAGACTCGAGTCACAAATTTGATGACTTGTGACTTGACAGCAAAAATGATGGAAAGAGTTTGACTCGACTCTTGACTCAAACTGCTTCAATTTGAGATTTCACTCAGACTCGCCAAGGAATAACTTCCTGATATTTCACATATCAAGGTGCCATTCTGCGGTTATCAGTAATAAAACTGATACACGTATATATATATATATGACCTCAGCAATATATGACCTCAGCAATATATGACCTCAGCAATATATGACCTCAGCAATATTTGACCTCAGCAATGCCATGATTTAAATGCTGGAGACACTTAAGAAAAAGGCAATAGGAATTGGCACTGTTATTTTATTAGTACGAGTATACTGGAACAATAAACTTGTACTGGTATACAGACATTTTTTTTCCTTTTTTAAAACAAATCCGTTCAAATTCTGAATCAAATATTGTTTTATTTGTAATAATGATATAATTTCTACCTAGAAAACTTGCAAGCACCGTCAAAGAAAAGGACCATAAAATCCATTAAACAGACTTCAGTGTATCCGACAAACAGACACACCACAATTAGAAAATAGAATTTCGATTCTCTTTTTTGTTGTTTTTTTGTTTCTTAAAAAAGCTAGTGCAAGTACAATATTTTACACTAAAATTACAGAGCAAATTCACACAGATGGAAACAAAGCCAGTGAAGTAAGATCGTGTTTCACAATGAAAGCTGTTAATTATGCCTGTATGCTCAATTTCTCCTCTAAGGTGCGGAACATTCCCTCTTAAAACCCACTTTGCTATTGGCCTGAGATGCTTGTGCTGCCTCCGTCCAATGCCAAGTAGCCAGAAACCAGGCTGGTCTCTGCACCCTTTCAGAATGGAAGACTTAATCTTAATTCACATAACCATTTGCGCACCTGTACTGGAAAAAAATGGTAACAATAAACCAGGTACCGCTGTAGTCGTACTGCGGTCCCATTGCTAGCTCTGACATCACCATGGCGTCCCGTTTCAAGACAGCCCCCTTTTTTGACTGTCCAAAATCCTTAACAGAAAGAGAAGAATAAATGATGACAGAATGAATAAGAATATACTGGAGGATGAATGTACATCGATTGTGGGGAAAAAACAGTACTATCAAACAACTGACCAATCAAAGGGGATGGTCTTTCAAGGAGGCCTATCACAAGAGGGAAGTCTTACACTGCTTTGGGTATTCAGTTCAAATTTAAACAGGACACAAGATATTCATGATAGTAGCTTCTTATAATAGAGAACTCACACCCTTATACAGCATTTTACAATTTTTGGACACAAAAGGGAAATTTATACCAAGGAAAGGAAGCGAAGTGTTTATAAAAACAAACCGGCAACTAGGGATGAGGGGACTTTTATTTTTCTTTACTGATGTGTAAAGAGGACAAACGGTAAGATGACGCTGCAAAGCTGACCAGAGATCAGTGGGCTAACATTAATCAGGGCACTGCTGCCGATTTCGCCTCGAAGTCTGACGTCGGCATCATCCACTTCACACACCGACTGGTCTGTTCCAGTATTCCGTTGATGCAGTCCAGTCTGGAAAATGCCCAAAGCACGTCAAAGCAAAACGATACAAAAACGTGGCTGGCCCAGTTCACCCACAGCGTGACGTCCCCCTCAGGGCAACGAATCATAGATGAAGGGCTAATAAAGTGACAAATGATGTTTGCGGAGTGCCTGGCTGATTTGCTCCTGGGGAATTGTAGAGTATTTCCTACACAGGCCCACACAACCATGCAGCTACTCCTCACGGCCGAACAGGCAGCGAGAACCTGGCCCTCTGAATTTCTACTTTACTGGTGCATCTTTTGCCATTTCCAGTGGATACATATCGCTAATTAAAAAATTAACAATAATAATTTTGATGACAAAAATAAGGGTCTATTTTGTACTGATTTGAATGAGACCCAAACAGTCCACAAAAGCAGAAATCCAGTGGAATTAAAGCACTATGTGGGTCAGTCAGGTTCTCAGCCTGAGTGCGAAATGCGGCAGTTCGCCAACGCAAGTCTGACTAGACGCCAACAACAGTCAAGTTAAACAGAGAGATCCTGTGATTTGTATTCGGTTTAAGAAGGTGCCATAGTCATTGCGAAAAAGAAATTCAAAATAAGAAAACGTGCCTCCTGCAAATACTGAATTTCTTGTCAAACATTCATATTTCATTTGTGCAATCGAAATAAAACCCAAGACATACGTCACTGCTCGCACACAAACGAGAGCACTAGAAATACCTCTTCGGCCAGTCAAGTTCAGTAAAGGAAATATAAAACAGGCCTGCATGTCATCATGAAAAAAAGTTATAGTGCTACAAAAAAAATTTTTAAACCTAAAGGTAACAAGGACAAGTTGACATGAAACAAAAAGTTGAGCCCGAGAGAAAAGGTGCCATCTTTGCTTTGAGCGAAGAGTAACTGCAGCCCCTGCTCCTTTGGGCAGTCACCCCCCTACACCTCTACTCTGGAGGCCTGGTGACCGGCCAGGCTCTGCCAGCCTGCTGAATGGAGAGCACACCTCACAGGAAGCCCCCTCCACACCTCACAGGAAGCCCCCTCCACACCTCACAGGAAGCCCCCTCCACACCTCACAGGAAGCCCCCTCCACACCTCACAGGAAGCCCCCTCCACACCTCACAGGAAGCCCCCTCCACACCTCACAGGAAGCCCCCTCCACACCTCACAGGAAGCCCCCTCCACACCTCACTCACCCTTCATTGCTTTCCAGTGAGCATTAGACCCCTTTGTTTTACAAATAGGCGAGACCATCTCATGGATTCAAAAAGTGCATGAACAGATAGTATTAAATATACAATGAAAACAATTCCATACACGTGTCTAAAGTGGTCCCTATTTGAGTAGGTCTGAGAAAGGAGAAAACCCCAATGGAACTAGACAACAGAAGGACAGTTCCAGAAGTCAGAGGAGCTTAGGATCTAAAGAGTCTCCAAGTTAGTGGCCTCTAGTTTGGGAGCTGATTCTTTAATCCGAGACACTGGGCATTAGATCTGCTGCATGTCTTTGTCTTATGAACGTCAGAATCTGCCAGCCGAGGAAGAAACACCTCTGCTCACGGGCTATGAAAGTGCTGCTTCTGGTCACGTCAGCGCATCGCACTCACACAAACACACACGCGGGGAAGCAGCGGCATGCACGCTAACAGACCAACCCCATCCCTGAGTAATAACTAGGAAATATTTTTGGCCTTCAATGGAGAGGGACAGATGATGTCACGAAACGACGTCCTCGGCAACAAGGAAAAAACAAAAATATTAACATATTACAATATCCGAAAAACAGAAAAGGGGTGTGACGCCCTCCTTATTTCTTTAGCAAGGAGCCCAGGATAACTTCATCTTCATTCTAAATTCTTTGAGGGAAATCCCTATATATTAAATGCATCACATAACAGTCCTCAACATAATTCAGATAATGACATCATAATGACATCATTTGTCCTCTCCAAACAACATGGCCCAGAAATAAAACAATTTCTATGCATGACTCTTGTCATTTCTTTCTCATTCTTACAATCTCTTGCAAAAAGAGCTGCCTTTCACTGAGGAATGGATCCCTGTGTTATGTGTTGGAGATACACTGAACTTGCGAGGAAATAATATGTTCAGTTCCTTTGAAGGTAAGATATTCTATTCTGCTGATATATTGCATGCTGCACAGCCTTACAGAGGCACATGGATGAAATGTTTAAGGTTTACCCACACTGCATATTCTCCTTGTTCTGAGGCAAGAGATAAAAAAGAGTAATACAAGACTACAGGGTAATATACAGTCCGGACAAGGAGGAGAGGCAAGGAGTCGCTGCAGTGCCTGGCAATCTGGCCAGGCAAAGGGGACACATACACCTAAGAACAAGGGCAAACTGACACTTAAGTAAAAACGTATTAGTTAACATCAGCATAAAGACAGAATTAAACACAAATCCTAATTTCTGTATTATAGCAGTGTCAGCTGCCTCCTTCTGCAAAGTCAGCTCCCACCTACATCCACCTGCTATGTAACACCACCCAGCCTTCTGATCACCCACCAGAGATCTCCACATTAGAGACCAATCCTGCCCACACCCAAAACCACATGAAAGACACAGGTACCCTGAGTATGCAAATGAAGAGAGTACTAAGGATCTAAAAGTCTCAGTGCGCCACATTTTCATGTGAGTGCATTTCTGAACTGTGTTAGAAATCAAACAATGCAATTCCGCATGGATGATCGCTTCAGGTCCAAATGCTTTGGCTGAACATGTGCACAGTACAATATGTGTGTTAAGTTAAATGCTAAGAGGCATTCTGGTTGGCTCTGAGCTGGGGGCGGGATGGTGCCTTCAATCCAGTCAATGCAAAGTCTGAAAGAGCAGGTCACTGAGGTACTGAACAGGGTGACATGACTCACACTGGCTACGTGTACGTTAGCGAAAATGAGTGCTGAGATATCGTGAGATATCATGAAGTTTGTGTGATAATGTTAGCGCTGGGGCCCGCTTGACCCCCTGCAAATTCTATCCCGATAGAATGTCACTGCATATTTGTGTGTGAATGTCTTCTACTTCCCAGAAGTTAATGAAGGCACACCATAACCACACGTGAAAAGCAAAAAAACAAACAAAAAAAAATTTACAAAAGTAATGGGGCCATTAGCATTGTGATGCTTTCAGTAATCAAAGTAATTTTTTCTGAATTACTTTGCTGTTATGTTGTGGAACGCAGTCTGGTCTGTCTGATCAAGAAGTGCAGCATTTGTTAGGTACCACTGCTGAGGACTGGCATAACCTGAACGCGCATAACCTGAAGTCACTCTTTCTGAGACCGAAAACCCAACTATGCTATTCAAATGTCAACAAATAAAGCACATTAATAAGTACTACTATACCTGCCACAGTCAACTGCCCAAAAAATAGTAAAAATGGATTGTCCGGCCCCCGAACTCAGGAAGGGATGCTACTCTCACTGTCCATCACCCAAAGCTACACACCCCAACAGCAACCTGTGAAGGATAACATCAAAAAAAAGGGAAAAAAAACACACCAGCGTGGCATGGAAATGCGAAAACATATTTCATAAAAAATAAACATAATAATAATTTAAAATTGGTGTTAAATCCCCAAGAAGCCCCACACACCAGGGTGACACGAGAGCACTGGAGGTACACCTACTGCTGAGAGAAGACCCGAAACGGTGTTCTGTTCCCGCCTCGCGCAACCCCCAAATACGGCACAAGTCCGACAGAATGAAAAGTGCCTGCAAGGACACCAAGAGGAGTTGGACCATGCAGAAGGTTAAGGAGGATTATTGAGTGTCGGTAAGGTGCTACATTTCTGTGAATGTATTTTGGCTTCCCATATATACTCCCGAAATGAGAAAGTAATGCCAATTTTACAGACTCCCTATGTGCAAATCGCAAAATTGTACTGAAACGTGAAACAGAAAACACCACATATTTTCATTATATACATTGTATGTTAGGGTCTTTGTGTATTTATACACGCACACACACACACACACACACACACACACATAAACACGCCACATGCTACAGAACACTGATATCACACTCTGGCCTTCAATCACAACACACAAGCAGGATGTTCCAGTGTGTGGAAATTAGTTGTGTCTGTGTTTGTGTGTGTCTCTATATATATACACATACAAATATACGTATGCATAAGTCATATATTATGTTAATGCTTAAACATATATACAAAAATCCGTATGAAGATGTCAGGTTTTTTACTAAACTTTATCAAACTCTCCGATGCCCAAAGAGAAAAATTCGCAAACACGTCTTTTTGGATACTCAACTAACTCAGAACCATATATTTCACATCCATGATCTCCAGACCTGAGGTACAATGTCCACTGGTTCACTTTTATGGTGAACAAAAACTGATGACAGTGCTCATACAGCTCTGAGACCTTTTCTTATGTCCTCGAAATCTCCAATCTCTTCGGAGGTGTGATTCTCCACCATGCAGTCAGTTAGCTTCTACACAAAACAACTTTTTTTTCCCTTGAACAACCAAACACATTTTGTGACGCTTCCATGTTTTACACATTCTGGCAACAGCTCGTGTCAAAAAAAGAGGCTTTTCTATCTCATCATCTTAGCTGCAATGACAAACCTTGTCCAGTACGTTCTGTGTTACTGCAAAAAGAAGAAAATCCATACATCTATTGCAATTTCTGAAACCGCTCATCTTATTCAGGGTTGTGGGCATCTAGAGCCTAACTCTGAGGCTACAGGCACAAGGCAGGGAACAACTCAGGATGGGGCGCCAAACCATCGCAGGGCACAAGAAAATCATAAAAAGGATTAGAATGGTCTTTTATGCAGTCATGCCATTAAATCTGACCATCTCCCCAATAAATGTCCCAATCGCTCATGTGGCATCACAGTGGCGTCAGGCCGTTCCAGAGTCTTTCTACACTAGAGTGTCATCTTTCATTATGGCTGCTTATCAAAAAGACAACTATTAGTTTCTAATAGAAAGCAGTGTGCTTTCCAGGGTTCTAATTGCAGAAAAGCAAATCTGAAATAAATAAGTGTTAAACGATGTTAAACAAGGCAAAAACCCAGATAAGGCTCAGTGAAATCAGCCAACTGCTTTCCAGACAGCAGTGTCAGTCAAAGAGCTTCCATCGTGTTCACATATGGAGATACTCCATTTGAGTAGTGAGTATTGTGTAGTTGTGTAATACACACATTCATCCATTTTCCAAACCGCTTATCCTACTGGGTTGCGGGGGGTCCGGAGCCTATCCCGGAAGCAATGGGCACGAGGCAGGGAACAACCCAGGATGGGGGGCCAGCCCATCGCAGGGCACACTCACACACCATTCACTCACGCATACACAATTAGCAACTCCAATTAGCCTCAGCATGTTTTTGGACTGTGGGAGGAAACCGGAGCATCCGGAGGAAACCCCACGATGACATGGGGAGAACATGCAAACTCCACACACATGTGACCCAGGCGGAGACTCGAACCCAGGTCCCAGAGGTGTGAGGCAACAGTGCTAACCACTACACCACCATGCTGCCCTAGTTGTGTAATCATTTATGCAATTGATTACATGAAAAAAATCTACCTGAGCTTGCAGCTGTCACATGAGATTAATTTCACAACTTCTCTTACTGAAAGGTGTTATCCATTAATCAGCTTCTGGCAATTAACAAACAAGGACTAAAATAAGGATCTGTTCCCATAAACCCAAGTTATGCAATTTTCACTCCATCTAGATCAGCCAAATAATCCCATCACAGGTCACCTCTACATGCACACACCTCCTCCTGTGCCTGTTTAGTCAGCCACCTGCCTCTTCTCACAGAACGATCAGCATGCCTCCTGTAGCATCATGCCATGCTTCGGAGGACAGCACGCTTCACTCGTTTCCACCCAGCTGACAGTACACATCACTCTAGAGTAGGGAAGGGCAGTTTTACCCAGAAAGGGCCGCTGTGTGTGCGGGTTATCGCTGCAACTCCCTAATTAGGTTACTAATTAGAGGACTGATTGGCTGAAGAGTCCTCGCACCTGGGTTTGAACAGCTGACCTAAAGGTTACCCCAAAAACCCGCACAGACACCGGCCCTTTGCGGATTTGATTGGCCACCCCTGCTCTACAGCACTGTTGCCCAATCCAGTCTTTGGGGACCCACAGACAGTCCACGTTTTTCACCCTCCCAGCTCCCTGTCAGACAGTCCACATTTTTGCTCCGGGAGCTGGGAGGGAGCAAAAACATGGACTGGCTGTGGGTCCCCAAGGACCAGATTGGGAAACACAGAGTGATGAGAGGTTGAGAAGCCCAGCAGACCCAACGGAACTTGATCCAGTCTGGGCTTCCTCACCACTGGCACCTAATGCATTCTAGCTGAGATCAAACTCAGGTTGGGTGCACCTCCCTTTGACAAGGGCTCTCCTGGGAAAGCTCAAAGATTAATAACAAAAAAAAACTTCTACAAAGGGCAACATGAGAAATATCTATTTAGCATTTTATCCTGCGTTCAATTAACTAGGGAAGCTATAGAACTGCCTTGTGTGTTAATAACAGGTAGTGTAGGTGGTGCTGTTGGCTACTGACAAACATGTGAGGAAGGTGAGACTGTGAAGATGAAGTTGCACAGGGTGAGCTGGATGCTGCATCCCAAATGCTGTGGCAGTGCTTACGAGCCACAGCACCGCCTTCGTAGCAGAGCCCCGCGTTTCCATTGAGACCCGGAACAAAGACCTGCAGAGACGCACTACTGCCTCATTTTTCGGCAGAACCCTCTCACTCCCCTTGGCAACCATTGAAGTTCTAGGCGAAAAGAGCAAGTATTATACTGTCATCCCATCAAGACCAAGCTCTTCTACGGACTAAAGCACGCATTTACCAGCAAGCCAAGGGAGAACACTGACTCTCCAGTTTACATACTAAACATTGTTTACTGACAGTACTGCTCATCCTATTGGCTTTCAGATTAAATAAAAAATTAGCAGAAAACCCAAAGCACATTCCCATATAAAAGAGCTACGACGGCTCCACGCTACACTAAACCAAAGTAATCCACAGAGGCTTCCATGCCCAACCCAGTACGAGAACATCCCTTTAAAAGCTATTCAGTATCTGCACTGGCTTTTCTTTAAAGTGACCTTAAATATCCATCGTTCTGGGTAACCCATGTGCGGCAAAGCATGACAGGCTCTAGGACTGATGTGTACGCTCAGCTTTGATCAAAAGCTCCCTCGGCTCCGATGGCCAGGGAGCATCCTGAAGCAGGAGCAGCGTGCAAGTTGTCAGTTATCTCTTCTTACACGTGAAGTGAGAGCAGGCCCCATAAATAGCCACCAAACATAAGAATCGACATATAAAAGTGCACAAGTTCACACGACGCAAACTGAGTTAGGACAAGGAACGGGGCAGCTGACATCATGTAAACTCCCACTTATGGCCTTGTTGCCATGGAAACAAACAGTGGGCGGGGGGGGGGTCTGCCCTTGCCAACCCGTACAATCGGTACATTGTTGATGCTCTAAACTAAGAGGCATAACCTAAGACCTGCCGGTAGTGTTGCACGACATTGCTGCACCTGGTTCCAGGGTTCTCAAAGGGTCCATCTTTTCTAGCGTGTTTTGTTGAAACGCCGAATGTGGCCACTGTCACGATTAAGTCTTATCTCTTCCTCTGCCTAGGATAACACGAAATGCAGCGCGTTCTTCTGCTTTGAGGAGAAATGAGCAGTAAGGTGGCTCTTAAGAGGAAATTAAAGTCACAAACAGGTATGGTTGACCCTCTTATCTACCTAACAAATACAACAGCATTGATTCGCCATGTAATACCAAGTGCAAAGAACCCCAAAGTCCTAAAGTAAAGAAAAGTAATTTGATAACAAAAATACTAACGGACAAATAGCCTACAGTACAGTTATCTGGTTTGAAAACAAAACGAAATACCAAATAAAAGCTGAGTGTGTTTTTCAACTCTCTCTATTAGTTAAAGTTCTCTCAGCATTCATTTCCCTATAATTGACCGGCCTTCGATGCAAATTTTGACCTCCTGAGGAATAAAAGAGGGCTTGGGCAGTGTCAACGGGGGCTCCTCGTCTGACTTCTCCACCTGGCGGCCCTCTGGGGCAGACCACCTCCGCTTCCTGCCTGTAGGTCTGTCAGCTCCACCTGGATCCGCCAAGGGTGTCTGCGCCGACGAGCTTTTCTTATCTTCACATGCCAGTTCCCCGTTTTCCAAGACAGCCTGGGCGCAGGTGGGTTCCACCATCCCAACAGTACTCCTGGGCCACTGCTTTGGCCCGTTGTCCCGCTCCCCGGAGTGACTCCCCCTGCTCCGGCACCCTGAGTCCACCTTATGGGGCTTAGCCAGGGAGTCACCATTGCTGTCTGCCGAGTCCAGAGTCTGACTTCTCCGCAGGGAGCCGTTCTTCAAGTTCTTGAGGGTGAGGGAGATGCAGACATCGCCCACAGACAGCTTAGCGCACGACAGCTCAAACAGCTGGGTGGTTCTGTCCGGGCAGCAGGACGACCAGCCCTGGCCGAACACGAAGAAGGGATATTCCAGCAGAACCTCCACACTCACCTGGCAGGGAGAGACAGAAGAAGGTTATGAGAGACACGTATACAGACCAAAATTTGAGTGGGATTTTCTGGTGTTCCTTAAGCGATGTGATCAGTCAGAAAGCACAGAAGAAACAAGTATGGTAAAACTGGCCAAGATGAGAGACCAGACAGCAGATCCAGGCAAGTACATCGCTCTTTCAAAAGTGATTCTGGGAGAACAAGCTGAAACCAGCCAAACAGTCTGTGTTGTACGTGTCCATTTGTCAAGTGTTTTGTATGTAGTGTCCTAATATCCAGCTATTATAATGTCAGACTAAATGGAGTAAAACGTTCCGACATGGGGTGTATAACGTGAAAGAATTCTGCCTGTGGTGAGCAAGGGAAGCCTGGAACAACGGCTCCTCTGTGTCCTTTAATAACGGCCCCACGTGAGAGTATGAGAGTGTGGCCGCCTGGACATGTCTGCTAAACCACGGGACTAGGATGGGTGTGTCTTTAGAAAATGACGTCACTGCACAGCAAGAGACTTATGGGGAAATGTTCCTTCAGTGTGTATTCAGCGATTGGGACTTTGACGTGATCAATGAATGGTTAATGTCTTACCTCCGGGAGAAATCCCACAATAAACAGATCTGGTCTGAAATGATCAGTGCTGTGCACTAATATAGCTAATGGTACAGTTAATATTTGAAACCACAACCAGCCGATCAGTTCAAAACCAGGCATGCAACCAGCAGAAAGAATTATAACAGAATATAATGGAAATAATAATAAAATTACAACACTATGTTTGTTCCTGAAAGATGGAAATGTTAATATAAAAAAGATATAACTTTATTTTTCTGCATTTATATTGCTGTGTTATCTCACCTGTGCCCTGTGCTCCCCGACTGCAAACTGAATAATGGCGGAATTGGGCGTCTGGCTGCCATCGATTCGCTCCACCGTGCTGGAGTCGATCTTCAGCTCGCCGCTGATCTCTGCGCTCTGGATGAAATCCTCGGTCTTCAGGTCCTCCACACGCTTCAGCTCGCCGTCTGCCAGCTGAATGATGGAGCCCTTCATGAAGTAGGGGGGCAACGAGGGGCAGGAAGAGGGCGGTGGTGGCGAGGCGGGCGGGGGCGAGGCCAGGACGCCTGCAGCAGGTGTGGCTGAAACCATGGGCAGGTGGAGCTCGGTCTGCACCACGGCAGCCGCGTGGTAGGGGGCCAGGGACTGGTGCTCTCCAGGGCGGAACACCTCGCACTTGGGGAGGGTTGCAGCCACGTAGGCTTGAGGCAGCGCCGTGGAGAATGGCTGGGTGACGGTGGAGGCCACTGGCGGGGGTGGCTCCAGCTCGGGAGCTGTGCCGCTGCTGACCGGGATGAGCAGTGGCTGACTGGCGGGAATGAGCAGGTGCTGGGGAAGTCCAGCATGGTAGCTGACTGGCTGCTGCTGTGCCTGGCTGGCCCCTGCGATGTAGCCGATGATGGGTGGCTGGCCTGCGGGGTAGAAGCCGGCCGTCGGGAGGCCCATGGGCAGTGTCTCTGTGGTCTGCACCGCCTGGATGACGGTGGGAGGGGGCTGGGAGGCTGCCGGAGCCTTCGGGCCCTCCAGCGAGGAGAAGCTGAAAGGGGAGGTGCGGGAGATGGGCTTCCCCGGGCCACACCTCTCCGTGTGGCTGGTCGATTTCTCCAGGCTCCCCTCTATGTTGCCGCCGCGCCCATGGTTGTTGGGCACCAGTGTCAGTGAGGTCCGCAGTGCCGGCGTGTCTTTCGCATAATCGGCGTGGAGCACGACCTGCCTGGCATCGTAGTGGTGCTGTTGGTGCTGGCTGGAGCCTCCCTTGACCCCGCCTACCTGCTTGGGTCGGCCAGCGTCCGGCATAGAGACGTAGTGCCGGCTCTTCTCCACCTCACCATTCAGCAGCTCTCGTCCGTTTCCATCCGCTTTCTCGGCACCAGACCCATCAGTGTACCGGACCACTACTTGCGAAGGGGCAAGGGTGAGGGTCTGGGGAACAACGGCAGGGTTGGGGTGGAGGTGCAGGGGCACATGGGCAGCGGACGTGGGGAGAGCCCTGGCTGCGACGCTCAGGGGGGTGCTGGCAATCTGCACGTACTGGCTGGCCGGGTGCACGGGGTGGGGGAGCGATGGGAGGACTCCGGCCGCGAGCAGACCCGGCGAGCCGCTCAGCTGCGGGTGCTGCTCTGCTCTAGAAGCCGACGAGATGCCGTAACCCTCCAGCTGGGGGCGCTGCGTGGTGACGGCTGGAGCTGATGTAATTGTAGAGGAGGAGATCACCTGCGAGGAGATGTACCCGGCATAGGGCCCCGTGAAGGCCGGGCTGATGAACTGCACACTGGGGGGCAGCTGGGCGTACTGGATTGCCCCCCCATGTTGCGAGAGGGGTGAGGAGTACACAGCAGAGAGGGACGTGAGCGCCGCCCCTGAGGTCAGAGAGGTGGAGGAGGATTGGGGAGAGTGCTCAGCGATGGCAGGGAGGGGGTTTTGCGGGGGGGCGGTGTCGTCGTCAGCGGGGGTGGGGCCGTGCCTGATGGCGCTCTGCCTGCTGGCCATGCTGGCGAGCCATGCCAAGTTATCCCCTCGCAGAGCCTCACTGCCAGCCGTGGCCCCCACCGGCTTCTCCTCCAGTGCCAGTATCTCCCGCTTCTTCGGAGGTAGACATTCATTGCTCCGTTCTTGGTTCGACTTCATGTTTAGTCTCTGGTCACCCCTCCCCCCCCTCCCCCCCGTCTTGTGCTCCTGACCTGCTTCCTTTCTTTCCTCCCCTTGGCCCCCCCTTCCTCCGATATCCCTCTATGTCTTTGAGCTTCTAAGCGCCGCCCACCCAATAGCTTGCTGGCTGAGCCGTCAGTCCTCAGTGTCCGGCTGGAGCGGACCTCAGGCCGAAGCTTGGGACATGGCACCTGCAATCATGGAGCGATCTTGGGACTTCATGAGGAATCATCTCCTTCCGAGTTGGGGGCACCCACGGCAGCGGCAGTGATCTGTGGGGCGAAGGACGCACACTCAGGTTCCACCGATGCAGGACATGACCTTCTCATAGGAAATTCACTGTACAAGCTAGGAACCTGCCTACACCTACACCACTAACTCTCATGCTAAGCTAGCAGGAGCACAGAAACACACATTACCACACATTACCGCTTCCTGCAAATGCAGAGTGACGGCACCTTCTGCTGGGCCTGAGACAGGACACCTTGGTTCGTTAGTTAACAGTCCATCTGTAGCCCTGCACCCTGCTGCCCATGAGCATACAATCAAAACACTGTAACTTTAAAAAGTCATTCGCATGGTTTAAAAATTCCCCTTTTGAATATGCATTTCTTTCATGTACATTTTTCATGTGTTTTCCTCCTTGTATATTAGAAATGAAGGTAAATAACAGAAAGAAACTTACGCCCTCTGCTGGCCAGACTTGAGAGTGACTCTGAGCTTGCTAAACCCCAAAGTGTGCTGTGAATCTCTGTGTTCTGTCATGGTTATAATAGCTGGTGCAGCTGTCAACGTTGATGGATTAGAGCACCGTAAAATATGCTGCATGCTCTCAGAAATAGGAAACTGCAGACATGCGGTACCTTCAACAGCCACAACCAGAGGGATCGAGCTGCAGCTTGGGCCCCAGACACTTCTCCAAAACATACTGACAGTGATTTGCTTAAAAACAAGCTTTGCAAGCCAACCCTCCACACAAAGACACAACACCGTGCATTTCTTAGCTGCCAGGAAGCCATATCTGTTTTTTTTTCACTGAACTAAAACTTGAACTTAGAAACTGTTCACAAAATAATCCAGTATCATGTCTTCAATATAAAAATAGCATAACTTTTTACTATGACAGATTGTTTATGTATCACTGGCATAGAAATGACTCAGCATTTTATATCTGCCTGGAAATCTCTTCCATAGGGAAAGACCTGAAATGCTGACACTTTTAGACATACTATATCGAGCCTTGATGCATCATTAGATTTTTTGTGTGTGTGTGTGGGGGGATTCGTATGGCTCTTGGTTTTTTTTTGTCACAACAAAAATAAAAAACAAGTGCATGCAGGAGTGTAAAGCACCAAGAGAATCCGTTACTACCCCTCCCTCTTCAAGTGCCGTGTGGGGGTTACCCTCCTCGGAAAAGTTGGTGTTTCCATAGTAACCTCCCAAGAAGTAACAGGAAACCGTGCAGCATGAACGGGCAGGTGCCCTGGTTTTACATGGGGCGTTCTCGCTCAAAGCACTCTGCTGACGGTGCCATCCAGACACACGGCCCTCTAGAACGATGCCGCTTGTGAGACACTTACGAGACCCGGCCCAAAGCTCAGCAGAACCTGTCAGTAAAAATCAGCAACCCGTGGAGGGCGACATAAGGACGGAGGCGAGGAAACGAGCCGGGACCGCTGAGAAGCATTCCGGTACTCCAATATGGAAAACTATTGCTAGAACCCCGCACTACAGAACGCAGAACAACACATCCTTTCCCACTGGTTCTGACAGCATGTTTGCACCTAATTGCCCCAGAGATGGTGGGCGGTCCCACCCAATGGATGGCGGGTCCTCTGCTTGCTGAAGGAATTAAGTGAAAAACATGCAAGCCCATTCAATCGATAGCTGCTGCTCAGACACCAGAGATGATGATGACATCACAAAGACCACCTGAACACCACCACTGCAAAACAATAATAACATCAGATACTTTACTGATCCCCATGGGGGAATTCTCTTTGTGCCCCCCCCCAACTTGCCCTCTGTAGGTGAGTGCAAGCCATGAAAGACAGTCACCCATCGCAGCTCCCAGGGAGCTGGGGGTTAAGGGCCTTGCTGAAGGACCCTCAGATGTGCTAAGGCCAGGCTTGAACCAGAGCACACCCAGGTCAGGTACAGACAGGCCCTTCATTCTCAGTGAGCACTAGAGGTCATTTTAATTGTTAATGAAAATCAAGGATGTAGAAGCAGGGCCACGAAAGGTTGAAGACATCAACGGGGAGGCCCTAGCCCTTGGGAGCTCACTTGGTATCCTCCATGCACACCACATAGCAGGAGGCTACGTCCTCACAGTTACTGTCACTGCTTGGTGCCACAGAGCCAGCTGGGTACACCACGTAGCAGGAGGCTACGTCCTCACAGTTACTGTCACTGCTTGGTGACGTAGAGCCAGCTGGGCACACCACTTAGCAGGAGGCTACGTCCTCACAGTTACTGTCACTGCTTGGTGACGTAGCGCCAGCTGGGCACACCATGTAGCAGGAGGCTACGTCCTCACAGTTAGTGTCACTGCTTGGTGACGTAGAGCCAGCTGGGCACACCACGTAGCAGGAGGCTACGTCCTCACAGTTACTGTCACTGCTTGGTGACGTAGCGCCAGCTGGGAACACCACGTAGCAGGAGGCTACGTCCTCACAGTTACTGTCACTGCTTGGTGACGTAGAGCCAGCTAGGCACACCACGTAGCAGGAGGCTACGTCCTCACAGTTACTGTCACTGCTTGGTGACGTAGAGCCAGCTGGGCACACCACTTAGCAGGAGGCTACGTCCTCACAGTTACTGTCACTGCTTGGTGACGTAGCGCCAGCTGGGCACACCACGTAGCAGGAGGTTACGTCCTCACAGTTACTGTCATTGCTTGATGACGTAGCGCCAGCTGGGCACACCACTTAGCAGGAGGCTACGTCCTCACAGTTACTGTCACTGCTTGGTGACGTAGAGCCAGCTGGGCACACCACTTAGCAGGAGGCTACGTCCTCACAGTTACTGTCACTGCTTGGTGACGTAGAGCCAGCTGGGCACACCACGTAGCAGGAGGCTACGTCCTCACAGTTACTGTCACTGCTTGGTGCCGTTAAAAAACATGCGCTTGCCCTTTACTGGTGGTTAGCAAATGCAGCGTTTGGTCAGTCGAGCCGTTTCATCTTTTTCGCGGTGCAACATAAACTGAGTGTCTCCATAAACATCAGAAGCACCACGGCCTCACACCTCCAGGGCTGAGGGTTTGACTGCCGCCCCCCCTGCATGTAAGGGTTTCTTCCCAGTCTATAAACATATGGTCAGCAGTCTCTAAAGAGTGTGACTGGCATCCCGTCCAGGGTGTGCCCAGTGCCTCCCGGGACTGACTCCAGCCTCACCACAATCCCCCAGCCGGCAAGTGGCTATGGAAAGTGCGCAGCTGAAAAATGTTACCAGTTATTAGTCCCCAAAACAAAAAGTATCATCATTCGCTTCAATAATGTGTGCGAAGTTCACTGGAAAATACAGCTTCTTAACAGAACTTGGCACAGTACCTGTGATGTCATACCAGTGATGGGATGTTGCCATGGACACAATTTAAAACACTAAGTAATAGTACCTGTGCTGCTCTAGGTCACATGGAAAGATGTGGCTCATAAAGGGCCAGTGGCTTAAACTAACAAAAATGCAGTGTGGGACAAGGTACGGCACTGAGACTACATATTTTGTGAATTTGCTTTGAGAGTAGAGGGGGATAAAAATAAACTGTAGTAGCAAAATAATGGTTCGCAACTGGGAAAAATTTTGGCTTGTGGGCGAGAAGCTGCCCTCCTGCCCTAGTGTTGAATTTCAGGCCTGTAGCTGGAGGAAACACGTGTGAAGAACGCAGAGGATCACCCCTGTGCTGAAGCAGCAACATCGTTCCTGCCAAACGCTCTGGGAGATGAACATGCAAGAGCTGCGGTTGAGGGAGCTGATGGCTTAAGTAGAGGCGACCAGGGGAGAAAGCAGGGCGATGGAGGTAGGAAGGGGAGGAAGGCCAGCCTCACCCCACCTACAGAGAGCAGCCCCTCATGGCAGGGAGACCCCATTCCAGAGGATTCGCTGCTTCACCTTCAACTCCACCTCAACAGCTCTCTTAAGGAGCAATTGGGAAGCAGGAAGTCATCACAGAGGGCCTACCCTCAGGTACACCCCCCTCCTTTTTTACCTGGCCTGCAGAATCGCAAACGAGCAGCCGCCTGCCCTGAGATCACGACAGATTATGCCAGCCTTTCACCGTGGTGGGGAGATAGGCTCTCCAGATGAGCAGCACGTCACACTTCATCCCTAATCTGTAGATTCTCGCAGCCTGAACACCATTCTGCTTACACACACACACACACACACACTTGAATTCATATCTTTGTAGGGATCGCCCATTCATTTCTATGGGAAAACCCCTAATCCCGGCAATGACAACCTTAAGCCCTACACAGCCCTATCCTTAACCATAAATAACCAAACAAAACAAAACAGGACTATTGGCACTTTTAGTTTTTTCATTGCAGCCAAAAAATTTTATCATGTCGAGCTTCTCCTTGTGGGGACCAAAAAAATGTCCCCTCAATGTCAAAATAACACATTGTGGGGACATTTACAATGTAATATATACATGACCACACACACACACACACACGCACAATCACACACACACACACACACACACACACCAACTTCACTAGCCCCAGACAATCCAGGGCAAAAGTGTTTGTGATGTTTAATATGTTTCATGTGCTTTAATTTGTTGCTGCCTGTTGTCGCTGCTGGGGTAAAGGTCAGGCCAAGAGGTGGGCAAATTCCGCCTGTCTGAGGGTCCTGCAGAGCTCGTCAGGATTGTGCACTTCAAAGACCAGCACTATGCTGAAAAACTCAAACCTACAAAAACAAATACGACTTTCTGGCGTTTTAACCACATTGTTCTCATTGTTCTCCCCCTGGCCATGTGACACACTGCAGCATCCACTGTACTCCACATTAGTCAGTCACTGTGTCAGGCCAGCTGGTCTGGAGACACCTCACTCCCATATCACAGTGCTGTCAGATGAGTTGGGACTTGTGGGTAAACCCCACACCCCACCAGGGTATCTGCAGAGGTCTCCTCCCGTGGCCCCCCCCAGCCCCCAGTCACCTGCATCTGCTGTCCCCTGTCATCATCACCAGAACGAAACTATGAACGTAAAACATTTGAAGAAATAACATAATGCCAATGCATGATGAAAAACAGAGGTGAGCAAAATACTCCATACATAACTGTGCAACTGAAAGAGCGAGCGCATGCACGCTCATGCGCCTGAAAAGCGACAATGAGAAGATCACAGGAGGGACAGCATCCAGGGAGCTCCAACAGCCACGTTTCAGAAAAGCACTGGATCCCTGGTACCAAGCCTCACCCCCCATCGAAGACCTAATTCCCCTAGGTGACACACTATCTGGCTGCTAATTTTAGCCCCCAGGGGGGAGGGGTGTTAGTGTGTGACCAGTCCTCGTCATGCCAAAGCAGAAGACCACTACACTGTAACCCCCCCCCCCCCCCCCCCAGCACGCAGCTCCACTCACAGATGGCTGGCCCTTTAAGAGGCGGGCAGCGGGTCCAGACTAGACAGCGATCACAAACAGCACCGTCGCTGCCTTCACAATGATTCGTGCATCGTCGTTCCCTAAAATCACTCGCGACATAGAGCCAAAGAAAGTGAGTGAGAGAGAGCAAGACAGAGAGGGAGAGAGAGAGGGAGGGAGGGAGAGAGCAGGACAGAGCACAGAGTTCCCTTTCAACAAGCAATATCTGCAAAGCTGCATGACTTGCATTTTCATTTTCTTCAAAAGTCCAGGTCGCTGCTGAGATCACACTCGATGGATGCCATGTCCCCCAAGGCACATAGCACAGAGGTGCGTTTCTGCATGTGCGTGTGCGCATTACGGAAGGTGCGCGGCTCAGCACTGTACACCCTCGGAGAGAAAGGCGACACCACCGGCGCTGTAAAGCCACTCACCCGCATCCCCAAATCCTCGCATTTTACGAGTCACGTCGTCCTCAGCCCCAATCCGGGAAAACACCCTCGTCTTTCTGGGCTCTCTTCGTCTGGATATTTTTTCCTGCTATTGTTTTTGTTCGGTCCCAAGAAAAATGGGAAAAGGGAAAAAGCCAGGCTGTGAGTTGGGCGGCCGAGGGGCCATCAGGAATGGGCCCGGCGGACGAGACGCGGCGCGGCGCGCTGTAAAAGAGCCCTGTCCTGGCCCGGCACGGCGCTATGCGAGGCCGCCGGCTACCCAAGCTCCCCACAGTACTCCACCACCACAGCTCCGCCCACTGCTCTCTCCGTCAGCTTCATCAGGTATTCATTCAAAAAACACACACACTCTGCTTGGCAGCGTGCCCGGACTACGCTCACATGGAGAGGACGAGCGAGAGGGAGAGTGAGAGCGAGGGGGGTAGAGAGCGAGAGAGTGGAGAGAAACGAGGAGGAGGGGTGAAATAGGCGAGGGTGGGAGACGAGTTTTCTCTCACACACACACAGAATTAATCCCCCTAGGGAGTCAATACACTAGGCTTTTTTCCTCTTATCTTCCCCACCGAACATGCAGAAGGGTTTGTTTTTCTCCATGGGGAGAGGTGAAAACTTACCCCCCCTTGTTTTCCACTGGCTTGTGCAAGAGTTAGCACAACACATGTCCAGCCCAGAAGTCAGCCTCCAGAGCTCATCCCAAAATACCCCAACACCCCCCCCACCCTCGAATCTGACTGACTGACTACCACCCCCTGCAGGTGGGGGCAGGTAAAAGATAACCAGCTCAGTCTTTCCTCACTTCAAGCAGGTTTTTTCACCAGCCGCTGCCATTCTTGCCAGCCCTCCCGCATTACATGGGAGATCCCCACCCCCCGCCCCCCGCATCTGCGGCTTTGTGCGGCGACACCCTCCCCGTCAAAGCCGGTGAGATCTGCTCTCGCCCAGGGAGGGGCATATGCGCAGGAACAAAGAACACATGCCGTGAAGCAGTGCACAATAGCACGTGTGCGACGCACGCACACTTTCAATCGCGTGCACACCCAGACGCACGCACACTTTCAAACGCGTGCACACCCAGACGCACGCACACTTTCAAACGCGTGCACACCCAGACGCACGCACACTTTCAATCGCGTGCACACCCAGACGCACGCACACTTTCAATCGCGTGCACACCCAGACGCACGCACACTTTCAAACGCGTGCACACCCAGACGCACGCACACTTTCAATCGCGTGCACACCCAGACGCACGCACACTTTCAATCGCGTGCACACCCAGACGCACGCACACTTTCAAACGCGTGCACACCCAGACGCACGCACACTTTCAATCGCGTGCACACCCAGACACACGCACACTTTCAAACACGTGCACACCCAGACGCAAGCACACTTTCAAACGCGTGCACACCCAGACGCACGCACACTTTCAATCGCGTGCACACCCAGACACACGCACACTTTCAAACGCGTGCACACCCAGACGCACGCACACTTTCAAACGCGTGCACACCCAGACGCACGCACACTTTCAAACGCGTGCACACCCAGACGCACGCACACTTTCAATCGTGTGCACACCCAGACACACACACACTTTCAAACGCGTGCACACCCAGACGCACACACACCTTCAATCGCGTGCACACCCAGACGCACGCACACTTTCAAACGCGTGCACACCCAGACGCACACACACTTTCAATCGCATGCACACCCAGACGCACGCACACTTTCAAACGCGTGCACACCCAGACGCACGCACACTTTCAAACGCGTGCATGCCCAGATGCACGCAGACCCAGGGGCCACAGATAAGAAGAGCAATCTGGGAAACAATAAGGATGTTTGTTTGCAGTGTCCCCTACCTCTCATTTCCAAATTCTGAGTCAGAGGAAACCAAACCCCGTCCTCAGTCTTTTCTTTCCGCCCGCTGATTCACACAGCCAGAGCAGACAGCAGCTGAGCACATCGCCCACACTGTTTACCGTTCGGCCATGGCTGTAAGGCAAGGACAAAGGCCGACCACTCCACAGTGGTCTGGGGGCCCCATCGTCCGAATTGAACACAGTTATTGGGCTCCAACAGTCTGCCACAGGAGCGCAAATCGAGACTCTGTATTCAGCCAAGGCCTCGGGCTGCAGATTTAGCAGGGAATGAGACTGGAAACTACCAAAGAACGCAAGATGAATCCAGAGTGTTCCAGTCAGCAGCTGAATCAAACCTCTGTCGAGGCTGGCATGCCCTTTGTATGCGCTACCTCAAATCAAACAGGAAGGACCTAGCATTCACATTCCGGCCTTCCTCCTTCTCCAAAGGATTGGATTGGACACGCCTGGTCTCATACCATCATGAAAGCACCAGCAGTACCTAGGCCTTAAATACACACCAGTCTCAATGATCAATTGCCTTCCAAAGGGACAAGATGGCACAGACAGCAAGGCGGGCCAACAGCAGAGAAACATTGCATCGCCCAGGCATCTTCATTAAGACCAGAGCCATTCACTTCACCACGAAAACAAGGCGTCATTAATCCCAGATCAGCTCTGAACCTTGTCCACAGCCAGGCTGCTGACAAGTAAGAGCATGCTCTGCACCCCATCACTCTGCTAATAAAATAAAAAAAGAGTCAGGTCAACCTGCCAAATGAACCTGTCTGTGCTCGAACAGCGATGTCACACTACATTCCCGGTTAACCAATTTGGGTATCAGTCATGGGGAGAATCTGGTAGCAAAGCACCTGGCTACAGACTTAAGAGGAAGTCCACCTGAGAAATGACACAGATCCATTCAAACCAGAGCGCCAAGAAAACCCAGATGAAGGAATGCCTTAAGGGATCTTTTGGAATGCCTTAAGGGCTCTTTTGGAATGCGTTAAGGGATCTTTTGGAATGCCTTAAGGGATTTTTTGGAATGCCCTAAGGGATCTTTTGGAATGCCTTAAGGGATATTTTGGAATGCCTTAAGGGCTCTTTTGGAATGCCTTAAGGGATCTTTTGGAATGCCTTAAGGGAACTTTTGGAATGCCTTAAGAGATCTTTTGGAATGCCTTAAGGGCTCTTTTGGAATGCCTTAAGGGATCTTTTGGAATGCCTTAAGGGAACTTTTGGAATGCCTTAAGGGATCTTTTGGAATGCCTTAAGGGAACTTTTGGAATGCCTTAAGGGATCTTTTGGAATGCCTTAAGGGCTCTTTTGGAATGCCTTAAGGGATCTTTTGGAATGCCTTAAGGGCTCTTTTGGAATGCCTTAAGGGATCTTTTGGAATGCCCTAAGGGATCTTTTGGAATGCGTTAAGGGATCTTTTGGAATGCCTTAAGGGCTCTTTTGGAATGCCCTAAGGGCTCTTTTGGAATGCCTTAAGGGCTCTTTTGGAATGCCTTAAGGGATCTTTTGGAATGCCTTAAGGGATCTTTTGGAATGCCCTAAGGGATCTTTTGGAATGCCTTAAGGGCTCTTTTGGAATGCCTTAAGGGATCTTTTGGAATGCCTTAAGGGATCTTTTGGAATGCCCTAAGGGCTCTTTTGGAATGCCCTAAGGGCTCTTTTGGAATGCCTTAAGGGATCTTTTGGAATGCCCTAAGGGCTCTTTTGGAATGCCCTAAGGGATCTTTTGGAATGCCTTAAGGGATATTTTGGAATGCCTTAAGGGATATTTTGGAATGCCTTAAGGGATCTTTTGGAATGCCTTAAGGGCTCTTTTGGAATGCCTTAAGGGATCTTTTGGAATGCCCTAAGGGATCTTTTGGAATGCCCTAAGGGCTCTTTTGGAATGCCCTAAGGGCTCTATTGGAATGCCCTAAGGGCTATTTTGGAATGCCTTAAGGGATCTTTTGGAATGCCCTAAGGGCTCTTTTGGAATGCCCTAAGGGATCTTTTGGAATGCCTTAAGGGATATTTTGGAATGCCTTAAGGGATCTTTTGGAATGCCTTAAGGGCTCTTTTGGAATGCCTTAAGGGATCTTTTGGAATGCCTTAAGGGATCTTTTGGAATGCCCTAAGGGCTCTTTTGGAATGCCCTAAGGGCTCTATTGGAATGCCCTAAGGGCTATTTTGGAATGCCTTAAGGGATCTTTTGGAATGCCCTAAGGGCTCTTTTGGAATGCCCTAAGGGCTCTATTGGAATGCCCTAAGGGCTATTTTGGAATGCCTTAAGGGATCTTTTGGAATGCCTTAAGGGCTCTTTTGGAATGCGTTAAGGGATCTTTTGGAATGCCTTAAGGGATCTTTTGGAATGCCTTAAGGGATCTTTTGGAATGCCTTAAGGGCTCTTTTGGAATGCCTTAAGGGATCTTTTGGAATGCCTTAAGGGATCTTTTGGAATGCCTTAAGGGATATTTTGGAATGCCTTAAGGGCTCTTTTGGAATGCCTTAAGGGATCTTTTGGAATGCCTTAAGGGATCTTTTGGAATGCCTTAAGGGCTCTTTTGGAATGCCCTAAGGGATCTTTTGGAATGCCCTAAGGGATCTTTTGGAATGCCCTAAGGGCTCTTTTGGAATGCCTTAAGGGATCTTTTGGAATGCCTTAAGGGATATTTTGGAATGCCTTAAGGGATCTTTTGGAATGCCTTAAGGGCTCTTTTGGAATGCCTTAAGGGATCTTTTGGAATGCCTTAAGGGATCTTTTGGAATGCCCTAAGGGCTCTTTTGGAATGCCTTAAGGGATCTTTTGGAATGCCTTAAGGGATATTTTGGAATGCCTTAAGGGATCTTTTGGAATGCCTTAAGGGCTCTTTTGGAATGCCTTAAGGGATCTTTTGGAATGCCTTAAGGGATCTTTTGGAATGCCCTAAGGGCTCTTTTGGAATGCCTTAAGGGATCTTTTGGAATGCCTTAAGGGCTCTTTTGGAATGCCTTAAGGGATCTTTTGGAATGCCCTAAGGGCTCTTTTGGAATGCCTTAAGGGATCTTTTGGAATGCCTTAAGGGCTCTTTTGGAATGCCTTAAGGGCTGTGTTTCCAAAACAGGGAACATCTCTCCAGCAGGTGACACCTCGCTGTACCCCTTCAGCAGTGTTCATCAGGGGTCAGTAACCTTCTCCCGAGGTATCACCCATAGGGGCATCCTCTTCTGAATAAGGTCAACTACACACTGCATGTTTCCTTTTGCAACAACAAGCCAAACACACAACAGCTGTCTCTGCCAAACTTTCCTGAGCCGAAGGGGATGGCATATTCCATATAAATGATTACCGGATAGGTCTGAGTAATAATTATTACAACCAAAAACATACACAGTTATCTGAGCAAAACAATGGATATTACACTAGTGGCAAAAATTGTGGAAACATCTAACATTTTTGGCATTACGCTTTAAAAATTACTACTCAGATATTGGCAATAATGTTTATAAACAATCAAAGATTTTTTTTGTTTAGAAACATCATACACTGGACGATGAAATAAGTAACTGGAGTAACTGGAATAATGTTCTGCGATGTCTAAAAACTGGAAGTGTTTCCACAGGCTTGATCACTAGTGTATATGGTGAACCACTTTGTCAGAACTCAACCTGAATCCTGCAGAAAAGCTGCCTCATTTGCTGCCGTGTCCCTCACATCCCCTCTCCCAGCCACCGTTTTGAGGTCATTCAGAGAAAGTTCATGTTTCCCAATGAATGCAGAAGTTAAAGTGAAACAGGAAGCTTGATGTAGCAGATTGAGGTGGCAGTTAATCACTCCCTGGCTCTGCAGCACATAGTTTGGAGTCCTGAGCCCACACCAGTACTGAGCAAACCTCAGCAGACTGTATCAGATCCTGAGCCCACACCAGTACTGAGCAAACCTCAGCAGACTGTATCAGATCCTGAGCCCACACCAGTACTGAGCAAACCTCAGCAGACTGTATCAGATCCTGAGCCCACACCAGTACTGAGCAAACCTCAGCAGACTGTATCCGATCCTGAGCCCACACCAGTACTGAGCAAACCTCAGCAGACTGTATCCGATCCTGAGCCCACACCAGTACTGAGCAAACCTCAGCAGACTGTATCAGATCCTGAGCCCACAGCAGTACTGACCAAACCTCAGCAGACTGTATCAGATCCTGAGCCCACACCAGTACTGAGCAAACCTCAGCAGACTGTATCCGATCCTGAGCCCACACCAGTACTGAGCAAACCTCAGCAGACTGTATCAGATCCTGAGCCCACACCAGTACTGAGCAAACCTCAGCAGACTGTATCCGATCCTGAGCCCACACCAGTACTGAGCAAACCTCAGCAGACTGTATCCGATCCTGAGCCCACAACCAAAATAGCCTCACATTCAGATGCAGTAGAGAGAAGCTCATTCCCTCAAAGAAGCAGAACGGCTTTGATCAGCCCTCACGCTCCAGTTTCATTTAAGAGAGTCACCCGGCACGTCCTACGACATGTCTGCGCTCGGTATTCCAACCACAAGACGCAGAGCGAGACAGAACCTTTCTCTCCGAAAATTAAGTGGAGGAGAACTTCGGATATTTCAGCTTCCGAATAACTCTACTTCGCAAAGAGATGAGTCCGTCCACAGAGAGCTGGAATCAGAATGGAAACGATCAGAGGAGTTCAATCTTCTTTCGCGTCTCTGGGGCATGGATGCAGGCATGTCCATTCTAGCCCACCGCAGGCACTAAGGAATTCCACTGCTCTATGTCCATTTTTTCCCTCAAAATTCTTTTGAATAATGGTGATCAGTCATAGTTAAGTGTAGTGAAGTACATGCATAATCTTAAAACCCAGCAATGAATTTCAAAATGATACTTTATTTGCACAAGTACATTGGAATTCATTCATTCATTCACGTATCCTGTCTTTCCCTTGAGATAAATGGTGCCCCAGAAGGATATAAGGGCAGTTCAGAGCCTTGTGACTATTCTGTCGAGGACTGACCCAGTGATCTTCCGAGCACAGGCACAGAGGCTTAGCCACGCACCCCCCCCGACATTCAGCTAGAATTTTAGACAGAAATTGGAACTTTAGACCTTCAATCATCAACCACCAAGCAACTGAAATAATATAAATATAAATGATATAATAACAAATTTATTCGTATTCAGTCATTTTCCTGCATTATATCTAAAAGACGATCGCTCAGCTAGCAATGGGGAGGGCAGGGTTCAGACATTCTATCACATTCTATCAAGCATATGGTTTACTCGTCCATGCGAGCATGCAACAGCCTTTTAGCAATTAATATATAACCAGTCAAATGCACTTGTTAATGGGTAATTGATAAGTTATAACGATAATGATTAAAAACAACTTTGCTAACATTTACATTGAAGGTCACATCCAATTAAGTGCATGTCTTGTTGCTGCTGCGTTTGCCGTTACCTCTCGAAGATTATGAGGCTCTGAGTTCCCCTTAATGTAATGTGGTAGGATTAGCCCACAGCACTGAAAGACATAAAAGCATTTAGCGCTGAACGGGGGAGGGAGGGGATACAGGCTTTCTGAGGTGGGATCCTGCCAAGGCCACTTCTGGAAGTGCAGATGACGTAATAAGCAGCACTCAGATGCTCAGCACCGACACACATCCAGCATCTCCTGCCCACGTTTACTGCCAGTCACAGATATCAGATGAGAGGTTAAGTAGCTTTTTTCCAGAAGGTTCCATGAAGCAGGTAAATCTTGTAAATCTTATTACTAATATTGCTTTGATTGTTTAATACATAAGGCGTAGGATTCAGAGGTTTCTGCAACACCACGACATTGAGGGGTGATGAGAGCCAGAGGGTGGCATGCTGTCTCTCTCTCTCTCACACACACACACACACACACACACACACACACACACACAGTTCACATATTCATATCTTACTGGGGACTCTCCACTCATTTCTCTGGGCAAAACTCTAATCCCAACTATGACATCCTTAACCCCTACCCAGCAATAACCATAAACAAAACATGGTTGCATTCACAAATTTGTATAAAATTGTGGTTATCCTTGTTGGGACTGGAAAAATGTCCCCACAAGGTTAAAAGTTACAGGATGCCACAATGTAATACAGTACATACAAAAATGCATATACCTACATAAAATCCACTCCAAACACAAATACACTCCTGCATAAGGATCACTCCACACACACACACACACACACACACACACACACACACACCCCTACATAGGCATCACCTTGGTACAGATTAAGATTACCTGGTTCTAAGAGCCTCAGCAATATGGAGGTATGCAGGCAAGCTCTTGTCAGGAAGCACATATGAAAAGCAGAGAGGACAAGCCATCAAACCGCACAACGCAGATTAGCAGCAGCTTCAGTTAAATAAACAATAGAAGCAGCAATAACAATCATACCCACAAGCACGTCGTGTCTGTCTGGCTGCGCCGGTTGTGTTTACCCAGTAAGGGTGACGAGGGGGGCCACGGACTCCCGTTTTCAGTGTGAACTCTCTGCCGACCAGGATCAACTAACCCCGTTGCACTCCACAGACAGGACCAGTACTTGCCCAGACATGTGCTGACACGTAAGAACAGCCAGCCTCAGACACGCTTACAATAATGTTAGGTGGCTCAGCAAACACTTATGTAGGGCAGCTTGCTATTATTCATTTTAGTTGGAGCCATTCAGGTTAAGAAAATGTTCTGTCGGTTTACAGCCTGGATGCATGCAGGTCAGGAGTCTGTGCCCTTCACCACTGTGCTGTCCTGTCACTACTGCACCCAGGGGAGAGTTCTGGCCATGGGTGGATGCCCTTCTCAGGTGCCCTTCCTGGGACTGGCGAGCTGGGCACGTATCAGACTGGTAAGTCATCCAATCAGTTGTGACTTCTACTTGAGGGCTACATGGGACTGGTATCACATAGCATCAATGAATCTAACACGGGAGATAAACAAACGTTTGGTTGGCAAAATATGTTCTTATAGAATATCAACTTACCGTTGCAAACTCTAGGCAGTGCAGAGGTCACGCACAGTGGGATCAAGAGAGAGGGAGGCTGACGCACTGAGTGCCCCCTCGTCTTGGTGCCTCACGCTCTCCTTGCCAGACCAGCCCATGTTTGCGCAAGAGATAAGCACAAGTTTAAGAGGCCACAGGGAACAGCTCAGGCTTGGGGTGGGGGTGCTGGTTTGCATAAAGAGAGAGGAAAGAACCACTGGGTTGAGGTGTGGGGGGCTTTGACCTCAGTGTGCAGGGAGTGATAAAGGAGCACGAGCTGCTCCTCCCTGCTTTTCTGGAAGCCAGAGGGACAGGCACTGATGAACTTTCAGGTCCTGCCTGATTTAAAGGAACAGGAGCAGATGTACTTCAAACACACACCTCTAGGTTAGCATCATCCACACTTGTGGCATGGACTGGGAAATTGTGTCATCTCCACACTAGAGCCACAAGGCCCTCAGCCTGCATTTGGATCTCCACACACAGCCATCTGTTTACCCATAGATCTCCAAATGACCGTCAGCTTACTCATGGATCTCCACACTAGGACTGCACAGTCCTCTGCATAAACCATGTGTAGCAGATGACAGATGTACAGTAAACACATGCCTCTCAGGTATCCTCATTGCTGGATTTGCAACATGGATTGGGAAACAGTGGAATCAACCAAGTAATTTTTTCCAGACTAGTGTCCCACATTATGGTTGGGCTTTCTATACACAGACTACAGCAAACTCAACAGACTTTCAATCAGTCCTGTACACTTAAAGGCAATGTTCAGTCATTTAACAGCCACAAAGCTATGGTCTCCTTTACTGCTGGATTTCTGGGAGGTCCTGAAGTAATCCATCATGTTTTGAAGACTTGAGCAGCAGTCAAAACAGACAAACAGAGAATGTGTAATGTGGCAGACCTAGCACCAGGCAACACAACCCTCCAATTTAACTACCCATTGGTTGAAAAGAAAGTTGGTTTCCTACCATTTCAAAGTACTTTCTTCAATACTTTCTTTTTCACAACACATTGTGACTTCGGCTGCAGCCAAGAAGTTTGGCTCACATTTTTCATTCTGAAATAATTGTCAAACTGATCTGCTTATACTGGGTCACACTTTAGATTTTTGAGACTAATGTCTTACTGCAGGGAGGGGGAAACACCTATTATCGAGACAGAGAGTCATGTGGGCTGCAAGCGGGACACGTTACTGCCAAAAAGTAGGGAAATACTGCTGAAAAAGTGGATAAGGAGAAGCTCCTTTAGCGGAAGTGCAGCCTGAACAGCCGCCTTTGCTCTCTTTGCCGCGCGCTCTGGCCGACTCTGAGGGGGAGACCAGCTCTAATAGCCGCCTTCGCTCTCCTCGCTGCGCGCTCTGGCCGACTCTGAGGGGGAGACCAGCTCTAATAGCCGCCTTCGCTCTCCTCGCTGCGCGCTCTGGCCGACTCTGAGGGGGAGACCAGCTCTAATAGCTGCCTTCGCTCTCCTCGCTGCGCGCTCTGGCCGACTCTGAGGGGGAGACCAGCTCTAATAGCCGCCTTTGCTCTCTTTGCCGCGCGCTCTGGCCGACTCTGAGGGGGAGACCAGCTCTAATAGCCGCCTTCGCTCTCCTCGCCGCGTGCTCTGGCCGACTCTGAGGGGGAGACCAGCTCTAATAGCCGCCTTCGCTCTCCTCGCTGCGCGCTCTGGCCGACTCTGAGGGGGAGACCAGCTCTAATAGCCGCCTTTGCTCTCTTTGCCGCGCGCTCTGGCCGATTCTGAGGGGGAGACCAGCTCTAATAGCCGCCTTCGCTCTCCTCGCTGCGCGCTCTGGCCGATTCTGAGGGGGAGACCAGCTCTAATAGCCGCCTTCGCTCTCCTCGCTGCGCGCTCTGGCCGACTCTGAGGGGGAGACCAGCTCTAATAGCCGCCTTCTCTCTCCTCGCTGCGCGCTCTGGCCGATTCTGAGGGGGAGACCAGCTCTAATAGCCGCCTTCGCTCTCCTCGCTGCGCGCTCTGGCCGACTCTGAGGGGGAGACCAGCTCTAATAGCCGCCTTCGCTCTCCTCGCTGAGCGCTCTGGCCGACTCTGAAGGGGAGGCTAGCTCTCCAAGAGTGTGGGGGGGAATACCAAAGTGCCCGCAGCCATGGCAACAGGGCCACTCCATGCTCTCTCAGCCCCCTTTAAGGAAGATGCTTGCTGTTTTCGGCCTGCTACTTTGGCTGTGTGGTATGTCTCCCTGAAAAGCAGCCTGCTACCCCCCAGTACTGGGATTTTACCACCTTCTTCAGTTCTATGCTCAGATCAGCACGTTTTCCAGGTTCTGCAAACCACAAACACAGATCATAAGTAACACCAATCCAGGCAATCGATTAACATGAACTATTTACACCAGGGATTCCATTAGCACTCGGCAACTTCACTTAATTAACGTCACACACAGAACATCACTCTGCCCCCCCGGATGAGGGAAGGCCTCCCCCCTACATCATTGACCTATTCTTCTATGCCAGCCGAGCTAACAAGCAAGAAAACCCGTTATTTTTCCCCAGAATAGTCGCAGCATATTGTTCCCTTCCCAGTAATGAGAGAATATGTACTCAGAGGCAGAGATAGTTTACTGCCAAGCAGACTGAGTCGAGCCAAATCACTCTGCCGGTTCTCCCGCTCCCCTCAACGACTCAGCATGAGCCTATTGTTAGACCCGAGGCTTCAGATACTGAAAAACACCAACAGCGCATCACGGGCAGCAGACCTCAGCTTCCCAAGACGTGTGAGTGCGTGCCTGTATGTGCGCGTGAGTGCTTATGACAGGATTACATCTGACAGGCTGGGTTACCACTGCCAACAGAGAAGCACAATCCAATCTAACACACCACCCATAATGCAACAGCAAGGTGCCTGTCAAAACCACTTAGGGATATGATAGCTATTTAACACACTATTTCTTTTGACACAAACCAGCAAAAAAAAGATACTGGGTGCAGGAAATTTTGAGTGAAGCTTTTAAATCTAACCTTCCGTGACACCACATGTCCTCTGTCATATTTGTAAGGCATTACGAGATGCACCCAGAGTAAGGATTTGGAGCGACTACTTTAGGACGCGTGCAAATCAGGGGTGCCTCGGAGACTGCTAACCGTCTAGCTGACATCCTTGCCAAAACCCTGTAAGTTTACAGAGCTGGCAAAAGCAAAGCAAATAAGTTTTCTCTTATAATGAAAGTTGGATCAGACATAACATGACTGCTGGCAAATGATAAATAAACCTCAGGACATACTGCTTCTACTGATTCGTCATGTCTGCCTTCCAGCAATCACATTCTCTAGAGTATGAAATATTTCATAGATAATCATTTTATATGTTCAGTAGGGGGGGTGGCATGGTTAGCACTGTTGCCTCACACCTCTGGGACCCGGGTTCGAATCTCCGCCAGGGTCACATGTGTCGTGGGGTTTCCTCCAGGTACTCCAGTTTCCCCCCACAGTCCAAAAACATGCTGAGGCTAATTGGAGTTGCTAAATTGCCCGTAGGTGTGCATGTGTGAGTGAATGGTGTGTGAGTGTGCCCTGCGATGGGCTGGCCCCCCATCCTGGATTGTTCCCTGCCTCGTGCCCATTGTTTCCGGGATAGGCTCCGGACCCCCCGTGACCCAGTAGGATAAGCGGTTTGGAAAATGGATGGATGGATGGATGGATGTTCAGTAGGAAAATGGCTGGGTTGAAGTGTATGTTTAGAGTATGATAGACATTGTTCCGCCTTCCTCTACTTTGCTGATGCTCTGCTGTTGGCATCCAATTCAATCCTGCATTTAAAAACCAAGACAGAGGCATCTGAGGGTCAGGGGGTCAGTTGAGGGTCAGCATCCAGCACCCAGGCTGAGGCCATTTCCCCCCCCCAGGTGCTTGAGGATCCAGACCCGACCAAGATGGCTGTTCTTCACAGAAGTGGGAGGACGCAGAGAGCTCAGTAAAATTCCAGACTCATGCATTTGCTTAAAAATCACTCCCCTTCTTCACAAGAAAGGGAGCAATGAACGGTTCTTTAATATATTACACTTCAGACCATTTTTTTGCATATTCTGACTGATGCCAAGACAAGCGAAGTTCTTCTGACAAGGCAGTGCTGCTCAGTATGAACACATTATGGTCAGACGGCGGATAACTTCAGCAGAATGGCAGGATGATCTTATCCATTAAGAAGGCAGCTTTGGATTGTATGCCACTCAGAATGTCTCATTCCAACAGCAGAGGGCGTGAGAGGGCCACCCGTTTCCAGCCAAGCATTCACACCACACACACACAGATTTGTAATTATATCTTTGTGGGGACTCTTCATTCATTTCTATGGGGAAAACTCTAATCCCAACATGGCGACCTTAACCCCCACCCAGCCCTAACCTTAACCATAAGTAAGCAAATGAAATATGTGACTTTTGGCATTTATTTTTGATGGCATTCACAGATCTTTGTGGGGACCTTGAAATAACAGGTTATTACATTGTGGGGAACATACAGTCCTCACAAAGTAATATAAACATAATCCACACAGACAAACAGACAGACAAACAGAGCTCAACCAAAAACAGAAAAGCTGCAGGCCGAGGTGGCGTTTAACATGAACAGATATGTACATTCACGTCCCAATCTGGGTTTCTTGGCAACAGATGTCGGCATGGAATCAATGAGCTATTTATTGTCAATTGCAATTTTGTTTCCCTTTGCATTCAGCAAAAGGGCAGAAATGTAAAAAAATAATAAAAAATACAAGTCACTCAAGCAAACCGAGAGACACGTTTACATTGAAGACCAGCACTGGAAGCACTTTGAGCTACAAAGTGCTTCTCGAGAATCCTGACAGATCAGGCTAGATCCTCGACATGTCAAGGTGTAAACCCAGGAATCCTGCGGGGGTGTCACCCAGGCTTACAGGAAAGAGAGTGAGCAGCTTCCTCTACAGCGGGGACCCCCGAGCCAACCCATGCTCCCCAAAAGCCAGAAAGGCAGTCGCTCCGAACTTAAAGTCCGTTCGATATAAACACCATGTCACGGCAGGCGCACATTGGCAGGCAGGACAACAAACGCGCTTGAGATTAACGGCTTCTAGCGAATTCCTAACGACGCTGGTGGCTGAAATGACAGGCAAACACATTCTCACTTTGTGACAATGGTACTGGGGCAGGACACAGACAGTGGCGGGACACAGACAGTGGCGGGACACAGACAGTGGCGGGACACAGACAGTGGTTGACTTTGATGAAGAGCCACTACTTGCGAAAACATCGATGCCAGGGGCTTCCTGTCAGCTAAGCAGATGGGCGATTTGCATATCAATGTCCAGTGTGTATGTTAACAGTGATTAGGCTTGAGAGGCGTGATAAAATAATTAGGTCAACAGTGACTTTGTTTATGACTTCTGGTCTTTCTGAACTGCAGGGCAGCTCCATCGCAGGTAACTCCATGAAGCATCTTGTGGTGTAGATGCATCCCAGTCGCTCGCAGACAGTCCCACATGTCCAGTGTTAACGGAGACACGCGGCCAGCTTCTGCTTCTGCAGGCTGTTTATTAGGAACAAAACGTCCTTCGTCTGGTCACAGCTGAATACGTGGTCACCTTCTCACTGCTAGACCTTACACAAAAGCGTTCCAGAATGTTCTGGAAAAGGCACAATTTAACACATTCAACAATTCCACCTAGCGCCCACACTCACTCACACACACACACACACACACAGACACCTTGGTATTTTGTTCCAAAATTTCCAGTCCCCTGGATTAAGAAAAGCTTCCATTTTCAAGCTTAAGACCATTTCTTTATATACAGACAGCAGGCCATCTGTAAAGGATGACAAACCTCTCCTGTCTGTGCAGCTGTCTATTTACCACCAAATGGCTTGGGGGATGGGGGGGGGCGGGGTATGCTGTCTGCTTTACATTTCTCTCAATTACATCATATAGAGATGTTGCAGCTCCTCAGAGATCCACTAGGGGAAGCCTAACCACGTTAAATTAATATAGCTATGCATGCACGCGCACTACAAAATTTGTATGCTGCGAATCAGTTCACGTCTTGTAGAAGCCGAACGCTCGTCCAGCGTGATGCCCGCGGTGGGGACAGAGGAAGGCGTTTAAATCTCTCTGACCGAAGAGGGTGGGCCGCGGTGTGGAAATGCGGAAAAAAAGCCACGAGTCCCCGACAGCGCTTTGCCAAGCAACCTGTGCACGTGCGCGTGTTTGTGTGCGCGCAGACACACACACATACATACACACACACTCGCACGTGCTCACAGTAGTTCACTATTATATTAACTATAATTTTTTTTAAAAAAGAATAACAAGAAGCAATCCCTAACAGAAGTATTACCAATGTCCTAAAATTGACAAATATTTTTTTTATTGCTCCTCAGGGAGGATATTTGAGGAGGAATAAAATTTGGCCTATAAATACGAAAGATTATGAAACGTCCGCAACAAGCAGCAGAAATCTGCCCCCCTGTTTAAGAAGAAGCAGAAACAATCATCCATCCATCCATCCATTTTTCAAACCGCTTATCCTACTGGGTCGCAGGGCAGAAACAATCATCAGGACTAAAACTCCCTGTACTTAAAATTCCACAGAGATGAATGATATAATTCAAGCTTTGTGATTCATTGACAGCTATGTTTATTTTGCAGTTTAGAGAAGCAGATTACCGCTCCTTCCCACTTACACAATTCCACAGATAACTCTCCGTAAATGTTACAATTGCCACTTCACACTTGACTGAAGACCAAAAACACACATGGCTTATGCACTCGGGCCATGTTTATGTTCATGTATGATTTATAATATGAATGAAAATCCCTAAATTGCAAAGGCCTGTTCAGTGCTGTAATTCAAGAAAGCGTGATGGATATGGTCAAATCTTTTTGTGAATTTTGTTACAGGTAAAAGGTTTCATCCTCATTTAAAGGTGAGGCGCACAATGGTCTACCGGTGGTTTCGCTTTGGTGTGGTGCTTCGGAGCAGATCTCGCACTGACAGCGGACAGGCCTCTGAAGCAGAGCCCGGGAAGACCCACATGAAATCAGCAGGTAATCTCATCCCGCTGAAACCAGAAGGAATTCTTTTCGTTTCTGGCTTTCCAGCAAAACAAAGCCAGAATACGAATCCTCAAGAAGTACTCAGATGGGAATAATAAACTGAGCTTCCATCCAGACACGGATGAACGGAAGGCAAATCTCCCGTAAATCCAGTCTTTCCCTTGCAATTCCTTATGGAAGGGGGGCTAAAAAGTATTTTAAAATAATAAAATGAGAGGAAATATAATTCATACTGGCTCTTTAAATTCACCATTCTCATAATTTTTCCTGCCATTTACAAGGTCAGTGATCTGCCAGAAGACACAGACATCACGGCCCGTCTTTCCAAAGTAAACATGGAGATCCCACTGTAACTGTGGTGTTCAGCTAAGCAGTGAAACCAGCCTGATCCGCGTGAGATGCAAATAGCTGGAGCAGGCGAATCAGGAGCTGAGAAACGCGTCCTGGAAACCCCCAAGGCTCCATCAGCTATTAGACACAAGCGAGCCCCCCCATAAAAGAGAGGAGATCTGTCACACCCGATCCTGGATTATTTTTAAATAATGACTGCATGGATCTCTGAACCTAAGCAAGACGTATAGTTCCTTCCTACATGATTCACTGTCTAGATATGAAACAAATCAGGATGACGGCAAAAAATAAATCAATGTCAGGCAAGTGAGAGACATTGTGGCCTGGCCTGCATATGGGACGTAACAAGCCGCCCTGGAGACAGAGGGCTATGCGAGGCTGAATGGAACGATGAGCATCTCTACAGTGCAGTGATGTACAGGCAACCTGCAGAACCTGCAGGAAGATATAGGAGCAGCTTCAGTGATCACATGACCAGCCACATGAACCTCAAATTCCTGCTCCCAAGCATGAGGTTCTGATGGTGCAAAAGGTTACAGAGCTCATCTGCCTCGTCCAATGGGAGGCAGGGTAGCAGATACCATCTGGAGTTGTCATCTTGGCCATGAAGCACCTCCTCCCAGCCTGGGTCCACAGGGCATGTCTGCCATACACAGGTGGCGTGTGCAGCTCAGAACCGCATCCATACGGCTCCGCGACCCGGAAAATTCCCAGACCTTAACCACAGCGAGGACTCGGTAGGGAGGTGGGATCCACAGTGGCTTTACGACTCCAAAAGAGCTGGAACAGTGCCAAGGAAATCCATCAGGCAGACGGATGCCGCTGTTCTGTGGGACGGTCTCACTGCATACATCACTTCCTGAACGCAGGTGGGGGTCCAGCAGCATGCAGTGAGGGGCTTTGCGGTGCCGCTTAACCTGCTGCCTGCACCAATTGGGCACATTTGTAATGTTATCCGGTAGTACGTTACGGGGCAGCGAGATTACCTTGGACAGATGCCCCCCCTCCCAACCCATTACTGCCCTTAAAGTCATTTTTAATCTCTCCTCCACTCTTCCCTAGATTCTCCACCATGTAACACCTGTTGTAATATCAATACATAATGATCACGTTAAAAGTTGGCCTGTTTATGTTGAGTAGGACGCCACATAGAAGCTAAATTTAACCAAAACAAACGAGTGGGGACAACCTGTGGCTCAGCGGATAAGGACACCGTGCCTGTGATCAGAAAGTTGCTGATCCAAATTAGAGATGCATCGATTCTGATATTCGGATGGGTATCGGCGCATATCCAGACCTATTTGACGGATCTGGTATCGACCATGCGTGACCGATCCATGTCCTATACTTACTTATTTAGTTTCTGCCAATCGCTAAAAAGATAGATTTAACACGAAATAGGAGCTATTTGTACAATAAATCGCACAACAGCTCTTTCCCATTTTGTGTTTTTTTGCGGCATTCAAAACGAATGCTAACGCTGCCCCTCGGTGGGTGTGAGTACAGTGACTCCCGCCTGTTGTGACGTCATACACATACCCTTCACAGTACGAGGAGCATACTGAGGAGGAGCAGATAAGATGTGACGATCTGGGAGTATTTTACGCTTTTATCAGAAACCTGGTGGTGCAGTGGTTAGCATTATTGCCTCACACCTCTGGGACCCGGGTTCGAGTCTCGCATGTTCTCCCCATGTCGTCGTGGGGTTTCCTCCGGGTACTCCGGTTTTTCCCCACAGTCCAAAAACATGCTGAGGCTAATTGGAGTTGCTAAATTGCACGTAGGTGTGCATGCATGAGTGAATGGTGTGTGAGTGAGTGGTGTGTGAGTGAGTGGTGTGTGAGTGAGTGGTGTGTGAGTGAATGGTGTGTGAGTGAATGGTGTGTGAGTGAAAGGTGTGTGAGTGAATGGTGTGTGAGTGAATGGTGTGTGAGTGAGTGGTGTGTGAGTGAGTGGTGTGTGAGTGAGTGGTGTGTGAGTGAGTGGTGTGTGAGTGAGTGGTGTGTGAGTGAATGGTGTGTGAGTGAATGGTGTGTGAGTGAATGGTGTGTGAGTGCATGGTGTGTGAGTGAATGGTGTGTGAGTGAATGGTGTGTGAGTGAATGGTGTGTGAGTGAGTGGTGTGTGAGTGAATGGTGTGTGAGTGAATGGTGTGTGAGTGAATGGTGTGTGAGTGAATGGTGTGTGAGTGAGTGGTGTGTGAGTGACTGGTGTGTGAGTGACTGGTGTGTGAGTGACTGGTGTGTGAGTGAATGGTGTGTGAGTGAATGGTGTGTGAGTGAATGGTGTGTGAGTGAATGGTGTGTGAGTGAGTGGTGTGTGAGTGAGTGGTGTGTGAGTGAGTGGTGTGTGAGTGAAAGGTGTGTGAGTGAATGGTGTGTGAGTGAATGGTGTGTGAGTGAATGGTGTGTGAGTGAATGGTGTGTGAGTGCATGGTGTGTGAGTGAAAGGTGTGTGAGTGAATGGTGTGTGAGTGAATGGTGTGTGAGTGAATGGTGTGTGAGTGAAAGGTGTGTGAGTGAATGGTGTGTGAGTGAATGGTGTGTGAGTGAATGGTGAGTGAGTGAATGGTGAGTGAGTGCATGGTGTGTGAGTGAAAGGTGTGTGAGTGAATGGTGTGTGAGTGAATGGTGTGTGAGTGAATGGTGTGTGAGTGAATGGTGTGTGAGTGAAAGGTGTGTGAGTGAATGGTGTGTGAGTGAAAGGTGTGTGAGTGAATGGTGTGTGAGTGAATGGTGAGTGAGTGAATGGTGTGTGAGTGAAAGGTGTGTGAGTGAAAGGTGTGTGAGTGAATGGTGTGTGAGTGAATGGTGTGTGAGTGAATGGTGTGTGAGTGAATGGTGTGTGAGTGAAAGGTGTGTGAGTGAATGGTGTGTGAGTGAATGGTGAGTGAGTGAATGGTGTGTGAGTGAATGGTGAGTGAGTGTGAGTGTGCCCTGCGATGGACTGGCCCCCCATCCCTGGTTGTTCCCTGCCTCGTGCCCATTGCTCCGGACCCCCCTCGATCCAGTAGGATAACCGGTTTGGAAAATGGAGGGATGGATCAGAAACCAGTAGCACAGCGATTTGCAATCTTTGTAAAATAAAGTTTTAAGAGGTGGGAATAGCATTTAACAGACAATCCCACGCAACTGTGCGAGACAAAAAAAAAAAGCAATGGATGATTTGAGAGTCGCTAATTTGGACTGTTTTGCGAACTCGCTGCAGCTTGTGATACAAGAGGGGCTGCCATCACGACAAAGTGTAATTGAGCTGACGCCAATGGGACAAACATTGTGTTAAAATTGTAAGCATTCGCCACTTGTGTGTACTTGCTTTAAAGATATTCATATTAAACTGCAAAAACGCTTAAAATAAGATGCACAAACGAGGTGGTACAGTACATTATGCATGTTTGTAGTAGCCCAATTAAATATTTTTTGTCATAGTTTTTCCATCTGTATTTACTAGCTTAAAAAATTATATATAAAGTATAACAAAGTAAAAAGAGCTCTTGTATCGGAATCTGTATCGGTATCGGCAGTTGTGTATCGCAATTGGATCGGAACTGAAAAAATGTGGATCGGCCCATCCCTAATCCAAAATTCCAGCGAGTGATTTCACTGGTTGTTGGATAATAGCATCTGCAAAATTAAAAAAAAAGAAAATGAGTCCCGGCTAAATACAGCAACAATCTGCATATATGTAATTTACACACAGTCCATGTTTCACTGTACTGCCCCCTCTGTAATACTCACATAAAACCCGCACTCCAGGGTGGCATTAAGCACACAGAACCTTCAAGATGCTTATCAAGGGGTCACTGCTGCCAAGGGAGAACATTTCTGGCAGTGGGCATTTGTTCCATCTTAAACGCCATAACGCCCTTTGGGCTTCTTCGAGCCAAAGCCACTGGCTCGCTGCGCTCCCTCAGCCCAGCCAGACCGATGAGACGTGCGACTGTTTATGAGGAACGTGAAAAAGGTTTTGTAGCCACCAAGTGGGCTGTTACAGCAGCATCCAGTGACATGCGCTTGTTACAGACGGAGACGAACAATTGGCCGTTAGAGTTTCTGTCGACCCCAAAAGGCACATTAAAGGATATGCCAGCCTCCAGGAAGAATTTTATAAGCTATTGTCTGTAATTCAAATCGATATGCAGTCTGTTAATGTGTTAATAACGTGGGGGGGGGGGCATAAGGAAAGGACAGTAATGTGCATCAATTTAGATTTGGCCAATCATTAAAAAAAAACAAAGGAAATTGACCACAATGGCTAAGTGTGCCTCTGAGATCCTCGTCTTCCTTTGAGATATGATGCGCTTTGCCCTTGCTGCTCATGTCCTTGACCAGCCCTCCCACCTCTGAAGTTTCCCACAACAACGAATCAGACTAGCTAATCCATACCCTGCCTCTCCAACCCCCGACCAATCACAAGGGACCTGCGGGGCTGGGCCCAATCACTGTCACTGTGGGGAGAGGCTGCCGATGACATCATTACTAGTGCAGAACAGTTATAATCACATCCCATCAACATGGTCTGTGCTCATTCTGCCAGCGAGCTCATTCCAGCCAGGGTCTGGGCAGAACGGCTTTTTATACACGGTTAGTCCCTCGTTAGACACTGACACATGTCAGCTCAAACTGCTTATTAAGTGTACACTCCTCTTCTAAAGTGGTAATATGACCACATCAGCCATCCATTTCCCATAACTGCTTACCCAACGCGAGGTCGGCGTGAGCCTGGATCCTATCCCAGGAAGCACAGTTCAGGGGATGGCCAAGATAGGATGCCAGTGCATTCCAGAGAACACACACGCACACTCATGCACACTACAGTGCAAACCCACAATGTAGGATGTGTTAATAGTTATGCTGAGTTTTCATAAATGACCAATTATGAAAAGAGGGATGATCCACTTCGATAAAGAGCTGTTCTGTCTCTATTTTTAGCCTCACTGTCTCCACTAACTGCCTGGAATTTCCTTTAAGTCCGATTTGCTCATGAATACCGGCTCCCTCACTAGAAAATCTACAAGAAAGGGAAAAGAAAACTAAACAAAAAGTAGAACTACATTCAGAAATTTTCATAGCTTTAATTACAGCCAAGAAAACCATTTTTGTGTTCAGTCAAGTCAGTTTATTTCTATAGCACGTCTTAAAACAACCAATGATTGACCAAAGTGCTGTACACAGAATCAATTACACATACAACAGAAATGACTGCAAATAAATAAAATAGATGCATAAATAATAAAGAAAAAAAATGACACAAGAACACAAATACAGATGCTCACCCCTCGGGAACGGTGGCAGCCCTCAAACACACGTTAGCACTTTCCGAGAAGCATTTCCTAATAGCACAATCACTGTATCGACCCTCCAGATCCTCAATCACAACTACAAAGATTCCTTTTTGGAAGAATTTTAAAAGCACCTTACACTAGAACACAATAACATTCACACGAATCTTTACTCACGCGTGTGTACATAAGACGGGACAGGCAGTACAATCAAGTGACAAAATACTACGGTAAATGACATGCCCCCCTAAGCATTCAGCACAGTGCTGCCATGAGCACAAGCTTCAGCCCTCTGATCAGCACTCTACACTTATCCTTCCCATCAGGAAGGTCTGTCTAAAGGGAACATCTGTCATCTCCCTGAGTGGTTACGACGAGTCCTTCTGTCCGCAGAATCAATTTCCTCTACAGCCGCCCGGCCTTTTTGAGCCGCGAATCGAGGATGAGATACATTCACAGACAATCTTGGCTCATTCCTGCCTTCTTCAAGGTGCGAGGTGACAGCCCTTCCTGGAGTCGACCATCGGGTTGCTCAATAAAACACACACGCAGGCGGAGAGCAAGCCACGGGGTGGCGGACGGCGGTACGATTCGACAGGTACTCCTGTCACTGTGCTTGTCAAAAGTTTTGTATCATGTTGCCTCATTAGAGTAGGGAGACAATCAAACTCAGACGAATGCTACAGGAAACGAGGTAAAGTAGAGCCTAGCACAATCCTCAAAGTGAGTGATGTGTACGGAATCCCTGCCTCTCAACCTGCTGCTACATAAACCAGAAGTCAGCATCCAGCAAGGGCTCCGCTATGACACCATCCGCACAGCTCTCCCCATCAGCCACAGTTCTGTGCAGTATGAATCATGCACTTGACTGCCTATTTACATTTCACAGCTCCTATTTCATGCGCTATGCCACTTCAGGTGATCTCCCTCACCAAGCCGGCCTACATATGAAGACAGAGACCTGTGCATAGCTGTATTCTGACCCGGCATGTAATGAGCTTAATATAGCACTAAGCGCCGACAGAATGTAGCAAACCACGGAAACAGTCACACCTGGCATTGTCACGGCTAGTAGGCCCACTCCTCTCAGGGATTAAACGTCGCGGAAACCAGCAGAGTCACACTCATCAGAGTGATAAACGGCTTCACGCAGAACCGTGACATCTTTCGGGGGAACGACGCTGAAGTACTTCGCATAATTTCTGGGCTTCCCAAATGCAGATTGCCGCTTAAGGTGTGCTTTGCCTGCTTCTTGAGACGCTACTGAAAACCACACCACACTGATGCAGTCCAGGTCAGGTTTCAGTCATTTGTGCCATGTTTGCATAATGGCGTCAGTGAACAAAGTATGCTGGATTACTCTCAAAGAATAGCTTTGGAAAAATAAATTCATGATTTTGTGTCGACCACCAAGTTGGACTAATTATGTTTATATTTCCACTTAAACTAGTTCCTACAAGATTCTGTTGGTGTTATTAATTTGAGTATTTCTTCTGATATTATATTCTACCCTGCGATGGGCTGGCCCCCCATCCTGGGTTGTTCCCTGCCTCGTGCCCATTGCTTCCGGGATAGGCTCCGGACCCCCCGCAACCCAGTAGGATAAGCGGTTTGGAAAATGGATGGATGGATGGATGTTTTGTATGGCTCTGGTTCCCATAACTATCTTGCACTTGTTACTGTTCATTCACTGGAAGTTCAGCCTAGCAGTACTTGTACTGAAGCTGCTTCCTTGACAGCTGTATACTTGTAATATATTATCTGCCTGACTTGTACGTTGCTTTGGACAAAAACATCAGCTAAATAAATACATGTAAAAGGGCCAGAGGGCTGTCTCTCCTCCCAGGGGGCCGTAAATCCATGAGGATGCCTTGTCGCCCTCTAGTGCTCCAAGCAGGGAACTCCACTGTGGCGACAGGGCAATTCTCCGCACAAAGCCTCTGCTAAAAGGTGATTCTGGGGACACTTCAGGTCCTACGCCAAAAAAAAAAAAAACTCAATATCTCGCTCATCTTCTCCTGACAGTAAAATTGGTCAAGGGCCCAACATTGAAATCACCCTATTGTATCATTTATTAATCAATGTCTAAATTAATAATATCAACTAAGATAATTTCATAATCACAAATCTTTTATTTTCAGAATACACAAATAAATCAGATTTGTCGCTGCATCATGCTATGTAATCAGCTGCACTTGGGAGCCCCCTTCCCAGCTCGGGACCCCTGGTTATTACTCGCCTTGCCTGTCCTGTTACTGCGCCTCTGACTCTACTCTTACATCCGACTGATGCAGAGGTGCCCCCCCGGTAATGACTGTCCTGCTGTGTGTACCTTCCCCTATGCAGACGAAGATGCAGGGAACAGCAACAGCTGGTGACCCAGTGAACAGACACTCTACGTAACTCAAAGAGGTTTGGAAACACCAGTTGCACGCAACATGCTGACCACAAGGAGCCAAGCTGAACTGCTTCACTTTAACAGGGTTTCCTGTATTCGTTATTAAAAACACGCAACGGAGAATCATAACACTGCTGTGCTGCAAACAACCCACAAGTAAGAATAACAGGAGGGATTGAGGAAATGGATGGATGTCAGTGAGCTAGTGAGCTGGACGCGAGCTTGAACTGGCCAGAAATGAACACTGTTCCAATGGTGCCGTCCATTACAGGGGAGAAGCTAATGTGACAAAGAATCAATCAAAACATACTCCTTCGTGTTCCTTTTGTTTCACTTTGGAGGCTATAAACAGCCACCGACATTTAAAGATCTCTGGGCATTTATGACGCTGCTCTTGCTGTGTGTGTTTTTTTTAAATAATCACAGAGGGCAAGAAAAGCACATCATACTGACAAGCCGGAGAATATTTTATTTTTAAAAAAATGATAGCACGATGTCAAGCTTTATTACCATATACCCCAACGTGAACCCCATTAAAATTAATTTGCTGGACTGTACAGGAAATTAATTCACCAGTAAAAAGAACCATAACTTTAAAATGATCTGGAAATAGACATACTGCTACAGAAAGCCTCCCATTGAATATAATAAAAAATGAACACAAAAAAACTTTAATCATGTATGATTTGCACAAATAAAGTGTATGGAAAAAATGTATGAATTTTGGTTACCAGAAAGTACTACTAGCCCACAGTGAGACAACGGCTGACCCAACAAGACATGATATCATCCCTAATGCATCTGCTCACCACCTTCCTTTAACTACTGCAAGCATATGACTCAAACCCTGCTGACCCAGAATTCTTTCATGAATTATTTTCATCACCTAATGCATTTTTCAAGCTGTTTTATTATAGAAAGGGACAGTTAACTCAGTAGTAGACAATTCAAACAACTTTTCTCACACAGGAAACTGGTTTCCAGTAACATTCTCAAACAGGAAAAGACGGAATCTCGTCTTGGCAGACTAGATAGAAATACTGCTTCCCAGTTCATTTTCCCACAAGAATGTGTCCTAATCAATAATTCACTAATATCCTATTGAATAATCCAGTGTTTCCCAACCTAGTCCTCGGAGACCCCCAGACAGACCACATTTGTACTCCGTGCCATCTGAGTGCACTTGGAACAAATAATCAAGCAATCGCTGGTACAGGTGTATTGGGAGCTGAGAGGGAGCAAAAATGTGGACAATATATGTCACACCCACAAAAATTTAACCACAATCAGACCACACTCAAATACGTCAGTGGTCAGGAATAAAGACTTCGGCTCATATTGGAAAAGAGAACAGACATCCTTCATGGAAAGAAAAGATTCACCTGCAATCTCGCCTCAAAGCTTCATGAGAAACAGTAAGTGTGGCCATTAAATCAGAAAGTGAAGAGAAGGCAGCCTGGAAGAAGCACCCCACAGAGAGCACATTCTGTGCTAGAAAAAATCTATTTCAGCTGGATTACCTGTTTGATAAGAAAACTTACTGTAAAGTCACGTATCATCACGTGGAACGCACTGGCAAAATCAGGAAAACATTTCGCATATCTATTCAAACATATCAAAGAACAAAAAAGGATAATTGCTACAGCAAAGGACTCAGCGGGGGACACCACACAGGACCTAAAAGCTGCAAAGGATGAAAATGCGAAGGAACATAATTCATCAGAGACTTTATTTTTTTCCAAAAGTGTAGCTTCCCAAACTTACATCAATGGCAACAGAATTTGATAAACCAGTTAAACACACATCACATAAGAGAGGCCCTGGCCCTAATGGACAGACACCCTACTGTCTATGTCATAAATGCAAGGATACATTGCGATACCTTGAGATACCACCAACACTGACTTCTGGATACTTTCAGAATAACTATAAATGATGATCTATAACTAACCAAAGGTAAGTTCAATCACATCACGAAATTCTCAAAAAATAATACGGAGTAACTCAGACATACGCACTGACAAAGACTAATTTGTCAGAAGCCTTTATGCAAAGCAAAATCCAACTGAGAAAACAAGGACAGCCTGAAGTTTAGGGCCTTGCTGAAGGGTCCAACACTGAAATCACTCTGCTGACCATGAGATCTGACCCAGCAACCTTCCGATCGCAGGCCTAACCCACATAGCTACACACTGCCCTCTTGCCACCACTGACAACTACTCTCACATCCCCTAGACGGTGTACCTTCCGGTGAGAGTCTACCACCAAAGAATCCGTTCACCTGAAATGCAGAATGTCAGCCTCCCCACTTCTGTGCTTCACTAGAAAGTCAACCAGAAAGGGAAAAGAAAACTATACAAAAGGTACAACTACATTCTGACATTTTCATAGCTTTGATTACTGCCAAGAAAACCATTTTTGTATTTATTTCAGTTTATTTCTATAGCACGTCTTCAAACAACCAATGATTGACCAAAGTCCTTTTCACAGAATCAGAATCAATTACACATACAATAGAAATTACCACAAATAAAAACAGATGCATAAATTAAAAAAAAAAAAAAAAAAACTTTCAAATGACACAAGAACACAAATACAGATGACCTCTAAACCTCTAAACGCCTCATCAAATAGGTGGAAAACTGGAGAACATCTGCCAACATAATAGCTGAATCTGACAAAAATCATATCACAGAAAAAACAGCCTGACTAAAACACCACACATACCATTCCCCATTAATACATACAAACTGAACAGGTAAAAGAGATTTATTCATTTTTATTTACGTACTATACTGTGCCATCAGATGCAGTCACACTGTTTCCTCTGCACTCCTCTAAGCATTTTGTATCTTTAATTGAAAAAGTTAACAGAGTCTTACCAAGACGGCTCTCAAAGACGACATATGGACTCTCTGCAGGATGGGCTCAGCATGGCTACCAAGCCATAAATCATATACTGTACACAAATTACGCAGCAGAAGTGATCATTGAGACACTATCACAGGTGATAAAAAGCTTTCGTATAAACAAAACTGCCTCATTGTACTGCAGTGTCCCTTTAGAATTTCTGCAGAAGATTCCAGAACATCCAACTCCATAGCTATTAGCTTCCAAAGCTAACGAGAGGACTTTTTAAAATGCACATACACGACACTGTATTTTAATAAATAACGAAAAATCGTTCATAAGACTATCACAGCACCCACACACCCGAGCAAAGCAGCATGGCATGGTCCTACTACATGGAGGTGACACAGGTCAGCCATGTGGACCCCAGGATCCCAGTGAGGCACCAAAGAGTGGGGGGGGGGGGGTGTCCCTTACTAACATTCAGTAAAGGGACTAATTTTAGCTCCATCCTTTAGCGTATGGACTCCGCGTGCGTCCCAACCATCCCACTTGTACTGTACATGGTATAATGAGCTACAACTAGCCTCTGCCCTGCAGAAACTCATGGAGTACAGGGTGTCAAAATTAAAAGTGCCTTAAACATGCTGAGAAAAGATAAAACTTCTTTAGGAACATCAAAAAAAACTTGTTTTACTTTTTTTAATTTACTATAGAGGATCAATATAATTCCAGTCAATAATTCGTATTTTCCTCCAGAAATATTTTGGATACCAACTCCACCAAAAATAATAAAGACTCCTACACTGGTATTTTTAGTCTAGATAAGCTTGCACTGCAGTTTAAAGCAAACTGAGCCACGCTTCTTTAACTGCTGTGATTCTGTTGACCTTATATTACCGTACAACAGCCAGATTTAAGGGCAATACCAGTACAGCCAAAATCCTGAAGAGATACTGGATCAGAGCAGCACCGTGGTTCCGTGAGCAGCAATGGACTGGGGGGTTCAAACCTTGCCTCCGGTGCTGGTGAAACCATTACGCAACCTAAGGGCACCACCTTCTGAGGGGTCACTGACATAGCAACTGCTAGTGCAGCGCACACTCTCTGGCAGTAAAGCTTGCTAGGGTGCCACAGGGGTCAGCTGTGTGTGGCACTTAAACATTCTCCCAATACAGTGTAGTTTTCCTCCAGGTGCTCCACACCGCCAAAGCTGGGGGAATGGGCAAAATGACCTGTAGTGTGTGAATGCAGCTGTATCTGCCATGCGAGGGAACACATCCTGTCCAGGGTCCATCTCCGCCTTGTGCTGCATGAGGTAGGCCCTGGACACCCCTGTGAACGTTCACCAGAGAAGTCACGAAAACCGAATGGATTAACTGGACATAAAGTAAACCATCACACCTGTTTCTCAACCTTGTGGAATAAACATTTACCAATATCCTGATCATATATTTAAAAAAAAAAACTACAGAAACTAGTCAGAAACTAGGAACAACGTCAGATGCCGACTTCAATGTTGTTTGTGGCAGTGACATACCTTTGCTTGTCTGGACGAAACACTGGTGCACTGGGCATGTGTGTTTGTCAGGGTCTGTAATCACTGCCTCGCCGCCACCAAGGCTGGGTCCAACAATTCATTTGTTAATGGGGCTTATTACTGCTGTTAATAAACTGGGCACAAATCAGGCTGGACTGGCCATTTTCGCTGTTTATGTCTGCAGCCCTGCATTACATCATCGTGACGGGGCTCCTCTGCAGCCGACAGCTAGTACTGCAAGGTCCTGCAGGTTCACTCCCACAGCCACCACATCCCGCTAGAATTAAGTAACCTAAAATCAAGACACTTTTACATACAATGAAATGAACTATCACTGCATTACAACAAAAGGTAGATATTATAGAATGACCCTTGTTCAGCTTAAATTAGATAGATATCCTTATAGAACAATAAAGACTATCTGTCTTCACAGTCTGTTCCAGTACAAACACAAGTACATAACAGGTATCTAACATGTTAAACGTGTTAGGCAGAGATACATAAAACGGCACACATAAACATATACACACAATTTACACACACAACACGGCACACATAAACATACACACAATTTACACACACAACACGGCACACATAAACATATACACACAATTTACACACGTAACACGGCACACATAAACATATACACACAATTTACACACATAACACAGCACACATAAACATATACACACAATTTACACACACTACACGGCGCACATAAACATATACACACAATTTACACACGTAACACGGCACACATAAACATATACACACAATTTACATACAATTAGTAGCGGAGATTTGGTGGGTACAAACTTAACGTGACAAGTTAAGTCCAGCAGTGGCAGTAGGGACGAAACTCTTGCCAAAGCACCCGTTTCCATTTTAAATTAATATAAAAGGCCTTAAAATTAGAGCATTATACAGTCTATTCAACACTCTACATACTTTTGATATTTATTTTGGAGACATACAAGTGAGCAGAGCTTGGGGTCAGTGAGCAGGTCGGCCAGGATCCTGTACCCCTGGAGCATTTGGGCTTAAGGGCCCTGCTAAAGAACTCAGCGGTGGTAGAATTACTCTGCCTGGCATGGGATTTAAACCCATTGTTTTCCGGACATGACCCAAAACAAACTAAGCCCCACGCCACCCTTAAAACACTTTATACTGAGTGTACAATAAACTGCAATCTAATGAGGGGCCCTTTCAGGTGATATGTGGGCTGGGCGTTATTAAAACTTTATTTTCTCCTTTTTAAATAACTGAATATTGCATCTATCCACTGAATCAGAACATAAAATCCTACTTGCAGGGAACCTACTGACTGGACTCTCAGGCACAGCTAAAACGCTCCCATCACAGGGCCCTACTACAGAGCTGCTATTCACAGGCTTAACGTGCTATGAATGAGGTTATTAGGAAACCGGAGCAATGTCTTCAGACTGAGATGTTTAACATACACGACTCAATGCACCTCTGACACAGACAAACTTAAGACCATTTCAGCTACTGATCGCACCAAAAAAGTAATGATCGTAAAACAAAACAGAAAGCTTGGTTCACCCCTCCAGATCACAAGGCAAGCGGAGTGCAAGCGTGGTTTTCCCGATTTTTCTCCCTTTCTCACACACACACACACACACACACACAAGTCTGCATCGACATGATTCATCCAGGAGGCTGGTATCTGGAGCTACACCGTTGGGGTCCGACCACAAGCTCCGTCACACCCGGAGCCACCTGCAGCCGTGCGGTAGTGATGCTTTAAAAGGTGCCAATGGTACCACTGTCACCCGAACACCAGGACGGCTCTGTCACAAGAGCAAGCAAATGAACCTCCATGGGGGGTGGGGCCTGCACTCCAATGTAAAGTCTCGACGACGGAACGGTTATAAATAGCAACTCAGTGAGGCTGCCTGATGTGACAAGGCGTTCCTTTAAAGGACCACACTCACCGTCTGCTTGTATTACTATTGAACATCACGCCTAAATGTGCTATGAAACATTCATTGCATAACCAATCCCAACACCATACGACTACAAAACGGCAGCCTGAATGCTGTGTAGCTTTGCATTTAACAGAATTTACGCTTTTTAAAAATGTGAGATGTTGGGTATGAGAATATTTTCCAAAACAGACTAATAATGTCTGACAATTTTTCATTTTTGTAAAACTAATACCTGAGGTGAAAGAGATCAGAAGATCTAATTAATCGTAACTGTGCTGTATGCAATAATGAAGATGAATTGGGAGTCTGTGAGAGATTATGTACCTGCAGATACAGGGAATATTGCTCAGCAGAGCTTCCAGTTTCAGTGTTTGATGTAAAGTTCACAAAATGTTCCTCAGAAAAACTACAACAAAATTAAGCATTTTTCGCGTTCCTAGACGAGGAAATTTGTCTGCTTAGGATTAAAATGAGGTTATGTTCATGAATATGACAAATATTCTCACAGTAATGCAAGGCCTCCCACTGCGTGCGACTCTATGGATAAATATTTTTCACAATGTTTTCCGGGTATTCAAGGTTCACATTTATACCAATCAACAATAACATTAAAACCACTGATAATTAATGTTATTCACTTAGCCTATCTGACTGAAACGGCACCTGTCGAGAGAACCGTTGTGTACTGGGCAAGTGAGCAGTCATTGATCACTGGAAGCCACCGTAAGCAACATCCGAGCGACTTCTGTGAGATTGCGATGGCTGGGCTGGGCAGCATCACCAAAACGGCAGGTCCTGTGTGGTGTTCCGGGTATGCAGTGAGCGGTACCTACCAAAACTGGTCCAGGGACGGCCAGTTGGTGAACCAGTGATGGGCGCCAGGGTTCATTGATGCACATGGGGAACAAATGCTAGCCTGTCTGATTCGACCCCGCAGAAGAGCTACTGTAGCACAAATTGCTGACAAAGTTAATGCTGGCAATGACAGAAAGATACCAGAACACACAGTGCATCAGAGCTTGCTGCATACAGGGCTGCAGAAAGGTCAGAGCGCCGATGCTGACCCCCATCCACGATTGACAGCACCTACAATGGGCAAGTGAGCGTCAGGACTGGACCATGGAGCCATGCAAGAGGGTGGCCTGGCTTGAAGAGTCACATATTCTGTTACATCGTATGGACAGTCTTGGTGCGTATGCAACGTTTTCCTGGGGAAGAAATGGGACCAGGATGGGGTATAAAAAGAAGGCAAATCAGCAGAGGCAGTGTGATACTCTGGGCAAAGTGTTCCAGGGAAATCATAGGTACTGGGATTCATGTGGATGTTACCTGGACAGGTACCACCCACCTAAACATTGGTGCAAACCAAATACACCCCTTCTTGACAACCCTATTCCCCAATGGCAGGATAATGCACCCAACACGAGGTGTTGACTTGGCCTCCAGATTTCTCAGATCTCAATCTAATGGAGCATCTGTGGGATGTGCTGGACAAACAGGCTAGATCCATGGAGGCTCCACCTCACAACTTACAGGACTTAAAGGATCTGCAGCTAGCGTCTTGGTGCCAGATACAACAGGACTCCTTCAGAGGTCTTGTGGAGTCCAGGCCTTAGGGGCCAGAGCTGAAGTGGGGGCATGAGGGGAACCTACACATTCAATACAATCCGGCCCTCAGTGCTGAGGGGGAAGTTAGAGGGAGCGGGAGTGGACCATCAGTTGTCTGCGTGGATTACGGACTACCTCACCAGGAGACCCCAGTATGTGAGACTCCGGGACTGTGTGTCTGAGGTGGTAGTCTGTAGCACGGGGGCCCCACAAGGAACAGTACTCGCCCCTTTTCTCTTCACCCTATACACTGCGGACTTCAATTACAACACGGTCACTTGCCATCTACAGAAGTTTTCAGACGACACTGCCATTGTTGGTCGGGTGTCAGAGGGGAACGAGCTGGAATACAGGGGGGTCATCGATCGCTTTGTCAGCTGGTGTGAACTGAACCATCTTCATATTAATGCCAGCAAGACGAAGGAACTGGTGATTGACTTCAGCAAGAAGTCTTCTCCTACTACACCGGTGAACATCCAGGGTCTGGACATTGAAACGGTGAAGGAGTACAAATTCCTGGGTGTTCACCTAAACAACAAACTGGACTGGTCTACAAACACTGAGGCAGTTTACAAAAAGGGTCTAAGTCGTCTTCACCTGCTTAGGCGGCTAAGATCCTTTGGGGTGAACAGGACTCTCTTAAGGTCCTTCTATGACACTGTGGTAGCATCTGCTATCTTTTATGCTGTGGTCTGCTGGTGTGGTGGAATTGCAGAGAGGAACAGGGGGAAATTGGACAAACTGGTGAAGAGGGCCAGCTCTGTCCTGGGCTGCCCACTGAAATCCATCGAGCAGGTTGGGGATGAGAGGATGCGGTCTAAGCTAACATCCATTATGGACAACACCTCCCACCCCCTGCATGAGACTGTACGAGCTCTGAGCAGCTCATTCAGCAATAGACTTCTACACCCACAGTGTAGGAAGGAGCGCTACCGCAGGTCATTCTTACCAGCGGCTGTCAGACATTATAACAGTTTAGCGTGAGTATTTTTTACTCATATATGTTTAACTGACATATCACATGCTGTAACCAGGATCATTCACACCCCACCCCACCCCCGCACTTGTGTACATATCTCTGTACATTTTGTACATATCTCTGTACATCTTTATTTATTTCCAAAACTTTTGTACATTTGTATTTATATCTTTGTGTATCTACCTGCTCCTATTGTTCTATATTACGTTTTTGTGCAAGAGCTCTGTAACACCTAAATTTCTCATTCGTGGGATAATAAAGGTTTATTCTATTCTATTCTATTCTACACAATATTAGGCAGGTGGCTTTAAAGTTACGGCTGATTGGTACAGTACATGCATACATACATACATACAGTTCTTGGCAAAACATAATTTGCAGATGAAAAGCTAGTCTCATACCTAAGGCTAAACACGACAAACTGGTCTTGCATATGTAACAAATTATTTCTCTGCTTTTCAGATTTGCATATTATTTACCATGATTGTTCAGTGGCTCGATTCTCTCCATTTATTTGTTTCTACAGTAATTCCACCAAAAAAAAATAAAAAATCAAAAGGATCACAACATCAGTCTCGAGGAATGACTGCCAAACTTACCATCTGTTAACAGGTAACTTTTATTTAGCCAAAGAGAAGCCACGGAGTGTTACAGTTACAGTGGGATTGGGAGCTTGTAATCCTGTAAAATGCCAGTGTAAAAAGGAAGCGTCTTCACCATGCATGCGTCTGTGTTCAGTCACGCACACACCCTGCGGTCTAGCATTACACAGTCAAGATCTACCTGGTGCTAACCTGCTAAATCTAATACATTTCCATAATATGGATGGCAGATGCTTTCCGAGTCGGGGCTGTGACGCATCTCTGCCGTCACACGCCCCAAATGTGACCATAAAGCACCTGCAAGCTGCTCCACCTCCACAGTTTAAGCCCCTAATGCAATTAGCAACTGCAAGCGCCAAAGGGAAGGTGGGTTGTAGAGTAAGAGACGGACCGTGGCTCTAAGCTGCTGTGGATCAGGGTGATGAGCAGATCAAAGACATGGCACCTGAAACCTGCCAGTCACTACACTTTAAGCACAGCTGAGGAAATTACAGGGAAACCATAAACAAAACGTGGGGAGTGTGCATTTAAAACCGCAATGTTCCCACTTTAGTACCCCAGTTTGGACATGATCTGCCAGCCATCAAGCTGCCGGTTCTCTTCACACCTCAGCAACAAGGCCTGCTGCTGAAGTGCACGACTCGGTCAGCTGGGACGCCAGCTGATTGCAGTGCTGTCAAGAGTCTCGGAAGAGAGACCAGGAACCACTTTCTAATCAGTCCAGTTCTGACAGTTATCACCTGTTCCCTCTCCCAAACTGCGCAGCAAGCTAATGGAGGGAAAGAGTGCTCACTGGATCAGTGATGTAAGCGTCTTAAAAGGGGCAAGTTAATAGGGGAAAGATTTGTAAGCTTTTTGGGGGCCCCCTCCTCATCTCTGGACACAGGTCCATACATGCACCCTTGCTTCTTATAGTAAATACAACCATATATATGTAGTATGATTTTGTCTCTGCTATACCTTCAGTCCACTATCTACAATGACTTTTTTAGCCCTAGAAATTAATGTCAAAATTAATGTTTGTGGTTTGATTTAAAAAATAAAAACATAATTTTCTAAATCGGATTTCAGTTGTCAGTGTCTTTTTATGTCCACTGTGTTGACATAGGTTAGAAGTTAACTAATAATCAGATCATATTAGTGGGGTTGTGTCGAAAAAATGGCATTTGACGCTTGCATGGTAAACATTTTTAAAAGGTTTTGTATAAAACCAAAATCTAACATAGAAAAAAAAGACCAGCAAAGCCTCTGACCCTTATTGGTTAAATGTTACAGATGTACCGTGTATCTTCGTGAAATATCCGTAAGGTATTCCAAATGAACTTTTATAGCCTCATCATAAAAAAAGAAATATAAAAAACTGGACACAGACAGGTTTGGCTGCCAGGTGCAGGATATACAATCATTTGGTGTCTGGAGGTTCATAACATGATATGCGCTTCGGTGACTGAAACTAATAGATCAACAGCCGCTTGATTCTCCCTGCGAAGGGGCCCATCGACCCTCCAGAGGGCCCCTTGTTACTATAGTTCCGCCAGTGCACTAGATATACATAGCAAAAAAAAATCAAGCCAACCACCAATACCAAGATCAGGAATAAATTTGCTAAAAATGAACAGAACGAGATTATTAGCACACAATGCTACATTTAAAAAGTCATTACATGTTGGATCAGTCATTAGTTTTAACAGTGATTGCAATGTAACTGGCTTCTATCTTTTGATATGTACCAGTGAACCATTTGTAAAATTATCACAATAACAATAAAAGAATCCTCCATCTCTGACCTTCCTTATGCTTTATGTCCTGCAGCAGAACCACAGATAATGGCCAGGAGATGAAGGTGACACCAGGATCCCCTCCTCAGTACGTCGTACCTTCACAAAATCAGGCAAACCAACATATTCAAAACAATACGGAACATTTTCCACTACTGTGGTAGCTAGATGTTGAACACGTAAGGGTGACTGTACTGGGAAGGCTGCTACATAAAAATAAAATGAATATAAATAAATAACTGCATACTGGCCCAAATCCCAGGAGGGACCCAGCCAACTTGCCAAGCTGCAGTAACACATCCAGCTGTACAAACGGGCAAAATTGTAATTTGCTTTAGATAGAAGCAACAGCTTAGCACCTAACCGAGACGTAGACGAAAGGCTCCTGGCGATCCTCCCATCAGCCCAGCAACGGGGAGAAACTGGGAAAAGATTCAGAGCTGAGCAAAGGCAGCACTAACAGTAACAGGACTCCGCATTTTCTGACTATACCTGCACCAATGCTGTATCCTGCCAACCTCTGTTCAGTGCAGGAAGGGTTAAGAGTCTGGGATGAGGATCCATCAACATGAATATTAACATTAATAATAATAATAATAATAATAATGTTTTTGTTGTTAATTGTGGTGGTGGTGATGATGATGATGATGATGATGATGATGATGATGATGATGATGATGATGATGATGATAAAAACCCAAAGAAAGTGGCAGTGCACCCAGGGGAACTTTTGACAGTGACTGCATCAGCGATGGAGAAGTCAAGAGAGATGAATGAGTACAAGATAACACAAGAGTTTCTGCAAGAGTAAGGAAATTACTCTGGATATAACATTGTTGCACTTCGCACAATCATTAAGCTCAATAGACCATTCTAACTAAAGACGGTGAATGCTATCTTGGCTATCCAAGATCATGAGTGTGCTACTTTTATGGGAAAAGAGGGGAAAATACATTACTCCATTATATCCACTGTATCATTACTGCATCACTATATCATTGTCTACCAGTAGAGAAACATGTTTTTATTCCCCTTCTTATGGGATAGGGTTATATTCGTCTTTCACAACATCTTATCGGTAGCCTGAAAACTACGCCACACAGCGCAGGGCCCTGTGGATGGGATGCCAGTCTACAGCAAATCACACAGGGCAAGCACTTTGAGTTTGGTGAATTGGCATCACTAATGTCTTTGGAAACCTGCAATCGAACCCTGAATGTGTGAGACAGTGCTAACCACCAAGCCGCTGTAACCCTAACCATAATCAACCTTTGAAGCATTTTGCAGACAGATTAGAGAAAACATACAGAGGGCACACTCTGGTGCTTTTCCATTGGCATACAGGAGCTGAGCTGCACCGCAAAGTCATTAGTTACAGTGCGGTTCCAGTTCACTTCAGTTTTACACTACAGGTGGGTCGGCTCGGACCTGTTCTATAGTACTTAAGCAGGAAGAATATATGCTTTTTCCTTCAGATAATCCATGCATAGAACACTGGTATCTCCGCACATTTCAACCAATCGGATGGTGGTGAGGCAACCGGCTCAGTTTGGCTTTTATCCCGGCTCGTATACCTGACAATGGAAAACCGGCAGTTTGCGGTACGGCTTAGGTACAGCTCCATTGTTGATGGCAGTGGGAAAGTGCCAATCGATCTGATTTATAGACACATGAGAAGCATCTGTACCAGGGCTCTCCATAGTGACACCAGCACCAGTGAAGTGCCTCTGCTTGGATTCATGCAAAAGCGAAGTGGCTGCACTGGAGAACACCAGAGGCGTCTCGAATCGGCTCTTGAATCATGCTCTCCTATGCCGTAGGTCGGTTTTTAATCCACACCTCCTCATTGTCTACTGATCTCCCTGCGTCCAAATGCCAGGCTAGTCATCAGACCAGCTTCATCTGACGCCCGGGGGTGCAGATGGGGGTCCTCACGCCTAACACCCACATGGCGGGAAAGTGTAGACATACTCCTTGGGGCTAAATGCCAATGCTAGAATGGGATGGAGAACTACAGACCACTTCTGTGCAGAGCAGACAATGGGGCTTACAGGCTTAGCCTCTGAATGAAACAGTGAAGTGAGAAGGAAAGCGGAGTATGGGGTCCGGGCTGCCCGAGGCTTCAGTGGCATATAATCACTGCAAACCACATCTGGATCATACACAAAGAAAAACGTCTGCAAAGAAGCGATGTTTACAGGCCCCAAGACCTGCAGGATTTCCCAGAGGAACATTCTGGAAGTCCAAGCACATCTATGAATGAGTTCCCAGGCCACTAAGTGGTAATGGGCAAATAGAGGGAAATAAATACAGGACGAGAAAATGAATTGTAATTAAGAAAAAGAACGTGAAAAACAAATGTCTACATTTCAATCACACAAGTTGAATCAGGAAAGGAGGTCACCCAGACAACATACAGTACTCACTGATCTTGGAAAGAGGTGAGAGGAGGTAAGGAGCATGCACTGATACAGGGCGTTGCCGTACCCATGACAAACCACCTCAGGGGTGAGCGCCTGAGTGCAGCCATGTGGCAGGTGACACCTCAGCACCACACTAGTCCGAATGGAACAGTGTGAGTTTTTCCCAGTGGCTGGAGTGCCAATCCTGCCACCAACCCCCAAGTATTTCCCTGTCAGTTGGAGGGCCTCCTTATAGGGCTGGATGTAGATTGACGTCATACCCAGGATGAAGCAACTACAGGTTAAGGGCCTTGATGAAGGCCCCAATGGAGTAGAATCACTCTGGGAATTCACGGGATTTGAACCAGCAACCTTCCAGTTACTGACACAGATTTCTAGCCTCAGAGCCACCCAGATTCGCCCAGATCTTGGGATGCTTGCGTAATTCAATAAAAATACTACAAATTTATTGGTTTCAAAACAAAAATCTAAATGTACTCATTTGTTTACAAAAAATATATCATCACATTAGAAACTACCAGTTTTAAGAAGAAACATTCATTTTAAGCAGCAATAAACTGAAACCCATAGTATAGTTCTAAAGGAGCTGTTCTGCATTAAGAAGTAGAAGTTGACTGACTAGCAGACTCAGTTGCTTCTTTTTCATTAGTAACACCTTTGCAATAACATAAAACACCGATTATTTGGGTTTACTGTCCATTTGGGAGGTAGGGACTACAATAGCAATTAACAGCAGAATGGCAAGTGCAGAACTGAATGAGTCAGTCAATAAAATTATGAAGCTTAATCAAAAGAAAATGTCTGTACAGAAGAAAAGCGCCGAGATGTTAAACATATCGCACGTCAATTGACTTCTGTTATGAAACCAATAAATGTGCAACATTTTTACAGAATTAAGCAAGCGTCCCGAGACCTTCTGTGAGCACTGTGTGTGTGTGTGTATGAAGAGTACTTGTTTTCTATATAGCAATCTGTGGACAGCTTTAATACAATAAAATCCCTTGGTATTTAAATAAGTGATTGTATAGATATTCAGAAAAATATAGTGAATTAAAATAATGTGAATTAAAAAGGGAAATTTTCTTAATATGGATATTAATGACTCATGGTTATAAGCTGATGTTCAAAGTAGTAGTTGGTGTCAAACTAGCGACAGAGGCTGTCAGTGACTGCTTTTCCGAAACCATTCTACCCACAAATTGCTGAGTGGTACTGCCCTGGGCAGTCGCAGTAATGGTTCAGTCCACATTGGGGGGGCGGAGTACTAACCACTGACTGAGCCATTTACATATCACCGTTCATTTGCTCATTTGAACCCAAGATTGCCAAAGCATAGAGCCAATTTAATTAAATGTAATTTTTAAGTATGGAAAAAGTCTTCCAGGAATTTGATCAAAGACCAATAAGAATCCTCAGTTCTGCCATCAGTGGAATTACAGGATTTTATTAACCGTTAACTAAAAACCTGAGCCCAATATCTCATCTTTGGGTGCTTTTTCACTGGCATACCGGAACTAGGCCGCACCCAGCGTGTACCCCGAAGAGGCACTAGTTACAGTGCAGTTCCAACTCGCTTTAGTTTTCTACTGCAGAAGGGTGTTGCCAGGTTTGGAGAGAGATAGTGATATAAAACTGAAGAGACGCATATATACTGTTCACTCGGGCTACATCCTGATTTCCTATGTGCTAATTTCCACTAGCACATCTGTGAGGATCATTATATTATGTTAGCATCAAACGCTAGCAGAATTAGCATTTGCTTGCATAAATTTGCATTACAAATCCATTTCATTCAACCACTCTATGGTACTTTTTTAAGTACATGATTGGAAATTTTTAAGTTCTGTGTTAGCAGGAACGAATCAATACATTTTGGTGTGCAATACTACTAATAATGAAAAAAATATACTGATTATGTGCATTTTTTCCTTCAGTTAATCCATGCATAGACCACTGCTATCTCCATGCTTTTTGACCAATCAGCCGTTGTGACACAAACAGCTTGGTTTGGTCACGCTTTCAACCCTGCAAGTGAGCAGGGCCACATCAATCCGGATACGGCTCAGGTACGGCTCCCATAATCTACAATGGAAAACTCTCTCTTTGAGGTTCGGCTCGGGTACAGTTTGGTTCTTGGTGGCAGTGGAACAGCGCAAATGTTTTCGTGAAACTGGTCCTGTGGGAATGAGCAGCGCCTATTGCTACAGATGATTTCCCAGGTATCTGAAATACCTCTTATGAAGCAATCAGGGCGTTTTCTTATGAACTGCTGTCTAAGATGTATTTTCAAAGGGAGATGTCAACAGTATGGTTTAGTTTATCAAAAAAAATGCCTAAGTGAATTTAATATTGAGAGGAGATTAAATGCCCTTTCATTTCCTATTGCACGAGGAATGTGACACGGACTTTTCTCATCTCGGTTAATAAGCAAACGCAGATAAAGCCACAATACGATGTGATGTCTTCACAGAATTTGTCTTCGGTTATGTGATCAGAGGTGGAAAGTTCCGGTTCATGAAGTACAAATCCAGACCAAGATTTTGTTCCAACCAACCAGTTGAGTTCTCTGTGAATGTGAGTCTTTATACTCAACTGGTTGGTTGAAAGAAAATCTTGGTCTGGATTTGTACATCCAGAGCTTGAGCTTTCCACCGCTCTTTGCAATAACATGCAAATAGAGCTGCTGACTGTCCACGTACTGGGTCCCAGCCATCTCGGGCAGAGCAGAACGTCTTACTCGTGCTAAAATGGAACACGGGTCGTGCTCCTCACTTCATTAGGTGCTTCTTACCTGACAGTGAGAGAGAGTGAGGCAACAAAAAAACGGATCAAACTCGACTGTAAAACATGAAATATTTGTTGGGGAAAGATAAAGAATCTTGTATTTTTTTGGCAAAAGACCATGAAGATCTGAAGGACTCTGTTCTGTAGTTTGGGATTAGCTCCCTGCAGCTAATACAACACTAATGATTGCGTTTTTCAGACACAAAGACTTGGAAAATGCGTTTTTGGAGACTAAGAGTATCTACATGTAAAATGAAATATATTACCACCATTTCAGTACTCTGCTTTGCCTCTTATTTGAAACAAACACAGTTTGAAGCCAGCAATCCATGTAAATGACAGATATTTGGAGTGTGCAAAAACATTGAAAGACAGCTACACAAACAAACAAATGTAAGACATACTGACACACTGATCTGAGGACAGATCTGGAGGGTCAGCATGGTGCCCTCACCCAAACACACACTACACACAATGATGATACCTTTACAGCAAAAGAGAATATTTGAAAAAGAAATTACAAAATTACAATACACCACATACGTAGGGTTTCCACCATCTGCAATCTGATTCTTTCTAAGGTATTATATCAACCCAGCCTTCAACAGCTTCTGCACCTTCTACATTTCGCAGCGCTCACCAATCTAAACCCACTCCAAATATCATTATTTCAGAAATCATGCTTTATTTGCAGACATACCAAGACAAAGGAATGCATCTTTTCTCATATTTCACCTTATGCTCCTTTGATACACACCTGTATACCATTGAGGGTGAAGCCTGGGACCCAACCAAAGGGTATCCAGCATCTCATGAGGATTTCAGCTGGTTAGGGGCCTCGCGTAAGGGCCCAACGGACATGTGACTCTTCTGCTGAGTACGGGATTCAAACTATTGACCTTCTGATCACAGGCACAGAGGTCTAACCTGCTGAACCCAAACTCAATATGGCATGGTGAGCAAGACCTTTGCAAAACCAATGAGTAAAATGACCTCTTCTACAAACGAGAGCTTCTGCCTTTGCCTGCAGATCTAATGAGGGGCACCAGTGCAGTGATCTGATCGAAATGATTCGATTAATTATGAGCTACAACCACAGTCATCAGCCCGAAGGAGTTGGGAGTGTAGTCAGGGTTCTAAATGAGTGAGCATGACACTCTGCTGCATCGAGTTGTACAGTTATTCTCCTGAGATACCAAGCAATTTCCAGGCATCTATCTCAGGACAGCTTCCAGAAATAGGATCAAAACCTCAGAACAAGCCGGAAACTGTATGGCACACAGAGGCAAAATACCACAATTATGGCCTGAAAGGTACTTAATATGATACACCATCATATAACTGGGAACAGCTCTGTACATGAAAAAATGCCGAATATAATAATGAAATCATAGTGTTTTTGTTATAGCTGATTTACTTGGGTGAAAATTGGTCGTGGTGCACTGGGATGTTCATTATTTGAATGGGGGTGTTCATTATTACTATTATAATAATAGGGATAATATATAATAATAATAATATTTTGCTTTATAATAGGGTATCAGGAAAAATGCAAAGCCAAGTAAAACTTGTGTGGTTAGAGACGTCACATGGTAGTCAGTTATAAGTTCAACTTAACTGGGTAGGATGTATATTAGACGTATGTTAATTGTCCAGTCTACCTGCACATTTGTGCAATAGAATTTTCTAACGGAGAAATTCAGGCATTTATTAAGGGCCAGTGTAGAGCTGCCCTCTGCTTCTGTGCTACATGATACCCCAGGTGTGGGCTCCCTGAATGCTCTCCCCAATGAACTAGCCAGGCGAAAGGTGGCGCGACGCAGGGTTTCCCCCGTCTGCAATCTGATGCTTTCACCAGCATAGCTGACAGCCAGTGTCTAAGGTACTATATCAACTCAACCTTCAACAGCTTCTGCAGGTTCTATATTTGGCAAGGGTCACAAATCTAAACCCACTCCAAGTATCATAAAATAAGACAAAATTGTCATGACAATATGCAAAACCTGACCCCTGAAATCAGTTTAGAATCTTTCACATATTAAATATTTAAGAAGAGGCCAACAGTTATGAATGAATATAACCCATAAATATATTAAATATGCAGGTATCCCTCTGTTGTACCATTTCAGACGTGCTCAGTATCTGAGTAGAGTGGAAATTCCCTCTGAAGTCTAACAAAATGCAAAAAAACACAGCATCCTGGATATCTACATATATTCACTGAGTACTATATTTAGACGCCTGTTGGCATGGCAACAGCTCTGTTTGTTTGAGTCACTGAGCGCTAATGTGATATTTTAGTATGTCTCATAAAAGCGGCGTTTGAAACATTGTACCTCCATAAACTGCCTGGCGGAAAGCGGGGAGCATTGACGCATTGTTACACAATGACCAGTTATCTCTACGAACCACCACGTCCCAAGAGGCATCTGTACCATTGATGGTGTCTCACGTAATGAACATGGGGTTAACCTACAGGATGGCACATGGAAGCAGGTTGTGTACATTCGTTCTTTCCCTCTGCCGCTGAAAAGAAAGTTTAATTTCCTGAACGCGGATTAAAATGTACTACTTGGAACCTTCAAAGCTTTCAGGTCTTACTGGAAGGATGAGAGACCTTATCTGTGGTTATCTTTAGTCAGCCATTGTTTTAAGCATTAATTCTTTCCTCACTGGAAGTACACAAATGTCTTTGACTAAGTAACTTAGCCCAGATACACTAATAACAGACAGCCATCGTCGCCCTGACCAGGGATCAAATCAGCGTTTCCACAGTCTGGCAAACTAACCTGGCAAGAGGAATAGACCTCTGAGCTAAAGAGCCAAGCAGCTAGTTCAAGGAACCGATCAAATTCTTCTCTCAACTCCAGTGAGTGATGTCACCACCGAAGGGGGGTACACCCAGTCAATCAGCTCGGAAACATGCGCCTTGTAAACGTGACAGTGATCTTGTTAAACTCTGCAGCATACACACAAATCCAAGTCCTCAGTCCCAGGTGTTTTTATCCCTGGGAATTATGATTTAAAAAATATACTTGTGACTAGATTACTGCAAAAAGACTTAGTCCGCTATACCATACCAACAGAGAAGCGCTTGACTATGGTTGGCTGCCCCTTGTTGGTTTCTGTGCAGATAAAATCACAAATGATGAATAGCGTCTGGCTTTGGAGGCCGAACAGCGAGACCTAACCCTGGGCGGGTTCAGCGTCACGGAGAGGCTCACCCCCCCACCCCCCCCTTAGTAGAAGCCCCTGGAAAGAGTGATTCCAAATACCATCTGCGAGCCCAGAGCCCAGAGCAGCGGCACCGCAGACCTGAGAATGGCACAGGCCTCCGTTATCCAAACGGGATCAGAGCTTCTCACACAGCACCTGACCACAAGGGGAAACGTATTCCTGGACATTCAGTTTTACTACAACCAACTGATTTAGTGCTAGATTATTTCAAGAAGCTTTTTAAAACCTATCAAACGAAAATTTTAAGTTTTAAAGTTTGTGTACTGTAATATTCATATCGAGGCTGCTTCCAGGGAAAGTTTCAGTTAGCCAGCGGGGTGCCATGCAAGCAGATTTTTAACTTCCTTACACTACAAAACGGCTGTACCAAAAATGTCTTAAATTCAAATTCATACAATTCATGAGTATCTTCACATTCTTAGACAAGGGACGCCTGTCTGACATCACACATCGCAACTTTACTTGATTTGGATGGCCAGAGAAGACAAGGAATAGAAAAATAAATAAAATGCCTCGGAAACAGAGCAGTCATGTGACACACTTGGCCAACAAAAAGGGCAACCAAAAAAAAGCTGGGAAAGTCAGAGTGACTGCACCAATTTCAAATCTATTGTTTGAGGCAGCAAATTTAAATTGTATAATACTATTTAAGGAAATTATTCAGCCAGTAATTTAGTTTAGCTGTAGACATAATTTAAAATGTGCATAATCTTGCATGCGACCTTAAATCTAGAGGGCAAAGAAAACCTTCACCTCCGCTGTCAGAACAGTATATGAATATATATCTTTCATATGTGGATTACAGCATCGTGTGGATAAGTATGGTTACTTATTATGACATTTTAATGGCATTTCTACGTCCAGCCTTCTGCACTGCGCAAGTGGGTGATGCTAATACTATTGTATTCATTGCTTTTAAATGCTCTCATTAAATTCCCCTAATGGACAAAGTGTTTTAAAGATGCTTTTGCTCTAAATGGACCTGCACCAACCTGCAATGAGGCTTTTCACCAAAAAAGGCTTCCAGGGATGACTAACACTTCTTCACCATGTGCTCTAACTGTCCAAGGTGCACCGTGGTTCCTCCACATGGCAAACCCACCGCATTACACGTACAGTACAGGCTGCCAGTCACCACACCTTCTCTCTGCGTGCATTTTATTTAGTGTTCACCTCATCTAAAACGTTCTTTGCAATCCTAACACAATTTTACAGCTTAGCCCCCCCCCCCCCATATCCTTGGCCTCTAGTAGCTGGATCATCTGACCAACACTCCTGGCCACAGTTTTGTGTCACTCACAATTAAGGCATTTTATGTATTATATATTATTGGACTTGCCATTTATGCCCTGTAAATAACTTCCAATGAGTACTACTCATACAAGGTCTATCTAATCATTGTCTTTGCGGGGGTCAGTGAATTATTGTTTTTTTCTTTCATATTGGCTTTTATTTTTTTTCCACTTCATGAGAAATTACTGTAAATTACCCTAAAGTGCTTTGTGACAACATGCTTGTAAAATGTGCCATACTAAACAAGATCTGACTGGCTAATTGCCTGACTGACTGATTTATACATTGACTGACACATTAACCACAAACTTCCCCAGCAAACTTCAAAATCAGAACGATAGAGACTGGAGCCGTGTTTTGTAATGGAAACAGACTGTTCAGGTTGTTAAGGACAGAATAAGCTGATGGACTCTTTCATATGGAAATGCGGTGGGAACACCTTGTGCTACACAGCCATATTTTAATCTTAGAAACTGCAGTTGTGATGATAGAAAAAAGTGGGTTTATTTAAAGTTTTAAATATCTCTCAGTCCACCATCGTATCGGCATGATAATTCTAATCCCAACTTGTTGAAATCACCCACATTGGTAGTGCAATTTAAACACCTTCTGAGTGTTTATTTCTGTCTGAAATGTGCACTTTAAGAAACAGAAACACCCTGCAATGAAATAATATCACACACAGGGTGTAACTCTGGCCCTAGGCCCTGCGGTAGGTCGCATACCCCACAGCAACCCCAAGCAGTTAGTGGATGGATGGATGGATGGAAGGATGGATGGATGGATGGATGGATGAAAGCAATCCTAAAGACAATGGTAACAAACACATAAACAATCCCTTTTCAACAGTTACCTGCATATACACAATATACATGTATTATACACAAAATTATATTAAATAAACCGTATTCATTCCAGGGTTTGTATAATAGAGAGCACAGGTTAAAAAAAACACTTATAAAGAGATCCAAAAGTGAGTTTTGCCAATAAAATATCAATTTCAAATTTAATTATTGCCAATTTTCACCAAATATGTTCAAACGATACTTTTCATTAAGTACTATATTACATGATTTACTACTATTTTGTATCCAGTTATCATTCTAATCATATTTGACGTTTTAAACTTATTTAAACCTATTTTTTATTGCCTTGAACTAAAACTTATTTTTTTCTGATTATCTGAAAAACTTGTAGCTGGATACGGTTCACGGTTGTGAATGTGACTCTTTCTTCTGTAGCGTGCTTTTTTAATTCGGAAAGAAAGGCTTTTTTGATTCTTTAAAATCACGACGGTCGTAGAGGAACCTCGTAAAGGTTCCGCGCGAGCGCGCACACGTACACGCACCTGCATTCAGGTGTGAATACTGTCTGTTGCCATAGTAGCCTGGTCTAGTTTCCTGATTGATTTTAACAAAAAGGCTGAGCGCACGCTGGGTTACACAAAGGTAGATGCTGTACTGTACTATACAGTAGTCTACATGCGCAGACGCGGAAATCCAGTGAACCATGAAAATGGCAAAACACTATTTCGATCCCTGTTTTGAAACACAATATAACATATACTTGCAGAAATAATTTAAATATGTTAGCGGTATTCACAATAACACAGAAGACTGGTTAAATAATTAATAGCTGCACAATACAGTTTGGTCAGCCTCAGATCTACAACATGCTTTAAGAACTACAAAACCTGAGTAAAATTGATAATTGTTTTTTTTTTCAGGAATTTGCGTAGGCTTATCTAATTACCTGGCAGTCAAATTATTCGAATTAATTTTATCTAGGTCTAGTCCGCTGCAATGTATGTGAAATGCCCAATATTTTTTTGGTAAAAATGTACAGCATACTTCATTATTTACTACAAGCAAAGCTGAACTGCTCCGCTTTAGTTGTAATCCCCTCTTTCTATTGTATAACTGGAAAGCTCGCTTGTATGACATCATACACCGTCGAGCAGCCGTAGCCAAATATAACCGTAAATTCACACACTGAGCAGCGCCGTTATTTTTTATCAATGAACCGAGGCTCGAAACGCGGTGATTTCGCAGCCTATCGGAAATTCTCTGTGTATTGTTCATTGAACACATAAACAAATCCGTTTTTTAAATTAAAGTGATTTACAGAAAATAAATAATGTATCTGCTCCGGAGCGCGTTTTAATGTTACGTCCGTCAGGCAGAATGAGAGCGGCTCGGCAGCGCGCCGCAAGCGGCATCTCCAGCGCGCCGGCGCTCTCCGTAGCGTAGCCCCAAGCCGCCAGAGGAGGCGCAGCAGCTTGCCATCCTGTCCTACACTAGTCCCGGCTTTCAAGCGCTCCTTCCTCGGATACAGTCCTCCACCACATCCGCTCAGTCCTCTGCAGGTTCTGTTGCGCCACTTTACGGAGGGACTATATCATGTATTACCATACTCTCAAGTGCTTTCTTACAATTATGGAAACATGTTTTTTTGTTTTGTTTAAGTTGCTACTAGGCAAACACTTAAACATTATTTTACAAAAATGAAAACATGGTTCCTTCCTCGTTCCAGTGAGCCATTTTGATAACCGCTGTGTAAAGAGAGACATCTAAACATTGTCTAGCCTTATTTAAGAGAACTACGGAGCAGTGTAGAAAAAGCACTTACTGCACAACGCAATTGATCGGGATAGGCAATGGCTTTCCTTGTTGTCAGGGTTTTCCTGCAGCGACGGTGGATTCGGCTCTCCCCGCTACTATAAGTGGTGTCGGCAGTAAAGCTGCTCCCTCTCTCTCTCTCCCGCACTCACTCCACTCTCTCTCTCTCTCTCTCTCTCTCTCACTCACTCACTCACTCGCTCACAGACTTGGTCTCTCTGGCTCTCCCCTACATAACTGATGCAAAGGAACAGCTTTCTACAGTTTGCAATGCTTACAAAAAACACGGAAGGCATACGAGTGCCATATTTATTCTCCAAACTCTTGCATATCCATTCCCGCTCCTTCAATCCTATCCATACCTAATGCTGTCCCTCTGTTAAAGACAGCCACACACCTTGTAACAGCAGTCAAAGGAGGAGGGTTTGCCTCTTTTTACCACCGAAGGCTGTTACTAATGCAGGTCTTCATGAAGGACTTGTGTGTAACCTGTGCCTCGTATTTTCCACTCACACACATAGAAATAGTGCACAATGCTGTAACATTTTTGTTATTCACTTAAATTGTATTTCCAGAACCTGCCTGTGCTGTAAGCATTACACATTCTTAACTATAAACAATAAATTCCTAATCTCCACATTAGTTCAATTTAGACGTTTGGTTTATTATATATTAGTCGGGGTTATTGCATTCCAAGTTCGGTATCTGTCTAGTTTTACATACAGTTATTCTTTCATACTTTGTCTTGTATGCTTTGCTTATTCAAAAAAGCTCTGTTGGGCGTTTCGTACAAGAAACGACTCCCCCTTTTGGCGGAGAGGGTAAATTGCTATGGCCATTATCCTCATGCCATCTCCCTGCGTTTCTTCCGGGTATCCAGGTCCTCAACAACCAAGAAAAATAAAATGCCGTTAAATGTGGACTTGTGCCTCTAAACTGCCTCTGTACCATCGTACGTCTATGCGCGTGCTCAAAAAATGCCATCCGTCCTAATCCTGTTGATCGCTGTGATCTATCTATCTATCTACAATAAATGTTTGTAATAATTATATTAATACATATTTAAGCATTTTGAAACAACAATCATCTTTTTAATGATGACGTTCGTTGTCAGAGGAAAGAAATTGTTACTGAAATAATGAGTTATTAGAATCACGAAAAACATGGAGAAAAGTAATTCCACAGTAATTTTGCTGTGGAATTTATCATTCTGACAAAATCAGGTTTGGTCAAATAGACCTATTTATGTTGCATTAGTGCTACATTATATAACGTGATTTAATGACCATACTTAAAGCAAGTTACTTTGCTTGACAGTAATGATTATGGTGGTGTGGTGTCAGTCTAGGTTCACTTCCTGTTTCATGTCACTTTTGTTAAGAGGAAAGATGAAATTCTCAGATTATGAGTTTTGGGTTTATAAACCCTGTATTAGGAGGGCTGGGTTTAATTAACTTTTTTCAGTACAAACAGATTAGCATTGATCCTGAGGTTCCAAATGTCGATCATTGAAAAGTCGACAAGTAATTAGCGGATGTAAATCAAAGTGTTCACAGGGAGTCCCAATTCAGCTCCACGTTTAATGGGATGGGAAGAAGCCCAAGCACCCTCAAAACAATTGTTTTGACATACGCAATGACGTAATCAATGAAGCAAAAATAAAACTGACATTATGAAAACCAAACTGTCTTGCATTGACTAAAAAGGTAATTTTACTGTTTAACTTGAAAAAACTTTCACATACCTGCCGCAGATTAACATTTTTGTAAGACATTTGTATATTGAAGAGAAATTAGTCATTTTAAAATCAGAGTCGGCTGACTCTCCGTGTGGTATTTCCCCCCCCCCCCCTAACCGCAGGCTCATATAAGCGTATATGAAGATATTTTCAGTAATCCTTACTCTGAAACGCCCATTTTACCCTTCATTAGATGGCCGTTACTCCTTGAGGAAACTTCCCCGATTTCGGCCACTATAGCCAAGGCTTTGGCAGGTCTGTTCTTAGGCTTCTGTGCGGCTTAGTGCGGCCCCGGGGAAGCGTCATTATTCCGAGTGTCATTATTTTCGGCTGTCACTCGGTTGTTGGCCTTACGTTGACCTCCCTCCCGTCACGTCAGACTGGCGAATCCGCATCCGTGGGAGAGCAGCGGCGCGGACCCTCCGGTGCCACGCGGAGCGACACGCCGACCTGGCACGGCGTCATCTCGCGCTCTCATTTCGCCCGCTTCCCGGTGGGCCGCGCGCTACCCACCAAGGTTACACCTCGGCCACGTGACAGCCTCTTCCGGTCTTCCAGGAGAGCGCGCGCGAAGAGGGATAAACTCGGAGACAAATGAGAGCAGCTACATACTGCTGCATACATTGGAATAAATTTGTGTCTGTCACATTGCCTCGCCCCCCCAGGTCGAGTTCAGGGGCCTCTGGCGCGGCAGCTTGTTTTTCACGCGTCAGCGAGAGTGTCGCTGTCACCTTTGTGCTACAACGAATTGATATTCGGCCCATTAGCCGGCATACAGAACCGGCATTTGCTTAGGCTGCGATGTAAATACCGTGTAAACATCATAAGCGCTATATTTCCACCGTGTCACAACTGCGAATCTGTCTCCGACCACAACTACACGCTTTCAGCGAAAATCTCTTCCAAACTATCCTACAAATCCTACAACATAAATTATGCAAGTTATAGGCCTATAAAAGCAAAGCTGTCATTGAATGCTTCTAAGTAATGTCAGCGTTATGGCGACTAAAACAAACAGCGTAAAATGATGAATGCTGCCTTTACGATGCTGATTTGAAACATAATCCTATGCTAATGGCTAAAGGCAGGTTTGCAGAAATTACAGACAATTTATTGTTCCATATTTTATGTACTTATGTGCTGTACATCCTATTATTTTTTCACACATCATGATCCAGATTGATCATATTTCATACGGTCTTGTTCGATAGCTAAACAAGTTTCTGTTTTTTTTTCAGTCTAAAGAGAAATGATACATTTCGGGTATTAGACTAAAAGATTGATGTCAGAATGGAAATATAAATGGCAAGTTTTTTTTAAAAAAGAGGTAAAACTAAGATAATTTTATACAAACACGATTCTATCATAAATGATGATGCAAGATAAACCCATACAGATCTTCGGAATTCAACAACCCGTGTATATGCAATATTTTTCTTATAATCAGCTCATGGTTCAACGATCATGCAGAGAAGATGTTTCTTTCACGACCGTGTTACGAATATTAAGTGCAGGGGACTTTCCGTTGGAGAGTTTTTTCAACCCCAAAGTTCTTCCTAAGGTTGCTCCAGGAAATTTCTTTGAGGAGCTCCTTGTTGTAATAATCTTCGCCAGTCTTCCTCTAGGTCACCGACCGAGAGGTATGAAGGCTTTTCAGTTATCGACCGCCTCGAGGCAGAAGAAAACCATTAATTATCACTGCGGCCCTGCTACTAACCTGATCCATAAACGTGCCCGATGCATCTTGTACTTAATGAAAGGGTGCTAAGTAAAGCGGTCCAAATTATCAACGAGGGTACTTTTAAGTAGACTACAACTGACAGGGAGAAAGTGCCAGTTGCGGAAGGAGCATTTAATCATAGCAAGCTGATAAGAGAGGGTACGGAGACTGAGGAGAATGAGATGGAGCAGGTGTCCCTCCTGGAAAGCGGTCACTCTGTACCTGCATGGCTGAATGCGCCGTGCCGACATCAGTCACGGCTGTCATACGTGCGTGATCCTGGAAGCCTCATGCACATTATTGTTCGTGAGCGCTAATGAGAATGACAGCATTTGATACTAAAATCTCGCAACGGGGAGGCGGCTATGTACCTGTTTCCAACAAATCAGGAGTCGGTGATTAATAGTTCGTTGCGGTCCAGCTGCCGTACATCATCCCACCAATTTCGAGAAGCTGTGTACCTGTTCGAAAGAAACATCACATCAAAAGTTAAAAAATGTACACAATGTGCGATCGTTTGATATACCTTAATAGCAGTCTTAGTAGATGACATACGCTACTTAATCGTGATTTCTTATTCACATAGTGGTTATGTATTACATATTATGTGACTGGCAATCAGCAGACAGCGAATTCAAAACTACCGTTTTGGTGCCGCCACAATAATTGAGTTCTTCATCACATCTTATTAGCGCTAATGTTGATAAAATATTCATACTGGTATCCTCCCCCTCGTACAAATGGGTCCTCGTGTGCGTAGGCCGTATGCAAAATTGATGAAAAACGATAGCAAGTTCAAGCAGCACAATCTGCTTCCTAAAAAGATTTCAGCAGATGTATATTTGGGAAGCTTTCATGTTAACTCTGTACTTCAAAAGCCAAGATCAATAAATGTATTAAAAGGTTTAACAAACTTTAGCCCAGACATTTTGACAGCACCCTCGCACAATACTGCTGTTAACTCTGGGGATTACACATCAATAATGATCTGAGATATATATTAATATTTTTAAATAATTTCCACAGAGAATCTGTAGGGTACGTGTTGGTCTTTATGCTTTCAATCCCGACACTTATCTGATTAATTAAAGTCACTGTTAGGGCAGAAAAAATACCATCATCAAAAAAAAAAAACAAGATTGGCAGAAAGGCACAGAGTGAGGAACAGAGGACAAGTGCTATGTGTGAGCCGGTCCCACCTTTGAAGGGGTCCTAGGCAAAGCTTTACTTGGGAGGACCACATACCCAGAAACCTGATGATCAGTTCATTTCCCCCACCTGTAGGTAACTTGGGGGCTCTAGGCTCTAGATCGCATATAACTAGAGCTAGATCCCACTGTGTAGAAACAATGTACAGCGGTCAGTATCGTTGGAGAGAAAACTGCATCAATGAGAACAATCACATGAGGGAGATTCATAAAGCAGAATACCGACAGTATTGTGTCTGGTGGTACGAGGAGCAGAGACAATGCAGGGAGTGAGTGAGAAAAGGTTGTCGTGTGGCCTTGAACAGGCAAGGAAAACAACCGGGGAAACCCAACACCACAGCGTGCCCGGTGGTGCTAACCATGATATGGGCTGCTTTCCGCTGCCACCCGCTGTGCCTGCTCACTCCATTAGCCGGCACTGAGAGGCACCACTCCGGCGACATTGGCGTCCCATCCTCAGGCCTCACATTGCCAGTGGGCAGGCTGCGGAAAGGGAAGCAGGCCTTAGAGAACTGGCAAATGGACAGATTTCTAGCGATAAACAACTTAACGTAACAGTAATGAAGTGTAGCGTGATATCAGTAAATGCCTGAAGGCTCCTTGAAAGAGGCTTCAAACGGATCCGAGTTAGACATGCGCTCCTTCGCAGGAGATCTGTAAAATTAATTGTGGGACAGGATGCAATAAATGTGTAAGGCTAAACGGAATGATTCAGACAGCCAGAGTGATTGCGCTCATTAGATCTCTTTTGCATAATATGTATGCGGTTCTTCCATTGGGGGGGGGGGGGGGGAGCCAAAGCTATTTCACTTCCTCTTGAGGACTTCCTCTCAGGTGCCTTACCTCATACACTCAAGGTAAGCATGTAGTTGACAGCTGCATAGTGAATGAATTAACGTTTAATTAATGACTATTATTTGGAATATGATTTAGATGTCTTATCACATGACAGGGGGAGATCCCTTAGATGACAGCATCTATCGGCTATAACCAGACGCCGAGCTCTCGCTGCATTTTTGTTCCTAGCAAGTCACAGACCCTCCCTGAGGGCGCCCTTAGTCTCCCATAATCCCTCAAGATAAATCAACTTTCCATTGGAACCCCGGTTTCTCCTGCCAGGTCTGAGCTCAGAGAGACATCTGGGCCTGTGGTTCAGTTTATGGCCCAGGGGAGGCGGGTGGGCGGATGGAATCGCGAACAATGGCTGTGGAGTTAACGTCGGCTAAATCCCTGGCATTTCTGTTGTGTAGAGAGAAATCCATGCGACATTTCAGCCAGGACTCTCTGCATTGTGTGGATGTTCTACAAGGGAAGGACGTGGTTGTGGGATTTCACAATACTGCCAGCTACTTTTAAAGAGCTCTTCTGGTTATTTTGTCATGTAGCAAACAAAATATTTTCCTTAACCATAATATTTTATAAAAATATTATGTTATTTTGAGCAAATCTGAGATTATTTATTTAATTAGTCGTAATCCTGTTAGGAAAGGCAACATTTTCATTTTATTAAAACTGAAGATAAACATGCCCCCTAGTGGACAGTTATGGTAAGCCTAAGTAAATCCTGGTGAGCAAGAGAAGGATCATTTCTGTGGGACATCCTGATTTTGCAAAGTTGGACGTGTCCCTGGGTCAAAAAGGGAGGGGCTTGTGTTTCGCTTCTTTAACCAATCACAGTCTTCATTGGACGACATCACCGTATTCGTCTGTTTTTTTTTCCTCATTTTCAAACTCAAGGCTTCCAGCCATCCAGCAGTCAGGTCAGGGGTAGCGTGTGAGTCAAGCTGAGCCTCTGTGCTTGTGATCAGAAGAGTGCCAGTTCAAGCCTTATCATCATCATCATCATCATCATCATGAAATCATACAGGTTGCTCCATGCAACTTTTGCAGGCAAGCATATTCCTATGTTCCATATGCATCACCTGCCCCTCAACCAAAGGCACACGCAATAATAGGTACTTTCTGTTTACCTTGTCGCTTAACAGAAAACGCTGGTTTTCATTATTGTGGTGATGTCATATGATGAAGACTGTGATTGGTTAAAGAAGTAAAACGCAAGCCCCTCCCTTAAGCCTGGGATGTGGAACTCTGCAAAATCAGGACTCGTCATATCTATGGAATTTTTGACATAAAAATAGAATTAGAGATATCTGTCACTTACATACAGTTGCCTACTAAGCCATTCTTTATATGACATATGCTTACTATGTACTTTGTTGATTGCATCCATCTTTCTATCATTTATCCAAGTCATTAATTGCAATTCATTTACAATATGCAGGGAAGAGGAGCAGCATTGTACATCTCATAACATGGGATGGTAAACAAAGCCGAATTTCACTGGCCTCCCTGACATCCTTAGTTCCTTAATTCCCTCTCAGGATCACTATCGGTGTAGAAATATCCCAGCAGTGTTAGAGCGTTTTCTTACACGCTTCCGGAGATTAGACTTGCATTGCAAGCTTATGCCACTTACACAGTCAATCATTCATTGTCCCCCTCCGACATTCTGCAAGGTAATCAGTTAGCAACTTTTTAAAAGTGTGCTCAGGGTGTTTTGTGCAGAAAGTCCTCACTGCAACAGAAACATTTTGTTTAGACACCGTGCCACAGGCTGTCTGCTGTGTGACTCGTTTCCAGCCAAGCGCAGCTGTTCATGCAGCTGCCAGATAAACCGCATTTGCAAACTTACCTGAACCCTTAATCAGCAGCTGATCCTTCCAACATGGTGCCCACTTTGACTGATGATCATGTTTGATGGAAACTTACCTCACACTGAAGACACCAGTCTTCAGACTTCAGGTCTACCTTTCCAAGTAAAATTGTACTTTGCTGAGTGACAAACGGCTAAATACATCACTGCACTAAGCACATATACACGATAATTGACACAATTCCTTACTCATTTATTTCACTAATAAAAGTTGGTTAACAATCTATAAAACCATTGTAAGGTACGTTTAACATCTGGTAATTAACCCTAGTCATTTTTCCCTCAAAAAGCTGTATTAAGGTGCTATTAAAGGTAAATGTTAAAAAATGTTAAAGGTAGAGTTCTTGTAATTGTTTCACTCATTAGTCGGGTTTAATCATTTTATGCATATTTAAACCTGAAACTTAACGGTAATTTATGATGGTGTAAACATTGCGGAACTCTCGACTCAGCTTTACTACACCATCCATGGTATAAAAACACGGGCTGTTTTTAATTGGGTGATTATCTGTAACACTATAAAGCTTACAATCACAATGGTCTTGTACAAATAAACCATTTCAATACATGACTGACTTCAGTAAATACACCAGAGAAACACGTTTCTCTCATGTCATTCCAACCATTCATCTATTACGATGACCTTATAATACAGGTATTGATAATACACCCTTCGAAAAAGTCTGCAAGCAAACCCTCCTTTCCATAAAATCTTATAATTCAGAGGAATAAAACTTTCCGGCTTATCGATGTTTTCATTTGGTAAAACGCAGTGAAAGTATATTTTCCACATATGTGTATCTGAATATGAAAAACAAAAAATTATATTATATTGTTGGCGGACATGTGCACAAAAATAACTCTTAGACAGAGGCAGGCATCTCTCATAACGGTTTACAATGCTGTAACAAGTCACAATGCTGGATGAGGAGGGCCAACGCATTTCTATAGCGGGCAGGATCCTGACGAACGGGCAGGATAACAGGTGACTCTGCTCAGCGTCTGGGCCCTGACCTGGCAGATAGGGCCAGTGTAGTGGCTGAATGACTAAACGCTTTTTTCTCTCTCACAGTTACCCTGAAAGCAAGATCAAATGGAAAATCGTTTTGAGATACTCCAAATGAAAGCATTTCTCTTCAGGCAGAATTTTAAAACAGGCTATTTTTTAGATTACAAGGTAATACAATACCATGCTCTGATAACCAAATACTGCTCTCTCCTTATATTATTAAAAAAATAAATAAAAACCTCAATTTATGTGTCATTTTAAATGTTGGTGACATCCGCCTTAGAAAAGAAGCTCAGACATTTCTCAATTGTCTCTTATAAAACTTTGTGTCCGACCTCTACAGCTAATAATTTAACCAAAGAGTCGATATACAGCCCAATCCATAATTTCATTCCATATAAAGATCTTCATACCTGAAGTATTTTCATAGCAGAATGTATAGATATTTTCTTAGCAGAAAGTGTCATTCAGCTTTGCAATACAGAAAAAGAGACTTGCAATTCTGCATGAAAAAGGCAGCAGATCTGCGTTGGTGCTGACAGAGTCCTGGCACTAGGTGAAATTCTCCCTTCCGGGTCACTCTAACCAAGCCTCCGAGTCTCCAGCAGGCAAAGATTAAGCCAGTAATGGGGGAAAACAACTCAGGATGCAGTCATTCTTGCTGGAATACATAAATACGAAAGGGAAGACGAGGGACGAGGCCAACACCCGGCTGCCAGCGCACACTGTCACCTGGCCCCACCTCGCTTGACCACGATGGTACCGGCAACGATATCGTAAACGGTCCTGTTGTGCTGGAAGAAGAGCAGAGTGATGAACGCCGGGAAGAAGAGGGCGATGGAGAAGTTCTTGTTTAAGGCTCGCACTGTGGATCTGCGGTCGGGGAGAAAGACACCAGGGATGAGAAGAGGTTTACTTCTATGAAAATGATTAAGTTTGCAGTATAGCAGTGTGACTTTCGGTACCATGCACAATCACCCCTTTTCTCCCCCAAAAGTCTTACTAAAACGGAGCCTTACCAGGGAAAACTGGGTCATGAACCAGTAAAATATTAATATCTACTGCCAATGCGATTATAATTTTTTAGAATATTTTAGAATATTCCTGTGCTCCTGAGTAATCTATATGAAAGTCTCGCTTGAAACAATAGATTTTACTAGAGATCAGTCAAAATTGTTGAACATTTGAATATTTGAGAACGGGTATAAAAGTCCCAAAAAAATAAAATCTCAAAAACCGAATAATAGATTTAAAAACCAAATAATTTAAAATATTACTTAGCAGAAATGTAATTAGCTGTGATTCATCTGTTCCCTTGGAAGTTTGTCGTTTATTTGCTCATAAGTTTACCTCTACTGTTTTCGCATGAGCTCTGCATACGCTCTTTGAAATGATCATCATCATTTTCAAGCTTGCTCACTCATAGCGCGGCACGATTGTGAGAAATGTAACTAACAGAAATGAATGAGGCAAACAAAAATCACCAGAAGACATTCATTCTTCATTGAATATAAATATTTTGGTTTCCACAGAGAAAATATTGCAAAAGCAATTAAATTTGTCTACACTGCTTTGTGTCTTTTGGCGAATTAACCAGAACGTGGATTACTGACTCGCCTTCCCCAGTAAAGACAGACTCTATTTGCATGTCATGAGTCGTATTTGGCTATAATTTATTTTGGGTAAATTTTTAATCTCAAAATAGTATTATGTATTGCACAGATTTCAAATATCGCAATGTGAATTTTTCCAGTATAATAATTCGGCTCTAATTCCAAGGCTACCTTTAACGTTGAACGTTTTACGTCATCATTCTGCAGCACCGAGTGAGGTCTCATTTAGTATGGAAATAAATTAATGGAGTGGCCTATAAGCCAGAGAAGTATTAATGGGATTGAGTTAAAAAAAAAAAAGACAAATCGCCATTTGCCGCAGCTGCCCAAGGCAGAGGCTATTAAACATTATTGTACGCAGCTGCACTTCAGCATCTCTTTCGGATAAATTAACTTTGGTTTCAATTTAATTTACTCGAGCTACTTTTAATATTTTACATGATCTTTTTGCAGCAATGACTAATATCTTAAAAATATTTCTACATGTGTGAGACGGGGGCAGGGTTCATGGAATATTATCCAAATAATGACTTCCAAAATTCGACTAGCAATTCTGCCTGAAATGCTCATTCCTATTATCTATTACCATGCAGCATTTTTCTAAAGAAAGACTAAAATCTGACATTGCAGTCAGGAAAGGAAGCTTAGAAAGAGATGTTTTTGAAGCATTAGAGAGCAAAATCTTTCCATTATTTAAGTACAATGCAGCCACTACTGATGTAAACAGGCAAATGATTTTCTTGACTAGGTGACCAAAACAATACTAAATAAAATAAAAAAAAACAGGCCACCATGTATAACAGGATTATTAGTGAACAACTCCTGGTTCTGAAGAAAACAATACAACAGGTTCTTTACTTACGCAGAAAACTTGACGTTGGTTGCAGGTACCACCAGAACCCGGTTGGGTCGCACCAGGACCGAGGTGTCACACGTAACAACACGAAGGCCAAGAAGGAACTTCCCAGGTGTGGCTCCTCCGGCTCCCCAGATACATATAATCTAAAATAGTTGTTGGGTGAGGAGACACCAACAGTCATCAGCACAAAACATCAACCAACACCCTGGACAGGATGCCAGCCCATCACAGTGCATGGACATTATCAAAAGTCAAATCCACAGATGCCAAAGAACGTAACTGCACACCTTTCAACTGCAGGATAAACACACACAACATGGACAGAACATGCAAACACAGGAAAAGACATCGCGATCTGCGTCAGTATCGTTAAGGAAAACTAAAACTGTGAGAAAACGTCTTTGTAAACTGAAGTAAAATATATGACAAATAAACTAAATGAAAACCACAAACATCATTGCCAAAACTAATTGAAATAAACACAAATGCCAAAACCATTACCATTTTAAAATACTATTTAGCTAAAGTAATGATTTCTTTATATTTAATTACCTGTAATAATTCTTGGAAAATGTTTTGCCCATTTTGACGACATTAGTGCATAATGTGCACAGTATATTCATGTAGGATTCTACAGTCGACGATCTCAATCGCTACTTTCCCATAAGCAGTTCCGATACACTGCAGGGTAGCCATAAGTCTTGCGAAAGCTGCAGTTGACATTCCAAGGCCAGTACACGACGCAAGAAGTTTAGAAACTCTTAATTGCATGTACAGTGCTGGTTTGTAGGATGCCAAACCTGTTCACGGCAGCCTATCCCATAATATTTCACAGTGATCTGGCACTTCTCGTATCTTTTGTACCCTCGCAGGCTCACTCCCTTGCTGACTGGACCAAGGGGACCAAAAAAAAAAATAGTTTTCCAGATCGCTGAGCCTGGGATCCAAACCCCCCACTAGGAGGAACAGTCGACTGTATGAAGACCAGACATAAAATAGCTCTACATCTTTCAATCAATTCCTGAAAACAAAATATCTAAAACTTAAACTAAAATATGTGAAAAACTATAAAGAAAATTTCATCTTTAAAATAAGTCAATAAAATCACACTGAAAACTAAAACTAAACTGAATTTCAAATGAAAAGTAATATGAAAATAAAAGTTGAAGCTATAACAACACTAGGCAGGAGCCAAAGGTCCATCCCTGGAGGTGTGAGCTAACAGCAGTAAACATGTCACCATGTCACCCAGCACTTGGGATTTTGATTTTGCCAGCAAAGGTTACACCATGTATTACAAAAAGATTTATTCATATATTTCTTTAGTAAGAATAATATTAAGCATCTACAGACAAATGCTCTATATAAAACAGTAATAGGCCTTCTAGCCAGTTACAACCACGACATGAGGTATTCTGACACTCACCTCATAGAGGCATACCAGCACCCTATAGACAAGAGCCACCAGCATCATATGCTGTAGGTCTTCCATCGAAGTGTCCTGATCTATTTCTTCCACAATTAAATGCATGGCAAATTTGGAAATGTCCCTAAAGAAAATGAGTAAGAAGTCGTTAGATAAGCAAAGTTAAGTTATTGGTACAAGTTTAACAGTACAGAATAATTTTCAGGTTTAATACACACTAAAAGGCTTCAATTTCGCGATTTAAAGCAGCACACGCACGTCGCAAAATGTTAAGTAACGGGGTGGCAGGACGGTTGTTATGCACACAAACTACTCACTTAATTCCACTTAAGTGCATGACGCTGAGGATAATGGTGGCCTTTATGAAGAAAAGAATGAAGAAATCCACCATTTCTGCGAAAAATCTTTGCAGAGGAGAAGGAATCGTGTATTCCCGACCTAAACAGAAAAACAACACAACACACTCAAAATTTGCCAGGTCTTTCAAGAATGGACCTTTTAATAAAGCAGAATATATTACAGCCCAATCGTTAATTTGTTGCTTATATATAAATATTAATCGGATACTAATAAAGCAAATAATACCGTTGACGAACCTCGTGTATCTACTACAGGTCGCGATTATCACATTAAATAGATACATAACACTCATATGCGCCATCAACGTGCCTTTAGGTCAGCGGAGGGTAAATTAAGTATCGCATTAGAAGCCCGAGCCAGTCAGATCGCTAAATACCTGCTTGTTGAGTGTTTCTGTTAATTTGCTGCTGCTGTTGCGCGGCTCTCGGGACAGCGGGAGCGGTGTTGGGCACAGGGGGACCCCCAGCTGTCACCTCCCCCGTTTGGAGACCTGCGGATGGGACCCCAACGAACTGATTCGGGGGTAGGTAAGAAAACTGATCTCCGTGGAGACCGCGGGCATCGGGCAGCTGCGGCGCCCCCCAGGGAAGGACAACTTGGGCTTCGTTCGCCGGAGCGCAGGACGGCAAGGGAAAGGCGGACATCGCCGTGCAGCTGAGCCAGCTGGCGTAGCCGCCGTAGTACTGCCACATCCACTCCTGTAATTTCCTGCAGTATTCTGTCGTCGTCATCTTTTCCCCCGAGTCTGTCTTGAGGTCCATCGTCTTCTTATCCACCCCCGGATTAGGCGATATCATGTTTGCCACTGACCTGCGCCGCGTCGTTCCGTCGCAAACTGTTTCCCCCTTGTTTTGCAATCGGAATCCCGAATCCGACATGTTCGATTGCCCATCAACTTCAAAACACAGGAAAAGCCGGGGCGACCATACCAACATGGCATAACTCAATTTTGTATAAGTTGTTCAAATTCAAGCATAGTGCATAGTATGGGTAAGATAAACAATAGCAGTTACTCATAAAGTGTTGGGCTGATACATATGTTCTGCGAAAAATCGACGTCACTCTCTTTTTGATTAACAACCCCCTACTTTTTAGCACTGGTGCGGTCCACAATGTGACGCGTTTCCCACGTCAGCTACTGGCAGATTAAATGTACAGCAAAAGTAAATTATTTTCACTTTGTACAATTGTATACGTGCAAGTTGTATTAGTTTGTTCATTTATTCGCCTGACAGTCTCTTGGCTAGTTTCACTGATCTCAGTTTATTCGGTGTATGATGGTGATTTTGTGTTAAATTCCCCTGACGTGCAGTATATAAAATGACAAATATTTAACCCTAAGAGCTTATCTCGTACACGTTAATAACAGTCATGTTAGTACGTAAAAGTATTTGTGTTAATGATGTAATTGTTGGCACGTGGGAGTTGCAGATATTTCCGAAAATTATTAAATTACGCATAACAGATTCAGCCCGCTTAATATACAGGTGGTAAACCTTAACGATTTCTACAGGGGAGTTGCTGTTTTGGAGTCCCGTTATGATATTCAGCTTTAGTGGCATTTACGATAATAGGAAACCATGATTTTTCTGTGAGGTGTAAAATGTTGTTCTGTTTTCTTATAATACGATGCGCACGAAGTAGACAACCATAATATAATATTTATTTAGGAAACCAAACTATTCAAGTACAGCAAAAGGGCGTAGGTTTGATTTCAGCGCTGGTTGGACCAAACCAGCGCCGAATCCATCGTGCCTGCAAACACACACGATAACCCCGAAATGCCGGGAGCACATGCCCCACCGTCCTTATCCAAATCTACTCCCTCAAGTTCATTATGGAGATTCAGACCAACAAGTTGTACTCTTACGTAATTCCATCCATTTATTTATCATCGAATGGACTGTTCATCATAACAAGATTCATTTTAAAAATCAAGTGAATAAATTTAATTTACCACGAGGGAGCAGCAACGCCCTGTCTTTCGGAAAGAAGCGCGTCTATACTCCGTTAACCCGCTGGCTACTGCGATGTATGCATTTGCTGGGTCTTTCTAAAACAAGAATGCAGCGCGTTTGGGATTTATAACATCTAGGATCTTGACCATTCTTAATCGGTCTTTTTATATTTCTAGGAATTCAAGGAAAACATGACATTGTCTCTATTTCCCTTTCGTTTTAGGTTGGCTCCTAGAAGGAGGTTCAAGCCAGAAAGTTCCAGATTTTGCAGAATCATTCCCCTCGGATAAAGTGAGAAAAGACAACACAAAACTGGTCAGGGATTTATATCAATAAATAAAAGTCATATCAAGTAATTAGTCACCCTGTCGTCGTGGTGACCAGGCTGCGTGTGTGCGTATGAAAGCCTCTCCGCTTTTAAAATGGGAACATAAACATGGGCTAGCAGGCATTCACCCTATGCTTCGGACTGCTGCCACTTGAGCATGATGAATTGGTGGAGAAATGTAAATAATGTACAGTGGTGCCTGCGGTTCACGAACGCTGTGACTTACGAACAATTTGGTTCACGACCAAAAATTTAGTGCGAAAATGCATCGGTTCGCGTACAAAATTTGGCCGACGACCAGATTCCTTTTTTTATACTAGTGTAGTAGCGGCGGGGCGCATATCCCAGCATGCCCCGCGTGCAATTGTAAATAGAAGGATCGGAACAGGCACCCAAAGAGCAATGATCCCAAATAAACAAACGGGAAACACAAGGTTGTAAGACGCCGAACTGCAAAATGCACATACGGTGGAAGATTTACACACACTAAATACACGCGAGGATCGGACCGGGTACGTACAAGACACGGGACAGTATGGAAATGCAATCATTAACATCAACAATATAAGGGTAAAGTACTGTTAAAGATCGTGATTTCCTCGGCAAGCAAGTCTCTATGTCTCTCTCTGCTCCAGCGATGCATCAGTCCGCCCATCCCACACTATATTGTGTTTTTCTTTAAAGTTTTTACTATAAAAACCCGAAAATTAATTAACAAAAATTATTTGGTAGGCTTGTGAACGAATTAATCGACTTTCAATGCTTTCTTATGGGGAAAATTCGCGTACAAATTTCCTTGCAGGCACCACTGTACTACTAGGGCCATGAACAAAATGAAATTCCGTGCTCCACCAGTAGAGGGCTATTTGTTTATCATACTTCGGGAGTGATTTCTTAATAGGGGTTGTACAGTGGCTCGTTGAGTAGCTCTGTTGCCGTCCGTTTTACTGGGCTGGAGGGTTGAATCCCACATCTGCTGTGCTACGCAAGTTTTTTTTTTTTGAGTACTCTGGTTTCTTCTTACAGTTCAGAAAGATGCAATTTGGCTAAATGACATTTCGCTCGTAGTAGGTGAGTTTGTATCTTTAAATTGCAATCCTGGCATTCCATTCAGTATGTGCCCTATGTTGTCTGGGATAGGTTCCAGGCGTCCCCTTGACCCTGAATAAGATGGCTGCATTTCCTAGCATTTTTCATGGTCACACATCATTACTTATAATAGTCCTAGTAACCAAACTGGCACAATTTGGAGGAATGGAGTGACATTCTTTTTCAACTGTTCCACACTATTATTGACTTTGAAGTCAACTTTATTTCTTTTACCCAAACAATGCCAGACAGTCCAGAATCACATCCTGTCTTAGCATTGTGTGTAATAGCACATCCACAGTGAACCAATACATTCAATTCAATTATATTATATTTGTATTGTGTGTTTTCATAACATTACATTGTCTCAAAGGACTTTACAGCATTCTCACTGAAATCACCCACTGAGCAAGCTAGAGGTGACAGTGGCAAGGAAAAACTCCCTAGAAGGAAGAAACCTTGGGAGGAACCAGAGTCAAAGGGGGAGCCCATCCTCCAGGGGGCAGCAGAGGAAGCCCTAACCCTAACCAGAGTCAAAAGGGGAGCCCATCCTCCAGGGGGCAGCAGAGGAAGCCCTAACCCTAACCAGACCCAAAGGGGGAGCCCATCCTCCAGAAGGCAGCAGAGGAAGCCCTAACTCTAACCAGACCCAAAGGGGGAGCCCATCCTCCAGGGGGCGGCAGAGGAAGCCCTAACCCTAACCATATTCCATGGGGGAGCCCATCCTCCAGGGGGCAGCAGAGGAAGCCCTAACCCTAACCAGACCCAAAGGGGAGCCCATCCTCCAGGGGGCAGCAGAGGAAGCCCTAACCCTAATCAGACCCAAAGGGGGAGCCCATCCTCCAGAAGGCAGCAGAGGAAGCCCTAACCCTAACCAGACCCAAAGGGGGAGCCCATCCTCCAGGGGGCAGCAGAGGAAGCCCTAACCCTAATCAGACCCAAAGGGGGAGCCCATCCGCCAAGGGGGCAGCAGAGGAAGCCCTAACCCTAACCAGACCCAAAGGGGGAGCCCATCCTCCAGGGGGCAGCAGAGGAAGCCCTAACCCTAACCAGACCCAAAGGGGGAGCCCGTCCTCCAGGGGGCAGCAGAGGAAGCCCTAACCCTAATCAGACCCAAAGGGGGAGCCCATCCTCCAGGGGGCGGCAGAGGAAGCCCTAACCCAAACCAGACCCAAAGGGGGAGCCCATCCTCCAGGGGGCGGCAGAGGAAGCCCTAACCCAAACCAGACCCAAAGGGGGAGCCCATCCTCCAGGGGGCGGCAGAGGAAGCCCTAACCCTAACCAGACCCAAAGGGGGAGCCCATCCTCCAGGGGGCAGCAGAGGAAGCCCTAACCCTAACCAGAGTCAAAGGGGAGCCCATCCTCCAGGGGGCAGCAGAGGAAGCCCTAACCCTAACCAGACCCAAAGGGGAGCCCATCCTCCAGGGGGCAGCAGAGGAAGCCCTAACCCTAACCAGAGTCAAAGGGGAGCCCATCCTCCAGGGGGCAGCAGAGGAAGCCCTAACCCTAACCAGACCCAAAGGGGGAGCCCATCCTCCAGGGGGCAGCAGAGGAAGCCCTAACCCTAACCAGACCCAAAGGGGAGCCCATCCTCCAGGGGGCAGCAGAGGAAGCCCTAACCCTAACCAGACCCAAAGGGGAGCCCATCCTCCAGGGGGCAGCAGAGGAAGCCCTAACCCTAACCAGACTCAAAGGGGGAGCCCATCCTCCAGGGGGCAGCAGAGGAAGCCCTAACCCTAACCAGAAGCAATGGGGGAGCCCATCCTCCAGGGGGCAGCAGAGGAAGCCCTAACCCTAACCAGACCCAAAGGGGGAGCCCATCCTCCAGGGGGCAGCAGAGGAAGCCCTAACCCTAACCAGAAGCAATGGGGGAGCCCATCCTCCAGGGGGCAGCAGAGGAAGCCCTAACCCTAACCAGACCCAAAGGGGAGCCCATCCTCCAGGGGGCAGCAGAGGAAGTCGAATGAGCAAAATGGGGAAGTCCCACATCACATTTTCTCAATCTTAACATTTGAGTCTCAAAGGGACCAAACAGGTGATATCAGACAGTTTTTGGTGCTGCTTCATATTGCAGGACAAACAGTGGTACAGCAGCAGGGCATGCAGGGAAGATGTCATGGGCAGAAGGGCAAACAGGCTGGAATGACACCACAGGCAGTGGGGACGTCACAGGCAGCAGGGTAAACAGAATATCTTGATAATTAAAGAGTCTCCAGGCAGAACACCCCAGGAGGAGTAGGGGAAGTAAAATGTGCAGTTAACCAAAGTAGGTGAGTGCAGTATGTAAGCTCCGGCAAATAAGGCTATAGAGGCATAAGTAGGAGGGAGAGGCAGGTGGGAATGCAGGCATGGGGAGTCCCTGAAATGTCAGCCCTCCAATTCCAGGAGGGAGTGTGAAGCTAGAGTGACAGACTGACAGTTCAGTTTATCCAAAGTCAATGGCACCGATCTCCACCCAGCTCTACAGCTCACACTGTAGGCCTGACTGAGTAGAGCTAGAACTAGAGTCCCTATAAGCTACACTAAACAAGTGTGTTTTTAGTCTAGACTTGAATATCAAGAGCAAGCCTGAATCTCGCACATCCACTGGGAGGCTATTCCACAGCTGAGGAGCTCTATAAGAGAATGCTCTGCAGCCTGCCGTAGTTCCACCCTCGGTACTAATAGATCTAGACGGGCTTATTTGTGTGTAGCCTGCAGCTGTGCTTGCTTTAATTAATGAAACAAAAATGTGACTAAAAGTGACAAAAAATACACATCGGTTAACAACGGTCATTTAAGTCTTTAAAAACATTTGCGCTAATGATGTAATTGTTGCCCCATGCTGGACTGTACCTAGAAATCTTGGGTCTGCTGACAGAATGTTACTTTTGTTACCCCTGAGTGCATGTGAGTTGCAGATATTTCCTACACTAATAAAAGAATGTCAATTACACAGTGCATAATAAAATGTTTAATGTACTGGTGGTGAACCTTCCCACTTCCCAGAGGCTTGCTGCTGTTCTGGAGTTTGTTATCATATTCAGCTTTAGTAGCTTTTGTGATAACGGGAATCTGTGTTTTTTCTGTGGGGTGTTAGGTGTTGTGCAATTTTTGTAATACTTTATGCACAGAAACTGGAGAATCACAAGAAAATGTTCAAGTGAGTTTAGGAAGCCGAACTGTTTAAATGCAAAATGGGGAATGATGGCAATACGGATTAACTTACTCCGGTCCAGCCTGCAGTTTTGAATTCTTTAGTCCCACAAATAAGTGGGGGTCCACGGCACTTTCATATAGTTTGTACAATGAGCTTAGTGACAGAACAATGGCCGTAATGAAAACAAAAGTCAGGGTAAAGTCCACACATGTAATGGACTTTTCCTTTAAGTCCACCTTACTGGATTTAACTGATTGGACTTTCTAAACAGCCAAGCCCACTTAATTGGAATTTTTTACCATATAAAAATACTTAGCCGTCGCCTAAGCTGATCTTGTTATTTATGCGTCTTCAGGGTTAAGCAGAAAGGCTTTGATTGGCTTTTGGCTGTTCTTTAAGAGTTACTGGCAGCAGCCCAGCAAGCTCCGCAGCTGTTTCGGCCGCTCTCCACCCACAGCCCACTCCCTTAAGGCTCCCTGAGCTGAGGGGCTCCTATTCAGCGCCCTGCAGATTTTCCCACAGAAAGAAAAACAACTGTTTCGCTATTGCTGCCATTTTCTTCTTCCATCCAAAGACTAACATAGAAAAATGGCCTCCAGGGTCAAATACTGTCCCTTATGACCTGAAGAGGAAAACATCTCACAGGGTTTCTGCCACAGTTGACTGAGTATTATTCCAGACATTTCTACAGTAAAAACCAAAACCTACAGACACAAATTTGCTTCACGTGCTGTTTAGTTATTGTTCTCCTATTCAGAAATGAGTATATTCCAGTAAACAGCAGTTAAATATGCGTCTTTCGGGTTAAGCAGAAAGGTTTGATTGGCTCTCGGCTGATCATTATATTTTCATTCAGTGCAGCATGTGTATGTCTCACCTAGTAGTGACCTGTCATGTTTTGAAGATGGACTGGCAATGGATATTTGGTGACCCATAGTCACTTTAGCTAATGTAAGCTAAATGAGTTCACTTAGTGAGGAACCAGTTCAGGAATGCATCCATGGAATGTAAATTGTGCTATTTTTAACTTAAATTAATTTGTTTTGCTATCAAACCCAAACAGACACCTTGCTCAATACCTCAAACCCCAACCTGCTGTTTATTAGGAAAAACGTTTTTTAAATTGAAGGTTATTCTGTGACTGTATGTGAGTCTCAGTCACAGTTTTTTGTATTTTTTCTCTATTTTTCAAATACATTTATTTGAGCTTTTCTGTTAAATAAATGCATTGTTTCAAGCGCTAATAAATGTATCAAAGCCTCTTTGTGTCATATTTTGAAATGAAAATGGTGCAAATTATTTTGTTTTTGTTTCTATCCTTCTCTCTATGTAACGTGTCAGCCTTCACTTTGGGACTTAAAGTATATAGGTAAGAATGAAGTAAAGATTTGCACTTTGAAATCTCAGTAAGACTGACTAGGATAGGTGCCACAAAGATGGGTGGATGGACAGATAGATGGATTTGAACACAGAGACCTCTGTGTGGCCCTCAATGAGAAGCTTCTATAGAACAAGTATGAAGAATGAGGCTTTGTTTCTGACGCATATTAAACATAACAGAGGAGTGGGAATCCATGGCATCTGCCTCCTAGTGCCGTCCAACAGTGGGCTGTTTGTGTGTTTACCTCAAGGCTGGACAGGAGAAGGCCGGCCCTCGCAGGCCGATGCTGACATCTACACGCCCACCACAGCTGAGGCCGCTGCTGTCCCCTTTCCCTGCTGAGCCAAAGATCTGAGTGGCGCACGGGCACAAGTCAGGGACTGAGACAGTGCTGATGAGAAACATGATTATTTCACCATACAGTTGCTTTGTTTTCTGTGTTATGAGGTTCAGAAATGGGCAAAGAAGGATTGTCCTGTGAAGGAGAAGGTGAGCGGCTGAGTGTGGTGGGGGCAGCTTTGAGTGTCGAGTAAAAGGCAGCTAAAGTGAAGGGTGCAGATCAGGGACTGTTCAGCATTGAGTTAATCTGGGAGTTGGGGAGGGTGACTAGAACACAATAGCTACAGCTTGGGGGTTAGAAACCATGTGAGTGGCCTTGAGTTTTGGTTCTTAGCCCCTTGAGCCTTCTACAGGAGGGGAGTGACTGAAAAAAGAATTGTTTTCGGAAGTTTGTAAACATTTCCTCAGTTCTGAGAGTGTTAAATTCCAGGCTACGGTGGCTGCTCCAGGACACAAGATAGCTCCCTTCCTCCCTGAAGGCCGACTCCTCATTGTTGGAGTCGAGGCCGACCAGGGTGGTGTCAGCTGTTAATCTGTGAAGTTTCACAGATGTGTCCTTTGAGGAGCAGTTGTTAGTATGTAGGGGGCAAAGTGGGTGTGGAGAGAATGATCCTGGACTCCTGGGCTGATAATCCCTTCAGAAATAATGAAAAAAATTCATTACAACTCACCAGAAAATGGTTGAGATGGTTTTATGTTTTCAGAGCTTGTACGCCTTTGATTAAAAAAAAAAAAATCAATCAACAGTCAGCCACGTATGAGTATTGAAGGGCCTTTTCACCATAGGAGCCTTCATTTGACATTGAATTTCAAGCTGAAGGTCCTTTGTGAATGTATCTGGGTTTATTATGAAGCCGTCTTTCACGAAGGCAGCCTCACAGAGGGTGCTTGTTGGAATTTGCTGGAGTCTAATCCAGCGGCTCTGAGATTTTTCCTATTCAGACCTGCATGAATTTGTCTATGAGGATTAGAAATCACATAGGTTCAGGCTATGGGCTATGGGCTATGGGCTATGAGCTATGGGCTATGAGCTATGGGCTATGGGCTATGAGCTATGGGCTATGGGCTATGGGCTATGGGCTATGGGCTATGAGCTATGGGCTATGGGCTATGAGCTATGGGCTATGAGCTATAGGCTATGGGCTATGGGCTATGAGCTATAGACTATGGGCTATGGGGAAAGGTGTGGGGCTGTAAAAAGCATAACAAAGCATTTGCTTCATGCCTGTGTATGATCTGTATGTTGTTGCTCCCCCAATATAGTTATTTTTCTGTGTTTCAGATAAATGGTTTGAAGAGGGAATTTAAGAGCTGTGCAATTCTTACATTTTGCAAGATCATTTTTTTATCTGCTTCTTGCAACCATATTCCCTTATTTGTTTGTTACATTCTTTTATTACAGATATTTAACATAATAACGTTTGACACTGATACCCATAGACTTATTATAAAGAACGAGCACTGAAGTATAAAAGGTTGTATAGGAGATAGGGGTTTGTTGTTATTGCCACACACCTACCACAAGCTTGGTGATAGCGCCAAAGGGCTGTTCCTGCCCAGTGTTCGTGGCCCAGAACGGACACGATTAAAGCTGCCAAAAGTGCTGCAAGAAAAACCTCAGCTCAGGTTTCATGGAATTGTCATTAAACACCGATTGTTCTCCTCACTCATACTTCCCAGCAACCCACCCACAACTTATCACAGCTTAGAAGCCTCTTTGGCTCTCTGCCATGTGGATGTAGGTGTAGCACATTTACGGTTGAGCCTGGGGTCAATTTCTAATTCAGCTGGCAGTTTGAGCTGGACACCATTTCAATTAATGCTTCATCTTGTACACTTTTAAAAATACAATTTAATATTTTCAAAAGCTACCTGACTTCTGGAGTGGCTTCTGGTTGAGAACCAGAAACAAACGTGGATCTTCAGGGCTGAACAAGTGGCTCAGTGTCTCCTGGCTTCAGCAGGTCACTGAGGAAGGCTAGAGAAAGACATAAGCAGCAATCTTTGGGTCGTCTTTGAATTTTTATTGCGTTCTAAGAATATACTAAGGAAGGAAAGTGATCAAGTGGTTTCAGTCACACACAAAATGATGTTGGAAAATGCATTGGTACTCCATGAACAGGATGTCGGTCCTTTGCAGGATACACACACGCAAAATTTGGTCCCCCAATGTAATATAAACATCTTCATTTCTGTGGGGAAATCTCTAATCCCAAAATGACGACCTTTAACCCCAACCCAGCCCTAACCTTGACCATGGGTAACTAAACAAAATACAAGATCTAAGGCATTTTTAGTTTTTTAGTTTTTTTGATTGAATTCATAGATCTTTATGGGAACTTGATTAATGTCCCCACAAGCTAAAAAGTAACAGGTTTTGCTGCATTGTAGGGCCATTTGGGCAGTTTGGAGACCAATAATTCACTTAACTGTGTGTCTTTGGACTTCATGAGGAAGGCAGGGTGTCTGAAAGGAACCCGCAGAACATGTAGAACCTACAGAACATGTAGAACATACAAACTCCACACAGGGCTGGGGCTGGATTCTAACCCCCAACCCTGGATGGGCAAGGCAACCTTACAAAAACGGTTAGACTTTACGTCAAGGGGCACAAATATTTAGTAGTAATTCGGATGCTGCTGAACTACAAATCATGAACAAATACAGATGCTACTTGAGATAAAAGACGCATCATGATTCATTAATGATGAACAAACATGAGATCAGTATTTCACTCTTATTCATTACTTGTTCCTTCAATCGTTCACAAAGGTTTACAGAATTAACAGAAATAGTAAGAAATATAGCAACTGCTTGAAATAAAAGACTTTTCATGATTCAGTAGGTTAATGAGGAATGAACATGAGGTCATTATGCAACTTAGACTTAGTTTGTGGTTAATTAATACATAAGTAATAACATAATACTACAAGATATGATAGCAATAAGAATATTACTAATTTATTACTACAGGTAAGAACATACTTAAAAGCAAATTAATTACATTCAAAAATATGCATTAATTTCTTCATACATTTCCAATATAAAAATCAGGTTGGTTACATTTACTAAAACACATAAAACAAAGTGTGATACAATGTGACATACAGTCTGCAATGTGAGTTAAAAGAGATACAACACAATGTTACATAATGTAATACCAGGTGGTGCAGGATTAGTGCCTAGGAATGTTCTGAATAATTAGATCTCTAATGAGTTACAGTCCTGTTTAGTTCATCATCACTATGTGGCCCTGTGAATGACTCATTTTATTCCAGCCTCGCTTTGTCCTGCAAGGTCAAACGAAGTGGGCATTACTGATTATTATCTATTATTATGAATGCCAGTAGCTACAATAACAATAAGGTGTCAATGACCGTGTGGTTCTACAGCCTGGAGACTCTGACCAAATTAACTACTCACTCAGAGCAGATGGCAGGATGCATGCCATGGAAGTAAGGAATGCTGTGATTATATCTACAATCCTCCTATTTGTCATGTTGCAAAGTAAAACAAATAAACATGTCTTGGGGGGGTTTTCCAGGCCAAACTCCTTGCAGTGTCCTTATGCAGAGTACAGGGATATATGCGTTTCTAAATATGGGGTAAACAACAGCAAGGTGGAGATAAGGTTGAAGTCTCGTGTCATTGGAGACAATGGCAGGGTGGGGCGTTGTGATTGCCTTTGAGCAGAGAATTCCAGATGTTGCTAAATCACACAAAGGATGTGATCTCATTGATATTAAATCATACCTTCGGCACAACAGCTACACTGTGTCAACAGGATAAAAAGAGGAGCAGAATGTTCGCCTTTTATACGTGTTACCTCTCAATTTAAATGGGCCAAAAGTGGACTCAGACGTTGAAATGAGCCCCCATAGAGAAGTATGGTACTTCCACCATAAAATGAACCAAAAAGGCCAGAATGATGGAAGAACAGTGAACCAGTTCAGTGATTTGTGCCACATTCATATTTATGGTTAATGTCATTCTCCGTGGCTGCGGTGTTCTTCTTCTAGAGCTGAAGATCAGTGAACGTCAGGGGTGAGAGGACGCTACCTGGACAGGGTCTCCATCCAAACAGGCTGGGTCTTCTTTCAGCTCTTTACTCTCTCCTTGCTAAGCGTTGATTGCCTTTGAAGTTAAATGATTCCAGATGTGGAGTTCTCCTCGCAAGTAGTCTCAAAATCAAAATATTTTCAGTGTATTTGTTCCATATAAGGTCTTTTTTGACACCAACGGCTCTACTGTGACATTTTTCGGGGTGTTCATTATTGAAAGTGGTTCAGACCGGCATCTAGATAACAAAGAGAGGTGAACTTTATTGTGTCCTGTAAAGATATAGATAACTGGTACAGTGCCAGAACAAAGGGCAGCTATTTGTATCCTGCCATGGGGCTGCACCCTCCAGGCTCTGCAAGTTGCATCCTATAGCTGTAAGTAATTGTACATTTTAAGGTACAGAAATGGACTCTGGGGAACATCGCCAAGGTACAAACAAAATTAATGTACCCCCAATGGTACAAAAATGTTCTTGAGTCCATTTCTGTAGCTTAAAAGGTACAATTAACTACAGCTAGGGTACAACTGGCAGACCCTTGAGGGTACAGCCCCAGTGACAAGCAAAGGTACAAACTGGTACTCTTTCTGACAGTGTATGAGTACTTCACATAGCCAGCTACAACACTGAGATTGTGTATTATTGGTGTACTGGGGTGAAAAACAGCATCAGTTTTACCAATTTTCATTGCTCATTGTAAACATCCGGTCACAACTTCTTAAAGAAGAAAGAGAGTAAATGAAATATACCTGTGATGTCATGGTCTGCACACTAATTAGACCTTAACGACATTGAGATAAAAACAAAATGGATAGAAAGACCAAGACCATGCAACCCATGAGTGCAGATTTGTGGGAACTTAACCACCAGTTTTGGTGGTTTGGTGGTTTGTGGGAACTTTCAGAAAAATGTCTTGAGACATTCATTCATTAATAAAACGTTTGAGTTTGTTCAGCTCTAGTCACCAGAAAAGGCAGTTATTATGATGCATTAGCCTGTTTTTTACTATATGTATTGTGTTTCTCATTTGTTTAATGTGTTTCCTTAATATCTATTCCATTTGTGTTTGGTATGTGGCACTGCTAGTGCTTAACTGGAATAAAATGCATAAAACTCCAGAAGTCCAAACCTATGGCTGTCAGTGTACATCCGTCCCCCTACCAGATAAAAAAAGGTTATTTTCTTTGCGAAAATATATAACGTTATAAAACATAGAGGAAAATCATTCCTGTAGAAGAATTTATTGGCGTTAGAACTTTTTTGGATTTTGAAATTCCAAAGTTTACACTCGCCAAACAGTGTTCTGGAAGCAGTGGAATGTTTTGCTTGCCAGCTAATATGTTTTGGACTTAATGCGCCTAACAGAATTGTGAGATGAGTATTATTACAATAAAGCTTTGATGGCACAGACACAGTCTCAGTGATCGTGTAAAATGCCTGGAGCTCTCATGACACCTCTAGAAAGCATGGCTATTGAACATGCTTGACTGTTTCGTCATTCTGAAGAACAGAATACCCACCCATTCTTCTTCAACCCTTTTTTTTATTCAGAGCACCAGATAACATTACATATAACATATACTACATGTATATACTACCAGTAGTAGCAAGCAGGAAGACAGAGAGGGAGTTGTCTTTGTAAGAGTGTAGCTGTTGCTTCAAGCTTCCTTCACATAGGTCCTGATAGCCACAACACCTTTCATTGTGCATTTCTGCAACAGAGACACAGACATCAGAGCACAAATACTACACACTTTGAAAGGGTCAATTGCTTCCAGCATTCATAACAGAGAAGTTGCATCCTGTGAGGTCAACATCAGACCAAAAGGCTCGGAAATGTACACTGGCAATGTGCCAGTATCCACAGCTGCGAGTAAATAAACAAACTCAGATGCTCGTTTCCAGGGGCTGATATAACTCATATATATGCTTATGAGAAGGTATTTCACATCCTGAAACCCTGAAAGGTATCAAAACCAACTAAATGCTTAGCAACACGTATTTCCCCAAAGGTCAATCATGCGCATACACTCCATCCTTCCTACGACTCCAGGAAATTACATCTCCAAAGATAATGCGTTCTCGGATGCAACGATATGAGCTGCAAATGGCATCTTACCGCTATCAATTTTCCATCCTGCACTTCTCGCTCTATCGTTGTTTCTTTTCCATCCCACTTCTGCTTTTGGATAAGTTTTCCATTTTCAATCGTTATTTTGGTCTGGGGGAAGAGCATCTCAGATAAGTGTACGTCGTTCGCCCAGGCATTTAGCAAGTGACCAAGCAATGGTCAGATCCCACGTACCTTGGTTTTGCGGTCGTCGGCGGTGATTTCGTCGAATTCCTCATTAAGCTTAAATGTTATCTCCGTCGATTTAAAGGTGCTCTGCGATTTCATAGAAATTACCCCTTTGTCGTCCACGGTGACCACCAGGCTTGGTTTGGCCATGTTTCCCATCTGGCGAGTTGCAAAGCCGACACCTGCAAAATCCCAGTTATGCAGCATATTTCTGGCACGTTTTGTAAGCATATTAAACCTTGTCCTCGTGCTATTTGTAGGAAACATAGACTAAGTAGCGTAGCCAACGGCAACAAATCCAAGTGCAAGAATTATCTTTAAGAAACATCCCCAAATAATTAACATCAAGACTGAATTTCAAAACTGGATTAAATCCTCACAAAATAAGTAGATATTACACTGGTGGTGCAACTGAAATAGTAGAACCAAAAAAGAGGATAACTTAAACCAGTTTCTTCAAAATGTACTTTTTTAACATTGTTTTTTTTTTTTTTTAACTGTGTATAATACTCCTTTCACAAATATACCCTCTCACACCTTCGACGCATCTAATCTTTACAATAAACAAGGTGGTTGGTGACACTAGTTCTTACCTAAAGCCTTCATATAATCATCGAAACTCTCGCTGGATATCATTTTCCAGGTTCCTACAAACTTGTCTACCATGCTGCCAGTTTAAAGAGACCGCACTACGTGTAATATACTTCTTATCAAACCCGCAAATAATACTACCCTGTAAGATGTAATGTTCGCGAACAATTTAAAGGTTCTGACTAACACGTGCCCCTTTCAGCCAACCAATCAGCAATATGATGTGTGTAAAGTGATTCCGCATGAGCAGAAAGATGGGAGTGAGTGTGTGTGTGTGTGTGTGTGTGTGTGGGGGGGGGGGGGGGGGTTGTAGTGTAAAAACTCTGCGCAACAATGTATCTAATTATATATTTTCTCCTGACAATCTGAGAAGCAATGTGGATGAAGCATATGGGAAATAGCTGTTCTTATGTTCATCTGCTGGGGGGATTGAGGAATATACAAGAAAAACATCCGTACATGTGTTGTGTTTTTATTGAACTCCGGTGTCAGGAGGTCCTGCTGAATCCTGTATGATGTTTTTACAGGAGTTCTAAGAAAGAGGGACCCCTGGGTAGAGACGTTTTGCGGTTTTTTCTATGCTTTGGGCGAAGTTTCCGGAATGGATTGGACAGCTATATGTGCATTGCATTTTATCCTATTCAGTATTGGTGTGATAAAAAATCAAAGACGGGGAGTTTCACTGGGACATATTAATAAACACCAGGGATCGATGTTTAAACATGCTGATAATCTTGAGGGGGCGTGGCGAAGCTGATACGCACACTCCGAGTATACAATGTAAACTCATTGTATTATCCGTCTAAACACTGATTTAGTGTACAACGAAAATAACCATCGAGGTAACATTTCAGAAAATCGTAACGCTTGTATTTAGAAAAGTGGTACGGAATAAGTACGAATGGATTCTGTTCATGAATGAAATAGTACAGGTTCCATGGCGATTCTAAAAAAGTTGAATTGTTCACTTCATCTGCTTTGAATATTTTCCCCCCAAGAAAGCATACAAGACGATTTATCCACCCGATTGTATTTAAAAGCAATATATGAACACAAAACTGAAGATACGTAGGCAATAGCCTACCATTAAACAGGAATCTTTATATAGCATAGTATACAAAATGCGGGAATTTAAAACAGTAATGTGGATTTTAAAAATACACACGTAGATAAGAAAAAATGGCTCTCATGCGATTCAAAATGCCCCGTCGTGATTGTTTTCCAGCGGAATCTCCGGTTAAGTGGAATGTATTGTACCCAGTAAGAGCGTGAATGTGCTGACCCCCTGTGGTAGGATAACTACTTACCTATGTAAAACGAGTGATTTTACACCACAGGTTATTTGTAGCATAACGGTACCATTAATCGTTTCTCTGCTCTGCCGTGAATCAGGAACGTATTTTATTCTGCGCAGGTTCACGGGGCACCAAAAACGAAAAAGGCAGCCTTCATTAGAAACATTGCCTTTCATTTGATCGCTACTTAGAAACGGGTTTTCCTTGCAAGTACAGTCTCACATTTGCCATAAGCTGCATTCAAGTCAACTTCACAGGCCCGACACTTACGATCAGGCTTCTGAAGGTAAAAGCCCAGAGTAGTGTGATGTTGCATGGGAGCAGCTGCAGTCCGCAGACCTACTGCGTGAGCAGCTGGAAGGCACTCTGCAAAAACAGGAAGCTTTAATTCCCCCCCCAAAAAAAAAGAAACCTGCAGCTACCAACTCTCCAAGCAGCAGGTTTTCAATCTCACAACAGGAATTGCAAAGAGCAAAAATTGGTGCTCAGTTAACCACTACTGTAGGAGTTCATACTGTAGCGGTCAGAGAGGGACTGGGGAAGATCATGTACACGCCAGACGGGGAGCGTAGTACAAGGCAGGTACAGAGAGCGGTATTGTATTGAACTCGTGCAACCTGAAAAGCACAAAAAACGAACAAAGTCATTTGTTTTCGAGTGTTTATTTTGAGAACGAGATCAGGCATTGAAAACTAGAGGAATGGGAACAGCCTTCAAGCCGAGAAGAGCAGAGCTGCAGTTTCAAGCTTCCTTCACGTATGTCCTGGTAGCCACAACGTCATCCATAACACACTTCTGCAATTGAAACAGAAGTTTAAACCGTGGAGGTCTATAGATCTTCAAAGAAGGTCAGACACTTAAAACGCTGAGATTGACTTAACCCTGATCGATTAACCAGGGAGAGTATCCACATCTAAATGTCCCAGATGCGTTTGTCTTACCACCATCAGTTTCCCATCCTGCAAGGTTCGCTCTATTGTCGTCTGCTTCCCATCCCACGTCTGCGTTTGGATGAGTTTCCCGTTTTCAAGCGTAACTACGGTCTGTAGGTTGGTCATAACAGGACGGTCAGATTAAGTGATGCATTATGGACCGGCTTTCCTGGCACGTACCTTGGTTTTCCGGTCGTCTGCAGTTGTTTCGTCGAATTCCTCACCAAGCTTAAATTTGACCTCCGTTGATTTTAGAGTGCTCTGTGTCTTCATGCAGATCACCCCCTGATCGTCCACGGCGAAGTGGAAACTCGGTTTTACCATGTTCCCCATTTGGCGAGTTGCAAGACCCACTCCTGCAGGTGCATTGGGGGGGGGGGGGGGTGACATACATGCATAGCTTCTCCAGTACACCTGTGATCAAATTACTAGTCGGCGGCAACGGCTTAACGTTACACCATCTGGGTTAAAACAGGCAAGATCTACTCGGACCCGCACACAAAAACACAACACCAGCAGTGTTCATCCACCGTTCTACAAGGAACGCACAGATTAATAGCAAGCCGTGACATCTACATTGAACAGCCTAAAGAGTCGCCAAAATGTTTGATCCACGTTTTTACCTAAAGCTTTCATGTAATCATCGAAATTCTCACTGGTTTCAATCTTCCATTTTCCCACAAAGATCTCAACCATGTTGAAGACTAAAGCGACGAATTAGACGCGACCGCACTACAGGTACAAAATCTTAACAAAACGACGACCTGTCAGATGTTAGTTTTGGGGACAATTTAAAGGTATCTCACTAACACGTGTGATTTTTAGGTAACCAATCAGGCAGCTAATGTAAAGTGATTCCAACGGGTCCAGCAAGGCGTAGCGTGAAAATGTGACCGTACGCAGGAGTTTATCTGTCATGATTTATCAGGGTTGTCGAGTCACGCTTCGGGCGTGACAATCACGCTTTCTAACTCTCACCCTCACGCAAGAACTCTTACGGCAAATGTATATTATTCCATTATAAACATTAAATTAGCTATATTAAAAGCGTTGGGGTAGTTTGCAAACCTTAGAGACTATATACAAGGTAATAAAACTTTACATACATGTAAATGAGGGTGCAGAAAATCTCACGCCAGCCAGCTGACCAAAATTGAACCTTGATTTATTTGTTTGAAAGTCGTGGGAAAATGGAAGAATCATATGGAGAAATTCATGATTAAATTTTAGGTGTATAAGAAAGGCGTTTACAAGGCAACCAATTGTATATTTCTGCCCTTATGTTTTACTTTCGGGGTCAGAATCTCCTTGCAGTGGTATTTATCGCGAGGCTTATTCATTCAGGCAACCTAGGGCACGAGGCTTGGGTTCAGCCTGGATGGGATGGCAGTCCGTCATAAACACATATCTATTTGTACACTTTGCGCAAATTAACAACACTAATTAGCCTAACAATAAAAATGAAAAAAAAAAATCAGAATATGGGAAACAAGGAGAACATGGAAACACACACACACAGTGAAGAGGAAAGGTTTCAAACCTCCAACCCTTCAGCTGGCAATAGCACTATTGTTTGAAGCATCATGACACACTAATTTAAGATGAATTCAAATTATCTTTGTAAGCTCCTTACTCTATATGGCTGCCCCAGAATGCTTTGCGTGTTTACATACAAACACACACTGTGAACTATTTAAGCAGAAAAAGCCAGACGACAATGAAGGAGAGGAAGAAAAATATAAGATGGAAAACTGCTGGGGGTCGAAGGTCACCAGGCGGCCCCCACCTCCCCAGCATTTTATGCAAACAATGTCAATAAGATGTCCTTTCCTGTTATTGTCAGTAGGGCCTGGCTGCAGCTATAGGATTCTCAGGAGGGGCCAGTGGGTGTTTGGGTGTAAGAGTCTGAAAAGTCACCCCCCACCCCCATGAAGCTGGATCTATTCTCGGTTGGTCTTCCTAACTAAGCTTTCCATTTATGTTGAGGTCCTGCAGACTCAGTGTCATGGACCTGACCCTTCATAGACTCCATAGGTAAGGAACAAGAAAGCGAAGAGCGGATCCAGGCTAAGAATCAATGCAGGTTTTTCTAAGCCCTACAAACTACTTTACGTAGGACCTGCTGCCCCCTATTGTCCCTGATTCAAAAGAATTAAATCTTCACTTGTGATTTAATGACGAGGGAAGATCCTCCATGTCCACAGAAATGAGAAGAATCTAGACTTGCTATCATCAGTGCTCATTTATTTTTATTACAAGATCTGTGTGACCTAAACGTTATTTGAGCTCCTCCCCAGCACTCCAGGTGACCCTATGCATTAAAACACCCCTGCTTGTGGGCAGGGACGGATTATGGGTTGTGTGGGCCCTTGGGCAAAACGTTCGCGAGGCCCCCCCCCCCACCAGCAACAGCACCACCACCACAACCACCACAATTCAAGGGCCTTTGGCAGCCAAACGCCCTCCCTATAGGGTCAGGGGCCCTTGTAGGCAGAGGATCAAAGAATGTAGGCCCTCTAAAATAGACAAACGAAAATACATTGTTGATAAGCGTTGTTTTGGGCTAGGGGCCCCACAGGCCCCCTGCACCCCAAGGGCCCCTGGGCAGAGGCCCCGCTGGCCCGGTCTGTAATCCGTCCCTTCTTGTGGGCTTCACAAGTTCACAAGTTAATTTACGTTTGCCCATGAAGAAAAAAGGTATTTATAGGTAAAAAGTACAATTTTGAAATTAGCCCTGAAGTTGTCTGGGAGCCAGCAGAGTAAGTGCTGGTGTAATATGATGTTATTTACCAATTTTATCCTTGCTACAGTGTTTTGCATTCTTTATAAATGTCTGAGGGTCTAACTTTCTTTTCCTTTTCCAGCAGTGGTTTGACTAGAGTCACTTTGAAGGATCCTGAGATGGTAAAAATGGGTGTAGAGAGAGATGATGATGATCCCTTAAAGTGTTTAGTACGAATGAGGTTCAATGGACAGCTTATGTCTTAAAAATTGATGATCAGTTTATCTTGGTTTCTTGCTAAATCAAACCTGTTGAGTCAGTATTAGAGATCAGTGATACCTTCTGCATTTATTGCTGTGCGGTTAAGTCTTAATTTGTATTGTTACATTTCTCTGAAATTAGGGACACCTGTACACCTGCCTATGCAATTATCTATTCAGCCAATCATGTTGCAACAGTGAATGCATTAAATAATGCAGATATGGGTCAGGTGCTGCACGTATGCGCGACAGCAGACTAAAAGAAAAAAAGTGATCTTGATCATCGCATCATTGTTGGTGACAGGCGGGCGGGTTTGAGCTTTTCTATAACTGCTGATGCCCTGGGGTTTTCACACACCTCAGTCTCTACAGTTTGCTGAGAATGGTGTGAAAAACATCCAGTGAGCGTCAGGTCTGCTAAGAGAAACGCCTTGTTAATGAGAGAGGTCAGAGGAGAATGACCAGACTGGTTCGAGCTGACAGAACGGCAATGATAAGTCGGATGTCTCTCTCTACATCTGTGGTGAGCAGAAAAGCATCTCAGAAAGCACAACACATCAAACCCTGAGGCGGATGGGCTGCAACAGCAGAAGATCATGTCGGGTTCCTCTCCTGTCAGCCAAAAGCGAAAGCTGAGGCTGCGGTGGGCACCGGGTCACCAAAATTTGACTATTGAAGACTGAAAAAAATATAGCCCTGTCTGATGAATCTTGACTTTTGTTGACACACACAGATGTAGGGACTGAATTTAGCATCAATAATATGAATCCATAGATCCAACCTGCCTTGTACCATCATTAAAACACTATAATATATATTTTTCAACACAGAAAGATGGGAAAGGCTGCCATTACAATCACAAACTCACCATAAGCCCATTTTAACAAACCAGTGGCCATTTTTTGGTTATTTTGTATCAGTACTGAGCCCCTGAAAGACCTGGAAAATCCACTAAAGAATATAAATGTCGTGCTTAAGAGTTTCCCAGTTCTTAAATCTTTTTGTATTCAGAAATTTTATTAAGAGCACCAGATGTGATAATGCCCTACGAGAGCTTTAAGTGTCGCCAAGAATCGGGGAACCAAAGAACGGGGAGCGTTTCCCAAGCCCACGGAGAAGTCGCTTCCAGCTTCCTTCAGATGGGTCCTGTGCACCACAACATCATCCACAATGCATTTCTGCAGCAGAGAAGAGCGCTTCTTAAGCACCACATGAGTGCTCTATGTCACGTTCTCACTAGGCCAGGGAACGAGCCCCGAAGGGAAATTCATGACCCGCCCCCACAAGGTGACTGTCCTCCAAGAGGAATCCAGGCATGACAGGTCTTGTTAGCCCCCCACCCCCCCAAAAACACATGCTGGATGGATCACCCATCCTGTAATACATACAGCTGCCTTAGCTGCAAACAGAGCGTTCAGTAGCAGTATTATGGTGCAGTCTGAGTGCTGCTGCTTGGGTGTAGTGGAGTGTCAGACAAAAGAGTGACACAGTGCGCAGCTCTTATAGACGGTCAAAGGCTACATACACGGGCTTTTTGGGCAAATTTGGTTTTACCATGTTACCCATCCAACAAGTCGCAAGGCCCACAGGCAACGCCCAGGCACATTTCCAGTAGGTATATCCTCAAAAGCGTGAGCAAAAAATCAGGCGCATTTCTCCTAGGGCACCAGATCATCCACAGCTAACCCGGCAAACCAGTGTAATGCTGATTAGGCAGCTGCTTAGGCAGTGTATGAAAGGAGGTTTAAGTCAATGCTGTGCCAGTGCTGTCCCTCTCTTTCACAGTGTATGAAAGGGGGTTTAAGTCAATGCTGTGCCAGTGCTGTCCCTCTCTTTCACAGTGTATGAAAGGAGGTTTAAGTCAATGCTGTGCCAGTGCTGTCCCTCTCTTTCACAGTGTATGAAAGGAGGTTTAAGTCAATGCTGTGCCAGTGCTGTCCCTCTCTTTCACAGTGTATGAAAGGAGGTTTAAGTCAATACTGTGCCAGTGCTGTCCTTCTCTTTCACAGTGTATGAAAGGGGGTTTAAGTCAATACTGTGCCAGTGCTGTCCTTCTCTTTCACAGTGTATGATAGGGGGCTTAAGGCAATGCTGTGCCAGTGCTGTCCCTCTCTTTCACAGTGTATGATAGGGGGTTTAAGTCAATGCTGTGCCAGTGCTGTCCCTCTCTTTCACAGTGTATGAAAGTGGGTTTAAGTCAATGCTGTGCCAGTGCTGTCCCTCTCTTTCACAGTGTATGAAAGGAGGTTTAAGTCAATGCTGTGCCAGTGCTGTCTCTCACTTTCACAGTGTTATATCCATAGGCACCTGCAGCCATTGGTTCGTCACACCAATACATGTTAGAAAGTGCTCATGCTCCTTCCCCCAGTGACCATAAGGCTGCACTACGCCATTTTCCAAAGTGCCTACACTCATCCATACAGAATGCAATTGTACAGTCAGTGCCAACAAAATCAAAGCCCAGGCTAGGAAAACCATCCATTTATTTTCTTGTTTGTTATTTTACACTGTTCTGTACGGTCTGTATTTTTTCTGCACTTAAATAGCCTACGTTGTGCTGTATGTGCAGCTGTGGTGCCAGAATTTCCCGTTTGGGATCATTAAACTTTGTTTTTACAATGACGACCGTGTTGTTAATAATAAAATTTAAAAGTGCACTAAATACTTTTGCCACAAGATGGCAGTAAAAAGCCTTGATTCACAGTTGCATTTGTAATTACCTCACTGGTACAGAACGGAAACAAAGACCCATAAGCTGCATCACTTACACGCCTTTGCTATAACTGTAGAGTAATTAAAAAGGTTAAAGTGCGTTTTCTCCCACAGTTTTCCCAAGCTGTTGTCTTATAGAACTGCTGTTTTGGTTGTGTCTCCTCGCCACAGTCACTTAAATGGGTCACTTAAAAATGGGCCGCTAAATCAGTGATTGAATTATTCAAAGTGCTAACGGGAAGCTCTTCCAGCGCGTTACCTTGTGATGTAAAATCTTATTTAAAATGTTATGTGAGCGGCAGCCTTTGTCCTTACGTGTTCTGTTCCAGGTTATCCAGAACACAAACAAATGCATTATTCTGATGCAGAGCATTTGAGTAATGTTATAGTTGGATTATCAAATGTTTATATTGCTTCCTGTCACCAGTGAGGAATTATGGCGATTCTGTAAAGTTGCAATGGGATTCTGGTAATCCTGTACTGCGGTATGTGACCGAGCCGGTGTTGTGCCGAATTCTGCACCCCTGCCGTGAAATGCACCCCCTGTCGGGAGCGCGCACCGCTCTTTTCTTCTATTCGAAGTGGGAAAATACGTAGTTCCGTCAATCTAAATATGCAACAGAAATATTAAATTGCGTTTGCACATTTAGAAGACCACTGTCCCACTTCACGAAGGCTGCATTTAACCCATATAAAACTGATAAACTGTGACATGTAAACGATGAGCTCCGAACGAGAACGTAGGTGATTTATTTGTCTCGTCATCAGTTTACTAGTTTGAGAACAAGGAAGTCCTTCGCTTTAAGAATCAAAGCAAATTACACAGTATTATTCCCTATACATATCTAGTAATTATCTTTTTCCACAATGAAGAGAGTGTTCTGGTACAGTGATCCGAAATACCTAAACAAAAAAGATATTTATCTTTATGACGGCTAATCTGGCAGGAACTTCATTTCCATTCTCCCCTTTTATTCCATCACGAAATGCTGCTATCAAGCGACATATTTAAAGAAATAGATAATAATTAATTAATTTCATGAATGCCATATCACGTGCAGCGCGGGGGTGAGGGGGGGGGGGTGCATTTTACGGCAGCTTACTTCTTTCGTATTTAAGAAACTGGCTCAGTACCTGTGCTATTAGTACCTTACAAAGTTCGCTCTGTTTATTGATCTTGATCTATTGTGCAGGTTTATGAAAAGCATATTAGGAGGAGGTGAACTGACAGGAACATGCAGGGGTGGAAGGGGGTGTGTCCTTTAGCATAAGGGTATGCACCCTTTTTAAATCTATCTGCTAAGATAACAACATTAGGGGACCTGCCATGAATTGCACCCCCTTTGAATTCTTGAAGCATTTTGGTATCTAATCACCGGAGACAGAGATACAGGGGGGTACCATTCACGGCAGGGTACCTGCCGGGAATTGCACCCCCTTTGAATTCTGGGTCTGAATGTCCTACATAAATGAAATTTGCTCAGGTAGTACACTTTGCCATACAGAGTGTACTGTCCAAAGCATTTTGGGATCTAATCACCAGAAACAGAGATACAGGGGGGTGCCATTCACGGCAGGGTACCTGCCGGGAATTGCACCCCCTTTGAATTCTGGGTATGAATGTCCTACATAAATGAAATTTGCTCAGGTAGTACACTTTGCCATACAGAGTGTACTGTCCAAAGCATTTTGGGATCTAATCACCAGAAACAGAGATACAGGGGGGTGCCATTCACGGCAGGGCACCTGCCGGGAATTGCACCCCCTTTGAATTCTGGGTATGAATGTCCTACATAAATGAAATTTGCTCAGGTAGTACACTTTGCCATACAGAGTGTACTGTCCAAAGCATTTTGGGATCTAATCACCAGAAACAGAGATACAGGGGGGTGCAATTCCCGGCAGGTACCCTGCCGTGAATGGCACCCCCCTGTATCTCTGTTTCTGGTGATTAGATCCCAAAATGCTTTGGACAGTACACTCTGTATGGCAAAGTGTACTACCTGAGCAAATTTCATTTATGTAGGACATTCATACCCAGAATTCAAAGGGGGTGCAATTCCCGGCAGGTACCCTGCCGTGAATGGCACCCCCCTGTATCTCTGTTTCTGGTGATTAGATCCCAAAATGCTTTGGACAGTACACTCTGTATGGCAAAGTGTACTACCTGAGCAAATTTCATTTATGTAGGACATTCAGACCCAGAATTCAAAGGGGGTGCAATTCCCGGCAGGTACCCTGCCGTGAATGGTACCCCCCTGTATCTCTGTCTCCGGTGATTAGATACCAAAATGCTTCAAGAATTCAAAGGGGGTGCAATTCATGGCAGGTCCCCTAATGTTGTTATCTTAGCAGATAGATTTAAAAAGGGTGCATACCCTTATGCTAAAGGACACACCCCCTTCCACCCCTGCATGTTCCTGTCAGTTCACCTCCTCCTAATATGCTTTTCATAAACCTGCACAATAGATCAAGATCAATAAACAGAGCGAACTTTGTAAGGTACTAATAGCACAGGTACTGAGCCAGTTTCTTAAATACGAAAGAAGTAAGCTGCCGTAAAATGCACCCCCCCCCCCTCACCCCCGCGCTGCACGTGATATGGCATTCATGAAATTAATTAATTATTATCTATTTCTTTAAATATGTCGCTTGATAGCAGCATTTCGTGATGGAATAAAAGGGGAGAATGGAAATGAAGTTCCTGCCAGATTAGCCGTCATAAAGATAAATATCTTTTTTGTTTAGGTATTTCGGATCACTGTACCAGAACACTCTCTTCATTGTGGAAAAAGATAATTACTAGATATGTATAGGGAATAATACTGTGTAATTTGCTTTGATTCTTAAAGCGAAGGACTTCCTTGTTCTCAAACTAGTAAACTGATGACGAGACAAATAAATCACCTACGTTCTCGTTCGGAGCTCATCGTTTACATGTCACAGTTTATCAGTTTTATATGGGTTAAATGCAGCCTTCGTGAAGTGGGACAGTGGTCTTCTAAATGTGCAAACGCAATTTAATATTTCTGTTGCATATTTAGATTGACGGAACTACGTATTTTCCCACTTCGAATAGAAGAAAAGAGCGGTGCGCGCTCCCGACAGGGGGTGCATTTCACGGCAGGGGTGCAGAATTCGGCACAACACCTGGTTGGACGCTATGTTTGCGGTCACATCAAATCGTACCGGAGTGCAGACTTCGCATTTGTGTTCTTGACCAAGGCCTTAACCCTCAGTTAGTTGGAAAAGGTTAAGGCCATTTGGAACTTAATCATACTGACTGACCTTTTTCTATGTTGTAGTTCCGTTCTGGAGTCATTATGAATATCCATATTCCTCAAAGAGCATGCAAGCCTGACCCTGACTTGGAAGACCATTATCGACACACGGTTAAATGGTTAAAGGAAGACTGAAGGCATTGTATTCTGTTGTAAAGTAAATATAAGTTCTATTGAAACCTGCAAATTATTACATGTTATAACATGTGTGTTTTATCTTAACTTGTATATGTGCAAGGAGGTTCCTGACATTATCTGAATAAATGAGTTATGTCTTGAGAACATCGAACGGTTCCCGTCACCTGTGAAGAATGACAGAATGATGTGTAGCTAGCTAAAGGAAATTAATCAAAACAATAAAGCCGAGTTTGGAGGCGGGAACCACCCAGTGAAGACAGGAGACACTGTTGTTGTAAGTATGTACCTCGCGCTCTGCGTTATGATGGGGTTACGTTCCGATAAACCTGCCGTTAGGCAAAAAATATCCATCCATCCATCCATTTTCCAAACCTCTTATCCTACTTGGTCGCGGGGGGTCCGGAGTCTATCCCGGAATCAATGGGCACGAGGCAGGGAACAACCCCGGATGGGGGGCCAGCCCATCGCAGGGCACATTCACACCATTCACTCACGCATGCACTCCTACGGGTAATTTAGCATGTTTTTTGACTGTTTAATACAGAACGCCTAACCTAACAAAGCCTACAGTTGGGCAAAATCAGTAACACAAAGCCTATTTTATAATAAAGTGTTGAATATCTCAATTAATTTATTGAATAATGTACTGAAAGTGAAAAACATGGAAAATGGAATTGGAATACCCATCGTGTCGAAATATCGTAACGCAGACCGTCGTAACCCTGGGAGCGTCTGTGTAAGAGAGGAACCTTAGTTATACCGGTCTATAACTCGCGTCTTTAAATTTCAGATATCTTAAAATTCTTTCTTTTTTAACCTCTTTATACAGCTGGACAATTTGCATAAGCAATTCAATTTCCTTATTCATATATGACACAGCGGGCTTGCAGTCTTTGACAATCCTACTTCCATAAAAAACTTCACCCATGTAGCAAGACATCGCTTTACCTGTGAATCAACCTGCAGTCTCATTGTCATTCTTTAAGGATAACAGTCCTATATTCAATAGTCCTATTCTATACCTATAGCTTTCTGTGAAAGTCATAATTACTTGGATGTAATTTTCTTGTTTGCGCTTTGAGTGGCATTTACGTAGATGTGGGTCCGTATAAATCATTTCGTCTGTGGAGTAACGCCTTTACTTGTTTCATATGGTGGAACTCAAATCTGTTACACGATACTTGCACTCATTGACAATCGAACAAGCTGTGACGCACCATGAGAACCTGCAGTTGCTTTATCTTCCCTAATTAGGGCGCTTTTCATTCTGACTTCAGTCCGCTGAAACTTCAGATTATTTCGGTACTGCAGTCTGTAATCATATTGTTAAAGGGAGTACACGATAAATAGTCCATATTCTGCGAACTGAATTTAGTAAATATCGGTCCGTAGCTGCCGGATCGCTAACGTTATTTTTCATTACTATAGGCATACTATAGCATTATATTACCTCAAACCGACACGTAAGAAAAATCGTGATTTAATCTACAAACACCACAACACTGTCATGTTCTGAGAAATGGCATAGGATTAAATTTAAAATGTTAACTTGATAAATTAATCAATAAATGAACGTATTTCATCTGGTTAATTTATATCATTTACAATTATTGCTTCGACCCACACAGAACAATACAGAATCAGATATTTTAATGTGCACAGCGTTCATCTTAAACTTATGCCATATTTCGCCTTTTTCAACCGCCCTGTTAAAATTTTCCTGATTTGGATTTTTTTTTTCCAGATTTCCGCTACTTTTTCTGTGTAAATACGTTTTTGTTACTCATCTAACCTATATAATGCCTTTATAGCTGTTGGTTAATCTGCTGTGAACAATGCATCTAATTAATGAATTAAAAATGAAGTTGTTTCACAACAGGATGACGTGTATGCAATTGCTAAAATAATCTTGGGGGGGGAGTTTCCTTTTAATATTGTTAGGTAAACTAGTTCGCTAATCTTATATCTGGAATTGTCTTAAATGTCTTGAATTTAAATAAAGCCTTTGAACATTTATGTTAAACAAAAGGCCGAACAGATAAAACTCATCACACATCATGGAGCAAAGTGTTCAGTAAATGAGAAGAGTACTGACAACGTCTTCACAGAAGTTGAGAGTGGCAATGTAGGATTATCTTTAAGGGATTAGGCGGTGTTTAGGAAATGGAGCTCTTTGTTGAAATATTGACGTGTCCTAAGAGGTCTGGGTGTGGGTTTAGTGTGAAAATGGGATATAGAATATAATCATAGTTAACTTGTTCATATGTAATTAACCGCTTCCCATAATCATGTTTATTGAACCGCGTATTTTATTATTGTTACTAATCACTGGATAACCTTCATCTTTGGGGATTAAGTAAAACAAATCGTATTGTCAAATAAGCTATTCTTTAAAGGTTAGTTGTAAAGATATATAGACGCCAAAACAAAAAACAAAAAATTTACGATAATTTTCTCTCGCAATTAATAAAAAAATCCCCGGCCTCTTTTCTTGCTTTACTTCCCCACACTTTCCGTTAGGCGAAACACACCGGTTACCTTCTACCATTAAGAACTGACACAGGATCAGCCACCCTTTGCTTCCAGCTCTTAACTACCGCACTATGAGCGAAGCCGTCTTTCTGATCCAGGATCAGTTGCACAATGGGCAGAACGGGATCCGCATTGAATGAAGCGGCGGAGGCGTGTGCCTCGCCGTCCAATAGGAGCGCCGCGGAGCCGGGGAACCGCACATGTTTACGGGCGGCATTCCGCCGGTTCGGGCACTCGCTGGAGGACGCGCCGGTGGAGTGGAGCTCAGTTTGGGATTGGAGCTGTACTGGAGACCGCTAGTGATTTTTATTTTTCTGCGCGATATTTTCCTTCAGTTATTCTAGACTGGAATAGTAGCGGGGATATTTCTGCTTTTCGGTGGAGCCGGTAATAGTCGGCTAACTACACAGCAATTGCTGATCACAATTTCTGAAATGGCTGTTTCGGTCCGAGATAAATATAATCCGTGCCATGTTTTCGTGTCTTTGCGAGCCCAAGGGAACGGATAGAAAAACAAACAGGTCGAAAGAATAACGATAGGCAGCCGGTCGGATGAACTGGATGGAGGCGCATTTGGAAAACGTGCTTTGCCGTTTTTAAGCCTGTTACGGCTTCTCTTCCAAGCATTTCATTTTTTACTTGCAGTCAGTATACAGTGAATGGATTGTGCGGCGTGCTGTAGCTAAGCTAACCGCATCGTATACACATTTTTTTGTATTCGCTATCTGCTCCAATTTCATAGCATTCATTGGAAAACATTAGCAGTTGATGCTTTCCATCTGTGCATAAAGGGTAGTAAATCCGGAGAGATAACGCCATGCATTCGCGACGCCTGGTGAAGCGCTCTCTCCTTGGGAGCCGGGTATGTGCCGGCGATGGGGCACTTCTCCCGGGGGTGGTCCATGCTGTCAAACATGAAAACAGGGATGCTCCGATGGGACCCCGGCAAAGCGTTTGCGCGGCGTTGAAGCAAGAGGGCAGCTTAAGGGAGTATTTCGAAGGCGACGCGGCCGTTTGGCAGGAGCAGACGCCTGCAGCGGGACCGCTGAGATCCAGCCTGAAGGTGTGTGATCGCTTTACTGTGGCTTGTGTGTGTGTTTTGTATTTCCAGTAATGAGTCACCCTGCTTATCGCTCCGTGGACGGCTCGAGTGCGCACACGCCGTCTGCAGCAGTGTATTTTTATATCAGCTCCTAGTCTTTTGTCCAGTGCAGCCCACGATGGCCAGGCGAGCCTCGGCTATGATGACGAATAAACGTCTTTGAAACATAATGCATCCATGCATTGTGCCCTTATTTTGTCGAAGGGACTGGTTTTAGTTAAGGCATGTCAGACCGTACGGCGCTCATGTGCGCGGTGTAATACCCCGTCTTAGCCGGGTTTTCTCTGCAGCTAGCCACCACGCCGTGGAGCCTTATCCTGCCGCATGCATTGCATTTTTCACATTGCCCCATCGCCAGGGTAAAGCCCCACTTATTTGCTCGTCTCCAGCCGCCCCTTGCAGTCATTTTCCTCCCGATCTCGGGATGCGATGCTACCGCTTTCCGCTACACAACGTGGTGGGTTTTATAACCAACATGTCGGGTGTTTTTACATCGATGATGTAATTTCCTCACTAAAAATAAAGAATCATGACCGCATTGCTTAGCCGGGGTTATTGTGTGCTGTTTATCGCCCAAGCAGAGATGCAGCCTGGTAAGAGGCGAACACCGGTCGTTTATTAATGCAGTCACCGAACAAGTAATTGTGTGCGAAAGGTGTATATTGAACAGGCTTCACATTCAGGAACAGGTTTATTGAATTTGTAATATTGGTGTTTTATACCTATTAGATAATATAATTGTTTTGAATGTTTGCCAACGTATAAAATGCATTAAGTATTATAATTAAATGGGAAGCGAGCGTGCCTAAATCCAATGAATCGGAATGGTTTATTACTGGAAGGCACGAAATGGCATTGTGAAATTAGAAAATCATACGAATATAACACAAAATATAGGTATTCTATAGACATTTGCTCTCCAGACTTCTGGTTTTACACAGACTGGCTATTATCGGCATCATTATTTCTACACGATATCGCATTTTGCGGTGTCACACTTAGCGGGACTTCAGTTTTATTAATCCACAAAAGAAACGAAGTACCTTTTGTCTCTATGCCCCTGGAAGCGACTGGAGGGAAAGGCATGACCTGTTGCCTAAAGTGAACCTTTCTTCAAGTGCTGCGAGTATGCGAGGTCTTGCAAAACTGCACATCATTGTTTTATGGGCACGGAGATGAACTGAATGGAAAAAATGTATAATATACGTAATCTCTCTATTTCTTCGCTACCAAGCACCTACTCCCAACGTACGACTCGTTTTACAGGAGTAGTTGTTTGCACATTGCAACCCGGCGAAGGTATTATGTGCTTTCAAGTTTCGTTTGGACCAGTCTTTAACATTTGAAACGATGCTCTCGGCACTTAAAATTATGTACGGAGTCATACTTTCAACTTGTGCCCAAGTACCGTGTGTCGTTTATTTTTTTGTTTTGTTCAGCCATCACCTTTTAAGCAGCGGCGTTTTAAAGTCACGCCAGCATCTAGTTTGAATGTTTTGCTGTTCCTTGCGTGTCCCCGCGGTCAGATGAATGCATCCTTTTGTCTGACCGCATCGCCGGGCTGTTTTTCCCGTAGCCTCCCGCCTACTGCAGTAATGCACAAAATTGATTAATGTTGTTATGCAGTTCTGTATGTTTGTTATTGAATGAAGGGGCTAGCCCACTACATAAGTCTAGGTACAGTCTAGTTTTTTTGTTGTTGTGCATTTCGCAAATTTCATTTGATTGTAAATATGATTATTAGGTCCGCTATTAAATGTTGCTTGTTTACAAATGCATTTTTTTTAAATAAAGGATAGTAATTTTTTACTAGGATTTTCATCAATGGCTGCTTCTGTTTTAAAGATGTGATGAGGTATTAAGTCTTTGTCTGGACAGAGGTGGTGTTACGAAGATGTTTTGTACATCTATGTAAATTCTTCATAGACATTGTGCGGGGTATTGGCGACTACATCACAAATAATGCATACATTGTTGTATATATTAATGTCAATCAAAGAATAGTATAGCAAAGATTTCTCACATACTTTTTTTTTAAGCTAATGGTTTATGCATTTTAATATGTGTTGTTTAACATGTGATGTTTGCCTGTTAAATGTGTGAATATATCTAGTTTTGATCTGTTTCTTTAGCAGAGTATATACTCTGTCATATTTGACAGTCTCGCAGGGAGTGCGGTGACAGTGAGGTTTATGTCGTAATGTGTTCATTACAGAATTTAACGGTGTGGCGCGTCAGGGTGCAGCTCGCGCCCTATATCATCCTTTGATTCACAAAGCAATTTTTTTCATCGAAGATATTTCTTCCTGACACAGGAACTCGGCAGCCGGGTCATGAACAAGATTCAGAAATGAAGTACTTGTTTATGAGTGCATGGTTCAAGCTAAATGAATCAAAGTAACTGAGCCAATTACATAGCTTTAGGTTCACAAAGACCACGCTAACGTCAGTAGCCTGGAATGTCCGCCTTGCCGACACTCATAAGACGTTCTGTAGCTACTTAATAAAATGCCTCTTGTCTATTATTTGCTGCCAGCAGGCAGCTTCTGTCCTGAGAGTGACCTCGCTGTCCTCTGGTCACCAGGTTGAAGTAGCTGCCTGGTTGTGATTCTGTGTGGGGGGTCGGGCTGTTGCCGCTGCCTCATGGTTTCCTTATTTGGGGCCGGGGTCCATTTTTAGCGAATGTGAAATGCAACTTTTATCAAACGAGGATGAAAAAATGTGGTATTTTGTTAAGCCGTTTGGGTGAAAATTGAGTGTCGTCGAGGAATTAGGTCACACCAACAGGTGATTACAGTCCTCGACTGTTATGCATTTCTGAGGTGCTGTGAAAGGCGTTGGGATTTTGTTTCACTGCCTGTATGTTGCAAGATGCTTATTCTCTGTTGTGGAGCCATTAAGAAGCGTTTGATATTAGTTTTATTCTGTATTGGATAATGTGTGCTTACTTTTAAAGTAAAATTGCTCTTGGCGTCTGTGACGCCTGTTTTTCCCCCGATGATTTCTTGCAGCAAAGCTCATGCAATGGGCATGCGAACCAAGCGGTGGGCATGCCGATGAAATCCCGAGAGATGGAGCCCAGAAACGGGGCGACGGAGGGCACAGGAGACCCGCCAGGGCCCAGCAACAAGCTGGCGGAGCCCGAGAAGGAGCCGACCCGGTCCGTGTCCCTGCTGGAGCAGAAGCGGAAGGTGGTTTCCTGCAGCATAGACGTTCCTCACACCAGGTGAGACGCTCTCCATTGCGGATCCTTCCTTTGTCTGTGTTTACGCAGCCAGTTCTGTGTTTATAACTTTATATGAACTGAAAAATATTTGTATTGCATATTGAATATATACATTGCATATGTAAAAATTACTTAAGAAGGTATATTTTGCTTTTTTGCGTTTTATTTATTTTGCATTTCTTACTTCTGCCATAAAACACAGTCATGTACTGATACCTGCTCTTGCAGTACAAGGGATCATTGCAACCAATCAAGGGAGCAGTTTGAAATTAGCATTGGTTGCTAATTCCCCCCCAGTCGGTATCCAAGTGCTCTTACATTATGAATGACATATGGATGGGGGTGTTTTGGTCCCCACCCCCCCAGCTTCCATTCATATGACCATTTTCTTGCTACTATTTGAGGTATGAATGTGTGAGGTCACGTGGCCCATTCCTTGTGCCGTATAGTGATTGCGTCTGAGGGTACAGCTGTAGATGTTGCTGTTGGATATGATCTCAGCTCTGCAGTCAGTAATGTGCCGTCTGCCGGGAATCGCGCTCAGAACCAAACTGTTTTACCCGGAGTTTGATGTCAACACTTGGACTGCAGTGGTCAGCTTGGAGCGATTCTTAATAATCAAACACCGACTCTGTTGTTGATGTTGAATTACATGAACATATGCATATATAATGAACATATGCATTTGATGACAAAAATTTGCAGAATGGATGTGTGTTAGGAACGGATTGCAATTAAAATAGCTGGCAGCCTAATAGTCCTCATGTAAAACGAATGCATGCATGCATGTATATAAATAATGGCGTCTTGCCCCAGCGGCCGTGACCATGTCGTGACCCGGCTGCTTGGCTCTGGATGTGTCTGGTCTTTCAGGAACAGGTCTGGTGCCGCAGTCTTTCTTTATCTTCTTCTCTTCAGTCTCTTTATTGCTCAATAAACCTTAAGATAACGTGGTGCTTGTAATTGGAAACGAAGACATTCCAAGTGAATGTAAAACGAATTACCTGAGGATCGCAAACATACCTGTGAGCAGGCTAATTGTTTTAGTGCAATCAGACAAAACGCCAACAAAATGTTTGTATTGGGTAGAATTATTGGCGCCCAGTGATTGCTCATTGGCTTGGGCTGCACAGCTTATCGCACTTTCATTACAGCTGTGCACAATGGCGTCTTTAGGGTGTCAAACACTCCTGCTTGGTAACTTGTGCTCCTTTGGGGCGGATTGAGTTAGATTTTTTGAGTTGATGCTAAATGCTCGTTATGTCCCCTATTCCGTATGGATTACGTTCTTAAACCCACTTGCTCAGTAATATGGTTATATTCTGTATTATAAGTAGTATTCCGGTGGCTGTATAAAATGTTTTACCTGAATGCCATATTCACCAGGACCCCATAGAAGATTTCATTATGTACATCCATTCTTTCAAAGTAGCATTCTTTCCTTTAATATTCAGTTTTTATTTTTTCCTTAAGACTTAAAGAATTAAATCCTCCCATGACCGTTTAAGCTGCATATCCCTGCTCATACTGTTAACCAAACAACTATTGACCAGTTGAGACTGGCAGGACTCAGATGACTTGGCCAGACCTCTTAGTGTGACGGATCACTCTAGCGAGACTGATCGCAGACGTCAAAGGTCGACAAGCATGGAGGATTACAATGTGCTTTCCTTCTTACAGAATTACAGTTCACCGCTGTCATTGTACGACCAAATCTCACTCTGCAAGTTTAATCGACATCTCGCGCTGTCAGAGTTAAGTGCCTCTCTGAAAGTTTGCAACTGAGAGACTCGGAGTGGAAATTGTGCTATTACATCCATGGGGATCAACCCCAGCATGTAGCGACTCTGACCCGTGACTCTGACCCGTGACTCTGACTCGTGACTCTGACTCGTGACTTTTTAATGTTCCTGCGCGGCATCTTCAGTGTTTTTCTTTTGGTTTGTTCTTTACGGCTCCATAAAAGTCCATTTTCTTGCCACATTAATGCAAATGAAATGGATTGAGAGTTTTGTCGCTTCTTCTTTTTTTTTTGCCCGCCTTTCCTCACCAATGTAACGGGTTTCAGGAATAATACTTCAGGGCCTTTAATACCATAATTTTATTCACTTCTTTGCTGTGTTTTTTTTTTGTAACCGGAATGTGGCGTTCGTTTGTAACCGGAATGTGGCGTTCGTTTGTAACCGGAATGTGGCGTTCGTTTGTAACCGGAATGTGGCGTTCGTTTGTAACCGGAATGTGGCGTTCGTTCCCCTCAAAACACGGCAGCGGTGCAGAGTTGCTGAGCGTTTCGCTGAAGATAATGTCGCGCTTCGGTCTGGACTCCGGGGCTGTTAATTTGAAAACATGTGATTACCATCTGAAAAGCACTCTCTTCTGCAGAGCCCAAAGATCCACCGGCTTGGATGCCTTCCAGCCGTCCCACAATGAGTTTTATTAGAGCTTGCTATTCCCCCAGCCATATACTTCTTATCAGATTGGACATGGTCTCTGACTGACTTCCTCAAACGCACATCAAAAGAGTTTTCCTTGCTTTGGGCTTTTTTTTCCCCGTTTCCGAGAAAAGCACAACAGCATCGGTGTAGTTGTATGTCTGCTGCTGTTCTGCACAGTGCTGTTCTTAGGGACCGGTAGCAAGTTTTGGACACCATAACGAACAAGAGAGCTGATTTAAAAACAGCCCCGCCACTGCATGTGGCATCGCCCGCCCGTGGGATGCAGAGACCTTGTTGCCATGATACAGTTAATGACGGCGAGCTGCCCCTAGCAGGACTCGCACCGGCCTGTTTTGGTGTCTCGCTTTCGTCCGCATCACACTTTTTGAAGGCGGCTGTATCTTTGCAGAGGGCCCCTTAAAGTGGCACCTAGGTGGTTCAGACCGTACCTCAGTGATGTAATCCCATCAGTCCATGTGGGTGGCGCAGCCCAGGCTTGACGGGGGCAGAGTTTTGTTGAATGCGGCATTTCTGCTCAGTAGCCCGACCCCCCCCCCCCCCCGCCCCGAAATTTCAGCGGCCTCATGTTTATCTGTCTATGGTTGTGTGCATGACTGTCATTAAGGTCCAGACGCTAAATGCAGCTGAATGCCTTTTGCATGTTCTCTGGTTCGATGCGGCTGCCCTGTACAGTGTGCCCAGTGTTGAACCATCCAGCGGCGCAGTGTTCGCTGCCGACGCGACTGGAAGCTTCCCGTTAAAAGCTGACATCACACATGACCCCCGCTGACTCCCTCTGTCATGCTGCTGGATAATTTTCCCACAATCCTTCATCGTGATTTTGGTTTAAAGGTGCTTTATTTATTTTTCAAAAAACAGAACGAAAATACGTCATCGTAACAGACTCATGGTCTTCTGGTGCTAAAATCGGAAGAGGGCGCTCTATCCCATGTTCGTTTTTTGGTAAACTGAGTCATGCCTAGAATGTTCCATTTCCCCCTTTCTGATACCGAAGGTGGACCCACCCCCCCTGTTCAGTGACCGCTGTGGGTGGCCCTACGTAATCAGGATCGAGAGCGCGGGGGGGGACTCCTGGTGCAGTGAGGGTGTCTGCCGCACCCGCCAGTGCTCCTCCAAAGACCAGATTAGTCTTGGGTCGCCGGTGCTCTGTGCACGCTCACTCTTCCTACACGCACTAACAGGCAGCGGGTGGCACTGTGGCCGCCTGCTGACCCGGTGGAAGATCAAGGGGAGCAGCTGTTGTGCCCTTGAGCTGAGCGGCTGATCTGGATTCCTTAAGTGTCAGTCAGGGGTCGAGTGAACCAGTAGGCTTTAAAAAAATAACTAAGTAAAGAACTCCACTAACCACCTAATAAAGCTGTTCCTGAACTGCCCCTGTGGCCGTGGGCTCTGCCTGTGTGGAACCATGCCGTGTGTCAGTACTGATATTCAGCTTATCCACCCACATACTTGACAGGCTTGCTGCTCCGCCCATGATAAGTTGTATCTGGCAGGAAGTAGCTGCTCTTTTCAGACAGTGTTTTGGGGAGAGACGACTTCTGCCCTCTGCTGACCGGCAATGAAGGGTGCAGCATTTTTGTTATGACCACAAAATAAAATGGCGTCTAAAAATCCCCCCCCCCCCCCCATTTTGAGGTCCCTTTTAAGATCATCTGGGTGGATAAGAATGGGTGACGTGACAATGTGGTCTCTTTAAGAGAAGGTGATCGGTCCTTTACGTCCCCCGTAACGGAGAAGCTGGGGATGGATTTGGGGGGAAGGACTCTGGGGTGTATTTCCGTGTGTCAGTTTGTGACTGTTTGCGAGCGTCTCTGCTGTCGTATTTCCATTTTGATTCATGGTTTTACGAAGATCAAACAGGTCCGCGGAGCATTTAGGTGGCGCTGCGCGTATGAATATGAAATGTAAACATTTGCTACACCAGGCTCCCAGTTTTTTGTGATTTTGCATATTTGTACAACACAGCGGCTGCTGAAGGATCTTTGGGGGGCTGCTGAAGGATCTTTGTTTTTCCTCATTTTCGGGTGATCGGTTTCTCCTGCTATTGCCTTCCAGCTCTGCTTGGGCATCATCCTGTGGTCCTTATGTGTCATTACTGAGGTCACATACTTCTTTTAATTCAATGCAAGATAGCATTTTGGTAGTAATAAGAATTGTTCTAAAAGCAAAATATATATAAGGATTTCAAGAGAACGTTTTGATAGAGAATGAATGAGTGCTTGATTTTTTGTAACATTTATAGCCTGAATGGGAGGGGGTCACTGATGGGGAGGTGTAAATAAGGGGGAGGTGTTACTGAGGAGTCGGAGGGGGTAGTAAAGGGGCGTGGTCCAGGTTCCGTTGCGCTTTCCAGCTTTGCTGTATTGGTCCATCTAAAACGATGAGCTCATCGGTGCCGCGGCAGCCTCCCTCACTGCTGCTCGCTCCTTGATGCTCTCCTTCACTTCCCGTGACAGAGGCTGCCTGTCATACTGGGAGCGGGGAGCCTGGATCCAGCACATGCACGCACACACATGCACACGCAGTTATAAATCACCTCCATTGTCACAAACATTTTGGTAAAAATACCTGCTAGAGGCAGCGTTCCATGACGCTAAAATCTGTCACCCGTCCTGCCGCCTCACCCCCTCATCTCCTGTTTGTTTTCATGTCCCACTATGGGAGCTGTGATGCCTCCCCCCCCCCCCCCCCAGCCCACCACAAAGCTGAACATGGTGGTGTGCATGGCTTGTGTGTGTCAAACGAGGGTCTGTCCATAAAGGTGCCCGCTGTAGTGCACTTGAGCGCCCCCTTCCGGTGGGACACGGTTGCCGCATGCTTCGCCCACGTGCTTATTTGTCGTCATCCTCCATTTTATTTATTTTTTCCCCTCCTTTTCCGCGGACACCCCCATCAGCACATCCCCGGAGAACGTTACCCGCCTTCTTTCCCCTCTTTCTCCCTGTTGCCGTTCGCTTCCCTCGGCGGTCCTGGACGTGCCTCTAGGTTGCCTGCCTGTTCATCCTTTCCTCTCATTTTCTATCATTTGTCCTCCTCTTATATTTTTTTTTATCCCTCTCTTTCCGCACAGACAGTGATGTAATCTGCCTGACTTTCTGTCAGGAATTCTCTTTAAATATATTCGATTTGGCAATTTTGCTTCTACAGCAAACGCAACTCCGACAGCTAAAGGTGCCAACACGGCTCCATGAGTATCGGGCGTGAGACCACGTCTTTAATGACTCTCATTTGTGGGGCTCCTTTAATTTGGGACAGACAGACCACACTGTTCAGCCTTAAGTTGGGAGTCCAGGGTACAGCTGTACACTCTGTGTATGGAAGTGCAGCTTGTAGGGTCTTTATTTTTATTTTCCACTCCGCTGCGCCCCCCAGGCTAAATAACTTCTGGCGTAATTAGCGGTATTAGTCCGCGAGTGAGCAAGCGAGCGCAGACGCGATGGGCAGGCGGGGGCTCCGTCATACTCTATAAATAGAGCGGCTTGTGTGGCAGTGGGGCCTTCGAGCACCGTCTGAAGATGAGAAATTACACTGGGGCGTCGGGGGGGTGCGCACACGCCATCGGTCCCAGGGCTGCACTCCACAACGTGGCCGGGTGTCTCTGCAGCCTTCAGGGAAGGCGTGGGGTGACGCAGGGGCTGCTGGGGGCACACTGTGCCCGTCAGAGCGGCACAGGCTTCAGGCTTCCATGCCCCCCCCACATCCAGCTCTAGTGGTGTGCACCAATGACCACCTGCCGTGAGCAAAATGGAGGCGGGTGGCCCAAAGCAGGGTGGGGACACGCATACCTGCGTCTGCAGCGCGGAAGGACCTCAATGTCTGGCAAAGCCTAAGTATTCAGGGGTTTGCTTTACAAACCGATTATTTTCCCAGGTTGCAGTGTGTCTGTTCTGAGAAACTGTGCCCTTCTAATGATCTGAATCGGTTATATTACGTCACCTGTCATACTGTTAATTATCTCTATGCGATGTATGTAGATTTCCTTTATCTGTTTATGCACAAAGAAGAAAAATCTTTCTATAGTTGTCTTTTTGATGTTTTCTTATTATTTTTATTAGTCTTGATTACATAGTCATTTCCCTCCCTTCTTTTTAAGAACCTCCCATAAATCTTTCTGAATCACAGATGACTGTTGTTGACACCAAATAATATTTTGCAGGCTGCCTATTCAGCAGCTGTTTGAAGTCTTCCCAGGTCACTGCTGTTAAGGCCTCTATCCTCCCTCTGACTACAGCTGCTATCACCCCCCCGCCCCCCTCCTTTCATTCCCTAAAGTTACACTTACTTGATGCTAAGAGAATTATAAATAATGTAGGTTTCCTTATGAAAAAGAGCCAGTGTGTCAGCATGAGTTCTTGCAGCTGCTCTCCGCGGTCGGACACCTCCCCCCTCCGCGGTCGGACACCTCCCCCGTTCTGTCCTCCGACGGGCACCAAGGGTTAGGGTGACATTCAAATAAACATCGTTTAAAAGTTTAAAATGACATTGTTAGGGGTGGATAGACCCCCTTGGCACTAAGGCAGGAACGTGGGAAGACGTTTATGAAACAGGAGCCCTGATATACTCAGGTAATTAAGCAGATGAGGAGGCCGGAGAGAGCCGGCGGCGGGTCCGGCCACTGGGAGGGCCGGCGGCGGGTCCGTCCACGGGGAGGGCCGGCGGCGGGTCCGGCCACGGGGAGGGCCGGCGGCGGGTCCGGCCACTGGGAGGGCCGGCGGCGGGTCCGTCCACGGGGAGGGCCGGCGGCGGGTCCGGGCCACTGGGAGGGCCGGCGGCGGGTCCGGGCCACTGGGAGGGCCGGCGGCGGGTCCGGGCCACTGGGAGGGCCGGCGGCGGGTCCGGCCACGGGGAGGGCCGGCGGCGGGTCCGGCCCACGGGGAGGGCCGGCGGCGGGTCCGGCCACGGAGCGATTAAGCCGCATATCTGTACAGAAAAACAGGACTGGAAATGTGCCCAGTGTGACAGTGCGTTACCGTGACGATGGAATCCCTCTTAAGGTGGGTGTAGGTAGTATAAGGTGGGGGGCCCAGCATTAGGCGGGGGGTATAAGGGTGTATAAGGCTGAACATGTTTGTCCTTAATCTGTTGCCAATAAGAAAATAAGCTGAAGTAAAACTTCATGCTTGCCATACTTGAGTGATATAAATGCTACTGTAAGCAGGATATTCTCGCTGAGCATTGTTGTCGTCGCCATGACTCCCACCTTGCCCACATTACTCCCTCGTGACCCAGCAGCACACCTCCCAACGGCCTTTTAAAATGCCCCATGCCCCCCCCCAGGAAAAAGGAGGAAGAGGAAGTGGACATGGACAAGGTGACCGCTGCTATGGTGCTGACCAGCCTGTCCACCAGTCCCCTGGTGCGGAGCCCCCCAGTCAAAGTCACCGGTGAGCATTGCGGGGTTGGGGTGGGCATCTAGCTGTCAGTGGGCTCATTACTCAGGAAAACGAAGCGCTGTGGATTGCAGGCGGGGACCAGCAAATCTCCCTAATGCAGCGTTTCCCAATCCGGTCTTTGGGAACCGAGAGACACTCCGTGTTTCTGGGAGCTGGAAGGGAGCAGAAACGTGGAATGTCTGGGTCCCTGAGGACTGGGCTGGGAAACGCCGCCCTAATGGACCAACATGAAATTTGTGATCTTTTAACGTTTTACTGGACTGGTTCAGGTTTGAGCCCTTAGAGTGTTTTATTGCATTATCGACTACCTCCTGCCGCTCATGACATGATGGCCGTCCAAGTGACGATGACCTTCCAGAATATTCTGAGGGCTCATCTAAAACACACCCCCAGATGTGAGTGGCTGTATCTTACTTTTCTGGCAGAGGGTTCAAACGGATCCTGGAAGGACGCAGGTGGCTTCACGCCATCCAGCCACAGCAGCAGCGGGTACTGGAGCTGGAGCATCCCTAGTGACCAGTCGAACCCGTCGACGCCGTCCCCGCCCCTGTCCGCCGACAGCTTCAAGCCCTTCCGCATGCCCGCAGTCACGGGGCAGCCAGATGACGGCCTGGACGAGCCGGATGGAAGCAGCCTGCTCTTCGACGAGCCCATCCCCCGCAAGCGCAAGGTGGGCGGGACTTGCAAGCGTGGCCTTGGGCACCGGAACGTTACGCCGCTGCACGTTTGAGCGGTCACCGTCGTCTTGTAAGCGTATCGTTACCGTGCCCCTCTCGCCAGGATGGTCAGTGTTTGGCTGGTGGTGGTCGTGACGGTCAGCAGGTGCTGCTGCGTTGGGTTTCAAATACCGATTGACAACCGAGGTCTTGCAGAGCCCGTCGAATTAATTTTGATACCTGCACCCCCCATCCTCAGACCCGCTGGGGGCAGAAGCACAGAGGGCTTGTTAAATCGCCTGAATTCTCCCGCCGGTCTGCGACCAGGGAGCTGGCTTGCTACAATGATGTAATGATGTAATGCTTCAGACGGGGGTAAGCGGCATGGGAGGGGAGCTCGCGGGAGGGGCTTGGAAGCAGGCCGCCGCCTCTTCCCCACCCCACCCCACTGGGACGTCGTCTTCGCCTGATCCGGAAACGCCGAGCTCTAAATGAGATGATGACACCCGCTGCAAGCCCCAGGTATTGTCTGCTGGCGCGGCGAGCGGCGGGTCCAGCCGGCGCCCTTTGTTACCTCGCTCCGCGTGGCGCCGCCCCCCCCCACGCCCCCCCATACTCATCCCCATGAATGAAGTACACAGGCTTCTTCCTTCCACTGTGTCTCGCCGTTATACAGCGGGTGGATCCTGAGGCATGGAACTGCGCCTCCTCTCTGTCCTGCTCCTCTCCGCTCCCCTACTCCTAAGACTCCCTGCCACGCTGTACATCCCACCTCGGCCGCTCCACGGATGAGCAGTGACACGTCGGCAATTAATTGACAGAATGTAACTCATTAATGAAAACCACAAAAATCAATGCTATATTTTAATTTATTATTTTTAATCATTTTAATTTCATTTGGATCAGTGACTCAGGTGGGTGGGGGCCACTTTTATATTGTTCTCATACTAATCGATCATGGGCCCTGTAATTAATATTAATTGTACAATAACGGGGGGCGGCATGGTGGTGCAGTGGTTAGCACTGTCGCCTCACACCTCTGGGACCCAGGTTCGAGTCTCCGCCTGGGTCACATGTGTGCGGAGTTTGCATGTTCTCCCCGTGTCGTCGTGGGGTTTCCTCCGGGTACTCCGGTTTCCCCCCACAGTCCAAAAACATGCTGAGGCTAATTGGAGTTGCTGAATTGCCCATAGGTGTGCATGTGTGAGTGACTGGTGTGTGAGTGTGCCCTGCGATGGGCTGGCCCCCCATCCTGGGTTGTTCCCTGCCTCGTGCCCATTGATTCCGGGATAGGCTCCGGACCCCCCGCGACCCAATAGGATAAGCGGTTTGGAAAATGGATGGATGGATGGATGGATGTACAATAACGATGCCATGCAGGCAATTTCACAGGCAGCTACAGTGCATGTTTACAGTGTGGGGTCCTGAATGGCAAATGGACAAACTTCATGAACGACATGAAGTTGACTGCTTGAATTTCATCAGGATGCTTTTTAGGGGGGAGGGTGTGACGGGAAGCGAATTAGCCGAGTGAATTAACCGCCATTTTAGGAGAGTCTGATTGGAAAATGGATGGATGATTGGCGTGAAGTGGGCGTCAGGTGTGATAGGTGCCCCTGAGGCTCATTTGCACAAATCAGGATGCCGATTGTCATTCGGATATCGGCATGTGAGACTCCAGACCCCTGACCTCTGCTTCTCAACATCTCCAGTTACCATCCAGCCAGGTCTCCCGGCAAACCCCCTGTCTCCTTCTCTTTGACAGAATTCCATGAAGGTGATGTTCAAGTGTCTGTGGAAGAACTGTGGGAAGGTTCTGGGCACAGCAGCAGGGATTCAGAAACACATTCGCACCGTGCACCTGGGGTATGGCCTCCCGGCGCCGTCCGACTCTGCAGTGTTAATATTCACATTAATATGATCATCTACAAGTTCTTCCAGCATCTGATTGCTAAGTGGGTGCTTCTGTGCAAACCAGCTATAATTTTACCCTTCCACACAGCTGTATATTTTTACTGGCCTGATATGGTTCAAGTACTTTGCTCCAGGTCACAGGAGCAGGGCTGCTATAGGGAGGTGAACCTGGAGTCCTTCAGAGTGTCGGGCTGCTTCCTCTCTGGCCGACGCTCAGGTTGTACCCCGGGCATGATGGCAGTGTGCAGGTCCTCAGGCCACATGCAGCTGCAAAGAGTGATGCTTTTTGGGGAGTGGTGCTGTTAGTAGAGTAATGATGATGAGTAGCATTGAGGAGTGCTGCTGTTTGGGGAGTAATGATCAGGAGTAACATGAGGAGTGGTCCGGTTTGGGGAGTAATGATCCGGAGTAGCACCAAGGAGTGGTTCTGTTTGGGGAGTAACGATCAGGAGTAACATGAGGAGTGGTCTGGTTTGGGGAGTAATGATCAGGAGTAACATGAGGAGTGGTCCTGTTTGAGGAGTAATCATCAGGAGTAACATGAGGAGTGGTCCTGTTGGGGGAGTAATGGTGATGAGTGGCACTGAGGAGTGGTCCTGTTTGGGGGGTAATGATCCGGAGTAGCACTGAGGAGTGGTCCTGTTTGGGGAGTAATGGTGATGAGTAGCACTGAGGAGTGGTCCTGTTTGGGGAGTAGTGGTGATGAGTAGCACTGAGGAGTGGTCCTGTTTGGGGACTAATGATCAGGAGTAACATGAGGAGTGATCCTGTTTGGGGAGTAATGGTTATGAGTAGCACTGAGGAGTGGTTCTGTTTGGGGAGTAATGATCAGGAGTAACATGAGGAGTGGTCCAGTTTGGGGAGTAATGATCAGGAGTAACATGAGGAGTGATCTTGTTTGGGGAGTAATGGTGATGAGTAGCACTGAGGAGTGGTCCTGTTTGGGGAGTAATGATCCGGAGTAGCACTGAGGAGTGGTCCTGTTTGGGGGGTAATGATCCGGAGTAGCACTGAGGAGTGGTCCTGTTTGAGGAGTAGTGGTGATGAGTAGCACTGAGGAGTGATCCTGTTTGGGGAGTAGTGGTGATGAGTAGCACTGAGGAGTGGTCCTGTTTTGGGAGTAATGATCCGGAGTAGCACTGAGGAGTGGTCCTGTTTGAGGAGTAATGGTGATGAGTAGCACTGAGGAGTGGGGCTATTTCAGGGATGTTCTTGGGCAGGTCATCTACAGAAATTGTTATTGGATATATAGTATGAATTATGTATGTTATATTTCTATTAGCGGCTGTCAGAGTGCTTCCTTCTCTTTAACTGAGACACAGTACGTCACGGAGCACATTTGCATTGCCAAACACAATCCCATTATGATTATTTTGGTTCTGGTTGGCAGTGGCGAATCGCCACGGTTACGGCTGTTTTAACGATCCCTAGGAGGCCAAACAATGCTGTTACGCAGAACAGTGTGATCTATAGAAATGGAAAGCGTGGATAAAGGCTTCATTAAGAACTTTGTCAGGCTCGATTTGACATGACAGTCCCCACCCATTCATACTCTGCCGGCAAAGTGTCAAAGGGACAAAGCGTTTCGCTGGGGGACAACTTATGGTTTTGTAATGCATCCATGAGAGCCGTCGTCAGGTGTTTCTCTCTCTTAAATGCCGTCTGCCTTATGCATGAATTTTCCATCATCCGTCCATGTTTCTGGTTTTATATCCATATCCACTGCCCCCTCCTCCATCACACCCCCCCCCCAGGCGTAACTGTGAGTCGGAGTGTAGTGATGGAGAAGAGGACTTCTACTATACGGAGATCAAGCTCAACACAGACTCCGTCAGTGATGTCCTGTGTGGCCTGTCCCCGCTGCCACGTCCTGTCTTCTCCCCACCACCGCCCCCCGATCCGGGACGGCCTGACGGAGGCGGGGGCAGCAGCGGCACCAAGGGCGACGGCAAGCTCTCCACTCCGCTGAGTCGTTCTGCCCCAAGCGCGCTCTACCTCGTCCATACTGACCACGCCTACCAGGTAGTCTTTACACTCCAGGAGTACAGGGTCTTGGGGGGGGGGGCACTAGGTGTAAGGCAGGGGTCACCCTGTGGGGAATTTTAAGGCAGAAGGGATATCTGTGCAAACCCCACAGAGTCAGAGGTGGAATTTGAACCCAAGACATTATCCAGATTTATTCATCTCTCCCCCAAATGTTGTTCTGCTCTCCTTCATCGACTTGCCTTTTTCTTCTGCACTTGCCTGACTCATTACTATGAATCCAAGCAACAGAATGATGCCACGGTTGTGCCCGTTGGCGAGGCCCTTAGCCCCAGTCGCTCCAGGATCACTGACCAGCCCCAGCCTCTGAACCTCACTGCTACATCATTCTGGACCCGTGTTTTTATGGGGTTTTTTTTTAAGTATTTTTTGATTTTCTATTTTCAGTTCTCTTTTGAAATTCTTTTTTTTTTTTTTTTTTTTTTTTTTTTAAGATTTCAGTGTCGTATTTATTTATTTTTCATTCATTTGCTTATTTTTTTATTTAGATAAGATGAACTTTATTAATCCCGCGAAGGGAAATTTCGACGTTACATCAGCAGTTACAGTGTTACAGACAAGATCAGACACAACATGAGCAGAGTATGAAAAGACATACAACCAATGTACTGTATACAAACCCAAATGACAGCCATAGTCTCAGACCTAGTTCTGTAATATACGAAGTGACGAGTGCTGGAATGTGTAAACGCAGGCCATGGGGTTCGGTGTTTCAGGGATGAGATGTATAGCGGTAATGATAATCACACAATAACTAGCAGCAGCAGCAGTAGTAAAAAATAATTAAAATCAATAAATAGAATAGCACAGGTATGCCCCATTTAACCTCCATTTGATCAACGACCACGTTAATGACCGTGGCCTAAAACATTACAATACAAGACACATCCAGCATTAAAACAGATTGTATCGGCCGCTGTTTTTCAGGGGCTGCCTGACGTATAATTTTACAGTACTGTAATTAATTCTAGTTCACTATATTTTACTTTGTTACAGATTTTTGTTAATTGCTTACTTATGCATACATTACTGTATTTTTTAGTTTCTTTAAAATGTGAAATTTAAACTAAAAACTTAGATAGGTAAAGTGTTCTCTGTTATAGAAAATGAAGAATATTTTGTTTTATGAAAAAAAGAATCGCGTACAAAACTTCTTAGACATGCTGCTACACACACTGCTCACACGCATGGTGAGGGTTTTATGTTTACTCTGCACTATAAGTGTTTCATATTTTAGTGAAGGTGAAAAGATGAGCATTATTGTACAGTACTGTACTAAATGTTTTCATATTGTGCATTAATAGTGCTGCTTCTTAAACTTTATGGACTATCTGCAAAGTATCTAAACTACATCGTACGGAAATTAAAGGCATCTTGCACAATGGCAGGGTAGAGTAGCCTAAGCTTTCCAAGTGACTGGTAATATTCGATCAACGTCCAAATCGTTTAACGTCCTGTTTTACAGAACATAGAGTGGACGTTAAATAGGGGATATCTGTAATAATAACAGTACAGTGATGCAGGGAGGCTGAGGCAGCCCCTACAGTTCGGGTGCATGTGTGAGTGTCTGCTGACAACAGTGTTGATTATTGTTGTAGAGTCTGACTGCTGCAGCGACAGAAGACCTGCAGAATGACTGTAGAGCAGCGTGGGTGGAGCAGCCTGTTGCTGAAGGAGCTGCCTGGGCACACAGGGACTCGTGCAGAAATATTTATATTTGTTATATATTTTAAGTTTTAATTTTATTTCTAGGGGTAGAAAATAAAGGGAAAGTTGTAGAGCTGTTCTATGTGTCTCTACACGAATACACGGTGCACATAATGTGCGACTGTTCTCAAAATGGGCAAAACATTTTCCAAGAATTATTAATGGTCATTTAAGGCTAAATAAAATAAAGTGAAACTGTAGTATTAAAAAACGCCAACAGAAAGAAGTGATGTTTGTTTTTATTTTTTAGTTTTGGAAGCACTATTTATTTACTTTTGTTTAGTTTTTATTTTTGCAGTTTTTGCGTTTGCTTTGGACGAATGCATCTGCTAAATGTTCGTTCTTTTTGAAGTGGCTCGGCTCCTGGTTTTCCTGTTTGTTTTGACTGTTGCCTTAAATGCCTCAGAGGAAGTGGCTGCCTCTCTCTGCCCGCCACTGCTGCAGAGCCTCAACACCGTAACTCCATTAGCACTGAGTCACGCGTCACTCTTTCTGACAGCCAGACTTTGTGGAAGACAGGGTAGGAAAGTGTCAGTGACTGTCTCCCCAAGGGACAGGCAAACTCATGCATGAACCCCGTCAAGCCCGCCCCCCCCCCCCCCCCCAATCTGATAGTCGGCGGTTTATTAAGCGTGCCCGCTCAGGAGGCTTAATCCCAGGCCCGATATCAGTGCACAGCTCTGTGTCCCCGCAGCAGAGCGGAGTGGAGTGTCACCCGGTCTTTGTGCTTAATGACTGCTCAGGGGAATATTCATGAGGAAAGCTGTGCTGGGGAGTGGGAACGGGGAGACAAGCCGGCAGAATGCGGATAGATCCCGTTGAACTCCGAGTGAACCCGGCGCACTGCTATCCCATTGTTTATTTATTTACTCACTCGTTCTGCGCTGTCATGACCGTTTGCGGAGCGGGGCTCCCAGACAGGCCCCATGTGAATGCCTCCACACTGCCCCCTGCAGGCGACCGCCCCCGTCACCATCCCTGGTTCCACCAGTTTCACCCCCAGCAGCACCGGCCCTGGAAGCTTCAGTGTCTCCTGGCAGTCACCCTCTGTCACCTTCACAGGTGTCCCCGTGAGTGCAGCACAGGTTTGCGGGTCACCGCTCCGCTTTTTCTATTTGGGGAGGAGGGGGGTGATGTGCAAGTTGCAGTTGAAGTCTTTCAGTAGGCTGTTGTTCAGTATGAAGGTATGAAAATGCCTGATGTCACTCTGACCGGCGATGTGAGAATTGCACATGCACGACATGCAGTATTGGTGTTAATATCGCACATCGTCCAGCTGAATGACAAACTACAACCATTTTTGGAATTCAGTACAAAATACCCCACCTAGCATTGTGATGTCATTCAGCACTGGAACTAGTTTTCCCGGCAGTAGAAAACCAACACCTTAAAGTACCAAAAGTACAGTACTGTGGTGCTGTGGAAAAGCGCAGTAGGGTTGACCGACTGGCTGATTTTGAGGGTGTAGGACCCTCTTTTACTTTTGACTGACTTGGGCTGCATAATGTGCAGATTATATTAATATCGACATGGCCATGTTATACACCTGCAGCTGTTTCATTGCAAGGACCACGATAGTTGGGTTAAGTTATACGTTACACTAAAAACATTCTGCAATTTTAATGATGGTTCTTTTTCGAGATTATTTAGTAAAAGTAAAAAGAAAAAAAGTCCATTTTCCAGCTGCTGCATTTGCATGAGCTCTGTATGCACTCAGAACCAAGCAGCATAGTGTCCATCCTTGCTGTCAGTCCCACCCACAGACCGCAGTCCTCTGTCTGCCACAATTTGAGGCAACACCACCAACTTGACAACTATTGGTGGATAAGGTCTGTTTAGCTATAATTTATTTCGGGTAAATTTCAGCTGCTTTTTGTTGTATTATTATTGCAATTTTATCGCATACATTACAAATGTAATTATTTTGATTTTATTTTTTTCAATATCATGCAGCCCTAGTACTGACTCTGTGTGTGTGTGTGTGTGTGTGTGTGTGTGTGTGTGTGTGTGTGTGTGTGCGCGTTCTGGCCTCTCCAGCAGGCATCTCCCCCTCATAGTCAGACCAAGGGCTCCACGGAGCAGCGCCCCCCAGCTGCTGCCATCCTCGCGTCTCCCCCACGGACAACAGGCCTCCTCAGGTACTGCCCTTTCCTGCAATGGCACCTTCCATACATCTCGTGACCTGCTGGTGTCTTCCGTGCGATACGGACGTGTGCATGTGTGGTGCCCGCTGGTTCACTTCTCTACTTCGCCTGACAGGAAGTCACGAGGCGAAGGCAAGAAATGCCGCAAGGTGTATGGCATGGAGAACCGGGATATGTGGTGCACGGCCTGTCGCTGGAAGAAGGCCTGCCAGAGGTTCGTGGACTGAGAGGGCAAGGCTGTCCTTTTGGCCCGGAGATTGAAGTGGACTGTCCACCCTTGGGGAGGGAGAGCACTCGTGGCGTGAGGGATCCGCCCACCCAGAACTCCGCCGTCACGTGGGGGTGGTTGTTTCTCTTATTTCCGTACATTCTGCCTCTGATCGATCAGCGTTGACTGATGCTGCTTCTCTGTGGAGATGCTCCTTTCTCCTTTTTTGCTGTCATTTTTTCCCAACAGAGAATACTTTTTTGACCTTATAACAGGGAAAAGGAAATGATTAAAAAACAAAAAAAAAAACTCCCGAAGATACTTTTTAAATTCACTTCTTTTGGGAATTCTTTGGCAAAAAAGGTGGGGGGGAGAAATAGCAGCTGTGACTCGCCGACGACGTGATTCCGGCCGAGACCAGCAGGAGGCGCCATTCAGAAGAATGTAGAGCAGCGGTGAAGCCCCGAGGGCCCGCCTGCTTCGGACGTCGGCAAAGACGGAGGACCTGGAGCAGTACATTTCTGCCAGCTTGAGATATTTATCACCAAGGGGCACGGGAAAGGAGACTTTTTTATGCCATTTTATATATGTGTTTATTAATAAAGACCTTTTTGTTTCAGGGACACTATTAAACCAGCAGCTACGTTGGATATACAGCTGGATTCCGTAGCCACTGGTCTGAATCCGTGTGAATATTTACTTGTAACCAAAAATGTTTTTGTTTTTATTCGCCCTCCCCCCTTTCGCTGTCATCATGGTTGTGCTTTGATTTTCAACATGCTGACAGTTTGCTTGAAAGTTCAAAAATCGATACGCTAAGAAAGACGTGCAGTCCGTCACCAGACAGTCAGAGCTGAACACAAAAAGTCCCATTTGTGCGGGAAGGTATATTTCTGTCTCCGGTAATTTATTTCCGTCTCGACAGCGATTTAAAAATAAATTCACCAGCTGAACAAACTTATGTTTCCGAGATGTACTGACTTTTTAATCTCTCAACTGAAAAAGATGTAAGCTGTGTGTCTCGGTGTTCTTCATTTCCTCTACGAAGTCTTAAGAAACGTGTAGAATAACATTTAAAAACATAGAAACAAAAGTCGGTGACTTATTGACGCCTGTTTTTGTGTAACAACCCACCCCCCCCCCGCAGTTTTCAGCAGTGATGCTGTGTGTTTTTTGTCCTGTACTTGGGTAGTTAGTCTGGGAACATGGTACAACGTTCCCGTTCTAAAGGCCGAAGGTGTGGAAGTCTAAAAGAAAAGTATGGGACAAAAAAATCGGGAAGCACAAATACTGGAGAACGTGGGCTGAAATAAATGGGCAAAATTAACCCGGTGTTTATCTAACTGCACATCTGCTAGATGCGATTGTTTTTAAAAAATATTTGTAAATTATGTACCTTTGAGCTGATATGATGGCATATTTGACCAGGAGTGTTTTTCTTAAAGCCAGGCAGGTCGGGGTGCTCGCTTCTAAGGCGGATGATGTGAAGAACAGCGGGCGACCGTAACCTCGCCTTTTCATTTCCACGGGCCGTGTGGGCGGTAACGCACAATGTGGAAAGGCAGTGGGGGGTTCGTCTGCAACAACTCGAAACAGTGACAAATCTGACATTTTGGAGAAATTGATCAGATGAACTGCATTTGAAAACCTTTCCGATTACCTGTGTATACTTTGCACTTTAAACAAAAAAATAAAATGCATTCTAATCCCCCCCTCCCCAGTCATCGGAATTCCATTCAAATTTTCTACATTTTCCATGCACTTCCTTGTTGATTTAGACCAGGGGTGTGAAACTCCAGTCCTGGGGGGGCAGAGCCCTACACATTTTTGGGTTTCCCCTCATTTAACACACCTGATTCAACTCCTTGCACATTGTGAATCATTTGTGGATGACCAGGAAAAGAACTAAGCTACACAGGGCTCCGTCCCCCCAGGACTGCAGCTTGACACCCCTGATTTAGACAGTTGTACAAGAGCCCCCATTTTTGGCTCCTCTCGGAAGCAGACAGCCCTGCATATCGCTCCGCCCCCTTTCTGAATCAGCTGTATTAACCGGTGAATTTGTCTCCTCGGGTCTGTTTTAGTCTCATTCTTGTTTGGTGTTTTTCCTTTTGCAAAGCGTTGTGGGGTTTTGTTAGCGTACGAAATAATGGATAAATGTTGCGTGTATAATGAGGCGGCCTTTAAATGCTTTATTGCGTACAATGGACGAGCGCTCAGGTTCTCTGCTTTAATTGGAGCGGCGATGGTGCTGCCCTGGCTGAAAAGCTGTCTGTTCTTTAAACCTGAGCAATTATACGGCCATTTTTGCACAGGTGCCTATATCTTTAGTCATGTGACTAAATGTAAAATTTACAATGAATATGTACGAAATTACCTGAAATTTAAACGAATAGCCGGGATCAATGTATTACCCACACACGTACCTATTGACCTAACTAATAATTTTCAAGCAGAAATGCAATGTATGCTAATTGTAAAGATTACTTGATGTTTAGTTATAAGCATTTCTTTTAATGATGGATCCTCACCAGAGATATTAATTACCGCGCCGCAAATTTGTGATCCCCTATATCAGTATTTTGATGCGTGGCTGCTTGCAGCATCATGGTAGATGCCATAAACCCATTATGGTCATAGCAGAAATAATGACAGCGATTAATTGTAGGGTAAATGAAGCAATACTGCCGATTAATCATCGTGACTTTAGCAACGATCTCACGCACAACTTCCACAATCACAATGCAGGCTTCAACGACGTATGTGTAATTGGTACTGTAGTATGATCACTCCCGTAACTGAGAAGGGGGCAGGAGGAAGTCCCGTTATTGTTGTAGCATTAATAAAGCGATCAGGATATTCTGAACCGGTGCCAGTGAAAATTATGCTGGCAATTAACGTTTTGTTGTCGGGCATGTTTATCTGTATGCATTTTAATAGTTCCAGTGTTTATGATCCAGAACATAAACAAGATTTGTGATCGTAGCAGGAATATTAAATGACATCAATTAAATCTTCATGCGACCAGACTATTCAGAACACTGCTCACAGCTTGTGAATATCTTAAATCCTACCTGAAATGATCAGGAAATTGAACAAAGGTTTAATGACTGATAATTTAATTTAGAAGAAATACTGAAAGTAATGAATAATTAATAAGCTTTTCAAATTATCCATAGAGTCATGGCAATAATATGTTATTAATTAAGTTATTCATTTCCATAGGCTAGAGGAAATCACTGTGACCTTTTGAGGGTGATTGAAGTGCTTAAGTTTTTTTCCCCCAAAGTATTTCCATTAAGAGATGCCATACCAACAAAACACGAGAAACAGAATAAAAGCTAAACAACTGAGATGAGTAGTAAAGGAGTATTTGAGTGTACAAAAGCTCAGCTATTCCAAGGCACCGTGTTATTGCGTTCAGTCGAGGTCCCACAACCTTTTCTGAAATCCTGAAATGTGTGCATGGTTCACGGAGGGGACGCTTGGTAAAGCCGGGCATACAGTCTCCCTCCTCAGCAGCAGTTTTTCATTAAAAGCAGAAACGCTTTGCAAACTCTATCCTTATAATTTGCTCCCCGTTCCCCTCTGCAGAGCTCGTGTAGCTGGGCGCTCGCCGTCCCCGGCGCGCGGTATTTTGCAAACGTCATTAAAAAGCATTTACTAAGCAATGGGGGATACGTGGCCGAGAGATATGTAAAGGTGATTTAATTGGGCTTTTTTTTTTTTTACCTTAGTGGTTCCCGATTTATAATCTTACAATGGGGACTCTTTCTGTGGCATTGGTGTTGGGGGGGCGGGGTGGTTATAATGAAGGTATGTTTGCCTTCACCTCCTGCTGTTCTGCAGTATTTGTGCTCGGTGGCTTTATTGAACAACTCCCCTCTCCGCTAGCTTCAGGATCGTACGGCGATAAGTAGGAGACTGTGCCTTTGGTGTTGTCTGGTACCGTGTCTTAGCGTCCACTGGATCGGCAGAGTGTCTCCGGTGTGGCCACACCGTGACTCCTTGACTGTCTCTTGAAACACAAGTAACATGTGTTTATCTCTGTAATGTTACGTTCCTTTTATACTTTAGCATGTGCTCAAACGACCCACTCTTCAGTTCTGCACTTCTTCGGTACGTTCTCATGTAGCCTATTTTGAGTGAACTGGAGACCTTACTTTTTGCCCATGACACAGGTCATGTAACTGGAATTTTCACTGGACAATCTACTCTCTTAAGAAACCAGTGACATGACTCTCATTTAAAAACACCAAAACAAGCAAAAAAAAAACAATAGAAGGGATGATATCATCTGAGATAGAGATCATATAAAATTGTATTAATGTATGACACAGTTGGGCCTTGTTCATCCCTGTGACACAATGCACCAATGAACTCTCATCTAATTCATTATTCAATACAATTTCTAAAATATATTTTAAAGATTATAATATAAAGGGGCAGTTTCCGGTACTGCCGAAGTGGGCAAAGGAGATTTAAGGTAAACCTATAGGTGCATTTTTAGCAAGCAAACAAGTACCGGTGAGAACCTACGTCACAGACATATTGTACGCATATATGAAATTATATTTTGGTGTCTTCTGAACTCCGGTTGCATTTTAGAATTACAAAATCTGAATGTGTGAAAATGGCTTTTCTAGCACCAAAAATCACATATTCAATTTTGTGCTGTCTTGGGCCGCGGGCTGTTACAAACTATTTTGTTTTTTGTTTGTTTGTAAGAAAGAAAACGTACATATCTCGGTTGCAATGCATTCAAATGTATTTAGACTGTTTCTTTTTTATATTTGTTTCACTCAGATAGCATCACGGTATGTCCAATAACATGCTATGTTTTCCACTCGACCTAATATGCAAAAAAGATTGTCGATATATTTGTCAAGGATGCATTGTTTGGGGAATTAATCAAAATTTCTTTTCAGACACTGATTTCACCCTGAGGGAAGGTATTGAAATGTATTTTAAAATGTTAAATACGTATATCTTTAAATCCACTCGGATATGAAGTGCTTTTGTACAAAGTCTCAAAAACCCGGTGGTATTAATATGAAATATGCAAACCATTGTGTATTAACGTAATGAAGTCTGAAGAAACTCCGTTTACGTTTTGAGAAGGGCGCTCTCGGGAGACATTTCAGCAGATTTTTCTTCCATTACTTTGTCAATGAGACCTGCCGATTGCCATCGGATCGTTCGAGTATCTCCGAACTAACTTATCAATTTTAGAAATGTAATATTGTTATTGGACATGCATGAATGCAACACTTCGGCTGTGTTACCACATCTGGATTTTATTGGGAAACCTTGAGTGGGCTACCAGTTTTTAAACGATTGATGTTGCTAATTCAGCAAGGTGCAATGTGTTTATCGTGCTTCCGTTACCGACCGGTTTTCATAGCAAAACGCAATCCCTAAAATGTAAAATAACCTCGTAAGGATACGCTATACAATTGTATAAATGTTGTATTTGGCTTAAAATTCTGTTTTTTTATGTCTCACGTTGTTTCATATCTATACCCTTCTAATAATACCGCCTCGTTAAATTTAGGTGAACTTTGGTCATTAACAGTAATTTAATGTAAATCTTTTCATTCTGTAAAAATGTGTGGGAAAGAAAGTAAGGAGCATCGCGTGCTTTTAGATGCTTACAGTTATGCAAAGAAAGCTGTAATGGTTGTATCTGCGAAGAAGAAAATTGGGTTGTCCATTGTCTATCGCTCAAAATAAGTGTAATGATTTTTTTTTTAACTTAACTTTATAACTGAATTTTGATGACTGAGCTACGCATTGGACTGAACAGAAATTAGGCCTATACATTTCCTAGAGTTTAACCAAACCGTTGAACGAGCAAACAGGGAACGTTCTTCTTGGTACTTGAATGTGTAATAGGCCTACGTGCCGTTTCACAATGAAACGGAACTAGCTCACTCAAAAACAGAAACAATAATCATCTACTCTATATCTCTGAATTCAAATTCAGTCTTAATTTTGGATGCAAATACTTCCCAGTACGGTTTCTGCGATTACGCTTCATCTCCGTAATCCTCAGCTAATATTATTATTATTATTAGGTTTGTTTTCATTGAAACTGCGCTAGATTTATAAAAAGTCTACATAGTAGATTGATGGACATGATTGTCTTCACATATTGGAACACGGATTGCGAAACGGATCTAAACGTTGAGAGAACGAAATGAAAGTGAATGAAGCCTGTACGGGGTGTCAGTAATGGATTACCTCACTGTTAACAATAATGACCACGTTAACCTCAACAGCTCAGCAACAGCCAGACTAGATTTTTACAATATTACAAATATCCTAGTTCAGTGTATTTTTATATTGCATGTGCATGAATCGTGTATATAGGTATATGTATCATATGATGTGATGCCTACAAAACAGTTACTTAAAAGCAAGTTAAACGTTGCTTTTTTTGTAGGGAATGGGTATTGCTGGGAACTCAGGATGTCACTCGTAAGACTGTCTTTCTAACGTTGGAAACATGGGTAGTTCTATCATAAGCAATCTGCTGTTAATCCGTTGTGTGTCAGATTATTCGAACATGTTGTGTGATTGTATATTTATCAATTTTTTTGTTACCACTCTTCATATCTGCCCTACTTTGTACCATGTATATTTATCGTTGTTTTCTCGCAGCTGGTGTTGCGACACAACGTCGCTCTCTCTCAGCTGAGCCTGTTTGTGCCGTATGCTAGGACGAATATATATTTAAAATACATTTCACCCAGATATAATTTAACTGACATTCCTGGTAACAAGTATTTTGGAGCAATATGTTAAACCACGGACTTCGTTCCCCACATTCGGTGATATATGCTTTGGTTGGATTTATATACAATGATCCGCAAAATGGTCATAAATTTGGATTAATGTTTAATACTAAATCTAAAAATCTTTATGAAGAGATTGTTAAATCATGGGATTATTATGTCTAGGGTAAATTAAAATGGATTTTAATTCCCAGCTAATTAACATGACTTTCAATTACCAAGTAATTAGGTTTTTTTTCCCAACGATTATGCATCAACATGCTCCATAGAATTTAAGGAAAGCAAATGAATTTGTAAAAGTATTAGCATAATTTATTTTCTAAACTCTATTGCTTATATGAAACAACACCATGACGTATTATCAAAAGGTGTCAGGTCCTGTGTTTCCATAATTTATTGATTAAGCGACTGTTTCGGTTGGATCAGAGGATCAAACTTGTATTTCCCACAACAAAAGCAGGTCAATCAAAACCTAGATATGGGATCTGTTCCCATCAAAAAGATCACAGGCCCTCAGCTCCAAATTCAGTTTATTCCTGCTGCCAAATGCAATTTACATACAATCTCCAGGGAGTAACCGTGTCTCAGTAATTGCACGTGTGGCTACATTGTGACAAACTAGTTACATTCTATTTATGACCCAAACAGGGGGTCAACTTCAAGGCTGAATCTCTGTTCTGAAAACCTTTCTGTGTTCCTGCATCTCTCATTTTCAGAAAGCAGAATTGTCCTGACATTTAAACTTCACCCCAATACTGCATTTTTACAGTATGACGCTATTGCCTACAGCTAAGTGAAGACATTATAGACTCACTCATTTAAGAGTTGTGACTAAGCAGCTGAAATACACCATGAAAAAAATCTTTTCCAAAGTTTATCTTCTTTTGAAAGATTATTCATGCTAACTTCATTGGCAACTAGATAGTATATGTATTTTTTGAATGGCTAATGTAATGGTATTTTTATAATCCAACACTTCTGGTTGTAAAGAGTAAAACTAGTCTTGCACCATAGTTCACTTTATTTGAGGTGGAGAAACAGTGACTGTTTAAGGTTATTTGACGGTTAGAGGGACCATGACTATTGTGACTAGATCATATTTGCTGAAAGTATTTTTAGTTATATACTATCACAACATTTCAGTAAAACAAGTATGGCAATATTTTTTCAGGCAGGGTTTTTAGTAAATATATATTTCTCTCCACACACAATCTTATACCAAAGGTTTTATTTCAGAATTTTACAGTCCAAAATGTAAAATGACCCACGTTGACAGTGTGTGTGTGTGTGTGTGTGTGTGTGTTTCATCTTTTTTTGCCATCGTTTTTTATTTTTAACTCATAGAGACTGGGCTGCATTATTCTATATGTTTCTCACATCACATCCAAACACAAAACCGGTCAAGACCTTGGTTTGAAACAAATGTTGTAGAAATATGGCTCAGTGATTTTAAAGTACATCCTGAACAATGCACTTGCTGAACAATGTTGCACAACAGTGGTAAATATTCCAACTTGTTGCACCCTGTTTTTTATGACTATGGTCATTTTATACTGTACAATAAAATACATTGTATAAGCCTGCTATAAAGAAACCAAACTGATGACTGTTAACTTCACTTGCTAGCTGGTTCAACTGTCAGTACTGTACAAAAAATGTGGCCCTGTTCTGTGATGGTAATAATGTTATTGTAAGTGTAGGTGTTGTCATTTCCTTTGGTGTAAGACCTCATATTTTTTTCTGTGTTTCCAAGAGCTTCTGATAATCAAATAAAAATTACTGGCAGCTGTTAGCCTTTCGGTATTTGTATTCTTTCAGGTTGTGCTTGTCTAACTGGAAGCTGGTATATTTTCTTCTGAAGAGTAACGTAACGCCCTGTGCTGTCGCCATTTGTTCGTCCCTTTCCTGCAGCAGAGTTGCTTATACACTAATATCCGCAAATGTCTGGGGGTGTGATTAGTCATGTTGCTGGGCTTTGGTGTCATCTGACATCAGGGCATCACTGCAGTTTCGTGGGACTCAAACTCAGACCACAGCCCAGGAAGTCAGTTCATTCTGAACGACTGCTTAAATACGGATCAGATTAAGAATCCCTTCCTTTCAGTTTCACATCCTTTCGATTACGTGGCAGGAAGCAAAGTGGAAAAGAATGTGAAGAAACAGTTAAAAGTCTAATCCTCCGGAGTAGCCCAATTCGGCCCCTTTGTACATCACTATGTTGAGTACATACTGTATAGGTGAATATGAAGTTGTCCTCTATGTTGTCACAGCTGTAAGAATGGCATTAACCTAGAATCAGCTATCGGTCCAAATGGTCCCAGACAATGACGACAACCTGCTTCTCTGTTACACTCAATGAACAATAATACATAATAATAACCTTGAGACAAAGATAAGGACTACAATACCTCATTGTTACGCTTCTACTGCCATCTTGTGCTTCTGAGTGGTACTGCATGTAAAGTTACTGAATTAAAATCATTGAAGGTATTCACAAACATTTTTATAAATAGGCGTACGTATATGTCCAAAGCACAAAAATAAAAGATCGAATGAAGGTGGATAAATGAATAAATACCACTAAATTACATTTTTGCCACAGAATTTCCAGTAAGCCTACACATTTATAAATAGCCATACCCATAAACGTGGTGCTAAATCATGCATTTTATAGCCTGAATTTCGAAGTGTCCTTACTGAAAATTTCACTGAGCTCGAGGAGTTTCATGCGTTTTCGTCCATTGGGTCAACATGCCAATGTACATTTTCACGATCTTAAGACTCCTTTTGCCCTTTTTAGAACACCGAGATCGTTTAGGATGAGCCGTCACGATTCCTGTTACAGCAACTTCTAAACAGGCTAAAATAAGTTAGCAATACACATATGGCGCAGTGCTTGTGAGCGAATTACCTTTGGCACAATATCTTACCTTTGCAGTCTTCTTTCTGGTTGACTTTTTTTTCTTCAGTATTGTTATACCCAGTCTTTGCATGCAGTAGGCGTCCACCTTGGACTGCTGTATCCTGTTCGTTCAGACTGCCACACACTATTTTAAAAGACTGTAATGTCTGTGGAGAGCAGGACAAACTACAATATAGGTCAGGATGATAATTAGTATTGCTCGGTAATACGATTTAGGTCTGAATATTTGAGTCGTGTTGATGGATTTTCTGCTGTATTCCGAATGCGTCTCTACTCGCCAGGTGGCGATGTCTACCACAGAAAGTGGACAAGCTGCGTGCAATTTAACCGAGAAAAAGCAGGACAAGCCCTCCTTTAAACGCGATACTCTGCCCGAAACCACATCAGAAACGAGAACGGCTGGTGTGTGATTGTGTTGTTTCAATGTTTAAATATTACCTTTCTAAACAATCTTCATTCATAATAGTCTGGCCCTGGGGATATCCTTATTATGGAGCACAAAATCCGCTTCGAAACGAATATTGTGTTGGACGTAGACAACAGAACAGTGGGCCGACAAGAATTACGCTGCTTGATGTTGTTCAGTAGTATTGATCAAAAAGATCATTTTCCTTGTTTTAAAACTGCCCAGTGTCCTGGGATGTGCACTCATTTTGGTAATAAAAAAGATGCTATAATATTAGCAGTCATGGGCATGACAAATTATGCGATTATTTCCCTTAACTTCTGATCAGAATTAAGTTCATCAATATCGCTTGTTATATAGGCCTATGCGATAACGCCTTAAAATTTTGGATAAATTTTTGCTTACACATTTTGTTAAATCTCCGCCTGTTTATAGCATACAGAGGCTCACCCTGATCATAAGTAGCATTTTATTTTTGCTTCATATTTGTGATTTTTTTTACTTTTCATGCTAACAGGATTAGCATGCAGGGTAATGCAGGTGTTTAATGGCCAGGTTGCATCCATAGGGAACTAGCATGAAAGGCAGTCCTGATCTGAAATGTGTCTTTCTTCCATTTTTCCGGGGTTTTCTCTGTGCGGTGGCTGCGGCTGGTTCAGGTTCTGCCCAGCTGGCACCGGACCGGGTTGTATGAGGAATAAGTCTCTGCTTGATGCAGAAAGCCTGGAGGCCGCTCTTTTGTTAAAAGCTTTCCTTGACACTTTAGCCACCACTGATCCAGGACCAGCGGCTGGAGACAAAGATGTACATGCAGTATAAACAAGGTCTGGAGAAGCGGCACACTGACCCATTCTTCCCCCTGTGTGAGAACGGACGGACTCCCTTTTCAGTCCCTTTGTTTGGGTGTCTGTCAACAGCGTCGTTTGACGCCGGGGCTATTGTGACTTGTGGTTTCTTGTTGATACAGGGCTCCACTCAGCTTGCTCCCTGGGGGGCGACCTGGCGGCTCAGGAATAACTGAAAGTGGATCCTCCTGTGGCAGAAAGCGCAGTGCTGTTTCACCTCACCGATTAAATCAGTGAAGAATGCAGCTAGTATGACGTCCAATGATAGCCCAGTGGCGCGGATCAGACACACTTCGGTCCAGGGGTGTGGGACTGGGTACTGTGGGGACCGACTAAGGATTGCGGATAATTACGATGCATTTCCTATAATAAAAGCTTCTGTTGAAAAGTAATTTTTATCGCCACTGGAGTATGTTAGGAAAATCAGGGCATTTTTTTGCATGAATGGCATGGATTTGCAAAAAAAGTCTAAGAAAAACATTTTACTCTGTGAATTATAAACTAGCTGACTGACATGTGCACACATACAAACACATACAAACACACACAAACACAAATTACATTTTCTTCATATGGTTGGTGCAATGAATTAAATGACCCTAGAGTGCAGGAATTCCAGATTCTTCCAAAACAACAGACTTATGGTGTGTTGCAGCTTAGACAATGTATATCCACAGACCCCCAAACAAAATGCCAGTGATAAGCCCTGCACAGGAAATATTTTCACCCCTTGATTTTATACTGCAGACACACTTGGTTTACACAAACAAGTGTCCAATTCTCTGTTCAAGGCTTTGTGCAGAAATGCTGAATAAGCAGGAGAGAATAAGAGGTAAAGGATGAGTGAGTGTACTTTAAAGAGCCGGAGGAAAGTTCGTCTGGGTGTAGTAGTATGTAAGTATTCAAAAATGCGCATTTCGTGACCAAAGGAATTGGACTAAAGCAAAAACTGGAGCCTTTATCTTGTCTGATGTTATTTTACAGCTGCAACCGTTTCTATTCACTGCACTGCAGCGAACTCCACAGCACATTGTAAATTAGTGGGAAAAAAATTATTTAAGATTCTTGCCCGGCGGAAAGCTGCAGTGACATAATGTGCTAATTAAGTTCCCAGTGTGCACCAGCACTTTCAAACTTCCTGTGGTGGAAGACAAGACTTCCTGTGCTGCAACCCCGGGGATGATGGGAATGTCTCATGCTGAATGAGCAGGAACCAGGTGTCTGCAGGCAATTAGCTGGACTCTCAGGCACAGCTGGCCATCCTGTCATCCCACATCGCTTCATGCCGACTTCTGCAGTTGTATGACACCCCCCCACACCCCCAACCCTGGAACTGTCTGCTATTAAATTTGCTGTGTTCCAACTGTGCAACTTGCAAAATTCTGTTTCCCAGCCATACTGTGTAAAACAAATAACAATATATTGGCCGGCATGGTATAACTCTAGAGAATTATATTTTATATTTGCATTTATTTATAGGTAGAAGATGCTTTTGCCCGGAGCGCTGTACAAGTGATGCATATTACACAATGCAAACTGTGTTTTACATCCAAGTTTAGCCAAGCCGAACATGAACCATGTCAACTGCATATCTAAATAGCAAATTTTCCTGCAAAAAATAAACAATAACACAATTAAACAAGTAGAATTAGATTTGGCGTTACACACCCAAAACAGGATAAAATTCACTCTGTGTTTTATATCTGCTTCTCTCTGCACCGGGCCTGTCGGAACATGGCTTTCAGACATTTGCTGTTCACGTCTCTCCCCATCACAGCTTTGCCCATCATATAGGCAACATACCTCCGGTTGGATTTTGGCGACATTACACTTATTTACAGTAGTTTTAATATTTCACATCTTTTCTTGTAAAACAGACACAAGCTAATTAATTAACAGCCAGATGCCATGTGTTACTAAAATGTTTTTAATATAAATGAATTGACAACATTTGTTTGCTGCTTCTCTGGGCTCAGCAGAGTCTAGCCTAAGGCGCCTGAACAGTGAAAGCTGTCCCTAACCCCCACGGTCTTCTTTACACAAATACAGCAAAATAAATACAAAAACATATAATGAAACTGCCTCATTGTTAAACTGATCGAATTGCATGAATTCTCGTGACTCAGTTGTCTTCATATTATTCTACTAATACACAGAAATGAACCAGTGGACTGACTATTTACACCAGCAGTCAGCTAGCAGAGAATAAATCCTATAATTAGCAGTGTTGATGTGGTATGTAGGTGTATGTGTTTTCTTAATAAAATATTGAAATTCCATCTTTTATTTAACTTCAGCACAGTATTCCGATATTCACACGGAGCTGATGACATCATTCAAATTCCACATGATATTAGATCCCATCCTCTGTGAATCCGAGATGCACATAGATGCCGGGAAAGTCTCGCTATCCGGCAAATCATTTTTCTCACAGCAAGCACAGCTGTAAGGTGCATGCCCCCCCCCCCCACACACACACACACACATTTATGTTATGGTCGGGTTTCTCAGTAACTCTCACTTCTACCATCATTACTGCATCCCCGTAATACCAAAAAAAGACTACAAGATTAAAATTTATAACAAGTGTGTCTTGGAATGATTGGTTCCTTGGGAGTGCACAGGAATTTATTTTAAGGTGACAGGACTGGGCAGTTTCCGTCTCTCGGCAATTAGTATTTTCATGGGGGCATTAGTCCCAAGATAGATTGTATACACAGTATATTAAATGTGTGTGTGTGTGTGTGTGTGTGTACATATATATATATATATATATATGAATGTGTGCAGGGGTGCGGTGGTGGGGCGAGATTAACCCCAATATCTGCGGTGCAGTGACTCAACTCGGTTTCTAGAAGATACCGTTCATGCTGCCCTCCAGCAGACAGAAAGAATATGTATATATATATGTGTATATATATGTATGAATGAACACACACATTTGAATATGCAGTTTATCCTGTGTAAAAGGGGGAAGCCTGGTTTCTCAGTTATGATTCTCTAACCCTAATTCTCCATGGAAGCACACCTTACAGGATGGTGCAGGGACTGGTGCTCCACTCATGTGCTTTAACGGTTCCCCCAGCACAAGGATTTTTTTAAAGAACAGGCCTTTGCCTTATTGTCTTTCATCACAAGTAGCCTGCAGCAAGCATCAAAGATCAGCACTAAGGAACTCTTTTGCAGCGTCTGGTTAGAAGAAAAAGTCTTTAAATTCTAATCAGAAGCAGAGAGATCCTTCTTCCCTCTGAGTTTTACACAGATTTCCACCTTCGGTGAATGTGCTACAGAGCAGCAGGCCGGTTCCTGAGTTATCAGTTACTTACTGTCGTCATGACAGCCAACACATAACAAGCAGAGACCTTATTTACCGGACATGTGCACATGGGAAAAATGATCAATGCCGCACCATTGGTTAAGGTCCAGCTGAAAGGTCCAATAGTGCTGAACCGAAAGCACTGCTTTCAATATGAAGTAACACTGTGTTATTTCTATCCTTCCTGTAGCACTTAAGTAATAAATTGCATGGATAAATGACTCCAGAGTGCAGGAATCCCCGGCTCCTCCCAGGCATCTCCCCGCTAAAGCAAGACCTGCCAACGTATCCCTAGTTGGCAGGTCAGCATTGTCATGACTGGTCTGGACATCATCAAGAGTGCCAAAAGAGAGCCAGAACCTTCAATGGAAAGGAGGGAAATGGAGGACAAAAACATAGTTCATTGGTAGTAGCACAGTGTTTTGAAAGATGTCCTTTTGCCATCAGAAGTGAGAACTAGCAGGCCTTTTTGCTCCAGGTTTGCCCCGTGCCAAGGATTCTACTCAGATGCCTTGAGACTTGACAATAATGTGTGAAACTAAAGAAAAGGCACAGCTCAAAATGCTGGAGACTGTTTTAGCTAGTGTTAAATTTTAGTTGGTATGCGATAAACTATGGTGGTCCAGTGAAAATGAAATTCCTGATTAGTAGGGGGCAGGACGGACTTGGCCAGTGTCGGATGTACTGAGGACCCACCTCACCGAGTGCGTGTCTGCAGTGACCCTAACTGTTTCCATTGGATGGGAGGAGGGGTCCAAGTGGCGAGCCTCAGCCGCACAAAGGAAGACTTCTTAATGTTTGCTGCCAAGACCAAGCCCCTTCCCCCTCACATGACTACAGCCTGCATGCTAGAGACCCTTTTAATTAGTGCCGGTCTTGCTGGCAGAGGCTGACAGAAACGTGATGGGTGAGCGGGACCTTAGGGGTAGTCGAGCGTGCAGCTTTCCCTTGTCCCGTTTCCAGCGTACGGCCCTCCATCAACAGGACAGCAGAGAGGCAGAATTCCTGCGTGCAGAACAACTGGCACTGCACTTAACTTATGACCCTTTGACCTGAGACAACATGCGAAGGAGGGCTGTCTTTCTCAGCTGTTCTTTGAAATACTTGCGGTCATGAGAATTACACACAGCTTGCCCTGAAAAATGTCCATTTTGACTCTCATTCTGATTCTGATTCATTTGTTTAATGTGCAGTCCCAGTCTTTCAGGTAATTAATGCACCGTCTTTGCTGTATACACAGATTGCAGGACATTGAAAAGAGAAAAATATAGGTGGTAATTTTAAAAAGAAAATTAGACTTAGTGAAACCTATATAATTTCAGACAAAATTCTATTTGTTTTTAGTTGTTAAAGCCACACAATATTGCTTTCCCACATTCTTTATGAACTGAAATGCGTGGTTCTATTAAATATTTGTGTAATTCAGGCGATATGACATGACTGATCACGGTTAGATATACTGCGAAAAACATTCCGGTGGTATTTGTCGGATGACAGTTGCTATTTTCAGGTCCTTGAGAAGCGGTGTTTATAAAGATTCTCAGTACTCTCGCATTGTAATAAATTCTTTCAGCAGTACAGTAGTGTTGGTGGCCAGCCAGCAGGTGTCAGTCCCGTTATGTTATGATAACGGATGGCGATGGCCATGATGCAGCGTTCCTCATCGTTCAGGCATGACTCAGTGAATCAGGGCGCACAGCACGCGCTCCTCTGACGTACACATAATAACATCCGTAAATTGAAGGATCCTATTGGCTCTTGTTTTCGGTTTACTGACGTCCATTTATGTTAACGAAAGGTGAGAAATTCATGCTTATTCATATGATATGCAAAATAGTACAGGTGCGATTAATGTTGGATGACACGCTTCGGACGAGGCTTCACCTGGTTTTGCGTTTACTCTATGGGGAATATCTCATAAAGCCAGACTCATAAAACAAGCAAGAAATAAATAAAAACAATATTTGGCAAATAAAAAGTGGCTACATTAAGCAGCACGGAGAATTTCAGCTTCTTTATTATTCCGACCAAAATGGGGTACGATTAAAATGGAATCAGTGCTGTAAACAGAACCTAATGGCGAGGAGAGAAATAAGCAACCTAGGAACGGCCAGTTGTTAGAATTCCCGGTGGGCCGCTTAGCTGTTGTGCCGGTCAGAAACAAAATAATTTCACAAGCTTAAAATTCTGCCGGTCGGACGCAAAGTCATTTTAGAGCTTTAAATTGCTATAGCAACGCTTCAGAATGTTAACCAACGATTTTTCTCAGGTGTACACACAAAATAGACCATGATTGCGCTGCATAGAGAAGCGCGCGAATACGCGGCGCGCGTCACTGAGACCCGAACGAGCGCGCGCGACTGCGGAGGTGCCGCCGGGTAATCGCGTGCTGTTACTAATCACTTGAAGCTTCTTACATGATGGGCCGTAGAAAGATACCAGGTGTGGCAGAAGAACACAGACCGCTTAAACAGTTCAATATGCTATTTATTATTTATTTTCTTCTTGAAATATCAGTAATAAATTAACATGGCTAATAAGACTTCAACTGTGGCATCATTTATCAAAGTTTCCCCAGAGCGAAGACAATACTGGCTGGGCTTGGGCATAGAACCCCCCGGGCTGAAAACTGAGTTCCACTCCATGCCTGCTAATAAGTAAGAGTGGGTCTGTGTGGGTGGTAAGGCCTCGGTCCTCGCCGTGTGCTGTGCGTCTGACCGGCAGAAGCGCTTACTGAGCCGAGGTAAAAGACAAAAACAAAAAAAAACTCTAAACCCACAACACTGACAGTCCCAAAAGTCTTTTTTGCCCTCCCCCTGGAAAAGGTGGGCAAATGAAAGAATGGAAGGAGGTGAGAGAGAGAGAGAGAGAGAGAGAGAGTAGAAAAGGGAGAATGGAGTGAAGGGAACAGCAGAGGAGAGAGAGAGGGTGACTGCAAACAGGCTGTGAGGAGAGCACTGGCAGTTTGACTGCACTGTAAGAGTAATGGAGCTGGCAGGGCGGAATCAATTACTGGCCAGTGCGGATTTTCCCACAAGCCGGAGCTTGGGAAAGCGAGGCCCCGCAGAAGCCCAGACAGCTGGCACGGCCTCCGCTGGGAAAGGAGCCCGTCCACTAAACAAGGGCAGGATTTTTTTCTGCTGTGACAAACTTGTGACAAACCATAAATAGCTGGCTCTCCTTCTGCCTTGAACCCCTGCACTTATTACCTAGTTTGTCTGAAATAAGGTAATCGATGAAAAAGCTGATTATAAGTATATGCATTTGGGGTGGTGTGGTGTCAGTTTGGGCACGGTGCTGGGATCCAGGGCTGGTGTGAGCTGGCTGATTCTGGCAGCATCGTTCTAACCTCCTATGAAACCAGACATTCCACGTTTCATACAGAAAGATACAGTCTCTCTGTCATCATCATACATGGGTTATATTGCTCCCGTTTGGTCATAATGCAGAAAAGCAGCAAGTAGGATATTCAATGCTATTTATTCTAAGAATAGAATACACAACAAACTTGGAGTGAAGACCACTTTTAAATGCGTGTTTCAAATGCATAAAGTTTGGTTAAAAAAAAGTGTCAGGTTGTGCTGTTTTAGCTAATATTGTGCCATAGTCCATTATAAAGGGATGCCATTTCACTGTAGAACAGTTCGGTTTTGTTCCTGTCATTATGGGATGTTGAGGTGTGCGTAACACTCACAGACGGCCCCGGGGGAGTTCAGTCCGTCCACAGTAGCTTACTGTTCTTACATGTTGCCTGCCAAATCACGCACGCCTCTAGCTGTTGTTCCCCACGAGTCGGGGTTCGGCACGCCACGCTCACGGAGGAAGAGGTGGCTGAGCCGTGGGTGGAGTTAGAGGAGCTTTACGTGGTTAATGTTACCGCACAGCCATTGGTGCGTGTGTAAAGAGACTCTGCTCATGACGCAAGTTCATGTCCCGGCAGGTATGTTTCCTGCAAGGAAACCTGCTGCTGTAACCCGAGTCTTTTCAAGGAAATATCTGACATCACCAAAAAAGCAGAATTGTACACTGTATAAGTTTGGGTAAAAGTGTTGGTTTGGCAAGCTGAACAATGACGTTCGTTACTGTACTGACATTGAGCTCAGGAAGAGCATTATGTTTACACTGAGTAGCATTAGATCTCATTGAATTACAGCAGACAACACACAGGTACAGATCAGCTATATGACGTTTTTCCCGTTTGAAGGCTATTTTCGGGGGATTTACCCTTTGTTGTCTTCCCCTCACAGCTGGAGGCAGAGGGAAAGTTCTGCAAAGCAGAAGTCACAGGAGAATTTCTCATGCCAAACATGGAAGACTGAGATCAAGTTTTCCCCCTGTCTGGGCTGCGTCAGTGGAGAAGTTTGTCTTGATTACTTTCTAAGGATCCCCTCATAACTGACACACTTCTGTACATATGAGGAGCAGAATTTTGGCTTTAGATAGTAGCAGGTAGAATAACCACATAATTAGAAATCATGCAAAACTGGACAGAATCCTATTTAAGTCACAATAATTGTTACTGAAAAATCTCACAGCTCGCCAAAATGGAACACAAAATGGTCATTAGTGTGATTTCATTTGATTAAGTTCCTAATATGAGAGTGTGACAGGACCAGTAACAGGAGATAAACTTGAGATACTGCAATGTTCTCCAGTTGTTTTCTTCTGAAACTCCATTTGGGATGTATGACTCATGTCGCAGCTGTAGAATTGTACTAGCCCAGAAATGCTGCAGTCTCACGCGGTTTTGGACCCGATTCAGGCACAATCTACTATGAAATCATAGGTTTCTCGGTCGGTACAACTGGCCGGTTCATGAACTCCGGTTGTCTGGGTTAGCGGTGAAGAAACAAACATGCACCGATGTTCCGGGCCTCCTGCAGTGTGCTGTGTGGGTGAAGGAGCACGGGGCGCATGTGTGTGAGTGTAGGAGTGTAGGAGAGCTAGTGGGGGGGGGGGGGGGGGGTTGGGGGGTTTGCGGGGGTTGGCGGTTTGCTTGAATTCCAGCATATGTCTTGTGGCAGGGAAGTTCACCGTGATATGGAGGCAGTCTGGAGAACAAACTTGCAGCTCGCTAACAAACAACAAGCAAAAAAAAAACAAACAGAAAAAGAACAACAAAGGAAGGAACATGGGAAAAGAATGGGGCGGAGGGTGCCGTAGGGGGTTAGGTCTGCGATACGGCTGGTCGGATCCCAGTCTCAGAGAACACAAGAGGCCAGCCTGCTGCTGGAGCCAGTAGGGGAGAGACAGGAAGCACAGCCTTACAGGATACCGGCATTGAATGGGACCGGGGAGGACGGCTTCTCTTCCCCCCTTTAGTCAGAGGCTCATTGTGAAACCGCAAACCCGCAGGACGGAGTGGGTGGTTCCCGCGGCGCTTGGCCCAGCAGACGTCTCGTCGCGGACGGTCCGTTTTCAAGGGCGTCTGAAAAGGCCGGCTCCCCCTCTCGGTCCTTCGGGCCATTATTCACTTCACAGCATTGTATGTCGCCATTGACAACCATTTATGAACGATCCTTAAACCCTGGGTGAAACCTGCAGCTCGTTCCAATACACACATACTCAGAGAGGCGGCACCATATTACCACCATAGCTGTCAGAATAATTATATATTTATCAATCAGGAATCTGCGGACACGTGACGGCAGGCACGGGCCGGCCGGCTCGAAGAAGCCCTCCGTCATGGGGGGGGGGGGGGGGGGCGCATCCGTCGCGCTTCTGAAGATCGAATGTCTCGCGGCTCGAGATCACGGCCGGGACAGAAAACAGCTTTTCCGGTCGACTTAAACACGGGACTTAAAGGGGAGCTTTAATGGAGAACATACTGCACGGCATCGTGGCAAATTCACCGCCATGTCATCAGATCCTGTTTGAGGCCCGGAATAATTACAGGGACCTTAAAAAAAGCTGGTAAATATAGGCGTCACCAGGCAGACCTCCCACCCCCCCTTCAAAGCGCGCTAAGGAGCCAGGGTCCTCGCCAGGCCGTCGCTGCCTTTCGCTCAAAGCCAAACTTAGAAGTACTTTTTAGTCCCGGCGCAGTGTCAAAGGTGAGGGGGTCACGTCGAATTCCACCTCCCAAATTTTTTTCACTCTCCCTTTCACATCTGTTTTAATTTTCACATCACCAGCATTTAGGATAATCTCTCCCCTAGTTAAAGAAATCAGTGGCATAAAGAATAGTGAATAAAGAGTTGACCCCCCCACCCGCACACACACACACACACACACACACACACACACACTAGTCAAAGAAATAAACTGAAAAACTGTTTCCTGTGTTCCTGTACTGGTCCTACAGTTGTTCTGTAGTTACAAAATGTCTGAATGTGTCCACAGGACGGGGGGGGGGTTGTTTGTGGGCAGTTGACAGCCCCTCTGACTGATCCAGTAAATTAGTCTCGGGAAAGAGGGGTGGGGAGTTTGTTGGGGGGGGTGTCTTCCGGGGAACCGGTGGGACTGACAGCGGACATGTCTGCCATGCACTCGGCCAGTGATAAGCCAGGGTGGGGGGGGGGTCGTCGGGGGAGCGCTGGCCGAGTGCCGCTCACACGGGGATTGGGTTACATCTGAATTAGATCCACGCTGTGGGAAACAGCACCTCCTACTCACACGAGTGCATACACACACGCACGCACTCACTCACACACACACACACACACGTGGCCGCTCGCACAGGAAAAGGAAGACGACCGTGCCAGAGGCCAGCAATTCTCGTTAGCCTGCCTGTGGCAAGGACAGGGGTCTCGATAATAAAGGGACTGTCACTTAAACATCTGAAAATGTATTACCGAAATAAACGCCTTTCTTTATGTGCAGTCTAACCGAGACAACCTGCTGCTCACTGACGGCGGTCTAACCGAGACACCCTGCTGCTCACCGACGGCGGTCTAACCGAGACACCCTGCTGCTCACCGGCGGCGGTCTAACCGAGACACCCTGCTGCTCACCGGCGGCGGTCTAACCGAGACACCCTGCTGCTCACCGGCGGCGGTCTAACCGAGACACCCTGCTGCTCACTGACGGCGGTCTAACCGAGACACCCTGCTGCTCACCGGTGGCGGTCTAACCGAGACACCTTGCTGCTCACCGGCGTCGGTCTAACCGAGACTCCCTGCTGCTCACTGATGGCGGTCTAACCGAGACACCCTGCTGCTCACTGACGGCAGTCTAACCGAGACACCCTGCTGCTCACCGGCGGCGGTCTAACCGAGACTCCCTGCTGCTCACTGATGGCGGTCTAACCGAGACACCCTGCTGCTCACTGACGGCAGTCTAACCGAGACACCCTGCTGCTCACTGACGGCAGTCTAACCGATACACCCTGCTGCTCAGTGATGGCGGTCTAACCGATATACCCTGCTGCTTAGTGACAGCGGTCTAACCGAGACACCCTGTTGCACACCGGCGGCCGTCTAACTGAGACACCCTGCTGCTCACCGACGGCAGTCTAACCGAGACACCCTGCTGCTCACCGACGGCAGTCTAACCGCGACACCTTGCTGCTCACCGACGGCGGTCTAACCGAGACACCCTGCTGCTCACCGGCGGCAATCTAACCGATACACCCTGCTGCTCACCTACGGCGGTCTGAGATACTCTGCTGCTCACCGACGGCAGTCTAACCGAGACACCCTGCTGCTCACCGACAGCAGTCTAACCGAGACACCCTGCTGCTCACCGGCGGCGGTCTAACCGCGACACCTTGCTGCTCACCGACGGCGGTCTAACCGAGACACCCTGCTGCTCACTGGCGGCACACAGAAGTGTCGGACTGTCTTGGGGGTCCGAGAAGGGGTGAATGGGGATTTGTATATTTCAGCAGTGGATTACGGACACGTTAACGGAAGATGTATGAGCAGGAGCTGGTATCAGGGGGGAACGGCAACTCTAACGAGGGGGGGAGGGATTAGTGTGGGACGTGACAGCCACAGGGACTACAGTAGCCCATCTCTTACCACTGATATAAGCCCCCCCCAGCATTCCCTGAATGTCACCCCAGCCCCCAGTTGCTCCCTCAAGTCAAGCTCCGGAATCTCCTCCCCACCAATGAGCTCCACGACTTTGGAGCTGAGAGGAGCGGCTTGCAGCAGTTGTTCCCGCATCCTGTGACACGCAGCCTTGCCGACGCCTGAACATGTTTGTCTTTTTTTTTTTTTTTTTTTTATAAACGTCTTCCCATGGAAAACGAGAGCAGAAGACCATTATTTTTTTTTCCTCTGCACACATTGTGCCCCCAGAAAGCCTCGGAAGATTATTCCCCAGCCGGTTTCTTGAAGCAATCACCTGACTTTCAAAGAAAAGTCGAGTGTTTTGATCATGACTCGTAATCAGATCAGGCGGTGCATGTGTGCAGGGGTGCGGTGGTGGGACGAGATTAACCCCAATATCTGCGGTGCAGTGATTCAACTCGGTTTCTAGAAGATACCGTTCATGCTGCCCTCCAGCAGACAGAAAGAAAATTCTGGAAACTATTTGCTTGTCTTTTCTTGTTCTTGCTTTTGACATGGGCTACATTAAATATGTATGTGTGTGTGTGTGTGTGTGTGTGTGTGTGTGTGTGTGTGTGTGTGTGTGTGTGTGTATATATATATATATATATATATATATATATATATATATATATATATATATATATATATATATATACATAAAAACTAGCCTAGACGATTTGTATTTTCGAAGGAGCCATGATTGTACAGCAGGCACTGCCAATAAATTTGTCATCAAATCCTACTGGACTGAATCCTTTCGGTTTCTGTTGAGAAACAGAGAGGTTGGGTTACACTCCTTTAGGTCTTCAGAGCGGCGCCACTGTTATGACACAGAAAATAATTAAAAAGATGATAGATGGTATAAGAGAGATGGAACTCCATTCATCTGAGTGTCTTCAGTCAGGTCCTGGTGACTGAAACGCAGCTTCTGCAGCAATCATTCACCCAAAGGGTCTGACTGACTTCAATGTGATGCCTTATTCACCAAACATAAGATTCATAAAGCAAAAAAATTCACAGAGAACATATGGAATCAATTCTGATGGGCAAAGATGATGGAGGTCAAGAGGATGAAGCTTCAACTTCAAAGCAATTTTTTTTTAACGAGCAAGGAGGTCAGCTGGACCATATCTGACAAACGATATGAGTGGTGCCACACACGTTTAAAACAGCATTAGTAATTTCTCAACTCTCTCTTCCTAAAGTAGAGCTTCACCAGTTATTCCAGGACAGTGGATTCATGTGATGGCATCGTTGCTAAGCCAGACAGATCTCTCTCTCTCGCCTTGCCTTCATGCAATAATACTAATTGTTAATGCCTACAGAGGAGCACTCTGTCTGGACTTGCTCTGGGAACCAGCTAATAACCTCGCAGTCACTTATCAAGCTAAAAGTTCCAGGTCTAACTGGTGGGTACTTTTTTCTTGGATTTCTCTGCCCATTCCTCATAATCAGACTACATTTGTTTTCTTCTCAGATCGGGTTTAATGATTGGGCAATTAAGCCGGCAGCCAGGGAGGAGGTGAAGACGTGCCGTACTCCTTTCGGAGCCATGCCTTCACCCACAAAGGGTGTCTGTAACTGCTAATTAGGACAAGCGACAGCTCAGGGAGACAAAGAAGGAGAGAGGTGCCCCTTGGGAGTGTCATGTGAACTTAAAGCAAAACTAATCCCCCCCACCGCAAACAAAGCACACCAGCCATTAAACAAAAGCAAGGGAAATAAAAACAATGCACCCACAGTGCCCCTTTTTTAGTGATTTGTGTTTAACGGGAGCCGATAACAAAAAAGAAAAGAAAAAACACAATCAAAGAGCCAGGGCTTTCCTGCCATTCTTACATCCCCGATGGGAGCGTCGATTCGTTGGTGACGGGTTCATGTTGAGTTTTTATCTGATGGGAATCAGTGTTCAGAGATAGAATCTAACAATAAAGGACATCCTAGTGGCTTGGTACTGGCCTCATAGAAAGAGGTTCCATCATTTACTCATACAAAGGATCGAGTGCCCATGTAGTATCGAAGCAGCAAACTACAGAATGCCATCTAGCTACTGGGTCACGGAAGAAGAACAGACACATCATTAAGTGATTAATTGTTGACGCACCACAGCACACAACAACAAAATGCATCCTCTGCATTTAACCCATATGTGACATAGCGGGGGGCAGCTAATTCAGCGCCCGGGGAGCAGTGCTTGGGGGTGGAACCTCACTCAGGGTACCTTAGAGGTGCCTTGCTGGTTGGGGATTCAGACCAGTAATCATCCAATCACAAATGTACGCCCCTAACCATTAGGCCCCCATCGCCTGCAAAAACAGCACAATTGATTCTTTTTTTAAAGACACATAGTGAAGAATCAGCATTTTCTAGAAGAAACGATTCGACTGAATATAACTTCAGTCTAAGCAATTATGCTCAGGTTTGGCTTTATCTCAGGTCAATCCAGGCAAAACACAAAATGTTGAACCAAACAATGAGAGTGTACCTTTGAAAAAAACCTTTACAGAAGCCTTCAATAGGGGGCCACTTAGAAGATAACAGAGCTAGATTGACTGAAAATAACAATAGACAGGTATGGCTTTCTTTCAGTGTATAGATAGCATGTAGGTAGAGGTGAGTTCAACTCAGCTGTTATTTTGTTTTATTATTTGTTAAATTATTTTCTATATGTGCGCTCAGCGCTCCTAAGTGAGGAGGAGTATGTGATCTAGTCAGTGCTGTTAATTTATAAAGCTGGCAAGGAACAGCATATTGAATGTCAACCTTTAATAGTGACCCTTGCATCCTGCACACTTGAACGCAGATGGAAACCTTAAGCTGTACAACATGTTCTGTCGCACCTTTTCTACTGGACACCTGAAGCACATTTGATGACAGCTGAATAATTACTTGCTCATGTGGTGGCAATTGGATTGTATTGCCAGTTGTACTTGACTTTTGACATAGGCAATATTTTCAAGAGCTATTCAAACGCATTCTTTGCAAGGGTCAGGAAATTGTTTTCATGTTTTCATCTTTTTTATTTTTTAGTTTCCATTAAGAATATATTATGTAAATCACTATAAACCGCTTTTTGGCTACTGGTTTGTAAAGGCACCCCTACTGAATAAAATGTAATCAAGTGACCAATATATAGATTGTTATGCACATCATTTAACTTTATCTTCAGCCGTCATAAACGTTCTACTTTTTGCTTAAAAACAGAGTATGCTGTTTATTGAACATCTTCCAGTGTTCTGTATTTTGTAGTAAATTCATCAAACTGCAAAACCTCAAGAGAAACCGCGTTCCCCCGTTCTTATAAAGCAGGCTCTGCTTAATTCCTTGCATACAAATCAGCGGGCAATGAAGGTCTCCTTTGTATTCCAGAGGTAAATGTAAGGCCAAGGGAGAAGACTGGCGTCATGCTTCTCTACTATGACCACAAAAAGACTAGTCAACACAACAAGGGAGCTGATTCTGTCTGACTGTCGTGCAAATCGTACTACTGCGCAGGGGTTTCTAACGACATTTTTAAGATGTTGCCTGTGTTGCCTGCAAGGTAGTCTGTATAAAGATTAGTATATAAAAGATAAAAAACAGAAAAGATGGTTCATTAATGTTGAAGACTAAGTGTGAGCAATGTCTGTGTATGTGTGTCGATATGCGTTTCTAAGCTATTGGCACTAAAAATAATGCATATATATATATATATATATATATATATATATATATATATATATATATATATATATATATATATATATAGTGACAGTTGTTTCTTATATAAGTATGTGTATGTACACATATATATATGTGTGTGTGTGTGTGTGTGTGTGTGTGTGTGTGTGTGTGTGTGTGTGTGCGTGTGTGTGTTAGTCTGCAGTTTTGACAATTTAACTGCAGTGTGTTGGTGACATGGTTTTGTTTTTACATGTGCTGATCTCCTTAATTAGCCTGTCTTATATTCTGAACACCTCTTGCATCTCTTTACCTACAGCCGCGTCCCCATCGGGTGAAAATAAACACAGCCGCTTCCTTTTGTGTACGGCTGGGTCGGGTAAGTTAGTATTAGGTTTCAGGTTCACACGCTTAATCACAGACCGCCCGTCGCCCAAACCAATTGCCCCATTCATTCCGCCGCTTCTGACGCCCGTCGCCTCTTATTGGCTAACAGCGCTTAGCTTTGGAACTTTCCCACGGGCAGCGCGTGCTGACAGCAGGCCAGCCGCCGCACTCCTTTGAGAGAAGGGCCGCAGTGCACGAGGAGCACGTGGGCGGAGTACAACAGGCGCGCACTGCGCATCTATTGGATCTCGGTCAAGAATATTCAAGAAAGGGGCGTGGTCGGACCCCGGATCCGTCAAACGGCAAGGCCACTCACACGATCGTTTGTTCTTTATTGGCCAGTTGCTTGGAGGAACCCGCCCTCTCCATCCGTCCCTCCATTCTTTCTTCGAATTGCGTAGAATTTATACCGTGGGAAAGGAGTTTCATGCTCGAACCTGCTCAAGGAAGAGTCGCTTGTTGACGGACGGTGCTCTGCAAAGGATTGTTTGCGGTCAAAATGAAAAGAAATCACGATTATACGTCGTCGGACAGTGACCTCGACGACAGCATTGAAGTAGAGAGAGAAAGCGTCGATGAAAATGGGTAAGCGACTATACGATGCGATCAAGATTTCCAGTAAAATAGCCGATGTTGCCTGAAGGAAAAATTGACGAGTCGGCGAAGTGTTAAAGTGTCGATTGATTTGATGTATTAGCGAGTAATTGTACTGTGTCAAATGAAAGAAAATATTTAAATTGTTGGTAATGCATGCTATATCGTAAACTAAGTAGTTGTCTAGAAGTATGTAGAAAATGGGTTATTGAGCAATGATTTTGCGAAACAACCTCAAAAGCTTCTTCGTAAAACCCGTTATATACATGCATTATATACTAGAGCATAGCGTACTATAGAAATTAATTACGGGGAAAATGAAGCGCTTATCTGCAGTGTTTGTGCGCCCCTGCTAGGAATCCGTGTTCTCCGCACGGATCGATGTCTCCCTCCACATCTTCCCAAGTTCAGGCGAGGAAGGTGCGCCGTGGGGTGAGTGCTCGGCACCCCGGCTCGTGTCCGCGGGCGCGTCCCTGGCTGCGCGCACCTGTTCATACTATCGGCGCTGTTTGTTCCTAGATAATAGAGAAGCGGCGCCGTGACCGGATCAACAACAGCCTGTCGGAGCTCAGGAGACTGGTCCCCAGCGCCTTTGAGAAACAGGTATCCGGCTACGACTGGGGCAGCGCCTTTTACTCATTCACATCGCGTATCCACTGGCCGTCAGTTATGAAGTTTATTCAGTATACAGTGAAAATAAACCATGGCGTCCCTTTTAGATACATTTCTTGCCTCCAAAACATTGATGCAAATGAATTTCTTTAAGAAAAATGTACACTTTTACAACAATTTCCATCTGTTGTATGCATTCAATCTGCTTTTCCAAACCTTTAGGGTTCCGCTAAATTGGAAAAGGCTGAGATTCTGCAGATGACCGTGGATCATCTTAAAATGCTTCATGCCGCTGGTGGAAAAGGTAGGCGGTTAAGGTTCTTTGGGGGAACATTTTCGAGAAAGAAATCAAGTTGTTATTGTTTGTAATGCAGAATTACCATTTGTCTAGCAAACACAATGGGCCTGACTTTACAATAGCTGGTGTTTCCCAAGCTTAAATTAATTTGATTTAAATGCACTTTTTAAAAAGTTGTAAGTTCTGTCCATCTCCTTCTTGTTACATCTTATGTAGTCTAATAAAATGATTTCCCAGTCAAGTACACGGTAAAATCACCAAGTGCTGTACCAATGATGGTGAACAGTAAATGTCACTTGTAATTTAAATTGCAGCAGAATAAATGCAAATTATCTACCCACTACCTATTTTAAATGAAGACCTGCTTGGCCTGGCACTATGTGTGCCAACAATGCAGATCCAGCCCGGCTAAATGGCACAGGCTTCAGGGAAGCCTCTCATGATTGTAAACAGTTTTCAGACACGTGAAAGCAGTCAGTAAAGTGCAGTGGATGTTGACAGGAGTGGAAGTAAAATGACTATGAGCAGTTCTGTAAGTAAAAATGGGAAGGCCAGTGGATATTCTGGTTCTGGGTTCTGTTTAATTCCCTGGCCCTTAAGAGAGTGAATTTGTCACTGTGATTATTTTCCATTTTATGCAATTGTATCTCCTTCGTCCTCTGGCTTGACGGAATGGGGAGGAGGCGCTCTCAGTTGGTTTTGTTAGGATCCTTGCAGGGTGTTGGGGCTCGCGGCCCTTCCTTGCAGAGTGCTGAGCCTGTGATCTTTCTTTGCAGGGTATTTTGATGCTCACACACTAGCCATGGACTACCGCAGCCTGGGCTTCCGTGAGTGCCTGGCAGAGACAGCCCGCTACCTCAGCGTCATCGAGGGCCTGGATAGTGTGGACCCGCTACGGATGCGACTGGTCTCTCACCTCAGCAGCTGCGCCTCGCAGAGGGAGGCACACTCTGGACTGGGCCGTCTGGCCTGGGGCTCTGCCTTCGGGGTGGTGGGCATGCACCCGGCGCACCAGTTCCTCTTCCAGTCTCAGCAGCAGCCAGGGCATGTCGCACCACGCAGGACAAGCAGTCCCCCGTCTTCCTCCCCCTCCTCATCTCCTGCAGACCCCCGGGGTCACGCCAAGCTGAGTGGTGCAGCTTCCTCAGAGTCTGGCCCCTTGAGGGTGCCTTCAAATGGCTCCTTGTCCTCCGCCATGCCCGTCTCACTCCCCAAGCTACCTCCGCCGCTGCTCTCCTCCCTCTCCTCCTTGTCGACATTCCCCTTCCCCCTCGGCGCCTTTCCGCTGTTCTCCCCCAGCTCCTCCAGCACACCTGACCCCACTGCTGGCCTAGGGAAGCCCTACAAACCCTGGACCACTGAGATAGGGGCCTTTTGAACATTTTTGTACTGGACCAGCAGCCTCCACTTAGCTGGGCCCTTTCAGCTATGGCGGCTTGAAAACTTTCCTTCCTGTAATTTTTTTTTTTTATTTGCTTTGTTTTGTAATGATAAAGGAAAAATGTGGAAGCAGGAACAGTTACAATTGGGGATGTATTTGAGGTCACTCCTATAACAACTTAGTTAGTGTTAATTGTGTACTTTTCTGGTATAATATCAAGCTACTAGAAGGACCCTAGCATGAGCAGGACTGTAGGCAAGCGTACATGTGTTGATCTAGAGAGCACTTTATGCAGGAAACTCCCAAAAAATATATAAATCAAAAGTGATTCTATACGTAATAACAATAAATAGACTTTGCTCAAAATGATTGGATCTGGGTTGCCCTACATGTAGAGAATAATCACAGGTCCCCACGTTGTCTGTCCTGTGCGTTTTGTAATGTGAGATTAACTTTAGTAACTCCAATAACATCCACGTGTCCCTATATCAGATAGTTTTATACTATTTAAATTTACTATCTATAGATAATTTTTTTTCTTCCAGAAATCTTATTTAAAAAAAAAACACATTTGTATTTGTGACATTTGCAAGCTTCCTTTATATTACTGCACAAAATATATTGCTATGTTTTTCCCCCCAGTCTTTGAACGTGTTTTTTCCCCCCTTTTAATGACCATTGTTTTTTGCTGCTATGAAACAGCCCCATCCCCATGTAATGGGAACCCCCAGTCATAGCATCATCTCTCATTTAAATAGCTCTGTGCTCATTTGCATTTCATTCAGTTGAATTCTGGGAAATGTACAGAACGTTTCTTGTTTTTGAGGCCGTGACAGGTCAGATTCCATAACATTTCCAAAATGAAGATGTAAGGTACAGTAGGAAAGCGATGTGCCTGGGAGGAGTTTGTATGGTACTGTATACACTACCTTTGTGTGCCCACACTGTTTGGAAACTACTCAATAAATTCTTATTGTAAGATCTCATCTTGCTTAAACGCGTTTTTATTTATTGGAAGGTATTAGTGTCTGGCGAAGGCGGATTGTAAGAATCGGAAGAGTGCGAAGGAGATTAACTTGACCAAAGTGGGGTTAATGCAGAATTACGTTCGGATTAAATACAGAGGATGAGGATGGGGCTAAAAAAAGTCATTCATCAAAAGAATGAGCCGCATTTTTTAAACGTGAAGAAACTGGGTTTTCTTGAAGCTAATTTAATAAGGTGTGTATTACGGGCACTGGGACAGATACAGACCAAAGGTAAACGCATTAGTGGATTAAGGGTGAAGTCAAAAGGGTTGAAAAGGACCCCAACAATGTACTGTTTTATAATTAACTTGCTTATTAAATTAGTAACAAGTGCAACATATTTATAGCCGGGCATTATGCGAATGGAACGAAATGTTATTGTGCATTCCTTAATGGGTAACTGACATGGATCCGGCTGAAAAAATGCCAGCGTTTAAATATAACCACGGGCCTCCGCGGCTGTGTGTGTCCAGGAAACGATTAAGGACAAGAGGAAATCCTGGACAAGGAGCGCCCAGCCCTGCAGTGTGGGAACGGGACGTTTGTGTGCGGAGGGCTGTGGGAAGAGGGCCGGGGGTGAGCTCACAGGACGGCAGCGCGAGGGGGAGCAGGTAGCGCAGCGCAGGTATTAAACGCCGCAGAAGATGCGTCCCACGCGTCAGTCGGTGACGTTTAGAATATTGACTGTAATGCAGTGCAGGGTTGCAAACTTTGGTCAGGTGTCTGGCGTGAGATTTTCAATTCAAGACTAGTCTGCACCGACATGCACACGCATTAACATGTATATGACAGTTTTATTACCTTGTAAATAGTCTGTAAGGTTTGCAAAGTACCCTAACGCTTTTGATGGAGCTAATTTTAGGTTTATAATGGAATAATATAGGTGTACCGTAAGATTTCTTGCATGAGCGTGAGAGTCTGAAAGCGAGTGTCACGCCAGGTGCGTGAGAGTTGGCAGCCCTTCAATATAATGTACACACCTTGTGCAGGGTCGTCCTTTATTACAGTTGTGGTTTCGCTGTGATATTAAAATCACATTTTAACGTCAAAGTCAGGCATAGAAGAGACACCAAAAAGCACAAAAATGTGTAAATGTCAGTACTGGATTGGTGGCACTGATTGTAGCGTATACGGTTTGAAAGAGGCAACCACAGTCTCCGTGTTCACAGAACCCCAAACCTTTATTGACCACAGATTGTTCACAAAGATATATGGGGAAGGAAAAAACACAAAAAGGAAGCGGAATATGCAGGCGGACACATTCTTCTAAGACGATTACAAATCCAAGAGAAAGGTAAAGACCGCTGAAGATGCAACACCATGATCACTATTCCTAACCAGCTACACTGACCACGGGGCCGTGTGTCTTTTTTGGCATTATTTCGATATGTTATGTCTGTGGTGACGCGGCCTTTGTCTGACAATAGCGTCTTTCACGCTTGTATCGCGACTGTAACATTCTCAAGCTGCGTTTCCTAGCGTGACAGTTGATGTGTACAAGTACAACCCCGCTGCCTATTTCGAAAGCTTTGATGTTTTCTCCTCCAAATACTGACCAACAGATACACGGTTGCACGAAGGCTATTTTTCGTTCTGCAGTCACATCGTCGTCTACATAAAATTTCCACGTCGAATAAAGTGGAGGGCCAACGCCGTAAACAGCATAGAAGCGTAACCCCAGGCCAGTAAATTAAAAAAAGAAAAAGCTTGTTTGCCACTCGACCAGTAGATGTCGCGCTTTCCACACATTCGATGAGGAATACTTATGATTGAAGGCGAACATAGGAAGGATCGTGCGAGCCATGCAGATTAGACAGCACTGCTCCGTCAGCCGGCGCACGCCTCTGTCCTTTAACGCCATCTTATCGAGTTATCAGCAAAGCGTAACAGGCAGAAGTCTTACAGGGAGAACGCCTCTGAAAGTGTGTGTGCGTGTCTATGTGTAAGTGTAGGAGAAAGAGAGAACGGAGAAGAGATGAGGAAATTGTAAACGTCACAATGCTATATCAGTCCCCAAAAAGCTTATATCTACTTGGAGCCTGAGCGCAGTAACTCCTTGCATTCTTAACAATGACACTTAGACAGACATCGTCGAAAACACATCAGCCAACTGCCAACTCACAACACCAAAGCTTATTACAAGACAAACTGTTGCAGATCTGAAGAACATAAAAAAGTATATAAACAAAATCCATAACTGCACAGCGAAATACATTTGTCTATATTTATATATATGTATAAATAACACAATAGGAAATATTTACAAAAACAATACCCATGTTCACTTTTGTTGTAAATCAAGCAAATCATTCTTCTGAAAGGAGTGCAATGCTTTTTCGTTTTGTTTCGTTTGATAATGCTGATAGTGTGGGGGGCTGCTTGGTCCTTCCCTGCCCCTGCTGGATGGCCAAGGCCTGCGTTCTGCACTGGAGTAGCGGTGGGGAAGGGGACGAGGGTGTGGGGAGGCAGGGCGGGGGCCAGGGGGCCGCTCAGCTCATGCCGTCAGCTCCTCCCTCAGTTCCTTGTTCCTGCGCACCTCAGCAGCGTGCCGCTCCTGGACCGATGACACAAAGAGGACAGTCAATGAACCCAGTGGCTGCAGGCAAGAGCCCCCCCCCACTGATAGAGTGGTGGCTAGCAGCATCTCAGGCGGTCAGTGTGTTCACATTAAGCATTTCATTTAAAATATTCATTAAAGTCAATCGCTGTATCACCCTAAACTAACCACATTATATTATAAATCAACATGTCCTGCCATATAAATTAACCTTCACTTGTATAGTAGGTAGTACTGACTATTGCAGATTCAACCCAAAATAATTTTCTTGAGAGAGTGCCCAGTAGGGGGCACACTTGGACAGAAGTACAGTGTGCATTAGAACACCCAACCGCACATGAGAATGATATCCACCAGCAGGAACACTTCCATGCATATTCTGACCGCTTATCTTGGATATAGTTATCAGTGGCACAAGGAGGGGTTACCTACAAGAAAGGATGCCAGTCCATTGCAGGGTATACATGCACAATCACACACTATGGGCAATTTAGTGATGCCAATTCATGGCTTCATGACGAGGGAGGTGGCCGTGTACCCTATGCCGCGGCCTGACGCTTCATGACGGGGGAGGTGGCCGTGTACCCTATGCCGCGGCCTGACGCTTCATGTCGGGGGAGGTGGCCGTGTACCCTATGCCGCGGCCTGACGCTTCATGACGGGGGAGGTGGCCGTGTACCCCATGCCGCGGCCTGACGCTTCATGACGGGGGAGGTGGCCGTGTACCCTATGCCGCGGCCTGACGCTTCATGACGGGGGAGGTGGCCGTGTACCCTATGCCGCGGCCTGACGCTTCATGACGGGGGAGGTGGCCGTGTACCCTATGCCGCGGCCTGACGCTTCATGACGGGGGAGGTGGCCGTGTACCCTATGCCGCGGCCTGACGCTTCATGACGGGGGAGGTGGCCGTGTACCCTATGCCGCGGCCTGACGCTTCATGACGGGGGAGGTGGCCGTGTACCCTATGCCGCGGCCTGACGCTTCATGTCGGGGGAGGTGGCCGTGTACCCTATGCCGCGGCCTGACGCTTCATGACGGGGGAGGTGGCCGTGTACCCCATGCCGCGGCCTGACGCTTCATGACGGGGGAGGTGGCCGTGTACCCCATGCCGCGGCCTGACGCTTCATGACGGGGGAGGTGGCCGTGTACCCTATGCCGCGGCCTGACGCTTCATGACGGGGGAGGTGGCCGTGTACCCTATGCCGCGGCCTGACGCTTCATGACGGGGGAGGTGGCCGTGTACCCTATGCCGCGGCCTGACGCTTCATGACGGGGGAGGTGGCCGTGTACCCCATGCCGCGGCCTGACGCTTCATGATGGGGGAGGTGGCCGTGTACCCTATGCCGCGGCCTGACGCTTCATGACGGGGGAGGTGGCCGTGTACCCTATGCCGCGGCCTGTCGCTTCATGACGGGGGAGGTGGCCGTGTACCCTATGCCGCGGCCTGTCGCTTCATGACGGGGGAGGTGGCCGTGTACCCTATGCCGCGGCCTGACGCTTCATGACGGGGGAGGTGGCTGTGTACCCTATGCCGCGGCCTGACGCTTCATGATGGGGGAGGTGGCCGTGTACCCTATGCCGCGGCCTGACGCTTCATGACGGGGGAGGTGGCCGTGTACCCTATGCCGCGGCCTGACGCTTCATGACAGGGGAGGTGGCCGTGTACCCTATGCCGCGGCCTGACGCTTCATGACGGGGGAGGTGGCTGTGTACCCTATGCCGCGGCCTGACGCTTCATGATGGGGGAGGTGGCCGTGTACCCTATGCCGCGGCCTGACGCTTCATGACGGGGGAGGTGGCCGTGTACCCTATGCCGTGGCCTGACGCTTCATATTGGGGGAGGTGGCCGTGTACCCCATGCCGCGGCCTGACGCTTCATGACGGGGGAGGTGGCCGTGTACCCCATGCCGCGGCCTGACGCTTCATGATGGGGGAGGTGGCCGTGTACCCTATGCCGCGGCCTGACGCTTCATGATGGGGGAGGTGGCCGTGTACCCTATGCCGTGGCCTGACGCTTCATATTGGGGGAGGTGGCCGTGTACCCCATGCCGCGGCCTGACGCTTCATGACGGGGGAGGTGGCCGTGTACCCTATGCCGTGGCCTGACGCTTCATATTGGGGGAGGTGGCCGTGTACCCTATGCCGCGGCCTGACGCTTCATGACAGGGGAGGTGGCCGTGTACCCTATGCCGCGGCCTGACGCTTCATGACAGGGGAGGTGGCCGTGTACCCTATGCCGCGGCCTGACGCTTCATGACGGGGGAGGTGGCTGTGTACCCTATGCCGCGGCCTGACGCTTCATGATGGGGGAGGTGGCCGTGTACCCTATGCCGCGGCCTGACGCTTCATGACGGGGGAGGTGGCCGTGTACCCTATGCCGTGGCCTGACGCTTCATATTGGGGGAGGTGGCCGTGTACCCTATGCCGCGGCCTGACGCTTCATGACGGGGGAGGTGGCCGTGTACCCTATGCCGCGGCCTGACGCTTCATGATGGGGGAGGTGGCCGTGTACCCCATGCCGCGGCCTGACGCTTCATATTGGGGCAGGCGCACAGCAGGCTTCATATCGGGGGAGAGGGCTATGGCAAAGGCTATGGTATAGGGTACACGGCCACCATGGACGGATGGTGTAGATTCTGCACATAAGTCGGCCTTATAGCAGCAATGCTATCTACTATGCTCTCATGCTACCCCTAGAGGGCATACTTGCACTTTCAAAATGGGATTTACTAAAGCAAATACTTGCACATTCTAATTATGTCCACTAGAGGGCCCTTCACATCAGAATGGTGTCCACCAGAGGGCACACACTTGCACAGAAATTAAAGTAGGCTCATGCTCGTTGTCTTCAGGACCTAGATTCTCACCTTCTCATGCAGGCGCTCCATGATGGCTGCCAGGTGGGCCTCACGATTTTCCTTGATCTGCTCCATCTTGAAGATCAGTTTCTCCTCGGCCATCTTACTGAAGTTGCTGTTCTCCTCGATGGCCTTGAGCAGGACATCCCGCTCGTGCTCACGCTTCTCGGCCAGCGCCTTCAGCACTTGGGCCTCCTGGGACTGGTGAAGCAGGGACACATTGCTGCCTCAATGCTCTTCTCAATCCTGAGGCTTGCAGCCTTGGTTTTCTGCTAGAGCTCGTTCGTTCCGGCCCCCCACTCTGCGCTTCCCGATGTGTCAGCATATGGCTCTGTACTGAGACCCTTCACCCTGCCCACTACCCCTCCATTTTGGTGACCAAAACACATGGTCATCATTGCTATTTCAAGACACACTAGCAGCCCCAACGTGCTTAGTGTGATGTAGCTATGGTGCGGAAGCCGCACAGTCCTCATATGAGAAACCTTTCAGGGACGGCTGACACCACAGACTATTGCTGTTTGTGGGCTGCATAAGATCCAGGACATCTATACAAGGACCCAGGCCGCTCCAGCCACAAACGTTTTCACTTCTGCCATCAGGGAAACGGTATCGGAGCATCGATTCACAGAAGAGTCTCTGTAACAGCTTCCTTCAGTCAGTTAGGCTACAGAGTAGCTGCAAAGGCTATTATTATGGACAATTTTCACATTTAATACTTTTCTTACTTTTTTTCTTACTGTATTTAACAAGTTTATTTTTGTATGTATCTTTTACGTATCCTTAAACTTTACTTATTACTTTACTCTCATATCATTGTAAATTAGCGGGAGAACATTTTAAACTGAATTTGAGGAAGCACTTCTTTACACAGCGTGTAGTTAGAGTATGGAATAATCTTCCTGTTATTGTAGCACAAGCTAAAACCCTGGGTTCCTTTAAATCAGAGCTAGATAAGATTTTAACAACTCTGAGCCATTAGTTAAGTTCTCCCCAAACGAGCTTTATGGGCCGAACGGCCTCCTCTCGTTTGTAAACTTCTTATGTTCTTATATTCTTATTGCCTGCATCTACTGCTGTATGCTGTACTGTTGTATATCTGATAGATAAACTTTGATTTATTTGATTTTTGTGACAGCTTGTCGGATGCCTGCTCACAATCTGGCTTCAGTTACGGCCTGTGTGTTCAATAAACATAGTAAACCTATTCGTAAACATATAGCAAACATTTCAAACAGTTGAAAACTTGATGGGTGAAACACATTGTTACTAATGAGTAATAAAATACTTCATCATGCTCAGAAGTTAAACCAATAAATCAGTTAAGTTGTTTATGTCAAGGGAAAATATGGGAATACTTTTCTCCGGTCCTCAGCAGCCTCCATTTTCTTCTGGATGTCCTCCAGGGAGACCTCTCTCTTCTTGGGGGGCCAGGTGATGCTGTAGCCTGCGTCAGTCACCGGTGACGGTGGCTTAAGGATCACCTCAAAGGCCTGGCCAGAAGCCCGCTTGTTGATGGCCTTCACCTCCATGTCTGTACAGCAAGCAAACAGAAGACCAACGATTCGTTAGTGATACAGTAGGCAGAACCTGCAAATCCACAATGGAGGAAGACATCATGTGGATTAATCACTCTCTCATTTAACCTAATGAGAACTAATACAATAACCAGTAGGACCTAAGACAAAGTAGTCAGTGATTTACAAACCATAATAATTCTCACATAACAATCTAAAACAAGCTTCAGGTGTTTAATGGACTTTCAAAAGCGGCCTCTGTAGACAATGCTGCAGAGTAATGCATACCTTCGAATTCGCAAACCAGTTTGTTGCGTGACTCAGGATAGAAGCAGGAGCAGATGAGGGACAGAACAGACAGCTCCTTCATCTTCTCCTTATAAGCTGGAATAAAGCATCACAGTCATGCTCTTAGTCATTTTAAATGGGAAATTCACCCAAAATTATAAGCAGGTTTATTTACGTAATTGCTTGACATTATTTCCCTGCATCCATCAAGAAGTACTTACGCATTCACATGCACTACACTCCCCATGGACATTCGACATTCACATTATTATTCAGAGAAAAAACACTGAGAAATTTTTCTGTTCCAGTATTGGAAGTGTGGACAGTAATGTTTAGTATTTATCAACACTGTGTGTGTATTACTGGGTCCTGTTCTGACTCAGTGTTTTCAACATTATAAAACAATTTGCCACGTAAGTCAGAGCTTTGCCCACACTGCACTAGGTTGTGTTTATCAGTTTTCCATGAATCCTTGATGTTCTTTGGGAATTTTATAAATACACCAGCTGGGATCCGCAAGCAACATATTTTTATTACCTTTGAAACATTTGAAGGCAGATTTCCACTGCAGAGTTATGGCTCCTGGTGTCCCTTTCATTAAACCCGAATGTTTGATGTTTACAACCTATTATTTTACTATTGCAGGAGTTTAAACTGGACTAAAGGTTTTCCAGTGACAGAAGAATACAGTCGCATCACCCGATAAATATCTGAGTTCGCGGCACGCTTGGTGCAGGGTGGCCTGTGGCTGATCTTCAGGGATGCTCCATGAATGGAGCTCCATGCTCCATGCTGCATAGGATGGGTATGTTATTAGTGCACCAAAGCTCTTTCAGCTCAGAGATGCTTTTCATCAGGGAGACCAAACAAAGAATCTCTTCTACTCTAAGTTTGTTTAATAATGCCATTTCATCCCTACTAAAAAGAGATGGGAATAGACAAGAAATAGGAACATAAACGAAGTTGGTGGATTTCTTCAAGAACAAAGGTAAGGGGGTTTTTTTCTACAGAAGGTAAAGGAAGGTTATGAAGAAATCTCAGATGATAAGACGGCAAAGTGACAAAGTTATGGCTTTTGTGACAGGTGAAATTACAGTACAGATTCTTCTACAGCAATAAACCTTGGTGTACATACACTCCCGTGTATATATGTGTGTGTGTGTGTGTGTGTGGGTGTGTGTGTGTGTGTGTGTGTGTGTGTGTGTGTGTCTTAAATTCCCGCTAACATGTTTACAGATGCAACAGACAGCAGGCATACACACACAATGTCTGTGTTTCAAAATAACGACTAGGGGACAAGGTTTAAGTTTCTTAACTACACTGCCTCCAGTTAGCGTCGTAGAATTACTACTCATAATTCCTCTGTCAGGAGAGTCAAGAATGAGCCTCACTGGAACTTTCAGTGTGGGGTTAATATTGTTCTGTAGTTAGGCTGAAATTTGGTTTCTGTTATCAAAGATACTAGCGCTTTGAATGCCAACGACTTCTGTAGAAGACGCCTGGCTGTGGTTTGATAACGCGCCCACCGTTCCGGGATTAGCGGGCGCAGCCATGTGCCTTGTGATGGAAGCTGAGCTCAGTATGCAACAAGCTGTCAATTCGGGGCTTAGAACCATGCATTACATCAGCAGCCATGCAGAACAGCCCCGCGCTCTCCACGGATCAGCAGATCAAACATGAGACGCAGTATCCGCCAGCGAGAGTAGTTACAGACCGGACACCCTTGTGTAGACTGATCGGGGAGCGACTGCAGATTGGGAAACTGCGATCGGCGTGCGCTGCAGTGACCACCATGCGGTGTCCCTTGCTGCAGCGCCTGGCCCACCTCCGTCAGACAGCTGTGCTACACTCACAACGCGGTTTAACACAGCTGCACCTGGTACAACTGTGTCTAACACAGTACAAAACAGGGCTGGAAGAAACACTAGCGCCTGGTAAAACCAAACGTCCATTAAAAAACCCAATCAATATATTTATTTATACAGACGTTACAAAACGAATCGCGCATCAATGTATATTTGCGACTGACACGATAAAACTATACCCAGTTTCTAATTAGCAATTAATTCACTAAAAATACCTAATTATAAAATCAACGCACGTCTTTAGCGAGCGTACTCTCCCTTTGTCAACCTTAAACGAATTGGGAAAACTTCCGTATTTTCCTTAAATCTGCCCTGTTCATAAGCAGAAACAGAATGTAACCCCGTCCAGGTTACTGATATCCATATGCCCTTTAATAATACTTATACATAATATTTAATAATACTTATTTATACAGAATGCTTAAACATAGAAGCAATTGGTATATTTAGAAACGTTAGCAGTATAATGTATTCGAGGCCTTCGGCTGCCATCACTATACAGATTGTATAATGCAGAATACGTAATATATATTACAGCTCTCAGAATACTGAATACAAGACACAAGGCAATTATTGTTTTATTAATCATTTACCTATTTAATGGCCCTTTCGTCTGAAATTCGGTTTTCACTAAGCGAATTTTTATAAAAATTGCGAAATTCCACAAGTTATAATTTGTCAAATTACTGAAACAGCTTTATTCCTCCTCTTTCGTGCAGCAGAATAGAAAAGACCAGACTATTGTCAAAAGAGGATTAACGTATCAAACATGACCAACGGGACGACAATGAATAAATATCTTTAAAATATCACAGCTTTCAGAGAAAATAAATAAATAAACATTTTTCCTGAGTTGCAAAACAGCGAGGCTATTAGCCAGAACATACACCGCTTTAAGCCCCCATTTCCAATATCTTCCCATATCTTTGCACATCTCTGTCACCTAACAGTTGCATGACATAAAAGAAGCTCACACAATGCAATCGCTTTCCACCTTCAATAAACTCGGTTACAGGAAAAAAAAGAATCATCATTTATTCGGCAACGTTGTGTCCATGATGAATGATGCGTGTTTTTTAAAATCATTTTTATTATTAAATTCGTAAGGCTTTCAATGAAGCTGCTTTGTAATCCTGAATCTTGGGTGGGGTCTCTCTGCATTATGCGGTAGAACCATAAGCTGGTACGGCCGCAGGTGCGGCATTATAAATAATATACTGCTTGCCGTCTAAACTAACAAGTTATTTCTAAATTTAATATATTTTCTATTATTATTAATAAATAAGTATTGAATTTCAGTTCGCTCATCCTTGGGCAAAGCAAATTAAATCACATACAGATCTTCTTTTGCATCTCCCAGGACGGCTGGTATTTCATATTTCATTGATAGCTGATAAATCGGTGACATAGATGAAAAATCATCAGTCCTTAACCACATCAACGCATTCTATTAGCATGCTTTCGTACAGGATTTCAAGCCAATCTTCATTTTTATGCGGCAGATTTTGGGCGCTCCCTTTAACTGAACCGGCTCAGAGCATCGGGCATCTTTTGTACCCAGATTTTCGTCGTAAAACATATAGTGGTGCATTTCCTATTTGGAGACATAAGTAATACTATGTCATTTAGCGTGAAAATAACAACAAAAACGATCATCCTCTTACCGATCGCAGTTTTAGCCATGGTTTTTCGTTGATGCTGCTCAGTACCGGAGTGAGCGTTGCAGTTTGAGGATGCAGGCAGGAGAAAGGCTGCTTTAAGGCACTTACTCAGCAGATCGGGTCACTGTGGGGAGGAACAGCAATCAGACAGGGGTTTGTGAATTGCAGTCGTCTTCGTAAGCAATGACACTGCCCGCTCGCACATCCTGCTCCCCCGCTCTCATTTCTGCATGGAGACACACTTGCAGCACCCCGTCTGTATAAACCGTCAGTATAATATGCAAGAAAGCGATAAACAATTATCCCCCTTTCCTACATGGTGCATCCCAGGCTTTTAAATAAACATAATTATTTCACCCAAGACCCAAGCCTGTGTCTGTGATTAATCTTCTGAACCCATGCGAATACACATTCTGTTGGATCTGCTACTAATAATTAATCATGTTTGTTACTCCTGTGTTATAAATAATACTCTTACACTATAGCAACATTGTCAGATATTACGTAACATTTAAGGGGTCCAACTAACGAGGCGTGAGGTTCGTGAATAGGGAAGGGAGTAGCACAGCAGCCGATTTTATGGCGAGTGATGTTACCCTGTACTAGGTCGCAGTGAACTTAGAACTCATATTAGGAAGCATAAGGCGTGACATAGGAGATACCCTGGATGGCACACCAGTCCATCACAGGACACCACACAATGCTATGGACAATTTCCATCCATCCATCCATCCATCCATCCATCCATCTCCTAACTGTTTATCCTAATCATGGTTTGGAGGGGGAGGCTAGAGCCTGTCACAAAAAGCACAGGGTGTAAGGCTGGAGTAAACTCTGAACAGGATGTCAGTCCATCATATAGGACAGATACAGCTACAGACACTGTCAGAATTCATTCCCCAGCCTTGGAAGAGCTACAAGGACAGTAGTAAGCTGGTACGTCTTATGCCAAAATTCTACTAAATGTTAAAATTCTGTATCTAATTTTTGAATTTTGGCACCAAGTGGAAATATAATGTCAGGAAAAAGGTATCTATGGTAAAGTCTTTAGCATTTAATATAACAGGAATATTTTATATCAACCAATTAATGTCACTGTAAAGAAATTAGACAGGCTTCTGAGTTTTTATATTAGATATGACATTTGATATCATGGGTTAACCTTTTGAAGTTTCTGTTATATAACTATATAATGTTACTGTTTTAATAACGTGATTTGTAATGGAATAATAACAATACACAATTTTAACTAAGAGCACATCTCACACACTCAGTCATTGGCTTGGTGTTCCAGGTTTTATTTAAAATAATTTGCAATTACATATCTGATTCTCTGTAAACTATTTAATTATTTATTATTTACTAGAAATTTAATCATCAACATTTCTACATGCATCCACCTTTCCTACACTCACACACACATTTAAAATGAGTATTTATATTTTGGACATTCATTGACTTTAAGGCCTAATACGGAGGGATATCCTTCATAAAATATACTTTTTACTGTTCAACAACTTGAACACTCGCGAACTGTTCACTCCAACCAAAGAAAAACATGCCTCAACTAGAATGATTTTGTAAATTGTTAATGTCGCTCAAACTAAGCGGAAGAGGCTTTATACTAAAATATATGTTCATAAAACTAATGAGGACCGGAAAAGTTAACGTAGTTAACAACGTCCATATTAATCAAACTGCAATGTGCTTGTGGGGAAGTTGTCCTCTCACTCATTTCAGATGGACGCTTATAGTGGTTTTGTTCTGGACCCGCTTCTGTTAAGCACAATCTTTATGACCTCTTAAGTGTTTAGTTGCTCAGGCGCTCACTAAGAGCCTTCAAGATATACGGTTAAAGATATTTCAAAAGATGTTTAGATCAGTCGCTGCTTTGGAAAGTGTGACTTATTACTAACCGAAATTTTATATATAATACTGTCTGTTATGCCTGTCCATCTAATCTCATTGTCTAATAATCATGTAAACACTCCGGGTGCACAATGGCTTTCGGAATAAATAACGCCTCATTGTTGCGTCACGGGCAAGAAGCAATAGAAATCGCCCATTGGCCTCTTACTTCCGTTTTTGGCCGCGTTTCCGGCAAAATATCTCGGCTTTTGTCCGCCATTTTGGACTGTTGTTGCGTTGTTTCGGCTGCAACGGGAACTTTGTACTTCGGTCGAACAGGCATCGCTGGCTAGCGCTTGAAACCACCCATCGGAACAGAATTTTACAGCTAGCTGTCGTGTAATAATATGGAACCGCCAGGAAGCAGTATAAGACATGCATCGTTTGAAAGAACGGAGGGTTTCAGTTGGTTTGTTAATTTATCTTGACATGGCTTGTAGATGTGGGAGCTAGCTAGTTAGCTAGCTAGCTAACTTACGTTAGCTACTTAAAAGGGAAAACAAACAAAAGTGAATCCTGTTCGTTAGCATCCGGAGAGTGCAGGAAAAGTGTACGGAAACTTGGTATACGGGGTGCATGCCCTTGACTTGCGGGTTAGCGTGTCGGCTAAGCTAACTAGCGCTCCGCGTTACGTCCGTCTGCCGACTCCTCGGCTCGAGCTCGCGCGCCTGGCTACTTCGACATTAATCGTCAAAACCATGGCGATGGGCGCATATTCCGTGAAATCGCCGCCGCGGGGTCGCCAGCTCGCCGGCTAGTCGACGTACTCTAACGCAGGGATAGCTGTCTAGCACACGGTTTGCTGGGGACCGAAGCGAGGACGGGAGATGTAAAAAAACGGCGCTGTTTACTGGGAGCTAGCTAGGCCGCCATTAGTAACGCACGTCACAGCCCCATAGTAATATGTAGGTAGTTTCCTAACCAGCCGTGCAGGTCCCATGAGCACTTCAGCTACACCGTCACTATGAATGCAAACACCGGTGCTGACTCGATGCCACTCGATGTAAAGATGAGCGTCTCATTTTCATTTGCACTCCGGAATTGTGTCCTCCCGACATCTGAAATGACCTGTCGTAGTCCTGTCTCTCTGTCACTCTCTTACATTTAATAACAAGGTGGACGACACAGTGTAAAGTCGACGACTAGCTATATACTGAGCCGTAATTTTACTCCAGCCATGGGTGAAGGCGAGAGAAAGCAGACATAACCGGTATTTGTTCGTCTTGCTGTATTCCGAGATCTACCCTGAAATGGCCAGCTTGTCTGTTTTGATTTACCAGAATCAAAACAATTTCGATCCTCATTTGCTTTGTGCCTGGCTATGAGTACTTTGTCTTGATTTATTTAACCGTTTAATGTACTGGTTATTTTGCAGCTTATAAAAAACTTTATGGACTGATTTGCTTGACATTACACGTGTTTGGGCTTATATCCAACTCGATTCTCATAATTCGTTGAAATGATCCCCTAAACAGTGGAAATGAAACCAATCAGTTGGCTAGCTACTTTAAGCTAGCTAACCCCCTTCCCCATATGGACCTGTTCATCGGTAACAAAAAATGTCATAGCCAACTTTATATTTGACACTGCATTTAGAATTAGGGTAGCTGTCTCACCTGGGTATTTTAGCTTTTGTTTGTGTGGTGTCCTTTATGGAAACTTTCCTCACCCGATGTTATAGTCAGGGATACTGATACATAGAGAAATACCGTGTAGAACAGTGGCTACAATCAGTATTCTGAAAATGGGGGACCCAAACTCAAGAAGAAAACAAACAATGAACAGATTACGTGCTCAACTTAGAAAGAAAAAGGAGTCCTTGGCTGACCAGTTTGATTTCAAGATGTACGTTGCTTTCGTGTTCAAAGATAAGGTGAGATTATGAGGGGGATCTGAAATGATCAAAGTGTGGTGTAATATTTAGGTGTTATATTTTCTGAAAATGTGTTATATTTTGCATTCTGACCAAGTAAAAGGTAGTAAACTTTCATCTGGCTGTGAAGTTTCTGCTCTTTAGGAGTGATTTTTGTTTTCCCTTTCAGAAGAAAAAGTCTGCACTTTTTGAGGTGGCTGAAGTGGTACCGGTTATGACCAATAACTATGAAGAGCATATTATTAAAGGTGTGCGAGATTGCAGCTACTCGCTGGAGAGCTCCTTAGAACTACTGCAGAAGGATGTGGTACAGTTACACGCCCCTCGCTACCAGTCAATGCGCAGGGTGAGTAGAGTATATGGGGAAACGGGAGTCCTGCTGACAGGCCGCCGGTTCTGCCAGGTCCAGCAGAAATGTGCCCTGAAATTTGCCCACGTTTCTCCTTAGGATGTCATTGGATGCACCCAGGAGATGGATTTCATCCTTTGGCCTCGCAATGACATAGAGAAGATTGTCTGTCTTCTGTTCTCCAGATGGAAGGGATCTGCTGATGAGCCGTTTAGGCCTGTTCAGGTGATGCTTTTTAACAAACACCCTTCAGCTGCTCTTCAGTTATGTTATGATGCTTCCTGCAATAATGTGTAATTTTCTGAAGTGGATGGCAAAAGTTGTCAGGTGGCTTATTTATTAAATTGTCATTTGAAAGATTCTGAAGTGCTTTTTGCTTCCAACCCCACATATATATATATATATGCATGCAGGTCAAGTTTGAATTTCATCACGGCGACTATGAGAAGCAGTTCTTGCATGCTGTGAGTCGAAAGGACAAGGCTGGAATGGTGATGAACAACCCTAGTCAGTCTATGTTCCTCTTTATGGACAAACAGCACTTACAGGCAAGTTTGTCACGATGGGTGTCTGGGTTTGGCTGTCAGAGCTGCATTATAGGAAACTTTGTATCATAAAACTTAAATTAAGTTTTAAATTAAAGGAACTTTCTGTCTATAAATGATACAAAAGCTTTTGTTCTCAGGGTATAGTTAAGACATTTTCAGCAAAATAACCGAGTTCAAGATTAAAAACTATTATTTAAGCAATTTGCATTGCTCAAACAACGTGTATTAACAGTATTTGAAGAAGGGGAATGTATGATTAATCTTGTATAAGCCGCAGAATGATTACATTAATAATTCTTATATGCGATCTTCCTTTAAAACAGACTCCAAAAACTAAGGCTACAGTCTTCAAGTTGTGCAGCATCTGCCTCTACCTGCCACAGGATCAGCTGACATGCTGGGGCGTGGGTGGGATAGACGACCATCTCCGTCCATATATGCCAGACTAGGGTGTCACCGTTGCCACAGAGGGAGAGAAACCCAAGACCACTACCGCAGGCTCACCTCCTTTCTGACACAGATAGTTTTCATCACTCGATACAAGTGAACTTGCGCTTGGAACACTCCTTTTGTTAGCCCATCTTCATCCAGGACCTTGGTTCACTCATTCTTCTTCTACGTTCCTGTGTATTTTTGTTTTGGTTTTTTTTTTTTTTTTTGCACTGATTTGTGACCATATCATGAATGATTGTAAATTTCTGATCTCACAGGTAAAATGTACAGCGTTTTAAAGAATTATTTCTATAATCTGTGTTGAGGGAGGCAGGTAAGCCTGGGAGGAATTTGTGCACAAATTTTGAAGATCAGAAAAGCCAGGAAACAATTATAATTTTTTTGGCTAGGCTTCATTTCCCCGCTAATGCTTTACTTGGTCTATTGGTGTCTCCCTAGCTTGGCCTTAGATTTTATCATCACTTGTCATATGTTACTGCCAGGCGATTCTGACATGCTCTAGGGTGCACAGCCTGGAAGGAAGGTGTGATGAAATCGTGCTGTGAAATTGTAAGGAAAAAAACCAAATTAAGCTTTTTTTCCCCTCTCCTTAAGGACATATTGATACCATGCAGGAAATGCATGGGCTGCAGTCTGGATAACAGAAGTGCATTTTGGGAATCTCTTTAGGGAACCTGTAAATGAAACTCTTCTGTACCTTGACAATAAAGCTCTGGAGATGCATTAAAAATGGGTCATGTTTTTATGCTTTTTATAAAATGTCTTCAGTGCTTTCTGGAGGAGAACTAAGTTGGCCAAGAGAAGGTACAGGTTAGGACATATTTTGGCTTCTTAAACTGTTGCACTCAAACCATTGTTCTGAAAGAAATGGTCCTAACCGTGACATTGGGTGTGTCTGACAACCACACCCTTGTCTTATCACCAAAGCATTGTTCTTGGCACACCTAGAAACAGACACGGATTACGGACCTGGCCAGTGGGGCCGCTGCCTAGGGGCCCTTGGGGTGCAGGGGGCCCGTGGGGCCCCTAGCCCAAAACAATTAAAAATACACTGTTGATAAGCATTGCAGTTTGTCTATTTTAGAGGGCCTACATTCTTTGATCCTCTGCCTACAAGGGCCCCTGACCCTATAGGGATGGCGTTTGGCTGCCAAGGGCCCTTGAATTGTGGTGGTGGGGGGGGCCCTCGCTAACATTTTGCCCAGGGGCCCACACAACCCATAATCCGTCCCTGCCTAGAACTGCATATTAAGCTGTACAAATGAATTTACAAAAATCTAAAAAGGCTACAAAGAGTATGGGGTTGTGGATTATGAATGATTTTTGAACATTACAGTTATATACATTATAGTTTTCTGTTAAGGTTAGCACTTACAGTAAAATCCTATTATAACGGACTTCAAGGAACCTGGCAAAACAGTTCGTTATATTAGTCACGCTGTATGCCCAGAACACAACTACAGGACACCATTTACTCATGCCGCACCCCAGCAAACACTTTACCTGACCAGATGCGTGACTATTAGTAATCCCGACTGTGTATCTACGCTGGATATCTCCGGCACGCCACGCGCCTTGTAGGCGGAGCCTGCATGTCCGTTACAGCGAACAAAACTGCAGGGAAAAGCGGCCCTGGGGACCAAATTGTTTGTCCGTTATAAACGGAATTCCGTTATATGCGAGTCCGCTATATCCGATGCTTTTTCTTCATGTTCTTAAAGGCACACGTCCGGGACCAGCGGACCTCGTCTGTTATAAATGATATTCTGTTATAAGCGAGTCCACTATTCACGGGATTTTACTATAGGAGCTTGCTGGAGTGATACGCAAACGTTTGATTTAGCTGATTCAGTTCACATTCTGATGGGAAGAATTATTAAAATTCCATTTCACTGTGGTCAAAGTATTAGTTCTTAATGGAATTCATGCTTTATTGAGCTGAAGCGTAACAACATTAGGAAGAGAAACAAGTAGAATTCAGCAAGTCTAATTGCTTATTCTATTAAGATGAGCATTTGAATAAAAAAACAAAACAATTTTCACTCCAGAGCTCCGGAACAGACAAAGGAACTAGAAGAAAGGAACCGGCATCTACTTTCAGGTATTTTCAGATATAATGTCCTGTGATTGTACCATAGGAATTAGGCCTATTCAGTAACAGGCATACTCACCTTGCCCATGCATGTTTTTGTTGAATAATTCTTAAGATTCAAACTGCTCTTCTTCGTTTTAAAACATTACTGATATAGCTCATTAGGATCAAGGCTTTATTTTGTGTGGATTCAATCAATCACAAAGAAAGATAAAATGAATGGGGGAAATGACATCCAAACTGAGAAATCCAGTTAATTGCTGTTTATTTCGTGTTACTGCGGTTACAAAAAAATTGCAAGCACCATTTGTCCATACATGTTTATGTGATTAGTCACTGGCATTTCAAATAATGTAGAAAACAGTCATTTGCTTAAAAACCCTATTATTTTTTAAAAAGCTCCATGTAAAAATGACTATACAGCCAGGGGGGTGGGAACTGGGTGGGAGGGGCATGCACCCCTCCCAATGGTTAATATGGCTTCGTTCATGCCCCTCAGTACACAGACCTCATCATTTAAGTTGTGCGCTGTATACAGCCGTATCAATTTTGTATTGACTTGACATAAAAAGCCCACAGAGATGCTGGGAAGGAAGAACATGTGCATTTTGGTCTGTGCTTTTTCACCATGAGAAGAATTCAGATACTTAACATATTAATTACTTAATTTGGTTTTCAAGTTTCCATTAAAAATCTTAGTGCACTTGTAGTTTAATCGTCATCGTGCATAATACGCTGTGCTACACACTAGTGAGTCCATCTTGCTTGTTTGGGGATTCAGTGCAGTTCAGCATGTGCCAGATTTGCACTTAGTGCTAAACAGGAATTTTATTCCAAAATAATCCCTCCATAGTATAAAAAAAGTTTCCTTTGCTCTATTGCAACCTCGCCCATACCTAGTACCCAGTAGTACCCACTAGTACCTAGTACCCAGTAGTACCCACTAGTACCTAGTACCCAGTAGTACCCACTAGTACCTAGTACTCAGTAGTACCCACTAGTACCTAGTACCCAGTAGTACCCACTAGTACCTAGTACCCAGTAGTACCCACTTGGGGCCACCTTTTGCTAAATAAAAATCAATATTAATCTATACCCTCAGGATATTGAACTCCACACATAATCATACTCCACTTCACTGAGTCTTCCCTGAACAATATTTATGGATCGTTAACTTGAAACTTTGAAAAGGCAGAGCGTTCTCTGAGTATTCTTTATCTCCAGCCGATTTTAACTGCCTAATTAATCGGCAAGGTTTTAATGAGCTGCATCATTTGAAATAATGCATTTTATGAGTTATACAATAGTTTTTTTTTTTTAAAACAAACTCTTTATAGAACGATCACTTTAAAAATTCCAATATATCTTTTTACTATCACTATCTTATAATCAGTTATGTAAATTAACAGGTAGTGCAAAGTTATAAAGCAAATTATTTCATTTTGGCAAATGCTGAAATATTAATAGTCATAAGGTTAAATGAGCATGATTTGCTTTTGGTAGCATCTATTTGTTGAACTATGTAGTAAATATAGAGCATCAATAGCAGTAATATCTGAGGAAATCTTTCCTAAATAAAAGAGAGTGTAATTCATATATAATGTAATACTGCATCCAAAGTGTCCTGTACAATGACCTTGGAAAATCTCTGAAATCAGCTCTGTTCATCCCTGCTTCCTACACTGCATTCAGTTTCTTCTTGATGTAGCTTCCCACCAGTCTCTGCGGACGTAGCTGGTAACCCAGAAGTAGGTCATGGGAACTTGTCATCTGATCTCCTTGCAAACGGTCCAACAGCGTGACACACACAACGGCACCTGGAAGATGGAAGCCGGAGGGCATAGAATACAGCACTACAGGACAATCCTCTGACATCATCAAGGGTAACGCCTGAGGAACAGGTTTGAAACAGGGAAACTCCCAGAAGAAACATACATCTCAAGCCATGAAGGTCCCTCACAATACAAGTGCCCTCTACGCAGATGCAGTAAAATCTTGCCAAGTGATGAAACACTTCTTCACCATGACATAGAATTTTGTGAATTTTCGGTTACTGTGTTAAATGAAAATTAGGAACTTTCAAAAAAGAAAAGTCTAGTTTCAGGGTCCCTTAAGTTATTAATTAATTATCTTATGTCATGTCATGGTGATTAGACCTGCATGGACACTGAAAAGGGGGGGGACAGTTAGGACGATTCCAAGGGCCCCTGAGTAATATACTTTCATGGGGCCCAAAATCTCTAATGACACCCCTACAGACTGCAGACCCGTCATTAAAAGTAATACACTTGCGGCCTACATTCATTTTCTCACACACACGCACACACACATACACACACACAGGTTTGTAATGATATCTTTGTGGGGACTCTCCATTCATTTCTATGGGGAAAATTCTAAATCCCAACATGGCGACCTTAACCTCTACCCAACCCTAACCTTAACCATAAGTAACCAGACAAAATACGAGACTTTTGGTGATTTTAGTGCATATAGACACAGATACAAACACACTAAAGATGCCACAAACCTAACAAATAGCTATACACACAAAAGACTAAAAACTGTGGGACACTGTACCTTGAAGGCCACTCATCTTACACATGGCGCCAAACACAGTGGATTCCATCTCAATGTTCCGGACACCGGCCCGGTAGGCCTCATTCAGGTAGCGCCGCTTGTCTTCCTCAGAGTAGGAACAGAAAGCACCGTCCAGACGGGCTTGACCTGGAACCAGATAACAGCTTATCATACAGCTCACCCGTCCAGCATGATGAAGTCTGCTCAGGCTGGACCTAAAGCTGCCCCTGACTGCATCAGTCATCTACTCAGCTTTACTTTTCTGACTCATGTTTAAGGGTGGTGCTGGTACAAAAGAATGTGTGCAAAGAAAAAAACTGACTATAAATAAAATGATTAAAAATGCGTTAAAAATGATCATCATATACATTCCTTTTCATTTTGGTTAGATTACACATGAGAGTAACCATAATAATTCTTAACCTTAATAATAATAATAATAATTCTTCCATAAAAGCTAAAGGCTGTGTGTGATCGACACCTTCATAAAAGTCCAGAGTGCACATGGTGTCGCCGATGACCGTCTCAAAGTCGTTCAGCTGCTTGCCGCACTGCAGAAGCTCCTCAGCCAGCGTCTCGTCCAGGGCAGTGCTTCTCAACACTTTCTTCCCTAGGATGACCTGCTCAAACTGTGGCACAAAACTACCATCCACAGCCTGCCTGGTGATGACCACAGTGCCTGGCTCGAGGCCTAACAGGAGAAAAAACAGAGGACATGTGCAGTTCAGCCTTATGGCAAAAAAATAACATCAAGCTCATGGATGATGCATGATTTCTCCTCCCAGCCTGAGATATGCAAAGTTGTCGAAGCGACAACAGCTGAATCTCACGTCTAAAAAGGGGCAGCATGCTGTCTCAAACCTCTATAAACAACCTAAGATACTTGGACAAAATAAATGTTCGCACAGCAAATGCGCGTGGATCTGTACCTATGCCGCCGGAGGTTCCAAGGCGCAGCAAAGTGACGTCACTGCACCGTGCATGATGCAGGAGCTTGATGAGTTCATGCAACATTATTGCGATGGAGGGGACGCCCATGCCATGCTGGAACAGGCGAGAAGACCGACTTTACACCTGAGACTCAGAGCCACAGGCACAGCAAACTCAAGGTTCCCCATTATACTGCAGCACATGCAATTCAAAAAGAGATGCTTGGATTTTTTTGGAATGTCCCAAGTACAGCGACACTCACTAATCCCCATGAGGAAGCTGTCAGTTTTTGCTCTCCATGAGACACAGACAGGTGTGAGCGGGTTTGAGCGTTACAGTGAAGGGGCAGCCACCTTGGTCTTGCTCAGGGAGCTGGGGGTTAAGGGCCAAGTTCAAGGACCCATGGGTATGTGACTATTCTGCTGAGGCCAGGCTTTAACCAGCAGCCTTCTAGTCACAGGCACAGAGGCTTAGCTCACCGAGCCACACCCTCCTCCATTATCCATATTAAACCTCACAAGATTACTGTCATTGTGAGAAATTATGACCCATGTGACATATTTCAGGCTAATATCCATCCATCCATCCACCCACCCATCCATCCATAATTGTGCTATGCAGGGTTGTGGGGTCCCGAACATTTCCCAGAAGTGACAGGTGGAATGCAGGAACTAACCCAGACGTTCCCATTGCAGGCAGACAAAATTTAAAACCGATATTTTTCAGTGGAAGCACCTTGTTATTACTGCATGTGAGACAAATAAAGATCAAATAAAAACATCTGGCATTAATGAATGAGAAATGGTAAATGCAAACCACTTACACTGACAGATAACACAGGTCCCACTTTGTACATGGCGAAGCGGTCGGTGCCAGCACAGATGTTGGGGTATTCATCCTTTGGGTCTCCCAGCTTAAGTTCTCCAGCAATGAACTGTATGAATGACTTCATTCTCGATGAACTTCCCCCAACACACACAAACTAACATGGAGCGAGAGGAGAACATTGGCATCTTCAGCTCCGAGTTACCCTCAAGCTGCAGCTCTGAATGGGCCACAGATCTATGCCCAAATTTGGTTAATTCTATGGACCCCTTCCAAAGAAAAGTGCACTGAAGTCCATTACATTTATTTATCAGACGAATTTTGTAAAGTGAAGCACAACTGAGGAAAAGCTAAGGATGACCTCAGAAAATCGTGTCGGGCAGCAACCCTGGGGCTGCTGGGGTTAAGGGCCTTGTTCTCCAATCAAATTCTAAGCAACCATCAATTGGCTGTTCATGGAGGAACAGAATCTATATAACGCCAAAAGAGCAGCTTGAATTAGGTTGTGATGAGTTCTGAAACCAAAGATTAGGCCACTTAAAAAAAAAAAATTGGTTCTAACCCCGCCCGACCCGCCGAAATGCCTCCGACCCGAATTTTTTTTTTTTTTTATTTCGTTAAAATCGCATGGAAAATGCCCAAGAATGACGAAATTTGAATTTCCCGCGCATTCCACATCGACGTTTGATCCACATTGTGTAATCCTAGTCTTAGAATGGTTTCATGAACCTAAATCTGTCTCTACCTGAGATGGGCTGGTGCAAAGATTTAAATCTGGGGAAGTGATGTGGTGCATGTTCTTAAGTACTTGTTTGTAGAGTTGCATTTCCTTGTTCAACCATTCAGGTTCCGGTATTTTGTAAATTCCTCATGTTTTAACATGTTTTAATACACTTTCTTTCTAGATATATATTTTAAAATCTTGGTTGTTCATTTAGAATGGGAATGACAAACAGAATATTGGTTTCAAATAGTATAATTTTTATATTCACGAATGAAACATCAGCATAAAGTATCCAAATCCATAGTTGGGAAGGCATTTATGAGATACACATGGATCAAGGAATTTACATTCTTGTATTTTCTTACATTTAATATATTTGAAACGCAACAAACGAAGAACTGAGGCGTACTAAGTAGGTCTGCTCTCTTCGGTATGTATTTTCAAATATGTATTTTCTTACATATTTGAAAGTCCAAACAGTCAATCAAAATTTGTAAAAAAAAAAAAAAAAAAAAAAAAATTATAAAAAAATCCCTCCCGCCCGACCCACCCCCTCCAAAAAAAAGGACGAGAACCAATTTTTTTTAAAGTGGCCTTAACAGCAATATACAGCAGTGAAGAGACACAGATCCGGACTTGATTTCTCAGACAAGGGTAGGCTTATATTAATAAATACAAAAATTCTCCGTGACGATTATGTAGGGCAGTCACTTTCGATTATATCAATAATCGAGCAATTTACCAATTAATATGAAATTTCATTGAGTAATCATTTATATATAATATTAGAGGAGAAAAGTGAAAGAAAACTGGTGATTAAAGACATCTTACTCTGTGTAGAAAGATTTCGTGTTTAACAGAGATAATACTGAGCAGAGTGATTTGACACTTGGTCCGGATCTGGGAGGCGATCTCCCAGGACACCATCCGACTTCTCATTAGGAGCCCCCACGTTGTCAGGCCTGCATACAACCACGTGGGGGCCATACAAACTACTGAGTATGATTTTAAGTTGCTTCAATGAAATTTCTGCAGAATGGACTAGCCTGCTACATCATGTTTTCACTTTGATTTTCGGGGTGTCTTTGAATTCAGCCCTCTGTAGGGTGATAATTTTCATTTCCATCAAACGATGTGGCATCCTTTCATTCCTAACACATTACCCAGTCTACATCAGTATAGATATCCAGCATGATTTTTTCCCATTGAGATCTGATGTGTTTTCAAAGTGTTCCTTTAATTTCTTTGAGCAGTGTATATAAACGCGCGCACCATATTTGATTTGACCTTCAACTAAACAATTCAAATTCGGCATTGGACAGAATGCCGTGGCTACCAGTCAAAACGGGGCTACAAGTCAAAGTCATTTATACAGATTCCATAATGTATTTTGGTTTGGCCATTAGCCTCTTTAGCAAAGCAGCTTTTAAAATGCTTCACTTACCTTCACATCCCCGAACATTGCTGGTAAGTCATGTGTTGCTGTTCCCAGGTCAAAATGGTACAAAAAATCCTCCTTCATTAAATCTAAGTGTGGATTTTTTACGTAACTGGGATTCGGGCTACAAAATTGGTACGGAAAAGGGAAAAGAAAAAAAAATCACAAGGGTTTTTTTAATTCACAATTTGAAATATCTTTATTTAAAACATTCTTCTGTTATCTGTTTTTAATAATAGTATTTTATTGTAAAATACAAGTATGGTGGAATCTGTAAGCCCATTTATACAGAATCCAGTGTTGATGTGCCTTAAATTTCTGCGCATGTTAAATTCCACGGGACACTCTCTCCTTCTTGGGATTATGCGCCCGCCCACACGACGCTTCCTACCTTTTGCCGGTCCCGCTCTGTTCCAGACCAGAGGCCATCTTGCTAAAAACAGAATTTTAGAGTTTTACTTTGTTTACTTCAAGATCTGTTCCAAATCACAATTTTCTTCTTATTAGTAAAATACCCAAACACAACCCAATAGGCCTATGCAACAAAATCACTAGTTGTGCCAGAGTTCAACGCCGTGCGACATTAAGTGTGATTATTATGAACTGATTCGTGCCAGCCAATACTCCCGTGCAGAGACATTTCCAGGGGCAGGTGCACGAACACGGGGGCGGGAGATCCCCATTGTAAATTTTGCACCCCCGCCCGTTTGCATGTGCTGGCGATTTACCCTTTGTCCCGGCCGTCCGTCATATCCCTATTTTTCACGACCTCATGTTGACAGTAATGCGGAGTGACTTGCTTTATTATAATTTTACCTATGTAATATCCAGGCAGAAAGACAGGTGTTAACGCACCACACACAATTTTTATTTATATATATATATATATATATATATATATATATACATACATACATACATACATACATACATACATACATACACACACACACACATATATACACATATATATATATATACATATACACATATATACACATATATATATATATACATATACACATATATACACATATACATATACATATATACATATATATATACATATATACATATATATATACATATATATATATATACATATATATATATACATATATATATATATATATATATACATATATATATATATACATATATACATATATACATATATATATATAAAGACTGCACTACTCGAATGCATGACCAGACTTTGGGTTATGACTCATTTGGCTTATAAATGCGCGCGCCCTCTTGCTATAAAGATCGCAATCTTTTTTTTTTAAAAAAACAGAGTTTTTGAACAATGTTAACTCAGTCTGTTAGTGACAATACTATACCAAACGACGGTTAATTCATTATTTAATAATAATGATTGCTTACCAATGTTTCGTAACTTTCATAATTTTTCGAAATGAGCAGAGCGGAAACTTGGTTATTTCTGGACAAATTCCTCAGGAGCGCCAGTAAAATATACTGTACAATTAAACCAAGGAAGTTAAGGTTCTTCACTTTATGTCTTAAGACAAAAAACACAACGTGTCCACTGAAAAACTGAACTGTGTCAATAAACGACTGCAAACGAATCTATAGTTGTCACTAACAAACTTAGGCGGAGAAAAGGTTGATTTGGGTTGATTTGTTTTCTGTTTAATTACAGTGCGAGTTCCCTACGTGGCAATAGCTGGTATGAAAGAGGGTGAACCACGACAAAGTGCATGCCAGTCTCAGGTTTCCTGTTCACTGGTCAGGGTCCATGCCAATGAAGTTTCTAGCTAATAAAAAGATCAGGGATTAAGTCAAGTTTACCTGGCTCTTGACTTTTTTTGCTTTTGAAGGAAGATTGGCATCGGGACACAAACATTATTAAAAGTTATTGCCCCGAGTGATCGTACCTATAAACGCCCATGGTCCATATTATGTGGGTTTTTCTCCCAAAATTGCCCATCACAAACCATCCGAGATTTTCAATGTCCGTAATAAGCGAATTTCTTGATATGGCGCCTATTTGTGCAATGAAATATACTTACCCTATATGTTGATCGAAGATGCCTGGAATAGGGTGCGGTACAGTACGTGAGCTTCTTCTATATGCGGTTAACGGGGAATAAGCTTATCCCATCAGCATTCGACAGCAGCTTTATTCTGCATGAAGAGTGGTCAATATAAATGGTGACGGTTAGGTCTGTAGGAGGATCTTAAAAACACCAGAGCTGCCAACGGAAAGTAAACGTGGCAAACGAAGAGTTTCGTTATCGGTTAGTATTTTAAATACATATTAAAACTCAATTTTTTATTAACGTAGCCTACCGAAACGAAGCCACTCATCATTATTCTCTACGTTTATTTTTGTACCAGCTTTTAATTCCTATATGCGGCACATATAGGTTGCAAGTATACATGCTCAAATAAGGTTTCACTACACGAAGTTTGTTGATATATTTATATAATACAGTTAGAGATGTTCATAGCGCCCCCTAGAGGACTATGCGATACTCAAAAAACAGCGATTCCGGGAAATGACCGTCGTCGTTTGTCAGGAAGCCGACAGAACTTATACAAGACAAACTGTTTGGAATATTAAAAACCTCCCTTGCCCCTTTAGTTTGTAGTTTTTAGATTCAAAAGCATTAAATTATTTTGCGTTATCTATCGAGTGTATATATATATATATATAATACATACATATATATATATATATATATATATATATATATATATATATATATATATATATATATATATATATATATATACAAAAAAAGGTAATAAATTTGACAAAATGAATCAACGACTATTTAAAATCCCTCACCTCTTCACTGGTTGTGATGAGTGTTTTGGGGAGTGATTACACTACCAGGCAGAAGTTTCTGCACACCATAGGAATTTACCAAAAGCATGTAACACCGTGTCTGACATCCTGTGAACTGGTTGTTTGGAGATGGTGTAGTCAGATTCTAAGCTGTCCATTAACTTTAAATGCACTTGTTAACTCTTATTAACTAATTTTCCTCAAATGAAACAGCAGTATTTAATGTCCCTTGTAGAAAGAATGCCTCATTTTCTCTGCTGTTTTAACCACTAGACTTTGATGAGTCAAAGATATTTTATTGCTAATAAAAGGTACTCAAAAATGGTGAACATACTGTAAAATTATTTATGTTCAGTAAATGTTACGTGAGTAGAATGCAAATGTGGAAAATCGCAGTGTGTGCAAAAGCTTTTGACAGATAGTGTATTACCCCATTATCTAAACTTCCCTCTTATCTGTGAAGTGTTTTGTGACATTTAAACAAGGTATTAATTCATCGAATAATTTAAATTGACAGCTAGCTGATTGTTCAAATTATTGGTGACATTTAAATGGTTAAATTTCAAGGTCACCAGCAACCATTAAAATGATCTGTCAGTCGCCCAGGAAATTCGGTGGGCGGGCTCTAAACACTAACATTACATCTGATTGGTTGCCTTGCAAACTAAGTTAAAACAGATCAAACTAGTTGACTGAATTCTAATTTATTACCGCATTTGGTCTTTTCTGTCATGGGGCTGCGTCCATCCCAACTTCTTCCACTCACTTCCTGTAAATGCGCTCAGTCAAGACATTTAGTGACATCTAGCTGTTCCTCAAATCCAACATGTACACAAAACCACAGAATCACATCTGCTGACAAAAACACACCTTTAGTGTACTATAAATGCCAAGATCTGCCTCCGAACAGAGGCCATTTACAAACACACACGCACAAACGAGAGACCGTAACCATTAGATTTCAAATTAAGTAATGAAATATTGCAAATTCACAGTTTCAAAGTAAATTACACCACAAAACTCCACCATGAAGAGGAAAGGAAGATAGTGTGTTCACACAAGTGTACAAATTGTTTAAATACAAATATAGTTCAAAAGACTATACAAACAAAACAAACAGCCCTTAAAACATCTTCCTCACCACTAGTCCCCCCCACGTTTACTTGGCTATTACCTTTGCCAAAATTAACGTTAGTAAATCATTATTACATAGCCCAATTAACATACAGGCCTGTGAAGCATTACAGGATGTCCTGTATAATGACCTCGGCTACACAGCGACGAAGCATGCAGGCCTCCTTAAACAGAAACATGCGAACTGGGGCTTTTACTCTTCACCCGACGACTGAAGCAGCTTGAATTCCTCCATTACAGTCAACCTTAAAAAAATAAAAGAAAAAAACCACACAGATCTAGGTGCCGATTCAGAAAAAGACTTTCAACATCTAATTAGGAATATAGACTAGATTAAGTCGTACACATTACAGCAAGCAAACATTTATAGTACACACTACTTACATATCGTCTTGTATTTGAAGGTTCCATTAGAAAAACAACACTGACACATCATCTTCTCTCTGTAGAGGAAATACGGTAATATGTCATCATTTGGTAATACGCTGGATGGAGGAGAACAAAAAACATTTGTACCAATACATTACATTTCTTTGGCATGAATTCCCATCCAAGGAGAACAAAATATGCAAGAGATTAACAAGTGTGTCAGTTACTTATGAACATCTTACTTATGAAAAATCTACTTGCATGGGTGACTGAAATGCCAGGTTAATTAGTGTGTTACAGTTTTATATTTTATAAAATATACGTTTTGGGGTGTGCCCAAAAAAAGGAAACAATGGCTCATTCAGAAGTAAAATACAATAAAAGCTCACTGGTTTCTCCAGAACAACTGGATGTTCTGGCAAGAAGTCGGGCTTTCTTTTAGCGATAGGCGAGCTGGCTAGCTTAATCAGAAATTCCCTGCTATAGCAGATTCTTTCTAGAGAGATGGAAAAATATTGTACTTCAGAATAGCTGACACTGAGAATTCACATCTTAAGAGCCAAAACTGTTCATACACAGCTGATCATATCTGTGGTCAAAAAAAAGGCAACAGAACTAGATTTGGTGGTGTCAGAAATGACAGGTCTGTATTTGCGGACAGCCTCTCATTTGGTCTGCCTGTCTAAGCCATACTTGTCCCACACTCACCAACTTGTACAACTTCTAGTAGAACTGGATGGATCATCTGGTAATAAATGTGTCTTTACTTAAATGCTGCGAGTCTTTGTTGTGATGTGGGTCTGAAAGTACACATTCATTTATTGCACATTCCAATTATATGACAATTCGCAGAGCCTTTCCCCACCAATTAGGCGATTTCCTTTATTTCTTGCCGTATGTCTTGATGTCCATGTTGGAAAATATCAGTTTTATATGTTTATGATCTATTTCTTTTTTGCACCAAGACCAACATTTTCTGTGACATAAAAGCAAGAACTGTGAGAGAGACTAACGGTAAGGTGAGTATTGGTTAGGTGCGATAATGGAATATTCGTGCACGTGTTTGATGGTCTATTAACTTAAGTTCAGTTCTTGAGCTTTGAATAAAACTTTTATGGTTTAATATTTATAATTCAGATCATATTGATCCTGAATGATCTGTTGATTTTATAAAGTAATAACGATAAGATTCATCAAATACATTTGACTTATCACATTCATAAAATCAAATGTAATCTACTTTCACCCTTCCCTCTGCTGACAATAAACGGCATCGCTATATTGTCGATGATCAGTTCCACTTCAGCACCCATACATTGAGGGGTGGCCAGTCTTCCCAAAAACAAAAATCATACTGCAATCTTTTTAACAGTCAGAATCCACAATTTGAAATAGGATCTTTGTTCCCAACTTTGAAATGTAAGAATATCCAGACTCAATAAAGCCCAAGGATGTCGAGTCCTTTTCTGGTACCAGCTCCCCATCTGCCATGCCCATATTTATAAAAATAATTCATTGTGGACACAAGAGTCACACAAGAGAACCTGTGATAGAGACATGATACAACTTGGCCAATCAGAACAGCCATCTAGCAGGAAATCATCCTATTGGTCTGAGAACGTAACACGGATCCACATTGTTACCCATTGAAGTTTTATGTGAAGCTTGGAAACATTAGTAGGACATAAAAGATTATGATCTCTACGATCCACATGAAAAGCAGATCATGGAAGTCTTCAAGATCAATCATGACATAAAATCATCAGATCACCCACCCTACATGAAATGCGTCCGCAAAGCTTGAAAAAGAACTCAAACTTTTTGATGGATATCGTCTTAATGGGAATAAGTGTCAAAACAACCTTTTTTTTGCCATTACTTTCTGGTACTGCTTCAATTCTGGGGCGATCTATCTCAAAATTTTATCAGTTCCATTCCAACTCTGCTACAATGCCTCAGCAAAGCTTAAAACAGATCAATCAAAGGGTTATTGGATTACAGTCTTAATGTTGTCAGGTGTTTTATTTTTTACTATCACTGTGTGGTACTGCTACAATTTTAGTGAAATCTGTCTAATCAGTTTTATTTCCTCACCCATTCAATGCATATCAAAGTTTGAAAAAAATCCAACAAACAATTTTTAAGTTATTGGCTCGCATACCATAGTGTCTGTGGTGATGGCGGACGCAGCAAAAAACTGGTGCTACAACCATATGTATTCCCTGAAGGCCAGGGAATACAATAATCAGCCAAGAGAAAAGTTGAGCATGATGCTAATTTGTTACTGTTGCCTCTGTTACACACAAACCCCAGCTGTAGTGAGCATGCTCACTGGAGAGTACTGAACGCTGACATGCAAAATAGGATTCCTAAAGCCGGGCACACAACCATATTTTCATTATAATGTGACAGTGTAGAGATAAATAGTCCCAGCAAATTCTGCAATAACATATTCCCCTTTGAATAATGTATTACGTCTTTATTCTCCAGTGACTGAAGAAATGCTAATGTGTGAAAAAAATCCTTATATATATATATATATATATATATATATATATATATAAATAAATAAATAAATAAATAAATAAATAAATAAATAAAATTTGAAAATTCAAGTGAAAGTCACTGGAGAATATTAAAGTCCTATAGTATAAGCAATGCATAAAGAGTGAGCGATACGGTGGATTTCAATGTGTGTACTAGGTTTTGGTTTAGAGATTGTATAACACCAGTCTCTACATTTATGCTAAAATGGTACACTTGTTATTGGTTGAATGCTTCTGTGTTATCTAACTAGGGTGCTTCAATTCCAAAAAGAACCAAAAAAAGGAAACGGTTCCATAGAAACACTTGCCTTTTTTAGGTTTTCTCTGCGTGTGAAGATGGATAATTTCATAAAACTGATCCACCCCAATTCCATTCATCTGTCCAACAGGAAAATCTGTTAATATGCAACCAAACCCTATAATTCTTATAAACACAGAGAAAACTTAAAATATCGACCTAAAACTGCATGATTTTAATATTGAAAATGCTGCTTAAAATCATTTTGATTCTAAATTACAGGCAGTTTTAAATTCTATAGACCAGTGAAACACCAGAATACACTGACAGAACTGTATACCAAACCAACAGATAAAATCGTACGGGTTTCTCCTTTATGTAAGGATACAGCGTTCTTTCAATTTCTCCATTTCTTCGTGGTTCTAAATTTAGGAGTAAAGACAGGATTAACATACTGATGACAAATTATAAAAAGTCAACACAGAAAGGCTGCCATGGTGATTAAACTATCCTTAAATAAACATAAACAGCCCTGAGGTCTACATATACAGCATGAACAGCCGATAAACAACCCGACCCAGACCTATGAGGTCTACATATACAGCATGAACAGCCGATAAACAACCCGACCCAGACCTATGAGGTCTACATATACAGCATGAACAGCCGATAAACAACCCGACCCAGACCTATGAGGTCTACATATACAGCATGAACAGCCGATAAACAACCCGACCCAGACATATGAGGTCTACATATACAGCATGAACAGCAGATAAACAACCCGACCCAGACATATGAGGTCTACATATACAGCATGAACAGCAGATAAACAATCCGACCCAGACCTATGAGATCTACATATACAGCATGAACAGCAGATAAACAACCCGACCCAGACATAATCAAACTTGAACTCCCATCTCCTCTAACAGGATAAATTCATACATCATATTTTAAAACCCTGTGAAGGTGTTTAATATTTTTGTTATATTTTTAACACCATCAAACATTATACTATTCATCTGTGATACTAAAATGTCAAAGCATTCAATAAAGCATCATTCCCAGAGCATAATGAAACCCTGAACGCAAACACTTACTTTCTGATCGAAATATGAGAAGGCAGTTAAGTTTAATTTAAGAATTTACAGTCTTGTAGCAATCTTGAATAAGAGGCTGCACAGGTTTGGAACCAGAACGGTACTTTAATAAAATAACTATCCACAAAGCACTACTGTTAGCCGTAACCCATGCAGCCATGTAACACAAGCAGCTAACAATGTACACCCACATGATCAAACATGCATCATAAGCCTGGGCACCTGCTTATGTACCCCACAGGTACCCCAACTCCCCTTGCTCATTAAAGGGGTACGCCACCCCCAGTAAAGTTATCACAGGATTATCATGATACTCTTCAGCTGTAGGTGCAGGATGCTACTTAAATAATCTTTGATTACACTACATGCTGCTCGTGTTCTTGAGTCGGTGCCACCAATGCATTAAGGGCAGGATGACGCTCTCTCCCCAGAATCCTGTATATCTGGTTCAAACAACTCAGTCAAATATTCCGAAGACTGTAGTGCTCATATACTGCTCATGCATGGCGATCCATCAGGATACGCAGAAATCCTTTACCTCTCTAGACCAGGGGTGTCAAACTCCAGTCCTGGGGGTTCGGAGTCCCATATATTTTTTGGGTTCCCCCTCATTTAACACACCTGATTCAACTCCTTGCACCTCCTAGTGCTAATTACCACAACGCTCTTGAATCATTTGTGGTGGAACAGGGAAAGAAGTAAGCTACACAGGGTTCCGGCCCCCCAGGACTGCAACTTGACACCCCTGCTCAAGAGTCACCAGAAATGCACTTTTTAAACTTAGATTTCCTGGTGAGACAGGTTTTGAATTCAAGTGAACATCACTTTTCTTTTCTTTTTACTTAATTTTCAGGACAGAAAAGGACTTAACTAATCTATAGGCTGGGGATCTGAGAACAATATGGACACTGATAAACAGTAAAAAAAAAAAAAAAAAACTTAATTACTGAATTTTTTAGTGAAACATCCAGAAGAACTTTCTAGCATAATTCCAGGCATTTTTCTCCAACACTTATTTTTTTTTAAATAGCTACAGAAGTGATGTGTGTTGCACACTAGTGCACACCATTACAGATAAACTGGATCTACTCTTTTCAACGGGAAACGCCACACCTGCAGAGTGGGCAAAATGTATGGCTCCCAGGTTGGCTGATCCAGCAAATACTTTTCCTAAGACTGGCTTAAACTGGGTTTCCAAAGCAGAAAAAAGACGCGAGAGTGAGCAAATAGCAGTGATCATGTTCTTTAAACTAGCACACAAGGTAGGGAAATTTTAGTAATTTTTTTACATTATTTCCTACGTAAAAGCCATGATTAACAAAAACCAGTCAGCATATTCCTATATTTTAGCAAATATAAAAATCAAGGCAAGGTATCAAGCCTAATAAACTCGTAATTTACCCGGATCGATGTTCAAGCGCCGGAGCGGCCTTGCGGGCTCCAGATGCTTGTTGTAGATCCTTCTTTTTGACAACTCCATTTTTCTACTTAAAAAGAAAAAGATACCCGATAAAACCAAGACATCAACCAAAAACCACCCACAGCACTTGCTAAAACGTACATCGCTTTCATGCAAAAACACCTAACATTGTAAGCGTGCATTTCTGCGCCCTACAACTGATGTAACTTTGGAAAAACCTTTCTGACCAACGAAACGTATCTCGGTCGCAGGTCTGCGCTGCTCCCAATGGTCCAATTTCAGTTTACTAAAAGATAAAAACCAACAAAACACGCTAGATAAACGTGTTGGGCTAAAACGCACCACGCCGCAGCTGACAAGCGCAGGAAACAAAACTTATTAGCACCGATCGCCCATCTCGCCTACAAGTCACAGTAAATACATCTTCTCGCTCTCAGTCTGGCCAGATATTCATGTTCTATCCATGTCAGAAATGTCTATCGCCGAGTATAACTGTGAACTGCATACGCGCTTACGGCGCCGAACAGATCCCCCGACTACCAGGCCAGCAGCTGCCCCTACCTCTCCGCGTCCACCGCCGGCGAATACTTCTGCTATGTTTAATACTTTTAGTTAACTTGGAAAAAGCTTATTGTGTGGCTCAGGATAAACATTTGGCGAAATTGCTTATCCGCATACAGCTTGCTTTGGTTAATTTAAAAACAAAAGAACTTCTGCAGGCACACCTGCCAGTTCGGCGACAGACACAGGTCCGCTCCCCCCCCCCCCGGCACCGACCCTGGCCGGACTGGGAGCTGCGATGCAGATGAGGGCTTGTCCCGGGTTCGTCCCGGGTTTCCTCACGCCCGATTCGGCCTGCGGGGGGCGTTTATGCAGCGTACGACAGTCACCGTTACAGATAAACCTCGGGATTTTATGACTAAAGCTGCTGGCGATTCGACAAGTTTAGGATTAGGAGTCGTGATAAAGATATTAATAATAATAATAGTAATTGATACTTTATTGACCCCCTGTAGGGAAATTATCTTTACGCCTCCCTCAACTTGTTCTTTGTGGAGTAAGTTGACCGCGAAGGGCTGCCACCCGTAGTGGCGCCCAGGGAGCTGGGGATTAAGGTTAAGCTTTTAAATGAGGGGGGGGGGGAAATCAATATTCACTTTCATGGCTTACAATGTAGGTATTAAAATCATAGGATGTTACCTGCATTCACTATGTAGGACCTCAAAATCCTGGGGATGGATGATACACAGATGATACACATGCAGATGATACACAGATACAGCTGCCGCATGGTTAAATATCACCAGGGGGCGCTGCGTTACACAGGGGAAAGTGGGTAATATAAAATACTCGTATTGATGACATGTCCTTTTTACGGAATAATTTTATCCGTGTTATTAGGTTGTGATATGCTTAGTAACCTGCATCTTTTCAAAAACAGGTGGATTTGATAGCGCAGCTCTAATGCACTTTCTTTTTGTCACGAACTGTTCTTTTTGCTCATTCCCCACACTAGAAGTACCGGTCCACGAAATATTCATAATTCATTATTGATTCTGCCCCTTAGATCGATTTTTCTTTTCCATAAAAAATAACGTTGTTTTGCTAGTCAGCAAGCTCAGCAAGATTCACCGTTTTTCCTGAGTAAAAAGAAACATTGAGACTCTTTTTCCTTATTGCGCTGCAGTGTTATTTACAAGTCTGTCTAGAGTGAATTTAAAAGGATAGTGTTTTTTGTAAGACCAGTTATTACATTTGAATTCAGTAGCTCCTTTTTTATTTAACTATGTTTGGCTTTTACTTTTACTTGAGTATTAAGCCTACTTTATTCGGCTAACTTTTATTTGAATAACGTTTTGGTGTGGTAATTTTCTTATGCTAAGTATAAAAATGAGAATAGACCTACTTTTTCCACCACTGTTTAATTCCACATAGGCCAACTGTAAAACAACATTGTAAATGTGTCGTAGATTGTATTACGTTGCTAATGGAATTAGTTTAGTATTTATTGTTTTCTCGTATAGCTAATACACTGAAAGGGTGGTGATATATTGGATATGGTGAGGATGGTGTTAGTTTACTTTGCCCTTGTCGCTTTGTGAGCCCAGCTAAAGCGCAGCATTATTATAATCCACAGCTTTAGCAGAGTGAAGCTTTTATGTTAGTAACAGGCGGAATTACCTTTTTTAGGACACAGCTCACCTAAAAGATTCGTTTTGATTTCATTGGCATTTCCTGTCTGCATAAAATAGATCTGAAACACTTGCGTTCCTATATGTCAAAAAACAGCACATTATTAGCTAAATAGTGCTAAGGAGTACCACCCATAAATCATGTGATAGAAATATTTATTTGTTTATAGTCTAAGTCTGTCAACATCGTACAGCAGCTAGTCATGTTTGTAAAAACGCAAATCTAACAGCTCATCATATAGTCAGCTAACGAGTACAGACGCTAACAAACCTTGGTTAATATCGTTTTAAATCGTGAAAATGATGTATCTTTGAAATTCAGTTGCTGCATACGAAAAGTCACTGCATATGTAGGCTATATACTGTACCAGTAGATGGTGTATTTCAGTCACGAACGAGGTATGGCTCTCCCGTTCTCTAGCCGAACCTCTTCTTCACCGACTCGCTCACCAGCCCGTTCACTCATTCGGGTCTTTCCTTCAGAACTAACCTGGATGCTCTTGGTCGTTCGTTCACTGTAGGTTCGTTCACTTCAATCCGAAGTAAAGTTTCCACCCAATCATATGCTCACTTACATCACGCATTTACATGCCTCATTGACTCTCACTTGCTCTCACTTGCCATAGTCGAGGAGGGAAGCGAAAGAACGAAACGAACGAACGAAGAACCTGTTCCCCGCGAAGGAATCGTTCGCAAATGTCACACCATTATTTTATACGTGCCTACACCACTAGAGCTGGGCATGTACATATGGGTACATATGGCTCATTTCTGTTGTGAGAAAATCACAGGATTAACAGTATTAGTCCATGTAGAGCATGATTAGTATGGTAGATAGTACAGTTACAATGCATCATCTCAAGGAAGAGTTTGCAGAATAAACTGAGAACTGTAATTGTGGGAAAAAGCAAAAATAACTAACAAAATAATACGATTAGGACCAGAGTAGCTAGTATAGAGATCAGCATACGTTTAATACAATGTACGAAGTACAGCGACACCTGAATGCAACTTTCAAGACTGAAAATTGTACAGAACATACATTAGAGTCTAAATATAGAAAAGAACAAACACATTTGTGACACAGTGGTCTCGAAATGTCTGACGTGTGCTCACAAAGCATACAGCTTATAGTTATCATCTGGTACATGTCAATTAAGTATTGCACAATATTTTCATTTAGTGAAAGGTAGGTTTACAGGATGGTTATTACTTAAATAAATTACCTAGAATCTATCATAATTTTCCTGCTTTTACTGGATAATTTGACCAGTGAATTTCCCCCATGGCTTTTTATTTGTATGTTCATTGTTCAACCATGTTTACTTCATTTAGAAAATTAATGATGAATCTTTATCACACGTACTTTACTAAGAGGTAACCCTCTCCTAACCAAAAAAGCAAGAGGAAAATGTCATGCAAACGCAGGAGGCTATCTCACACTATTTTAAAATGCATTTAACCAACAAATTTCAATTTTGACTGGGTCTGTACAAATAACCAGCATAAAGGAACCTGCTCTTTAACCTTTATTTTTATTAGGTTTGTGAGGTTTGCATTGTTACTGAGAAGCGGTATGGATTTGGTTTTCCTGTTCTCCTGTGCCCATTTGGTTTAATTAGATCATCCTATGTGCTTTGACAAGTGCTATTAAATCATATCAGAGGTAGAGTAAGACATTTTGCCATTAAAGACTTTGGAGTTTAAACAGGACAGGTAGAGATAGCTACATGTTATTAATATTCTTTCCCTGTGTGTAGCTGAAGTAGGATCTTTCCTCCCATGTCTAGACTGTGATTGAAAACACTTTATGACAGTATTTGAATCTGAACCCTCTGACACATGAAGAACCTGGAAGAGAAGATCTCGCTGGTAAGACTGATGAAAGCCGCTACAAGGCCACGCCAATTTTTTTTAAGTCAACACATACGTTGTAGCACCACAGTTTGCACAGATGATCAATGAAACTTTCGCGTGTATAAACAGCTTGTATTTCCCTTCTTTTGTGCTGTGCTGCTCAGAGAATCACCCTTACTTTCTCATCTTATCCAGCTTGACTTTGTCCTTACAAGAAAGAGCTCGTGTTTTTATTAAACATGCACATACTTTGTGTTGTGTACTGACCTTGAGAGTAAACACAGATACATTTTGACTTAAAATTCAGATTTTGTCTGTTCTTTCTTTGGCTGACCTCTCCATTTTCGCTCTTTCAGAATACTGCTGACATCGACACCTCTGTTCCGTTGTGGTTGGGCCTCTTTTTGAAACTCTACCATCAGTTTTATCGCATCTTCTGAAAAGCATCAAGGCTCGGTGCAAAATAATATATGAGCAGACTGAAGAAGCAGCTTTGAGGTGTTTTCTTCCTTTCAAAAGACCACCATGTCCCACACATATGGAAAAGCAGCTGTAAATCTTAAATAACAAACATAGGGGGTGTAGATAAGCTACAAATACATAGAATCATTTACCACTGGATATTTTACACAGCATAACTGCATTACAATACTACAATGCTAAATCAGTGAGTAAAGATGGAATGCAGGTGAGGAAAAGGGACACAGTCACTCATGAATTAGTTGCATGTGTTTCTAAATTGATTCTTTTTCTTTTGAAATCTCTGACTTCTTAGTTTATTTTGCAGAATTGCCAATATTGTGGCATCGTCTGGAGCTAAAATGGCTGCCATATTTAATACGCGTGTTTCGCATGAGGACCCCGTGATAGTCAACTTTCTCAAAATGCGGAATTTGTGCTCTTAAATTCTCTCTTCCTCCTGTTCAAAACCAGCCATCCATTCATTATGTTTAAAATGGGGTTTTCATCGGTTTTTACCAGCTAGGAGAGCTTTTCTTATCTGCTGTAAATAAAGGTTGAGTGTTAAGCCAAGGAAATGGAGAAGGACCACTGGAGGACGTGTGACGTGCAGCTTGCTGAACATTTGTTTACAAGAATGGGAACCGCAGTAAACAGTAATAATACTTGTATTGATAGAAACTGTGAGCAGTGCAACAATAATAAACACAAAATAGCAACTTTTTAAAATCAAAAGTCAATATGACTCATTACCAGAGGAGGAATATTAAGGTTCACAAAGTACAAGTCCAGACCAAGATTTTGTTTCAACCAACCAGTCGAGTGCTCTGTGAATGTGATGCTTTATACTCATCTGACTGGTTGATTTGCACTTTCTGAACCTGAACCTTCTACCTCTGCTCAGTACTGGCCTTCTCCTTACTTGCACTACTCCAAAAAACAGGCTTTACAGAGGGTTTCAGGCAGGGGGCATGCTAGTGTGGTGAGGCGTCAGTGGGCGGGGGCGTGTCAGGGCCGGATGTGGCCGCAGTTGGACGGTCCTCCTGGGGGCTGGTGGCGGCAGGGCAGCCAGCAGCAGGCCGCTGGTCGCCCTGTGGGTGGGCTGCTGGGGTCTGACCGCACACCTGGTGGTGCTTCTCCCAGTCTTTGTGCTGGCAGAAGGAGCCACAGTACCTCGCCGTGCTACAGCCGCTGCATGTCTCGCTGGCCTTCCGCCCGCAGTTCCAGCAGCTCTGTGGAGGGGGCAGCAGAGAGACACTTATAAATGCATGTGTACTAAAACCAAAAGAAAATCTATTCTTTATATAAAAGGATTCACATCAGAAGTACATGTTCAAACTGGCAGGTAGAGGGATATAGTGTGTTCTGCAGCTGGAACATGATAACTAAAAGTTTCAGCTTTTCATAATTTTAAATAGACATGATATATCCATCCATCTTCCAAACCGCTTATCCTATTGGGTCGCGGGGGGTCCGGAGCCTATCCCGGAATCAATGGGCACGAGGCAGGGAACAACCCAGGATGGGGGGCCAGCCCATCGCAGGGCACACTCACACTCCATTCACTCACACATGCACACCTATGGGCAATTCAGCAACTCCAATTAGCCTCAGCATGTTTTTGGACTGTGGGGGGAAACCGGAGTACCCGGAGGAAACCCCACGACGACACGGGGAGAACATGCAAACTCCGCACACATGTGACCCAGGCGGAGACACGAACCCGGGTCCCAGAGGTGTGAGGCGACAGTGCTAACCACTGCACCACCTAGACATGATATATTTTTTTCTTATTTAAAAAGAGTTTAAATGATCAATTTAAAATTATATAGATATTTATTCAGATTATGATTATTATTAGGTGACCGTACACACAAAAAGTTATCAGTCTGGGCCACCAGTGATATATTCTCAGTGACTGGCAGCCATAATTGCTGATTTTTAAAACTAATCTTATTATATTGTCTTGTAATGTGTTTTCACTGGAACCGGCCTTCTTATTATGCACTGTCCACAAACTTCTGTGCAGTTCTCACAAAGCATCATTGATCCAATCAGGCCTGAACTGGCTATCTGGCATACCCCCACCTCGATCGGCAAGGTTCATTATGCGGGACCCCCCCCCCCCCCCCCGCCAATTGGCAAAATTTATCATGAGATCTGCCCCAGATGATCAAAATGTATCGTGGGTATTTATGTTTGGACGGGTCTGTCTGGGTGAAAGTCCAGGCCAATTCATAATCCCAGTCCAGCCCTGAATGCAGTCACTCCGTGAGACGACGCCCTCGGTTCAGACACAGGGCGGGGGCACCTGACCTCGGTGGAGTCCTCCTGCTGATTGATGACAGAGAGCAGGTCCTCGGTGGCCCGGCGCCTGGCTTCGGCCACGGTGCGCTCCATGCGGGCCCGCTCGGTGCGGATCATCTCCTGGGCCTTGCGCTCCGCCTCTGACACAGCACTCTGTAGCTCCAGCATGGCCTGCTTCTTCACCTCGTTCACAGCCTCCTCTGAGGGGCCATTTCCACACCGGTGTCACGTCAGTTCGTGCCAGACTTACAATATAAATATTTATGTGAAAGTACGTGGCCACTTTTTGCGTTTCTTACAGTGGAATACTGACGTTCAAAAAATTCCAAAAACAGGATTTTAATTTGCATTGCATGATGTAACGGATTGAAAATTCAAGTAAAATTATATACGAAATTACACATTATATTAATATTGATATAATATTTCAACCAATTAGTGGCATCACCTGCTTTATATGTGTAGAAACCCTGAAGGGTATATATGCTTGGATCTCTCACCTGCTTTATATGTGTAGAAACCCTGAAGGGTATATATGCTTGGATCTCTCACCTGCTTTATATGTGTAGAAACCCTGAAGGGTATATATGCTTAGATCTCTCACCTGCTTTATGCTTTATATGTGTAGAAACCCTGAAGGGTATATATGCTTGGATCTCTCACCTGCTTTATATGTGTAGAAACCCTGAAGGGTATATATGCTTGGATCTCTCACCTGCTTTTTTCCAGATCTCCTCAGGCATGCTGTCTGGTATGTGTCTTTGGGGCAACTGTCTGTTAGTCTCTAAGAAGTAAAAAACAAGGAATTAAAATCACACTGGCAGACAGGCACTGCACTCATGCAGCACGTCGACCCGCAACGCTGAAGATAACTGGTTGCTTTGCAGCTGCATCCTTCTTGCGTCCCTCACTCATAAGCTGCTTTGGACAAAAAGGGTCTGTCAAATAAATGTAAATTGTATAACTTAAAAAACATACTGGTATCATGCAGTATATGGTCAATAGAAAGGGGCACTATGATGTTTGAAGAAGAGGGACGGTTTCCTATGCTGGACTGTATTTAATGGCTATGATGCATAAAAATCCCAGACGTTTTGCAGTACCGGGTGAGGTGGTGTTCTGGTCCCCTGATGTCACCCCTGTCGATTGACCGCTAGCACTGCTTTTCTTGGGGTCCTCCATGTCACTGCAGCGGCGGACCCAGTAGCTGAGCACCTCGCGGTCTGCCTCCTGGCAGCGTCGAAGCACAGTGAGGGAGTACCTGCTCCGCTCCACCATGTCCCTGATGCAGTTCAGCAGCTGCAAAGGGCAACAAGCTCATTAACACAGGCGATTTTTCCGGGGTGCAGTTGTATCCACTACTGGTCAGAAGAAAATGCCATTTGAACATCCATCCATCCATCCATCCATCCATCCATCCATCCATCCATCCATCCATCCATCCATCCATCCATCCATCCATCCATCCATCCATCCATCCATCCATCCATCCTATACCTGATTGCAGGACTGTCGCGGTGAAGGAATTCCCCATGCGGTGCTTTAAGATGACTGAATACCACGATATTCATAATATTTCAACATGGACACCAGTCCAAATGTGCACTTGGTTGTGCTCTCTCATCTTGTACCCACTGCGAGAAAAGCCCAGAATCACCTATGCTCACTAACTTAGTGGAGCGTGATACTCCAAAAAGCTTGCTAAAGTGGTGAAACATGCCAACATAATCAATCTTGCTAAGTTAGCAGAATGCGACATTGTAAAGAATTTTTGCTAATTTAGTGGAGCGTGATGACATAATGAAGTTTGCTAACTTAGTGGAACATGATACAATGAACCCTTCTAACTCAGCTGAGCAGTGCTGGCTGAAGCCTGTGAGGCACCCTGGCAAGATTCACAGTGTATATACTCATCTGACTGGTTGATCTACACTTTCTGATCCTGAACCTCTGTAGCACTGTAGTGGAGCATGCTAACATAATGAGGCTCACTAACTTGATAGAACTTAGTGAGTGGAACATGCTACTGTAACAAGAATATGGAAGGTCAGCTGACACACTGTTATGTGGTAATTGATTTAAATGGGAAGAAAAACCACCATAAAGCTATTTTCAAGTATCATCACTGCATGGTGATATTAGTGATGTCATTCACTGCATATTTAATGGTACTTTCAATACATATTTATAAGAACCCTGAACCTTAACACTTCCTTGTCCTCCTGTTTTTACAGACACCTCATGGTGATTCAAACCCTTGCCACCTACACCAACGCGCACATCAACCAACAGCGTACCAGGCAGAAATAATTATCTGTAAGTCTGTGGGAATAATGATGAATTGCTCGCCATCAGGATCCATGTGCAGTGTACACTTCCTGGGCAGGTGCGTATGTATTGTGGTTATCGCGTGCACATCGCCAGGGACATGGTAATGAAAATGGAGTCACGCTTCTTACATGGTCAAGGTGCCTCCACTCCTCCGCCCACTCCCTGTCAGTGAGCCGGTGATCGATGGCCTCTTCCTGACGTCCCCCGTGCATCCCTGCCACCGAGAAGGTAGAAACGGTACAGCTGCAGCAAATAAGCTCATTATAATCCCGGCGCCAGGCCTGTGTGCCGCGCCAAGCCCCGGGCTGACACGTCCATTCCTCAATGCTTACATTCCCAGGCTGTCTGCTCTGGGCCAGCAGAACCCAATTACAAAAGGGGGGGGGCATACAGGACTGGGGGAGAGGGACTCATGGCTGCACATTTTTTGCTTGCTTTCTTTTTCTCTCAAACAAGATGCAGACTGACTGGTTGCAATTTCTCTAGGATCAAGTGAACCTCAGCACAGGCCATTTGGAAAACACCTGCATTCATGCGTTATATCATGACAACTGCCTGTCATACTCCCAGATCTATTAATCGCAGTATACAGGCCATTTGGAAAACACCTGCATTCATGCATTATATCATGACAACTGCCTTTCATACTCCTAGATCTATTAATCGCAGTATACAGGCCATTTGGAAAACACCTGCATTCATGCGTTATAACATGACAACTGCCTTTCATACTCCCAGATCTATTAATCGCAGTATACAGGCCATTTGGAAAACACCTGCATTCATGCGTTATAACATGACAACTGCCTTTCATACTCCCAGATCTATTAATCGCAGTATACAGGCCATTTGGAAAACACCTGCATTCATGCGTTATATCATGATAACTGCCTGTCATACTCCCAGATCTATTAATCGCAGTATACAGGCCATTTGGAAAACATCTGCATTCATGCATTATATCATGACAACTGCCCATCATACTCCCAGATCTATTAATCTTAGTATACATTCTGGCAGCATGATATTTATAAATCTATCCATCTTCTAGCAACTTAAGCTGCTCAGGGTGGCAGTATATTTACAGTACTGTGCAAAAGTCTTAGGCAGTTGAAGCAAATGTTTAAAGTTATTTATCTAAGTAGTAAGTGTATATGAGCTTAGAACAAAACAATACAATTTAGCATTAGAGCTGTCATGCCCTGCCCGTCCGATCCTCGTGTGTGCCACGCCCCCTGCCACGCCCCCTTGACACGCCCCCCCCCCCCCCCCCCCCCCGACACGCCCCCTCATTATCCACATGTGCTTCCCTCATCTTGCCCAGCTGTGTCTGATTATTTTCGCCCAATCTTGTCTATTTCAGTCCGTGTCTTGCCCTGGTTTTTTGTCCGTCATTGATGTTAGTCTATGTCCGACGTTTCCTGGTCCCCGTAATAAATTACCCGCTTTACCCGCAAACTCTGCCAAGATCGTACGAAAATGAGGAGCGACACAACAAAAACTAACAAGAATTTCCTCCATTCTCCAAAAAGTTCCTGATATCTTTTTGGACGGTTAGATGGACGCCGCTTCAGTTCCCAAGCCTCTCCTCAGGGGCACCCCAGCCCTTCCATGTATGCCTTACATTTCACATCCCGCTCAATTAATTATTCAATTTAATTAGTTTAAGAAAGTCAGTGAAGTATTGATTAACTATATTAGGTGGGGTACTGGGCGAATCAAAAAGCACATGTGTGCATTGGAGGGTGTTGTGGATGGTGGGGGGACTTCAGGTGAGGTTCTGAAGTGGCTAAGCTGACGCACTTCGGCAGGCATGACATCATAGTTTTACACCAACATGGAGATCATTTGAGCATCATTTTCCTAGGATGCCTGAGACGTTTGCACAGTACTAAACCTATATTCGAGTTGTTTTATTTGGCTTAGTTCTGAGGATATATATATATATGCTTGGATGTATATATATATATATATATGATTATATATCACATAAAAGTGTCTCCATTACGTTGCCTGATTGCCTGCTTACTGGATGGCCTAGATCGTTCCCTGAGCTCCCGGCAGCTGGCTGGCCTATGGGAGCCCCTCTGCTGATGAGTGACAGCCGTACTGTCCAAACAGGCTTGCTGAGGAGGAGGCGTGGGGTGTGGCATGCCATTTGGTTGGTAGGGGCTAATTGTGCACCGCCTCTTTCCAGGGGGGCCCAGGGACTCCCGATTAGGACCATTCTCTTTGGTTCTGTGGATGAGAAAAAGGACCAATATATTAAACGCCCCCTTGATTATACTCTGTGGCCAGGACAGCACATGTGGACCTTTCACATCTTGTCTATTCTTTTCACCAGTTAAGTAAAACCTGTTAATCCTGAGATTCCCTTGGTTAATTTACAATTTTATGTAATAAAATGTATGCATAATATGTGCTCGAGTAAATGTGAGGGTAACAATGTTGAAACAATCTATTTTAACAGTGAGTCACGCAGCATACAAGCGCACAGAGGTGTCACAGAGCCTGAACAGGGCTACGTGACCTTCACCTTTCGGGGAGCCTCTTCTTGCCGTTCTTACTGACACCGCATATCAGCTCAGAAGAGTCCATGGGCGAAGCGGTTCTGCTGTCAAGCAGCACGTGATCATGCTGGGCCAGGTACTGGGCTGGGTTCTGCTTGGCTGCCCTGGCACAGTGCAGGAGCTCGTGCTGCAGCAGAGGAAGATTGGCCTGCAGGGGGAGCGAGAGACACGTCGGACTCGCACTGCAGCCGCCGAGGTTTTACATTGCTGACAGGATCTTATCATTCATGGTCTACTTTAAATGTATATAGACAATGATGGACTGTCTCATCATTCTTCTACATGCACATAGATAGATAGATAGATAGATAGATAGATAGATAGATAGATAGATAGATAGATAGATAGATAGACTTAATTAATCCAGCAACATCAAGCATATACATACATTTGCATTATACATTTACATAAACACAATATTTGGTATTTATATATAGTCTATTTGTTTCTAAACCCATCATTAGATCATAATTGAAACTGCAGACAAAATGATTTGAAATTTCAGAGCCGAGCCTAAATAAGGTGGAGGTGGGGTAATGAGGTCGTTGCCATCTTGTCAACAGATGCCCGAATTGCTCGTTTAAGTGTTTACTCACCGGTTTTACCCTGCTCACGGCGCAATTAAAAGCACACCATTAACAAACACATGCCATCTGTCTTGCAGTGCGCGTACGGCTTCCCTGAAACACGAGTGCAGCACGGGAGAACTTTAACCCCAGTGCGCTTTGTGCTTGCCGGGTTTTCATTAACCACAGGACACGGCCGGGCGGCACCAGGACGGAGCTGCGGCTGGAGCAGTCGCTAACTCCACTACGCGTTTGCGCTGCTGTCGATAGTGTACATCCGAGCAAATATACTTAGCCCATATTCATAGTATCTTACAGCTTTAATTATTATAACTAACGAGGCGTGATAATGGTTTAAGATAAGAGAAATTTAGCGACATACCACCTTAAAATGAGACTTTTAAAAATACTGCAAGGCAGTGTAGGCTTAAGGCCCTCCCCACAGCCCTGACCCAGATAAACTGCTAGGAGATGGATGGATGGATGGATGGATGGATGGATGGATAATGCAGTGGTTCTCCATCCTGTCCTTCAGCCTCCTCCCCTGGTCCACATTTCTGTTCTCGTCCAACATCTGCCTGCCTAGATCAGTCAAGGGCGCCATTCAGCTCACTGAGATTCAGACTCCAGGTCAGTTCCTGAGGAATGATGGGATATAAGCCACCATGTTGCTATAGTGTGGCTATGCAGGTAGCCTCACAAAACCAAGAGCGTACGGGCCTGGCTGAGCTCTGTGGCACCGTGAGCGCAGCATTCTGTTGTAAAACACTCCCGGGGAAAGCCAGAATCGGCACTAAAAGTTGGGAGCGATCTTTAATTCCGACCCCGCTGAGGCCCCGGGAAAATCAGCCATATGGTGGAGAAGATGGGAGAGAGAGAAGCCGGCACACTCCTGTTTGCTCCACTGGCTCCTTCAGCTGCCAGCCTGACCCTAATGTGAGCCATATTTGCTGCTGAGGGCAGCCTGGAACTTTCTACAGCAATAAGAGAGAGGTGCTCACCTCAGCGCGTCTCCTGTCACAAGGGCGGAGGCCTAGCTAACACAAAGTTAGCATGTCTACCTCTCGGAACGCCACCGTTTCCTTTAAATTCCTAACGCTGACGGGGAACTTAAACATCACGCGATGCTTCGTGAACGTGTGACATCAGGAATATGCTGAGCAGCTTCGGGGACGACACGGTAAGCGGCACATCATTGTTGTATTTGCTTCTCTTCAAGGAACTCCAACATCTGTGACGTATTATTTTAATAAGATACATCTGCCGTCTCTTTATGGGAAAGACGATTAGCCTGGCTAAGCTACGGGAAGAGCAACAGAGATGTTTTTGGGTTGGGTAGGGAAGCAGTATTTATGCGAAAATATACATACATTATAACTGCATCCCGCATTCTGAACAACACCAGTAAGACAATGACAAGTTACGAATAGCACTGTCACGTTGGTGACTTCAGTGTTACTCTTCATTAGACAGGTGCCAACATATTAGAAAAGACTGTATCTTTTCCAAATGCGTCCATTATCATTATTACAATGTATTTAATAATACAGGTTTAGCTGACAAAGTGTTTATTTGAATGCTGACCATTAATATGATGTCTTTGCAACTGATTAAGTCCATTACAAAAATGGCATTCGTGTGGTATTAAATTGCATAGCAGAAAGTTGTCAGTTTAATTACTAACAATAAATTATGCCGTTAGTTAACTGGGGTAATTAACTGTGGTAATACATTAACATAAATCTATTAATCATCTGTATTACTACAGTCTTTAGTGAGTTTAATTAAGCTCACATAAACCACATATAAGTGTTTATACTAATAAAACTGCACTTTCATAGCGTAAATATTTTGGAAAACAAGCAAAAAGTATTTATTTGACTTGTTAAAATGTATTGCAGTTCAGGCAGTGGACTTCTTGTAAGTAAACAAAAGAAATATTCACATCTGCACAGCACTGATCTTAAAAAGCAGTGGATTTTGGGATACCTTCAGAAATGGCACGACAAATGGGCGCAGGGGGAAGTTTGTGGCCTCCTGTAGTTTGGAATGAAATTCCTCTATGGTCAAAGTAGAGTTCTGAAAAAGAGTAAGAGTGACACTGAGAATAAATATGTACAACACTGGGTAAGGTGATTACTGGGCCGAAGAGCCACCGTTCACACTGGAATTCCTATTAACAAGTGATCGCCAGCCTGCCACAGATTATGACCAATATCTGTGACCAGACATTTCACCAAGGAAACAATAATCCTTCTGGAATCTCCCAAATCCTTACATGAATCCAAACAATGTTTAAATCACCAGTCACGTCCTTTTATCACCTTCAGTTCATTTTTCAGATTAAAACATTCACAAACTTTCAAAGACGGCCGGCTAAATATACATGCAAGCGGGTCGGCAGATCTAATACAATAAATAAATCATTAGCTATACAGCTAAAATCTGCAGCCACATCCAAGGACTGTGTGTTTTTTTCCTTTGCTCTTACATCTGTTCATCCAGATTGCACTGGCATCTTGTGATAGTCAGACAGCCTCCTGAGCTTTGGTTTGGCTCTGCCCATGTTGATTACTTACTTTAACAAGGAGAATTAAATAGTGAAAAGTAAATGAGATGGAAGAGGGACAAAAACTGAGGCAGGACTTACACAGAGTCGACGTTAAATGACAATCCCACAATTAGCTAGCAAGGGGATACTCATGTGCATTAACGTGTCGGGGCTCAGGCTCGCACTCACCACAAGGCCCAGCACCAACGTGCGGACCTTCTCGCCGATCTCTGGGGAGATGTCACTGCCGAACTGCTGCAGCGTTATCAGGAAGCGCTTCAGTTTGCTGAGCTGCCGCGCGCCGCACGCCAACGGGAGCTGCAGGCTGCCCGACGCGGACGAGGAGGAGGAGGAAGGGGAAGACGAGGAGGAGGATGAGGAAGAGGAAGGTCTAGTGGTGAAGCCGCCCAGCGGAGAGGGGACTCCGTTCGACGTGGTGGGGGAGTGGCCGCTGCCATCGGTTACTGTGGAGAATTGTAAAAGTGCTACTTAGCTAACGAGTTTATTTTCAGTATGCTAACGTTAATTATTCATAACAGGAAGTAAACTGGTAAGTTTTACAACTTGGTTACATGGCCTCACGAGCTTGTCTTACGCTCACGTGACGGGGGCGTTAATGAGCTGGTCCTGGGGGCCGCTTGTGCTGTCGGAGGCGGTGGCATTGTGGGCGGAGTCACCCTGGGCTGAGTCTTCACGTCGGCAGGTGAGTCTGGCATGATGAAGGGCTTCTTAGCACAACCTGGACAGACCGGCAGAGATATCAACCGTTTAACATTAATTACCTGCACTGACCTGGTTTCCGCACAGCCAGACGGAAGAACCAGCCAGAACCGTCAAGCCACATCCTCATCTGGCCAGGACACGTGTCACACGGTGCTCTCCAAAGACACACCTGACTTCGAGTCAGACACAGCGTTCAAGACGAAAGACTAACAAGTCCCCGAACTCAAAGAGGGATCTTGGGGTGAGGCGGCACCGTCAGGAGCCCAGGACAGAGCGGGGCTCATTAGCGAAGCCGCTGCACCATCCCACCATCCCCGCGTACAACCCCTGCAGAACACGCAGATGCTGCCCTCCTCCTGAAAACGACGGGTTACCAGTCCCCCCCACCCCAGCGCAGGAGTGGCTGTAAACAAGTCCATATCTCAGAGAGCTATGCCGTCAATACACAACTGTTCAGGGACACACTGTAACGAGTCCCCAAACGACTGTGGAGCCGGCATGCTGAGCTCTGGCCACTGGGCTGGAGAGGATTTCTGTCTCAGGTTTCTTTAGCAGACCACGTCCACAGCGATGCTACTGCTCCCTTCAGCATCCGGCAACCCGCTACACATCACCTCATATACACATCACCTTTTATATTACATGAGGCTGGCTGTATGTGGTACCTGAAACCGGTGAAAAGAAACTATCTGCTGTTTGCATTTTCAACTGAACTCTAACCAAGTCAAGTGATGTTCAGATTGTCTTAAATAACAATAAAGACACATGTCAAGAGAGAGCAACCTTCTTACCCAAAAAAATGCTTTTTGAAGAGCGAGGGGTGTCTGCTGGACCGAATCCAAATACAACCGAATCGGATGTGAGGCGACATAATAACACAGTCAGTTCTGAAGGAGAGTAAGAGCTCAGCTCTTCTTATCAGGACAGTTGGGGCATCAGCGAAAAATAAGGTGCAAATCAGGGCATTTTGACAAATAAAGTGATAAAACACAAGAGCAGTTAATGTATCTGAAAAGTCTCACTCAAAAGCTCATCATCTGACTCCATTTCCTTTGGCTTCCGTGGGGGGGGGGGGGGGGGGGCAATAGCGTACATTAAGTTACAGATCAGCTTGTTACAGATTTCAGCTGTTCCGCTCCAAGGTCTCGTCTCCCCCATACTGCACACCACGTGGGAAGACTCTGTGACAGTGAGCGCCGGAAAGCAAAACCTCGTGTGCTTCAAGTGGAAGGAAGAAGTTTCCATAAAATAACGCTCCTAAAATGTTGTATAAACATTTTAATTTGCAAAATAATGTCCAAGAGAATTTTTCACAAGGCCAATTATTCCCAGATGGAAAGCAAAGGAATGTCTCCTTGTCTCTGTATTCCAAATATGCACTGCATCTGTGGAAGACTGGAAGGTCACTGCAAAGGGGCCACATCATTCACATTTCATGGTGGACAGGGATGATGCTTCCAGTTCCCAGAGCTTATCTCTGATCCTCCTTGTTATCCAGAATCTTGAAAAGAATATCCAATATGTCCGATTGGACTAACTGGGGTCTGAAATGTCACACAGTTGTTCCAAAGCTTTGCCTCATTGTTCCATAGTTTCTGTGATCAGACCTTACCAAAGGTCTGGCAAAAATCTATAGCTAAAAATTAAATCACTGTAGAGGTTTGCAGTTCCAGTACTTTATTACAGAAAAGCTAAGCTCAAGATATAATCTGTCTCTTAGCTACAAGAAACCAGAACATCTCAGTTTATGTTCCTTACTAGTAGGTCATATGTTTCTGGAGAGCTACTAGTATAAATCCAGTAAGTTTTCTACTCTACCAGGCTCCTGATGAGCCATGAGCCGCACCTGTTAGACCTGCTTCTAGCATAAACTAGATCTGTTCAGCTGGACAAAACCTACAACCTGGAAGATGCTGGACCCCCCCCCCCCCCCCAGGTCCACTGGGTGACCTGAACTACTGGCTGATGTCAGACGTGCGTTACAGACCCAGAAATTAGAAGAGCAGGGTGGGGGAACGAGTGCACCTACAGTTTGGGATTTAAATTCCAGGGAAGCAAGAGGAACCTGCTCTTTTGTCATGAAAGTCGGCACTAACATATTCATTAAGGCGCTAATATGCGGCGGAATCCTCGGCACCAGATGGAGCAGCAGGCAGTCCGCATCCCCGACCCCCCCGGCTTGTCAGGAAGATGTAATTAATGTCACTTCCTCCCCCAGTTCCATTGTATTTCCTCCGCTTCCCCCCCTCCTCAGAATTCGCCGGGCCCGGCACGTGGGCTGTGCGTGTCTCTGGGCCCCGTGAACACTGGATGGGTCCCCAGGCGAGGCCGCGGGTCCCGGACCGGGACGGCCTCCCCGCTGCCAGGTGGCACGCAGTCTTCCGTCTCGTCGGGAGAGCAAGGGCTCGACGACTCATCAGCCCGGGGGTCTCAGAGGGCCCTCCAGCTGCTCCGGGTAACAAGCCGCCGCACTGCTGAATATTACACCTCTGCTGAAAACATGTCATTACGCCATCGCGCCGGCCGCTGAAGCGAGTCGGGGATGTAAACCAAGCAGGACACGGAGATGGAGAGAAAACTCCACTGACCACACGGCCATCGATATCAGCTGGATGGTATTATTTTTAAGAATTTCCCTGTGGGATCAAAAATGTCATCCAATGTAAAGTAATTTCGTCCAGCCCCCTTTGAAAGTCACATGTTCGCACGTTTGAGGGCCACAGTATAAGAGGGAACGCTGGCACTCACTTCTGTTGGCACGATATTCCCCCCCCCCCAGATTGGCGAATTTCACCGACAGCACGTAACATGTAATGAAGAATGAAAGTATGTATTGTCAGGTCAGGACACCTGGATGTGTGTCATGTGTCTGTTTGGGGGCCATTTTTCAGGTAACCACAAAGATCTGTGAATGCAATCAAAAAACTAAAAATGCCAAATGTCTGGTATTTTGTTTGGCTACTTATGGTTAAGGTTAGGGTTTGGTTAGTTAAGGTTAGGGTTGGGTAGGGGTTAAGGTCGCCATGTTGGGATTGGAGTTTTCCCCACAGAAATGAATGGAGAGTCCCCACAAAGATATAATTACAAACCTGTGTGTGTGTATGTGTGTGTGTGTGTGTAAAGGAAGTACAAAATTACAATGTACAATATGTAATCAATTTTATTACCTCCCCCCACCCCAGTCAGGGACGTAGGATCCCCAGTATTTAATTTGGCTTAATTCATCAATAAAAAGACCTTTTTACTTTTAAATTATTAAGTTGAGTCCCCCCCCCCCCCACCATTTTAAAGTCTCTCATACGCCGTTGCTAGGCGACAGTGTACGGCCACGGTAAAAGAGGGAACGGTTACACTTCTGAAATTTGGCCGATCCATCTGTTGGCGCAATATACCCCCTCCCCCGGAACGGCGAATTTTACCGACAGCACTCCTGCCCCCACCTCAGTTATTCCCCCGAGGTTCGGGAACAGTTCATTCTTATGGAAATGAAGCTGGGTAATGCCTATCTCATTTAAAGCAGCTGTGCTTCTGCAACCTCGGTGGCGATATTTGTCATTCCTGCCGGTGATGCCTCACCGCCGTCGGTGGCTGGAAGCTCCGCAGCGCTTCGGCTGAAGCCGCCGTCCCGCACGTCTCTGTCGGGGGGAAGAACCAGAGGCAGGTGCCGGACACAGCTGCTCGCGGCGCGGGACTCCAACGTGACGGAATGAAGCCAACAAACTTAAACCGAAGCACCTGCGCGATACTTTCACTGTCGTTTTACTATTGTGCACCACAACAATGTTTACCCACCTGGCCCGATACCTTTCGACAGGCAAAAAGATAACGGGAGCGTCCTCATTTAATATCGCGAGTTTACGCCGCTTGTCCTGTTGAGGGATTTATGCATGCATATGAATGCGTGTGTGTGTGTATGTGTGTATATGTGTGTTTTTGTATGTGAGTGTGTGTGTTTGTGTGTGTATGTGTGTTTGTATGTGAGTGTGTGTTTGTATGTGTGTATAGGTGTGTTTTTGTATGTGTGTGTGTTTGTATGTCAGTGTGTGTGTGTGTGTTTGCATGTGTGTTTGTGTGTGTGTGTTTGTATGTAAGTGTTTGTGTGTGTGTGTATATAATTGTGTGTGTGTTTTTGTGAGTATGTGTGTGAGTGTGTGCGTGTTTGTGTGTGTGTATGTGAGCGTGTGTTTGTGTGTGTGTATGTGTGTTTGTATGTGAGTGTGTGTGTGTATGTGAGTGTGTGTTTGTATGTGAGTGTGTGTGTGTTTGTGTGCATGTGTTTGCATGTGTGTGTGTGTGTGTGTTTGTATGTGTTTGTGAGTGTGTGTGTCTGTGTGTGTTTGTATGTTTGTTTGTGTGTGTGTTTGTATGTGAGTGTATGTGTGTTTGTGTGTGCTTGTATGTGTGTGTGTGTTTGTATGTGTGTGTGTTTATATGTCAGTGTGTGTGTGTTTGTATGTGTGTATATGTGTGTGTTTGTATGTGAGTGTGTTTGTGTGTGTGTATGTATATAATTGTGTGTGTGTTTTTGTGAGTATGTGTGTTTGTGTGTGAGTGTGTGTGTTTGTATGTGAGTGTGTGTATGTGTGTATATGTGTGTTTTTGTATGTGTGTGTGTGTTTGTATGTGAGTGTGTGTGTTTGTGTGCATGTGTTTGCATGTGTGTGTGTGTGTTTGTATGTGAGTGTGTTTGTGTGTGTGTATATGTGTGTTTTTGTATGTGTGTGTGTGTTTGTATGTGAGTGTGTGTGTTTGTGTGCATGTGTTTGCATGTGTGTGTGTGTGTTTGTATGTGAGTGTGTGTGTTTGTGTGCATGTGTTTGCATGTGTGTGTGTGTGTTTGTATGTGAGTGTGTTTGTGTGTGTGTATATGTGTGTTTTTGTATGTGTGTGTGTGTTTGTATGTGAGTGTGTGTGTTTGTGTGCATGTGTTTGCATGTGTGTGTGTGTGTTTGTATGTGAGTGTGTTTGTGTGTGTGTATGTATATAATTGTGTGTGTGTTTTTGTGAGTATGTGTGTTTGTGTGTGAGTGTGTGTGTTTGTATGTGAGTGTGTGTTTGTATGTGTGTATATGTGTGTTTTTGTATGTGTGTGTGTGTTTGTATGTGAGTGTGTGTGTTTGTGTGCATGTGTTTGCATGTGTGTGTGTGTTTGTATGTGAGTGTGTTTGTGTGTGTGTATGTATATAATTGTGTGTGTGTTTTTGTGAGTATGTGTGTTTGTGTGTGAGTGTTTGTGTGTGTATGTGAGTGTGTATGTGTTTGTAAGTGAGTGTGTGTGTTTGTATGTGAGTGTGTGTTTGTATGTGTGTTTTTGTATGTGTGTGTGTGTTTGTATGTGAGTGTGTGTGTTTGTGTGCATGTGTTTGCATGTGTGTATGTGTGCTTGTATGTGTGTGTGTTTGTATGTGTGTGTGTGTTTGTATGTGTGTGTGTTTGTATGTGTGTGTGTGTTTGTATGTGTCTGTGTGTTTGTATGTCAGTGTGTGTGTGTTTGTATGTGTGTATATGTGTGTTTTTGCATGTGTGTGTGTGTTTGTGTGTGAGTGTGTGCGTGTTTGTGTGTGTGTATGTGAGTGTGTGTGTGTTTGTATGTGAGTGTGTGTGTTTGTATGTGAGTGTGTGTTTGTATGTGTGTATATGCGAGTGTGTATGTGTGTGTTTGTATGTGTGTATGTGTGTGTCTGTGTTTGTATGTGAGTGTGTGTGCGTTTGTGTGTGTATGTGTGTTTGTATATGATTGTGTGTGTTTGTGAGTGTGTATGTGTGTTTGTATGTGTTTGTGTGTGTATTTGTGTGTGTGTGTTTGTATGTGTGTGTTTGTATGTGTGTTTGTATGTGAGTGTGTGTGTGTGTTTGTATGTGAGTGTGTGTGTTTGTATGTGTATATGTGTGTGTGTTTGTATGTGTGTGTGTGTTTGTGAGTGTATGTGTGTGTTTGTATGTGAGTGTGTGTGTGTTTGTATGTGTGTGTGTGCGTGTGTATGTGTGTGTGTGTTTGTATGTGAGTGTGTGTGTGTGTGTGTGTGTGTGTGTGTGTGTGTGTGTGTGTGACCTCCCTGCCTGCTTCTGGAGGAAGCAGAGGCTTCATTAGGCTGACACCGCGGGCAGGTGGGGGGCAGGCGAGGGGCAGGTGAGGGGCACAGATGGAGAGCCGGCGCTCAGTGCTGCCCTCAGAGTAGAGACGCGAAGGGTGACGGGGACGAGTTCGCACGCAAACACGCGCCCATCTGCCCCCCGGGTTGGAAACTGCGACAGGGGCTTTTATAGATATCCTCAGCGACACAAGCCTCCCCTCCCCATCCCAACTGACTGGTATGTTTCACAAAGCGCAGAAAGGATGAAAAGGAGGACATAAAGGGGAAAAAGAAGAAAGCTCACAGTTTAACGGAAGGTAGAGACTCAAAACGGGATGGAAGATTAGTCTAAAAAAAGTATGGGGACACAGCACGACAGAATATAACAGAGAATGAAGATGTAAAAAAAATCGTTTCCAGAAATGCACTTCCTGTGTATATGTATTCAGTGCTGAAAAAGGAACATTCACCATCTGTTTACCATTCCCCGAGCAGCGGAGAGCACACAGGAGGAAGTGTCGCGTTCGGGACAGGCTCGCTTCCTTTGTTGGCAGCTTATTCACATCAAATTAAGTCCCCCCATAAACTCTAATTTAATGGGGGGGATTTTTTTTTCACTTACGGTATTACTGCAGGCTATGGACTATGTAATAATTTCAGGGATTTCAATGCAGAATCAATTTCAGCAACATAGTTGTAACAAAGTGCAGCTAAATACACATGAATGTGGTTCAGATAATTGCTTTAAAATGAACGAGGCATTTTAAGCGTAAAATCCAACTGAATGAAAACCGAAATGTTTTGATCGCATTCGGGGAATCGCAAAATATGAAAACAAGACGTCAGATTATATTAAAAAAACAGGCAAAGTGGAATTTGAAAGCCGCGTCTCTCCATCCTCTGTCCCCTCACTTCCCCGAACTTCAATTCCATGGAAATAAAGCAGCAATCTGTGGCCTATAAGCTTCCTTCTCCTTACTCTGTTTGTTCGCCCTCTTTGTGAGAAGATACCATCTGAACACCCTTATCCTCACTGTCACTGGTGGGTTTACAAGGGACACATGTTCCTGTTCACCAAACATGGACACACCACTGCATTAATGACTGCATGTGTCTGATAGTCCAGGAAGAACCACTGGAACATTTATCTACATCAAGAGAGGAATGTCCCACTGGCCACCCTGACACCCCCTACGTACTGTCCCCTTGAAAAGAAAGGCTTATGTCCTTTCCTTGTTCTTTCTGCGGTGTGCTCCAAGAAATGTGAGTTGACTGGTGTTTTTTGAGTAGGCATGGGCAGATACCAGGGCTTCGCGGTGTAGAGTGATTTGGAAATGCAGCCTGCCATTTTCTCCCCATTTCCATGCTCTCTGGACCACAAAGGCCCTGATTTTTCGCACAGCTGGAAGCGATTATACAATTCCAGGATAAGGACTCATCCCTCATTCAGAGCGTCAAATGGAAAGTCAAAATATTTACTCACATCTCTTAACCGAGCCAAAAGCCACAGCCTCACCGCCGGTCGTTAAAAGCGAATGCTAAATGAAAGCATGTTAGAAACGCGAAAGAGTAACGCGATGGTGGCGGGACCCTGACCCTAGAGCGACGACTCCAGCCCAGAAAACTGCTTTGTAGGTGGGAATGGGAACAGTCCAGCTCTCAAGTCACCCTACTGAAAGAAACACCATCGACTATGACCTGCAGTCAGTCCCCAGTCTTGAGGTCAGAGCATCCTAGACAGCTGCGGAAATATGTCACTTTTATAACAAGAATGACACATGAATATAGCTTCTTAAAACATACCTGCCGTTTGATTCATGGTGACTATTACAGTCATTCATGCCATTGACACCAGGAGCACAAGTCCGGGGCTGGGAGGGATGTGTGCATCCCCAACATTTCACCTGACTTCTTTCATTCCCCCAATAAATTAACCTACATATTTACACTATGAAGTAACATCAAACTCTCTCTTACGCTGTAGCTTGACTCTAAATGGTGAGAAATTATTTTCCTGCTATCAACAAACACTGCTGGCTGTCTGGAAACAAACGTAGAAATTTTGGTCATTTGAGGATCTGAAGCAGGACTGAAGATGGCAGCAAGCCAGTGGATCACCACGGATGTCACTGAAGCTACAAACTCTCAGGCAGACAGGTACCCAAACTCTTATTGGCCTCTCAAGTGGTGTATGTCAATATCAGTAGTAGGCCTACTGTACAATAATTAATTTTGCTCTGACCTACCTTGGGGAGCACACTAATCTGCAGTTGTTTCCATGACGACATGGACCTCATTCTCATTGCGACGTCTGCAGTACTGTCAGGCATCTTGTAAGCGTACACATGCAACATGCAATGTGCAAGCATGCGCAGAGTGCAAGATGTTTGTCAAAAAACCAGCAGCCAGCCCTTGTTGCCACCCTCATTGACGGATTAAGGAAATCCTTTCTAGCCCCTTAGTTTACATAGACATCTGTTGTTATGGGATTTAACTCAAGGGATTGTTTAATGTATTTGCAGGCTTGCTGTACATTAAATGTCACATAATACAAGAGGTTACTAGTTCACAAACCTTTATAGTGCTGTGTAGATCCTACACACGCAACAACATAAAAAATTATCAAGTATTATTCCGACATTTTTTTTTGTGCACTTATGCAACACGTTGTGCACACTGTTGTATTCTGTCTTAACTGTCTGCTATCGAATTGTGCTGTGAGACAAAAATCTGCAATGAGATCCATCCATCCATCTTCTAAACGCTAATCTCAGTCTGGGTTTCATGTGAGATACATTCATTATCAAACAGGAAAATGATCAGGTTTGAGTCATGTTATGTATTTAATATCACTGTAAAAATGCAAATGTCAGCTTCAGTAAGACATACATGTTCACCAAAGATGATATTTGCGTAGCTACTTTTTGTTCACCGAGCTTGTCTTATACCTTGGCTATTTTCCTCCATCTTAAACACATTAACATTTTCAGGGATCCATCCAGGCTGCTTGCAGGTGTAGGTCGGCAGTGTGACTCACTGCGTCATGCTGCTACTCTGCCGAAGTAAATATCAGTGTTGCTGAAAACCTCCAAAAGCAAATTACAGTGAGTGATAGTAAAGATGTGTTTGTACTGTCATTATCACGCAGTGGGTGACATCATAGTGAGGAGAACGTGGCTGATGGGATACATGGAGGAACAGCACACGTCGAGGTCATGGTGTCTGTGAGACGTCATATATGGGTGATGACCTGGGAGCAGAAATACCCCCCCAAACTTCTGACACAAATGTAGTTTACTTAACAATGTACATAGCTCTTAGTCATCTTCTCTGGGGAGTGAGAACATCGCTGACACATGACACGTGCTAGGAAAGCATGAAGAAGTGGAATTCTGTCAGGGTATGGAGTATATAAACCAAGCCGTCGATTCATGCAAAGTTGTAAGACAGACATATCCTGCACTCTGAATGGTATGGTTTTGGCAGACATACCTGTAAGCGAAATACTCCTTAATCATAACGGGGAGTAATGAGGGTCTCTTAGTCAGAAGACCCTGCCTTATACATGTAACTGAACAGAACCGTATACTCTGAGGCAGAAGAGAGAAACCAATGGACAAGTGGAACAATGAGGCATCACATATATGACTATATTATAACACTTTCTCAGGCATGGGGGTTCAGGACTGTGTGGTCATGTGACAGCCCACTGCTTTCTGGCAAGACTCACTGCAGCCACAACTGGTGATTCCTGAAAACAGATGCAGTGCTGATATATCCATAAATAAACTGCCCAAACCTCTAAAAGAGTCACAACCCCCCCCCCCCAAAAAAACTCTGAAATACCAAGAAATGATCAAAAATTCCCACAGAATCTGATTAAATGAATATAGTTACAGTGCATTGTAAGTTATATCTACAGATGTGCTGTCTAACAGAGGTCTGGTTGTCTGTGTTCAATTACTGATTATGTGGCAGTATTTTTGTAGCAAACGCATAACAATCTCATTTAAAATGACTAAATAAGGTTATATTTCCCTTTCAATGACACAGTCAAGAGCTGCGGAGGAACAAGATTCACTTCTACAGGGTAGCTGAGGTCTCCACAGCTGAAAAGCACCCAATGAACAAGCCTGAAAAGGCCCTAGAAGCAGCCATCCAATCAGGTTTGGGGTCCTGGCCCAATGAAACACCCACCTGGCTGAAGCTGATTGGAAAACGAAGCCTGTATAGTTGCAGGATCTTGAGTGAGAGGCCTGCCATTGGTACGAATGTTGAAAGCTACAAGGTTACCTCGGAGACATATGACTGGATTTCATTAATAGCCGTTCACTATTGTTCCAGGAACAATCTAAGCTACGGCAAAACTAATTTACACATGACAATCAACTATAAATATCGCTATCTCCATCAATAATTACGTTGACGAGTTTACTGCAGCAGAGTCAAACAGCTCAGAGTGATAAAAGCAAAACATTTGACTTGCATGTGTCAGTAAATGATGAACATTGACTTTATACTCCAAAAATCCACAGAAATGTTTACCACACACGCAATTGTTAGTGGAAGAACTGGACTTCATTTTGGTCGGGCAAAATTCCAGTCTATTCAATTCAAGTATATCATGTAGCTATTAAATTGTGATTATTATGATTATCGACCTCACCAGGCCGTTCACCAGCTGGATACGGTTACAATAACAGATTACATGGTCTTGAAAGGCTAATCAAACTAATCAAAACGAGAATTATAATAATTCAGGAGTCACACATTAAATTCTCAGCAGTCAGGCTATTTAGACCAGTGAGGTACATTTCCATGTTAGTTAAAATGTGCGTAAATTTATGATGGACATAATATTAATAAACAATCATTATAATAAAGAACCTTATGGTTAGACTGCCCAAGTTTGGATCAGTTGTTGTTGGGGGCCTTAGCCAATGAGAAATGTCTTAACTGCCCGGCCAACATCTGTATTGTACTTGGCTGAAAAGCATCCAGCGTTGCCAACCAAGAATGTTTCCCACGAGAGGAGTTAAAGGAAAATATTCCCCTAGCTCAGTCCCTTCTCTTGTTTTTCAGAGCTCATATGAAAAATTAATGCGCAGAAGACATCAATAATGACCCCCAATGGGTCCCTTCTCTTTCTACAACGGAAGGGAGAAAACAAAATAGGAGACAAAACGGATAGGCACCGTAATGAAATTATTTTGACATAGACATTACTGGGGTTTCTCGGAAAAATGGTGAAAAAGTTACCATCAAAAAGAAAGCAGAGAATTAAAAGTTAGAAATAAACTACGGATTTACGAAGAGTGCTGTCTATTATCTCTATTCGCGTGAAAGACACTTACGCTTTAATTGCATTATTGAAATTTCCGATTCTATTTGCAATCAGTAGGACGTCCTACTTCTCATTCTAAAACAAAAAAAAATTTACATAATTCCAAGAATAATAAAATAATGTTATTCTTAAATGTCGCTGTAGTGTTTTAAAGTTTAGAGGGTAGATGGTGTTTTCATACAAACTGAAGTGGCAATGATTTTTAAGTCGTCGTAGCCAGAAACGTTGCAGGTTCGCACTGTCTAGGCATAAACATCACGCGCAAATACGCGAAGAACCTAAAACTATTATTTTCTAAATATTGTCTGCCACTTGGCGGAAAACAGTCTTAGAAATTTCGAAAGCATATTTTCTATAAATCTAAAGATAGACCAGACTTGTAACCTCCATAACTGTACAGAAAATCACAGCTATCGGACTTCAGACATTATTTACAAAAAAGGCGTACATACACATTGCCAAATAGCCTAGGCTATATATACATTGCACAGAAACGCAAATAGCATGTTTTAGAAAAATTCCCTTTCAATAATGATAAAAGATCAAATTACACACACTTACCCAGAAGACTGTTAGTAATTCCCAAAGATCCGTATTCAGTTATGTCCCTTGATAATCTCCATTATTAGATTACGGCCGTAGTTTCCGTAGTTTTTTACAGTTCAGACAAATCCGAGCCTCCAGGACGGCGAGTACAGTGTATCTCAGGGACGAAGAGAAGGAAACTTGCAGAATAACAGAGGCATGCCTTTATTCGGGGAATATTGTATGTATTATATAACTCCCGTCTGTCTCCCTGCGCGATTTCATAAATATTTGAAATACGCAAAAGTATTTCTTGCAGAAAAAACTATTGTGATCGCAATACAGTTTGATTGTTATACTGAGAAGCATCCAAAATTTAATTTCTAGGAAGGCGAGAGGCGTCCCGGCGCCAGCAGGGCGAACTCCGTCAGGTATCCCGCTCGATGGGCGTGTCGGCCGGTGGGCGGAGTCGCGGGTGGCGGCTGCTCGCCGTCTGTTTACGCGACAAAGCGCACGAAATGCTGCAGATGAAAACTAGCCCGAGTGACCCCTGATAAAAGGGCTTACATTGCACATTACATTTTTTTTCTTCTAGAAATAACTAGGATCTTGTTCTTCGCATCACCTAGACGTCAAATGGTATCACCTAATTGTTACGATATACTTACTATCGTAATTTTCTTCAGTGTTCCGACCATATTCTGACTGTATTAATATATAGGCCTAATGCCAAAAATCTTATCATCGTATTATATTCGTATTATGTTATGAGCCTACCAATTCACCCTCCAGTCTTCCATTCCTCTTAAACCGAAGGCTTATTACTTATTAGCAATAAAACTTGTTCTCGATTACATGTACAATCTCTATTTGTGTTCTCGTTTTGATTGCTACTTCATGGTAATATTGCCTTTATCAGTTTACTATACCCCGATGACGACATTTAACGCGTTTTATGACTATGAGGGATTTTACGTAACGCGGCGGCATGCGGTGCGCTCTCTCGATCCAAATCGGCGACTCGGTCACATGCCCTCAGCTCAAGCGGTTGTGCATCAGCCAGCGCATGGAGGGAAAAGGCAGCTTCTCCAACGTGCTACTTTGTACGCTTTCACCAGACAGATGGAGGGCTGCACGTTAAATGAACCAAAAAAGCTGAAACTCGTTTAAGTGAGAGTATTCTCATTCTGAGTTACAGACTGAAAAACTGTTATTAGCATCACGGAAAGGCTTATAGTCTTATAATATTACATTTTTATATTACAAGGGTTAAATTGTAAACAAATGTGATGTGCCATATTTAATATGCGGTTCTTGCTTTGTTTTGTTGTGTGAACATATAGGCTTACTCAGTTTCGGATTGAAATGACTTCTTTTATGCAGGTTTCCATTACTAGCCTGAACTACCAGGTTACTAGATGTGTAATTTTATTACAATTAAAAGCATCTGAGTGTTATAAGCAACTGCATCAGATACTACACATTTGCGCCGCTCCCGCTTGCACCGCCGATGTTTCCTAGGCGTGCAGTAACCATTGTTAATGTGTGTGTCGGAACAGCTTTCTCGAATGAAGCCTCCCTCATTTGTCGTCAGTCGACCTACATTTCTGTATTTCTGGCCTTAAAAAAACGATATGAAGTCAGACAGGCTGGGAACTTTGAAGGTCACAGCATTTGGCTATATCGCCTCTCCTCATTCATCGAGAGAAGCCCGAACTTCCTAAATCATTTACCAGATGGCGTGGCGCGCCGGTTTAAACACCTGATATGAAGCCATCTGTCATGTGATATCTATGACTGATAATGGCCTGACAGCACATGCGATGGCTTGGATCCAGAAGTCAGTCCCGTTCTCCCCTGATAGGACTGGCAGCCCTCCAGTGGACCATGGAACAGGTGGAGGCAGGGAGAATATGAATAACTGACCATGTGCTACAACAGCTCGCAGCTTCACTTGAATGCTAATGACGAGGTAACTGTTTCAGTCCTCTGCTTGGAAATAAAAGAGGCAGATAAGAGATACGTGTCTGAGTTGATATAAAGACCTGCAAAACGGGAAATGTAATATTTAAAATCGGTGCACTTAAATGAAAGGAAAACGTAACGTTTGCCAGAGAAATTGGAAGATGGAATATTATGAAACAACAGGATCAGAATGATGTGCAGGAATGATTGTTAAGAATAATGGTAGTATAAATATTTTGTTCTCTGGCTACAATGGAATATAATCCTGCAATCATGTCCAGAATAAATAGCTGGATAGGGGATGGACACAGAATACAGGCAAGGCTGCATGAACACATAGACATTGTACAACATACTACAGGTGTCACGTTCCTTTGGAGAAAGACGTTGCTCTAGGCTTTGTTTTTATATAAAGTGCCTTATATTTGATATATTTACACCGTGTACCAAATGCTTATTTGATTACCTGTGTTATTTACTGTTTAAGCCTGTTATGTAAACAGGTTCCTATTTCTCCTCTGATAATTCTGCCTTCCTGTTGGACAGTTAACTATACCTGCCTTCTGTAATCAAATCTTAAAAACGTGAGAATAACCACAGGAAATTGCTTGGACAGTTAGATGAGTCAGTGAAAACAGGCATTTAGATTCACCTTCTTTTTTTAATAAATAAGTCGCGTGGCGGTTGGACCCATCTTGACAAATATGATTCTCCTATAAATAATTCACGTTTTAAATGTTATAGTATTTTAATGCATGTATACACTAGTAAATCCCTGTACAATACTTTGGCTATATATGCATATATGGTATTGTGCAAACGTCTCAGGCATCCTAGGAAAACGATGCTCAAACGATCTCCATGTTGGTGTAAAACTATGATGTCATGCCTGCCGAAGTGCGTCAGCTTAGCCACTTCAGAACCTCACCTGAAGTCCCCCCACCATCCACAACACCCTCCAATGCACACACGTGCTTTTTGATTCGCCCAGTACCCCATCTAATATAGTTAATCAATACTTCACTGACTTTCTTAAACTAATTAAATTGAGTAATTAATTGAGCGGGATGTGAAATGTAAGGCATGCATGGAAGGGCTGGGGTGCCCCTGAGGAGAGGCTTGGGAACTGAAGCAGCGTCCATCTAACCGTCCAAAAAGATATCAGGAACTTTTTGGAGAATGGAGGAAATTCTTGTTATTTTTTGTTGTGTCGCTCCTCATTTTCGTATGATTTAATGTTAAATTGTATTTTTTGTTCTAAGCACATATACACTTACTGCTTAGATAAAGAGCTTTAAATATTTCCTTATTTACTGCCTAAGACTTTTGCACAGTACTGTATATACACACACACACACATATATGTTGAGGTACAGGAAGCAGTTTCATGAGGTAGTTATGACAACAGAAAAGCTCGTTGTTAAATCCTTGGCCTCCTATCAGATACAGTTCTCCCAGTTTCATGTCTCCTGAAGGAAGGAGGCGGAATCACAAGAGATAATTTTGTCATGCTGTCTGACACCTAGAACAGTTAAGGCGAACTTTTAGATAGCCGCAGCATGGTACGCTTGAACATGTCTCCTACATTTACCATTCTGTAGCATGTTATCTTTAGGAAGTAAATTAAAATTAAAGGAGGCCAACAAACTATCGGTACAAGAATTCTTAATGGCACTTTGCTTTGGTGTATAGATCCAGTCCACTGCAGTAGATGTGCTCTGACATCCTAGTAGCAAGTGTTCGTCATGAAGTTCTTAACTGAAAATAACTAGGTTTGCCGCAACCTTGGTGTGGGCCCGGTTTCCGTGCTGACGGTGCATGTTTGTTGATGCCGCCATATGGGTCGGGGAGAGTGGTCTCTAATGGGCGGCCTATGTGGGCGCGAGCAGCCCAGCGCTGCCCGTGGCGTCCTCACACAAACACGCGCAGCCCTTCCTCCTGTCCAGCCAGATGGCGGCTCTATCTGTTGCCAAGGAAGCAGAGAATTAAAGGTTACGCCCACCAGATCTGACAGGCCGCCAGTCTCAGCTGGTGCAGAATCTTTGGAGCACCTGCTTACTGGGCAACGGACATCGGGCTCGATTGTGCAGAAGGAGCCCAACGCTGCCCCACTATCGGTACACCAGTCCGTGTGCAGAAATATATACGCAGACATATGCTGGCTGCATCATGCCATGTGACAGGCAGGGTGTAAAGGAAGAGATGGGCTCGGCGTGCCCCGAACTCGCGGCTTCCAGGTGGCTGTGGCGGGAGCTGTTAATCCCGGGGAGCCAGCCGCAAATGATTTGTCAAACAAAATCACTTAGACGACTTTTACTGTTAAAACAAAATATGATCGCATTTCAGAAGAACAAACAGCTTGTCTTCGGGGCGCGCTGGCCGCCAGGCTCTACAGACGCCGTAATTGGCTGCGGAACTGGGAGCCGCAGCTGAGACGGAATAACAGGGGAGAAAGTTTCATTTTATCAGTTTTTCAAAGCAGCCGGAATGACACACAAGGGCCCAAATGGCAGTCATTCTGCAATGTAATTGGTTTCATCTTAAGAGGGAGTGAGATAAACACTGTTCCTTAATGAGTGAAGGCATCACTCGTTCGTGTTGAGCTGCTTGGTGAACCCTCCCTATGAACAGCTGCAGTCCAGCACAGCAGAGGATAGTCACCTGGGTGTTAGAGGTTGGGACGACCTTCTGGGTTAAATGCCGTGTACTTTTTCTAACGTTTTACCTTTGATGTGTGGTGATTCTCCACATCCTGGCATACGAGGTGATGGTTTCACTTCTGCTTTTTCATGATGCGATAGCGATTCCCATTCAGTAATCAGCTTTGAGGTGTGACCTGTTCCCAGGCCAGTGAAATGCTGTACGAACGTCCACTGCTGCTGGGATGGCAGCGTCTACGCAGCCTCACTTCCAGCCTCTGTGGCATTTGTGAGCGAAAACATCTCATACAGTGTTTAAGAACAAATAGTATGCTGGGGTTTTTTTAAACAAATAAACAAAAAAAATCATTTATTTGAATTTTTAGTAATGCTTTATATTAAGTGCACCTTCATAATGCATTCATAGAACATTCATAAGCAGCATGCATGTACACCTTAACATCCTAACATCCCTGAACAGCTTTAATTCACATTAATAACAAACATTACATGATTATACAATTATAATGTTTGTCATTAAAATATATTACAGCTGTTAAGGAATGTTAGGATGTAAAGGTGTACATACCTGATGTTTATGAATGTTTTATGAATACGTAATGAATACATTATGAAGGTGTACTGAATGGTTTATGAATGCAATATAAAAGCATTATGAAGCTGCAGTTAATGTAAAGCGTTACTGAATTTTCAATAACTGGTACTTCATTTGTTACATTAATTGTTTATTTACTTTCTCAGTGAATTTATTTTATTTATGTATTTGTTTGTTTGTTTGTTTATTTTGTGTTTGTTTAAACATTTATATCATATTCATATTTGACTTTCCACTAACCCTATGTCATGGAAACCTGTATTTGCAAAACTCCAAATGTTTCAAACCTTAAAACTAATTTTGTAACATTACGGTTTTATGCAAAACATTATTTTGAATTTCTCTTGAAATTCTGAATAAGGTCACAGCAGTGACTAACCTGTGACAATCCAGATGTCATCACCTCCAATCAGGAGCCGCGATGCATTACATGCAGTATGTCCTGGTTGCCCTGTTGACATTGGCTGAAACACAGGTGGTGTCAGAATATTTTTCTACACCTTACAAGTTTTTTTTTCTAGTCAGCTACCCCCCCCCTCCCCACCCCATAAGCAGACATTTGTTCCAATCGAAGACAAGTAATCTACTACACTGATCGGTGACCACAGCAATCACCTTTTCCTTTTTACTCAGTTTATTTATTACAGCACAGTGTTTTATATTTTGGCCAATGTTTTGTATTTGCATAGTCTATCATCTGACATACAGCTGATATGAAACACAGTATCATACCTGGAACATCTCCTCTTGTGGCCCAGGAAGTATCAAAGCAAAACTAGCATGTACCCTTATGTAGTCGGCCGCTGGGCCTTTTAAAACGTGTCGCATGACGTCATGCAGGGGACTTAACCTGATTGGAGAAACAGCTCATTCCTCTTTATAGCCAATGAGAAACGCCCCTGAGCCCACTATGTGCCAGGGAGGTGGCTAACCAGTCGTTTGCCAGCCCACTTAATTCCTCTCCAGCCAACACAATGACAATTACCTTTAGCTAGTATAGTAATTAGCATCACAGAAAAGGGCATTTTGTTATGTGACGTGATGATCTTCTGTTTCCATCTTCCAAAACAGGGTCTAAACCATAGCTGGGCTCCGAATTGTTGATGATGCTTTTTCATTGTAGTCAGACTCAAACAGCACATTAGTCTTTGCCAAAGAAACAGGAACTTTTTTCATTGCTTTGGAAGGTGGCCCAAAATGTGCCTTTGGCAGATGTTTCAGCAGAAGGTGTTTGCAAGCTGTTCGTTAATGTACCACCATACGAGTCACAGTATGACCACCACAATAACCAATAAGTAACACTATCAGTGCACGGAGGACCGTGCCAAATCCACCGTCTGTTTTTGGGATATTAAACTTTCCGGAACAGGATGCACAGAAAGACCACGGTTTGTGCAGGGAGGGAATGAAGGAGAGGTGATGGATAGATTACTGCAGTACTTAGCAGCAGAAGTTGCAGGTCGCTAAATTGTTGGCTCAAACAATAGGGATCTCATCCTAGTGAAATCACTGAAAAGAGCAAATAAAATGTCCAGAGGTCATGTATAGACAAATAAGAGGATTTTTTGCTGTGTTGATAGATGATTTGCTGTGACATTTATGTCACATTCAGAACATACATGTATCTCACTGAACTGTGCTCTGCCACATGTTTGAACCTCACGCCTCTCTCAGGTTTGTCATGATTTCAGATTTGACATCTGTGTCAGGCACCAAAAAATGGAAACAATTTATATGGTACTCCAGCATTTACGGTCTTTCACCACAGCAGACTTACTTCACACGAGAGACACATTTTTACAAAACAAACAATAATAACCCTATGCTTTTTCGTGGGGGAAATATATTTGCATCAAATGCTCAGCATACTGCATGAAAACAAACATGAAAACGCCTGTTGTCAAAGCAAGATGCCATTTAAACATTATTTATTTACTTGTTTGTCTGTGGGAATGAAAGCAATGGGTCTGTTTTCCCTCCACACATTTTTTTTTTTGCAAACAGGTACAAAAATAATAAGCTATTAAAATTCAGGTAATGCGTTCGTAGTTCTGCGGTCTAGTCGGGAGATGTGATTTGTTGGCAATAGCGAATCGGGGGCTGCCATCTGCTCACCCCACAGCAGGGCGGCGCCCTCCATCTGCTGCGCTTTTCTCCTCCGGCGCTCCGGTGGCACCGGCTCAGATGATGAGGAAGTTGGACTCGTGCTCCTGATATGTCACTCGCCACCAGGCCAGCTGTAGCGTCCCTCCCTCTGAGACGCCCGCACCCCCCACCTCACCCGCACCAGTCACTTTCGATTACCTGCATCTATCCATCGCCTCCTGCGTGACCCTTGCACACTCTTACTCTGAAAAGCAGGTTGCAGGTTTTTCATTGCAGGGTTTGCCGCCACCCCCCCCCCCATCCCGAATTAGTGGCAGGTGTGAATTAGCAAATCCAAACACATTTGGTTTGTCCTCTCGGAGATGTATGCGGCCCTGAGGCTTGGAAGGTGGAGAGAATCGCGCTGGGGGGATCGGTGGCATAAGATCATGCGGTGCAACACGCTCCCTGTTCGCCGGCGCATGTTTACACAAGCGGGAAACGGCCGTAATGGGACAACGGAGACTTTCAGCGGCAAATAAAACTGCTGCATTTCACAGTGAATCCAGGGGCTTTATTGTCATGCCGCCCTTATACAGGTGTACAGTGGTGCCAGACAACGGCCCCCCAGAACCGCTATGCGACACGTGGACAATGAGCATCAAAATATATATACAGACTGTCATACCCACATATATATATCAAGTATATTGTTATATATAGTTATATATTGAGATGATAAGGGTGAGGTCTCTGTCATAACTCATTAGGTAGCAGAGTTGCCTCAAAACATATATTACAAGTCCCCACGATGTGTAAAATGTGTTATTTTGAGGTTGTGGGGGTCTTTGTTTTTTGGTCCCCGATGGGGAAACTCAATTTTATGAAAATTTGTGACTTTAATCAAAAAACCAAAACAGCCAAAAGTGTTTTATTTTGTTTGGTTACTTATGGTTAAGGTTAGGGCTGGGTGGGGATTAGGGTTAGGGCTGGGTGGGGGTTAAGGTTAGGGCTGGGTGGGGGTTAGGGTTAGGGCTGGGTTAGGGTCAGGGCTGGGTGGGGGTTAAGGTTAGGGCTGGGTGGGGGTTAGGGTTAGGGCTGGGTGGGGGTTAGGATTAGGGCTGGGTGGGGGTTAGGGTCAGGGCTGGGTGGGGGTTAGGGTCAGGGCTGGGTGGGGGTTAAGGTTAGGGCTGGGTGGGGGTTAAGGTTGTCATTGCTGGGATTGGGTCACCTAAAGATATGAATACAAATGTGTATGCGTGTGTGTGTGCATGCGTGTGTGTGCGTGTGTGTGCGTATGCATGTGTGTGTGTGCGTGTGTGTGTGCGCATGTGTGTGTGTGTGTGTGTGCATGTGTGTGTGCAAACTTGCAAGTTCCCCATTTCCGGCAAGTACTCTGGATTTCTCTCCAGTCCAAAGACATACAGTTAGGCCAGTGTTTCCCAATCCGATCCTCAGAGACCCACAGATAGTCTGCATTTTTGCTCTCTCCAAGCTCCCTACCTGGGAGCAAAAATGTGGAGCAGCTGTGGGTCCCCTAGGAACGGATTGGGAAACACTGGGTTAGGCTAATTATGGTCTCTTATTTGCCTATAGCGGTGTGTGTGTTTGCCTGCCTTTTGCCCAGTGCTTCCTGGGATATGCTCCAAGCCCCCCCGGAACCTGTACTGATTAAGTACTGGGAAAATGGATGTCAGGATGGTTTATTTTATGCTTGACTTTGCAGACGATCAGAAAATACTGCTCTGGTATCCTCTGGCATGAGCAATATTAAACACTATTAGAAGTGTACTTCCAGTTGGATTATAGCAAGCAAACCAGTTCTCTGCTTCTCTGCCTTTCTAGCTATATATCTGCATCCAAAGATAGTGATGGTATGTGCACACTAAGTATGAAAAGGTCAGTGATTCTGTTGGCAACCACAGGTCCGTGGTGGAGACTGTTGGACAGCATCGTTTTCAAGAGCCAACCAGCCTCCTTACAGCTTCAGCCTGGAGCCTCGTCAGTAAGTAATTATAGTTTAATTTGTGGTCACACATGCAAGTCGTAAAGGGGATCCCATATGTGCCGATTTCAACACCATACAGTTTGCACATTATGTTTATTTAAGATCCCTTAATTATGAAGAGTACATCCTCGAAAACAAAAAAATTGAAAATACCAGACCTGATTTCTACTTGTGCTACTTACTTGACCAAGAAAAATACCCAGAACCCATTGCACAGCTGGTTATTGGCTCCCAAGACATAAATATTACACTTTGCTCAGCTCACATTTGGCTTCTTCTGACTATATCCATCCATCCTTCTTCCATAACAGCTTATCCAGCACAGGGTTGCAGTGAACCTGGAGTCTGTCCCATGCAGCACCGGGCACAAGGCAGGGGAACACCCTAGACAGGATGCCAGTCCATCACGGCCCGCACACACACACACACACACACACACACACACACACACAGAGACATACGCTTTGGGCAATTTAGAGGTGCCAATTTGCCTAACTGCGTGTTTTTGGACTGCAGAAGGAACCGAAGCCCCAGGAAGTAACCCACATGACATGGGGGGGGAGGGGGGGTTAGAATGGAGGTGAGTTTCAACCCCCCAACCCAGGAGGCCTCAGGGTACCGTGCTAATAGCTAATTAAACAAATTATATATATATCCAAGCTATCACAGGGTATATCACGCTGTCTAGTAGCAGGTGAACATGTCTGAAGGAATTTCACGCATTAGAGCAAGAAATACTCTGACTGGATTCCAAACAGGCAGAGGGGACTTTTGGGGAGGGAAGGGGGGGCAGATTTTCTGGATTCATATTAAGCGTCGTCTCTCAGCAAAAAGGAAAAAAAGGCAGAAAGCAGCGTGGGTGAGAGAGAGCGAGTATCCAGGGCGGCTCCTTTGGCGCGCGACGCCTGACAGATTGGCCTGACGTGCCACCATGGGGCCCGGCGCAGATGGCGCAATTAGGGAGCGCACAGAGAGAGAGAGCGGGGAATCCATCTTTGATCCGCACCTTCCTGCCAGACCGTCAGCCGCTACAGTAAGATCGTGTGCTGACTGTGTCTGGGAGATGGATGACAGGAAACCGCAGCTCCAAGGCAACTCCTGCGATCGATTCGTAAGCATCTCATTAAGCAAACAAAAGGATGATGGGAAAAGTTATGACTGACCAGACTCAACTATTTTTATCTTATTCAGACACTGCGAATAAACTATACGTACATATTGATTAGAGGAGACTTCCATGGGGAAAATTATCCATTGTTATCCTATACATCTAATCTCAGATTGTTTTATTCGGGCTATGGCCTTTAAATTGATGAGATATATGCCTAGTGTAATTCAGTCCCTAATAGCTAAAGCAAAAACTAAAGATGAAGGTTAGTAGACTAAGTTCCAGTGGGACAGTGACATAAGGTGACAGTGTGACAGGTTACCTAAGGCGACCATAACAGCACACCTGGGATTTGACAGATTCCACTCCCACCTCACTTGACATCACATTGCATCTGTTACATTCCAAGCGTTTAGCTTTAGTTTTGCTTTTGTTGAGTGGTTCTGGTTCAGGGAGCCACTGCGCTGGCCGGCAGCGTTGCTGACACAGTCACTGTATGTGATAACTCTGGCTTGCACATAAGACATATTTGATCACCTGCAGTGTTGAGACGGCCGGCGTGTTACATGGTCCTTCCTGCAGGAGGCAGTGGCGCTGACTGGATTGTTCTTCCTCACACCTTGGAGGTCAAATTAGCACCAATTTTGTACCTTAATCAAAAAAATCCCAAGAGTAACAATACAACCGAGAGTTATTTCACGAAACTTTAATAACACTATGGGTGCGTTCAAAATGGCTTACTGCCTTGCTATGTAGTAAGGCGATATAATATAATATGCGAAGTGAGCAGTATGCCGGAATCCTCAGTATGTTTGGGACAGTCAGTGAGTGGTACCTGGATGACATACATCATTCCAAAGTGTGCACCAGATGGACATTATGCTACCCCACAAGGCCGCAGGAGCTGCAACCAGAGGAGAAGAACATTGCTTGCTCATAAATAAATATACAGATGTCAGAGGAAGTATCTGTATCTGTACAAATTTGAATAGAAAACAATAAACAGTTTTTAATAGCTTTTAATTTTTGTGGGAATCAAGCTACGCAATATGGATAAAACTATTGGGACGCACCTCTTAATTATTAAATTCAGGTATTTCATTCAGACCCTTTGCCACAGGTATAGAAAATCAAGCACCTACATACAGTCAGGTTTGCAAACTCTCGTGAATGAATGGGTCATTCTGAAGAGCTCAGTGAATTCGTGTATGGTGCTGTCATAGGATGCCACCTTCGCAATAAGTCAAAGTGAAATATCTTCCCTGCTATATATTCCTCGGTCAACTGTAAGTGGTATTATTGCCAGGTGGAAGTGTTTAGGAACAACAGAAATTCAGCTACAAAATGGCAGGTGAAGTAACAGAGTGGGGTCGCCGGGTGCCGAGGTGCACGGTGCATAAATGTCGTCATCGCTTTGTCGACTCGACAACTGCAGGCTTCCAAACCTCCTCTGGCATTAACCACAACACAAAAACTGTGCACTGGGAGCTTCATGGAATGGCTTCATGTCACCAAGGGCAATGCCAAGCATCACATGGAGTGGTGTAAAGCACGCCACCATTGGACACAATGGAAACATGTTCTATGGAGTGACAAATCACGCTTCTCTGCCTGGCAGTCTGATAGAGAAGTCTGGGTTTGGCAGGTGCCAGGAGAACGTTACCTGTCTGACTGCATTCTGCCAGCTGTAAAGTTTGCTGGAGGAATTCCAGTGAAGAGATCTCGTAATGCTTCAGCATATCAAGACATTTTGAACAATTCCATGCTTCCAACTTTGTGGTAACAGTTTAGGGAAGGAAGGCCCTTTTCTGTTCCAGTGAGACTACCCCAGTGTACAACGCAAGGTCCATAGAGACATGCTTAGGTGAGTTTGCTGTGGAAGAGCTTGACTGGCCCACACAGAGCTTGAACCTCAATTCCATCAGACACCTTTTGGATGAACTACAATGGAAACTGCGAGCCAGGTCTTCACGTCCAAAATCACAAATGCTCCTCTGGATGAATGGGCGAAAATTCCCACAGACACACTCCAAAATCTTGCGGAAAGCCTCCCCAGAAGAGTGGCAGCAGTTATAGCTGCAAAGGGGGGGCAACTACATATTGATGCCTATGGATCTAGAATGGGATGTCATAAAGGTTTCTGTAGGTTTAATGGCCTGGTGTCCTAATACTTTTATCCACATAGTACGTCATTGGTCATCATCCGAGTCAGGGTATGCAAGTATGTACTACATTAGTGGATATCTACAGTAATAGTCTTCTCATGAAATTCAGTACATACTACTGAAAGTACAGACAGTCCCCGAGAACATATGATGCACAGGTATCTCGTACTTACAAACAGTCTGGCTTAAAATCTATTATTTAAAAATTTGAGTTAAATGAAATGGTTCGTAATAATGAACACAAGCACCGTTTTACGATGCTTGCGGAAACGTTGTGCAGGCTTCAGTGCTTCAGCAGGTGAAGCTGCGCGATGTTGTAGGTTAGATACTTTTATTGTAAGTGTATGATTGTTATTGTTAATCACGTACTGTAGTATTACTCTTCCAATTCACTTACAAATTCTCCATGAAGAGAGACTTGGGGAAGAGATCTCGCTCATAACTTGGTGACAGCCTGTATGCACCTTATGTAAGGGGGTCATGAGAGTCGCAGGGCATGGGGGGGATGATTTTATCTGGAACCCTCTAAATGTAATGCACAGGCAAGTGAATAACATGCAGTACACCCCGCTGCCCTCTAGCTGAAGCGTACCGGACGGAAAACCCATTACAGCCTGACTGCGGCTTCTGATCGCTGTCCAGTGAGGTTCATACCTCACTGGGCCTCGTCCCCCAATCAAAACGCCACGCAATCCCCACATTCCACAGAGTACTAAATGGTCTGTTCTTTTCTGAAGTAAAAAAGCTCGTTAACAATGTACGCCTTTGACATCTACTCAGGATATATTTCTGCATGAGGATAACACTTGCTTTTAAATTAATATTTCACAAGTCACTACTTATTGTGGCACATTTCAGCCCTATTAAACTGAATTTTAATGAAGAACCCTGCCAGTGAATCCACATGTATTACCTAAAGCACAACGTGGGTTGCTAATAGGGGAGGTATTGTTAAGCTAGTTTGCATGAAAATGCTTCTGCCGAGACACGTGCCAGCCCTGCGGGGGGGGGGGGGGGGCGATGCATCTGGGACACTGACAACCCAGAATCCGTATGCCGACGACATCCAGGGGGCAGCTTTCACACCCAGATGACTGGTTTACTCTTGAAGGCAAGCTTGTGTAATGGAATGTGTTTGGTACATCTGTACGGGGAGTTTAGTTGGGGTGGGGGGGATTTTCAGTGTGAGCGCCTGAGCCTCTCGAGACCTTGATCAAGAACAACTTTAGACAATTCAACATTTTTCTTGGAGAAGTGCACAAAGTAAGGGTTAGGGCTATGTTAAGAAAGAGAGGCGCTGCGAGGGATTTGGCCTGCCATAAATCTTCAATGCGTAAGACTGAACTTGTAGGTTTTCGTTTTCTAAAAATGGATCCCACTGGTCATCACTCTACATAGCAGAATTGGCAGTGTTTGTGGCGTTCGTTTAACATGGGCTCAGATTTCATTAACACTGTACTACATGCAAAACTTTCAGTGAACCCTGGCTGATTGACAGTTACAGCTGAAACCTGTACCTGCATGAAAGGCTGCGTGAAAAGCTGCGTGAAAGGCTAACAAAGCCAGTTATACATGTAAATGGTTTGGTGACCTTGATAATGTTTGCTGGCACTGTTTTCCTTTCACATTTTTTTTTACCTAAACTTTGAACTCCAGCTGGGTTTTTCAGTAGCACATTACTGAAGGCCATGTTTTAGTCATTTATAATCACTTTATAAAGCATTATGAACATGGCTATAAATATTTATCAAAAGAGATAGCAATATGGCAATGTGCATAAGACATTATGAATGCTTAATGAAGCTCTCATCTATAATGCACTATAGATGCCTTTATAATGCATTATAATGGTCGGTTATATAAGAATTAAGGATGCTTTGTACTGTATTATGAAGGTATCTATAGTGCATTATAAATGAGAGCTTCATAGGGCAGTAATAATGCATAATACACATGGCTATAATGTGCTATGCCTTTATAAATATTTATAGCCATGTTTATAATGCTTTATGGATGTGTTTATAAATCACTAAAAACATGACCTTAAGTAAAGTGTTATCGGTTTTTCTATAACCTATTCTCATTTTCTGTAGCTTGTACATGAACCCCCAAAGCACAGCAGTACATACCTAATAAAAATCAACAGAAGATGCATGTGAGAATTTTCTCTATACTGCCTGTACCTCATAGGCAGCAGAAGGTCCTGGTGCTGAGTGATTCTGAATAATGTGGGGGGGGGTCCATCCAACCTGTAACCAGCTAGGAGCTGATCAGCCTTTTGTTAGCTACTTGCATTGTGTACTATCTCATCCTATAAACCACATAAACATAGCATGTGCGCTTGTACATCACAAAACATACCCTGTCATTGGCTTCCACATGAGCCAGTGTTTGTGTATGTGGGGGGGGGGAGTATGTACATGTACACAACAACAACAACAAAACAACAATGCCACAACTTCACTCCTATGCTGCACTATCCTACCTCCAATTTAGTCGGTCAAAGTGTCGATTGTCCATTCAAACGTTGCTCCTGTATTTGTGCTGCACTTCTCGCACTTTGGGCCTTAACTTAATGCTGTTTAAAGCAAACATAGAAATCCTGTTTAGATTCATTAAGATGTGGGACAAAAATGCGATCAGCTGCACCCAGTGGGCAGGTGTCTAAACTTCAGCTTTTGCTGCTATTAGCCAAAACTAGGTCAAAAGAGCTCAAAATATCTGCAGGAGCTGGTATCAGCCCAGGCGTTCTTCACGTCGGTTTGTCACTTAGGTGCTGATGGACACTTCATCTCTTTCCGTGTTTTTCTTTCTGTTTTCACTTCCGGTCCACTTTCCTTTATACGTGACATAAATGAGGACAGTGCAGGTGGCCGGTGGCATGGAGCGTAATTTCTGAAGCTGCTTCTGCTCACTATCTGTCCAGATTCACTGCTGCACAGGCAAACGCTTTAGCTTTGGCACATCTTTCATGGCCAGTATGTTCCACTCAAATTTTCATCTTTTATAAAAAGTTAAAACATAGGGAATTGCATATGTGTAATGTAGCATTTAGCTACACCATCATCCACATTCTCCCTAGGGGAACAGCTTTCTTGTTTGTGAAATCTGGCGGCAGAAACTGGTTTTACGGGTTATGTCTGCATAACTGTAAATGCAGCTCTGGTATGACACTGAAGGAGAGAATGTGCAGGTGAGATTGTGATTGTTAGAAAAGATTGACCCGTTGCCAGTGTTAGTGGCAGACATACAAAATAATGAAGCTATGAAGCTATATCACACTCTGGGTGTCACTGCGAACCACACGGCAAGTGCAAGACTCGCCACAAGCGTGGCTTTTAAAAAAAAACATACATACATCCGATTAAGTCATATTCCTTGGTTGCTGCCATGGAGACACGAAGCAGGATGAAGGAAGCAGATGGCCCTTGGATCTGTCAGCATCAGCCGCATGGAAGGAGGCACGCTCATCATGTAGAGAACCTCCTCCAGGCCCACAGACAGGGAACTGAACATGCATGTCCTCAAATTGCAGAAAACGGCTCAATATGAATCCAGATTGTGTCCACACTGTTGCCACTCCATCTTGCAATAGGGTCACTAATAATGAGATCACATCATCATAGTAAAAAACCTTTATCTGTGTTGCTTAACTGGGGCACCGGGGGTCATATAATGTCTGGAAATGATGCGGTGCTTATAGCATATAACCATACAGTATGCAGAATTTTATTGAAAAGGTTCAACTTTTAATATGTCGTGCAAATAAACAAATACGGAGTTATAGTAACAGGAAGTCATAAATCATAATGGGGAGATCTCAGTAGGAAATGGCTAATCATATCTCAAGCAAAGCAGGCTCTTTGTCGGAAAGGGAGCACAGACAAGCACATCTGCCGACAGATGATTACATGCAGGAGGTTCTGAGATATAAAAATGGGGGACGCTGATCGCTAAACCTGTCCATTGCATCAGACACCAATCATTTGGTAATAAAAAAAAAAACAATCAATACTTTTTTTTCCCAGTGATTTCAGTATCAGTATTTTGGTCCAGTACCAGTACTGAAGTACCAAACCAGACGGGGTACTTTGGGGAGCAACTTGTAAACAGGTTCATTGTTAAATGGTCACGCAAATAACCTGCTTCTGAAACACAAAATACAACAACCACCGTGAAAAAGTGCAGTTACTAACTCAGAAAACAACAATAAAAGTAAAAAAAAACACGTAGATGTGTGTAAAAATGAAGAGGTCAAGGTTTAACTGTAATCTGGCTGAAAGAACAGATTCAACAAGATCTGGGTGGCATGATGTAAGAAATGAAACATATTTGCTATAAATGTACATTTATAAATATAAATTTGTCATTCACCTGTCTATGAATGATTTAAAAATGATTTTGAGTTGCTCGAGAGCGCATGCAGAGCTCATGCAAAAGCAACCCTGTTAACTATTGTGGCCCTTGGGATATGACAATTGCATTTGCATGATGTGCGATATTGATAGTACTATCGCAGATCGCCCAACCATTTTTTAATTTAGTACAAGACACCCCAGCTGGCATTGTGATGCCGTCATTCTGTACCGGTACCAGTGTCATGCCAGTGGAAAATGAACACTACTACCAGTTGACTTTAGTACCATTTTGACAAACCAAAAGTTTGGTACCTGGTGCAGTGGAAAAGCATCTTTAGAGACACCAAGATTCCAGATATTAACCGGCAGCTGGAACGACTGAATATTCCTGTCCAAGTGTTCTTCAAAATGTAGCCTTCTGAACTGAGGAATTCACAAAACGGCAAGCTTCACAGCAGCCTCATCAGTGCGCTTTCGCGCTGGAAAAGGCAGTCGTACAAGTAAAAATGGCATACCACAGTAAAACACGGTTTTACCCATGAGAGCTTATGGGAAGGGGTTTGGAAATAAGTCTCAGGGGGAGCAATTATTTATTACAAGGCACTGAATTGATGATTTACGTCCTGGGCAGAATTCTTCTTCAGACAGTAATTTGAGGCTGAGGATATTGCCTATAACTGCAGTTTTAAATGGCAAACTAGCCTCCCTGCTTTCAGCATGAAGTGCTTTTTTTAACCTGTATCTCACTCTTTAAAGATTTTACTGAAGCACAACTACTGGGTGTGACTCTTCCTTGAGACAGCTTTCCATCAGCTATTACTTGATTTAAATGTATTGAAGAACCAAACTGCCAAATGTGTCTTGTCTCACCTTATATTGACTCTAGCTACTACTTGGCGTAAATCCGTGCCCGATAGTCCCTCTGAGGACACCGAGGTCAACTCCTCAGTATTTATTCAGCATCTCCAATAACGTTGATCCATTACACGGCAGACCTAGGAAAGGCAAACACTTTTGACCTTGGTATTTTAAAAATCCTTGCTACGGCATAGGGTGTCACGCTGAATTGCCGGATGTGCCGAACGGGAGATCGCTCAGGCAGCGAGAGCGATCAGGAAAAGGCAGGCAGGCAGGCAGGCAGAAATCGGGGCAGAACTAGGGTTTATTGGAAGACACGGAGTACGAACGTTCACTAGGACTGGTAACATCAATGACAGACACGGAAAGAGGGGAGACCAGGACTTAAATACATTAAAGCTGGGCAACATAATCAGACGGGGCTGGAAACAAATCGGGGAAGCACACGTGGGTAATCAGGGGGCGTGGCACACATGAGGAGCGGACGGGTCAGGCATCACATAGGGTAGAGTTAATTCATTTGGGTTTCACTAACTAGCCTACAGCACAAAATACCCAAAATGCAGAGAGCAAACACTTGGTTTAAAACAACAAACCAAAAGAACAGAAAGATCTAAAGATGTTCTAATAAGCTGTTCTTAATTTGTTCAAAATGGAGGTTTGGTTTAGGGAAGGAGGCTTAATTTAGCTTTTGAACATATTTATCCACCATGACACTCACACCAGGGGTTTGGAACATCTATGGATCATCTTACAACTGTAAGCCATCATTAATTTCATAAACGAAAAGGGCCAATGTTTGTTTGTGCTGATTATATTTTGAATTTCTTCCTTGGAATGCCCCCCACTGCAGTCCAAGTTACATTAAGTTGATTGGTTACAATGAGTTCCATTATCTACACAGTATTTCATAACCCTTAATGTGAACCATCGCAGGACTGACTAACAGCAGTTACTGAATTGCCCATATTGAGATAACTTCTTTGGAACTGGCTGTCAGATGTTTGAAATGACCAGCTTGAAGACTCTTCCACATGACATTACATCTAAACTGGGCTTTTCTAAGCCCTGGTCCATAGGGACCAATGCATATGCTGTGTTTTGTTCCAGAAAGACACTTAATTAAGCATGATAGAGCTCAAATCTATCCTTTTGTTTGAGGAAAAGGGTTCTGCCATTTCATTATTCAGCTGCAGTTCATTCAATAGCTGAATGACATTAGAAAGATAGCTTTCAATTATCTAATCATTTATTGTCATATGGGTTTAGCCAGTAATATGTGGCTGTACTTATAGGATCGTTTATGGTTAAATGCAGGCATATCTCAGAAACAAGGCTTATTTCGCTTGCTTTATTTAAACACGAACTAGCCATTTCATGGTTTTGTGTTCAAAGTTGTTTAGCCAATGGAATGGTTCCTCACATCTGGTATCAGGACTGCGATCGTCTGATTTTGTTTGGACGTTTATACTCAACTTCTTTACCATAATGACACAAAAGCAAATACTGTGGATTGTGGTTATGTGAAGAATCATGATGTATGAAGCTGTGGTATCTCAGAGACATAGACTGTATACAAGGTCCGCAACAGAGGAAAGGGGGGGGGGGGGGTTGGAAATGGTTGTATTCCCAGCAGCAGGGCTAAGCTGGGTCTGCACTATGGAGATGTGAGCAGGAGGGCGGTTTCGTTTATGTCGGAGTGTTAGCTGATGCTTCTGTGTTGTGAATTTTGACAGGAAGGTCGACCTAAAACACGTCCCAGAGCAGAATGATCAGCTGTGTTGGCGGCCGCTGGGGCGCAGTGATGGGGGCTGAGCACTGATTACTGGGCTTAACTGCATTTGCTATATGTCACTGAAACAATACATCTGTGCCATTAACTGATTACTGTGGTTAAGGGACCGGTGATAAAAATGCTGGTTAGGACAAATACTGCTTAAAAAAAAAGAGTCCTAGATCTTTACAAACCAGCTCCAAAATTTTATATGTTTAATGTTACTGTAATGTTAAAAAAAAAAAAACCTTAGAATGCAAACATTTTAAAACAGCATGTACCTGAAACCCTAATGATATTTGTACATTTGTACCTTGTGCATAGGGATACATTCTTAAATGTGCAACGTGTTTTGTTTGGTTGTAATAGGTGAGAAACCGACCACAGCGCAGTAAAAGCGGTTTGAAGTATGACTGTATATCCAAACGGCCATTCTTGAGCGCCCCCTAGTGGATTCAGATTTATAAAAATAAAAAAAAAGTTTTCCAACCACTTGCCCAGTACAGAGTTATGGGAGGGCCTGGAGCCTATCCCAGACTGCACAGGGCAGGAGACACGCTGGATGGGACGCACAAACAATGCCAATTCATCCATCCATCCATTTTCCAAACCGCTTATCCTATTGGGTCGCGGGGGGTCCGGAGCCTATCCCGGAATCAATGGGCACGAGGCAGGGAACAACCCAGGATGGGGGGCCAGCCCATCGCAGGGCACACTCACACACCATTCACTCACACATGCACACCTACGGGCAATTCAGCAACTCCAATTAGCCTCAGCATGTTTTTGGACTGTGGGGGGAAACCGGAGTACCCGGAGGAAACCCCACGACGACATGGGGAGAACATGCAAACTCCGCACACATGTGACCCAGGCGGAGACTTGAACCCGGGTCCCAGAGGTGTGAGGCGACAGTGCTAACCACTGCACCACCATGCCGCCCCCCAATGCCAATTCATGTCTTCGCAAACCCATAAACTACACACACACACACACACACACACAATATTACAGAGCAAGGGGGGGACTTGAACCTCCAACCTAAGCATCACAAGTCAGGGCTGCTACCCACTAAGCCACTTAACATATGGGAAGGCTGAGAGCCTGAAACAACAATGACAGGGACTGCACCCAGAGTACATTCAATAAAGTGGGGCAACACTTTGAAAGGGCAAATACTGATTGAAGACGGACTTTGATGTTTGGACAAAGCAACAGCAGGGTGATGAATCTAAATTACTCAAGCATGTGTGTTGTGTTATCTTTGACATCAGATTCAAATTAGGCAATTAAAATATATTCAACATATTTAAGAGCTGTGATGGACTGGCATCCTCTCCAGGTTGTAGCCCTGACATGTGCCCTATGTCGCTCGGGAAAGGCTCCAGGTCCCCCAGTGAGCTTGACCATTATAAGCAGGGATGCCCAAGTATGCATTCACTGTAAAAAAAGGCACAAACACACAATTTCTTGTCACAACAGTGCAAATGCAAACGTATTTTATGAGCAATTACGTAGATATTACCATGCATTTTAACCTTTACACATCAAATTACTTATAAATGAAATTAGTACTTAATTTGCAGTATAAAGGTTAAAATTAGAGGCAATTCCTTGTTGTAACAGCACAAATGCATACTTAGTTTATGTGTGTTTATGCTGTTATGATAAATTGCCATGAATTTCGCTTTCTAAATAAGCAGTAAGAGATGGATGGATATTTTAAGAGAATAGGTTTGAAATTTAAAAATACACATTCAGATAATTTTATCCAATAGCTCAAGTACAGGGATATGGGGATATTAAAAGAGATCTACCAAGAGACCCAAGAATGGTAAAGACAGACATTTCATTTCATGAACTTTTCATTAGAATTGATACTGCATGTAGGTTTGCCAATTCTGGTGCGAGGTCTGAGAAGTAGGAATGTCTACATTTTGAATAACATGTCAAGATACATCAAGACTATGACAGCATCATATTTGAAGGACTTTAAGATGTGTGATCTGCTGACCAAGACCACAAAGGGCATGTCAAACATGAAAGCTTGCAGAGGGGGGAATTCCTATCCATACTGCTGGACTGAAATTTATAGAAGAAAGGTGAGGAAATATTGGGAGAAACAAGAAATTTAGATAGACATAACAATAGGTTTATTTAAACAATGTGTGGATTACGGAACAATATGCTGAAATAAAGCAAATGAAGTGTTTTTGTCGACGCTTATTCACAAAGGAGAACTTACTTTCCCTACAATTCTTCAAATCTTGGAAATGAAAGGGAAAACAGTTCCATGAAGACCTTGTTAATCAAGTAAAAACACTATTCCCACCCCCCTACAGCGGGGTGTCAAGCTACTTTCACAAACCGCTGGAACAAATCAAGTGAATGATGGTTTCCGTAACCATCGTCAGTGAGGATGCACCATGACTGTACCACATTGTCTTTGTCATGTTCTATGAGCTTCTCGTTGCATAAGCTCAGTACATTGTTAAATGCTCAAAGCCTACCCAACACAACACGTCCCAACCAAACTTGGGCTCATTTTGCAGCCGAATGGTTCTGAATTTAAATGAAAAGCAGTTTAATTTTTCTGGTCCCAATAGGCCTTCCACTCAGTTCTTGGAGTGCAGTCATTGCTTCCTGGCGCGAGTGAAAGACAACTGTTGCAGTGCCCTTAGGAATGCCATTCTTGTTGCACTGCAGTGACACAGATCCTGGAATCACTCTATATCCGTAGCAAAAGTCATAAATCTCCTCAATGGTGATTTTTGGAGGCAGATTCACCAGCTTCACACAGGTGGGGCCATCAAATGGTTGCCCTGGCCCACCTAACCTTCTGTGTTGAGATCCATCCCCTCTGTCAATGGATGAGGCACGGCCATCTGTGCGCGAGTCAGATCTACTGCTACTCCTGCGTGAATGATCCGGTAAACTGCTTGGAGATATCCATGAATTTGACAGGACCCCGAAATCAGAGTACTCTCCTCCAGGTGAGAGGGGAGATGTCCTGCCATGTCTTGAAGAATACCTCTCGAGCTTCTTCTCCAATGATGGCCCATCTGATGAATCAAGAATCCCAAATTCCTGCATCTGTGCCCTAGAGATGCTTTTCAACATCACTTCCGACCCAAGAAACCTTTCTCCATTCAGAACCTCTGCCCTCAGTGCCTCCTCCTCGGATCGGAAAATCACCAAGCCCTCACCAAGCCCAACTCCCTTATCATCTTGTAGTAAGTAAACGTTGCCTTCTGGGATACCAAAGCCCTGGAAGAAGTCCATGATCTCCACCTTGCGCACATCAAATGGCAGATTCCGCACATAGAGGCAGATCTTTTGTGACCCCTGATAATGAAGTGAGTTTTCAAAAGACTTACTAGCCCTCTCTTCATGCTCCTCCAATTTCATCTTTGCAGACTCTAACATCTCAAGCATTTTTTCCTTGGAAACAGGAGAAACATACGTTGTTCGGTTTGCAAAGTCCACCTTGTGGCGTGCCAGACCAGCACAGTAGTCTCTGAGACTTCTAAACACCACAAACCAAGATCGTGTCTTCCTCCCATTTCTATCAAAGAGATGTGCAATTTGATCATCCTTCAGTGGCACAGGGTGGAAGAAGGCTTTCAAGTCACTCTTTTGCACTGAGTAAGAGAGGTTTTCCACCAGGACACAGTATTCTTCAACAGAAGGGGAGGCTGACCTTGACCTGTAGGCTTCCGGTGAGCGTGATCTCGTGCAATCCCTACCATACCTCCTCTCCACATGAACTGGAGACTGCCTCCTGCCAAACTCAACAGTGCTATCTACATATGCCTCAGCCTGAGCACACGCTCTAATCCACTGCTGCTCAGTACATGCGTTAATTTCTACGAATCTAGATCCAATGTACTCACGGTCCCGCTTTAGACCTTCTCTTGAATCATGCAGTGTTGCAAATTTCACAATTCCACTCCCATTGTTTAGTCCTCTTCGATTCTTCTGGAGAATCACATCGTCTACTTGCAGCCCATGGAAGAAATCTCTCACATCACCTTTTGTTACAGAAAACGGCAATCCCTGCAAATGCAGATACAAGCCATCAATGCTGTCTGGTAGAGTCTTTCTCGAACGATAAGGACGCGGACTACTCAAGCTGACTGGGCCTGAGCTACTACCTATATCCGAGCGGTTCATTCGCCAACCTTCCATGGACAGGTTCTCAGAGACGGAACAAGGCACTGTCTGAGCATTTGGTCTCCTGATCCCTTCGTTGTAAACCCTCCGCTTGCTTGCTTCAGATTTTCTCATGCTTGCCTCAAGGATGCTCTTCATTTCTGACTTGCTGCTCAGCAGAAGGTTAACGGGAGACCCTTTGATGCACCCCCCAGAACGAGTCATGGCCCGCCTCGCATCTTCATCTGAAGTAAAGATAATGAAAGCCTCCTCATGTTCTCCACCAACAATGTGCACCCCGCCATCGGGGATTCTTAGGCCAGTGAAGAAATTGCGAATGTCCTCAGAACCAGCTGTGATTCTGAGTCCCTGTAAACGGATGACCACCGCCATGACGGGGCACAACCAACCGCACCTGCAGACAGAGGGGTACAACAGAATAGCATTATTGTAAAAGACGCCTGTGTCCACAATTCCAGAATGTTCCCCTTCCGGAATGTTTGAAGGAATGGGAAAAAAGCAGCAGTTTCAGACACATGACATTGTGTAAACACTGAAAGCTCAAGGGACAAAGAGCAACATTACACAAAGTACTTTTTAAACCTTAGCTTCCCCACCTCTAAATCCCACCAGGATAACAAGCAATCCACAATCTCGTGCCTTGGCAGACCACTTTCACCTATATCACTTTAGCCCAAGAAAAAATGCTGCTTTTCTAATTGATTACTGCCTAAATACTCAGGAATCAAGCTCTACATTAGGACAACACTTCCTCTTCCAAGCAATCTGTAAATACCCAATGTGTAACAGATATCAGACACAGGCATTGGAAAACTTGCCATTTAACAATGCATTTCCTTTGACAAACTTCCAGCGCAATATAAGTGCAGCGACAACACAACCACCACGAGACAACTGAAAATCCAGGGGAAAAAATACCTCAATGTCCATCCACCTTGGCTACATCACATCCCTATTTCCAAAACAAAGTTTATACAAAATGTGTAGACCCCAATGATCTGCAGATCCCCATGACAAAAAAGGCAAGGCATGGCTAGAGATCACACAGAACCCAGAGAGATCCAGTGTAGGTCCATCCCAGCACATCCAGTGGCAAAAATCCAACCCATCATCAAAGGATCCTTTAATTAAAAAATGCAAGTAGTATCCACGTTACCAAGGTCAAATTCTTTGCAAAATCCAGCTTCGTTTAACCATGCATCATTCAACCCCACGGTTTACACTGAGCGACACAACAGTGTGGTTAACACCCTTACAAACACAAGCTGTTTATACATACTGTACATCTACGACTATTTTATGAGTGACATAACCATATAATGAGCCAGCTGGACAGAGTAAAAAGCGATTAGGGTTTATGTTATATATATATTTGCAGTCTATCATCTTACTGGCAAAGTGCTATCAACAGTATTATATTTTAGCATCAAATACGTTTATAATCATGTGCTAACTACTGAGCTAGCGAGGAAGTATTTCTAGTATATGGCAATTAGTCATTTCAGGAATTATTGTTAGTTTTAATCGCCATTGACGGTTATGGAAACTAGGAAAGTTTAGTTACAATACTAAATAACTACGTTAGTGTTAAACCAGCAGTATTACTGCATATACATTAGCGACTGGCTATTCCTTCCTGACAGATGCTGTTGCTCAGCAAACACTTACACAGATCGCCGATTTCTTGCTGTTCCTATATAGAGGATACGGGTGAAACTATTTTAAAAAGCTTGAAACACTGCGGCTTCAGGCATTATTTAAAAACCTTTAAGAACGCAATACCCGTAGGCCTATCCATCCTGTACCAGACAACATGGCGCATAGAAACACGGAAGCAAAGACCGAGTCGGTTTTCTTCTTCTCTTTAGTGCAATTACGTGGAATACTAAACCTCGGAATGTATACTGCTGCCACCTACAGGCCGAAAGATCTAATTCACCAACTATTTCAGCGGTATGTGCACTGCAAAGTCCGCCACAACGGAAAAGAGCTTCATTTCCTGCTAAAAAGTAGAAACATTATAGCATCAGATAAAGTATAGTTTTGGGGACCATCCAGCTTATCAGACCAATTCAGCACCAACTGAAAACTTGCCCCCAGTCTGCAGTGGACCAACATTATGTTCAGTCAGCAGAGCCTCACCCAGCCTTTTACCCTTAAACCAAGGGGTCCCACACTTTTTCAGCTTGCGAACTACCTATAAATGACCAAGTCAAAATGATCTATCTACTATAAAAATGTAAAATATGTATGTATAAAAATATTGAGTATTCTTTATTATTATTATCATTGTTATTATTTATTATTAATTTCCCTTTTGGATAAATAAAGCATTTTTTAATTGAACTGGGATTTTAGTTTCTTCACCTTTTTCAGCTCGCTTTTCGGAGGGAAGTTAATGTCGTAGTTTTTATGAACAGTCCGAAAATGCCGCTCCACGTTTCCCTTCTTCGGAATGACTGACAGATGAAGCAAACGCACTTCGAATATGACATTGCGAAAAAAAGCCACTCCTCCCATTCCGTATGGAAGTGGTAGGCTTTTGGCTTCTTACTTGATCCAGCTCCCCCATTCATTTTGATACCCTTTCGTAAGTTTAGTAGAAATTAATTGGAGGTGACTCGGCTGCTTGCTGGAGTTTTGCGGCAGCGTCTTCCATCCTCTATTTTTTTATGCCATGCGACCCACTCACTCTACCTTTGCGATCGACCAGTAGATCGCGATAGACGTATTGGGCACCCCTGCTCTAGCAAGATCACCTTTCCGTAAATTCCTGGCTTAAATAAAGTCATCTCATCTGCTTCCGCTCGCACTGTCCCTGCCGCTTCCAAAACCCTATGCCGAATTAATTTGAAAAGACAATTTAAAAACAATGTAAAAAGTGTCATTTGCTGGAACCAGCCTCTTTTCCCTCTACTCCAGGGGCGGCCAATCTTATCCGCAAAGGGCCGGTGTCTGTGCAGGTTTTTGGGGGTAACCTTTACGTCAGCTGTTCACACCCAGGTGCGAGCACTCTTCAGCCAATCAGTCCTCTAATTGGTAACCTAATGAGGGAGTCGCAGTGAAAACCTGCACAAACAGAGGCCCTGATCTACACTCACATGTGCTGCACTACACCCACCACACATCCCAATCCCAGAAAAATCTCTGAGTCTAAAAGGCTGGCCAAAAATGTAACTGCATCATTTTAATTGCCATTAGACCTGCAGTCAAGTTGGAAGACCCCCCACTTTTACCCAGAGGTGGACATTTCAGGTCCAGAAAGCAAAAATCCAAACCAGGATTTTGTTTCAGCCAACCAGTTGAACATAAAAAGTCTCAGTCACAGAGTACTCAACTGGTTGGTTGAAACAAAATCTTGGTCTGAATTTTTACTTTCTGGACCTGAAATGTCCATCTCTGCTCTTACCTGGTCAAACCCTCCACCCACAGCCCCCCTTCTTGCTGTGAATGCAGAGATTCCATCTTTCAGGTCCTTCTCATAAGTAATGCTACATCAGATGCTGGCATGCCTGCATGGACTCGAAGTGGCCGTTAAAACTGAAAACGGAAGGAAGGCTCTGAGACAACAGCACATACACCACAGTATAATCACACAATTCATCACCCTGTGCCAGATGACACAATATGGTAATTAAAAATTATTGGGGGTTGGGGGGGGTGATCATCCTTCAGTGGCACAGGGTGGAAGAAGACCTTCAAATCACTCTGTTGCACTGAGTAAGAGAGGTTTTCCACCAGGACACAGTATTCTTCAACAGAAGGGGAGGCTGACCTTGACCTGTAGGCTTCCGGTGAGCGTGATCTCGTGCAATCCCTACCATACCTCCTCTCCACATGAACTGGAGACTGCCTCCTGCCAAACTCAACAGTGCTATCTACATATGCCTCAGCCCGAGCACACGCTCTAATCCACTGCTGCTCGGTGCATGCGTTCATTTCTATGAATGGAGAACCAATGCACTCACGGTCCCACTTTAGACCTTCTCCTGAATCATCCAGTGCTGCAAATTTCCAGAGTGCCGGAAGGAATGGGGGAGAGGAGTGGCAGTATTCAGACACATCCATCCATCCATCCATTTTTCAAACCGCTTATCCTAATGGGTTGTTGGGGGTCCAGAGCCTATCCCGGAAGCAATGGGCACGAGACAGGGAGCAACCAAGGATGGGGGGGCCAGCCCATCGCAGGGCACACTCACACACCATTCACTCTCACATGCATTCCTACAGGCAATTTAGCAACTCCAATTAGCCTCAGCATGTCTTTGGACTGTGGGGGGAAACCGGAGTACCCGGAGGAAACCCCATGACGACTTGGGGAGAACATGCAAACTCCACACACATGTAACCCAGGTGGAGACTCGAAGTCCCAGAGGTGTGAGGCAACAGTGCTAATCACTGCACCACCATGCCGCCCCATTTCAGACACATGACATTGTGTAAACCATAAAAGCTCGATCAGACGACAAAACACAACAATCCAAAATGATTAAAAGCTCAATGGGGAGGGGTGGGATGGTGGTGAAGGTCACACATCCTATGCATCAGTCAATTCACCTTCAAATTAAATTAGGAAAATACCCCATTACAAATTTGTGTGGTAAGTTATCTTACTTACTAAAATATGACTGGGTCAGCGTAGCATTTTTAATATTTTATTTAGTATTTAAAATGTCAGGAATAAGTTTTAGTAAGCATAAACAAACTTGACAGGAGGTAATCTTAGCAAAATCCTTGGCTTGCATTACTTTACAAAGCACCATCCTTTGAAATTAATGTGACATGATTCTTGAATAAGTTGAGTCAAGAGCTGTTGCTAAGAAGTAATCAACTGAAAATTCAATAGCGAAAGATCTTGGTATACATGGTGTACGTCCCCCAAGCCTTAGGCTTGATGTGTCTCTTACTACAAAGAAACCGACAAAACAAATGCAGTTCACACATATTTTGATTGTGTCATTCTCACTTCACCAGACGACAACATTACCATGTTTAATCATATTCTGGGATCTTACCGATGATCAGTTTTATGTTCCGAATAGTGACACGATATACAAAGAATACGAATATTACTATGCTGCATAGGGAACACAGAAACTACAAATCTTATGAAGTCATCAAAGTGCCAAAACGACATGAACATTCGTCATAGTGCAAGCGATGCGTCTGTGGCTGAAATATAATTCCACGTTGCCTCCTTTCCCTTGGGCTCTGTAGTCCTGGACGATGACCTACCGCATGTTCCAAGTTTGCTGGAAGTCTAGCACTCCCAGCGCTCCTGACAGATCATGTAGGCTTGTGCTTACCCAGTGACCGCTGCATGACCCTCTATGTCAGAAAAGCAGTACCGCTGTCGGTAGAACACACGGTGCAGAGGTGGATGGATGCAGACCAACTCATGACTCGCATCTGAAATCAAACACGCATTCTGGGTTTGATTTCACACACACAGCTAAAACAAACCCTACTCCAAACATGGAAAAAACCTCAGCACTTAACGCCACCATGTTAATGACACAAAGAATATGAAAAATTGGGAGGAGTGCAGTCAGCACATTTTTCTTTTGCGTGTTTAAAAACTGTGCAAACTATCCAGATCTGAGGATTGGCTCCACAACAGTGCTAAGATTGTTCATCTAATCTGATGTAAACTTGTTCATAAGTACTTTCCCTTTGGGTTGTTGAATCGGGTTAACCTTCAGTTAAGTTTCGCTTATTCTCCTCTGGATTCTGTTCGGTTGACTCATCCACCCAGTTTAGCAGTTGTTATTTCTAGTTGCATCCATCCAATTGCCAGATGGGGAAAAGGAGGCCCATATTTTAGTAAATATAGTAAATAGTAAAGAGGATTTGATAATCATTGGTTAAAAAGGCTGGAACACTGTGTGCAGGCACTGTTCCCGTGGGCAGCCAGAAGAAAAGATGGCGGAGTGGTGGAATGGATCAGTGGCTAATGGTGCTTCAAGAGAATGGTCTATGGTGGGGATGGGTGGAATTGTTCATGATGTCAAGTTTTCCCATCATCCTACTCCCTGCACCAAACACTACATTATGTCCTGTGATGGAGATAACTTTTCATATGACTTGGTTCAGGTGTCTGGCAACATTTCTCCAGTAAACCAGAAGTACACTGGCCACTGCGGACTGGAAAAACGTCCTTCATAGACAAACTCCAGGGGGTCCTGGTTGTCTGTGACCTATGATCAGTAGTGTTTTAGGGCCAGTCTCTCAAAAGTCTTCAAGGTAGCTGCGATGCCCCTTTTTTGGCAGCAGAAGTACACGGAGCCAGGGCACCTTCTGCAGACCCAGAGAAGACAACAAAATAAGAAACCCAATAGAACCTGCATGAGACATACTGGACTGTCAGCACCCTGAGGCCAAGACCCCACCACTTACCTCTGCATAGTTTCCTCAGCATTTTCCTCATGTGCTCAGCAAACCAAATAGTCTGTGAGGTCGGGTGGCTGGAGGGGGGGGGGATGGTCATGGTGTCTTCAGTGGGGAAGTTGCAGGGAGGTGTAAAAGTACTAGAGGGGCAGGAGCAGTTGTCACAGTGAAGCTGGCAGTGTTGGGGGAGGGCTGGGCTGGCAAGCTGGAGTCAGATCTGTTTAGCAGGTTTTAGTTCATTATCCCTATCCTTGTTCCTTTCCACTACAAAATTTCCAGGCTGCTTGTACCTTGTGTCAGTTCTCATCCAATTCCACACCTCCTTCAGGCTGTTCTGTTGCAGCTTACACTCAGGTTTCTTCCTGGAACGAGTCTTGCCCCTCGCTGATCTGCTTCTTCAGCCCCACCTATACCCACATGATATTTTTCCTGTCTCCAGACCTGAAGCCTCACTTCTTCTTGTTCAGTAGGTCATACATGCTACATAATACAATATGGAAAAATGTAATTATGCCAGTAACAGAAATTATTCATATAGAAGCAGTTAGCAAATAGAAATGTTATGCATATATTGGAAAATACTATATTACTGATAAAAAAGGTAGGAGAAGAGGGACAAAGTCGGTTTAGTCTGCAGTCCTTCCCACCATTATAACAGCAAGTAGCATGTTCCTGTGGATCAATGAAGGCACCACCATCCAGTTTTGACACAACAGCAAGCATCTTTGTTGGTGCAGTCTATTAAGAAATGGCCTCCACTAAAACGCTGCCTTTGTCTCACTTAACGCCTGAATCCTTTCCCTAGGCTCTTTATTGGTCAGCAGCCAGGATGAGGCCTAGAATTCCTTTTGATCTCTCTCTGGAGGGGGGGGTGCATCATTCCCTGTGTCTGGTCAAAAGAGCCTCACCTGCTGCTGCATGGATTTATGTGAATTTCTCTCTACAATGTTAACAAACATCAGCAAAATTACTATGATCTTTTTTTAAACTGTGACACAAAGATTACTGGACACAAACATATGTACATAGAGACCATAGTCAGAATTGTGTTGCAGTGCTCTGGCTGGATGGTACATATAAATCCCACATAACAACCGACTCTTCCTACATTAAAAAAAAGGCCTTAGAATTAAGCAACTTATTAACATTTCCCTTTTGAAACATACTTTTACTTAATGATTTCTGAAAGCCTGTTGCAAACCATTGTTGTAGACAATTTCTTATTTTACACCCTTTTACAATACATATAGGAAAACATATTGGTGAAAAAAGAAATGGCATCATTTACTTGCTGTTCACCAATAGCCAGGACTGAAGCTAGAAATCTTGGGAGCCCCGCTCCCACAGAGCCAGCCTATGCCAAGGCCCTTTTCCCTGGCCTGGTCAGTGTTGCCAACTTCCCATCCTTGAACGGGTGACTTGAAAACACAGTAACAGATGTAGAATCTAATTTTTTAAGAATGTCCCAATGCTGCTATGGAGCTACTTCTTCAGGATGTGCTGGTAAAACCACGATGGCTTACCTGGTATGCGCCAATTACCCACCTAAAGGGCTGCCAACTCTCACGCAATGTGCCGTGACACTCATGCTTTCAGACTCTCCCGGTCATCTTACGGCAAATTTATATTATTCCCTTATAAACATAAAATTAGCAATATCACAAGCGTTGTGGTAGTGTGCAAATCCTACAGACTAATTACAAGGTAATAAAACTGCTAAATACATGTAAATGTGTGTGCAGACTTGTTTCGAATTGAAAATATCACTCCAGCTAACTGACAACCATGGCAGTATTAAATGTACCGGTTGAAAAGACTCCACAGATTAAAAACTCCGACAAATTTCCCACAACACGTAAGAATCAGCGAAATGTACGGCCTATACTGTTCCTTAATTAGCTCACCTTAACTCGGCACGCAGTGTATTTATTTCTATGATATCGTGAAAAAGCAGTGAGCCATACAACATTATAAAGTTAAACTTTAGTGGCAGGCTTAAATGGGTCGTGTAATTTTATGTTACCATTTTCTCTTTTTGATGACACTACTTTTACCTCGCGGTCTTACGTCGTCCATCGGGCTCGAGTCCGTTCCCAAACACGGCTCGCGCCTGGTGACGTCAGAACTCGGCCGGGAAAGGCAGGCTAGCGACTGATCTCGTCATGGCGTTAGAGGAGGAGTCGCCGCGGGTAAATCGTATTCGACTAGGTCATTAGCTAGCTGTCTACATGGCGAATGTTTAGTTAAAATAAAGATTCCTAATTGGCCCGTGAGACTTACAGCGGTTCCCCCCCATGATCTGCGATTAATCGCATCCGTACAGTCTCGAGTCTCTGCCCGGCTGCCCACTCGATGAACGCAGTCTGACTAGCTAGCTAGCGGCTAGGCTAGCCGGCTAGGCTTTCAGGAGTAAGCCGGTTCGGATTTGGACTTCGGCGCCGCTGGATGTTTTTCAGTCAAGCCGAAGAGGTCTTTTCGTGTCGCTTTCGGCGAAGAGGATGGGGGACTTCTACGACCCGGAACACCCGACAGAGTGAGTATTTGAACCGTCGTTAGGGGCTAGCCTGGGAAAGCCTGCGAAGCGCGGAGCGATGGTAGCCACCGTCCGACACACTCTTTCTTGGCGTCCAGTTGTCAGACCTGTAGGGGCTTAACTGAGGATTAACGAGCGGTTTAGCCAGCTAAACCGTGACATAGCGTGAACCCCCTTGCCGGTTAGTTATCCGGCGAGTTAACGGAGTGTCCCTTGCAGGCTGACAGCAGGTAAGCTGAGTCCGTAAGTGAGTGGCTAAGCTAAGCCCGCTCATACACGCACACTTCAGCAGTTTCCCGGAGGGGCAGTCGTCCGCTTAGCCCATAAACAAACACGACGGGAGCGGCATTACGTAGCTACGCTCTGCAGCCGGGTAAATGTGTCTTTTAAGTTGAATTGAAGCGACACAAAACTACTTTTGGGGGTGCTGACAGGTCTGAAGAGCGGTTGATATGGGCTAGGAGTTGAGGCATCTAGTCTCACAGGCCTCTGTACAGGCCTTGGGATCCGCGGTGTAAACCACACGGACCCCCACGTCTCTGGTGTCATCTCCTGGGGGCAGTGCTAGCGCCGAGCTCTTATTTTAAAGACTTTACGGTGTGTCGTGTGCCAGTCAGCCGGCTCCCCGTGTCTGTTCCATCTTTGGGGCCGTATTAAGTGTCCGGCTGGCTACGGTGACTAAAACAGACGATCGCTGGCATGAGTGCTTTTTAAACACCGCGACTCCATTATTAGCCGCGCTGCTACATTCGCAGAATGAACATGCAGTAATCGGCATTAAAATTTATCTTTTATATTTGTAAAACGTCTTATTTTTAGATTGGATATGCAACCCGTGTTTAATTCGCGTATTCACTGATAAGTAGGTAACTTGGCTCGTTGTTACCTAGTTGATCACCCGCCTACCTATACGCGTCCGGAGCAATGGCTCCCAGTGGACACGCTGAAACAATAGAAGCGGCCACCTAGATGGAGGCGAGGCGTTTCTGACATATCTACCAGAAATCGACCAAGAACGTCAAAAATCGTCTTGCATTTGCGACGTTCACGCGGCAAGTTAATGGCGGACGGGGACGCAGTCTCGGGGATCAAACAGTGGGGGGGTTGCGTTTTCGGTGGTGATGTGAACCTGAGCAGCCTCTCAACACTGGCCCTGGTGATAGGGGGCACGGGCGGACACATCATGTACATTGAACGCCCATTTATATGCTTCTGATTACTTACCTTGTCACGAAGTGCACATTTTGGTTCAGTTTTTACAAGCTTTTCCTCCTTTTCAGAAATGTTGGAGATTCCGTTCCGAACTTCCTTCCAAGCTGGAGAGTAGCAGTCGTGCAGTTCAGTCTGGATTTCTCTAATCACCAAGCTGTTTTATAAGTCAATGGTCAATGTCATTCGATGTCATTTTTGGGTCTTCTAATTAGGTTTTGTCTTATTGAACACATTCGTGTCACATACAGACTTAAAGTTGACTTGCAGCACCAACTTTTTTTAAATCTTGCTTTTGTCTACCTTCTATAAGTGGATATGGTCAACCTGTGTATCTCTTCCTTTAGTTTTCAATTGGCAAAAAGCTGAAATTTAGCATGTAAGGTGTCTTGTCATACACTTGAACTGATTTACTGTAATGTTAATGATTTGTTGGTGATATCGATTGGGTACTAAGTATGTCTCTCGACTGTGTTCTCAATTGCAATGGACAACCACCATCTACTCTCTTTGACAAAGTTAATGACTGTCATTTTCATGTAGCTTTTACAGCATATTGAAAATTAATGATCAATGCAAAACTTAGTTAAAATTAAAGTCTAGCAGTTGGCATCTGTTAATAGGTAGTTTACCTCATATTTGAGTACCTGCTAGGGTTATGTAGACGAACAAGGCACGACAGACGGATTTGTAAAGTGAATTTACGTGTTAATTGTAATGTAGTGTTGCACCATTTGGTTGCGAAGTTAAGCCTTACAGCCAAACGTGAGCCAAACATGGCTTTTGTATTAACAGTGTGGGAATGTGGGCTTTTCTACCACTGGCTGCTCATTTTTTGTTTCTAAAGGTCAAAGAATATTAGTTTTGAATTGCAGTACAATCAGTTTGATTTTCGATTTAAGATTTGCAGTAGCTACCTTGTAATCTAGGAATGTAAGAAGACTGGTATTTTAATCTGTTGTATGAATACGATCCTACGCCAGTGGCCACTTAAGGCTCTCTTTTCCCTAAGGTATCGTCCCTAAAAGCATATTTATTTCTTGGCATTTTGTGACTTAGGTTTTCCGTTCCAATCCCTGTAAGCTTCTGGTGAATATCTTTGAAAACCACTGGAAAGTATTATTTTGTAATTTTGGTATCTGTTGATTGGCCTGGTTATATTACTAGTTTTGCATCTGTGTACTGCATGCCAGTCCTTTGCGTTTTTGTAGTTTCTCCTTATCTTTTCCTTACAGCACACTTTTTAGGTTGACTGGAGGCACTGTATAGCTTTGGCCAGCATGCGCCTTGCAGTGGAACAATAACAGGTCCTGTTCCTCTTCTGCACCCTGTACTTCCAGCACTCTTTGGCTAGCTTAGATCCTATATGGTTTTTGAAAAATGATTGGTTTTTATTTTGATACATTTTTTTGAGATAACATCTTCTTGATGTAGTCTTTGATCGACTCCTTTAGTTATCAGTACTATTTTGATCTAGTCTAAAACCTGATCACACATGAAGTGGTTGGTTTTAGTAGTGAAATCTCCATCTCATAGGGTCATGTGAATAATTCAGTTGGTCAGGTATGCTTACTTGTAATGATGTTCGGGCCCTTTCTTTTTAGTTCTGCTTGAGATAATTTTAGGTGATAATTTTAGCCGAGTCAAATCTATGGTTTCATATATAACTCCATTGTGGCCATTAAGACTGAACAGTTTGTATATGGTGGTATGAGAGTTTATGCATGGTTTTGTCAAATCAGAGTTTTGGAGCACTCGCCCCTGGTCTGCCCGAGTAACAGGCAGACAGTATTTTCTTGGTCCAGTATCTGGTAGGCTAGGGGGGAACAAACCTACAATTGAAATGAAAGCACTTGTTGTTTCCCCCTGCCCCCGCTTTGGGAGGGATAGGGCACAGTGCTGTGTGGTTAACTGGAGCAGTGTTTCTTTAATCCTACCAGGTGTGACATCACCTTGGAGAGCACACTGCTCTGAGCTGGTTTGTTCCGGGCCAGCAGCTCCACCGGGCTGCTCAAGCCAGACCCATCCCTAAATGGATATGGTTGTGGAGGCGGAGATCAGGTACCATCATCCTCTCACATTCACTCACTCATTCACTCACTCACTCGCACGCACATGCACTCATGTTATGCGTTCCGATACTAAGCCCAGTCCACACATGTCTGCACCTTTTTGTTCACATGATTTTGCTTGAATGCACACCTCTGGAGTACAGGCTTGTGTCACAGAAGGCATTGCATGCTCTTTCTTTGGGGAATTAACAGTAACTATGTATTCCCGTGACAAGGCATCAAGTTTCTACTCAAGGTGGTCTCCATGCAGGGTGCTTTAGTGGGTTGTTAACCTGATCTGTTATTGCTGTAGAACTGTGTTCTTCAGAAGATAGACTGCAGCGTGTGTTCGATCGGTCTGTGTAACATTAATGTATTTGTATTTTTTTTTGCTGGACATTGAAACTTCAGGGAACATTTTTCCATCCCTGGTATAGCACAGTGGGCTTCCATGGGATCTGGCCTTTCTGGAATTCTAATCTTGGTGCTCCTGTTGCAGAGCTGAAGTGGTTCTACTGCTCAGTGGATTCTAGTCTGCTTTGCCCCCTGTCTATGAATAGTCGGGATCTGGTTGTCGTGTCGATTCTCAGGCCTCATTCTGTCAGTGGTAGCAATCTGCCTCACACCTAACCTGAAGTGTGCTGCATGCACCAGCACTGCCTTTTAGGGATGTCTTCATGATCAGCACTATTCCTTGCGGATTATTGAGGGTTTCCCGGTGAATTGCTGTATTTGCTGTTGTGGTGTCTGAACTTGTGACCCAGGTCTTGTGGTTGAACTCTGGACCTGTGTCGTCAGGCCCTTTTCTGCGGCTCTTGCGAGGCACCAGTCATGGCCGACTCCCATGTCCCTCGCACCTGGCGTTCTCTCAGCCCTATAGCTCTCCAACCTGCCAGGTTTGTTTGCTTGGCCAGTGCAACCTGGTTTCCCAGGACTCCGACAGAACGTTGGTTGCCATGGCACCACTGGCATCCTATCCTCGTTCACCACATCTTGGCGCGATGTCTTGTTACTTTAAGATATTGTCATGCTGTTCTTGTACTACATCGACACATTAGAACAGTTTAAGTGTTTGGACATTTTCATGCATATTTTTTGTGTAAATTAAACTTATTCAAGCACTTGGGTCTTTCAGTGTTTTAGGAGGACTGGGGGCTGTCCACTAACATCCACCCAATAAGGTATTGGTAGTTATATTCAGGGTAATAGTCAGGCAAAACATGAATGTGGTAATAGGTGATTGTAGAACCCTCCTTGCTTTTAGCCAGAATTCTTGATGCTCCTGAAAAAATAAGCCCTCCCTTTTACCATCCAGCAGTTTTCCACTTTTCACACACTTGTATCGTCTTAGCTTTTATATTTATTTCCATGGAGGTGCCAGCTGAGTTAGACACACAGCTCTTTGTGCTGTTAACACTTTGAGCTTATTTTTTCTGTTAGAGAAACATTCATTAAGCTCTGTTTAATGTAGCAGCAATTTACTGGATTCATTCTTAAGCTCTGTGTTGTCCTTTAGAGAATATTTTGTTTTGCATATTGTTTTTCTTGTGATGCCTTGTTATTCAAGGTCTGCAGTGACTTGCTACAGCCCTAACAGAGGGACAGTTTTTGAAATGACAGAAGAGAATCGCTTCTCTCTCTTTAGACCAAGAAAGGATGTATGTGTATTGTAGCGATGATTCAGTACTGTCAAACCTGGAAAGATTATATGTCTGTGTATGTCTTCCTTTAAATTATACACCAGTTTTATGTTTTTAATGAAGTCCTATGTGTGGTAATATGACAAATCTGGCAGGTGCCTTGCTCATATCTGAACTTGGAATAGCTGCCTAATCCCTGCAGAGGTCTCCTACAGGCACATAACTCCCATGGTGCCTCCTGAGGAGTGAAGACTGGCATGACCTTCATTCATGTGTGTGTCCTCTACTTGCTTATTTTCTTTAGCTTGTACCACACCAGAAGGGCTTAGTTCTGTATCCTGCTTGGAGGGTGATGCTGTTTGCTCAGTTGTACTGTGGCCCTGTAAGTACCCCAGTGCAGTACAGTAAGTCCACCCTTCTAGCCCATCTGATGGTTCAACCAGTGCGTCAGTGGATCAAATCATTAAGCCATTGCCAGTTTGTGTCCAGTCTTTCTACCTTAACGTCTTCTGTGTTTGTGGCTGTGCTTTGACCCAGAACTGTCCTGTTCTGGAAAAGTAACCAAAAGCGACTGGGAAGGGTATAGCAGAGGATAATGTTTAGCAAGAAATTGGAACTGCCGCAGATGACACTGTTATTTTATTGGCATTAGCCCTTTAGCATTTGGACTATCAGTGAACAACTTGACTGCATTGATTGCTATATGGAGAGTTGAATTTCAGTTACTGGAATTTTCTGCAGAATTCCTATCCCCGCCATTACAACTGTACCATGCTTGTTCATGTCATGCACCTTGAGAATTTCTGAAATTGTTATAAACATCTGCTTTTGTTCTGCCTCAAGAAATGTGTGCCGCATACGCTCTTGCTACTGTCGTAACACGCCCTCTGGAAGCTCTGTAAAATCGGCATGCTACTGACATTTCCTCCAGGTACTGGCTGCTCAATGAGACGTGAGTGCTGCTTTGTTGGCTTCTCGCCTGCCTTGCCTATTTGTCATGCAGTTGGTCTCCAGTGTTGTCTTTAAGGCATACTGCTTGCGAATGTGGGGTAGATTGGGCTTTCCTTAATGCTTTTGCTCATGGGTCGATCAGCAGAGCTGCCTGGTTTTAGCCATGGTACCCAAGGGTGATTATTTTGCTGTATTCTTGGGCCCTTCTGACAGTAACTTACAAGCAGGCTTCAAAGTGCTGTGCTCGATCTTCTGCATTCTAAAGACCTTACTGAGACATTAGAACTATAGAAGACACGTAGTATGTGAAGTTTAATTTATTCATCATGCTTTATGTTCACACTGCCTATTTATTATAGCAATAACAGAATGCTGTAGTACTTTTCTCAGTTTAGTATTTTTTCTTAGTGAGTTGGCTGCTAGATTTGCAAATGTGTACATCAGAGCAGTTGCTTCTGACCTCACCTTTTTCTATTAATGTGCTGCAAAGTGTAACACAATCCACAACTTAACATGAATGCCGATTAGGGCCAGCACATCATTAGCACTAGCTAACTTGTGCAGACATCTTAAAGAGCACAGGATCTTTTTATGTGTTTGTGAAATTCGTAAGGCCAATGAAAGCTTTCGTAGTAAGGAAGGGCATCGCCTTCAAAAGCACCGGAGTCTTATTACCGTGAAATATATCTGAGAAATGCTATTGTGTGGTAAAGGTGTGATATTTTGCTGTAATAACGAAGTACTAAATATTCACTCGAATGCCACTTTACTACTGCAGATATCAAACAGATGTCGGCTTCCATTTTAAATGATCTCTTTCCATCACCCAAGATAAATTTAAGTGTAGCAGTTGGTGATTTGGGAAGGGGTTTGGCTATTGCATAAAATGCCTTTTGAAAATGGCTAAATTCTACAGTTCTAAATTTAACATTAATCAGATAAGCTGTGGCATAATGGAAAGCTTCCTCCTTTTATGATCTTTTTTGGTGACTTGATGCTAATCCTCACGCGCACGTGCTTTTCTGACTGCTTTCCTAGCCTTTCAGTGACCCTAAGTGTATGGATAAATAACAGCAAAGATGACTGTGTTACCAACTGATAAGCTCGCCTTCTGTTCTGCATTCTCCAGTTACCGTTCTTTTAAATCGACCTGAAAATGTGAACCGTAATAGTGAATGCAGCTGGTGCCACACAACTGTACTCTTGCATTCAGTCTCCTGTGTTGCTTCGCTGGTGCCCAGAGGTAGTAGTATGTATTCCTGTTGTTAACATGCCTTTATATTTACATGTGCAGGTTTAGGTTGTTTGAGCCCGGCATCGGTGAGCGTTCATCTTTTGTGGCAAACTCGGTCTAGATAGTGGGATGGCTGGCTGACTGCCCCCGTTGTCATTCTAGACCAGGGCAAATGTGAAGGTCACTGAAGCAGCGTCAGTCCCCCGGGGCGCCAGCAGGCAGGAGTGTCGCCTAGCAGCCACAATGTGCTAACAGAAGACATAGCTGCAATATTGTTTTCAATTCCTTGCCTCTAGAGATGAAATGCTAGTGGGTAGACAGCTTTCTGAAAACTGTGGTGTGCAGCATACAGTGTAGGAGAGCCGGTTGAGCGCTATGAGAGATGCAAAGCGTCCGAGTTTGAGTGAAGGGGCTTTATTTTTCCTGTTAATTGTTAGTGATTGCAAGCTCGTCTGTTTTTCCTTACCTAATTAGACAGGTTTTGTTTGTTTTGTTTAAACCCTTCCTATGATTAAAAATTAATTTACTTGCATTGCAATGTAACATTTCATTAACATTTTGTGTGATGTCAAAGAAATCAAGTTTTTAGGCTAGTGAATCCCATTATCCATCCATTTTCCAAACCGCTTATCCCTCTGGTTCGCAGGGGGCCCGGAGCCTATCCTGGAAGCAATGGGAACAACCCAGGATGGGGGACCAGCCCATTGCAGGGCACACTCACACACCATTCATTCACACAGGCAATTTAGCAACTCCAATTAGCTCAGTATGTTTTTGGACTGTGGGGGGGAAACCAGAGTACCCAGAGGAAAACCCATGACGACATGGGGAGAACATGCAAACTCCGCACACATGTGACCCAGGTGGAGACTCGAACCTGGGACCCAGAGGTGTGAGGCAACAGTGCTAACCACTGCACCACCATGCTGCCCCCAATCCCATTACATTTTAGTGAATTTTAAAACTGCCTTTATTTGGCACATACTGTTTGACTGCAAGCCTCAAACTGTTTATGTAATGCACAGTCATTTTGCATTATCTGCTTGTTACCCCAGCTGCTAAGGCACAGGATTGGCGTTTGAACAGGCCGCATTATCAGCAAGCCATCATTCACAAATGAACAAGAGTTTGTTTCACTTTCAGTTTTCACACGTTCTGCTGTAAGGGATCCATTCTCCCATCAAGTGCTTAAATAAAAAAAATCATGTTACATCAAATCAAATTTTTTCACATTTTGTCACCTGATCGGTGTGACCACGCCCACTGCTTTTAACCCAAAAAAGAAGGCACCGCTATGCAAGAAGTCTAATTCATAAAGCAAGAAAGGGGGATTATACCCTCAGTGATCTTAGTGACAGACAAAACGTGGTACATGGACTATTTCATTTGCATTATGGACCTTATTGAAATCTACAGAAACTCTTATTTTGAAAATGAAAGCATGGCGGTAGCCTACCATACTTACATTTGGTCATTCTCGCAAGCATGAGAGTCTTACAATGAAAACGAAATGTTACAGTGAAATGTAGTGTTTGAGTGTTGGGCAGAGCAATTTACACAAACTTATTATGTGTTTTAAAATTGTCATTTATAGCTGATTTAATGATCCCTCACCCATTTGCCCCATTTTAGATAATGTAAGCCTGTCATTTGATGTTAAATATTAGACAAAATTGAAGAATATTAGAGAATTACAGTAGTGAGTTTGAGAATGACCAGTACCCATCGTGTTTGATGTATAAGTATTTATTCTTACTCTTCTTCATGCAGAACAATTCTGTAAGCAAGCAAATATACTTAACCAATAGTTATGGTGCAAGTGTTAGCATTTACAGCTAATCTTAGAATGCATTGCTGATATAATATTCCAATCAACTGCATAGTCCATATAAGCTTGTACGTTGCATATGAAATATTCAGCTGTACATAATCTATACATAAGTGGTAGGTAAAAGGTATTTTACTGTACAATGTAAGTGCAAGATACTTGAAGTATGTGCCAACAATTTGGACAGTGTGAAAGCGGTACTTATAGGGTTATGTCAGTGTTACAGTGACTGAAGAGTCGCTGTCGAGTCCGGCGGACGGCCTACAGGCACTGAGTATTGTCCTGGTTTAGCAGCCTTATGCCCCAGGGAAAAAGCTCCTCCTCGATCTTTCAGTTCAGGTCATAAGGCAGGAGTTATTAGGGTGGGTTGGATCCTTGGAGATTTTTGTTGCTCCGGTCCTTCAGCGGCTGTTGTCTTGTAGGGAGGGCAAGGCAGATCTGATGCAGCGCTCAGCTGCTCTAACCACCTTCCGCAGGGCTTTCTGGTCCTGGGCAGAGCAGTTCCCGAACCATGATGTGATGCTCATGGTCAGGATGCTCTCTACGGCAGCCGAGTAGAAGGCCTTAAGGACAGCAGGAGAGACCTTAAGCCTCCTCAGCTGCCTCAGACGGTAGAGCCGCTGCCTCGCCTTGCTGACCAGAGCATGTGTGTGTGAGGACCAGGTGAGGTCCTCCTGTAGGTGGACGCCAAGGTATTTGAAGGTGCTCGGCCTCTCCACTGTAGCACCATTGATGTGGACAGGTGTGTGAGAGCCCAGCTGCCTCCTGTAGTCCACTGTCAGCTCCTTTGTTTTGCTGATGTTCAGGCTGTTATATTGGCAACATCTTTCCAGGTTCTCCACTTCCTTCAAGTAGGCCGTCTCATCATTGTTGGAGATGAGGCCGAGCACTACTGTGTCGTCAGCAAATTTCACAAAGGAATTTGAGCTGTGTGTGGCTACACAGTCATAGGTGTAGAGGGTGTACAGCAGAGGCTCACAACACAGCCTTGCGGAGCTGCTGTGTTGAGGGTGATTGCGCTGGGCACACAGTTGCCTATTCTCACCACCTCGGGTCTTCCTGCAAGAAAATCCAGGATCCATCTGCTCAGCTTGTCACTCAGTCCTAGATCCCTCAGCATGGTGAACAGTCTGAGGGGGACTATGGCATTGAATGCTGAGCTGTAGTCTATGAACAGCATCTCACATAATTCACCCTTTTTCCATCCACATTAGTGAGGATAGTGTGTTGGACATGAGAAATGGCTTCCTCAGTGGATCTGTGCGGTAAGCGAACTACAGGGTACCGATGGAGTTAGGGATGGGCTTAATAATGTCCTGGTACTCTGCATTTATTATTACATTACATTTATTACTTGTTAATAAACAGGACCTGTCAATTATAGTGAGTAAGGATACTTTTAACACCAGTTTTTAAATTCAGATCTTCTGGTTTGTACTTTGCCTAATTTCAACATCTTCTTCCTCCCTCATTTATGCGCCTCTCCATGGGTGGCCTCAGGGAAGAAGGAGGAGATGCCAAGGTAAGTAATAGCTGAAAGAGCCCCGGCAGATGGCTTAATTTTACCTGCAATCTGTAACAGTCGAGTACATGAAAAGTAGCTTACTAAAATTAAAAAAACTACACCTGCTACCTAGACTTACTTCTCTGAATCATTGAGACAGATAAAATAAGAAATGCCTGTGCATTTTTGTAATATTAAATTTTAATATTTAATAAGATTTTCTAGAGAATTTGAAGAGTAGGGAAAAGCAAAAATCAAGAACTAGTTTTTGCTCTGTGTATTTAAAAACTACTTTTTATCTCTGTAGGTCGAAGAGAGGATTTCCAAGTCAACGGCTGTCATCAAAGGCCTCCCTCCACCCAAGAGCGTGGGGTCTAACCGATTACTGCCCAGGGGCACAAAGTCAAAAGTGAATTTGGAGGAGCAGGGTCGGCAAAAAGTGTCATTCAGCTTCAGCCAAACTAAGAAGCCTCTTCAAAACGTCTTTTTGGCCCCTCTCAGCCCAGAAAATCCACCATCTGATCCTCAGTTCTCCTTCCTCTCTGCTGTTCACTCTCCTCCACAGCAAAGAACAGAGCCAACAGCAGAAAACAGAAATGAACTTATAGAGCTGCCAGTGGCAGCTTCTGTAGCTGAGCCCACATCGTCACTCACCTCACCTTCCAAATCTAAATTGGACCTGGGGAAAATGCACTTCAAAAAACAGCTTCTCAATGTCTCTACAGGTTTTGAGCAGCAAATGGAGAAGGAGTCTACACCTAGCATTATGCTTGAAACGCTTTCTTCTTTGGGTGAAGCTGAAGTCAGAACTACAGTTAGATTAGAGACCCAAGCAACTTCCCATGCCCAACACATAGTCAATGAAAGCACCACTGAGGAACTCAAAGGTTTCAGTGATACTTCCCATATTGGGAGAGAGGACAGGGAGAAGGCCAGTGGTGCAGAGCATACTGATATTTTGGAGAATCGAAAGAGTCAGTCTCAGTCAGACAGCACACTTCCTGGATCTGAGTCTGATGGTGACTCCGTAAGGACGTCTTCCAGCTACAGATCGGGTGAACCCAGAGTCACTGCTAAAGTAGACGGTCAGAACAAAGATGCGAAACGGAATTCTGCTTGTTACAAAACAGAAGAATTGGAAAAATCTAATGTGAGGTCTGACGAAAGGGTAAAGGATGAAAGATCCTCTACACATCCAAAGTCAGATCGTGAAATGAGACACACGTCCTCTCGATCATCTCGTTCTGACAAAGACAGGAGAAGGACTAAAAGCCGTTCACGGTCTAGATCTAGAGGTTCTCGGACAAGTTCATCTTACTCCAGATCTGAGAGGTCATCAAGAAATGAGAGGTCATCACGGTCAGATAGGTCCCGTTATCATGAGTCTGAGCGAAGGTCGCACCGGAGCCCTCACAGAGAGAGGAGGACATCTCGGTCACGAACAGATCGTAGGTCCCGTGATAGTTCTGATTCTGAAGATGATTATTGGAGGGCACGTACTCGGACCAACCGATCATCAAACCATTCTAGCTCTCACAGAGACTCTAAAACTGTTTATACAAAATCTGAGAGGGACTCCAGATCCACAGAAGTATCTCGGTCTTCTGAGTCTGAGAAAAAAACGCAGGTATACCCTGAAAGGTGCTCTAGAAAAACAGACTGTGAATCTGTCAAGAGAAGCTCCCCAGAATTGGAACCAGATCGCTGGAAACCCCACACCCACAACAAAATGGAGACAACTCCCAAATCAACTCATTGTAAATCCGTAGTCTCTTCACAATCCTCTGATAAAAGAACTGTGAGAAATTCTAGCTCTGACTCAGAAGGAGACCAGAAAAGGACTCCAGTACAGGTACTAAGTAAGCTCTCCTTTTCCTCAGGTTTGGTTGAGTCACAGGCAACATTGACTGAAAAGGCAGATAGTTTGTCATCTTCCAAGCTTATAGTCACACCTGGCACCCGTTGCCATGTAACACATGGTTTTAGTAGAGATATTGCCTTGTCCTCAATGGACTGTGTCCAAAATAAGAATATTGACCTTAGTAAAAATGCTGTTTCCCAAGGCTTCCCTAAGGAAATTAATCACCTAACTGTGCCTGAACATAGCTCCAGTGATGGTTCAGTAGGTCAGGTCTGTGATCAAACAAACTCTTCTAGCATAGTCATGTGTGGTAGGGAGACACTAGTATCAGGATATGCCCTGTGCTCTGAGTCTAAACCTCAAAAACTGGACTCATCTCCCTCACATAATTTCCCATCACTCCACGTGGAACTGGCACCACAGTGCCAGCTCAGTCAAAGTTTGGGTCAAAGCAATTTGCCTACTGTCCCTGATACATATACTAGCTGTTCTGAAACTGGCGGCTCCTCTGAAACGTTCAGATGTGAGCAAATCAAGGATGGAGGCTGCCCAGTCAGTCACACTGATTCTGATAGTTCAGCTATGGTGAGAGAAGGAGAGGATGGCCCTCAAAGTGAGGCCCATAATACATCAAGTTCATTAGTACTTAGTTGCAAACCTTGTCCAAAAGATTATTACTTATCTGGTACTTTGGAGGAATCTCTTAATTTGATGTCATCCAAAGGGTCGTGTACATCAAGTGGGGTAACATTTCTTGCAGAATCGGAGATTGTTTCAGCTTCAAACACTAACTCTCAACTCAGTGATGAGGTTGCAAATGGCCTTTCCACAAACAAGCAAGGTAATGGAGCTGTATGTGAAGGTGAGTGTTGTGCGCAGCCTCTCCACCAGATATCAGAATCTCCAGAAAAGACCTCCACTGCTGATATTCCAAGTAGTGGCATGTGTGTGGTACCTAGTAGTACCCCCCCTCAAATAGGGCAGAATCCAAACGTGTATAAAAATTTCATTCCTGTAAACGAACTACCGTTTGGAGATAATTTGCAGCAAAACACTAAATCAGGGGATGTTGTTTCTAACCCAAGTGAGGTCAGCTCACAGTCTTCTGTTGTTCCACCTAAACTTGAGTCTGTCATAAAGGTTACTGAACATTCAGCTGCTGATATGAAATATGGGCAGCAAGGTCCTGAAGTGCTGAAAAACAAAAGTAGCATGAAGAAATCTCGGTGGGATATTGTTGGACAGGAAGTCGGTGCCAATGAAACATCTCAAAAAATGCCGGTTTATGAGTCTAAATCATTGGTTAAAAAAATTATTTCTGTTAAGAAAATAGAGTTCTCAAAAGAATCAAGTACGGAAGATGGTTTAAAGAAAGAATCCAAGAATGTCGGGCTAGTCAGAATCGATGTAAACAAGGACACGTTGCCTACAGAACATCAGTTTAAAAAGAATGAAGGAGTTATAAGCAATGAAGACAGATCACTCACAAAATCTTGTGAAAAAATTAAGCTCACTGAACAGATGCAGCCATTAAAAACATTTGCACAGTCTCAAGCATGTGACACCAGCAACACAAAAACGGACATCAAATCTCATGGTGATATGAGCAACAAATTGCTGCTGAAAAGATTTGTGTCCGGCTCAGGAGATGAGGCTCGGGTGAAGGATTCACATGGGGATAGCATTAGAGATTACCAGCATGATAGTCATTTACAGAGTAAGCCTGAAAGGAACAGTGTCTGCATTGGTCGGGATCTTGGCGGCCGCACTGATGACAGTGACTCTGATTCTGAGTGTGACTCGGATGACAGCAGTATCCCTAAAAACAGGTTGCACTCTGTGGTGGTTGTGCCAAAAAATTCCACACTCACTCATCCTCATGACTCAAGGGCCATGTTGGCATCATCTTCAAGTCCTAGTAACAGCCCCCGACAGTTGTCTGCGGATTCGCAGGAGCATTGTTGGAGGGGAACCAGAAGTCAAGAAGCTGATCGTGGAGAGGATACTTGTAGGGAAGTCCCTGGCACACTCAGCCCTACTGGGAGGCAGAGGGGTTACCCCGACTGGCTGCCCGAGAGCAGCAAGCGCTGCCTTGATGTCTTATGCACTGACAAGTCCCTCTTTACAACCCCTCAAAGCATGGCTTACCAATCGCAAAGCAATATGGTTGATAGCACTAGTCATGTTGAAACTTCCCGCACCCTTGAGGTCCAACAGTCCAAAGACCTAAAATCTAATGCTTATGAAACCCCTAAAATCCCAGCAACACACAACTCAATGGGTCCCTTCTACAGTCAGGAGAACTCTTGGAGGATATCTGACCCAGCACACTCCCGGCTGTATGACAGGCCTGATAGTTGGCATGATCGGAAGAGGTACGTCCGGCATCAACAAGAGGGAGATTTTTCTGGTTCCGGTAGCTTCAGCAAGAAGGATACCTACAGTATGAACTGGGATTTTTCACAGTGTGAGCAACCCAGCAGTACGTTTCAGCTTCCAGATAGTAGTTATGGGGTCCAAGCACCAAATCCTCCTATTGTAGGAAACCCAGTTTTGGGACTGGTTGTCCAGCAAGGTGCTTGTTGGAGTCAGCCCACGACTTCACAGAGTTGCAGACCTGTCTACCTCCCTGTGCCTTCACAATATCATGAGACTTTAGATGAAGTGCACCCTGACTCTCTGACTAATGACTGTGAAGAAGAAAGTCCCAGAAGCCGTATAACCATGGGGTTGGGTAGTCATCCGCCACCTGCTTCCACCTCTTTCGTTCAAGCTCATGAAATCAGCAGCAATTGTAGAGGTCTTATGGGTGGCATCCTAGACATACCCAGGGAAGAGAGCCAGAAACCACATCGGGGTAGGGGGCCTCCCAAGAAAAGGCGGCCAGAGTTTGAGTCTGACTCCGAGAGTGAGGCTGAGCCAGGGAACTGCAGCAAGAGGGAACGTCTGAAAGAGGCGGCTGTCACCAGGACATCAAAAGACCCTGCAGAGACACCAAACCAAACCACAGAGGTGGAACGGCCTCCCCTCAGTTTGAAGGACTTCTTAGAACCTGTTGCCTGGAAGGAGATGGCTAAGCTGAAAAAGATGCCTCCATACTTTGATCTCATTGAGGAGAATATGTATTTGACAGAGCGGTGAGTATCTGAAAGGATGCAAAACCAAATAGTTAATGATTCTTCTGGTATACTATCAACTATGGCCCAACATTGTAATTTAGTCACTCTCGAGCAAATGCATATTTTGAACCTTTGTCAATGCTTGTCATCATCAATGAGAGGATGGAAATTCTAATGGTTTGATGAAATTTTCTTGAATTTTAAATATTTTATGGTACTGAAAATAGTCAGGCCTGTGAATTTCTGTTTATATGCATACTAGTTATGTCTGTTTCTTTGTCGCTTATGCGAGTGAAATTTTGTGGCCAGTCAATGGTTCTTAAAATAAGAAAGATCAGTGAGAGGCTTGTGAAACAGTGAATCTGCTTTTTTTTTTTTTTGCATGCAGCAAGAAGAACAAGTCTCACCGGGACATAAAGCGCATGCAATGCGAGTGCACCATGCTGTCGAGAGAGGAGCGCGCACGCGGGGCCACTGCCTGCGGCGACGACTGCCTCAATCGCCTGCTGATGATTGAGTGGTGAGCCTTCATCTCCGATGATGTCATGCTCTGCAGAGGGGGTGTGGTTATCATGAGGAACCAGAGCAGCTGGCTTTATATGCATGCTCTGGTGTTTATGTCCCTTGTTATTGACATCTGTATTGTGGGGCGAGGCACCAATCGAAAAACCTTCCGGGCAGATGTTGTAAATGTTTGCCATTTATGTATGTGGGGTGGGGGCATGTGTGATTTCTTACTGTTAATAACATAGTATAATGTATCCCCCTCAACAAATACAATATTCCTGCTACCTTAAATGGACCCTTTACGTGGGGAATGAACATTCCAGCTCTGCACAATCTGCAGTCACAGATGGCTGTTTCGACAGTGTTGCCAGTGAATGTAGTAGTGACTCCTCTCCAAACCAGAATAACCGCAATACCTTTTTATGGCGGGATAGAACCGTGGAAAGGCATGATATTTAACATGGCCATGAAATTATCAAATAAGATCACAATCTCTCATTTAAAAATTTTATTTAATCTTTTTTATTACTTAAAAAAACTGAATGGTGTGTTTTTGCCAAAGTGGTTGGGTGGTAATTAGTGCTGCTGTTTTCCTCAGTTATGTAGTGAGCCCTGGTGGTATTTCATCATGAAATAACGATGCTTCCTCCTTCTCAACCTGCCTGTCTGCCTGCAGCTCGTCACGCTGCCTCAACGGGCCATATTGCTCTAACCGTCGCTTTCAGTTGAAGCAGCACACAGACTTTGAGGTCATCCTGACCGAGAGCAAGGGCTGGGGGCTTCGGGCCGCCAAGGATCTTGCACCGTGAGTGTCTGAGCTGCCCTGCAAACTGTTGCTGTTAGAGAGAAATCCGGGGGGGCGGGCAGTATAAATGTTACACCCCTGTCCTTTTGTGTTACAGGAACACCTTTGTTCTGGAGTATTGTGGAGAAGTTCTGGACCACAAGGAGTTCAAGGCTCGTGTGAAGGAGTATGCTCGCAGCAAGAACATCCACTACTACTTCATGGCTCTGAAGAACAACGAGGTGAGCCTTGTGATGGAAACGTCCTCCTGGATTGACTTTGGGGGGTTGCTTGATGAGGGCCTTTCCACTTTGGCATTAAGGCCCTTGAGAGGAGATTGTAGTCATGGACGATGGTTTAGTAATTGTGAAATGCTCTGGATGTGTGTACTGCGGTCCAAGGTGGCCGCTTGCCGTTGGCCTGACATGCTCTGTGTGTCTCACAGATCATCGATGCCACGCTGAAGGGGAACTGCTCTCGCTTCATGAACCACAGTTGTGAGCCCAACTGTGAGACTCAGAAGGTATGCCTTGGGGGGGCATTAGCTTTTTCAGCTTTAGCTGTCACCTGGCCTCTCAGTTTGCACTAGGCAGCTGCAGAGCCCCTCACTGTGTACCGTGTGCTTCCGCAGTGGACCGTCAATGGGCAGCTCCGGGTTGGCTTCTTCACCACCAAGGCCGTGCCATCCGGCACAGAGCTCACCTTTGACTACCAGTTCCAGAGATATGGGTGGGTGTCCTCACACCATCTGGTCCCGCTTCATGGCAAACACGTGTGTCGGGTGATTCTCCCGCTGATGTCATGATGCTCCATGAGAACGGGACCTGACTTCACCTGTCCTGTCCTGGGTTGGCCCACCAGGAAAGAGGCCCAGAAATGCCTCTGTGGAGCACCCAGCTGCCGGGGCTTCCTGGGTGGAGAGAACAGGGTGAGCATCCGGGCGGCCGGGGGCAAGATGAAGAAGGAGCGGACGAGGAAGAAGGACTCTGTGAGCGCGCTCACTACGGTGAGTGCTGGGGGGCTGCTTATCGCTCGGCGCTGCGTTTTTTTTTTTTGTTCAGTTGTTCATTGCTAATTCGTTCATTAAGTGCATTATGGGGATCTTTGTAAAGCAGTTCAGGTTAAGAGCATCAGCTAAAGGTATAAGAGCACAATGCACTATTACCCACTGTGTATATGTACCACCCAGGGAACAAGGTGGACCCAGCTGCCCAAGTGTTTGAATCCTCTGATTGCTGGGCACTGCCAGTTTAACACGGCTGTAGCCGATGCCAAATGTCTTTGTGCGGTTTGACTATATTAATGCCAGTAATTTTCAGCAGTAAAAATGAATTGTCTGTTAGCTGATTTGGGTCAGGTCTCTGTGTGCTTCAGGCTAATTGCTCTGAAATCTCCAGTGAATGGTTTATATAATTCCTAAAATAACACCAGCAGAATTTTCTCTTTAACTGATAAATATTTCAGGCTCGGGTGATTTAGAAGGGGAGTAAAATGATTAATGCCTCCTCCCTCTTTGAAAGTAAGAGGTAAGGGGAGTGTGTGTCTTTCTGGCCCATATCTCCTTTACGTCTGACTTTTAGGAGTCTGCTTGCTCATGTCAGTGTGCCGGCTGGGAAGGATTTTTTTTTCTTCTTCGCCTTAAACCCACCCCCCCCCCCCCTAAAGTTGCATGACTATTGACTGCTGCCTCTTTCAGGTGGATGAGGAGCTGGAAGCATTACTGGAGAATGGGGAGGGCCTCACAGACGAGAAGGAGGTGCTTTCTCTCTGTAGGCTGATGGTGCGAGTAGAGACCATGGAGCAGAAGCTCATCTGCCTGAAGCTCATCCAGGTAGCTGTGCTGCTGTCATAGATGTCGTTTAGAAGAACACCAACTCTCGTCCGATTCGTGTGCTGAGGGCAGTGGTCGCGTGACTAAGTACATAACGTTATAACAGTTCTGTCAAAATGCATGGTTCTCTGACCCTGGAAATAAGATTGAGGCTCTATTCATGGCTTCTCATAAAGAGATGTCCTCGCGTTGTGGTACAGTGCATGTGCTAGATGTTTGATCATTACACAGCTCTCCTGAGACATTATGCAATGACATGATAGTTTGAGTATACCTGGAGTGGAATTTGGATGAACCGGGCCCCGACGTGCATTATTGGATCCACTTACAGAACACGCAGAATCCCGGATGCCTGAAACAGTTCCTGGACCACCATGGCCTCTCGCTGCTCTGGATCTTCATGGTGGAGCTCTCAGAAGGGAAGGGAAACTCTGGCAACAACATCAAGCTGCAGCTGGAGGTAAGATGACAGCCTGCATGGGCGATTCACCGGTGCACCGAGCCCAGCAGGTCACCGGTGAGGTGTTTTGGGGAGGATGGCCGTGGGCTGATGTGTGTGTCTGCACAGATCATGAAGAGCCTGGAGGTTCTCCCCATCTCCACCAAGAACATGCTGGAGGAGAGCCGGGTTCTACACTTCATCCAGCGCTGGGCCCAAAGCCAGGCCTTGCCCCAGGCCCCCGAGCTGGATGGCTACTCGAGTGAAAACACATCCCGTGCCCAGACCCCACTTAACACTCCTGATGGGCCCCCGGCCAAGCAGGGCCCCGAGTTGGACAGTGACACGCCCAAGCGGACCGTGTACCGCCGCCTCAAGATCATCAGCGAGAACAGCCTGGACAGCGCGCTGTCGGATGCCAGCAAGGCCTCAGATGGTAAGGAGGACGATGAGGAGGAAGACGAAGAAGAGGAGGATGACTCCCTACCCACGGAGATTGCTGTGAGCGACCAGGCCGGGACAGAGGCAGTTGGGGAACCCCAGGCCGAGGAAGAAGAGCCGGCAGCTAGCAAGCAGGAAGTGTCTGAAGATTTGGCGGGTTCTGAGGTCGAGGTCAAAGCCAAAGTCGTGGAAGCCAGTCAGCCAGAGGAGGAGAGTACAGAGGGGCCCAGTCGCAGCGAGGAGGGGAGTGACCAGGATGGAGACGCAGAGGGGGCCCCGCAGGTGGCCGCCGAAGTGGAGGCCAGCAGTGAGAATGAGACGCTCACTGTGGAGGAGCCTCCCAGACTGGAGGATGCTCAGGTACCAGCTGAAGAAGAGGCCTCCAGCGTGATGGAGGTAGTGGTGAGTGAGCCCGTGGAGGAGGCCCCGCCCATTACGGCTGTGGAGGCTGAGACCACGGAATCAGCCCATGCCGCGGCGACAGAACCTCCTGGGTCATCAGCCGTCGACATGGCCGAGCCCACCGGATCCAGCGTTCCCGTGGCCACGGGGCCTGTTGCAGCAGAGTCTGTCGCTGTGGAGACCCCATCGCAGGATGAGGAGGAGGCTGTGTCGGACGTGGAGAGCGAGAGGAGCCAGGAGCCTCCGGTCCGCGCCGCCGACGTCAGCGACATGGCCAGCCGGCTGCTGGACAGCTGGAAGGAGCTGAAGGTAGGCGGTCCCTGCAGCCTGGCCATGATCTGCAGCTTGTGTGAGGGCGACGCTGACCATGTGTCTCCTTACAGGAGGTATACCGAATCCCCAAGAAGAGCCAGGTGGAGAAGGAGCCCAAGGGTAGGACCACTTGTGTCATTACATGGTGCTGTCTTTCCTCATTGCTGTAACGGGTGTTATAATGAAACATCCAGAGCTTATGAATATACCAGCAGAGTCGAGGTGTTGCCCTGGCGCTTAGGCTAATGCTCATTTTTGCCGTAGAGTCTCCACGTTCCTGTGGAATAAAATACGTGGATTTTGAGGTGTTGGATCCAGGAGGACCAGCCTGTTGATTAACATTATAAAGGATGAACTGATGTCCGAGTCCGTCTGAAATTTAGAAATTCAGAAGCAGCGTGTCAGGGAAAGAGGGCATTTTAAAAATACTTCACTGCAGGTGAAGCAGAATTCTTTATGTAGCTAAGATGTTAAAAATGGCTGGAGTACAGCCGAGTGTAACATGCCAGTTCATTGATGCTGGCCAAAATCTGATTGCCTGATATGGCCACAGACAGCCACATAGTGTGTTAATATTCACTTGGATTGTTTTAACCGGTTTCTTAGAATAGCGGTAAGTAGGGACGTCTTGCTATTTTCCTGCTCAGATGTTGCTGCTCTGCTGAGCCGTTGCCATTTTGGGTCATTAACGAGGTTTCGCTGAATTAAACGCTTCCTCATTTGTGTAATGCTTTCGGGACACCGGGGGGAGGGGCAGCGGCTCGTGTCAAGCACCGAGCCCCCGCTGATTGTCTGCTCATCTGGCCACCGCCCCTCCGAGCAGAGCGCAGTTGGGAGCGAGACGGCCCGCAGGCGACCCGCACCTCGTCCGGTAGCCGCGACCGCGACAGGGAGCGGGACCTGGAGAGGACGCCACGCAGCACCGAGCGCCGCCGCCGCCGGCCCTCCCTGTCGCCGCCCCCCTCCGCCTACGAGAGGAGCAGCCGGCGCGCTGGCGATGACCGGTGAGGGAGGGACGGGTGGGCGTCCAGCAGACCTCTTATTAGCACGTATGATGACGGTGCTGTGGGCAGGAATACGGTGCCTTGACTTTGAATGGGGGTCTCTTCCCATTGGCTGCCTTTTGCATTCATAGTCATGAATCAGGTAATGATTGGATGCTTTCCGATCCCACCCATCGTGGGTTTGCAGGCCTCTGTTCACACCTACAGGCCTAATTCTACCGTCGTCGCCCTGCCTACAAGCCCCTGCTGCCATCCCCGTGGGAGTTGTGGCGATGCTCTAATAACTGTCGTTCTCTCGAAGGTACAGCAATCTCAACGGCAGCAAGAAGGGGAGGACCAAGGAGCGCAACAAGCTTTCCACGGAGGAGCGGAGGAAGCTCTTTGAGCAGGAGGTGGCTCAGAAGGAGGCCCAGAAGCAGCAGCAGCTGCAGACCATGGCCTACGAGACCTTGGGCTATTCCCCCAGCCCACACGGCTTCATGGGCTACCCTCCCGGCTACCCCATGCAGACCTACGTGGATCCCACCAATCCCAACGCGGGCAAGGTGCTCCTGCCCACCCCCGCGGTGGAGCCTCTGTGCGCCAGTGCTGGCACTGTGCCGTATGAGCAGACGCCCCCCCAGCCTCTGATCTCCGAGCTGGCTCTGACTTCGCCGGCCCCCACGCAGGCCTCCCAGGCCCCAGCCGTCGCCGGCGTCCAGCACGTGGCGGCGCCTCCATCGCTGGAGCTCCCCCCTGGGGGGGCCCAGTACGTACAGCCCCGGCCAGCCAGCCAGGACCCCGCAGCGGTCGCCGTCCTGCCTGTGGCAGTGCCGTCGGCAGCAGCCGGCGTGCCGGGCCAGGCCCAGCAGGGCTACACCCCCCTGTGGAACGCCAGCGTGCCACAGCCTCTCCCTGTGCAGGCACAGCCCCCCCAGCAGTACCCAGCCAGTGCCCAGCCACAGACTGCTGTCTACTACCAGGGCCAAACTGTGTACAGCATCCCCGCAGCTTACCCACAAGCCGGCACGCCCGTCATCCAGGTGAGCACCACTGCCCCCTTGTGGCCCCGGTGCGGATATACCTTACCGAGAATGCCATCAAGTCGCTTACAAAGCATGCTGGGAAAGCGGTTTGCTTGTCGCTGGATGTCGCTCTTGTTATTCTTCCACAATTGTTTCTTACTTGCCTGAGGCTGCACCATTGTAGGTTGGTTTCTCTAGTTAATCGGCGTGCGTGTTCGTGTTTCCCCACGTCTCCCTCCAGCAGGCCTATGCTGAGCCTGCCACAGGCTACCTTCAGGGCCAGCCAGTCTACAGCAGCCATCAGCAGGGAGTGGTGCTGCAGCAGGCCGGCACTGTAACCACCATCGTCACCGCACCGGCTGTTCAGCAGGTAACGTGCTTGTTCAGCCACTGGGTGGCACCAGAGTGCCTTTTCTTGTTTCTTGTTGCGTTGCGCGATAGGCACAGGTGAGGTGTTCAGCATGTTACAGCTCGACAGCCTGCTGTCCCACTTCAAAACATTTTAGTAAGTCCAAAGATTATTGAGATGTTTCCTGATGAGGTGAGTGTTTTCCTGTGGGGGTGTCTTTAGCCTTTTAATTCCTTTTCCTTTTCTATCTGATTCTGTGGCCCCACCTTTCACTGTGTTTTCACTCTCTTTCCTCAGCTCATTTTCTGATCGGCTTCCTTTCTAACAGTGGAGTCTCCTTGCTTGTTTGATTCGGATTGTCTGTGTTCCTGCACTTTCATCTTCAGTGTTTCTTTATTGCGGTTCAGCTGTTTTTTGCTCGTGTCTGATAGTGTTGCTGTTGCTGTTGAGCTTCATCCTGTGCATCATGCTGCTCCATCATTCCCTTGTGAGCCCCCACATCCCCCGTGACTTCCCCCTGCCTCTTTCCACAGGAGCTCATGGCCCCCAACAGCCTGATGGACCTGCCCCCGCCTTCGCCGCCCAAACCCAAAACAATTGTGCTTCCTCCGAGCTGGAAGGTGGCGAGGGATTCTGAGGGCAAGATTTACTACTACCATGTGATCACGAGGTAGGTGTCGGCCCACCATTTTAAAACTGCCCCCTTGGGATGGGTGGATATTCCTTTAAATACTGAGTCTGTCTGTAGAAGTTAATATCCAGTATAGTGTGTTCCAGAAAGCAAGTTTGAATTGTGTTTTAAGTATGAATTAGACGGATTTGTATAGCTACACATCGTTTGCCATTTTAAAACTATTTCCGCATGGTCGCATTTCTCCTTCTGATTGTGTGACCTCTTTCTTCTGCAGACAGACACAGTGGGACCCTCCTTGTTGGGAAGGGGGCAGCGAGGACACCAGCGTGGAGCACGAGGCCGAGATGGACTTGGGGACTCCGACATATGACGAAAACCCCTCCAAGGTACCCTTGCACCGTCAGTCCGGCTGTGGTTGCTGGTGGTGATCCCTCTACGCGCTACAAAGGTTGTAGCGTGTGTCTTTCATGACGGTCGTGTTTAAGGTGGTATGCACATTCTTGGGTTGGTAAACTACTCAATTTTAAGTTGCATCCAATCTAAAGTCACATTGCTTGCATAAGTATCAGTGTTTCTTGTGGATCTAGAGGTTTGGCATGAAGGCAGAGATTTTGGCACGTGGAGTGTCATGGAGAAACGTTACGAACAGAAACACTAAACATGGAGACACCTTGGCTTTGTCTGGTGCAGCAGTAGGACCCAAGTTGGGAGAGTCGGCTCCAATCAGTCTACTTTCACCCACACTGGGGATTTCGCGGCCATCCCCTGATTGCCATGTCATCTTTACTCTGTGACACTTAAATATACAGGAAGCAGAACTGGTGCCACCAGCAGCAGAACACGGGCAAGCCGTGTGAAGCGTGTGTGCATGGGCGCATGGGAGGGTGCATGGGCGCATGGGAGGGTGCATGGGCGCATGGGAGGGTGCATGGGCGCATGGGAGCGCGCATGGGAGCGTGCATGCGGGGCAGGTCCCTAATTCATCCCGTGTTGCATAAGGAAGGTTAAACGAGGCCAGGGGATGTGAGAGAGATGGGCTGCTGGCCCCTTTACTCCAGCCACTTTGTCAGCCGGGAGACCATTAGCGCGCGAAAGCTTATGTTTCTCCTGGCGGTAAAACAGGGAAAAGGGCCACTTTCATGTGTTATTAAAGCAAATGAAGTATTATTCCTTAAATGCTTTGCCCAGTACAAGACGCTGTGCAAATGCCCTTTTTAATGAAATGAAATACCCCCAAGACACTGCAGAGTCGCAGAGTCCCCGCCCCTTCTGTCCTGACGCGGCCACAAAGGCACGTGGAGGCTAATTGTTGTTTCATGATTTAAAATGAAGTGGTTCTTGGATCAGAAAGACGGTGGAATAGCAGCCCTGCCTGTCTCTGTGGCTGCCATCTGTCTGTCCTCAGACAGCTGCCTCGCCCCTGGGCCCCCGAGGGGTGGGGTTCCGCACTCTCGTCTGCATTTTTGCCGTGATCACAGGGTCCCCCCCCCTTTCCTTTGATGATAATCCGAGGCAGCTTAATGTGTTTGCATTTGCAGATCCCACTGCTCAGACTCTCCTCACTCTAAACGCCCTTGAGTTGCTGTTCTCGTTATTCCCGGTCGGAACAATGTGGTCCGTCAAACGTGCCTTTGTGGGGTTCTCGTCTCCGTGCTACCCCCGCACCCCCGCGCCCCCTGACGCTGAGCGCATGTGACGCATGTGGCTGCGTTTCCCCGTTCCCGGTCCTCTCCTCAGTACGTTCTCCCTGTGAGGACCCTGGAGGTCTCCATGCTGAATGCCATCCCTAACGGCTTATAAAGCATTAACTTGGATCTCCTCTTCTTAATTCCTGCTGTGGTATGATGTATTGTTAAATCTCTGTGAATCAGAGTGACTAACAGTGACAAGCTCGCACAACCTTAGTGAAAACCTGACAAACTCTGTGGCATTAGGAAAAAGTAGTATATGGTAATGAGCCCCCATGTTCTCCTATGGGCAAAGGAAATGGTCATGTCGATATCCTGCTGTCCCCCTCCTGCAGTTCTCCACCAAGACCGCAGAGGCTGATACCTCCAGCGAGCTGGCGAAGAAGAGCAAGGAGGTTTTCCGCAAAGAGGCGAGTGTCGCGCTGGCCAGGGCTTCCCGGTCCGGCCTGCCTGAAGCCACTCTTTTTTGTTACCCCTTTCTGTGATTTTGTAAACATTGAGATGTTTGGTTTTGACAGGGAATGGGTTAGAATTATCCTGCTTGTGTGTGTGTGTGTGTGTGTGTGTGTGTGTGTGTGTGTGTGTGTGTGTGTGTGTGTGTGTGTTTGTGTTTGTGTTTGTGTGTTTGTGTGTCTTAGAGAAGCTTTCAGTTGCTTATGTTAGTGACTCGATAGGCACAGACACCTTAAAGGACCTCTGTCTGATCTGCTTGAGCAGGACCATGTGTGTCTGCTGAATCTCATTGCTCATGGTCTTGCTTCTTTACGCTTCACTTTTCTGGGGTCGTCCCTTCATGCTGTCAGCCCAAACGTGATGATCTCTGTCCGTTTAAACACATGGAAGGGTAATCCTCTTAGCAGTCCGAATCCAACATCGCACCCTCGGGTTCTGCCACAGACACATCTGTTTCCCCGGTTCCCAGATGCACCTTGCTTCCCGTGTTTACATGCGTCTCCTCACCGTGGCACTCTCCATTTATTCACCGACAGATGTCTCAGTTTATCGTGCAGTGCCTAAACCCGTACCGAAAACCGGACTGCAAGCTGGGACGCATCAGTAACACGGACGACTTCAAACACTTGGCCAGAAAGGTGAGGCCGGGGGCGAGGCGGGGGGGGGGGGGGGGGGGGGGGCGTGAGTCATTGCGCCACCTCCAGGCTGGGGACAACAAGCACTTCTACATTAAGGTTAGCATGTCTGGCTTTTTGTTGGGCCCCCTCAGTGAGCAGGTGGGGGCTTGACGCTGTGTTTTCACAGCAGAAACATATTTTCAGTAAGTAAAAGCACCTCTTTGGAATAGACAGTCTCCTTTCTGGGCACAAACTGACATATCGGGTCCTATCAGTGTTGCTTAGCAGAGACACCCCTCGGTATCTAACACCCCCTCCCTGGTATGTGTTCCTGCAGCTGACGCACGGTGTGATGAACAAGGAGCTGAAGTCCTGCAAGAACCCCGAGGACTTGGAGTGCAACGAGAACGTCAAGCACAAGACCAAGGAGTACATTAAGAAGTACATGCAGAAGTTTGGGCCGCTCTACAAACCCAAGGAGGACACAGAGGTGGACTAGCTGCCAGAGTGGTCATGGAGCGCCCCCTGCTGCATGGTGCCCAAACCAAAATGCAGCTTGGCCTTTAACCATGGACATGCCAGTCCCACATCTGCCAAGGGCGGGCTGTGGCCACCTGGAGCAGCCTGCGGCATGACTTTGAGGAGTAAAGACTGTTCTGTGCACATTCTAGTCATTTTTACTTGAGGGTAACCATGTCCTAACTGCTGCTTTTTAAGCTCTGTGGAGGTTTTGTGGAGACAGGTGGTCATGGTGATGGTCAGAGGGAGGACAGGCAGGCCCTTGTGTCCTGGCATTGACCTTTTGAAGACACCGCCCCTCTCGATCCATGTATACTTGCTTCTCCATCCCGTATGTTGTGTGGAGACGTCCCCTGCAGGACCTCAGGAACACCGGCTCGTCGTGGATCTTCTCAAAAGACATGTGAGATTGGTGGTTTACCTGTTTCAAAGACTGCTTGTGATGGTCGCTGCATTCAAGAGGAAAGGGTAGAAAGAATCAATTCAACCACATGGACTGTGAAGCCACATCATCTGCTCACGCCTGCCATCCACACGCACAGTTTCTCGTGTGGAGCGGTTGCCAGTTTGTTGAGCCAGAGGCAGCGGTGGTGTTTCCTGCCTGGTCCACATGCTTTTAGTTCCCTTCCCATCACTGACGGCTCCAGGTTGAATTGTCTCGTCTATCAACGTCTGCATCACTGTGTATCCACGCAGTAGATTTGATCACGGCTTCATAACACACGCATTGTGTCCTTTCTTTGTTTTTCATTATTATTTTTTAATGAAATCCAATCACGTGGAGAGGACATTGCTGATGTTCTCTGGTTAGTCCTTCATCTTCAGCCCCTGAGCCACTCCTGTCTCCACCCCACAGGACGCTCATGTAGCATTTGTCTTTAACAGTCTGTCACTAGCTGGAGTCCGTCCCTTCACCCCACCCTTTTGTAGAGAAGCTGGCTCTGCAGTCCTGCCTACCTAACCCTTTTCTCCCCACCCCTCTGTAGGGAGGCCAGCCTTCTGCCATCCCACCTACCTCACCTTGTCCCTGCCCCTCTGTAGGGAGGCCACCCTTCTGCCGTCCCGCCTACCTGACTTTGTCCCGCCCTTTTGTAGGGAGACCGGCCCTCTGCAGTCCCATCTGTGTCATAGCTTTCTTTGCGTACTAGTCCTACAGCTTCGGCTGTTACTCGGACGTCTCTCCTGTTTGACCTGCATTAAACGCCCTCAAACACATGCATTATATCGCTTTATATGTCAATATAATGTTGTTCTTTTGCCCCCTGACATTTTGTTTGTGTTTTTGAAAATGTTTAAATAAGCGAAGACTTTGTAAAAGGACGGTTTGTCCATGATTTAAAGTGTAAATACGTGTAATTAAACCTGAAAATGGCGTTGTGGAGGGGGGCGGGGGGGTGGGACACACGTGGCCTTTTCTTACCGCCCTGTTCCCCGCGTGTCAGCCGACCCCGAGATCCCACCGATAATCACAGCTTTTTTTTATTCATTTTTAGTTTGATTGGTTTTCAGGGGGTGATGTCATTTTCGTTTTATGTTTGTTGTTTTTTGGGTTTTATTTTTGAGATTTCAGAGATTTTCTATGTACAAACGGAGTCTTGCCTCCACTCCCCTGTAAGTACTGTGCAAGCACATTGTCATATTGAGTGTAAAAACATTTTAAAGACAAATAAACTTTTTTAAAAAAAAACTGGTGTCCTCAAGGCTTTGAACTGTAATAGTCTAATGGACCAAGGGGCTGGACCAGGTCACTCTCAAATGGTACCATGTTAGCTGGCCCCTCCTCATGCTGAATATCTCCTCCCAGTAAAATTAATCAAAGTGCTGGGATTCCTTTTTTGTTAGAAGCACTGCACTGATAAGTACGCTGCTGGGTCGTCTGCTCTCAGCCCCCCCCGCCTTGCCGCTATGCGACTGATGCCAGACCACAGTTAAACAGTCCCGTCTGGTGTGCGTGACAGCGTGTGGCGCTGCCCCGGGGTCGGAGGCCTGCCTGTGTCCTATTACCAGTCTCTGGTGGGGGGGGGGGCTGCGTTCAAAAGCAAAATGCAGGACAGCGTCTGGGAGCATTTCGCTCCCTTGTTTTTGGTGGCTCTGGCAGCGTGATGTAATGGCGCTGGGGGGTGATCCCCAAGCCGGTGATGTCACATCCACTGCAGAAGTGCGGTCATCCTGATAAGCAGACCTAGTTTTTAAATGGCGGCTTGTGGTCCCATAGGTCGGCTCCTGTGCTGATCGGCAGTCATCCCCCCGTGTCCTGTGCTGATCGGTAGTCATCCCCCCGTGTCCTGTGCTGATCGGCAGTCATCCCCCCGTGTCCTGTGCTGATCGGCAGTCATCCCCCCGTGTCCTGTGCTGATCGGTAGTCATCCCCCCGTGTCCTGTGCTGATCGGTAGTCATCCCCCCGTGTCCTGTGCTGATCGGCAGTCATCCCCCCGTGTCCTGTGCTGATCGGCAGTCATCCCCCCGTGTCCTGTGCTGATCGGTAGTCATCCCCCCGTGTCCTGTGCTGATCGGCAGTCATCCCCCCGTGTCCTGTGCTGATCGGCAGTCATCCCCCCGTGTCCTGTGCTGATCGGCAGTCAGCACCATTGCAAATTTTCACAATTAAATTGAGTCTGATGTATTTTATTCTATGTGCGAGTTTACTGTGTGCAACAATCTTTATGTGATGACAGATGTAAAAAAAATTCTGACTTGGTGTGCAAAGGCCTTTACTGCTACTTTCCTCAGTTTTAATTTTCAGGACCAGGAGGAAGTGTTTGGTCCGAGAACGGAGTGGGCTGCATTCCTGGAGGTGCAGAACCGCCAAGACTCTAGGCTCAGTTTTGACTCTAACAGATATCAGATCCTGCTTTGCTGCAATAGATTTTTTTATCTTTTTCTTAATATTCTGCAGCGAAAACCCTGTCCCTCCCCAACCCTGTTGCTCGACGTACCCAGTAAACATGCAGGAACATGTTTCATCCTTGGGCATCGTCACTACAAAGTGACTTATCAAAAGCCAGCAAACTTCAAACTGTATTTATTTATTTATTTATTTAACAAGCTAGAATATTATACAAGATCTCTTAACATACTGAGACGCTTATAACAAGATACATGTAAGATAACATTGAACAAAGAGAATCCCGCACCACATCGGGCAAAATTCGGGTGGCTTAAAGAAGTGGCTTCTCTTGGAAAATTTTTCTAATTTTTAAATCCTAACCACCTTTTTCTGGATGCAAAGGGTCACAGAAATAGTTGAGAGCAGAGACAATGTGGAGGACAGAAGCAGAGTGAAAGGACTGAGCAGAGTAGAGCCAGCTTAGTTTCAGGCTGTGGGGTATGGGGAGGATGAGCAGTGCGGGTGGAAGAGGCACCTCTGAGGCAGCGAGGCACGCAGGACCGCAGCAAATGCTCTGTTAGCTCATGCTGACCCGAGTCCCAGAGCCCGTAAGATGTAGTGGGATTATTTTCTTGCATCAGTGGCTTGCAGATGAGGAGGCGGCATTTGTGGAAAATCCAGCTGACGGGAGCTGCCATTCATACTGCAGATTGATTTCCGGATGTCAATCGCCCCCCTCCGCCTGGCAAATACACACACGCTCACACACTCCCCCTGGAGGTGGGGCAGTCAGTCTGGGGGCTGGTCCAACACTCAGACCACAGAGCTTCCCTGCGTGGGGCAGCAGAGAAGCGTGGCCACGTCGCCCCTGTCGATCTTGGTCAGGGCGGAGCAGAGCACGCCCAGTGTGGAGCCGTCCTGCGCGGCCCAGTCGGACAGCAGCGTGTGCACCGGGTCCTCCCCGCGACCGAACATGTCCGTCTGCTTCTGTTCGTACCCTAACTGGGCTGCCAGCTGCCTCCAGCTCCAGTCGCCACCCTCCTGCAGCAGGCGCTCCACCTCCTCCTGCCTGTGGGGGGCCACGTTCAGGTAGAGCCTTGTGTCCAGCTTGCTGTCCCGCTTACTGCCTGCAGGGGGGGTAAGCGATATGGCTCAGTGTGCTTGCCCAAGCAGTGAGTCATTGACAGCGGCGTGTGATGTGGGTTCAGGGTGACGATGCATTACGTCTGACAAACCAGTGGAGTTTCATATGTAATTAACCAATCACTATTCAACTAGTAGTCTCGCTCAAAAAAAATGGATCAATACAAAGTAACCAGGCCTCCTGACTGTGGATTCAGATACACATCCTGACAGGGGGGCCACTATGTTACATTTTCAAACGCTTTCATATTCTCCTGCCTCCCTGTTAGATTTCAACGGCCTTTTCCTTTATCAGATGCGAAACCACGGGAATCGTCTGCCAGCGGCAGGCTGTCCAGTCCTCTCCTCCTCACCTTTGCTGAGCTGGGTCTCCTGCAGGCTGTGGGAGTCCAGGAAGACGCCGCTATCGCTGTGCAGCTTCTCTCCCTCGGGGGCGCTGCTGCCGTCTCCGCTCCGGGCTTTTCCCAGGGCCTGCTTCTGCTTGCAGGATGTCCGGCTGCGGACGGTACGTCGACAGTTAGATACATGGGCATAGAGGAACCTCACGCTTAGATTCCTGAAACACGGCTGTGTGACAAGTTATGATCCTGCAGTCTGAGCACAGAAGAATTCACACAAATACCAAAAAAAGCTTCCTTCTGCATTGATTATTTTGTTGCAGAATTTATATATTTCTCGAATTGCCATTTTGTTGTCTTTACAACTTATATAATATCTGGCTATACTGATGATTTCATCATTTTAACGACACTGCAGAAGACACCCACCACTTGTAAGCGACGTAGAACAGGAGCCCAAGCACGACTGCAGCTAAAACGGACACGTAGACGGGGATGATGCTGTTGCCGCCCTCATCCTGAGGGGTGAACCTGGGCTCCCCCGAGGTTGGGCTGGCCTCAACCCCCTCCCTGCGGGGGCCGTCCGACTCAGTGGCCCTGGATAAGATGTGTAGGTGCCTCTCTAAAGCAGGGTGACAGAAGGGTGATGGAATGAAGCTTGGGTTCAAGGAGAGCGAACAAGGGAAAAAGGGACTGAGGGAGGGAGGGAGGAGAGAGAGAGAGAGAGAGAGAGAGAGAGAAAGAGAGAGAAAGAGAGAGAGAGGCCCTTTCCTCTTTCCTCAGTACATTTAGAAATTAACATTCCACACTGATGCTATAATTGCTGATTTAACTAAACGCTTATGCCTCCTGCTATCAAACCTCATGGGGGGGGGGGGGGGGGGCATTGGGCAGAGCACTGGAAGATATGCAACAGCTGCCCTGCTGAGCATCCCTGAAAAGTGGACAAAATCCCCCCCCTCCCCGCCCAGTATTTTTCTGGGGATGCCTCTGGATTCATGAATGAGCAGCTGTAGGCTGCGTGTTTCAAAGCGAGGACCCCATTGCCTTGTGGGTAAATAAGCTAGAGCGAGGGAGTGGGACGTACATGCACCCCCGCCCGTGTCCAAAGCGAGGACCCCGTTGCCTTGTGGGTAAATAAGCTAGAGCGAGGGAGCGGGACGTACATGCACCCCCGCCCATGTCCAAAGCGAGGACCCCGTTGCCTTGTGGGTAAATAAGCTAGAGCGAGGGAGTGGGACGTACATGCACCCCCGCCCGTGTCCGGGGGGCTGGATTCGCTGAGCTGCGGCTCGGCCCAGCGCTGCTTGACGGCCATTAACCAAATGTGACCCCCCCCCAGCTTGGAGACGGACCCCGCCATGTGTGCTGCCTCCCACTGTCGGGTTATTTCGGGATCAAAGGGGGTCGGGGGGCTGCCTGTACCCCTGTTGGGGGTCAGAGGTCCCGTTCTCCGCATGAGCAGATTAACAGGGGTCCCCTCTGGAGGACAGCCAGCTGCTACAGGGTCAGCACCCCCACCCTCTCCCCCCACACCCCCTGTCTGAGAATCTGGAGCCATTTAGTGCTTTGGAGCTGCATCTCCCCCTACTCACCCATGCACAGCGTGTCTGAGTTGGGCTGACAGGCCCGGATTTCCACCTCATTGTCCTGGCACCGGGAGCAGGGCTGGCATGTCCGGTCATTGCTGCTCTCCTCCGAAAAGGTGCCGGCCCCAAGTGTTCCGCTTCCTCGCGCTAAGAGGGGCATAAACATTCTGTTTGGGGTGTTTTCTTTTCCGTCGGGTCATTAAGGGTGTGATCTCTCTGATCCTAAGTTGACCCCCCCAGTCACTCACCATCCTGACACGGTTCACACTTTGTGTTCTCTCTGCCGCACTCAGCAGCCACGCCGAATCCCGCAGGGCACAGCCTGCAGCACTCCCCAGAGAGGGTGTAGCGATTGCTGGGGCAGGCGTTTGCGGGGGCCACCTGTGAGGACACACCACTCATTAAGCTGTTACACATGTATAAGTATACATACGGTGCTGTGTAAGTGTCTTCAGCAGTAAAAGAAAACGATTTTGGCTATTTGTCTGGGTTGTTAATGTATATTTCCTGAAAAAGGACATTGCAGCATATATGTAAATCAACAGCAACACAATAAAAAAATAAACAAGACTCTCTTCAGCTCTCCTCTCCTCACCCGACCTCTCCTCACCTCTTCTCAGCTCTCCTCACCTCTCCTCAGCTCTCCTCTCTTCAGCTCTCCTCTCCTCACCCGACCTCTCCTCACCTCTCTTCAGCTCTCCTCTCCTCAGCTCTCCTCTCCTCTCCTCACCTCTCCACAGCTCTCCTCTCCTCAGCTCTCCTCACCTCTCCTCAGCTCTCCTCACCTCTCCTCAGCTCTCCTCACCTCTCCTCAGCTCTCCTCTCTTCAGCTCTCCTCTCCTCACCCGACCTCTCCTCACCTCTCTTCAGCTCTCCTCTCCTCACCTCTTCTCACCTCTCTTCAGCTCTCCTCTCCTCACCTCTCCTCACCTCTCTTCAGCTCTCTTCAGCTCTCCTCTCCTCACCTCTCCTCACCTCTCTTCAGCTCTCTTCAGCTCTCCTCTCCTCACCTCTCTTCAGCTCTCCTCTCCTCACCTCTCTTCAGCTCTCCTCTCTTCAGCTCTCTTCAGCTCTCCTCACCTCTCCTCTCCTCACCTCTCTTCAGCTCTCTTCAGCTCTCCTCTCCTCATCTCTCCTCTCCTCTCTTCAGCTCTCTTCAGCTCTCCTCACCTCTCCTCACCTCTCTTCAGCTCTCCTCTCCTCACCTCTCTTCAGCTCTCCTCTCCTCACCTCTCTTCAGCTCTCCTCTCTTCAGCTCTCTTCAGCTCTCCTCACCTCTCCTCTCCTCACCTCTCTTCAGCTCTCCTCTCCTCATCTCTCCTCTCCTCTCTTCAGCTCTCTTCAGCTCTCCTCACCTCTCCTCACCTCTCTTCAGCTCTCCTCTCCTCACCTCACCTCTCTTCAGCTCTCCTCACCTCACCTCTCCTCACCTCTCTTCAGCTCATCTCTCCTCTCCTCTCTTCAGCTCTCCTCTCCTCACCTAACCTCTCCTCACCTCTCTCCAGCTCTCCTCACCTCTCTTCAGCTCTCCTCTCCTCACCTCTCTTCAGCTCTCCTCTCCTCAGCTCTCCTCTCCTCTCCTCACCTCTCCTCTCCTAACCAGCTCAGTTAATGAATGAGCTTCATTATTTAAATAATTCAGAATAATACTGATTAGCCAGGGTAGTGGTCCAGTTTTAAACAATACACTGACGTATAAGCTGGTTGCTGCAAATACTGGGGTAACTTTAGGAGCGGTTAAATAATGGCACTTTTCCAGTGGCATACAGGGACCAAGCCATACCCGAGCCGCACTGCAAAGAGATACTAGTTACAGTGTGGTCCCAGCTCGCTTTGGTTTTCCACTGCAGATGGGTCAGCTCGGTAAAAGCACTGCCAGGTTTGGAGAGCAGTGAGGGCGGTGGTGGCTTATTGTTTAGGGTCATGCACTTGTGATTGAAAGATTGCAGGTTTGAATCCCCGACCAGCAAGGTGCCACCCAAAGCACTGCTCCCCGGGCGCTGAATTAGCTGCCCCCCGCTACGTCACATATGGGTTAAATGCAGAGACCACATTCTGTTGTTCTGTGGTGTGTCAACAATAACAATTAATCACTAAATTCAACAGTGAAGTAAAGCCAGAGATGCTTATTTATGTTCATATGGTGCACACCATGATTTACTGTGTGTCCCTCGCACATCTGTGACACTCAATTTTTAATGTTAGCATGAAATGCTAGTGGAATTAGCATTTGCTTGCATAAATTTACATTACAAATCCATGTCATTCAACCACTCTACAGTACTTTTTTAAGTAGGAGATTGGAAAGTTTCATGTTCTGCGTAATCAGGAATGCATTGATACGAGGCGATGTGCAATGCTACTAGTAAGGAATAATATATAGAACATAAGCTTTTTCCTTCAGATGATCTGTGTGCAGAACAGCACTATCTCCGTGCATTTTGACCAATCAGATGGTGATGAGGTAATTAGTTCGGTTTGGTTATGCTTTCAGGACAATAGCACTGTTCATTCACACCCCCAGGGTTGGGGGTTCGAATTCTAGTCCTGTCTCTCTGTATGTGCAGAGTTTGCATGTTTCTCCACTCGCTATAGATGAAATTCAGCCCGTATAGAATTATGATTATCTACTATTATCAACACAACTGTGCAGTAAATTAAATAACCTTTGACCTTTGCCTCAATTATCTTTTATTCCTTTGCCAGATTGTGCTCTTTTTCTACATTCTGTTACCTTAAAATTTCATTTTCTATCCTTAAGGGATAGAAGCCCTTCAGATCCCTAGGAGTGAGCAGAACTTTTCCGCTTTCAGCACAGTTACAATAAATTATGTTTACTTGTCAAGTTTTCTTCTGAACTTGCAGCAAGACTGAAATAATGAGATTAAACCAGCTGTGTTTCCCTGGTTAACTGAGTGCTGAAGACTGACAGCTGCCCAAGTAAAGGCGATGGCTTCAGAAAGGACCGTAAAACAACAGCCGGGGCTCTTTAAATCACAGACTAACTTTATTAACCTAAAAATGCGGCAGTGGCTGCACAACAGCAGGCGATAAACCTCGCAGTGCCTGATGCTGCTTCGCCTGCGTACTCTGGCCGTCGCATTTTTACAGTCAGAGTCGGAGTGTGTGCCCAAGCGGCCTGTGTTTACAAATGGCTTTTATTAGTAAGATCTCAGGGCTTCTTTGAAGAATGGAAATGAAATAACCCCCTCCAGCACTGGGACACTCCCTCCACCAGCCTGAATGGAACCCTTTGTGTGTGTGTGTGCGCGCGTGTGTGTGTGTGGGGGGGGGAGGCTAAGCAGACAGAATGCAGCTGTAGCACAGACATTCAGCTCTCCTGCGTGGGGAGGGGTGGGGGGGGGCGGATCTGCCTGGGGCAGAGGTGTCAGCTAGCAGGAGCTGCCCAGCGTGTTGGTCTCCCTGGGCAGGAGGGGGGGGGGGGGGGAGTCTTTGAAGTCCTCCTTGCCCTGCAGGTGTGCAACCCCCCCCCCGAGTGTGTCTTCCCAGAGAGGCATTTTAAATATGCATCTATTTATACTGGTTTGCTCCAAATGGTGCTTTTCCACTGCCACCAGGAACCGAGCCGTACCCAAGCTGTAACCGTGCCGATACGGCCCTGTGAAAAGCGCGGCCAAAGCTAGCCGGCTGATTGGTCAAAATGCATGCGGATACCGGTGTTCTGTGCATAGACTATTGGAAGGAGAAAAGGGCATATTGTATATATTATTAATTATTATAAAGCGTCTCTTCGGTTTTACATCACTGCCGCTCTCCAAACCCGGCAACTGAGCCAAGCAGACCCTTCTGCAGTGGAAAACCGAAGCGAGCTGGAACCGCACTGTAACTACTCACTCTTCGCAATGTGGCTCGGGTTCGGTCCGGTCCTTGTATGCCAGTGGAAAAATGTCAAAGGGCCCTGGGGCTGGGCTGACAGAAGCAAAAAGGCTTGGGATCAGTGCCCGTGTTGTGGGTTCAAATCTCAAACCCGTCAGAATAAATATATTACCACTGGGCATTGAGTAAACTTGCACTCTGACCCCAAAACCTTGTCTGTCTCTCATGGAGAGAAAGATGGGGTGTTTCTACCCCCAGTAATTCCTATGTACCTGAAGAAAAGGCAAGTGAAGTATGTCTGGAAAATAGACCCCTTGGAACTGGGAGGGACTCAACAAAAGGTGTGTCAAATTATGGCGGCATGTATGTCAGCCCCCATGGCCTCCAGCAGCCCCCAGTAGGCCACGCTGGCTTAGAATCTGACGGCCGCTTTATCTGACGTGACTCTGCCTCCTTCCCAACATCAGGAAGTATCATGGCATTAGCATAATATTTCTTGTACCGTCGCAGAAGACTTCTCACATCTCAACCACATTAATGCACAAAACATTGGGGGGGGGGGGCACAAGCTATCTGAGGAGAAAGAAGTCAGGTGACCACAGTCACCGAGGTTAAGTGAGTCTGCCGGCCCTCATTCCTAGTGCACAAAGTCCACAGTGGTCCTGCCTCAAGACCCGCAATCGACATTCCTGTCTCTCAAACAGGCGTGGATTTCATGTTCCACCACTGGACTGGAGCTTTAACTTCACTCCAGGATCCTGCCCTGGATCTCTGGTCCGGCTGGCAGGCACCCATCTCACAGCGTGGTGCTCACTTTTTCCGTAAGCTTCCCAGTGTCCGTCTGGCCGAGAGAGCCCCGTCAGGGAGCCCCTCCTGGTCCTCTGGGGAAGGGGACCTGCTCCTCCCTGGGCAGGACGGCCAGCGGGCTGCTGGGCACCATGCAGACAGTCACCCTGTACTTCCTAATATAAATATCTGGTACGTTTCCCACTTGGGAGTCTGACTGGCTGGTTCTTTATCACAGAGTGCAGGGCTGGAGGTTCAAAACCGGCTTCTTGCTTTAAGACCCAAGCAATTCCACTGGAATTACCCCCATCTCCCGCGAGTGGCCCCACGCAGTGATTAGATGCCGCTGGGGAGAAACAGGAAACGCATCACCGCGGATGACAGCCAGACTAATCCTCAGCTGAAGTCATCTCCATCCCGAGGGCATCTTCTCTTCGTCTCTACTCACCTTCCACTAGAGGAACATTCAACGTTATTATCTAGGCTTAGAACTTAAAGGGGGAATTTAAGATCTGAAGTGTCTGACAACAGGAATTGACATTTTAATCTCTAATTCAGAGATGAAGCTGCAAGTGCTGGGAGATGTTACAGGTTTCCTCAGTTTTCTGAAGCAGTCGACCATATTTAACCCCACAGCCTGTCCACAGACACAAATATGTTCATAATCATTTATCAAAATATTAAACACAGTTACCAGTTCGTTATGCCTTTGCTTAAATGATTGTTGTGGTGGAGGACGCTTAGCTGCATTCTTCTATTAATTCCAATGATGAGCATAAAATGAAGAAAAGTCGGTTGGTCAGCCAGGCCTCCGAGACGCAGGAATGAGAGCCAGACATAAAATCCGTGACACAAAAGATTAAAAAAATGTGTTTAGAGCTGAGCTCTGCACAGCTGTAACACAGAGAGAGGCCTGGCCTCCTAACATCCCGAATAGCATTAATCACACGGCTTGCGTCACTGTGACACTCGAACTGTCCGTTATTCCTCAGCCCTATGACGCTGAAATATATCACACGATTAAGCAGAGAGGACGGGGTGCGGGATGTAAGAGCACTGGGGACCCCAACCCCTGACGGTGACTCTGAGCTTCATCTGGGCCGATGATGAGGGGTGGCTCAGATGTTCCCCAGTGCAGTAAGTGACCAGGTGAACCGCAGCGAGCACCAAAGGCCAGATCCGTCATTCAAGGACAGCTGTGGCAGCCTTTAAAGGGACGGGAGCCTGTTACTCCACCAGGAGATGCCTGGACCTCACTCTGGCCGCAGGATGTGCTGAGCGAGCTAGGAGCACATGTTGACCATTATGCTCTCGTCACCATGGCCGGGGGGTGGGGGGGTTACTTCCTGAACTCCAAAACACTTAGCAGATCTTATCTGACCTCATACCCCCCCCCCCACCCCCCAATGCAGTTGTACTCCACTTAGTCAAAGAGTTGCAATTGAGTCCGATTCCCCGGTGAGAGACCACCAAAGAGTACAACTTTTAATGGGGGGGGGGGGACTCATGGCTGTCAGAGTCACTCAGCATGCTCTGCGCATGTGCAAACATGTTTCTGTGGGGGGGGGGGGGCTGGCCACTTTCAATCCGGTTCACGCTTGGAATGCATTAACCTGGCTGGGGGACATAGGAGGAGGTAACCCACCCTCCACATAAATTCTGTGAGTACTAGGGACCTGAAAGGCCTCTCAGCCCCAGGAGGTGAGGACCCGCTCAGGACAGTGACACTGACCCCAGAAGATCACACCACGGTGACAGCGACACCTAGGTCACAGTCTTGGAGGGGGGGGGACTGACAGCTGACACTCTCAGGGATTCAGGAGATGAGACCATCCAGTTGGATCTTTCTGCAAATCTATTCCATGACATAGCAATGAAATAGAACGAGATGGAAAACAGGAGGTTAGTGCCGCACACTGACGGCGTGGGAAGGGTGTCCGTCCAACGCCGGCCCTCGAATGCCTGCATGCCCTCTTATCAAACAATCACAGCTGGGATAACAGGAATAATGCCGCGCGATGGGGCTGCTAGAGAGTCGTGGGCATTACAGGAGAAAAAGGCACGGACAGTGCAGAACGGGATGGAAAGGTGCAGTACTGCAATATCATACTGCGCGCTTCACCTCGATAGGCCAATCCCCAAGCTTAGTCAACAAATCAACTTCCTCTCACGAGTTACATCTACAAAATAACTTTGCAGAACTATATCACTGATCTGCCAGGGTACGACCTGCAATCAGCAAAGAACAGATATTATATACTACACAATTTATAGGTAATAATACTGCGTTATGTTACAAAACTAGTAATAATCTGTATTTGGACTGCTGGTGATGTCATGCCATATGGATTTCCCCTGTTCCGAGAGAGTACATATGTACGCCGTACATATTTTTTTTTGGTCTTACTGGCAGAGGAGTAACAAGGCATGAACTTTGGCGCAAATACGCGGCTTCGTCTTGCACAAACGGTCCGCAGATCACCGTCCCCGCAGAGCCAGGCTGTGCGCTGTCGTCACACCACGCTTGGTTTTCGTGTCCTTTTGCTCATTTATATGCCAGCTTGCTCGCCGGAACCCAAAGCACAGCATCTCGCCGTGTCACCTTTGCGTTCATAAACGCAGTGAGGATGCGAAATGTACTGGGCGGGCGATGGCAAATTAGAAGTCATCCCCTTCGTTTAATGTCTATGTAGCATGAAAAAGTATCTTCGTAAAATAGTATAACTATATATTTTAAAAGCAACTAAAGTATGTGTAAATAAATGTCAGTTAAATATCTGCCATCATTTTATTGTATTTCTGCCTGTATTGTATTGAATCCTTTAATATTAATTTTACAGCTGTTAGGCAGAGCAGAGCGTGCTTGAGCTAAATCGCTTCCACATTTAATGCAGCCTGGATCAAGATGCCAGGGAAGGAACTCACCTTAAGAAGCAGGACGAGTGTCCAGAGGCCAAGTGCAGCTTTTTCACGATGCATACCCAGAGAGTAATTTACAAAGCACGGCAGAAGTCCCCGCAGATCGGCGTCTGTCTGCCACCGCGCTGTGCCAAGGGAGCCGCTGCGCCCCGCCGATGCTCCACAGTCTACGAACTTCCAAGGCGCCCCTCTGATGATGAACAAGTCTGGCTCACTTTTCTCCAAAACTCATATGGCAATTTAAACGTCCCGTGTTTAACAAATTCAAACAAAAATGCTTTTCGTGAAATGTCATAAACCTAAAAGAGTATAAGCAGTAGCTTTGAGCAGACTGGCTTAAACGCGCAGAGCCACCATCCCCAAGGGTCGTCGGCAGGATTGATGCTCGCACTTTAACTGGCGTCCCAGAAGAACTCAAGCAAACGGGACAACACCCCCCCCCCCCCCCCCCGCGCATACACATATACACGTGACCTTGGGCTTTCTCCGTGATTGGTTGGCATCACTGGTAATAAAAACAGTGAGGGAATTTTGGCACGCGGCGTCTGCAGGATACAGTGCAATAAAGTTAAAAAAATGCGCTAGGAAAGAGTCTAGAGGGCTATTAGTGCTTTGCATGTGAATGAGGACCCAGGCTTTGATGCAAATTGTACTTCCTCTAACAAGCGTCTGTTTACTTCTCGATCTTCAGTATTGCAACTTCAGCAGGAAACTACCGTAGTAAACAACATGTATTTTACGATAATAATACTGTAGTTATTAGTTTCAATGTTTATTGGTCTTTTAGTTTATCTTGGGAGGGCACGTTTGCATTTAGGCTACACCTCGTTCAGTGTCTGTTGGTTTCTATAACTATTCTAAATATATGATAATTAGTGATGTTTTAAAATGATTCTTTCCATGGGTTTAAGTCTCGTTGACTGAAGCCACTAGCATACAATCACGCCACCAGAGATACACCTCTCCATGCCCCGAGGTAGCTCGACGGGAGGTCTGGTCACTTCAAAGCATAACAAATGGAAACATCCTTTGCTTACAATGGAACGGGCACTTCAAAGACTGCATGGGACTGAGAGGGAAAGGGGAAAAAAGCCGTGGGGGTGGGAGATGTGAGGGCCTGCCGATCACATATGGATTAGGAGATGCTCAGCAGACATACATATGGAATTGGGACAGCGGGAAAATGTGGGGATAATAACAGACAGAGGTGGAGACCCTGACGGAGAAGTCAGACTGCAGTAGGAGTCCTGCTTCCCTGCTGCTTCGGCTGTGACAGCGAGTCGGCTTTCCCAAGAGAAATCCCCGGATTCACGGAGTAATACGTCTCAAAGCGCACATAAACATCTTTACAGTAAAACACTACATGAACGTAGCTACTGTCTTAGGGGTTCATCATTAGTTCACATACCATCACAGCTCATTCTGTATGCCAGCACGCCAAGTACCTTCCGACATTACTTGTTAAAAGCGTACGGTGCAAAACTAGCCGTATTCAAAGGCAGGGACCGAAATGAGCATGGAAAAAGTGAAAATAAAGTGATACCTTAACGAAACTTTGAACAAATTGTTTAAAAAGTCAAAAGTGTTAAAATTTTACGTGAAATATTACATTTTATTGTTGTCGCAAAACGTGATAATTATATGTAGTAGAATCCCTGAACCCGTTTAAAGGGTGTATCAAACTATTGATTGCTTTAGAGGAAGAAAAGGGAAATGCTTCAAAATCATATATATAGCATTTATCACAGGCATGGGCGTAATTTATGGGGGGATGCTGGAGGGTTGAACCACCCCCCAATAATGAAAACCAGCCAGTACACCGATTGGATCCCCTTAAATGGGCGGAGACCGCAATTCTCCCCCTCCCCCTCAATGCTAAACCCAAAGTCATGTCCTCAATCTTAGGCCTGTATTTCATTTTAAAATGAAACTCATATAATATGAGAATCTACCTAAGCACAGAATATATTTTTGCCTTTTTCAAAGTTTTTTGTAGCTATCCAAAAGTATATCTAAAAATGTTTTGTTCTTGTCAGAATTGCATCTAAAATCAAGTATTAAAAAGTACTGCAAACATACGGTTCTGAATGATTAATAACTGATGATAATTTGCTGCGGAGGACGTTGCCTGGGGGGGGGGGGGGGCGGTATAAAACATCTATGTGAACATTGTGTTGATTGTAAATAGGTAAGTGCAGTGTTTCTCAGCCCGGTCCTGGGGGACCCCCAGATGGTCCATGTTTTCGCCCCCTCCCAGCTCCCAACCAGACAGAGTACCTAACTGGTAACAGGGGCGTAGGTTATATATTAATATTGGGCACATCGGGGTCAGAGGTGTGACCTCTCGTCGATTCTGTAGTCGCGCTGTATACAATCGCTGTTATAGTTACAAAATATCAAAGTGAAATTACTGTCATTCATCTTCACTAATATGGTAGTTTAAGTGCGTTAAGTTATTATTAAATTAAATTGAACCGTGATGCCCATGTCACTCTCACAAATACAACCATAAACACAACAGACACAAAATAACAACTAGAAGACCTTCTCATAGACACCCATAGAAGTAAATCTTGTACATTTACTGAATCTTGGTAATAAATGAAACCTTCCGCCAGCACTATTTATGAACTAAATGATTCAGAGTTTCTGGTAACTGAGTAAATTACTTCTTGGCGTTTCTCCAAATAAATGCCAGATCTGACCCCCGTTTTCACAGGCTTCTTACTCATTCTTATGCTATCCTATTCAAACCCCCCCCCCCCCCCCCCCCAAAATAAAAAAATAAATAAATAAATAAATTTTAAATAGAAGTATAAAGACACAAAATTGGATAATTATGGTTATTTTTTCTCACGGTGGAGGCCTGAGTTGATCCTCCTGCTTTTGTTCACATCTTCACAGCCTCCGCCTCAAACCACTTGCTAAGCAGAGATGCTCCTTCTGCCCACCAGCCTCCTTGCACCATACATGCTGAAACATCTCAAACATCTGTATCATTTAGAGCAGTGTCTCCCAACCTAAACATGGCCTGTCTGGAGAACCCCACTGTGGACCAGGTTGGGAAACGCTGATTAGGCTTCACTGCAGACTCAATTAACGTTCAAACATCTTGTATGTTTTCTGATCTTTGTACTCTGCTCCTATTCTCTGAACTCTGCTGTTATTTACTAAATTTCCGTCAGGCAGGAACAGCGTCTAATAAGCACAAAATAAACAAACTGCAGCATCAGACTTTAATGCTGGACCCTCAAGACGATCTGCAGCTTACAGTCATACATACATTTCAAATATGTGCAAACGGTACATGGTGATGATGTTCTGTGTATTTATATATATGACAGAAACGGAATCTACGGCCTACTGTGAAGGCGTGCGTGTATCCAGACGCAATGCAACTGCAGTCTGGCAGATGGGAGCCACACTTCACTGTGGCTTGTATTATGTTTGACATGTTTGGTTTAAACATTCCAGAAGCTGTTTAGAACCTGGCTGAGAGTGAGACCTGAACGCTGAAGCAGAGGATGGAGGGCGTAGCCCTGTAATACGTCCCTCTTCCTTTACCCAACGACAAACAATGTTAGGTATTTTTGTTCTGCTTGCAAGCCTCTCTGAAGGGCAAAGAGGGTTTATGGGTGGTGCTCTGCCGCAGGCGGACTTGTGAGATGTGCAAACAGGCACCCGTACCAGCTGCAGTCAGGCACAGGAAGCCGGAGCTGAGATGCAGACCTCGCCGACGAGGAAGGGGAGGCTCTGCACGCTCAGCCATTACTTTACGCAGCTTTTCCCGCCGTTGGCTTTTACGGCTGTGTCGTTGCAGCCTCCTCGACTCCGCCCTCCTTCCTGACAGTCACCTGCTCGAGAGATGGCTTCTGTGGGAACAAGGCCCCCCCCCGTCTGAAAGTGTAGCGACACTGGAGGTCCACGAGAGAGGTCGCGGCTGGGGTGTGTTAACAGCGTGTGTATAAAGGGTTTAAAAACAGAAAAAAGAGTCACTGAACATTAAGGCTGAAATAGATACATTATTAAGGAAGCCTTGCGTGGGGGCCTTACACTGCAAGAGCTGTGGGTATGGAGTTTGCATGCTTTCCCTGGGCTGTACTGGTTTCCTTTAGGTACTCTATCCTGGGCCACAAACGTGAAACGGCAGATTTATATCGTCTTTATCCCATGGTCATGTCTGTGTGTGGATCTTGTGATTGGCTCGGTCTTTGACACAATAATTATTCCCATAATTCCATAGGGTGGAGTGGAGGCTCTGAGGTTAGGGTTCTGTATCGGATCTATAGGATCTGTGATCCTACTCCAATCTGCTCTTGAGCAAGAACCTCAACCTGCAGTTGCTTTGCTCTGGTGTTAATCTACATCCAGCCCTGCAAGCACGTCCTCCAACTTACAAGGAAATTTGGGGCTTGGTGTCAGGACTGGCTCTCCAGACACCAGAAACAAAACCTTGTGCGCCTCCATTCCATCCGAGCTGATGTGGTTCTGACATGTCACCTGCCCCATGACTGCGCTCGGGTTCTCATTGCTGAGGTGCTTTGGTGGGCGTGGCAATGCGGCATGTCAGTGTGCGAGTGTGAGCTCCTCCCCTCCTCCATAGCAGCATTATGTTTGTCTCGTCATGAATGTGGCACTGTAGATTCAGGAGGAACCTTATTTCATTTCACTGTGCACTGTACACTGTGCACTGTACACAGCTGAGACGACAATAAAGCTTTGCTTGATTTCACTGGCAACCCACCCCAGGGGTCTCCTGAGTGCAGCTGTAGGCTCCCCGGACCCTGTACCAGAAGCGGCTGGAGGGGGCAGAACCTCTGAAGAACATCAAGAGCCCCTGCGCTGATGCTAGTCTGTATCCAAAAGCCGAAGGTCATGACCTTGCAGCGCGTGATCATGCGACATGCAACGCTCAGACGCAGGCAGCTGGCGCATGCACTGGCAGCGTAAAGAGAACCGACTCGCCCAAATAAATGCCATGTTACAAACAAGTTAAGAAACCCATTAGTGGTGGGGGAGGAGGGGGTAGTGAAAGGTATGCCCACCCCCCTATGCCAGCGAAACACTTTCTGATATCAGATGCCTTAAAAGCACATATCACGAGGGACGGGAGGGGGGGCGCAGACTGAGGGGTTTAACAGTCACTCACAGACACTTGTGTGGCCGGACACCCCTAGGGAGAATCTCCTGGCATGCAAGCGTCAGTCAGCCCAGCCCAGCTGTTATCTCACAGCTGTCAGCGGCATGGGAGCAGAAGCCTGTTGCTCCTCCTTGGGGTCTCTGCCTATATCCGGAAGGTCGCGGGTTCAGATCCCGTCTCACCGGTAGGCCCTTGAGAAAGGCCCTGAACCCCAGCTTCTCCGGGGATGTTGGGTGTTGGCTGAGCCCTCCCTCTCAGACTCTACAGAAAGTGACTGCTAATCAAAAAAACATGCATGATGTAAACACCTCTGTGGCCACAGCTGAGAAGGGGAAACCCGATAGAAACTGGATCCTGAAATGTGCAGTTTCATCAGCAGGTGTAGATTAAATTATGGCGTGACAAGAGTTTTCAGCCTGTAAATCCTGGCTCCTTCACGTCCTGACGTTCAACTCATCTGAACAGATAAGATCTGTGATCGTCTATGTGGTCTGACATGATCTCCACACTGACGGGCTGGTACCTCAGCCAAGGCTTCTGTAGTGTCTACACACACACACAGACACACACACACAGACACACACAGACACACACGCACACGCGCACGCACACACAGACACACACAGACACACACGCACACGCGCACCGCACACGCACACACAGACACACACAGACACACACGCACACGCGCACGCACACGCACGCACAGACCCTCATCCCACACAGCTGCGGACCAGCTGCATGCCCCTGGCGCCTCCACCAGCCCCCCCCACAACCCCCCCCCCCCACCCCACCCCAAATCAAAACCAAACAGTTTCCATTATTTTCTCTCAATGTCTTCGCCGACGCTGTGATGAAGGAGCAAAGCCGTGGCTGCTGCCTTGGGTGCGAAAGCTGCGTTTCATCGCCCCCTGCAGTGCGCCGGCTGTCCCACACGCCCATCTGTTTCTGCTGCATGTTTTCTCACCAACCACACTGCTGTTGTACATATCTTCATAACCAACATTATCCATCGTTTCAATGTTGTTGTAGCACATACCAAGCCACCCCTACTTACATTTAAAGTCTAAAAATGGAAGAAAAATAAAACATTTATTGGTCTAAACATGGTGGGTGTTCTCACACCTGCAACATTCAGGTTGCATGTTTTCTTAGCTTGAACAGAAAACGTTATGTCCGTAAATCTCAGCAGGTCCGGCCCACTATATGCCCTGCTGCCATTTTTCTCGGTGAATGTTCGTGTCACTTTACATTGCCGTTCATTTAGCCTTCCTATGTCAGTGCACCACCGGGTCCCGGCACACGTCCCTCTCTGAATGGGTCCTATAGCAGATCACGGCCCCACACATTTATTGGTTGTGTGGCGACAAAAGTTTCCTGTTCTAAAACTCATTTTAACAGCGGATGAGCCCTCCAGTGCATGCTCTGCAGTGCATCCGGGGAACACTCCCGGTCACTGGCTGTTCCCAAATCAACTTCCTGAAATAAACTAGGAAACGGGAACCCAAGAGATAAAGGGAATGATCGACACAAATTCTCGGATTATCTGACGAGGAAAGATAAATACTTGACCACACATATAGGAAAGAGGATTGCTGTCTGCATGATGGGAGATCAGAGCTGGTTAATCAGGGTTTATCAGCAAGGAGGATGGCTAAAATCGGGAACAGGAGACAACACGTCCTTAGCACAGCTTTAAGATGAGCAGGAATGACAGCAGGCGGCTAAAAAAAAACCCCCAGCGCCGCGCCAGCCCTCAATGATCAACCGCACAGCACTACACAAATGTGACCGGCAGTCACATGATCTGACAGGAGAATGGAGCAGGAATGTGTGTGAGGTGCAGGCCTGCAGGGGGGGGGGTAGGCAGCGCAGAACGCGAGGAAGCTGTAAAGTGTCAAGACGGGGGTGTGAAACGGCAGCGTGGGACCCCTGCAATAAATATAAAAGGAACTCCTGTGATGTGTGTGTCCCGGGGCTGGGGGAGTAGGGGATGGGTTGGGGGGAGCTGCTTTATGAGGTGCCGTGCCTCTCGGCAGGGGGTGCTCCAGACAACAACCGATAGCAGGAGCTTACGGGGGCCTGCCCACTACACCCCCTCTCCCCACATCGGGGGGGGGGGGGGGTACCTGCCATTATTGGGAGGGAGACGTCTGCTCGTCCCCCAAATTGTCCACCGGTTATATCAGAGGCCCAACTACAACCATGAGTCCCTTTCACCAGGCTCAGCTTATACTAACCCACCTGGCTCCCTACTCAGCTTGTACTCACTCACCTGGCTCCCTACTCAGCTTGTACCAACCCACCTGGCTCCCTACTCAGCTTGTACCAACCCACCTGGCTCCCTACTCAGCTTCTACCAACCCACCTGGCTCCCTACTCAGCTTGTACCAACCCACCTGGCTCCCTACTCAGCTTCTACCAACCCACCTGGCTCCCTACTCAGCTTCTACCAACCCACCTGGCTCCCTACTCAGCTTCTACCAACCCACCTGGCTCCCTACTCAGCTTGTACCAACCCACCTGGCTCCCTACTCAGCTTGTACCAACCCACCTGGCTCCCTACTCAGCTTGTACCAACCCACCTGGCTCCCTACTCAGCTTCTACCAACCCACCTGGCTCCCTACTCAGCTTTGTACCAACCCACCTGGCTCCCTACTCAGCTTGTACCAACCCACCTGGCTCCCTACTCAGCTTCTACCAACCCACCTGGCTCCCTACTCAGCTTGTACCAACCCACCTGGCTCCCTACTCAGCTTCTACCAACCCACCTGGCTCCCTACTCAGCTTCTACCAACCCACCTGGCTCCCTACTCAGCTTCTACCAACCCACCTGGCTCCCTACTCAGCTTCTACCAACCCACCTGGCTCCCTACTCAGCTTCTACCAACCCACCTGGCTCCCTACTCAGCTTCTACCAACCCACCTGGCTCCCTACTCAGCTTCTACCAACCCACCTGGCTCCCTACTCAGCTTCTACCAACCCACCTGGCTCCCTACTCAGCTTCTACCAACCCACCTGGCTCCCTACTCAGCTTCTACCAACCCACCTGGCTCCCTACTCAGCTTCTACCAACCCACCTGGCTCCCTACTCAGCTTCTACCAACCCACCTGGCTCCCTACTCAGCTTCTACCAACCCACCTGGCTCCCTACTCAGCTTCTACCAACCCACCTGGCTCCCTACTCAGCTTCTACCAACCCACCTGGCTCCCTACTCAGCTTGTACCAACCCACCTGGCTCCCTACTCAGCTTCTACCAACCCACCTGGCTCCCTACTCAGCTTGTACTAACTTGGGGTGGGTGGGGCGGGGGGGGGCAAGGTCTGTTTTTACCATCGTCCTGCCTCCCCCTTTCCTCTACGGCTCACTAAATTTAAATTGCCCCCCCCCCCCCCCCAAGGCTGTTTATGAGTTGCCTTCCAGGATGTTTGGCCCACTAGGGGATCAAAGGGGGCTCTTTAAATAAATGTGGCTTTACAGTGACCTTTTCAACCCTGACAGGGATAACAAAATGGGGGGGGGGGGGGCACTCGAGCAGCATGGTTATGGGTGTGGCACAGAAAGGAATCTTCAACTTCACCTCCAGCAACTAGACAGTCTCTCCTGGGTGGCAGCGCTAATTAACCAAATTAGCAACGATGGCATCTATACGAGGTACGTCGGGGGGGGCCTCACCTTTTAAATGTCATATGTGATTGAGAAAAGGTCACAAAAACGCCATTTTCCAGAATCCTGAGGGTTTCATAGGCTGGTGCAAATTCAGGCTTTGGTCTATGGAGGTCAGGTACCTAGTGCACCCAAAGCCCCACCCAAAGCCCCGCCCCCAAAGCCCCACCCCAAAAGCCCACCCCCAAAGCCCCACCCAAAGCCCCACCCAAAGCCCCGCCCCCAAAGCCACACCCCCAAAGCCCCACCCAAAGCCCCACCCCCAAAGCCCCACCCAAAGCCCCGCCCCCAAAGCCCCACCCCCAAAGCCACACCCCCAAAGCCACCGTGTGCACATCAGGATGTACGGGTTGCTGCAGGGTTGCCACTTTAATTCTGAAGAAATATGGGATGCTACCAACACCGCCCCCCCTCCCCTGGTCACTCACAATAAAATTTGAGAGAGGGCCAGGGGAGGGATACAAAATGAATCACAAAATTATTTCTACTGTCTATCAAGGTTAAACTGCAGTTTTCGTCAGGATAAATGAAGTTCACATGCATCCATCCGTCCTGGAGCAGACCAGTGTGGCCATACAAAGGTAGGGATGTTCCTCACAAGCAGGCAGCCAGCTGTGAGCCCGCCTACGGCAGAAAGGCAGAGCTGCGCAGTGCGAACAAGGCCGCAGCACTGCTCTCCTGACCACTGGCGCATTAATGTCAGTATGACTCTAAGGAAAGACAGCCCCCCATCCCCTCCCACTCAGACCCCCCTGGCTGCCATCACCCACCGCCATTTCCCAGCCATTTACTATACCCCCTCCCCACCTTCAGTGCATAATAACCTCACAAAGCAGACGGAAAGGGAGCCAGACAGGAACGACCGTCAACAGAGAACCGGCCTCACGCCCATGTGCTAACAACGTACTGCCACTCACTCTCGTCAAGTGCCTCGGGGTAACTGGGGTGTGAAAGGCGCTATATAAAAGTAACTTAACTGAAATGCCATGAAGCTTTCCAAAGGTGAGTAAAACAAAGTAAAAAGCAGGGTAAAAGGGCATTTCTTTAATGGGGAAAATGTAATAGACACACCCAACAGAAAAGCACAAACACAAATCTCAGACAAAACTGTTTTGGCTTGAAATGGGGGGGGGGGTTTCAGGTTGCTTTCACAGGGACCCTGTAGTCTTCAATCCCTGGGGAGGCCTGTGCACAGCGACGCCTGGAGTGGGGGGCAACTCTCACACCCCCTTTCCAGACAAAACACCCAATTATGCTTCAACGTCCTTAATAGTTTCTGCACACACACACACAGACACACACACAACCACACACACACACACAAAGCCAAGTCAAAAATCACAGCTACAGTGAAACACAAATTAAAACATTGCCAAAACTGAGCTCACCACCTAAACCATTATTCAAAACCTTTTATTTTCCTTTAGGATGCGTGTGTGGCAGCGTAAAACCGGTCGTCCCGGTGACATCCTCCGAGATCCCGTCAAAAGGCACTTTAAAGGAAATGTGCATTTATGCCACATGCGCGAATTAGTGCAAGGTGCTGTGGGCAAGCGTTCGTGACCAGTGAGGAACAGGAAGAAGCCTTATTAAAGTTGAACATACAGAACAAGGAGTGTGTGTGTGTGTGTGTGTGTGTTGTATCCGCTAAGGACCTTGACAGCAGACTTGCTGGGTTTGGTGACCATCAACCCTGAAAAGCTGTTTACTCTCCACATCCAGCACCGAGCTTCTTGCTGCCGTCATGCCACATCCAGGAGAAGTCAGTCCCACCCGCATGTACAGGAAGCCACCACTGGGAGGCAGCCTCTGAAAGCTGTCAGGTCTCTTTGAGAGTTGAGGCAGGCGGGGGGAGGTGGGAACCCAAACCCTTCTCGACCGAGCTTGAGTCTTCATAAACACTAACAATCCCTCACAGTGTGCAAAACCAAAACCTAACACCACCCAACTCTAAGAGACCCCCGTCTAACACCCCCACCTACTTATATTATAATCGTCATAATAATAATCAATTGTTCTTGGTGTTAAATCACAGAAACGGTCTTTGGAATGTTTTAAAAACAATATAAAACCCAACATGTAAAATAGTCTGTTTAAAAAAGAAACAACGAATGACTGCAGCATTGAAACAGGCTCCCATTGCATCTGTCCTGCCTCTCCGGCTGTCTCTGTGGACAGGAGGTGCAGAAGGGCCCTCGCTGCTTAACTCCACAAGGCACTGGGTGACTGAGTCCACAAATGTATGACTACATCCAGGCCGAGTCCGGCTGGGGGAATTCTGGGTCCGATTGGCTGTAGTCCCACTGCAGGCCTGGCCCCCTTCCTCCGACAATCCTGCCCCCCTCCTCCCAAGGACTGGGTCTCCATGCTTCACTTGCCGGGGTTGTCGCTGGGGTTGTACTCTGTCTCGCCGGAAGACACCTGCGATATCCTGCGAGTGGAGCCCCAGAGCCGGCGGGAGAACTGTCCGGACCGCACCTGCCAGGGAGAGGGGATCAGAGGGAGAGGGGATCAGAGGGAGAGGGGATCAGAGGGAGAGGGGATCAGAGGGAGAGGGGATCAGAGGGAGAGGGGATCAGAGGGAGAGGGGATCAGAGGGAGAGGGGATCAGAGGGAGAGGGGATCAGAGCTCTTTGTGCCCCCCCGTCTCCTCCTGCCACTCCCCCCAGGTCTCCCCGCTCGCCTCACCTCTCCCGGTTGCCCGGCTCCGACCACGATGAGCTTGCCGTCTTCCAGGCCCACAAGGATGTGACTGGATTCCTTGGTGACAGACACGCTGAGGATGGGCAGCTTGAGGACCAGTGGGGGGGCTGCCGGCTTCAGGCTGAGAGACACACGGAGACATGGGGGCCTTTACAGGCTGCACAGCCTTCACAAAATTGAGTGTCACAGCCGGGGGTCCTGCTCGCACGTCCCACCTGTACAGGTCCCTGATGCAGAGGTTCCCCTGGGCACTGCCCAGGACGGCGAAGTCAGGCACCAAGCAGAGGGCCGTAACCTGCTCTTCCAGCGGCACAGACGCCAGTTGCCGCCCGTTCACCGAGTACACGTGCAGGAAGTGCTTCTCCTGAAAGGGGCAGAGCGGTCAGGGGGAGCGGACACACTCGGCCGCCGGATATTTCAGGGCGGGGGGGGACTCACCTGGCCAGGGGAGCGACCTGCCACAAGCGTCTGGGCCACGATGTGACCCTCCATGCCCACCTGCACCTCCGTCACCCGGGATGGCAAGCAGCCCTCGCAGGGGGGGCGTAGCGTGCGCAGGAACTGGCCCCGGCGAATGCTGTGTATGATTAAAGTGCCGTCCTGCGGGGGTGGTGGTGGCCAGGAAGAAAAGGGAGGGGAGCCGGAGAAGTGAAGAAAGAGGGGGAGAATGAAAGAGAGTAGGTATGATGGGAGCCAGAGGAGAGGGAAGAAGAGGAGAAGAGAGGAGTAGGAGAGCCAGAGGAGAGAAGAAAAAAGAATGAGTGTGAGAGGAAAACAGGAGAAAGGAAAAAACTAAAATCTATGAATACTGACAGATGTGCATCCATCTTCAGTCAGCGATCAGCACACTAATGTGTGACAGAAACACGCACACAAGCAGACATAGACACAACACACACACTATAAGGTGGAGGAGAATCACAGACGTGCTCACAGACCAATCAGTGGGACCTGTAGCACCCTCACCTGTGCACCCCCCCTTACCTTGGACCCCGACACGGCCATGTCCAGCTCAGTGCTGATGGCCACGCAGGTCACCTCCTCGTCATGCCCACAGAGGACCTGCACCGGCCGTGGGGAAAGTCCACTGGAGAAGCCCCCCTGGGGAGACACAGAGAGGGTCAAAGGGGACGATCAGATCATGTTCAGGAGGGAGGAACAGGACCATGAGCCCAGAGGAATCCATGTGACTCGCTGTAGACGTTCTCAGCAAATCTGACCTGCTGCTGGACCTCCCACACCATGCAGGTGGTGTCCCGTGAGCCGGAGATGAGGTAGATGCCACAGAGGTCCAGAGCCAGGCATGTGACCACGTCTGCACAGAGAGAGGGGGAGAGAGAGGGAGAGAGACAATGGGAGATAGAGAGAGAGGGAGAGAGCCACACTCAGATCAGCACCCAGGGATCCCAACACTGCACCTCAAGTGTGTAGTGCACAAGGAATTGTGTTAGGATCTGTGCACATCTACACACAGTGCTAACCTTGTGAGAACATTCCGCTAAACTAGTCAGTTCTTAAAAGGTACCCCAACCCCTGCGTGCTCTCAGCCCCACGGTGCCACCCCGCCCTCACCAATGTGCCGGCAGATCCTGCCCACCAGCTTGCCCTTGGCCAGTGCCGTCACCCGCAGGCTGCAGTCCCAGTGTCCCCCACTGAAGAGCAGCCGTCCGTCGTTGGACACCACCAGAACCCGTGCACCCAGGTCCACCCCGGGGGAGAAGGGCCCGCCCAGGATGCGCTGTGTCCTGCACCGGGAAGGCAGAGCCGTGACATGTGGCGTCAGGTGTGGGGAGGAGGGGGGCACGCGGATAGGGAGGAGGGCACTCACTTTGGGTTGGACATGGTGGGGTCTTTCGTGAACGTGAAATAGTTGGCGATGGTCTTGTCATACGGCAGCCAGCTGTGAGTTCCCAGAAGTCCACTGGCACTGACTGTAACCTTGGGAGCAGGTCACAAAGGTCAGGGGTCACTTAAAAAAGAAGGGCAAATGAAGAAATGGAGGAAAACGACAGGGGAAATTTATCCGAGGCCCCAGAACCACTGCTGAAGTCGCACGTTGTGCTGTGACAGGGCGACGGGGGCTGGAGGGCCTCTTACCAGCACATCAGTACCCTGCGTGATGTAGCGGGTTTGATTCCGGGGCACCACAGCCTGCACCAGTGGCACGCCGTCGCTCACCACCTGGGGGCGCCATAGAGCACAGGTCACCACATCAGTGAGAAACCTGCTGGGTCGCAGGGAGCCGGCTGAGATCTCACCTCCACAAAGGCCTTCAGCTTGCTGAGGTGATCGAAGAGGTTGGGAGGCAAGGTGTCGATGCGGGACTGACGTCGGGAGGCGCTTTCTGCGGACATGCGGGGGGGGTGCGGCTCCTGAAGGAGGGGGGGCCCAAACACAGGGTGAGTGACAGCACATGCACGGACACCCTTGTCCTACACGCCCCCCAGTGACGCACCTTGAGCAGCTGGCAGGGCGTCTGCCCGAAGTTGCTGATGATGCCCTCGTGAGCCTTGCGATCAGTCTCATTAGGAATGGCGTCCAGGTCCACAGCACCTGTGTGGCGAGAGGTCACTCACTACACCGTCAAATCACAGCGACAGGAGCCGACGGACCCCCGCGCCACAGCTTCGAGGAGGCTCCCGTGGAGCAGATTAAAGGACAGGAAGCTCCCCGATAATCCAGAGTCCGGGGGGAGGCCCCCGGGGGGGTTATGTGAAGCGTCACCTTCGTAGGTGCAGTAGTAAAAGACGTTGAGGGCTTCCACAGCGTCCGGCCCCCGCTGCTTGTAACCGAATATCAGGTCGATCCACTGGTGCAGATGTGCAGAGACGTGCTCACTTTCCTGCGGGACACAGAGCATATTGTCCCCCCATCAGAGACTGGTCCGCCTGGGACTCTTGGCTCTTAGTTCAGATCCCTCACCAGGGCTTTCCGGTGCTTCCGGATAAAGTCGTCCCGAGATTCCGCCCACCGGGGTAAGACGACGTTGGACACTGAATCTTGGGATATCTGAAGCGTTCCCAGGTCAAATCCTAGGACACACAGAGGGCTGCTGAGCTACAGGACCCCACCCAGAAACCTTCATAATCCATCCCATCATGCTTCCTAAGACCAGCCTGCATTCTCCAACATTCTCCGGAGCTCACCATTAATGTTTTGAAGGAATTCCGGGAAGTAGAAGAACTCCGGGATGAGTTCCTTAACATCAGCAGGGCTTTCCATGCGAGCCTGCCAGGTTGCAGCCACCGAATGGAACTGCCTGTCAGCACAGTCAAACCTAGGCAGAGCACAGAGCCGCCGTGCTCAGGAATGCACAGCTCAAACACAACACACAGAGTCAATGCACGGGGCATATGGCTCAGAGTTAGCACAGAGCCATGTCACAAAATAACAGCTTAGATATATGGCACAGCGAGACAGCACAGACATATGACAGAGTCACAGCACAGGCATATAGCACAGAGCCATGTCACAAAATAACAGCTTAGATATATGGCACAGCGACACAGCACAGACATATGACAGAGTCACAGCACAGGCATATAGCATAGAGCCATAGCACAGCCATTCTTGACCATATCACGACACAGCATCACAGCTTGGACATGTAGCATAGAGGCACAGAATCACAACTTCGACATACCTGTATAGCGCAGAGTCACAGCTCATAAATACAGCAGAGAGTCACTACGCAGAATCAGTTTGGACACAGTACAAAAATCACAGCTCGGACATACAGTCACAGCACAGGCTTATGGTGTGGAGTCACAGCAGGAAGTCACAGCTCAGAGCGCTTGAACACATTACCTGCCGCTCTGCAGCTGGATGTGCAGCATGGTGAAGGGCTCCATGCGAATCATGTAGTGCATGACTCCCGCTGCGTTGGAGTAGTGAGTGCCATAGTGAAACTTCTCAATGGTGCCGGATGGGTCTTCGAAGCTCTCATACCTGCCCAGCCAAGGGCATTAGTCAGTATCAGCCTGGCAGCTGCTCTACAGTTTCATTTCTGCACCACAAAGTTCACCGAACAAACATTACACTCGATTAGTAACATTATCATTTCAGGAACTGCAAACTTTCCAGGAACAAGCATCCGCCCTTAACCGCTGCTCCACCTTCTGCTTTCCCTGTGAGCTGCAACCCGAGCAACGTTTCATTACGAATGCAGGATGACGGAGCCGCCGCGGGACTCACTTCTCCCGGACGGCCTGGGCGTGCCGCAGGTTTACCACGCCGATGGGTTTGGACAAGTCCCTGAACACGGATGGATCCTCCAGGTCCAGGGTGGGAGAGGTGTAATCGCACAGCACCCAGGGGAACTGAACACAACATTGGAAACACCACAACACCATAAATTAATTGAAAAAAAATGAACTGAACACAGTAAGTGGGTGGAGAAGAAAAAACTACCCCACACACACGCAGAGCACATAATGGGGGCCGACCCTCCGGTATTTGCCTCACAGACAGTAAGACAGGCTCACTGTTAATGCCACTTGTTCTTACACATAATTGCTAAATATTGCTGGTATTTCAAGCCAAATCATCCTCGGTTGAAAACGGGAGACGGTTTACGAAACCCGAAGCCTTAAGAAGTCCAGGCTCGCCGCTCCAGAACAGCTTATCTAGTGAACACAGGGGAGCCGCAGGCTGCCGCTGGTCGCTGGACAGACTCACCACGGGGTACTGCGAGAGGTCGTTGTAGGTGCGCCCAGAGATGGTGTTCAGCTGCATGAGGTACTCAAAGTTGGAGATCTCCCTGCAGACCCATTTCTGCAGGAAAACACGGGAGATATCAGCTAGCGTCTAGCGGACATGCAGAACAGGTCCGAAAGTGGGATCACGGAGCAGGATCATCATAAAGAGGCGACCAGTGGGATAAATCGGACCTGTGTGAGTCCGGAGGCCTTCAGCAGCTCCTGGGGGGAGCGTGAGCCAAAATAGAAGAGGTTTGGGGGCCGCAGGCCGAGGATGCGGGAGTAGACTTTGTTACGGACCTGGGGGGGGGGGGTGGGGTGGAATCAGCTGGTATCACTCAGAAACATCCAGAAACACACCGACAGGTAAAACAGAGGAACAGAAATCTGCTTTAATATTTTAAAGACTGATTATAGCGTTAGATCATGTTTGGGGGGGGGGGTACGGCAGGGTGCTCCTGTGAGAATCACCCTAGAGCAGGCGGGGGGGGGGGTACCTTCTTCCTGAAGTTGATGAAGTAATGGGCTTGGTCGATGAAGAACAGCTCCAGGGCGGAGCGCCGCAGGTTGTAGCGGCGCAGGTGAACCTCCCGCAGGTGAGTCAGCGGCCGCTTGAACTCGAAACCAATGCCTAAAAGACAAGGGGGTCCTTAATGCGCAGGCAAGGGATCAGACTCCACAAAGACAAGGGGGTCCTTAATGCGCAGGCAAGGGATCAGACTCCCCTCCCACTCGAGACAAGGATCGTCTAGACGCCCTGAACACACCCTTCCGTGGTTGTGTGTGTCACTTGGTGATGAAATTAAATGCTGTCATTTGTACAAGTACGAGTTCAGGTACGCTGGATTATGCCTGTTCATCCAGCAAGCCTAGAGCATTTTGAGGGATTAAGGGTCCTGCTCAAAGACTCAAAGATTCAAACCAGCAACTTTTTGTTCAGGGAAACAGAGGCTGAACCCGCTGAGTGAAACGCGGCTCCCCCAGCAAAGACACCAGATACTGTCACACAGAGGGACATGCCAGGGTCAATGGCAGACAGCGGTCACGGTCGACAGACGGAAGGATGGACCACTTACCCTCCTCAGTCTCCTCCTTCTCGCAGCTGCCGTCGTAGAAGTAGAGGTGGTGCGTGGTGACCTCCAGGCGCCCGGGGACCACCGCGATGATAGTGATCAGCTCACACTCCTCCGACAGGATCAGCTTTTCCTTCTGGCTCTCGTCCTCAGCCTCCACACTGACGGAGGGAGGGGCAGAGAGGCACCAGTGAGGCTAAAAACCTACCATTCCCCACAGGAGGTTCTACACGACCCACACCGGCACATGCGCACGCTCACTGGTTGTCCAGGTAGTTGAGGTCCTCGTCACCGAGCTGGTCATCTTCCATATCGCTGACCTTAGCCTCCTTAGCGACGGCCAGGGGGAGGGACTCTGTGAGGCTGCGGGGGCTTTCGGTACCTGCGAAGGTGGCCAGAATCAGAACAGGGCAGAGATAAATGGCACTGAAAGCGGACAGGTTTGGCGCCCCCTAGTGGACATACCCATGTTGTCCCGCTGGGCACTGGCCTCAGTGTGAGGATCGAAATTGTAATTGGGGACGAGCTTCAGCCGCATCTTGGAGTACGTCTCTGCGCTGGACAGCTTCCACTTCACCTCGGCTGGGTCCCTGAAAACAGACGAGCTGTAAAATCGGCAGGTAAATAGGGATGCGGAGCCAAAAGGGTGGGGACTCACCTGAGCGCCCAGGCACCCCTCTCGCTAGTCAGCAGCCTCCGAAGTACCACCCAGTGGCGCCACACCAGCCCCTGGTGGCTGGCGACCTGCTTCATTGCCCCGTGGTAGCGGCTGTTCTCGCTCCGCACACGCTTCAGGTAGGGATTCACCACCACCTCCTGTGGGGACAGGACGACGGTCAGGGGACGATAAGGGGACGGTCAGGGGACGATAAGGGGTTGGTCAGGGGATGGTCAGGGGACAGGGGGATGGTCAGGGGACAGGAGGACGGTCAGGGGACGATAAGGGGACGGTCAGGGGACGATAAGGGGACGGTCAGGGGACGATAAGGGGATGGTCAGGGGACGGTCAGGGGACAGGGGGATGGTCAGGGGACAGGAGGACGGTCAGGGGACGGTCAAGGGACAGGAGGACGGTCAGGGGACAGTCAGGGGACGATAAGGGGATGGTCAGGGGACGATAAGGGGATGGTCAGGGGACAGGGGGATGGTCAGGGGACAGGAGGACGGTCAGGGGACAGGAGGACGGTCAGGGGACGATAAAGGGACAGGAGGACGGTCAGGGGACGGTCAGGGGACAGGGGGATGGTCAGGGGATGGTCAGGGGACAGGGGGATGGTCAGGGGACAATCAGGGGACAGGGGGACGATCAGGGGACAGTCAAGGGATGGGCCCCACAGCCAGCAAGCTCGACAGAAGGAGGAGAGGGAGGGGGCTGCACCTGGAACTTGGTCCTGCAGTCGGTTCGATCCTTATCCGGCTTCTGGGCCGTGCTCATCAGGGCATCGAAACATGAGTTCCAGAAGTTGGACATGAGGTCGTGGCTCTTGCCAAAAGTATCCAGCTCATACTGTATCATGGTGGGCTCAATCTGCACAGGAGGAAGAGGGAGGGAGAGAAGGTGTGCGAAAGAGAGATGAAGAGAAGAAGGGAGAGAGAAGGAGAGGGGGAGAGGTGAGGGAGAGAAAGGGAGAGAAGGAGATGGAGAGAGACAGGGAGAGGAGGAGAGAGATGGAGGGTGAGAATAAGGACATGTGAATGGGAGAATGGTACAGAATGAGAGACAGAAAGAGTGAGATGATGAGAGAGAGAGAGAGTGAGAGAAAGAGAGAGAGAGTGAGAGAAAGAGAGAGAGTGTGTGAGAGAAAGAGAGAGTGTGAGAGAGAGAGAGAGAGAGAGAGTGTGAGAGAGAAACTGGGGATTCCTGTCTCTCTAACAGGAACATTGGTCTGTCACTCCAATTCAGATGGAGAAGTACAGACCTCCAGAAAAACAAGACACACATGCACACACACACGTATGCAAGCATGCAGACACTCACGCACATGCACACATGCATGCACGCACACATATGCAAGCATGCAGATGCACACGCACAAGTACATGCACACACGCACACATATGCAAGCATGCAGGCGCTCACGCACTCCAATACAGCCAGCGGCAGGGAGCTGGGGTCCATGGAGCAAACTCATGTAACATGGGGAGGGTGCAGCTACAGTGCTAATCGCTAAGCCGCCCCACCCTCAACCTCGCTGGGGGGGGCACTCACATGCTGCCTGTAGAAGTCCTCCCACTCCTGGGTCATGCAGTAGGCCTGCAGGTCCGGGGCGACAGTGGGGCTGCCGTTAGTGGGGGGCAGGTGGGGCAGAAGGCCGTGGAGAACCCTGGGGTCTGCGTGCTGGTCCAGCAGCGTTCGCACAATGGGCACCAGCTGCTGGAAGGCCTTCGGGGGGGGGGGGGCCCTGCCAGAGGCGGGGGCCCAGCCGTCCGAGCAGGAAGCACACCTCATCCCAGCTCAGGACCAGCACCGTCTGCAGGAGGCTGTGCAGCTTCACACAGGCCATGACGCACACCTGTAGGGGGCAGCATTCAGTGACCGGGTACAACAGCCTGACACGAGGGGTCGGTACAGCAGTCTCCATGGTTACCTGGCCGTGGTCCTGCTGTATGTAGCCCGCGATGATGCGGAGGCCAACCTGGGCCATCTCCCGCAGCTCTGGCCCGTAGGGGGCGCTGCTGGTGCTGTGCCACGCCTGCAGTCTGTCCAGCAGGTTCACCACGCCCTCGAAAATCTGCAGAGGGGATGGCGGCTGCAGTTAAGCGGGGACAAGCCGTGATGCCAGATCGAACAGCAAGAGAGGAGGGGGTGGCGGCGGGCAACTCGTCACCTTCTCGCTCCACAGGGCCTGGTTGTTGGTGCCCTCAGCAAACAGGAAGTCCTGCAGCAACCGCAACAGGCGCACCAGACTGGGACAGTGCTGCTGGGGGGCGCCCTGGGATTCTCTCAGGTCTGACAGGGAGGAATCCAGCATCATCTCCAGCAGGCTGGGGGTGGGGGAATTAAGTCACGTAAACAAAGACTGCAGGAGAGGGTCGCACAGAAAGTGCAAAATATATAACTACAGTCCTGAGCAAAAGTCCGAGGCAGTCAGAGGAAATGTTTACAGCTGTTTATCTGGGTAGTCAGTGTACCCTGTGTTCAGAAAAAACAGACAATTGTACATTGGAACATATGCAAATTAAGAGCAACACAATAAAACACTAACTGGAATTTCGCCAGTTTTGGACACTGCTTTGGTTCCCAACCTTCTCCTTGTGGGCACCTCAGCTATTCCAGCACCCGTTCAATCATAGTTTCACACTAACATCATTTAAACGTCTTTTCCTTCGGCTGGCTGAGCCGTTTGCACAGTGCTGTGTTAAAGCCAGGCAGAGTACCCCAGAAAGCCTGCTCATCCAAAGAAACATCCAGCTTGAATTTTTCCCACTTTTCCTAAATATTCTCCAGATCTCCAGTGCAGGATACAGGTGACAAATCAGGTTCTGAAGGAAACACCTGGGGTGCAATTCCACCTCCTGGCCAGCAAGTGGCACTATTACTACATGCAGAAGCAATGTCACAGCCGGTCCACACAACACCGACTGCTCTGACCAGCGACCCCACTCCCAAATACCTGTGCTTGATATCATCAGGGGACCGCACCAGCTGGCAGGCAGAGCCCAGCTTGGTCAGCACGGAGAAGACCTGGCCTCGCTCACGCCACACGGCATCCTCGCCACCCTCGGCACCACTCCACATGACGGAGAACACGATGTTGGTAAGGACGTTGCATAGCTCCTCCTCCGGGGCCTGCTGCATCACAAGGGGGGGGGGGGGGTGTGCTGATGTGTCACTATCTGCGGTCGGGACGCAAACACCCACTTGGGGGTCACACGGCACAGAGACTCAAACCACTAGTTGTGCTGACATCATTTCACAGAGTTGGTAGTGATGGGAGAAACCAGGAGCGTTACACCCTGCTGTGCCCATCCCACATGGGGCCAGTCCCACTCCCCAGTTTCCCAGCACAGGAGCGTTACACCCTGCTGTGGCCGTCCCACATGGGGCCAGTCCCACTCCCCAGTTTCCCAGCACAGGAGCGTTACACCCTGCTGTGCCCGTCCCACACGGGGCCAGTCCCACTCCCCAGTTTCCCAGCACAGGAGCGTTACACCCTGCTGTGCCCGTCCCACATGGGGCCAGTCCCACTCCCCAGTTTCCCAGCACAGGAGCGTTACACCCTGCTGTGGCCGTCCCACATGGGGCCAGTCCCACTCCCCAGTTTCCCAGTACAGGAGCGTTACACCCTGCTATGGGTGTCCCACACTGGCCAGTCCCACTCCCCAGTTTCCCAGCACAGGAGCGTTACACCCTGCTGTGCCCGTCCCACATGGGGCCAGTCCCACTCCCCAGTTTCCCAGCACAGGAGCGTTACACCCTGCTGTGCCCGTCCCACATGGGGCCAGTCCCACTCCCCAGTTTCCCAGCACAGGAGCGTTACACCCTGCTGTGCCCGTCCCACACGGGGCCAGTCCCACTCCCCAGTTTCCCAGTACAGGAGCGTTACACCCTGCTGTGCCCGTCCCACATGGGGCCAGTCCCACTCCCCAGTTTCCCAGTACAGGAGCGTTACACCCTGCTGTGCCCGTCCCACACGGGGCCAGTCCCACTCCCCAGTTTCCCAGTACAGGAGCGTTACACCCTGCTGTGCCCGTCCCACACGGGGCCAGTCCCACTCCCCAGTTTCCCAGCACAGGAGCGTTAGCAGCTTTTGCCGGTACCTGCGGGTTGGACGTGTTGGAAATGTCGTCGCCATGCGCAGGTTCAGTGCTGTAGCTCGTGTCGTCCAGCACGTTGGACATGCTGGAGCTCTTCCGGGCCGTGAAGCTTGGGAAGGGGCGGCCCTGCTCCAGAGGTGACGGGGTCTCGGGTGTGCCCCCGCAAGCCCGCTGGCCGCCGGCACCTCCGGCCGTCCCGTTCAGCTCCAGGTCCAGCGACGATGAGCCAAAGGGAGACAGCGGGTGGTAGGACCCCTCCTCCTCAAAACGCCGGCCCACGGGGACGTCAATCACGTTGGACAGGGAGGACGATCGGCTGCTCTGCTCTACAGAGTCAAACGACTTGAAGCTGAAGCCCTTGAGGTGTCGGCCGCTGGGTGATGAGGGGGACAGCTCATCGTCATCATCGCGGGAGCCGTAGGAGAATAAAACCTCGGGCCGTGCCTCTTCCGGCAAGCTGTCATCCCTCTTCAGCAGTCCCTGTGAGGGGTCCAGTGGGCAGCCGGCACCAGAAGCGGAATGGCCAGGGGGCTGGAGTTTGTAGGACTCCATGACGTAGAGCTTGGTGAGCACGTCCTGCCAGCCCGGCTGCCGGGCCAGCTGACGCACGTGGTCCTCGCTGCAGTAGATCAGGTGGAAGAGCTGAGTGGGGCAGGGGGGAGGGGTGTTATCGGGGAGGGGGCGCAGCACTCAGGCCCCAGGAGACAAGCCAAAGCTCAGTGGGTTACAAAGTGCGCTTAGAAGGCAGCAGCTTAATCTGAGTGATGAGAAGATCTCAGAGGTAGACAGTATTTCATTATCGGCACTGACCTTACGGCAGACCTCCAGCCGCACCGTGAGTTCAGCACGTTGGGACAGGTAGACAACAGCAAGCACGTCCCGGAAGTTCGGGGAGTCTAAACACGACACACACACACACACACACACACACACACACAGCCCATCATTCTCACACTTCATAACGGCTTTAACTTTTGATTCTTTGAAGGACAAAAGCAGGCCACTAAAAACATTTTTCTTTTTTCTTTGTCGTTTACATTTTTTCTGTACCCTCCCTCAGTAACACCCGCCGAAACCCCCGCGTGCATGAAAACGAAAAATGCCGCCCCCCCACTCACATCGTCCTCCGCGTCTGCCGCCCTCACCAAGACCCCATCCCTCGGGGATTACCTGTAGAAAACACCTGTTCGGACAGGAAGCGGATGGTTGCTGTGGAAACGGGGACATCCTCCAGAAGGCAGACCAGGCCGAGGTAACCGGACTCCTTGAGCCTGACGCGCTGCTTGCTGCGGTCGGAGGCGCGTTCGCTCTTCAGGACTCTACTCAGCACCTGCCGGAGAGCGGGGGGGGAGGGGGGGTGGTGACATTAGGGGCTCTCTACATGACACCCCTAGGGGGGCAGGGAGGTCAGGGACACACCTGGAACACCGTCTCCCGGGCCTCGTCCTTGAAGCCGGGCTTGAAGAGCAGGCAATAGAGCTGCTCCACGCCCCAGTCTAGCAGCAGGGCCAGAACCGAGTCCCGGGACGGGCTGTTCTGCAGGAGGTGCAGCAGGATGTTCAGAGCCCGGACAACCTGGAAAGAATGGCGCGGAAGACTGTGAATCCACCATGTCAGATAAACGGAGGCAGAGTCTGCCTGTAGAGGGCGCTCCTACGGGATTCGCACCTGGAACTCCTCCCCTGTGGTGATGGAGAACGCTAGAAGGCTGTACATCTCCTCTAGGAGCGGGGACTTCAGCAGGTCCTGCACCACCTGGAAGACGGTAGCCTGCACCATCTGCATCTGGTCCGAAAGGGGACTGCTGTCTCTCTCCAGGCTGTGGTGGCAAGACATGTTGGGGGGGGGGGCGGGGACCTCAACATCACAACTGGCCCTTTAAGAAGGAACATCGCTGGCCCTTTAAGAAGGAACATCGCTGCCCCAAGCAGCCCGAGGGCTGTAGTCTCATAATTCGAAAAACGGCAGCAAAAATGATAACTAAACAAACTTGGGGTAATAGACAGGCTACCCTGTACAAGTATTCAGCATTTATATTCCATTCCAAATCTGTTCCTATTTTGCTCCTATGCCGCTCCTATTCTGTTCCTACCCCACTCCCCAGCCAGGTCACCTGTAGTGAGTTCTGATGGAGTCCAGGAGGTACTGCACTCCATACTTCCGCCGGGTGCGCTGCTTGCTCTCAGATAACACAGGCGACAGGTTCTGCAAGTGACCTGAAGGGGAGCGAAAGGAAGAGCGGGGGGGGGGGGGGGGGGCATAATGATGACATAATGACCACTTCCTGCAGGGCCTTCCTATGTGACAATGTCACTTTGGTAAACAGGACATGCAGCCAACAAGCAGAATCCAAAACAGACTCATCAAGAGTGGGACCTGAGAGTTATGGGAATTCCATTTACATCAAAGCACGTCACTACCTGTACATGAGCCGCAGCACCTGTACATAACATGCACATGTTACAGCGTGTACTGGAAGGAGGTATGCTGGCTTTTAAGGGCCGCTGCTCCTTGGCAAGTGTCCGTTTCGGGAGTTGGGAGGGCGGCGACAGGGGCCTACCCAGGCGAACGGCAAAATGGCCGTTACTCCAAATGCGGAAGTCGAAGAGTAGGTGCTTGTGGAGCTGAGACAGCAGCGAGACGTTGCCCTCTTCGGAAACCTGCTGCAGCAGGGCCTGGCAGGCTAGCAGTACGCTCATGTCCATCATGGAGCCAGGCACCTGGAGATAGGGCAGCACCCAATCAGAGCTCCCACACCCTGAGCCATGCCCCCCCACTGGCAGGGGGCGGACCATTCAGCCCATTCAGCACTGCGTTGCTCTTGGGGTCACGTTCTCTCATGCCATGAGTGACACTTCGACTTGCACATTGAGTAAAGAGGAATGAAGCGTCATTTGCTAAATGCGTCGCCTGCCTCCGGCTGGCCGAGATCCCGCCTGATCACAGCGGGACGTGCTGATTCGCGCAGAGAAAAGCAGTGTCCACAGGGGACAGCGGGGATGTATCCCAAGATGCCGTGCGAGCCCACCTTCTGCAGCATGGCCCCCATGATGGCCGGCCCCTGGCACTGCAGCAGGCTCTCCTGGTTTGCTGCGTGCTTCTTCAGCATCTTCTTCACCATCAGCAGGAAGGCAGCCACGCCGTTCTTCTCTAGACGCCCCTCTGCAGAGAGAGGCACGTGACACACCCGTGGCTAACATGCCAACCCCCCCACCCCACTGACAGAAAACACGCCGGCACTGACCTGAGGCTTTGGTCAGGGGCAGCTGTATGCCGGCGGGACCCCGCGATGACGTCAGCTCAGGCCCCACCAGGTCGGACGTCTGTTCGGCGTCGGCGTCCCTCATCTGTTCTGGCATGCTCAGCTGCTCCAGGAGCGGCAGCAGGGTCCCCATCCCGCCCACAGAGTTCACCGCATCCTGCCAAGAGGAGACGCTTATATCCCAAGGCAGGACACAGCAGATTCATTCATTCATTCGTTCATGAGACAGACACCTGCCTTGATGTCCCAGTTCACCACCCTATGCCCAGTCAGTCTGCCGTCATATTGGTGGTTCGGCGACAGGTCCAAGCAGATCTGGTTCTTAAAGGCCTGGGGAGGCAGTAAAAGGACGTCGCTGTGCGTTTCACATACGTTCAGGCGCGTTCACGCACACTCACACGACACCATCCATTCACTCCTGTTGCTGATTTCAATACAACGGACAAGAAGGAAATTCAGAATTAGAAATTGCCTTCCAGCGCCACCTACTTGTGGAGTGTAGTACAACAGCAGTTTGCCGTTAATGTCTGAGAGCTCCCCCTCAGGCCGGAAGAGGGGGACGCTGTTGGGCCCTGTGGAGACAAGCAGCAAAAGATTAAAACAAAGAATCCTGCTGCTTCCAAATGGCGGCGTGGGTGGGACTGTCGGCAGAAGGGATAAACCTTGCATGGCAATTCTGCACACTGGGGGGGGGGGGGGGGGGTGTCTACCTGCATTGTGCAGTACAAGCAGCTGGGGGGGCTGCAGGGCCTCGTGGCAAACAAAGGCTGTCCCCAGGAAGCCGTCCAGCGACGTGGGGGTGCCCCACTGGGTGTCCTGCAGGCCGGCGGGGAATGTCTGCACAGGGGGGTCCGAGGGCTCAGGGGTGATGGGGGACGTGGGAGCACTTCGGCGGCTGCTGGTCGCAGGGATGGAAAAAGAGCGCACGAGACCGGGCGTCGGGTACGAGGGGAAGGCCAGCTCCGTCGGGGTGAGTGGCTGGGGGGACAGCGTGGGGGACGTGACTGTCGTAGGAGTCCGGTGGCCCGCCGAGCCAATGCAGCAGGAGGTGAAGGGCTGGGGCGTGGTGAGAAGGCAGACAGGAAGGTTCACTAAGTCATGACCTGTAACTCAAGAGAACTGCTGATGCATCTTGAGTAACATCTAACCAGATCACTTCCATTCATTTCTCTTCCACACCCACTTTTTGCATACAGGACCAGGACTCCAGCCCATCGCAAGGCAAACTCACACGCCATTCACTCACATATGCACACCTATGGGCAATTTGGTAACTCTGATTAACCGCAGCATATTTTTGGACTGTTTGGGGAAACCAGAGTGCCTGGAGGAAGCCCCACAATGGCAGGGGAAGAATGTGCAATGTGCAAACTGTACAAGCATGGAGCCGAGCGGAGACTCAGTGCAGGGTGTGAGGTGAATGTGCTGGGCGCTGCCCTCCAAGGTAAAAATACTCATCAAACAGCAGCCCTGCGCAGGTGGTCACCTCTCAAGCCTCAGGACACATTCTACCGCTGAGCAGATCTCAGTATCACCCCCACTGACCCCGTCCTCAGATCCCAACACCGTGCCCCCAGGTGCAGTCGCTCACCTCCCCCAGCGAAGGGAACCGCAGCTGGACGGCCTTCTGCTGCACCCCGTCCACGTAGATCATGACTTGGTTCTGGCTGAAGGGTCGGCGGCCCGGGATGTGAACCACACCCACAGAGTGCTGAAAATGGGGTGGGGCAAACAGTGAGAGGTTCAGAAGCGGACAGAGGCGGCCCGGTCCGGTCCGGCTGGGCACAGCGGGCCACCATGCAGAGGCTCACCCAGCTGCTGTCCCTCAGACGCAGCTCCTTCATCCTGACAGCCATGTACTCCTTCTTGGTGCACACAGCCACCACCAGCTCCCCCTCGGTGGTGAAGAAAGCCTCGAACCCAGTACCACTTGCAGTGAAGAAGCTGCCGGGGGGAAGGATGGGTATCATATGTCACCATCACTCTCTCACTCCCCAAGCAGGAACAGGAAATCACCCATCTACGTTCACATCATAGACAATGAAGCTGAGCAAACCATCAGCACGTCAAACCGCCATAAAGAAACATGCGACACTGCTAGCATTAGCCGTTAGCGGCCGCATCCCCTGGCCCCCCACCCGCACCTGTACAGTTGCTTCCTGCGCAGGCCCTTCCCCAGCCTGGGATACATGGGGCTGCTCGGCGAGGTGGGGGTGCCAGGCGGCGACGAGGCCGTGAACGCCCCCTGAGGGAGGGGGCCGTCCGAGCTGAGGAAGAGCCAGGCGTGGAAGGCAAAGCCGCTGCCCGGCCAGCGCTGGATGACGGGCACCATGATGCCCGCCATGGGTGGTGTGAGGTCGAAGTACTGCAGCGCCCCCACACCCTCGCGTGCCGCCATGGCGGACAGGGCGCGCACGACACGGCCGCAGTAAGGGTGGGGCCCCTGCCCGCATCGCAGCAGCCTCAGCAGCCCTTTGAGCTCCTGCGGCCGCAGCGACAGGGAGCCCAGGTCCTGCAGCAGCCCCAGTAGGGCGTCGGCACAGCGCCGGTCCAGCCGCTCTGGTTGGGCCAGCACCTCCAGCAAGGTGCCGGAGAGCCCCGCCTCCACTGCCACAGTGCGGCACGCCAGCGATCCGCCGCAGGCTCCCGCCAGCCACTGAGACACCAGCAGCTGCAGGTCCCGCGACTCCAGGTCGGGGAGCCACTGCAGGAGCAGGAGGAGGGGCTGCTCATTGGCGATGCCCAGCCAGGCCGCCTGCGCGTGGTCGCCCTCTACTGCCTGCCCGGGGAGAGGAGCGTGCGTGAGGCGGAGCGAAAACAGCCCTGGAAGCGGGTGTCTGAGGAGCAACATCTCACCATGTTCATGAGCTCCTCCAGAAGGTGCCGGGTCGGCTGGCCCTGGCTCTTCAGCACGTCGAACAGCTGTGAGTATCCAATCCTCTCCTTAAAGACCTCCTGGGGGGTGGTGGTCACACGAGGCTTAGTGACACGCAGACACACAAAGAGCAGCATTTCAGCAGACACTGTAAAAAATTACTAATGAAACCAGTCTAATGCAGGATTTTGCAATGTTTGTATGCAGCACGTTCTCTGAAATTTAAATACTCAGCAACATAAACATGAGAAATTCAACCGATTTGCTGAACTACAACCTGCCACCTGTTTACAAAGTGATATTTCCAGCAAATGAAGCAATAAAGAAAACAAACATTATACCAAACACTGAATCAAAGGACGAGCTAATTGGACAAGATTTAAACGTGGAAAAAAAATGTCATTTTCATTTTCAGCTTCAAAAAGTTAAGTAAACAAAAAAAAAACAACAGGAAGAAACCCAACGCAGCAGGTCCTTCAAATCAAATATCAGAACTTCTCCTTGAAGCAGGGAAACGTGCATGAGAGGGGAGTGAAGGAGCAGGGAGGCAGCAGAAGGGATGGCGAGAGAACGTCGCAGGAGAGCATACCTTGGCAGAGGTGGAGCTGCTCATGATGGCGGTCAGGACTCGCAGGGCGTGGACTGTGATGGTATCAGAGCCTTTCTCCCAGACCTACACGGGACGGCACGTCACACGACTGGCTGGGAAGCTCCACCAATGGGAATATACTACTCTGCAGGGGACACGGGGTCAGGAGCCAACAAGGACCCCTGTGTGCCACGCGGTTTGCTATAGATCCGGCTGTTTATCCAGATAATGTGGACACAGACAATATCGCATCACAGACTTTTTAATAATAAGACTCTATACTAGAAATTTTCAGTTATTAGTGTTTTATTTGTAGTTTCATTCATTTACACGCATATGGTGAATATGAACCTCAGAACATTAAACGTACTTCCAAGAAATGTGATTTACTTTCGAATCCCATTTAGGGACTCAGATCAGATAAATGATCTAGAGTAAAATTTCTACAAGTTCCCGTGGGACCTTAATTTGTGGATGTTTAGACAGCGAGGTAACGTGTAATATGGCTACACTATACTGTTTTTTAACTGACTGCTTGTGGACAAAGTGAAAGCACGGAAAATCATAGGAAGCAGAAGCTTACAGGTAACGAGGCAAAGCCCACAGCCACCAGACAGAAGGTGCAGACCAGCGACACGAGCATGGAGCAGAGATCAGAGGCACCCATCTCTCACTGCAGCAAGTCAACAGGAAACTCCTGACCAGTCTGGCATTTACGATTCTTTACTTCCAGATACTTCCAGGCCAATGTCATCATATCTAACCCCCCCCCCTAGGGCAGTGTCAAACTGATCCAACCCTGGGTTCCAGAAAAAATCCAGGGGTGGGGGGGCAGTGGCATACACAGCCACAGGCTGGAACATAACAGGCCATAATAGCTGTGACTCAGACATGTAAACACAGGACTCCGCCTAAATGTCTGGAGAGGCACCTTTAACTGGACAGAGAAAGGCTCCCAGATTCTAAAATGCTAATGAACGGCAGGGGTGTATGTGGAGGCGGAGCCACGGGGGAAGTGGCCCCATCTGAAAGCTGATTGGCCCCCAGATTGCCCCCTCCCCTGTCACCCACTCATTCAGAGTATATCATTGGCTAATAAGGGAGGCTTTCAGCATGAATTATGGCCCCTCGTATGCCCTTAGAATCACCCCAGGAACCACAGCTGATCCCGTGTGAAAACTAAAAACACTCTTATGATCTACTAAACAAAACTATTGTACTACACATTGTCTGGGCTATCTTTGCATTCAGGGATCACCTTGACATTCACTAATGAGCGCTTGTGTTTTTATACCCATTAAGTCCCAAGCTGATTGTTGCCCTTATGAGGAGTGACTGGGGGGGAGAGGTCTGACCGGAGTTTCCTGCTGTCAGGTGGCTGGAGTTTAATCAGCGACATTATGCATGCAGACACAGAGCAGCTGAGGGGATACCTGGTCCAACTGGGTCTCAGTGAGTAAGAGCGTGGCGAGGTCACGCACACCCCCCAGCTCCGGCCGGGGCCTGCCGCTCTGATAGAGCTGCCAGAGACAGACATAGAGCCGGAGGCTGCGTCAGCACACGCGCACACACAGACGCACACACAGACGCACACGCACACGCAGACACAAGTACAGGCACACGTGTGAGTGCGCAGAGCTTAGCCTCCTCAGCGCGTCAGGTGCTGAAGCGCATGAGCGTATACACACACACACACACACACACACTTGCGCACACACACACGCACAAGTACAGGCACACGTGTGAGTGCGCAGAGCTTAGCCTCCTCAGCGCGTCAGGTGCTGAAGCGCATGAGCGTATACACACACACACACACACACACACACACACACAATATTGCAGGCCATGACACACTGAAGGGAATGGAAAGGAGGTAGACAGACAGAAGAGTGGGACAGACAGGTGCACAAAAAAATAGGAGGACAGGAGACAGGAGAGACAAATAGAGAGAATAAGGTAAGACAGACGGACAAAGGGACCGGGGGACAGACAGACGGACAAAGGGACCGGGGGACAGACAGACGGACAAAGGGACCGGGGGACAGGACGGACGGACAAAGAGACCGGGGGACAGACAGACGGACAAAGAGACCGGGGGACAGACAGACGGACAAAGAGACCGGGGGACAGACAGACGGACAAAGAGACCGGGGGACAGACAGACGGACAAAGAGACCGGGGGACAGACGGACGGACAAAGAGACCGGGGGACAGACGGACGGACAAAGAGACCGGGGGACAGACGGACGGACGGACAAAGAGACCGGGGGACAGACGGACGGACGGACAAAGAGACCGGGGGACAGACGGACGGACTGACAAAGAGACCGGGGGACAGACGGACGGACAAAGAGACCGGGGGACAGACGGACGGACAAAGAGACCGGGGGACAGACGGACGGACAAAGAGACCGGGGGACAGACGGACGGACAAAGAGACCGGGGGACAGACGGACGGACAAAGGGACCGGGGGACAGACGGACGGACAAAGGGACCGGGGGACAGGAGGAGGGGGGCAGTGGGCTGACCTTGCTGTTCTGGATGAGCCGCAGGATGTGCTCGAAGCAGTTGTTGTTGAGGAAGATGGCCTGTAGTGCAGGCCGATCGGAGCACTGCAGGATCTCGGGCACGGTATCTGTGGGGGTTGGGGGGCGTAGGGCAAGCTCAGCGTCCTCCCCTTCACGCCGAAAACGGCTCAACCACCCCTGACGCAAATCACCTCACTTACGCATACAAAAGCAGGTCAGGCCATTAATCATCAGCAGTACAGACAGGCTATGAGAGAGAGCAAGGTGGAGGCCGGAGGGGAGGGGGGGTACTAACTTAGCATGTGGGCCTGCAGAATTAGCAGACTGTCCTCCAGGCCCCGGCCATCCACTTCCTCCGCCCCCGGGAGCCGGTTCCAGTTGAGGAGCTGGAAGAAGCCGTCCAGCACGGAGCGGATCTCCACCTGGCGCTCGGCTGGGCTGCTGGAGTGCAGCAGGTGCACCATGGCGGTGAGGCTCCGCAGGGTGAGCCGGACCAGCCGTGGGTCCCTGGACTGGGGAGAGGCCCGGCAGCACCAAGCCCGCAGCACCGCCAGGAGGTCCGCCACGGCCTGGGGAGTGGTGGTGGCCAGGCCGTTCTCCTGCAGCGGCGAGGGCACAAGGGGACACACAGGAGAGAAGGAACACTGCTTAAGATGAAGCCTTCGTCATCGTCCACCGGGGCCTCAGGAAGCAGGACAGACTGTCTGTCTGTCACCGACGCAATCACTCCTGAACCCCCCCCCCGCATGTGGCTCCCCACAGGGTGTCACGCACTGCACTGCACAAGCAACCACACTAACAGGTCACGTGATGTGATGTCTGATCTGACACATAAACAGGGCAGCCTGTTCTTTTTCCACGGGGAACTCGTCAGACAGCTTGGGGTGGGGGGGTGTTACCTTGCAGCCGCTGATGACGGCACCCTGGAGGTGAATCAGTCTCGTCATCAGTGTCTCCGTGAGCTGCTCGCTGTCCTGAAAACATTCTGTGGGGTGGAGCATCAGAGGTGGCAAACTCGAGACGGGCAGCTATTAAAAACAGGCAAACCACAGCCGCTTCCGCAGGCCAGATGGGGAGCAGTTAGTAATGAGTAATAACTGCTGTGTGTGTCAGGCATTACGGGGGGGGCTGCCCACTGCCCCCCCCCCCCCTTACGCAAACAGGAAGTCTGCTATAGCGCTTTGACAACGTGTGCTTTGGACGAGACGGTTGCCTTTAACTGGGGTTAGGTAGGTGGAAGCTTAACTGAAATCTTTCGACTTGGGAAACAAGGAAGAGTTCAGCAATCGGGGGGGGTGGGGGGGGGAGGGGAGCTCACCATGGAAAAGGGCGGGGAGCTCCTCAGGCAGCGGCAGAGGGGAGAACTTGTACTTGCTCCTCTCCAGCGTCGACACCTCCTCTCTGTCGCAGAGAGAAAAACCCCGAGTCAGCAGTACGCCCCACGGCACCCCCTTCCTGATAACCCCCACGCCGAGCGGTTTACGGAAACGCGGCACAGCTGGCTGCCGGGAGATGCAGGGTGCTCGGCGAGAGATGGCAGAGCGGAAATGAGCCCCGGAACAATAATGCTGCGTGGATGACGGCATGACCAGCCTTAGCGCTGCCTTTCTGAGCAGGCAGCAGGTGAAGCAGGGTCCCTATACACACACCCATCAGCTCCCCAGAGTGTCACAAGACTATCTAACCCACACCGGGGATAAACGCAGGTGCTAAATAAAGGCAAAACATAGCAAGTTATATGGAAAATCCACAACTATTCCTGCGAGATTCCCAGAGATCACAACAGACTGCCATCTGCCGCCCGATCAACCAACCAGGATCCCGCACGCCACCACCCAGGCCCCGCCCCCTGCCCTGCTCACCCCGTCAGTCGCCGTCTCCAGGTCTGATAGGGATCAAAGAGGCTCTCACACAGCAGGAGGCCATACTGGGCCACTGTCTGCAGGGAGTCCTGCCCCGGGGGCTGCTTCTTCAGCTGAAAGCCAGAAATGCAGAGACACAGCCGTCACACACACAGAGACACACACAGACACAGCCGTCACACACACACAGACACAGAGACACAGCCGTCACAAACAGAGCGACACAGAGACACAGCCGTCACACACACACACAGAGACACAGCCGTCACACACACACACAGAGACACAGCCGTCACACACACACACAGAGACACAGCCGTCACACACACAGAGACACAGCCGTCACACTCACAGAGACACAGCCGTCACACACACACAGACACAGAGACACAGAGACACAGCCGTCACACACACACAGACAGAGACACAGCCGTCACACACACAGAGACACAGCCGTCACACACAGAGACAGAAACACAGCCGTCACACTCACAGAGACACAGCCGTCACACACACACAGACAGAGACACAGCCGTCACACACACACAGACAGAGACACAGCCGTCACACAGACAGAGACACAGCCGTCACACAGACAGAGACACAGCCGTCACACACGCACAGACAGAGACACAGCCGTCACACACGCACAGACAGAGACACAGCCGTCACACACGCACAGACAGAGACACAGCCGTCACACACGCACAGACAGAGACACAGCCGTCACACACGCACAGACAGAGACACAGCCGTCACACACGCACAGACAGAGACACAGCCGTCACACACGCACAGACAGAGACACAGCCGTCACACACACAGAGACACAGAGATACAGCCGTTACACACAGAGAGGGGGCTGTTATGTTTGTATATGAACTAAACAGTCACATGATCAGTTTTAATGTCAATTCGCACTTCTCTTTTATACAGAAATACTTGTGGTTGACCAGTCACACGTCCATGCCGGCAAGCTGTGCGAGGAAACGCAGCCTGAGAAGCGGCCGTGGGCATCCATGCCAAAAGCCGTCACCTGAACGTGTCCCTGACGCGAGGGCGGGGGTGGGGGGGGTGCATGCTGCAGAAGAGGGAAGTCCCTGCATCTGCACTGCATGGTTGCTTTTCAGATCCAGAACTCATTTGAAAAGGAGGAAAAAAAAAACAGGAAGTGGCGCGTGGGGAGAAGCCGACCGCCAGTGTGACTAGCTGCCCCAGATGCTGGCAGATTGGCCCCCGCGGTGCCTCCGGGGCCCCCGCTCACATCAGGATCATCCGCACTACCGCACTAACCAGGAATGATCTCAGATATTAATACCATCACCAGAGGTCAGCGCATGAGTGCCCCCCACCCCATTAACACTGGTTCTTTTGTTTACTGCGGTAATGGTTTCGCACAGAAACACCCATCACAGTTTTTACCTGGGGGGCCCAAAGTTTTGATGTAATGTGGTCAGAAATAAACACACGCTGATGGACGGATGGACTGGGCTCGCCATTGCAGGTGTCCTCTGCAGCTGCGGCGTTAGCCAGGCGTGGCGTGATTCATACCCGCATACGCATACGGACAGATATACAGACAGACAGACGGAGAGGGATAGAGCCGCGACGATGGCAGGTGAGCATCCTTACCTGGGCCACACAAAATGATAAAAGCTTTATGGTCTCAAAGATGAAGCCGGGAGTCTTTTTAGTGTCGATATTTTCCAGGTTCCTAGATGCACAGAAAGGATTTTTGTTAACACATACATACACAAACACACAGTCACACACAGTCACACAGACAGACAGTCACACGCACACAGACACACGCACACAGACACACGCACACAGACACACGCACACAGACACACGCACAGACAGGCAGTCACACGCACACACACACACACACACACACACACACAGACAGTCACACGCACACAGACACACACACAGTCACACGCACACAGACACACGCACACAGACACACACACACAGACACACACACACACACAGACACACACACACAGACAGACAGACAGTCACACGCAGACACACAGACAGACAGTCACACGCACAGACACATACACACAGACACATACACACAGACACATACACACAGACACACACACAGTCACACACACAGTCACACACACAGTCACACACACGGACACACACACGGACACACACACGGACACACAGACATACCTGCAGATGATGATGAAAAACTTGATGAGCAGCAGTGGGTGTGGGGCACTGCTATTTTGTTCCTGCCCCGACAGGTGGAGGGCACTGTGCCATAGCTGGGTGCTGAGCAGGATTAGCACATCCGGGGGCAGGAGGGGCACATCCGTGCAGGAGTCTTCAGGCCTGGGGAGGGAAGTGGGGAAGGGATTGTGAACCTGAGTGGTGGTACTTTTTAAAACGATGTGAACCAAAGATGGACGCTGGAATGAGGCCCTTGGATTACAGGTGCAGAAATAAACTGGGCCAAAGGTTAAAGGTCAAAGCTGGTGGCGAGTAAACTCAGTAAATCTCCTGCTGATATTCTCCATAAATAAATCAAATCATTCTTCCTTTTTCACTCACATGAAACAAATGAATAGCAAATAGCAGTAAAAACCTGGAAACGGACCAGACATCCACCTGGAGTCATGTGACCCTCACATGACCCAGAAGCACTTACCGTCGAGGCTCCAGCGTGTGGATGTCAATGAGCTTCTCGAAGGAAGCCACGAAGGCTTCCAGCCACTGCTGCAGGTAGCGCACATCCTTCTGCCAGTAGGAGAGGGAGAGAGAGAGAGGGTAGCTTAGGGTGGCGGCCATCTTTACCCAAACAGTAAGAGACTCCTCAGGAGCATGGAAGCTCCCCAAGTTCCTCCAAAGCGGCAGCTTTCAGCAGGTGTCTCAAGTCACATTTCTAAAGTTTCCGCAAGAGGAGGAAATCATTCTGTACACAGATTTATAAATGTTTTCTGGGAAAACGGGGAGGAGTTGCCACGGTGACCAAAACACCAAAAGCTAACAGGACACCAACATTTAGTGCCACTCAGAGGGGAACCAGTCAGGCGGCTTGGTTCACCCCCTACGCCGTTCTTCGGCAAAGAGATGGATTTCACTTACGTTAACGACGTTGGATAATAATGAGCCGGACCCTGGGACATGTTGCCCCCTAGTGGTTCGGCTCATAACGAGCTTTAGGCCGAACGTTTTCGAGATCGACACAGAGCTGCTTTATTCTTTACAAAAGAAAAAAAATCAGACTTTGATGGTGATTTGGTGACGCTAAACACCAGGTTGGAGATAAAGAGGGCCTGAGCTGAAGGGCGGGGTGCCCGGGTCCGAGCCTGTTGTGGTGGAGAGACAGATGGGAGCCTGTGCTATATTGCTCACCACCTGACCTCACCTCACCTCAGCCCCCGCCATCCCACACGTCTCCTCGCTTGGTCTGATCTCCCGTACCCTTCAGTCAGGGATTCCCTACCCAAGCCTCAGGGTCGCTCAGTCAGTCCATATTTTTGCTTCCCCCAGCTACCAGTACATCTGCACCAGGTATTCCATATTCTTGATTATTTGGTTCAGGTGTGCTGGGGGCTGGGAGGGAGCAAAAAGGGGGGGGGGGCTGATGACCGAGCTGAATAACACAGCTAAAGCTAAAGACACATTCAAGCACAATGATGCTGAAATACCTGCTTTCAAACAGTGAGAACAACATGGAGGAAACATGGGATGAACAGAGTAACTCACACAGTGAGCAGGAATCGAACCCACGGCCCTGGAGCCGCGAAGCCGCCATGCCACACATAGAGCGACTCACACGGTGAGCAGGAATCGAACCCATGGCCCTGGGGCCGCGAAGCCGCCACGCCACACATAGAGCGACTCACACGGTGAGCAGGAATCGAACCCACGGCCCTGGGGCCGCGAAGCCGCCATGCCACACATAGAGCGACTCACACGGTGAGCAGGAATCGAACCCATGACCCTGGGGCCGCGAAGCCGCCACGCCACACATAGAGCGACTCACACGGTGAGCAGGAATCGAACCCACGGCCCTGGGGCCGCGAAGCCGCCACGCCACACATAGAGCGACTCACACTGTGAGCAGGAATCGAACCCACGGCCCTGGGGCCGCGAAGCCGCCATGCCACACATAGAGCAAAGACATCTAGTGCGGAGATATGCACAGGTTCCCCTGAGCACCGGTGAGTCACCTAGCTGCTAAAGGAGGATTCGCTGATTCACCTCCCAGATTCGCGCTTTGTGCTGACTGGTCAGAGTGGGGGGGGGGGCCTTTTGAAGACCAAGCTTATCGCTATGGCGATGACGTCTGCAGACCTACGCGCTTTGCTGTTCGGAAAATCACTACTGGCTCACTTCAATCCACATTTGGTGCAGCAACAAATATGGGAACTCCGAACGCGCCGAGAAACCCGCGGTTTCAGGGGTTTCTCTATATCACGGTTCAAGCAAAAACAAAACACCCGTTTTCAAAGTAAACCGAGGTTCAAAACTCCCAGAAAAAGTGCTCTGTAAGCAGAGATCTGCATATTTCACACAGAGTAACAACATTAACTAATATAATAAGTTTTACTCAAAGCGGTTGAGTAGCAGAATGAGGAGACAAGGTCAGCCATTTTGTATCTCTCTCCTCCTGCATTTTTCTCAGCTGTTATCAGTTTAAATCAGCACAACATCAACACATCCTGTCCCCTCCTCCACCGCCTCCCGAACACCACACTGGCCTTATCCTGGCTGTCATCTAGCACAGTCACAGCACCCTCCACCTGCTGGGGCAGGAATAAAACAGCAACACCGTGCTGCTGCTCTGAGGAAGGGGCATGAGGGGCGGGGGGCAGATGCAGCGGGAAGCCTGGATGACTTTGGATTGGCCACCAAAAACCAAACCCCCCCACCAAAGTCAGGCGCTGCAAAGTAAACAAACAAGGGCCCCCTGGAGCGTGACCCCCACCGCCTACCCCAAGTGCTGGGGTCGAGGTGAAGCGATGGCGGTATCCGAGAAGTTGCCCGTTCTCCCTGACGGCTGCAGCAAGGTGCCTGCCCGCCTGCCCGCCCGCCCGCCCGCCTGCCTGCCTGCCTGCCCGCCCGCCTGCCCGCCCGCCCGCCCGCCCGCCCGCCTGCCTGCCTGCCTGCCTGCCTGCCCGCCCGCCCGCCTGCCTGCCTGCCTGCCCGCCCGCCTGCCTGCCTGCCCGCCCGCCTGCCTGCCTGCCTGCCCCAAGGAGGAAGTGGCTACCAGATGCAGCAGCAGAAGCGGCAGAGATCCACCTGTTGCCGACGCTCACACCGGTACAGCCGCAGCCCCGGGGCACCGGCATGCCGGGGAAACAACAGAAGAACAACCGACAGACAGAGAGACAGACGGGTGGCTGCATCGTACTGCAGCCCAAGGCTCCGAGCGTGAGGCTTTACCAGTTTCTTAGCGTCCGTCGGCCTGTCCATGGCGCATCGCGAGCGCAGGGATGGGGGTTCAGGGGACCCCGCGGTCCGCGGGCCGAGCTTCACGGGCGATGGGGAGACTGCATGGAGTCCCGGGTATCCGACGCCCGTCGCGGGATTCGCTCTGGCTCGCTGGCTCGCTCACTCACTCTCAGCCGCTCGCCCGTGACTGTCTGTCAAGCTACCAGGAAATGCCGAGTCACTTAAACAGACGAGCACTTCCCCCCCGCAACCCCCTCCCTCATAACACCTCTGAACCCTCCTCGTGACCCATTCCTCCTTTGCCCTGCTTTTGTCTCTCTCTCCATCGCGGCAGACAAATCTACCAATGATTTGGGGAGTAAACGTGTGTTTGGTGTGGGGGGGGGGGGGGCTGGTTAGCCAGCAAAGGAACCGGGTTGCCCAGCAAACTCCTGTCAGCTGCCTCCTTATGCAGATACCTTAGGAAGTGCTATTCAGGCGGACCCCAGCCCCTCCCCACTGGGAACCAACGTGACAACATGGACACAGCGCCCCTCGCTGGCTAATATTCACGTTTACACTTTTGGGGTTTTCTATAGGGTGTGAACTCGCACCCTGGTTTCACGGCTTAATGCGGCCTCCTCCCTGTAGGTCCAGCCACGGGGGTGGGGGGGGTGTGTCTGCTGGTTCTGGTGCTAGGATGGGTCACTCCCGGGCCTGGCCGACATCTCAGATAGACAACTGGGACCCGTGCCTGGTCATTGGTGACACTTCTGGGTTTCCTCACACCAGTTCCACCCAGGAGATCAGCCCCTGCCCCCTAGCACTCAGGAAGCCCGAATTCCACAGGTTCTGACCGGAGAAGCTCTCCTTCACTCTCTGACTCGGTGCTCCCACTCCAACCAGGTTCCAAGCGGTGCCACTTTGAGGGTTCCCTCACGGTAGATCCCCTGACCTCACAACGACTGCACTCCGCCGGGCCTAGAGCACAGCGCTCAGGCAGGGCTGCAGAGGCACAGCGCTCAGGCAGGGCTGCAGAGGCACAGCGCTCAGGCAGGGCTGCAGAGGCACAGCGCTCAGGCAGGGCTGCAGAGGCACAGCGCTCAGGCAGGGCTGCAGAGGCACAGCGCTCAGGCAGGGCTGCAGAGGCACAGCGCTCAGGCAGGGCTGCAGAGGCACAGCGCTCAGGCAGGACTGCAGATGCACAGCGCTCACACAGCCTGGGGGCCTGGAAGAGGCACCACTGAAATTCCACAGTACACAAGACTCGGGGGTATAAATATTAAACGCAACTTTGAAAATCTGGATCTAAAATATTCACAAAATGGTTATTAAGGTGTTTAGCACGGTGGTGTTACTTTGCGGGACAGCAAGGTGACCGTCTGAAGTGGCTCCCAAACTGCTCCCCAAGCAGGGCACCCCCACCCCCAGACCAGCCCTAGCAGCAGGACCTTCGTGTGCCTGATCGAGTCCCAGCTTGACTCTCTCTTGTGGACCCACAGGGCTAAACTGCAGAAAAACGTGGAAGATGCCCGCCCATCCCCCCCAGCAAGCTAACCACAGATATGTAAAGTAAATAAATAACGAGCAACCCCCCCCCCCCCTAAAACAAATGCGATGCTCAAGCTAATGACAGACTGGATAAGATTTTATTGATGCCAGGGGAAAATCAGGGCTGGTGACGGCAGTTCAGATCTGGCAGGTCGATGGACGGCCCGGCTGCCGAAAGGACCCTGAGCTGCTTAAGAGACATGCCTGCTTCCTGTTGTGGTGGGGTGGAAGCAAGGGTCGGTGTCCAGCTGGCCCCCCTGCACTGTTTCAGGGGCTATAATTAACACAGGGTTCTCTGATGGCATGTCCAATGGCATAGGGGGGGTGGGACGCTGACCAAATGTAGATGCAGATATGCACGTGGTGGGCGGAGCCTATGTTACCGTGACAGCGCCAGCAGGGCCGAGCGGCGCGGCCATGACAACAAGCCTGTCCCAGTGGGATCCACGCAGCAAGGGCTTCACCGGCACTCGCAGTTACCCGCTTCCTCCAGCAGGGTACTTACTGCAACAGCTAATTTTCAATAATTGCCCCATAATTACTCTGAAAGCCTTCTGCCACCCCCCTCCCCCCACCCCATCCCACCAACCAAACATTCCCCCAATAATTCCCAGATAGGCTGACCTTAACCCCTTAGTCCACCAAATGGTCTAGCCATGTTAACAGTCTGCTGTGCGCCCCCCCCGCAATTCACTTCATCTCTCAGTTATATCTGACGGCAGGGATGCGAATGGGGCTCCTTTTCGATCACCGACTAAGCAATCCCCCCCCCCGGTTGGCAAAATTTACCACTGGTGACATGTCCCTCAAAAAGCCTCCACACGGCCCTATCTGACATCATAAGCACCTGCCTCTCAACATTCACAGCACCCCCCCAGAAGCCAGTAACCCTTTTGACATTTTTGATGGGACTGCAGCATGTCCTCCAGGCCCCTCTGCCTACTCTCAGCTTCTGATTCCCGGAGCTGTCGTTTGCCTCATTTAGCCCGAGACTCCAGAAGGCAGAGTCGGTATGTGAGACGGAAAGAAAACAGGGCGGACACACGGGGCAGGGCCACAGTGGGAAGCGTACGCACCTGAAGCACGGAGAACGAGGTGTGGGACAAGGCGTTACCTAGGAATCAACAGGTGGGTGGGGTGAGGGGGGTTTTCGAGGGGCGCATCTGTGTGCCAGAGAGGGCCCTTAGGGAAAGGCGGAAAGCACAGAAATGCCCTCTGGACGGGCCCCAGCGGGTTAGAGAGCCTAGACCAGCAGCTGGACAGGAAGAGCCCCGTGTTGGTTCACGCGCTGTAAAAACAGGGTATTTCACTGGGAAATCACCGCACGCCCAGGCACAGCAGAGGGGCACCATGAGTCCTGTGCTAAAACACACTTCTAAATCACAATTTAACACATGCAATTTCTGCAACTGATTATCCAACACCAGGGGGCTGGGAGTCAGTCTCAGACTACAGGATGGGAGACCTTGGACAGTCCAACACAGGGCACTAAACCAATGAGCCACTGAGAGCCCTCATTACACCTCAACAAATGTTTGTGGACTGTAGCAGTACCCAAAACAAAACCATGTTAAGAATATTCAAACGGCACCCTTTGGGGAGGGATTCGAACCCCCGTTCCAGGAGGCAAGGGGCTACAAGATTACCTACTGAGCTGCAGGGTTGTGGGCAGGTGGTCGCAGCCCATCGCTACCCGTGGAGCCCCTGTAAACTCATCAGTCTGTCAGTCGAAGAACAAAGGCAAAGAGGGTCCTGCCAGGACACAGTGATTCTCAGGGACCCCACAAGGAAGAAGAGAGGGGAGATCCACCTTAACGTGTCTGTCTTGTGAATGAAGGCAGTTAAAAAAGAAAGTGAGTCTCAGAGCCGTCGCAAGGTGAGGACTGAATAACACATCAGTGACACGGTCCACTGTGCCAGCTGATGCAGTCATGTTTTCGACCAAGCTATAAATCACCATCGAGCAGGCAAATTGACGTGCGCACCCACTGAGCCTGAAAGCTCATGGGCCAAACCCTGTGTCAGTCGCCCGTGGTCGATCACGAGCCGGTCACCACTCCGACATCTCAGCAAGGAGAACAATGGGGCGTTGGGGGGCTGAGCACGGCCTGGGGTCGCTTCCCTTAACGACTCCAGTGTCAGATAGGAAGTGTGAAAGCAGACAGGAAGCAGCACGGGGAGATACACCACCAGCACGCAGAAGACCCACTGTAACCAGTGAGCAGAAGAATGTTCCAGAAAAACAACGGAACAGGAAAGTAAGGTCTGATGGGAGAGAGAGTGAATGGGGGGTATGGAGAAGTGACCCCTGGGGTGTGCTTAGATAAACAGTGCATGACTTCGACAGGCCCCCCCCAAACAAAAAAACCTGACAGTAACTCTGATGGATGAAAATGAGGACGACATCCAGAGGAACACTCCAGCTGTCCAATGGCATGGGGGCGGGGGGTAGATAATAGGAATAATAAATAAGGATATCAGAACGAGATTGAGAACAAGCAGTAGGGCTGTGTGCTGACAGGAGAGGCGGGGGTTATGTGTGGGGTTGGGGGGGGGGCTTCCTTTCAGGAAATTGTTGCTGTAAAACGTCCTGGGCATGGGGTAGGTTTCTGATGTTCTGGGTGAAGGCAGCCAGAGAGGATGGGCCTGCTGTTTGGTGGGAGGGGGGGTCAATATGAAGGCCTACAGGGCACAGAGCAGCGGCTTTCTCTAGCGGGGTGACACCAAAAAACGGGGGGGTTCACAGCCAGGGGAAACAATTCATGGTTTATTAGCTACTGCTTACTGATTAACTGATGTTGGTGGCAATGGGTGGAGGGCAGCAGCAAGAGTGATATCAGTGTGACTCAAAACGAAAGTGCTTATGGCTCCGGCACAGACACCCAGCAAGGCGGCAACTCGCACCGAGCCTCACTGCGACACGGTAACGTCAGGTCCAGCCACAAAATACCAGTGTGCAGGAACCAGCGGCACTGCACAGGCACAGACACCCAGCAAGGCGGCAACTCGCACCGAGCCTCACTGCGACACGGTAACGTCAGGGCCAGCCACAAAATACCAGTGTGCAGGAACCAGCGGCACTGCACCGGCACAGACACCCAGCAAGGCGGCAACTCGCACCGAGCCTCACTGCGACACGGTAACGTCAGGGCCAGCCACAAAATACCAGTGTGCAGGAACCAGTGGCACTGCACCGGCACAGAACAGGAGCTCAGCCAGAAAACTCACGACGGATCAATAACAACGGGATTTTGGTGGGAGTTGGTCTGCTGGTATTTCCTCACCAACTTCTGCACAACTACCTAAAAACTAAACAAAAAAGAGAGATTACTTCATGCACGGTGAAAGCAGAAGTGGCGAAGGGTGTGTGTCTGTAACACAGGTGGCAGCTTCAATAGATGGACTCTGGTGACGATCCAGCTCTTCTTGTAGGCAACTGGCGACTGATGGAAGATTCCGGTAAAACGGGTGGGTCCAAAAAGCAGTGATGGACAACTTAATGGTGCGTGCAGGTTGATGTTAAGCCAAGTGCTAAGGCTGCAGGTATCTCAGAATGCACTGCAAATCACTGTTACAGAAAAAGGCGTGTCAAAGTCACGGCGGTTTTGGCACTGCAGCTAAATTTAAATGCTTTTTCATTTGCAGCCGTGCTGATGGTGGTCCCCACACTGGAGGACCCCCACTTCCAGTTTTGTGTGTTCAAATCCCCCCCGCTCCACTACCACTTGGTTTGTTGAATTAACTTCCCTCCGACAAGAGATTACGTAGTATCAAGACCAGAAAAAAAACAGCTTCTTACTTTCAGCAGCTGAACTCATCAAGAAGCCCCCGGCCCCCACAAAGACAGACAGACAGACAGACAAACAGACAGAGACAGACAGACACAGTCCCTGCCTCTGCCACACTCTCCACCCATCTTGTACATCTTTTACATCATCTACAAGTCATAATATATTATGTTTTTTAAACTCTATATTCAATATCTCTATTCCCTTACCAGCCTTAATGTTAGTATATCGCACAGCTTGCACTTTCCACTATTTTATTGCTTTATTCTTTATTTCTACCAATTTGTTTTACGTAATTCACACTCTTTGCTCATATATGCTGTCTGTGAATGTAAGTGCAAAACAAACTGCTAGTACATGCAGTGCATTGCAGGTACCTGGTTAATATAAAGAATTCGGATTCTGACTTTGATTCGGAAGCTTGCAGGCTGTCCGAAAATGTGCAGTATTAATGAATTGATGTCCCTGACTTCCTGTCCCGGGTGTTCCCCTGAACCCCCCCGCCCCTTATGCCCCCTCCCCAATCATAAAATGGGCTCAAAGTTCATAGTGACCAGGTACTGAATAACCGGCTACAGAAAATGTGTGGATTCTACAATTTGGAAGTTTTTTTTTTTTTTTTACACGAGACACTTGGCTTTCATTTTAAATGGAAATGAAAGGAAACCAGCGTTAATCTGACAGATCCGGCTGGTAAAGGTTTGATCCTGTCAGCTGCGGTTGAGTGCAGTCGAGCTCTTAGTCACACACGTCGCCGGCTTCAGGTTGACAGAGGACACTGGGGATAGCTAAGGGGGTCAGGACCAGTCATGGCACATTCAACCGATTACAAAGCCAGGTTCCGGGAACCGCGTCAGAGGTCAACAGAATTTAACTTTCCCCACGAATGGGAAAAATGTTAACGAGGCACTTAGCAAGAATGTAATACAGTAAGGAATCTGCTAGCAGCTGGGCGTAATGACAATGCCAGGTATTAGCCACCACACCCAGCAGAAGCAGCAGCGGGTGGCGGCAGAGTCGGCCAGTCAAACGGGTCGCTTTTTAGGAAGCCATCGGTGCCCAGAAGGGGCAGAGGGCCTGGCTGCTACGCGCCCCTGCAGCTTAAGCCAGCCCACACGCCACTTACAGCTACAGGTTCCTCAAGATGCCAGCTTGCAGGAGGAGAGGTGGAGCAACGAGCAACACAGCAAGTCAATGGAGGATCTCCGGAGCAGTGAACGGTGCCTTGGGGTGGCGGCAGCAATCACACCTCCGGGGAAAGGAGCTAATTTGAGTCACGGTTCGCAGAAATCACTCCCACCCCCCTGACTAGCGAGTGGGGGGGAAAAGGACCCACTTTGTAGTCCTGTGAGAGTTGTTGAATACTTTTTTTTTTTTTTTTTTTATCTTATCTTATTTTAATGGAGAATGAAAACAGAAAGTTCATACATAAATGATTACATATTTTATATATTATTCACTCACTACATATTTTCAAATTTACATATAAAATTGGACTTTAAAAATCATTTAGCTTGAAGAAGTACTATGTAAAATAATGAAATTTAAATGACAGCTAGACAATAGACCGTAAGCAAATAAAATTGTCTGTTCGGCTATAACAAGCTACTCATACAAGTACTAGCTTTGATTCCAAAAGGAGAGAAGCTGTCGGCAGAAGCCGGCCTCCCAGACAGTTGTACCCCATAAAGGGCTACGTCCCGAAAGGCCAGGGGGTTACAGTGCGAACACAGGACAGCCTCAGTGTTTTAAGTAGAACGAAACAAGCAAACTTTCTTTAAACAAGTGTTTGCTCTAAACAGACACAGGTTCTGTCCTCTGGATAATCAGCACACCTTCAAAGACATCTAATACATTAAGAGAAGAAAAAAAAATCATTATTCAATAGATTACAACAAAAGGCAACAACAGGGAATTTCTACAGCTGGCAAACAGCCAAACCCAGAATCCTGCAAGGTTCAGTACTCGGTCCGTACATAATTATGAGAACGGAGAAAAAAAGATCTATTCAGGCCCCGATCTTTACATTGTGAGACAGTGACAGAATTCCAGCATTAAAAACACAAAAACACACCCAGTAGAGTAACAAAAGACACCTCGTCAGGATGAAATGTCACGGACGGCCGGCTCGCCTCGCTGCTACATTTGTTTGCCGTGACATTTACAGCCGAGAGAGCATTAAAAAACAGGCGCATTCCTTGTCAAGCCTTTGTCAAAGAAGTGAGAGCAGGTTGCACGAATGTGCCCAGTCCAAAAGCAGGCGGCTCACAAGTATTGCCGCTCACAAGTATCGCCGCTCACAACTTATACACCAAGGCCTCTGGAAACGTGACAGAAGTGAATCAGTGCTGGAAGGTTAATGGTGTCTCAAATCTGTTACAAAAGTACAGAATTTAGCAAAATTAAACCGAAGACAAAACAGCACTTCTAGCAAAACTAAGGTGAAAACAATAGCGATTTGGTATAATGTCCATTTTATTTATTAAACAATGAATAGCAACTGCCTGCAATGTTGCTATAAATACAAGCGCTAATATTTTTACACCACAATGTCTGTGAAAAGACCATTGTTTTTCCCGCTATTGTGATGTTTCCACGAATAACCTTCACGCCAGCTAAACAAGCCAGGCCTTCTCCCACTTTCAGAGCAAACCGAAGGAAATTGCTTTTGTCACTTGTCAAAAAAAAAAACCCAAAAAAACCCAAAGCACGAACAGGAAAAGGTCTGCCGAAGGACACAGGCGAAAGCGTACACGAACTAAATAAGAGTAGACCTGCAGCCGAGTAAGAATGGGTGTCACGGGGGTGCAGGGTTGGTGGGCTGCTGCCCTCCGATGGCCTGGAGGCTCCCGGCCATTACGGCACATCCAAAACACCCCATCCAGGCCCGAGGCACTTGCTGTACAGAGCCTCCAACACTTTGCATACAGCACGCAAAGAAGAGTTTTCCTCCCTCTCCAAGTCAAATTAGCCCATTAAAGAGTAAAAATAGACAAATCCTTCACTCTAAAGCACAACACAAACATATTTTCCATAATACAACAGCAGTATTTTAATTATTAATGTACTGCTTATTAGAGTACGTCCTAAAGCTCAAATTTATTATGCTTAGATATATAAAAGTAATATATATAATCCAATGGTTGGGTCACACTTTAAAAGTCTAAACAAAGTCATCCATACATCCATCCTCTAACTTATCCAGTACAGAATCACAATGTAAACAAAATCAAGTATCTCAAAATTTCAATTGGCTGACTGGAATGCTGGAAAGCATTTGCATTACTTTAAAACTGATCGTAACACTTCTGTTGTCATATGGCATTGTTTTGAGGCGCGCTTAGGTTATCCCCCGTTTCTCCCGGCGATAAACACCTCGCCAGTGTGCGATGAATGTGCGTCTTACGAAACCCTCTGTCGCGTGTTTTGGCGAGAGCAGCAGAGAAGAAAGTATTGGGAAACCGCGAAAACACATCCATGAAGATGGTGCATTCTTAAAGACGACGCGAGTCAGGTGCCGCAGCAGTATGGCTGGGTGCGCAGAGCAGCGCCCACAGGTACGGTTACCATCTACTGGGCCATGGTCAGGTGGGGCCCCATCCCTCCCCCCTACTAAATCCACGCTTTCACCACCAAAGGAAAGGCTCTAAATGCAAACCATAACAGGGGCGCTAACCCTATCTCTCCCAAACTGGCTCTGCTGGGGAGGTGGTGTGGTCTAGGGGGGAGACACCACATAGATGACCCTGCATTTCAGCCCCAAACCTCACTCCCAACTGCATATATATGTGTGTCTCAAAGGGCAGCAAGATGGGATGTGTGAACAACAGGAGTGCAAATAGCAAATAAAGCAACATTTCATTTTTCATCTGGCTGAAAGATGCGCGCGAGGTCACCACGAGCAGCTGCGTTAGCGTTACGGTGACCACGTTGGTGCAGGCCGTGGGACCCGCCTCAGAACTGCAAATGTAACTCGCTGATAAACCTTACGCCCTGTCAAAGCAGCCAGCAGAGGGCCACTGGCTCCAGTCAAGGCTAATCTGGAGCACATCTGAGAGGGTATCGTGACGTGCCAATGTAGATGAAATGCAAAAGAACTGATGAACCTGCAGTACAGTATTCCCTGGGAGACCTCAGAGCAACTGCAAAGGATCAGCAGGGATTAGGGTTGCAAAATTCTGAGAAGTTTCCTATTAATTCCCATGAAAAGTTTCCAACTTGGAAAATTTCCAAAATCCCCCAGCTTAACTTCCCATAGAATGGAAAGTTTCTGGAAAATTTCCAAAATCCCCCAGCTTAACTTCCCATAGAATGGAAAGTTTCTGGAAAATTTCCAACATCCCCCAGCTTAACTTCCCATAGAATGGAAAGTTTCTGGAAAATTTCCAACATCCCCCAGCTTAACTTCCCATAGAATGGAAAGTTTCTGGAAAGTTTCCCAAAATTATCCGCCCCTTTGCAACCATAGCAGAGATACATCATAAATTAACTGAACGTCAATTTGGTATGAAGAATATTTAAGAGGCACTTCCCTTTAATTTTAGGTAAAAAATGTTCGAGGGTGACTCCCTCCTTATTTAACGTGAAAAATGATCAAAGGGGACTCCCCTCTCATTTAGGGTAAAAAATGCCAGTGTGGACCAAACCCCCAGAGAAACAAACACAAAGCTTCACCTGTCCAGAGTTCTTTGTCATTTGCGCCCAGGAATGCAGCAAAGCTTTGATTTCACACCATTTTGATCAGCTTATTCTGAAAAGCTGAAACAGAACCGCATCCGTTTTGTCAGCAGAGTAGATTTCCTGCTCTTTCCTTGTGAGGCACTTGAGGATCCTGTGTAATTCATACCTCCATTATCAGACAACAATCTCGCTACTTCAGATACATCAGCTTTAATCACCATTTCCACCTGCACAGCTGTCCAACCATCAGATCTGCAATACCTGCACAAAAAAATCAGATACTGTCACCTTCTTAAAAAATACCTTCATTCCTATATCATTTCTAACACCAGAGCTGCTCCCAGGCAGAAACTCGATTAATTAGCTTGTTAATGAGTACATTTCCCCTTTCCGTTGTTCAGAGCCAGCTGAAGTGGTGAGAAATAATTAAATCAGATAAAAATAATAAAACAAGCAACCAAAATCTAAAGAGAATTTGTATCCAAAACGTTATATTATATTATTTATATTAAAAAGATTCACACACACACACAAGCGGCATCCAACCCTATCTCCCTAAGAGGCACTGAAATATGCCAAAACCCATTTAACTCATTTTTAATTCACAAAGGCTTGCTACAAACCTAACCCTAATATTGAAGCTGCCTGCATCTACTCTGAATGAAGTGTAATGGGGGGGGCTTCATTCAGCACCCCTTCTCCTGACAAGGTGTGACCCCCCCCAAATGAGCACTCCCATAATTAGATAACAATCCTACAAATCCTGCTGACAGGGTACACCTTCAAACATTATGCCGTGTAAATCCGTCACAGGGCGGGGGGGGGGGGGGGGGGCGTACTGTCAGTGAACCTATTCTCAGACACACTCGTGAGATATCACTGAAACACTTTTCACACTGTTGGATAGATGGACCCCCCCCCCCCACACACACACACACACACACACACACACACACACACACACACACACACTGCTGACCTTTGCAGGCTCTTCCTTAACATGGGGGCTGGGGGTGGATCCAGGCAATAGCCAGAGGCCGTATACAGCCTTGCAACTGGCGACTGACACTCCTGGATAATGTAACGCCCTCTATCAGATACTTGGACCTGCATAAACACTGGAAACTCACCACGGATACAAGTACAAAAATAAAGGCCCAAAATTCACTTTGACGATCATAACAACCACTGTCTTACACCCCAGGCAACTTAAACCCACATAAGGAGCCTTTTTGTTTTAACTTAAACCTTTCATTTAGCAACGTGATTCTGCTCCCTCGCAGTCCTCCAGCACGCGGGGAGGGTCCACGTCTGGGCGTTAAGCAGCCTTAATAAGCCAAAGTGCCCGCAGCATTTCATACCTGTGATGAGGACATCGCTTTGTCTGACAGGTGCTGGGGGGGGGGGGGGGGGGTGCAATGAGTAGCAGAGCAGGAGATTAACTCATTAAATGTCACCTGAGACTCCTGGACCAGCCTTCAGGTCATGGACACACTTTCCATTCATTGGTGACCTTTGCTGGTCAGCGAGTCACCGGTACCTCCTGACAGCACAAGGCCAAAAAACATTAAGACATTAAGATGTAAACACCACTGGCCAGTAACATGACCTCCCTGAAGACTCCGGGGAACCCAGGGGCACACATACGTTTGTCAAATTTCACATCACCTTGACCCCAAACAGGCAAAGCTTGGACTATAAATACTATCTAGTGATTCTGACATTATCTGGATTCACTGGATGCTGTTAAATAATTCATCCCATCATTCACAGGTCCATGTTATCAAATTAACCTTATCAGCTTTAGCTGTGGAATGCAGAAATAGTTACGGAAAACATTATGAGCCTCAAAAACAAAATTAAGTTGCTAAATTCAGCTCCAGCTTATTGGAGAAGTGTATCACCGCTATGAAACCATCTTACAACACAAGGATATGAAGGATTTTTCTGCATTGAAACACTTTCTATGCAGCTACCTGGAGGTCAAAGACGGTATCAGCATAATATCAACGTGAGATTTCAGGGCACATTTTACTTGAAAATACCTGCATTTCAAAACCCGCATTTTCGGTGACTGAGATGTTACACAACTGATCCAGAGGTACACACCCTGTGAGCTCTCGTCTCTCATGTTGCCCAGTGATTGTGACACCGTCCCAGCTTAATAAAATGGATTAAATTATGTACTATTTTGTAAAAACACAAAAAAGATGTGAAGTTTCCAAAAAAATTATAAACAAACAATGATGATTACAGTGTGAGAAATAATCAAACACACACACAGACACACACAAATACAAATACACACACACACACACACACACACACAGACACAAATACACACAGACACACACAAATACACACACACATACACACCGATACGTAATGGAATAGAATGAGTGTGTGTACAGGAAAATGAAGACGCACTGCGTGGGTGGAGCATAACGTAAGCAGAATTCACAATTTCAACTCCTGCCTGCTGAAACAGATTGAGGGAACAGGTCTGTCTACCTTCCATAGACTTTGGTTAACCCCTCCACCTCTCTCCTGAACTCACCAGAGCAACTCCCAATTGAGGGGGGGGGGATGGAAAAGGGTTGGTGTGCCTCCCCCCAGGAAGGGTGACTCGGGCACACAAAAACACCTCTCTTATCTGAAAGGCACGTGTGCCACTACAGCCAGCAAATGCTCTCTGGAAACTCACAACGACATGTCATGAGTTTCCAGCAGCCCTGTTCGGGTGCCAGTAACATATGACAAGCCAGTCAGAGGGAAACTGGCGCACTTACCGACAACTCCGTACTTTAGATACACGGTATCCTCATTTGAACCCTATTTATAAAATCCTGTTCCACGCTTACGTGCAATAAAACAACTCTTTCAAACTCAGAGCTTCCCTTAAAGTCACATTTGACCTGATGTGCGGCCATTTCCGTGGAGATAAGAAGACGGGTTCAGAGGTTCATTAAATCCTGGACTTGCTGAGGAGTGGCTGGGCGCCATACCACCTTGGGGGGGCTATGAAAGCCACACGCCAGATTACACCTGCTGTTTCCCGTTTCCATGGTGTCACTCCTGGGACAACCCACCCCCCAGCAAGCAAAAGGTGCGGATGTGAGTAAACGGCGTGGACGTTAATTTAAAGGGTACCTCTAAACTTGCATTACACTCACGTTAGTTACGTAGTTTCAGTCACGTGGCTACATGGCTTTCTTTCCCTAGCATCTATCTAATCGTTTACTTTTTTCCCAAATGCAAAATTAAAGAATCTGATTAGTCTACCGACTTCACAGCCAGAGAAAGTAAATCCGCCCCATTAATCGCTTTTCCGTATCCGCACAAACAGCACGGCCAAGATGTTCATTATTTATAGCCTAGTTACAAAGAAGGGTTTCTCGATATATATTTATATATTTTAAACAGGTCCAATGGAACAAGAGGAACTGTCTCGATTAAATGCATGATCTGAATGTCAAAGCACACATAAAAACAAAAGCCACTGATATTTGCTCCGGAGAAACGGTAGTGACGCTTTAAACGATGGGTTTGGGATATTGCCCTTTAGCGCGTCTGTTTGGGTAAACTAACCAGGAAGCTACATTACCTGACCCTAGCAGGTAGTTATGCGCTGCTACTCAGTCGCGCTACTCGCCGGAGTGACGCCGTGACTCCATTTGTGACTTTAGTCTGCTGCTACTAATCGTCATATAATTATAATGATAAAAGCGGTGCATGGAGCCGTCGCGAAAGTTGACTTAGTGTCTCCCACTGCTACTTCCTCATACACGCCTCAATAAACAAACTTGACAGCAGCACTAAGTGCGTTTCGTGAAGCGCCTCAAACAGCCGAATAAAGTCATGAACATGTCGGATCAAACAGGTGCCCCGCGGCCGTGTGATCGCCGCTTGTATATTATTATTATTATTATCTATTTATGCGTTTGGCTTTTTTGGTTTTGTTTCGCTCACCTTGGTGTAATACAACATCCACAGTTCGTAAAGCCGGTCTTTGGAAGCCATCCTCTACCGGCGATCCTGTTAAAACATTCGGCTCCCGGTTCAGTCCAGCGTCGTCGTGTCGGTCCCCGCGGAGGCTGCGACCGGCAGTTCGCTCCGGGCTGCTCGGCTATCCACCGACAGCTAGCCGCTGCATGATCTTCTGTGCGCTCGTCCAGCCTTTCAGTCAGCTAGCGCCCCCGAAGTCATCGGATAAGTGCTGGTGGATGACATTAAAAAAGACGCACTAAAAGTGGCGCTCTTATTGAGTGCGATCGCACGAAGCAGGGAAGCGCTGGATATCAAAAATAGTAAATATTAACATGTACGCGCGCTGAATAAACACCAGCAAAGATGTAAGACAACAGTGACAAGCCCGACTGCAAGTACACGCACAGGTTGGTATAAAACAGCCCCCATGCGGTATCCGCCCTCTTGCTTCGCAGATCTAATGATTGGCAAGGGCTCCTATCCAGAGTGCCAGCAGCTCTTTAAAAACAGAAAGAAACAATGACAGATTAGTCGTCACTCGTACACTTGTAAAGAAGTGAGGAATTCACCTCCGCTCGACTTGCTCTGACTCCGCCGCGAACTGCGTAGATCATATACAGACAGGTAAGGGACTTAAAGGCGCAGTGGCGTCTATTAAGAGGCTACGGTTACTGCTGCACCCAGACTAACTTAATTTACGACTAGAGGTCATACGCGACAGACGCCTTTTTAAGCTAGTCGATCTTCAGAAGCACGCCGCCATATGCGGGAAGTTCATACAATGTTAGGAAATCACGAACCTGTAAATGACAAGCAGGTGGAACGTGAACGTGTGGGAAACGTAAAGGTTTGTTATGTGATGAAAATTAACGAAATGCTTTTCGAGCAACTGCAGAGTTTCCAGCTGAGATTGGTAAGCATCTACTCATAGCTTTTTAGAATAAGTTAAACCAGAAGTTTGCGTCTGCGGTGTATTTTACTGTCTAGAAACCCCGTTTGCTACACATTGGTCTTACCTCCCCCACATTTTAGAATGTGGATCATGACGCACAACATAATCTCTTTAAAATTATTTTATGACCATTGCACCTTTTGCAGTTTCGGCTACATTTGGCGAATAAAAATCAGAATCAGTTTATTCGCCGAATGCACACAGTACAAAGGAATTAGACCTGGCTAGACAGCGACGTGGAAATTGAGAAAAAGAATTAAAGGTTAGGAATAGGTCATTATAAAGTTAATGTTTTCTGTCAGTAATGTTATTCTTTAAATACGTTTTGATGTCTAGTGGGTGAAACACTCCTGGTCAGGATGCTAACCACACATCCTTGGAACTTTACCTTCTGCAGGGAGGGGTACATTCATCCGGATTCCGCTTCATGCCCACAGCTTGGATGGCGGTAACGGGCCCCTGCAGATTAGCCAGGGCAGTGCTGAAGTGGGGAGAGTCTATCAGCAGGTCATCCAAGTAAAGCACACTGTCACTGCACAGCCTGCACCTTGGCTTCCAAAGTCAGCGTCACCTCCTAATAGCCACTGGGGGGGGGTCAAGGGAACGCGGCAAGCCCAGTGATGACTCCAGAGGTATCATTGATACATGGCAGGGCGTAGGAACCAGTCTTGGTGATGGTATGGAGTTGGCAGTTGGTGACACAAGGCTGCTGTCCTCACCTGCAGCTACTATCTCCCTGCTTTGTTCAACTTCTGCCTGCCTCTGTAAATGTCTACAGTGTTGGGGTCGGCCTCTCCTGTCACTGAGTGCAGTTGCTCTCCACCCCTCTGGTGTGTGTCTTTGTCCAAGTACAGCTCCACCTAACTGACGGAGAAGGTGAATAAGCGACGAGAAAAGCAGGGGCCCTCAGAGCTGCTGAAACAAAAATGTCAGCAAACCAAGCCTTAGTCAGCTCCCAATACCACAATTCATATAGTGGATTATGTCTGGAATACCAGCTCAATTACTGTGTATACTTCTAAAAATGATTTCTATATTAATTTACAAGCCTTATGTATGCAGTGGGTAAACACCACATAATAAATTTTGCAAAAGTTAGGCCTAAACGTCTAACCATTGTAATTCACTGCTAATTAAACTCAAGCATTTCAACTTTTTCGGTGACTTTAAATGTATGTTACACATTGCCTGGGTCATGTGACCCCTGAGTTTATGCAGCAGGCAGTCAACCACATTCTGTGTGATTCTGATCAGTGCTGCTTTGCATTGAGGTGTGCAACTGTGATATTTGTAAGTAAAATAACTCATAAACATCTTCTGAGGATGAACATGTAAAGCTAGTCTTCACAATGTACTGGGAAACATAGCAAGACCAGTAGGCAGTTCTCATCACCCTGGTGCAATACTGGTGGACAATTTTACCAAATAAATATATATAATATTCTTGAAGTATTCAAGGAGTGGATGCTTTAAATTCTTTACAGTGGGTAAGAGTTTCCTTGGCACTCATAGGCTTTGGAACGTTCCGGTCTGCCCCTAAGCCAATGGGGCTTGACCGGTAGGACAGCCCCAGGATGAGAGACACAAAACACAGACTCGGGCGAGACAACTAGACAACCAGGAAATGGTAAGTTAGTCTCATAACTCACAGCTCTGTTTAAGGAGGCTGGGAGCTTAACTGTCAGCAGCTCGGACAAGGTCACAGATCGGGCTCTGTTTGCCGAGTACCAGTCGGCAACAGGTATAACAATAATGGTACTGGCAGTATTCACACTGTGAGAAAAAAAGAGAACCAGTTTGTACCTTTGCTTGTCACTGGGGCTGTACCCTCAAGGGTCTGCCAGTTGTACCCTTAGCTATACTTAATTGTACCTTTTAAGGTACAGAAATATACCTCCAATGGAACAGAAATGTTCCTCAGTGTCCATTTCTGTACCTTAAAAGGTACAATTACTTACAGCTAATGGTACAGTTGGCAGACCCTGTTTTTTCTGTTACTGCGGGGAGTGTTGCTATGCACCATATATGAACTTTCCTTCAGTTTTTTTCACCAGATGTTTTTTGATATTAACCAAATCCTGTATTTATTAAACATCTGTTTCATAGTATATTTAAAGTCTCCTATCATCCACATTGTCAATTAGTGCTACTGTGTAGGCTTCAGTAGTCAGATGATGACCCCAGCTCTACCCAAGTCGTATTTCAGTTTATAAAATAAATCAATAAAAACTAAGCTCCCCAGGTGCTTCACTCAATAGAAGCAGTGCTTTGTCCCTGGGTGGCGGCCTGGCTCCCACTGTGGCAGCTTCACCCAATAGAAGCAGTGCTTCGTCCCTGGGTGGCGGCCTGGCTCCCACTGTGGCAGCTTCACCCAATAGAAGCAGTGCTTCGTCCCTGGGTGGCGGCCTGGCTCCCACTGTGGCAGCTTCACCCAACAGAAGCAGTGCTTCGTCCCTGGGTGGCGGCCTGGCTCCCACTGTGGCAGCTTCACCCAATAGAAGCACTGCTTCGTCCCTGGGTGGCGGCCTGGCTCCCACTGTGGCTGCTTCACTCAATAGAAGCAGTGCTTCGTCCCTGGGTGGCGGCCTGGCTCCCACTGTGGCAGCTTCACCCAATAGAAGCACTGCTTTGTCCCTGAATGGCGGCCTGGCTCCCACTGTGGCTGCTTCACTCAATAGAAGCAGTGCTTCGTCCCTGGGTGGCAGCCTGACTCCCACTGTGGCTGCGGACCAAGCTGTACCAAAGCGGGTCTGTTGATGTTCTGACACAAGGTGGAGACTTGCCAAGCGTGACGGATGAGTCAGTTTCCGGTTAACCTCAGCTCTTTCTCGGCAGGGAGAATAGCAGGAACACACACCTTGTGTTTTCCGGTCAGCCAAGTCTGATAAAAAGGCGGGAAAGTATTATATTGTGAAACCAGGAAAAGGATTATAAACACAGGCTACAGGCCAAAGCAAAGTGCCTTCTACACTGGGCCTCGGGAGGTAACCCCTGACATTTTTTGGGGAGTCCCAGTGACCAGTGTTGGCTGTGATGGCCGAACACCCCGCGCTCTCATCGCTCTCCAGTGGTGTGGATTGTCAGCTGAGTGGCCAACGGGGGGGGGGGGCAGGCAGATGCAAGCAAATAGAGCCATTGTCCTGGTTTGTCACTGCAGTTTGGTACAGCTAACAGCGTGAAGTAGGGAAGTTAGGCTGGCATGCACTGGGAGCTTAACTTCACTCCTGCCTGTTTGATGTGCATAGCAGTCAATTTGGAGGAGATTTATGAGAAATAGGGCAATAGGCCATTCCTAATAGGGAGAAAATAGGGATTTATTTTAAAATTAAGTGCATACAAAAAAATGGGATTATTCCCCAGCAACATATGTGCTTTCAAAACATGCCATTACAATAGCATCCTGATCCAGAAAACACTCGACATGTTTTTAGGGTATAGAAATCTGCTTCTATGAAGAAGACGGCTGGACAAAAGCTGCCCCCTTAGGTATCTCCCAACTTGCAGAAAACAGTCTAATAATGTGAAGCACAAGCTACCTCAGCACCAATTTTGCATCCTTAACCTGGGCTGGTTCTTATGCTTCTGATTATTAGGACCCCCTATGTAAGCTTGTCTCATTTCAGGACATTTGTCAATGGGATGGGGTATAGAAAGGACCTCCTTGCTGTAGTATTGCCATGGTGATGTCCTACATTCTGCACTGGGCATGGCTGCGTACTCTGTGGAGCTCTGTTCTCCTGATTGGGTCTCTGCATCTTTTCCAGGGGGGCGGGAGTGTGAGCGTCTGTGTGTGTCAGTAGCGTATTTATTTATTTATTTATTTTGCTCGCAATTCGCATCCACAGGTGTTCATTTGCAGTCATATGCGGAAACCAGCAGGGTACATGGGTGTGCTTGAATGGAAACAGTGGTAAAAATGTACTTCAAAATGGGATTCTTAGGTGATTAAACTGTAAAAACGTGGGCGAGTTGCACAGGAAATGTTTAATCACCACCACATTTGTAACAAGTGATTTGTACTGCGACATGGAGGAAATGTCGGTTTCAGAGCTCATTGTATTAATGATCCATATATGGGAAGAATTTTTGCCTTGGAATAAATAAGGTTTATCTAATCTAATTTCGTATTTGTGTAGTATACAGTACAGCATCGTTTACTTCAGATTTCAAGAGTATATGCACATGTGCGATTAAACAATATTCACCATTGAGTTTGAATTCTACATAATCATGGAAGTTGCTACATTGATTGATAGTGTGGTAATAAGAGAGGACCGGACATCTACATAACGTGCGCTGTTGCTTACCCGTACACGTGTAGTAATACGCAAGGATGTAGATTCGTTTATCGCCGGTTCTCACCTATCCTGACCAATACTGTGGGAGCAGATGTAATTTAAAATCCTATATGAAGATGGAATTAGGGTATGATATAATGTAGAAACAAGCTTTTAAATGAAGCAATCGCTTTACAATTGTACGGACCAACTCCTTCTAAGCGAATTAGCAAGTGGATCAGGATATAAGATTATATTCTCTTCGATTTTCGAAATGTCAGTTGTCGAATGGGCTAACATAGTATGCAAATAATCACTACGAAGTCAGCTCGGTTTACAGCCCCAGTCTCCCAAGTGCAGTTAAATCGACCTACTCGGCTCTCTTTTGCTTCTGCCTGTATCGACTATCTGGCCTTCAACTTCGTCAGCCGCCATCATATCATGGAGCCGGTGGTTGGTGCGCTTCAGGAGCAGGCTTTGAAAAGGAAAGAAAGATTAAAGGCACTAAGATCCAGACAGCTACAAGTGAGTTTCCAATAAACGTTTTTCGTTAAATGGCGAGTTTAAAAGAGGAAGTTGTGAGGTCTGTGAAGAGCTGTAGTACGTTTTGCAAGTGCTGCGGCCTAAACCGAAGCATGCTTCGTGTTGCTAGCCAGTTTGTGTTGGTTTGCACTAGTTACACAATAAATATCCCGCAATAACTTATTTGTGGCTATTAATAGATTTCATATGTATATATGTAAGAATAATACATGCACAACAGTGTAGTTATTCACGTCGTCCTGGTGTGGTTTGTTTTATTATACACATGAATTCTGGCGATATTGCTCGTGTTCTGTCCCCGTTTGTCTGTAAAATGAAGTTTTGATAGCTTTGAAAGAGAGCCTGTTAACTTATTAGGGAGCTAACTTACCCATGTTATTAAAGTTTAAAGTTATAATGTTTTCACCACTATTCAGTAAGCATGGGCATCGCTAAACCCCTTTTACTGGGGCACGTTTATGTGCTGTGCCCCAGTAAAATCTCACGTTTTGCTTTCGAAAAATATGTGTAATGGGGGGTGGGGGCTTATGCCCCAATATAGCTTTATGTCTAGCAATGCCCCTGCCGGCAGGTTTATTGTGGAACCATTCTTTGACAGTAATACATCTAATGACTTTCTGTTGATCCCCACACGCGCCGGCTGTACGTGACGTCGAGGAGTCGGACTATAGGGTCGGAAAAACTGATGCATCTTTTTTCACTAAAGGCAAGCGATGACAGGCAGATTAAAATCCAGTGTACAGGAAGAAACTTTATAGCAGGACGCTGCGCATGCACTCAGGAAACCCGATAGCATTTAATTAAACTATTTCATATATCTAGTACATGGCTGCGTTACAAAGGGGAAGGTTTCCCATGTTATGATACTTCTCCCTTTATCATTTTTATGAAAAGCAAAATCTGTGAAATGGAATTTAATCACAAAAAGCATGTTTAATTTCTCCATATTATTTGAAATGCAGTTGTGACAATCTTATATTTTGCATTTCTCAATCCATTGTGGAAAGTTCCTGTGAGACGCCTGGCAATCAGATATTTCTGTGTGTAGCTTAAGACATGGCTTGCTAGCTGGAATCTGCTTGGAGGCCAGCAGGCTACTTGTCCGCCCTCGGTAGCGTGTGGAGGTCCAGGCGACTCCGCCGATGTCTGCAGACCCCGTCACCGCACGAAAAACTATCCCAAACACGAAGGGGTGAAACTGGAACAGCGGCGAGAGACGTGACACGTAATGCCTTATTGTCGTCTATTTATGCGGTCTGCAGAGACTGGCCTGTCTTTCTCAGTCTGTTACCTAATTAAACTTGATGTAATCGCCGGTTGAGTGAACTGCACAATTGACATTACGAAACGTTTTTTCAGTACATTTTTAACCTTTATTTGCTCTTTAAAGTAGGTTAAAATTAGATTTCGGTTTTATAAGTCTTGAGCCTTTATTTTGTATAGTACATTTAATTGATAAAAACACAAGCAATGATTTTCTTTTTGAAGAAGCCACTCAGCTGTTTGGCGTCCCCAAGGTTTTGGGCTCCTTTGCGCCATTGCGCTTGCGCGCCTGTACGCCGCCTTACGCACCCTTGTAATTCGCCGTCGCTTTCGTTGACACCGTACACGTATCGCAGCCGGATTTAGCGGTAGGAACGCCGTGTTCTGTCCTCTGTGCTCTGGGCCATTTCCTGCATCGGCGTCCAACTGCAGCTGGCGGTTGCTGCAGTGCCGGTCTGACCTGCTGCGGCGGCTTTGTTTGCCTTCCAGTCAACGTCGGCTGAACTGCGCCCGGAGTCCCGGGGCAGGTGTCATGTTCGGCACCGTGTTTTACATGACTCGGCTCTCTGCGGGGCCTTCCTACAGCCTGCAGTGCTCTCAGCGCGGCTCGCCTTAAGTGTGCCTCCCCGTCTGCTAGCTGAGAGCTCGGCTTAACTAAATCTGCGTCACTCAGCCTCAGAGCCTAACAGATATACTTTTGTTTGATGTTTGAATCGTTCACCTTGAAGGATGTAAATACTGTTATCGGTCGGTGCCAGGAGGAAAAACGCGCTGGAAAGGGGACGTTCAGAAAGCATTTCACTTGTAGCCCCCAACCATTTTTGTTTTGATTGATGGCAGATGCTATTACTGAGGTAATGGGTCTGAAAGGGAATGGCAGTGTTTGGCTGTCTTCTGCACTTAAAATGAACTGCATGCGGGCGCGAGGTTTCGCGTTAGTTGCTACGAGACGACCGTAGCGCACGCGCAGCAGCGGCAGGCATGTGCAGGAATCAGACAGTGTGCAGATCCAGATGAGGTTTCTGTTTACTGCAGTTCCGCTGCTTCTAATCCCACAGGGGAATGTTCCAGAAGATGGGGAGCCGGACAGGAAGAGAATGCTGGAAGAGGAGGAGGGTGTGGAAGAGAGACACAGGTGTGCCCACAGCACTCCCATATGTGTACGGAAACACACAAGTAGCAGAGGAATGAATTAGGGTTACAGTCAATTTGATGATCTGGTGCCTAATGCATATGTAGGCGGCTGTGTGTGTGGTGTCAGTGGTGAATTTTGCCAAGCAAGCAGCGTGACGTTATGTTTTCCACAGAATCAAAAAACTCTGTGGGTTAGGTTTAATAATGAATTAAAATCACATCCAATGCAATTATCTCCATAATTTTACTGGTTATATCTTTAACTCTGGTGCTGCTAACTTTGAATATTGATAGATTTTTGGTTTGCGGTTCAGCAAAAATGAGTCAGCAGATGTGGGAAAACGTGTGTGTGTGTGTGTGTGTATGTGTATATATGTATATATATATATATATATATATATATATATATGTGTGTATGTGTGTATATGTATGTATATGTGTATGTGTGTATGTATAATCTTCTGAAGGGTTTTTTTCTACAGAAGGTGATTAAAGTATGAAGGTAAAGTATGTGGAGGACTGATGCTGGGTGCCGTTGTCTCTTCCTGTTCTCAAAGCCCTCATTTCACTGTCATGTGACCCCTCTCGCCCCCACCCCCAGTACCCGATGCTAAGCAAAAGAGGGCAGTGAATTTTTACCTTTGAGTCAGAGAAGGAGATTTATACCTGCACAGCCCCGGGCCTGGTTCCCAGTTAAGAAGCTTCATTACATATAGACCTTAATCCCTCTGTTTACCAAAAACATCGTCACTCCCTACAAAGCCTCTATCCTCTTCTTATAATCTTCCATTAGACAGCTTTAATGTAAGGCGCGCTCCCTGTGTGTTCATGCAGATCATTGCCCGCACACCACCTCCTGGATACTCCCTTTGTGTAAGCAGGGTGGACACTTGCACTATTTATTGGTATTACGTGACTGGTTATCTGGGAATGTGCTGCCCCCTGCTGGTGTGTCTCAGTACTACATAGCAGAGCCATCTGGTGGTTGGTTCACTGTGTGTCTGTGGTCCTTTTTTCCGCGTTATTTTAATGTCATTTCCTGTGTTTGTAGAGAACTAAGACTGAGAAATTACACACCAGAGGATGAGGAACTGAAGGAGAGGCAGGTCCCCAAGGCCAAACCTGCATCTGGTGAGGGCTCTGAATTAATCCCGGCCATTACACTGGTCGTGTTGACATGGGATTGGCAGATTGAATCCCGCAGCGGTCCTGTGAGATTTGTGCCTTACCTTGTACCCTTCCCAGGGAAGGAATAATGAAGAATGTTAAGACCTGTCTAGATGCTGTACATCACGCTGGGTTTAACCGAAGGTGTGATTGTCGTTTCCTTGTACAACAGTGGAGGAGAAGGTTAAGGAGCAGCTGGATGCTGCGACCCCCAAGCCAGTCATTGAGGAAGTGGTGAGTGGGGAGTCCTGGGAGCTGCACGGTGACAGTGGCATGGAGGGTACATGAGTGTATGTGTCTAAAGTCACACGCTGATCTTTGTTTTGGTTCGCTACAGGACTTGGTAAACCTCGCTCCCCGGAAGCCTGACTGGTAAGGGCTAGTAATAATAAATCATAATACTCTCTATTAGCATTTGTTTTATCCTCTGTAATGCATTTCATTACCGGCCCTAATTATGGTGAGGATTAAATCCGGCCATGACGCACCGTGTCCTGTTCTGCTGCTTCACGTGCAGGGATCTGAAGAGAGATGTGGCCAAGAAGCTGGAGAAGCTGGAGAAGCGGACGCAGAAGGCCATTGCCGAGCTGATCCGTGAGTCAGGGCCTGGGAGCGCTTCCCATGTCGGGGGCAGGCAGGCCGCACGAGGTGCTAGGATCAGGTTTAGAATCTGTGGCAGCCAGGATGTGCCACTCCTTAGTAAGTGATGAGAGAGAGCTCTTCCCGGCTAATTCCTCTGTGGGTGCCGTGAGGACTGGAGGGCTTTAAAGGCGCTTTGAGATGACCTCATGGTGGTTCTCCAGTCAGACATTTGCAGAAGCGCTCTCAAAAGTGGCAGGATGCAAAACAAATCTGATTCAAGGTTTTGTGAAGACATTCAGCATTGGAGTTTTGCACCGTCAGCTGGTGGCATCTGGTGGGAGTGGGAGGGAGAGGTCTCTGCTCCGGGTGCTGATGGGCCTGTATCAGCCCTCTGTCGCAGGCTGTGACTTGTGAGGCAGTTTCTGTGAATGGAAGGCTAAAAATGAAAGTGTATATTGTGGTTTAATATCTGCAAAAGGTCAGCTGTACAGCTGTAGTGTTTTAGACCTTTAATTCCCAAGGAGATTATGGTGCTTTACAACATCCATTATCGTTATGAAGTAAAGTAATCAGCACAGTGACTCTGACGTAGGCCGTGCTACATTGTGTCTGCTGGGTTAGCATTAGCTGCCGGATGTTTGCGTGTGTAAATCCGCTGGGTTCTGCGTTCCTCCAGGGGAACGTCTGAAGGGCAGCGAGGCGGAGCTGGCCGGTGCCGTCGGAGCCGTGAAGGAAGGAGAAGGGGATTCGGACTGAGCCCTGGGACCTGGTCGAGGGAGCTGACTCTAAGACCTGGTGTCATCAGAGGCCAAGGCTGTGAACTACCAGCCATCTATGCTGGAGGCCGGACAGAGAGAAGGTGTTTGACTTCAGCGTGATACTGGACTTGCTGTTTACCCCTCAGAGCTGATTTTTTTATTATATATGAAAATAACCTGTTCAGAGGAGAATCTGTTGTTGAATTTTGTACATATTTTTCCAAGTAAACATTTTGAATTTTCAAAATTTCTCTTGTACATGCTTGTTAACTCCATGAAGTATTTTTCTTAGTTCCATACCACACACGACTGAAATAGCCAGTTACGTACATTTTTGTTTTTACTGGTTTATTGCTCTCTACGTCGTTGGCACACTGGTCACATTGCTGACAATGTTTCACTTGACGCTCATTTAACTTTTTGACAAGGTGATGATTTGAGTTCGGTATCTTTGTGCCGATGTCCATTTGGTTCCGCTTCACCTTTTGCAGCAGCCAGAGTCCTGTGTTGCCCAGTACACCCAGTCACATAAACATTAAGGTGCTTATTTCTCTTTACTGGTTTTCTGGCTGTGAAACTCAGTGCACTGACTTTACCATTATGTCATAGACCTGGAAATTTAACTTGATAACACGACCCAGTCCTTGGACGCTCAGTCCACATTTTTGTTGGCTCTCTGCTCTCGAACACCTGTACCTGATATTTGCTGTTCTTGATCGGTTTATACTTAATTACTTGGTTCAGGTGAGCTATGTGGCAGCAAACATGAGGGCTGCGGGGGTCCCCGAGGGCTGTGGGGGTCCCCGAGGGCAGGCTCGAGGGACACTGACTTGGAGAGCTTGTCACAAGTCGGGTGTGTATAGGAATATATATATATACTGTACATATGCATCTTAAAGGGAGGCTTTATTGACTAAATAAAACTACTTTTAAATATACTCTAGAACCATTTCTACAGAATAAAACATACCAAATAATCACTGACTAATAGCAGTTGCGTTTAAAAGCCCAAAAATGATTCTATGTAGGATTCAGTTGAGGTTGAAAAGAATCTCGTGAATGTTTTTAAAGGTTAACGCTGTACTACAGATGTAACATGATAGCTGACTAAATCTCTCCCAAGGGCTAAAAATCACATGTAAGAAATGGCAAATACACTAAGGTTCATGTTTGGTTTGTGTTGCATACCTGCTGCACCTCAAACTTCACAAAAGCAGAGTCTTACTTCCTAAGCAGACGTTTCTATATGGTGCTATTACATCTCAGCACCTCCACTGTCAGACTGTCAGGGTACAGTCTGCAGGGCGAAGCCATATATTTTACATTGGTTGTTTTTTTAAATAACATTGCGACAGTGTCCCAGGCGAATGATGCCTTTCCTTTTGTACCTCATTTCTAGAGGCTGGACCCCTTCACAATAGCGAGAGAGCGATAACTGCGCTAAGACAGGGCAGTCTGCTGTGACTGTTTGAAGTGGAGATCAGCCAACCCTGCCCTGGTTTCCTGTAAATGCAGTAAAACCAAGAATGTTCACTGTTAGGGGGTCGGGGTGCACTGCAGGTCAGTGAGGTACAACTTGTTTTGGCACTGAGGCTCCAGCATTCAAGTTCTTTGCATGCAAGTCGACTGAGGAGCTGCCATTTCTGAAAGCCAAGACATGCAAAAACCCAGATGTTCTGCACTCACAGCGCCCCCTGCTGACCAGTGTTAAAAGGAGGTTCCTTATTCTACTTGACATGAGTATCTGCTTTTAGGCTGGAAGTTTGTAAAGCTGTTTGCTGTTGTCCTCTTCACCATTCGGAGGCCCTCATTGTTCTGAGCTGAGGTTTTGGTTCCCGATGGAGCACTCGTATTCCTGCGTCTGCTGGAGAACCGCTGATGATGACGGAAGGCCTCCGCGGGCTGTCCACCTAGGAATCGACGGATTGGCTCATAGTCAGTATTGAGATCTTTGGGTCTGCTTTCGAGGCCCAGGAGTAGTAGTAGTCCTCCGAGACGGTTGGTGGCCCTGGTCGATTCAGGAGCACTGTTCGCACTGGGCTGTCCTGTCGATCTTCTGCGTAGCAGGCCCCAGCTCCACCGCACACACCCGCTGGGCAAACTTAAGCGAGCACATAGTCTCCCCCACGTTCCTCTCCAGGGCGGAAATCTGAACCGTAAACAGTGTTAAAGTGGATAAGTGATCAGTCCATTTAAGTTAAATTACCAATATGACGTACAAAATTAGCTTTCTGCTAAACTCTTTACGACGGGTTTTCTAACAGGGTCAAAGAAATGGGGAACCAAAACGGTACAGGTACTCTGATTTACAGTGGGGTTACGTTCCGATGATCCTGTAAGTCGAATATGAATGATTAGATTACTAAATGAGGCATTAATTAAGGCCATTACAGACCTGCTGCCTTCATGCTGGGCAGTAATCTTAAATTTCATCCCAAAGTAATCGCTTTCCTCTTTCTCTTCTTGCCAGAAGCAAGTAACACACTTAAGCATTTCGTAGACTTTTGAGTTTGGGAAAATTTGGTTAAACACAGAGAAAAGAAAATTCCACACAATATGTTGTCAAACACTGTATGAGATGTTTATGCTGCAGAGACTGCAAATCTGGCTACATGGATGCTGCCATTTCCTGGCATCGGTAGTACAGACGCTCCTCAACGTACGAACTTTCAGACATACGAACGAAGAAGACTAAGTCCAAATTGTGTTGGTTGGGTTCCCGTTTCCTGTCCGCAACATCAATTTAGTTTTTTTTCTGCGCGTCAATTCCGCCCAGTACTTCTGGCCGCTACTCCCGCCGCGCAGCAGTGTAGCGTGCGAACTCCCAGCATCCTAGGTCTTTGTACTTGCATATACCCTTAAAATGACGCTGAATAATGACTTACAAACATTTCAAGTTACTAACAGCTGTTCGGAACGCAACTCTTTCGTAAGCAGAGGAGCGTCTGTATAGTACTGCATGTGACTAAACTAGGAACAGATCAAAATTCACTACTGAATATGCATCACTATCACACCATCGTAAATTGAGAAGCATTTATACACGCTTGTAGTGAAAACTGAAAATCACTGCAAAGAAAGGTAATGAAGTAAAACTGGAGAACACTGAACGGACATGTTTACCTGCACTAACATGGCTGTTTTGTTGCCCTTGCCCAGGGAATCCTGCAGCAGGTAGGTGAGTCTGGAGTTCCTGAACGGCACATGTGTTTGCCGGCCCCTCAGTGCCTGGATTACATCTCCCAGCGCCAGCAGGGAGCGGTTGATGTTCTGGGCTTCCTTGAGGCGTTCGCCCTCTGCCCCGGACTTCCACACCCGCTCTGAACCAGCCAGGTCCACCAGGTTCAGCTTGCCTGCATGGTTGTGTGTGCGGTGGACGTTATGGCACGGTGTTCTCCGAGATAATGTTCAGGAAGTACCATGAGTCTCTCACTATTACACCCTACATTAGTGATTCCCAGTCCAGCCCTTGGGGACCGAAAGACAGGCCAGGAGCTCGGAGGAAGCAAAAACATGGACCGACTGTGGGGCCCCGAGGACCGGATTGGGAAAGACTGCCATACATTAATGCCATGCATACAGTGCCTGCAGTGCAAGTGTCTTCTGCAGTCTAAACACATGCAGTTAGGCTAATGTGTCTCTAAATCACCCACAGAGTATTATGGTGTGTGTGTTTGTGCCATGTGATGGATTGTTATCCTGCATAGTTATTTACTTGGCAGATGCTTTTGTACAAGGAACCGGCAAACTACTGCTCACGGACCTCTCCTCCAGAGCCACGCAAGGCCCAGGTCTTGTGGCCGATGCTGCCTCGCTGAGGTGGACAGTTCGGGTCCAGAAACCATGATTTTGTTTCAACCAACTAGTTGAGTATAAAGAGTTGTAGTCACAGAGGACTCAGCTGGTTGGTGGAATCAAAATCTTGGTCTGGATTTTTACTTTCTAGACCTGAACTGTCCACCTCTGTTGCCTTGAATGAACTCCAGGCAGCCATGATGCTGTCCAGGATACGTGATTAGAAGACAGGTGGATGTACGGAAAACACTAGTGCTTGCAAGGGCAACTTGGAGAAACACGGCTGTATGTCGTTTTCAGTTTGATGACTTTTTCCGTCAATTTCTCATCAATGTAATTGCACTGTTACATTCCAATGCAAATGCAGTTCATGCAATGATCTCATCACTAGGCACGTTGCTAGTGTCTCACCGCATGTTTTGGTGCCGCTGATGAGGTCTGTTCCCAGCACAGTGATGGTCAGCAAGGCGTGGGAGCGAGAGCTGTTGTGGTTCATCTGGGTCCCAAAAGTTACCCGGTTCCGCTTTGCCGTGGCCAGAATCTGCACAGAACATGAATCAAGTACAGCCATTTGAGGAAGCGATAACACACAATAAGACTTAGCACGGTGTCAAAAGTATGCCAATTTTTGCAACTTTTAAATGGAACAAAAGACAGCACTTTGCACTTTAATGTGAAAATATGTTTTAATTTAAACAAAACATTCAATTTTATAGAAGGATTGTGATGAGCGACTAGTCTTCCTATTAACATGAGCCCAGCTGTTGAGTACCCCACCTTCTTAATGTGCTTGAAGTTCTTAACCTCAGTAACCCTAAGACCAGGGACATGGAGCTGGCCAGTGCCATCTGGGTTCATCTTGATGTCCAGTTTCTCTCCATCTTTACTGAGCAGATCCCTGCAGATCACATGAAGAAGTGCACAAAAACACCTTCAGATAGCTGACCAACGGGATTAAGCGATATAACACTGGGAAAAATGGTCATAATGGCTTCACTGAGACTGAGGAGGACAAAGGTGCTGATACCTGAGAACTTCGTTGTAGATTTCCACCGAGCTGACGTTGACAGAGTAGGTCCACATGTCCTTCTTGTCCTCAATCTCACTGAAGAGATGCTTCAGAGCGCGCTGGTTGATACCTGGGTTCTCCACGGTGCCCTGAAAATGGTCCGACATGCCCTCCATTCATCTTTTCATCGATATGGCAAACATCAGCAGGGTAAGTCGATGAACAGTACGAACGAACAGTATTATGTGTTGGATTGTATCACAGACTATGGACGGCAGCATTGTTTGAAGTTTCGCTGGAGGCCTCTTTTGTAAGATACTCTGATACTGGACATTGTTTCTACAAACAACAACCTACCGCACCTCTCATTTAGTCTCATAAGTAATCTCCCATATTTTATCATGGCCGGGGGGAGGGGGTGAGCACACAGCCCCAGAGAATCTCAGTAGGCTCCTTCACCGCACCTCCATGGTGTATGTTTTCCCAGATCCTGTCTGTCCATAAGCGAAGATGCAGACATGATATCCGTCAATGCAGGAGGTCACGAGGGGTTCAATCTCCTGGAAAACCTGAAACGCAAACTCCAGTCAGTCGGCAGAACCTTGAGCGTCTCATTGCGGCGTTTGCCAGAGGAAGGTGCTGCTGGATTGGCTGCAGATCCCAGATTTGGGTTACCTCCTCCTGAGTGGCCTGAGGCTGGAACACCTTGTCCAGTTCAAACGTGCGACTCTTCCCCTTGTGCAGCACGATGACGGCCGACTCATTGTCGGGGTTAGTTGTCACGACGACCGCCTGCCCGTCCTCCTGCTGGTCCTCCCTCAGGACAGGCTTCACGCGGCACAGCACACGGATGTTCCCTGGACGCAGGGCGTAGCAGCTATGTCAGCCTGGCAGGCGTTTCGATGGGCTCGCCTGGCTCAGTCGGCACAGTGCTTATTTCTGCGCAGACTTCAGGCCATGTCGCGACTTTAGCTGAGGTGACCGCTTCTCCCTTTACCTTTAAGTTCCAGCAGCTGCTCGTGGTACTTCCTCCTCAGCGCCACTTCCTTCCTGTACTTCTCCAGCAGCTCCTTGTTGGCCTCCGACATCTCACTGATGACCACAGAAAGCTGAAGGGGAAGAGTTACTGAGCGCATTACCAACTGTTAGTGACACAGCAGTGCCAGATTCACCATTTTGGCTCAAAAGCTTTAAAGAGAATGACGGCTGTAGCAGGTAGAGCGGAGAGAGACGTTTCTCCCACCTGTTTCTTGGCCTCCGCCACAGCGGCCCCGTAGAAGTCGGAGAAGCTGCGGACTTGGCTGCGCAGGCTGGCGTAGTCCGTCTTCATGGAGCGCAGGGTCGGGGGCAGGGCAGCCAGCCGCTTCTGCAGGCCTGTCGGGTGACAGAGGCACTCAGTGCAGGATTCAGGCAGTAAGAGCCCCATGTGGGTGAAAATCATGAGGGGATGTAACCTCCCCAGCCAATTTAAGCCCTTGGACCCCCTTAAATGGGTGGAGACCTCAACCCAAAATTATGTCATTGCCTATATCTCTACCACCTCCACCTTTCTGAATACTTTCATTTTATTTTTTTGTTCATTTTGATGGGAAAAGACATTTATTTTCCTCTGTGGGATGTGAATTTCCTGTCATGATTGGGCTTATGTCTCTGGACAAGTGGAGGACATGAAGGTGCGTCAGTGAAATTCCTCAGAATGCAGTTTCACTGCTGAATGTGATGTGTTACCCCGCCATGGCCACTGCGTTACCCCACCATGGCCACTGCGTTACCCCACCATGACCCTGCCTTTACCCCTAGGAAAACGACTCACTCGCTCTGGCTCAGCTGTTGTCTTCTACACTTGGCTTCCATGGCTACCAGCATGACTGCTACAAGTCCCCAGCAGGACCCCACTATGAACCCACCATGACCCCGCTATGACCCCACCCTGACCCCTGCATGACCCCCAGCAGGGCGACTCACCCATGAACTGCTGTCGTAGGCTCTGCAGCTGCTGCTCGGAGCACTCGGCGGCTGCTCTCACTGCCTCCTCCTTACGCTCCTCCAGGTGGCCGATCTCCTTCAGCAGCTCCCTTCGCAGCTTCTCTATCTCCACCTCATAGGCCGCGATCTGCACCATCACACAAGGACACAAGGCGGCGACCTCCATTAAACCCGCCGGGCTGATCTGCAGCCATACCTACTATGCTGGTGAAGATGCCCAGGTGACCTTCTGCTGGAGACCAGCAGCCTCCTGGTCAGAGAGCCTGAGCCGCTTCTCCAGCTGCCGGCACGTCTTGCTCTGGGTGGACAGCTTCTCTGACAGTAGCTCGTTCCTCTCCCTGGCCTCGGCCAGCTGCCTCTGTGTCGCTGGGGACTCCACCTCCATGGTCCGGGTAACGTACTGCAGAGAGAGAAACATGATGGTCTTGGCTATATTCCTCTATTACTAAACTGGCTGAGATGGTGGCTTCTATTCCTGTTACGTGCCCTTGGGCCCTGTCAAAATGACAAGAAGGTGCATAAGAAGCCAGGTTTTTATGGTAGCTAAGAAATTTCCTCCAAACATGCTGTTCTAAATCTCTGTTCTCCAACTGGCAGGTTACTGAACTTCAGGGAAGCTCATTCAAGCATTCAGTAGAGTCTCCCCAGAAATCAGCCTGACTGACACTCAGTGGAGCACTGAGGGGTGGCTGGGGGGCAGGGGAACCAGGCTCAGTTCTCCACCTGGACCGTGGGCTCCTTGCCCCGCTCCTTGTCCAGCTCCAGCTGTAGCTCCTTCAGCCTCTCCTCACGCCTCCTGAGCTCCTGGCATCGCTGCCACTCGGACTGCTCGCTGCGGCGCTCCAGGTGGGAGAGCTGCTCCCCCCGCTGGTGCAGGGAGCTCTCCAGCTGCTGCACGCGGCTCCTCAATGTCTCGTTCTCCTGCACGGGGGGGGGGTGGGGTCACTACCAGTTACCAGGGAGAAGGTTCCTCTAAGCATTTGGAAACTGAATTTGGACACTCATTTCATTTCAAAGTTACAATAGAAGGTCCCCTGTGCTCTGTCACTGTGACTCTTTATACTTAACTGTTTGGTTGAAACAAAACCTTGGTCTGGACTTTCTGGACCTGAACTCTCTACCTCTGGCCATCACTAATCTTTGGGATGAGAGCGCACTGCTGACCCAGCCTCACCTTGAGGAGCATGGAGCTTGACTGAGCCGGGAGGACCGACAACTGCTGCAGGAGACCCTGAGTCACAGCCAGGCTCTGCTTCAGGCTCTCGTTCTCGGCTGTCAGGCAGACGACCCGCTTCTCCGAGTCCGTCACGCCCTGAGGGGAAGTGACGCTGGGCTCCAAAAGACGCTACCAACCCAAACTCAGAGTGGTGCATCAACATGGGCATGGGAGCAGATTTGGCTATGTTCAGGAAGAGACCTTCCCCTTACTGCGTAGGTTAATGCACCCTGATAATCGTGTGTTCAGCGTTTCACACCCCTGGCCTAACAGGACTGGCCAACAATTAAACAGGATTCCTTTAATATAACTGTATGAATACAATGACGTGAATTTTTGACCATTGTGATGTCATTTGTCTCAACGGTGATGATGTTGCTGTGGTGAACTCACAGACTCCGCCCTCAGTCTGGAGAGCTCCTCCTCCCTCTCTTCAATGCACTTCTTCAGCTCTTCGATCTGGGAAAATTGGGGACACCCATGACATTTATATCGCTGGTCATTCTTAAAGGAAGTCCTGAGCGCCGAAGCCCAGGAGAGGTGGCCGCCCCACTCGCCTGCTGCTGGCAGGCCTGCGCCCGCACATGCCGGTCCTGGTCGTTCTGCTCCAGCTGACAGTGCAGTGAGTGCAGCTCACTGCTCAGCCGGCTCCTCTCGCCTTGCAGGCCGCACAGAGACTCCACCAGCCTGTGCAACCCGGCCTGGAACCCAGGCTCTGGGCTGCAGTCCCCTGCTGCACAGAAACCTTGTTAGCATTTAGCTACTTATTGTACACCTTCATGCAAAGCTACCCTCCCTCATTTAGACATTTGGATATTAGCGTTTTTCACTGGAGAGCCCCCCCCCCCCCCCCCCCCCCCCGCTAGAAGCCCTCCCTAGAAGCTACCATTTGCCCTAATATAACAGCATAGATGCTCCCATTCACTAATTTCGGCATAAGAAAACATCACTGTGCAGTTAATATTAGAAAGGAATTCATGCCATGCTAAAAATTCATACGGATGGCGAGAGAACGACCCCTAAGGGACTGAGCGCAGATACGCTGCCCACAGTCGGTTTGCTTTCTGGTCTGTGTGGGCAGCTTGCTGTGCTCATTCCACTTTGAACTGGAATCTCATACATATTTCTTAATGTAGCCCATATGCTCAGTCACGCAAGTAGGACTGACGTAGCCTCTGGTAACAGCAGGTTGTTAATAATTAATACAGGCCGCTGGTGGTGTTTATTTATGGCGTAGTTACAGGCCAGTAGTATCCCCAGGAGACTGACTCTGCTCCTGTGTGTAGTAGCACCAGTGCCGGTCGGAGGCCACGTGCTGTCCAGAGTGAGGCTGCCGACCTCCACCCGGCAAACATCACCGCTCATTTTCACTTCGGGTATTTCTCAGTATCTGTACTGACCTTACCCGTCTTCTTGCGTACCTGCATTACATCATCTTCCATTGCCAAAGAGCAATTCCACTACTAAGAACAGGAGAACAGAGGATGGTAAAAAATCCTCAGATGTCGTTCCTGCCCCACCCCAAATGTCAAGGATAAATCAGTTGCATCCTTGACCAATCCCATGATTCATTGCACCCCAATGTCGTTCTTGGGAGGGAAGTTAGCAAGACCAGCCTTGCCAAGACCACAAGTATGATCTTCGTGTTCTTGGTGTTGAGAAACACCCTTGGTCTCAGACAGTGTGATCTACGTACTCATTGGCTTTGGTGGGGGGGGGGGGACACACACTAGACGTGAAACCTGCCAGGCGTTGGCACCGGCGGTTTGTCAGGCGTCGCCCCCTCAGGCCGCCTGTGTCACCTACTGGGTTGACTGGCCTGGTGTATCTTCCTGGGTTTCGCTCGTTCCACCTTTTCTTATTAAAAGCTGTTCCAGACAAATAAAACGTAAAAACCAGGATGAAGGTGTTTCTTCTGGCCAAAATTGAAGTATCTGCCTCTTAAACTGTAGTGTACAGTTATAGGTTTTCATGCCTAATTGGCTAAATTGCTTAACTGCACAAGAGAAATTAATAATTTAGATTCTTTTAATTTTAATGCTCAGGTCCAGTTTTCAAAGTTTCATTTTCAAGTGCAAATAAATCTCTTTTTAAATAATATGAATCTGTAGTTGTGAGTAACCACATTATCTAAATGGTATTATTACTGCATCATGCCCTCATGCTGCCCTGCATCAGGATGTTAACAGTATATTAATAGGGAATCAGCTCTCAAACCATTAATATTAATGCTGATGACTGAACATCAGCATATTTCTGTTTATGATCCATAAGCATCTGTGCACTAATAGAATTTTCACACTACAATCGACACCATATACTAGCAGTGTCAAACTCAGTCACTGGCAGATTGGCTAGGCAGGGAGGGGGCAACATAGGCAGGCAGGGGTGTGATATAGACAAGCAGTGGGGCAACACAGGCAGGCAGGGGGTGACAGATGGGCAAGAGGGTGACAAAGGCAGGTAGAGGGGTGATAGGTGGGCAGGGGGATGATATAGGCAAGTATAACATATATGACATACAACCAAAGCTACTGACAGATGCCACGTTTATAAATTACAGTAAGTTTCTGCAAAGGACATGTTAAAAAAAACTGTTCGGGTCCCAGTTTGAGAAATTCATTATAGTCTCAAGTACAAAAAGATAATTCACAGTGGAACAAGAAGCTTTCATAAGTTTCTGGGAAAAGTCTATTGGAAACGTTGAGGCTGCTTACAACACTGTGTCCTTTAGGATTAACATGGCGAAGCAGGAACAGTTGCCAAGGAGATTTTTATGAGCTGGGGGCAAAGTGTGAGGCAGCAGAGCAGGAACCGTGAGGTAATACAGAGGCGGAGCTTGTCTGAAATGACCTCATCCTGACATCCGACGCATATCTGCTGATGGATGGAGCGTGTGCCCACTGAAGACCATGCTGCATATCCGACAAGCCTTAAACTGATTCATACAGTCCGGGCCGTCGACAGCCATTTCAGCTTTCCGGCTGCCCTTGCCAGCCAACATCTATTTTGACCTGATTGTAAAGGAATATCGCAGGCATCCAAAACTGCAGGGCACTGAAGTGGAACATCCTGAGCCGCATATTCCGCCTGCGACCACAAAACATCCTCATTTCCTCCATAATTAGCAGACTATAGCTGACACAATCAGTTTCATAATGAGTGCTAGTCTCATTTAATGATTAGAAGGCGTTCGAAATCTGCGACGGCCTTGAGCTCATGGGTCATGTGACCGGTCGGCAAGGGACTACGGTCACTGCCCAGCTAATTACTGCTCATTACAGAAGCCACTACTTTAAGCCAACTGAAGGACACGGGAGGTTCATCCCAGGAGGGCAGGTACTAGTGAAATGTCCAACTATACAAATATGCAGAATGTGCCTTTGATAGGTGCACTGATTATACAGCACTGATATATTACACCAGAAGCAGAGCCTGTGCAGTGCTGGTACTGTTTTGCACTCTTAGCCAAGAAGATCTCAGTGAAATGTAGGTAGTTCACACAGTCTACTCTGCAGTATGTTCTTGTGGCTTCACCTGGGCTATTTATAACCCTGGGCTGGTACCTTAATGCTCTCTGTCATTCACAGGCCATTTCCGAGCTTCCAGAGTCACACGCTTTTTACAACAGCAGTTATGGGAAAAAAAGGGGGGCGTTGGGTAACTCCAGAGATCTGATTTCAGATCATTAGTCAGGTACCCAATGACTCCGTTTACATGGCACTTCATTCATGTGGGATTTGGCCTGTATCCCTGTTTGCTGAAGCCCTTCCTTTGGCATGCCGTGCTCCACTGATCCAGTAACAACTGTATTCTGGTGCATTTTACGGCTCAGAAGGATGAGGGCCTGTGCGCATGTCCACAGTGTCGCTGGTTTGTAATATTTCAGCTAGGGTTTCCCAATCCGGTCCTCGGAGACCCACAGACGGTCCATGTTTTCCCAGCTCCCTGCCAGTCAGTTTACATTTTTGCTCAAAGCAAAAACAAAGACTGTCTCCAGGTCCCCGAGGACCGGGATGGAAAACACTGTTGTAGACTTCTTATAAGACAGTTATTAAGACTCAGATTGGCAAAAATCTCCTCTCTCTGGTCTTACTGTGGGTTCCAGTGAGAGTGATTAGTCGTCATTGTTCCACAGTAATGAAATGTGTCCTCTGCATTTAACCCATAAGTGACTTAGCAGGGAGCAGCTGATTTGGAACCTCCCAGCCCCCCGGAGCACCCATGAGATCCCGCCCATCCCGTTTCTCACCGTCGCTCCCCAGGGAGCCGGCCTGCTGCTGCGCCATGGCCTCCTCCAGGCTGCTGATGATGCTGTTCTTGTCGCGGAGCCGCTGGCGGTAGGAGGCCCGAAGGACCCGGACCTGGCGCCTGTGCCGGGCGTGGCGCTGCTCTAGCTGAGAGCGGTACCGCTCGGCCTGCTGCTGCAGCTGCTGTAGGTGTGCGTACTGCTCCAGGAAGCTCAGCAGGTGTGACATCACCACCACCAGCGGGGACTCAGGGACCTGAGCCACGCACAGTCCTGTGTCATCTCACCCCACTAGGGCATCGAAGACTGAGCCCACATTAGATGGACTCCATGCGCTACTGTTATTAGCTGCTCCACACCGGCCCCTAGGCTCCAGGCCCAAATAAAACCTATAAATAATTCGGGGTACCTTTCCTCCGTGCTCCAGCGAGCCCTGGGAGCCTGTCCTCCGCTCCGCTTCCTGCTTGAAAGACAGAAATGCAGCCAGTGGGGTGCCGGCGGCAGCTCCCGGGTCTTGGTCACCATCATCATCATCTTCTTCCTCATCACTGAGACCATCACTGTCACTGCTACTGCCTGCATAGCGACAAAGCTGCCCTATCATCTCCCTGTCGAGTTATTCGCTGATCAGCTGAAACATACTAATATATGGGTGAGAAACCTGCCAGAAATAGAGCGATAGATGAAAAATTCAAACTTCTTTCACATGACAGCTGGCAATAACACTGGTGCTGAACAGACACATACCCCCAGAGTCACTGGACCTGTCAAACCCTCTTTGTGCCAAACTGGGGGTGTGGCCATTTCTGCTCTTGCTCTGTGTTTCCATGGAAACATGCCTCGTCTCCATATCATTCTGTGAGAGGATGTGTGGAGAAAACGAATAAATATCTAACAGCCGACATGAAATAAAACGATCAGACTTTACTGACAAACACCACGACACTGGAATTTTCCTCAACGAAATATGGAAGCCGCACATTTTCTATCAGTCGACTGTGACTTTTATGGAACAAGATATATACGTTACAGAAGAACTTCCCCTGATTGGACGTCTCGTGGCGATTAGGGCCTTACAGCCAAACATACCTGCTCGCTGGCTCTGTCAGGCCCCTCCCCCTCTAGGGCTAACTCCTCCTTCTTGAAGACCGTGTAGAAGATATAGACCAGCAGAGAGTAGAAAGCATACATTGCTACAAAATTTTAAATACCCCAGAAGACAGTGGCAATCATTAAAAGGATGAAAGCACCTAAGCTCAGCACCGGAGAATTTTTCTGAGGAGTTTAATAATAACAACACTAAAAAAATAACAAAAATAAAAATGAATTTTGCATTGCAAAATCTTGACCTGGAAATTGGACTCGGAATCAGTTACCAGTCCCAGTGGTCACTTGCTCCATGAGACTCGTGTTCATTTTCATTAAGGTGACCAGCAGATTATTCCTGGTCCAGATGCTTGTTTCTGAGGTCGTATCTCTGGTCCTCTACCCGCTCTCAGCTGGAAGCCACATTGGTCTGATGTACCCTTCCACTTTACCGCTGAGAAGCGCCGCATCCTTTCAGACCCGTGGTCACCTGCAGCCTGTCTCCCTCCCGTCCATCGACCCTGCCCCGATCCCCCGGCTTCGTATCTTCTCTGCCTCGACAGCAGGAATCCCACAGATTCCCCCTCCCTCACTGTACTGCTGACGGCTCTGCTGGCTTCCGCGAAGCCCCCCCTCCCCCCAAATAATCCATCTAAAGGTTGCTGCTACAGAGCATGCTCAGTGCGCTCCCTCTCTCCTCCGCAGTGGCAAAGCAGGAGTAAGGGAGACGAATGAGACAAACCAGACCCTGCTAGCTTCAAGGGCAGCGTGTGCGTTGTGACTTGCTGCCCCCGTTATTCGATCAGTAAACGTTATTTTACACAAGCATGCTTGTCAAAAAGCATAATGTAGCACATTCAGACAGGAAACTAGAAGGGATTTCCGTTTATTATTAATATAAAGGAAACAGAACTACAGTTGCATAATAATTACAGATCTTCATCAGGAAAGAAATAAAACTAGGGATATTGTATCTAAATTTATCATTTTAAACTACGCTCATAGTGTGATTTGCTGGGGGATTTCAGGTTTATTATACTGAACGACAATTCACTTTATGATAGAGGTCACAGTAACATCCCTCTGAAAGCTTCCTAGACTCTCCGTAGTGACCTTTTATTAACTACCGACGCCAGTTCAACAGCTAAATGAAAAAAACGCATTTTTACCATAATTTATCACACATGCCTTTGGACATTAATAATTTCTAGCAAAAAAAAACATTCAAAATGACATGTTGAGATAACAGCTGTTTTTTTATTAAGCAACTGCAACATTATATAAATACTTTGCATTTTTTCTTGTTAATAGGTTCTTAAACTAAACAATAGGCACCCGAATTCTAAATAGGATAAGAGGAAAGCTTTCTCATTATACGTGGCCTTGATGGACGCGTGGTGCACCCACACTGGGACGTGGGCCAGCACGTAATTGCTGATCCCAGGCCTCTGTGCTCCTGCTGCTCCTGCAAAGGGGCTGCGTCAGCAGAGGGCACGTGGCTCACCAAGCACACGAGGCCCCGAAACACACCCGCAAACACCGAGAAGGTGCGTTCTCAAAACACGCTGCCGGCTGTCTGGTTTCAGTGGCCACGTTCCAGTTACAGCGTTGTGATGAAAAACAGGTTTTTTATTTTAGGCTTAAAGGCAAAGTCTCTGGTTCAGACACACGCGATGGTGAGGAGACAGAGGATTAAGCAAACTCACCAAGCCCTTACTGAGATCCTTATCAATCATGCCCATTCCTGCACATAAACCGTCCAGAGTCATGCATGACAATTCACTCTTGTAGAAAAACAACTTCTGGAAAAGTCCAACTAATACGGGAGGTTAACTTTAAAACAACAAAGATAATGATCATTATAACAGTCTAGTTTACGATGTGATCATCCACAGAGATATCTGATAACAGGAAGCTCTCCTCCCTGCCTTTCTTCCCCCCAGAACAATGAGCTTCACTGTGACTCCCACCTCCCAGCAACAATGGCCTCCCACAGCTGCATGACTCCGTCACTACGGGGCATGTGACCTCTCTCAAATATACTGACACTTTTATCTGAACCTTGTGGGTGTGAATTTTGTAATGCGAGCCTCCCGTTGTGGGTTCTCGCTTGCGGATTAAGTAGGTCAGCACAAATGCAAAGCACATCTATGGGGGGGGGGGGGGGGGGGGGACTTTCCTCTCAGGGCTGAACAGCAAAAAGGCACTTTGAAGTGCAGGGAACTGCACTGCGCTGTCAGTCATTGAATGGTAACCAATGGGACGTGCTAAACTTAAAGGGCTCCCATTGGGTGAATGCATACAAAGACTGGAAGCATCCAAAGCAGCACAGCTTCCAAAGCCTCAATTTTTTCAAGTCTGTGATAAATGGTACAACTCACTCTCCTCTCTTAAGATCCAGAAGGTATGTACAGAGTGCCTGTTTTATGGACAGGCATCCCATCACCAATGAACATTTTAAGAGCCAGTTCAATGGTTCTTCTCTGGTCCCAGCCATAACGAAACCAGAAAGAGCACTGGCTCCTGCCTTAGGGGCCAGAAGAGCAGGCAGGCAAAGGGCCACGCTTCCCAGCACCCCAGCGGCGTTGCCTGTGAAGAGGCTCACAGTGAGCGAGCAGGACAGTGATGAAAGCGCCAGGCAGTGTGTCAGAGATACCAGGCCCTCCTGAGAGAGCCAATCACGTAGCCCGGGGAGCAGCACTGAGCAGGCCAGCAGGACCTGGGCTGTCAGTCGGTCTTCACTGAGCCACAGGAAGTCGAAGGAGACCAGCGCCGGGCCCAGCGCTTCACCCGCCCACTCCAGGTCCTGCCTGATGCATGCTGGTAGCAGACTGGAATCAGGAAGTGAGGATAATCCTGCAGAGATTCCAACCAGGAAAAGGCCCACAGCCGGGGCCCGGTGATCCTGCAGAGAGCAGATCGGATGGGACAAGCCACACAAGAGAGGAAAAATACCCTGACACACTGACGCCTGTTTCTCAGCGACATGCAATTTAAACTTAACCTGGTTTAGATGAGTTTTCCATCGTAAGTCACATGAGGAAGTGGCTGGACAAGACTTTGCCAGTATCTCCAAGAGTGTGACCACCCAGCAACAGATCACAAGCAGAGAACTTGTCAAGAGAGGAACTCTCAGGAGTTACGGGTGATGTTACTATGGGCATCAACAGCCCTCGGGGACTGGAAAATACTAAACGTTTAACGATATGTACGTTTAATTATATGACAAAATCGCCTCACGTGAATCCATGTTAATTAGGATGACAGATAAAAACTATAAAATAAGGCTGATATGGGATCACTTTGGAATCACATTTCATCGTCTCATGATCATATTTATTTTTTATATTGTGACTATTGCTGCGTTCCATCTGTGTGTACCCCCCTTTTTTATTTTTAAATTAATTTAATTTACTTTTATATAGCCATTTTATTAATATCAGTCGTGTTGCTGGCATACTGTCTCACTGGATGTTTACTTGTCATGTACCAACCTTGTTAAAGTTAATAACAATTTGAATTATTAAAATGGGTGAGTTTTCACTCAAACATAGTTTAAATACAGTCAGCAATCGAGAATACCCTAATAAAGGTTAAAAACAACCCCACACTGTCAAATGCAGTTACCTTGAAAAGACAGCCAGCAGTGTACAGGGCAGTGAGTGACAGAGCAATGTCTGAGAAGGCAGTAATCCAGTGACCTAGACTCTCAGCCATCGATCACGAGTTCAGAGCTGTGACCAACGCCCGAAAGGTGCACTGCAATTATCCACCTTTTCTTCTCATGCACCTTCCAACATCACTGATGTATCAACACATGCCTGATGGAGAAAGCAAGCGAGTTAGATAACTCAGGAATCCAATTTCACAGATATCTGTCCAGACATGAGATATGTATCAGAAAAATGCACATAACAACTGAGACATTCGGAAATGGTACCTGATCTTTACCTTGCATTTCAACATGCAAACTAAAAATTCATATTACCAGATTATCTGCAAACGTCAATCGTGCTGCTTTTACGTGGCATGCTATCTATTAAAATATATTTAATGGGGTTTCAAATTATGCTCCCTCAGTCTAAAGTTTGAAACCGTACATTTCCATTACATAACAGACCATGTCAGAAGCCCCTACTGTAACCTCATTTAAACAGAGATCATGGAGTAGGTAGGATTATAGGGACATAATTACGTTTCGATTAATAGCGGTTCCTACAAATTAGGTGTTGGTGACTGGAGAGAAAAATCTGCCTAATAAGGAAAATTACAAACATAACTACTATTCATAAATTCAAAAAAAGCATGAGCAAAAATCTCTGTGCTTCGTTGTTGCTGTCGCGACGTAGGCTCTAACATTTTACTGCTATATAATAGCTCTGTAATTAACAATTAATTCAATATTCAAACAGTTACACAGAAGTCCTGTTTTATGACATTTAACCAGGAGTGTGCGCCAGGATTAATGTTTATAACGTGCTTCCACCAGTGTCATTTTAGAGAACTCTTTATTTGATTAGTAAATATCGGCGGGTGGGCGGACGGCTAAAAAAAAAAAACTTCCATCCAAGTCTTAGCCAGATCATTAGCAAACAATAACAACCACTATTGTTTTTCCACGTGTGTCTGCATGCCGTGCTATTCAGTCGGTTCCTGAACGTACTGTACTACTGCAGCAGCGAAGCTGATTACTAAGCTATACTAACAAACGCTGTAATATCCCTCCTTCGTCTTTCTGTCCTATAGCCTAGCTGGTTTCTGGGCACAGAAAACCAAAGTGACAAATGGAGTTTACGTTACCACTGCACAATCCCGTCCTTACAAAGTTACTTGTTTTCTCATGCGGTGTAGAATCTGCGGAGTTCGGTACGGCCGGTACCAGGGTGCCAGATTGGATCTGAGGTTGCCAGATAAACCACTTCAGGGCTGCCAGATTGGATACGTTGTGCACGCCACCGTGAGACCTGGGTTGCCAGATAACATTCGGGGGGCGCGCTCTGGCAAGGTACATAGGCTGCCAGATTGGATTCAGTCGCTCCCCACCGATACAACGGGATTGCCAGATCAGATCGGGGATATTCCGCCGACACCTGGGTTGTTAGATTCGGTATTAGTGTTGTACACAACCCAGCTTCTCCAGCTAAATATTATCAAAACAGTGAATGCTAAGCTCCGTGGAATTACTGCAAAGCCCCTTCATTTTTTCCAACACAAAATGACTTTATTATGTTTATCAACAGTAAATAAGTGTAACAAATGTTGGTAAGATTTATTCGTTTGGACTGTTTAGAAAATATAACCTTCTGGGTTTTGTTGTTTTGAAACTGTCTACGCAGTTGTGAATGACATTTTGCAATAACTGGGCGGTGATTAGAAGGCATTAGCTCATTGTTTAAAAAAAATGAAAATGTGAGGCTAACTGAACAAAGAGTTGTAACAATGCAAACCATTTAGATTTATTATTTTCTCTGTGGGGGGAGGTTTTATATAAAAAGTTTTTTTCCCCATGAACGTCGCTTATCGACATCAGCGGGACCCCGCTTCACTGAATTATAGCAATTTTGAAAGTAACCCGTCATTTTAGCGCATTAACAAAGGTGTGAAGGTTAACAATCAACAGTTTATTAGACCAAATAAGACAACTACGCGCGCAAAGGGACAGCGAATAAAAGTGAATAAAAGACAGAACAAAACTTCAATCCATCCATCTATCTATCTATCCATCTATCTTCTAAACGCTTATCCTGAGCAGTGTCGCAAGGACTAAACAGATCAATTGCCTAACAATGCCGCCAATATTCGTAGGTTTGGCGCCGCACATAGTGGACACCCATGCCTGTGGCAGGGTCTGTAGCAAAACGACCCGAGGAGCGACGTACCTTCCCGGGCAGCGGGGATGGAAAGATCCCAGCTTTGCTCCGGACCGCGAGACTGCGGCTCTCATGCGGTCTCCCATTCGCAGGCTGGCGGCCTGACCGCGCATGCGCGGCACCCCCAACCCCCGTTTGAAAACATGGCGCCGGAGTATCTGTCAGTAACGGAGCGGTGGATACGTCGGAAAGTTAGTCTTCATCACAGCTGTTTAGGTAACACGGGGACTTTTATGTTGAGGTTTCTGTCGTTATTATACGTAAAGTAATATTTTATTTTGTTCCACGTTGGAATATCTATAGAGTGGCGTTTGTGTGATTTTTCCTAGAGGGAAACGTATCTGACTAATACATCTTCTGATATACGGCAGCAGGCAGAATGCTGGCGAGGCATGACAGAACAATGAGAAATAAATGATGTAGACGGCTTAAATGATCAACACGTTTTCTTTTATACTACGCCAGCCTATTGATTATTATTCCACACATATAGTATTCTTACTGTAATTGGTCTAATACCTGCGATTTCAGTTATGACTACTGATTTTGAATGGGTTGCATGCATTTCGTAGTCAACTAGCTTTAGCTGCTAAATAAATAATGTTAATGCAATGGTTACGCCAGAGTAGGTATAAACACGGGACGTGTTTTGGTGCTAATTAAAATTGCATGAAACCCTTTCAGCGGATGTCAGGTCTTTGTGTTTACCGGGAAATTACGAAGGGAAAATCCGTCACCTAGGAAACTCCCTGAAGAACTTTGTACGCCTTAAAACTTTGGACCTCTCCCACAATGCTCTGGTGTCTGTTGAGGTATGTATACGTTACCACTTGAAATTGATGCTTTATTATTCTGTTAACTTGTTAAGCTATAACTAATATTGAGATGTCAATTGGGTTTCGGGTCTGGGCTGCACATCGTTCGTGCCTGCATTTAGTTGTTTTGGAACAGTGATGTGCTTGTTCCATAGGGGATTCAACAGCTCAAGATGCTGGAGGTTCTGAATCTGTATTACAACAACATTTCATCCCTGAAAGATGTTCTTTTGCTGTGCAAGCTGAAGGCCTTGAGGGAGCTGGATTTGAGACTTAATCCCGTAGTCAGGAGCACCCCAGACTACCGGCTCTACCTGGTGTACGCCTTGCCCAACCTCCGCAAGCTTGGTACACAGCGACTCCACACCGAATTTCATCCATGTAGCTAGGAGGGTGTGCAACTTTTCAGTTCATAGTTACAAAATTGGTGTTTGTCGGTCCTAAACATAAGAGAAAGCACAGTTTCCCAAATACACAAGAAATGAGTCCTAAGAGGTGAAATATCACAGCCATACCATAAGGTTCATTGTACAGTACTAACACAATATTTTTTTTATAACTCTACTTTTATAAAGAACTTGCTGTTAGCTCTCAACTTTGAGGTCATAACACTGCTTTGCCTCAGTTTAATGCCATATCAATGGCCTGTTTCAGAAAGCTGGATTTCTTACTTGGCTGGATAACTTGTTGGCTGTAAGACCTGATTTAATGGACTTTGTCTTTGTTCACTTACATTTAGCCAAGATTACCATAAAAGTTATCTGGTTAAGCAAGATATCCTGCTTTCTGAAACAGAAATCAGATGTCAAACGTAAAATGTATTTTGATCTCTCTGGCATAATTAACTGAGCAGTTTTTAAGTAGCGAATACTATGCATCTGGCTTGATCCATAAGTGTAACTGCATGTTCTATGTTTGACGCACGATGTTGTTTCCTTGAGATGACTGTCCGGTTAGAGACAGTGAAAGAAAGGCGTCCATACTGCGTTTCCCCACGGATGCCATGTTTGACAACGGGCAAGCGGCTGCTTTTCCTCCAGGCAGAAGCCAGAGGTGACGTAATGCACCGTGCTGGTACTAATGTGTCTTACCGTCTGAAACATGCAATTTCTTAATCGGCTTAAATGTGAACGTGGTAATTAGTACCGTTTGCAGAGCTGGTTTTAACACTTCTAAGGGGGTTTCTATGATAACATCGTGGACTCTTTTCAGGAGCAGTCAGCCAAGGACAGCCTTAGTGAATCGGATGGTCGAGAAGCGCTTCTTCTTGGATGACAACGATGAAGCCGTGCTTAACCTTGTTACTAAGGGCAACCTGGATCCGAGTGAACCTCTGAAATCCTCCACCAATAAGCAGCCAGAATGCCAACTCTATGATTTATTGGAGGAATATGGTAACTCTTTTATCTGTATTGCTATATAACAGTTTTGGTAATACTTTCTATAAATACCATATCTATTATAATCTATGAACATTCATAATGCATTATAATGCTTTATGAGTGCATTATAAACATGGCTGAAGATGCTTTAATGTTTTTTTAATTCTTATATTGACCATTATAATGTGTCATTATGTAGGTAGGCCTGTGTATAATGCATTGTAGATGACTGCTTTAAGTAAAGTTTTTTTTCCACCTGTTTGATCATTAAAAAGAAAATCACCAGTTTTGAAAAATTTCCCAAATGTACATTTATTTTGTTTATAGTAGTTTCTAAAATGACTGACAGGTACATCAGTGGTTCCCCATTGTCTCTCTATGCAAGGATGTGAACTTCCAGCCAGAAATATTGTGGTTGCAATATAATCTTAACTATGTGCAGTTTGTCCTGCAGTGAATTTTCTATTTTTTAGGGAACTTCGGGAAAGATGACTGTCAAAACCATGCTGACAATTTCCGATATCCGAAGCAGGTGAGCTTTCTCTCTGTGACAGATATGTACCTTATTAAAATAAGGAAAACATTTAGAAAGTGATGATAATAGCAAAATGAAGAGTTGTCTCATTGAATAAATAACTTGTAGCTTTCTTTCAGGATTCTCCTAAATTCATTCTCCATTATTCTCCAGAAATAAAAACCAGTAAGTATCCCCTTATGCTCCATTTTTATATAACTTTAATTTGTTATTGCAGGTAATTTCTTTAACTGCAGTCTTTATGCGCAGTTTTAGTTGCAATCATAATGCATGATAAGTGAAGTACTAATTATGGTTTTGATAACTATGAAATTTATTTTTAAAAATGTTCAGTGCCATGTCTGTAATATGTTACAAAGGAAAAATATGCATTTTTACATGCACTGACATTTGGGGGAGGGTTAAAGGGTTAAAGATGGTTAATCTGTTATTAATATGTAAGCGGCTGTCCTGTCTGGGTGGGACATGAGGTTGTGTTTTTGGGTATTTTTTAATAATTGCGTCCCTCTGCGTGTTGCCCTACTTGCCTTATTTTCAGATGCTTTCTGCCCCCCCCCCCCCCCCCCACATTGTAGTATGGTCACATGACAGCTTTGTAAATCCTGAATGGCGCGTTTACAAGCCGACAGCAGCCGGCTGTATGACCGAATATAAGTTCTGTTCTGCTGTTCTGTGTGGCTTTAAAAAATATATAATTAAAAACAGGATGCCTGAGTGACTAAGGGCTTTTGAGTCGGTACTTTGCTCGGCTCTTCTGAACCCAGATGAGCGATAGTCCAAGGGCGTACGAACGTGGAACCTCCGTCAGTGTTTCTGCTGATGTGGAGCACTGTCACTAGGGGGAGACACTGGTCTTTCATGCAAGATTTGCTGTTTCCTCAACAGGCAGCCTTACTGGCTGTGTGTACAGAACTGTGCAAAAGTCTTAGGCAGCCAAAGAACATGCTGTTTAAATGATATTCATGTTGGTGTAAAACTATGCTATTATGCCTGTCAGAATGTTAGCCATTTCAAAAGTTCTGCTAAAATCTCCCCATTACTTCCAGCAACCATACACTACAGCCACTAGCCGACTTCGTATGTCTAGTTATTATCTCATTGACTTTTTAAACTGATTTTAGTTAATTGAGCGGGATGTGAAATGTAAGGCATACATGGAAGGGCTGGGGTGCCCCTGAGGAGAGGCTTGGGAACTGAAGCGGCGTCCATCTAACCGTCCAAAAAGATATCAGGAACTTTTTGCAAAGTGGAAGAAATTATTACTAGTTTTTATTGCGTTACTCTTAATTTGCATGTGTTATAAATGTTAAAATGTGTTTTTTGTTCTGAGCAAAAGTTTACTGTACCCAGATGAATATCTTCAAATGTTTCTTTGACCTGCCTAAAGACTTTTGCACAGTAATGCACATATTTTAAACTTGACAGTAATGTTTCACATCTTTTACTCACAGATTTTTCTGGTCACTTGATCAACTTTCATAGCATCATAAGTTACAAACGAGAGGAGCCCGTTCGGCCCATCAAGCTCCCTCAGAGGAGTTAAACTAATGATTTAAAGTTGTCAGGATCTTGTGGAGCTGAGAGGCATGTCGTACTCTGTACCAGGTTAGCTGTCTCTCTCATGTCCTGTGTCTTCCATCAGAACACCAGTGTGCTACAGAGCCAAAGGTTACAGATCTGGGTGAAGGTGGGTGTGTGTTAAGGACTGACAAGGGCCCAAGGGTCACCTTCATTGATCCTGTACGTGTGAGTCAAGAGCTGAACACCAGCATATCTGAGACCCGGGCCAGGATAGCGGCTCGTGGGACCTTCACCCCAGTGCCTGGTGAGAGCAGAATTGCATTTATACAGCAGTATGTAGATGCCAATGTTTGAGGATCTTATACCACACTGCATGCCTGAAGTACACAGGAAAGAACACGCTGAGGTTCCTGCTCTTACTCACTGTCTTTTGCCGGATCTCCTGAAATGCATGTTATGGATTGATTCATTGTTCGATTTGAAGTCCTTTGTGGTACAACTGTCACTGTGTTCATGCAGCAGACCCCCCATCCCGTGCCACCATTCAAGGCGGCCGACCCTCACAATGTCCCAGACCCTCTTCAGCTCCAGAAGGGAAGAGCGCAGATCGAGTGAGAGACTTTGAATTCTCATATGGTGCTTTTCCACTGGCATACAGGAACCGAACCGTACCAAAGTCGCACTGCGAAGAGAGACTAGTTACAGTGCAGTTCCAGCTCGCTTCAGTTTTCCACTGCATAAGGCTCAGCTCGGGTGCCGGGTTTAGAGAGCGACAGTGATGTAAAACCGAAGAGGTTACTGTTCACACGGTGTACATCGTGATTTACTATGTGGACATTTTTTATTTTTCTTTTGTTTTCTACTCTGTACTAATTTCTCCTAGCATGTCTGAGAATTGCCGAGTTATGTTAGCATCATATCCTAGTGAGATTAGTGTTTGTTTGTGTAAATTTAACCTATAAAGTAGGTGGTTGGAAATTTTCAAGTTCTGACTTATCCGGAATGCGTTATCACATTGTGCAACGCTACTAATAATAATATACAGAATATATGGTTTTTCCTTCAGATATCTATGTGCAGAAAATCAGTATCTCTGCATTTCAGTCGATGAGATGGTGGTGATGCAACCAGCTCAGCATGGTCACGCGTTGGGCCTCGCCGGTAAGCGGGGTCAGGTCGGCGTGGTCACGCGTCGGGCCTCGCCGGTAAGCGGGGTCAGGTCGGCGTGGTCACGCATTGGGCCTCGCCGGTAAGCGGGGTCATGTCGGCGTGGTCACGCATTGGGCCTCGCCGGTAAGCGGGGTCAGGTCGGCGTGGTCACGCATTGGGCCTCGCCGGTAAGCGGGGTCATGTCGGCGTGGTCACGCATTGGGCCTCGCCGGTAAGCGGGGTCAGGTCGGCGTGGTCACGCATTGGGCCTCGCCGGTAAGCGGGGTCATGTCGGCGTGGTCACGCGTCGGGCCTCGCCGGTAAGCGGGGTCAGGTCGGCGTGGTCACGCGTCGGGCCTTGCTAGTAAGCGGGGTCACGTCGGCGTGGTCACGCGTTGGGCCTCGCCGGTAAGCGGGGTCAGGTCGGCGTGGTCACGCGTTGGGCCTCGCCGGTAAGCGGGGTCAGGTCGGCGTGGTCACGCGTCGGGCCTTGCTAGTAAGCGGGGTCACGTCGGCGTGGTCACGCGCCGGGCCTCGCCGGTAAGCGTGGTCACGTCGGCGTGGTCACGCGCCGGGCCTCGCCGGTAAGCGTGGTCACGTCGGCGTGGTCACGCGTCGGGCCTCGCCGGTAAGCGGGGTCACGTCGGCGTGGTCACGCGTCGGGCCTTGCTAGTAAGCGGGGTCACGTCGGCGTGGTCACGCGCCGGGCCTCGCCGGTAAGCGGGGTCACGTCGGCGTGGTTGTGGCTTGGGCACAGCTTGCATCTTTGCAATGGAAAAGCGTCAGATCGCAGTATGAATTGGGTACGGCTCGGTTCCTGGTGGCAGTGGAAAAGCACCAGTAAATCACTCCAAGCGGTAGAATGTCACGTTTATTGACATTTCAGGCGTTTCTGAGTATTGTTCTGTTCCAAAGCAGGAGTCCTTTATCTTTGATAGCAACTATGGAAAACCTTTGGCTTCATTGCTAGCCCTCGTGGATCAGCACTGGGGGGGTGAGAGATCGCTCAAGCGCAATCACACATTCCTGGGTACGTGTATGTGTACACCCTCCCCGTATAACAGAACCCACTTAACCACTAATACAACTCTGTAGTTAAATCACTCTTCCAAATTGTGCAGTTGAAGCGGTTCGGATCCTTTCGGGAATGGAGCAGGTTGCCTCAGGCCCAGGGGAGGAAGATAAATCTCTGAAGGCAAACATTAAGAACCTAAACACCCAACGGCAGAGAGAAGCAGAGGCGCATCAGTCGGAGGTCCAGGGTCTTACCCGACAGCTGGAACAAGCTCGGAGCTCCATAGTAAGATCGAGACACTAAGCTTAATGTATACTAGGCTAGACTATGGAGGAACGGTCTTAAACATTTACAAATCTGTATTATTTATTGGAGCAATATGCTGGCTTCATGTTTAGCCACCTTATCTGTTCTGTGATGCTTTGTTTGTGCCTTGTTCTGACTTTCAGTATTTTATGTTTTCAGGAGGAATTAAATCAGCACCTTAAGGAGCTTTTGGAGGAGAACCTGTCTTTGCAGCGGCAGCTTATTAAATCAGATCGGAGGCTCTTGGAGAGCCGGATGGACAGAGTGCCGGGGGCTGTAGGTGGGTGGGAGTGTACAGCCTTTGAGGTAGCATGTCTTCTTGCATTGGCATATAGCAGTCCGACACAGCTAGTTAGCTTACGTGGAGTTTTTGGATGACCGTGTGCTTTTCTGTCCCTGCCCAGAGGAGAGGGGCACAGCTGCAGGTGTGAGGAGGGAGGTGGAGGAGCTGAAGGAGAGGCTCCAGCAGGCAGAGAAGGTGCAGGAGTTGGCTGACATACTAAAGGAAAGCAACAGGCAGGTCCCAGACAGAGAACAGAATGCTCAATAAACCCCCCCCCCCTTTTCTTCAGGCAGACCGTAATCACACATACCAGCTTCTGCTTGACCTGCCTCTTCAGCATGACGGACTTTACCACTGACTCAGTCAGTGCTCTTTGTCCAAGGCATGACATTAAAATGGATCGTTTGATGGTCTTCGTCCTGATTTGATGTTCTGACCTTCCATTGCAGATCTTTGTTGCATAATAATAAATGCCTTGTGGCGGAGCTAGAGGAGACCAGAACCCAGCACCGGGCGGCGCTGGAGCAGCTGGACCGGAGGTTCTGTGAGCTCAGCAGAACCGTCAGCTTGGTGCCCGAGACGTGCAAGAGGAAGACGTGATCTCTCGGGTTCTTTCAAGTTTTTAACACTTTTTGTACAGTTTTCACCCTTTTTTAAAATATATCTTCAGTTTATAATGCGTATCCGTGGATGGTGACGCGTTTTGTAATACCGAACAGCGAACTAACTGCTAGGGATGGTTGACTTTTTACGCATAAGGCCTTTGTAGCATAACCTGGGATGGTGAGTCATCTTTTCCCCTGTCAGTAGGTCCTGTATGGTGTTTGGGTAACTTTACTGTCGCTCATTTATAACAGAAGCACTATAGCACTATATCTTGGAATCTGTTATGTATGTTACAGTACGAAGTGCTTGGGCCTGTTTACTTAGGCCTGCTGCTGTGTTTGAATTGGGTCTCTGCGCTGCCTCACTCCCTCGCACCCGGGGAGCGTGAGCGCCTTTGCTCTCATCCTGCTGCCATTCCCTGGCAGGCCTGCATGTATTCCCCAGTCAATATGAGCGTTGTATTCGCTCCTCCTCCGTCCAGCATGTCATACAGATTGTCACGAACGCTACACTTTCCCCACAAATAATTCCTTAACATAAGGTCAGTCCAGCACAGAAGCATTTTCTTTCTTTATTTTTTTTTGTTAATTTCCACTTTTATTATTATTATTATTTACCACTTGAAACAGGAGCATATGCAGATACTAAAGATTTACCTTTATTGAAAGTAACAATGTCAAAAATCACATTGCATGCACCGGGCCAACACAGGTTTCAAATTCAAAGACGTTATTACATTTCCTAAACAAAAGGTGCACAATATTTTGGTATTAAACACACAAACCAGCATCTAACACTTTGAAATTAATAGTGGAAATAAGCTAATTAATGACATACAGCAAATGGGTGTATGCCAGGCGTATCACAGTCCGAATATAGACGCGAATCACATGTCCTACTTTACAGTGTTTCTTGGCAAATAATTAACTGAGGCAGTGCTTGAGTCACATTTTACCCTGATGCCATGACAATGGTTCTACGCTACACAACAGGTTAAAGAAATGCTTACAGCCTGGTGTAATAGCTTAATACGTCAAAGTAGCTCACAGATAATTTCGTTTTATAAGTTTAGAACGTCAGGTTCTGCAGACGTACATCTGGTGTGAGTTTGAGGAGCCCTGCGTATTCCACCCAGACCTTCCTTTGTACAAAATAGTGCGGCACATTTGGGAGTTTTGTGATTTGATGTCTTTCCACCCTTAATTGCTGGTGGAAGGAAGCGATTTCTCTGAGTAAAGCGGCCGAGGGTGAGACTGGGCCAAGATTAAGCGTCACAAAAATATCTGTAGGACAATTTACCGCAATGAAATCTAAAATGCACATACTTTACACTGCTGCTCAGGAATCGAGATGCAATTACATTGCATTATACAATACACACAAATATATATTTAAATATCTATATATAAATAAACATTCAGTATGGTGTTGACACTATCTGCCTGATGTCTTGGTAGGTTTTGGTAGGAGATTCAATAGTCGATTCCAACCCTGTCCTTAGACACCCCCCCCCCCCCCCCCGCCCCACACAGTCTGCGTTTTTGCTCCCTCCCAGAGCCCAGCAGGGCCTACATTTCGGCACAGAGTCAAGATGTGTATGACCCTGGTACCTTTGGACATGAGTGCAGCATTTATAAGTGAATTATAACTAGTGGTTATCCTGCTGGCCCCCAGTGTCCAAACATTGGTCTTGCTGTATTGGCTTCATGAAACACGAAGAGGGGAATTCAACCCACTTAGAGTTAAGGGCAGATAAACACCTGAGGGCTGAAGTTTTCACCTGATGTCTTTGCGTTATTCCTGCAAGCATCAGGATCATGTTTGTTTATCCTGAATATGCGGCGGGTCCACATGCTACAGCAAAGTGCAAGAGGATGCAGCTTAGACCCCAAAGCCTTTTAAAACAACATTGAATAGAAATGGGAACTTCATAGAAATCTAAAGCAAGAGCAGAAAGTTCAGGCCTAAACTGGACAAGCGGTGCCACAGCGAACGACGTCACAAATACCACAAATATCTTACACTTCCGACGACTTACTTGAGAATCAGTTTTGATTAAAGCCCAGATAATTAACAAGGGTTTCAGGATTAGGAAGCCTGGAAGGGAGCCGTGACGACTGGCTCCTGATGAACTGCTTGTGATATTAATTACAAGAATGACAACTGACATGCACCTCAACAGAAGAAAAAGGTACGGAAGTTAAAATACAGTACTGATACCTTATAATGGTGAATAGGATCTGAGATAAAAGGATTTCATCTTTATATGATATACAGAAAATACATACAATCTTTCTGCTAAGAGAAAAATATATTTTTGATGAGACAACTATCGTTGTTACTGAATAACCTAAGGAGCTGAATGAAAAAATTTAATATTTATGACACACTACATTAATCTAAAGGCAAACGGTTAAATTTGTTCAAAAAATATGTCTGCTTAACTAATCAGAAACTAAAATGTTAGGCAAAGGGGAAAAACTGGGAAAGCAGAGAATTCTGGTTGGCATCATTGAATAAATGAGAGTATTTCATCTTTATGCATATCTGCAACACCGTTTTAAGAAGGAAGAAATAAATAAAATTTAAAAGTGCAACACTGAAGTAGTTAGTCATCTTTGTTAAGCTTTTATTGGGCGCCATGTTATTTGCTTCTTTTCATCTGTTTACGAGCCTCGAGACTCGTTTCTCTCCCCCATCAGTTTGAAATCTTGCCGGAAATGTGCCTTTTGTGAGGAATGTAAGCAGTCTGTCTCCATCCCAGCATCTGTAAACTGTATTCCAGTTCTCACACTTCAGAAAAATGAGCTCACTCAGATCTTTCACTGAAAAAAATAGATGAGTGAATTCAGTCCTGTCCGGTTTTTGTGCTTTTGTAGAAATTTCTGGAACATTAACACCGCGGGCAGGTGCCTGTCATGATCCGGTCGCTCGCTCCTTTGTCACATTTGCTTGGAGCCGGGCTTGACCTTCTTCTCGTACGAGCCGGCATGCTTATACCCCGAGACGTATCCGGATGTGTCCACCATATCCACGCGGCCCGCCTTGCCCTTGCCTCGCCCCGTCTGGTCGAAACGCTCCTTGTGTGAACCCGTGAACTTGGTGGTGTCAGTCAGCCGTGACACAGTTGGGGAGGCCACGGCTTTCTGATGGATTGTGATGGGGGGGGGGAGGGGAGGATAGTAGGGGTGGGGGCAGGACAGGAGCATTTTGAGCAGCCAAAAAAAGAAAAAAACATTTAAAAGGAACAGAGATGAAACACTAACATTTCTGGAGTTTCTGAATCCCTTTATCTACCTCCAGCCCTCTAATTTTCTAATATACATTGATACTATGTAACTACTAAAATGTTCCGGAACTCTTTTGGGTACCTTATAAATTTAACAGGCACTATAATTAAGTATCAATGCAAAGATGACCATGGTGGTCTGAAACCCCGTTTTTTATCCATGACTGCTTGATACGTGCAGCTGTACAACAGGACTGAATACTGTAATAATATTTGATACTACATAATTAGCTACATATTATTTGGCATGACTAAGACTGATTCAGGATGCTTGGGGGTACCCTCAGTTCATCGTGTGGAACAATGCATAATGAGTTGCATTAACTGCATCTGCATGTTCAGACCACCTGCAGGACCGCGGCGGCTGCGTGACTTACCGTCACCCCGGATATGACCGGCGACTTTCCTTCTATCATCTTGAAGACCTCCTCGGCAGCATCCTCAGCTGACTTCTCCTTGAAGCGTTTCGTGGCCAGCTCCATCAGCGCCTCCTTAAACTGCTCGAACGTGATGCTGCGACAGGACTTCTTCCTGATATGACAGTGAGCGTTTCAGCGGGTTCGTACATTTCAAGAGGTCTTGTGCCCAAAGTTATCCCCCTAGTTTACTGCACAGAGCAAAACATGCACTGCACCCTTATACGGAGAACCATTTTGGGGAAAAAAGAACACAATTTGCGCCATGGTTAACCAACTCAAACCCTTTTCAACAGACTTCTTCAACCTGAAAGAAATTAGACAGGTCAACCCTAACAGCTTAACCCTAACAAACTAAAGTCCAAGAACAAACCAAATAAGCCCTTTTCCCTACTGTGAGACGTACCCACTTAAAATTCTTAATCGACTGGAATGTTCTCTAAAGTTATTATGATATATGTTAGGGTGGTAGAGTTGCACTCCTCACTGACTGATGGTAATCTATTCTGCAGTGCTAAATTTCTATAAATAACCCTTTCTCATTTAGGAAGTTCGAGCTGTTTTATTTAAAACTTTTTCTAATATTGGGGACAAAATGTAACAAACTGCACAACACTAATGTCCGTGTCCCACTAAAGAGAACATAGTAACACAAACACAAACACCCATCGCCATGGAGATAAATTGTGTAAACAAAAGCCAATAAAGGCCACTGTTGCCCTGGGTTACCTGCTGTCATAGTAACAGGACACAGTAAACACTGCTGTTTGGGCTTATTATTAATTTGACTTCTCTGATGACTGGTTTGTTTGGGCGATACTTTACAGTCGAGTTTCACGCCTCCTGACCCATTCCACACTGCACAGTGTCAGACACAGGATTCTACTAAGTCCAGCTGGTGCCTTAAATCCCGGAATGGTGCACATAGATCTTATAAATTGTCCCCCCCCCCATTATGGTTTATTTTGATTTTTAAATGTTATATGGAAATCAATCTATATAATGAACCAACCTGCAAAAAAAAAAAAAGATTTTATATAACTCTCTGTTACTGACTGGAGTGGATATCACTGCTAACCTTGTGGATGTCACTGCTAACCTTGTGGATGTCACTGCTAACCTTGTGGATGTCACCGCTAACCTTGTGGATGTCACTGCTAACCTTGTGGATGTCACCGCTAACCTTGTGGATGTCACCGCTAACCTTGTGGATGTCACTGCTAACCTTGTGGATGTCACCGCTAACCTTGTGGATGTCACCGCTAACCTTGTGGATGTCACTGCTAACCTTGTCTGCGATCTCTTGATCTGGATCCAGTCATTAAGAACATTTAATGCACATTATTAAAAGCACACTGCATCCCAGCGGGGATTTACAGACGTGCCAAGGCCTCTCCAGCAGAACCTGAGTGATGTGGATGTGCAGCACCTGCCATCGGCTCCGTGCAGGAAGCTCAGATCTGTCACCTGGCCTCATGAAAAGCTGCTCTAGCTTCAAGCTGAAGCCACCCTCAGGCTCCTCCCCTAAGCAAAGGGGGCCTGGCCCACATGGAGAGCTTGTGTTCTGCTCAGTACATCAAGCGTTTCTGCTTTCATAGAAGGCTTTGCTTTATGAAGAATTCCACAGCCTCATGGTGCTGCATGACCTGGCTTCACTGACTGGCTCAACAGATTCACTTTCCTGGTGAAAGAAACCATGCAGCCTGGCCTCCTTCCCATCCCATCGTCGGCACACATGCCGACTCTGAGCTAAGCGCTTGTGGTGCCTGAAGGCCAGTGACGTGGAGGCCCAGTGCGACTGTGAAGAACTTCCTGCTGGAAGCCGATGGATTTAACCCAAAATGTCATGCGACTTTGCAGGACACACACCAGACAGGGAGCTCAGTGTGATGCTCAGTGGGTGTATCAGCATTCCTTTAGTACAGGGTTTCCCAATCCGATCCTCAGGGAAGCTTTACCAAAGCTGCTCTTGCAGAAACCATCACAGTGGGGAAGGAACTGACCCCCAGCACTGCTCTGAATAAATATCAATTAATTCTGCCCTAGTAGCTCCTAATCTTTCTTAACGCCACCCCCACCCGCACTCCCACCCCCGTCCGCCACCGACAGCATGCCTGAAAGGATTTCTAGTTGGTGTATTAAAGTTACCACATACACTGTTTAATTCTGTATCATACCCTAAAATTGTCTTTTTAGAAATTAAGCGAAGTTTACCTATTACATATGATGCCGATTAGACACTAATACGGCTAGTTTAAACGATCCCGGGCAGCGTGTGACTCGGGGGGCGGAGCCTCTCTGCCTGCCATCAGAAGGTCGCCGGTTCGAGCCCGGCCTCACCATGTCTGTGGGTCCAAGAGCAAGGCCCTTAACCCACAGCTCCCTGGGCGCTGCGATGGGTGGCTGCCCTTCGCTGCCAGGTTGCTCTCACCTACAGAGAGCAAGTTGGGGGGGGCACAAAGAGAATTCCCCCACAGGGATCAATTATTATTCCTTTGGTGCATTTCTCTTAATGTGCAATGCGATTTTAGCAGACTCAGCAAGTTCTGCATCATGCCAAGCAAGAAAGCAACCAGTGCTGCTTACGGCTCCCAGTCTTCACCTCACTGTCACCAATCAGAAGCAGCAAAATCAGAAATTCTCTAATAAATCTCTGATTTTGAGCCCCTGCTCTCTATCCCTGCTGCATCCTCTTCCTTTAAAAAAAAATCTAGTTATATTTTTTTCAGGAGCCTTATACCAAGAAGAGCAAATTGCTAACACATCCAGCTCCTACTCGGTGCTTCAAACCCAAAACACGACCCCACAAGAGCGTCATTCTGCCGCCTCTTTGATCCGTTTTCCACAGAAGGCCACATGCTCCATTTTAGCCAATGAGGAACAGACGCGGGCATACTTGACTTTGGAGAAGACGATGTCGACGTCGGTGAGCGTGATGCTCTTGCCGTCGATGACGCCGCAGTCTTTGCACAGCTTGGACCAGTTCTTCCCGTGCATCTCCTTGCCGGTGGCGCGCGTGTCACCGTGGATGGCGAAGCGGCGGAAGGACTCCTCCAGCGCGGTCAGCTCCACAGGGGTGGAGGAGCCTGCCCCGCCCTCGCTGGTTCCGTTGGACTCAGAAGACAGCCGTTTGAGAGCCCGGTCCTTGGAGTGCTCGCTTGGCGGCCGCAGGGGGGACTGGTGGGGGTGCTTCGCCATCTGGACCTTAAACTCTGCCATATCCCTGGGGAGGAACAACAATAACAGTCAAATTAAGTCATTTCCTGTTTTGCAAATGCTAAACAGCGTTTCAGAAGATACTAAATTAAATAGTACATACAGTGGAACCTCAGTTCTCAAAATCAATCTGTTCCAGAAGGCTGTTTGAGAACTGAGAAAATGATCAAAAACCGAATCATTTTTCCCATAAGAAATAATGTAAATTCGATTAATCTGTTTCAAATCCCCAAATAATTGCATATTTAAACCTGTATGCATAACTAATGCTAAAACTATAATAAAAACTTTAAAACACATAAATACATGAAATAATTGAAAATTTAACTGCACTTTACCTGTACTGTGGAGAGCTAATGACATACAATCACTTCCTTTGTAAGGTCTATCGCGGTTCTCACAACTTACCTTTGGTTTGCTGCTGCCACTGACCATAGCGGCTTATTTAAAAACGAAAGAAGAGCAACAGAAGCAACACAAAAAAAAATAGCTGAGAATATTCACTGCACAGTTTGGTGGGTATGTTCACTGCACAGTTTGGTGGGTATGTTCACTGCACAATTTGGTGGGTATGTTCACTGCACAGTTTGGTGGGTATGTTCACTGCGTAGACTGACTCATGCACACGCATTATCTCCCTCGTTTACGAGTAAAAAAGCACCTTCTTTGTCAGATGGGCTTTAGCACGAAAAGGAGAACCATCAATAGTACAGTGGACTATAAAATAGTACAGTGGACTATAACGTCACATCCCAAGGACTGAGGGTACAATTCCCGTCCCCAGTGCATGTGGCTTTTTCTCCCTGCGTTGGCGCGAGTTTCTTCCCACTGATAGAAAACATACGGTTAGGTGGTGGATCGTGTATGAGCACGTGTGTGAGTTTGCACCCTGTGGGGGCCTGGCATCTCATCCAGGGACTCCCCTGCCTGTGTGTCCTGGCTCATCACAGCCTGCATTGGATAAGCAGCTACTGAAGATGAATAGACAGACAGAGAACAACAGCAAGACAATACAAAGGAGGTCATCAGAATAACATATAATATGAGGAAAAAAGACTCATTCATGGAAAACACCATGAGCCATCGCTAATCATAAATGGAACATAAGTGGTTCAATAGTTTAGCAGTTAACCCAGGGCCCTTATAGGATCCATGGCCACAGGAGGAGCCATCGCAAGCCTTGGCAGTAGGAGGGCTGTGGACGGACCCTGTGTGGTAAACGTTCTGGCACAGAGGTGAGGGCTAAAAACGGACTCCATCCAGGACCCACAGTGCTGGGGGGGGGGGGGACCAGACGGACAGTGGTGTCTCTCAAGTAAACAATCTAAATTAAAGCCTTGGACTTCATGAACGGAACAAATCAGGCGGGTCCCCTATAAACCACTCAGGCCGTGTTGCTTTTACGGCTCCGAATTGCTTTGTAGCATGTTAATGTAACTTGAGTAGCTGGTAGACATCTTTATTGCCCGGTCAGTCATTAATCTAATATTATAGTGGGGGGACTGCTATACTTCTGGTTTGCCGCGCAAGGCTCAGGGAATACAGCTGCGACCGGGGGCCCTGCTAGAAATTTGGGGGCCCATGGAGGGTGTCATAGCATGGAGCCATTAACCCAGACCAATCCAATTATGTTCCAAATATTATGGGGTCGCACTCACTCAGGGACCAATGGTATTACCTAACCCTATCCCACCAATTCCCCACGGCACGGCTGGCTGAGTCTAGTCAGCTAACAAACAAAGACTATTGATTTCGCATCAGAATGGAATTAAAACAATAAATTGGCAAAATTCTATTTATAGGTTTCCTTAAATGCATAGTAACTGCACGTTCAATTGCAGACGATTCCCTCGAGAACTGAGGAAACCAGAGTACCTTTGTAAATACCTCACACTTGAAATGAACTGGTAAAACCGATGATAACATAATGAGTAGCCACATCCAGGGAGGACTCTCCATACTCACTCAGAGTCAGCCGAGTCCGGACAGCTGTACGCTCGCTCGTTCGAGCTGCTGGAGGAGGAGGAGTGACGCGATTTCTTCACGCTGCAGAGACACCAGAAACAGTGTGTGGCCGGGCGCATGTGACCGCATTACCGCCAGTGAATTAGCACCAGTGTCGGCTTGTTAAAGGGCAGGGAATCACGCTCCGAAACTCACAGCTGTAAAGGTAGCAAAATCGAGCTACGGAAGGAAGCGAAACACTTCCTGGGCCAGAACGTGGGCAACTTGTCCCGAAAGGCGGCGAGAATCTTAGAGACAAGACCCACTGTTTAAACGAGCAAATGCTCACGATTGTGTGCAGGACACGCGGTCAAGCATACGCAGAACGATTCTAGAAGCCATAAAACAATATTTGTGATATAACTATATGTCACACCTACATATGTCCCAAGGCAATATATCCATCCATCCCTTGATCCACCTTCTAACCACCTGGTCTGCTCAGGGTTGAGGGGACAAAGTTGATGTAGATCCCTGAAATATTTCTAATAATGTTCATGCAGTAGGGAATTTTAAATTTTAGCAATAACATATTAGCTTCTGTGTGGCTTCAGTAAACTACAGCCTTCTGGCAGAATCAGACATTTGTTTTTATGTAGAACAGCTTTAAACATCTGCATGACAGAAAAATGCACACACACACACACACACACACACATATAAGTTGAGGACAACAGACATTACACTTAGGACATTATTCCAGAAAAGGCATTGTTATAGTTTTGATGCATTCGACTTCTTAGCACAATACACAAGTCATAATAAGGGTTCATTTCCAAAATTCCGCACAGCAGAACAGGACCGGTCCTGACGCGCACATCTGCCGACGACCTCGCTGCCACCAACGCCGAGGCGACTCACCTGCTTGTCGCTCCCATCGTACGCAGGCTGCGGCAGAGAGAGAGCCTCAAACGGCCCACGCCATCATGGCTAAACGATACCCAGCCCAATGCCCAGCGGCTCCTTCAGTCTGACAGCTGCTTCACCAGCGGCTGCCCGTCAAGGTTCACAAACCAGAGTCACGCTGAAGACTGGAGTTACAGGCCAAGCTTAGCTCATGCCGACAGCTAAGGCGGGGGGGGCCATTACCCCTGCTTTTTCATTCGATAGACTCCCACCCTTTTCCTCCTCTACATGGTGGAACCAGCCACAGTCATGTAGGGTTTATGCCATGTTTGGATGACATCCACAGAGCAGCGATTATTCAGTGAAAAAGCAGCACTAGATCTATTCTTATTTCAGTCTGCACGCTTCAGCCAGTAATAAAACACATTACAGTACATTTGAGTTTTTTATTTAAAAGTAAACAAAGCATAATTAATCACAATCAATACTGCCATTCATCACTGGGACACTGGGTCACCATTGTGTTGTCAAGCGTCATCTCTGTCTGGTGCCCCCCCCCCCCCCCCCCAAACACAGTGACATCATCCGGCAACAATCCCCCAGCCACAACAGGTGCTGATGGGTGTATTCGCGTGCGTGTGTGTGTGCGTGCGTGTGTGTGCGTGTCTGTGTGTGCATGTGTGTGCGCGTGTGTGTCTGTGTGTGCGTGCGTGTGTGTGCGTGTCTGTGTGTGCATGTGTGTGCGTGTGTGTGTCTGTGTGTGCGTGTGTGTGTCTGTGTGTGCGTGTGTGTGTGCATGTGTGTGCGCGTGTGTGTCTGTGTGTGCGTGTCTGTGTGTGTCTGTGTGTGCGTGTCTGTGTGTGCATGTGTGTGCGTGTGTGTGTCTGTGTGTGCGTGTGTGTGTCTGTGTGTGCGTGTGTGTGTCTGTGTGTGCGTGTGTGTGTCTGTGTGTGCGTGTGTGTGCGTGCATGTGTCTGTGTGTGCGCGTGTTTAGCTCTGCATCACTGAGGGTCCCCTGGGTGACATTAAAAAGGCAAGAGCAGCCGGAATAACTGGAGACTCTTATTTGCACTGAAATGTGTGCATGAGAAATTTTTCCACTGATGCCAGAAACTATGATAATGATAATATGCTGCTTTCAAAACAAGAGGCACAGGATCAAAACCAACAGGCCGCATTTTTTTAAAGAAATGCACCTTGAATCTCCATCATTAAAAACTGAATCAGCTGAAGTATCTATCGATCTATGTCAGTGGGAAATTCATTAATGTTGCATTTTAGTTGCACCAATCAGCCCGTGACCCGGAATGCTCCCCATGACACTATCCTCTGTATGTACTGATGAACTTGTGGCTCCCTATATGCAAAGCAGATCTTGTAAAATGTCCTGTTTATTTACTGTGCCGCCCTCACACTTTCCGAAAGTGAACTGTGGTGTCCTTTGTCTTCCGTGAAGAAAGGGGGGGGGGGACAAAGGCAGCGTTCACGTCCTGCTATGGGGGCTGTAACATCTCGAGGGCCCGAGGGCCCTCACAGCCCTACACTCCTCTGCACCCCCGCCGTGAATTACACTGCTCGTTTTATTTATAACTCCGTGGGGGGGCACACTGTACACAGTGATTACAGTACCGAAAATAATAGGAAGATATTGAAAATCAAGATTAAATCAAAAATCAGTTTTAAGGTTGATGTCATCAGCCTGTTACCTTCTGTACATTTCGTGCTCCTAAACTATCATGTAGCTCACAACGGGATCCAATTCATCGCCGGCGTTACAAAGTAATTATTATTTTTTTACTTTAAAAACCAGCATTTTAATATAATAAGCTTGAGATGTAAAAAAAAAAACATACTGACAGGCAAACTGACTAACCAGCAAGCGGGCAGTGCAAAGGAAAAGCATAATTCTCTGAATGCAATCTATTGCTAATTAGCTAATTCGCCAAAATGCTAACTGCACTTTAGCTTATACAAATGTACTTCACTGTCACAGCCTGTGTTATTAATCACGCAAATTTATTTTTCCAACAGAGTGACTGTCAAATGAATCTCAAGTTATAAGGAGCTGTCTGGAACATATAGTGTGGACGATGCCTGATAAGTGAACTACGTAACAATTCATGATGAATGATAGTTAGATGCGGGTCAAGGTACGTCGTGCTTGTTTTTCCAAGTATCAAACAGTTCTTTGTCATAAAACTTCGTGGGACCAGGTGTGAAAACCATATAAAGGAAATCAAACTTCAAACAAACTCGATAAGACAAAAATCTAACCATGCACTTATGCAGTATCTCCACTAATTTGAAGAAACTGCTTTATAAACAATGAGATTACGCTGAAGGAAGCCAGATGCGGACCTGCATTTCGGGACTGTATTTACATTTAAACAAAGAGTTTTCTGGTTGCAGTGGATAAGGCGGGGCTTAAGTTCACAGATCTTGTCTCATGTACAGTATCTGATTAATGATGGAGCGGATTAATTTCCCGAAGCTATTACAGATGAGTGAATTAAGGGAACCTATCGGATGTGTTAGCTGCCTGAGTCATTATTGCATGCCATTCCTCCCAAATTCCTGCAGCATGCTCACAATGATGTCGTGAGGTGGGCGGGGCTTCCAGGGCAGGGTGGAGCCAGGTTACATTCTTTGGCTTCACCTGTTTCCTAGTTCCAGGCATTTAAGATTGAGCTCTGGAATGAAGATGCAGAGTTGAACAGCCCTGCAAAGAACTGAAGGTTGCCAGACCATGATTTAGAAGGAATCCCCCACTTATGCACTTGAGGCAGGAACCTGAACCTCTTCTGCAAACAGCCAAGCTGCGCAGAAGGAAAAATCACTGAACTGCCCTGGAAAGAAGCATCAGCTAAAACACAAAATAAATACATGCAGGCCGAACGGACAGACGGACTAGCGGAAAGCATGTATGAGTGTAGCGGAATCGTACGTAACAGCTGGACCAGTACACAGTGGGCTACAGCAGCCCGGCTGGTGTTTGAACCCATCACCACCTGTGCATGGGGAGCATCCATCTGTCCCCCTGCTCCCCGGCCCCAGCAGTCCGACGGCTCGGCCTGCCACCTGCGCTGGAACGTGTCCGTGCCAACGGGTCGCGACACCCGGGTCTTTCTCTGGCAGTCCCTGTCCCCGCTCAGTGCTGATGACATCACCGCTCCCCCCGCCGGACGGCCCCTCGTGCGCGCCTGTCCCACTCTCCGCCCGCACCTCCTCTTGCCCCCTAAAATAATCGCGCTCTTCTTACAGTCCTCAATGTCTTGCCTATGTTTCGTCTCACACGACTTTCAAATAATTCAACCAGAAATTGTTGGCAGAAACACCACCGTCGTGAAAACAAAGAAAAACTTTACGAAAGTTCAGTAACTTCCACAGCGAGCTGTTACTCTTCTCATACTTATGACAGCGGAATGCACAGCCCCCTCCCGCAAGCCTGCGACACCCCCGTCTGCGATCTGCTTGAGTACAGAGATCTCCCGCGCTGGGCCAACAAGCATCCCTGCACCGTGTCACCGGCAGCGAAGGTGTGAACAGCTTCGTGTCAGTTCATAAAAGGGAAACATATTCTTTCAGTAAACAAAGCACTCTCATTCCAGTGGCACTAGATTAAATACCGGAGCGGGGGGGGGGGAGTGCACGTTTTTACTTTCCCAGATCACCTTTGAGAAAGCTTTTTGGGGATGACGGAATGTGACACACACTTCACGCAGGCATAGATGGCAATCACGACAAGATAACCCTTTAGATAATTTGTCTATGCCTGCATATTTGAGAAATAGAGAAAAATAATCCAATCACAGGCCTACATCCCACACCAGCAGTGAATCATTATTTTTTCCAAACTCACTGACTAAATGTAGCAAATTTTTGACACATGGGTGTTAAGTTTGAAAGCCAACACTGTACTGAATATTTTCCTGCATATATGTAAAAATGCACTTTGTGCAGATTAATCAGGTTGTGGTTGATATTGCGTGCTAAACAGTTTATTATAAGTAGTCTCTTCACAACACACAGATGCCCTATAGACCAGCTGCCAAAATTCTTCACACTGGGATCAAACACTGCGCTCCATTATACCTGGTTTATTTAATCATATTTGACCACTGCAGTGGCAAACCCAGTGTCTAAGTCAAGCGCTATTTTTATCCATGAGCATAAACCAAAAGAGGGAAGGAGATCGAGGTTAAAGCAGGACAGAATATTTTAAAAGTAGACCAGTTAACTCAGCTTCTTACCTTAACATATACGTATTTAAAAATGAAAGACTACATTATAAAACATCACGATTTATGACATCTGATCCAATGACACCCAAGTGAAATCAGAATAAGCTCCTAAAATGCCTGCATTTCCTCTTCATAAGCTCCTAATTCATAAACACATGGGAACAGATATTCATTAGAAATTAGAAATCTTTACCCAAGCTTGGTCATCATTCCGTTATTTATTCACTTTTACAAGAGGGAGCTTAAGTCATTTCACTGATTTCACTCTAGTCCTTTTGTACGGCTTCGCTAGGCCTTAGTGTCATACACAGCAGAGGAGGAATAAGGAGAAACACTTACATGCGAACTTTGAAAGTTGGGACGCGAGTCTCAGACTTCATTAGGTCTTTTCATGCAGTTGGACTTACTCATAATGTTTGAATACATGTAATCCAGGCAATAGGATTAACCATGTTGAACATCCTTAATGTATGTTAGGACATACACATGGTGGCGTCTACCTGGCCGGTAATGTTGGCTGGCATGAATTATCGCAGCACTGTTTAGAGAGCAGCCTAAAATGCGTAAAGACGCCCTGGACACCGAGGCTCAATCAAGGATGACGTTTTGACACCAATAAAGGGAAGATGAAGGCTCCCTGCTCAATGACATCATCAGGAAAGAGTGTGGCATTGTGTTCATGAGTTAGGGTCAGAGTCTCCTGCAATGCATAGTCACAAAGTTAATTATTAATTTTTAACAATGAATAATTACTACCGCCACAGTGCACAGTGTTTTCTGATTATGGACAATACAGAATCCTAGGCTGAGAACTTAATTCCTCTTCCATGAATTTGCTTTATTTTACAGCTCATTGGGAATACCCCCCCCCCCCCCCCTTCATGCATGGACAACAGGTGGACGAACACTTAGGAAACACCATCAGTCGTAGTGACCTGACTGACAACTAGCGATATGTTTCCGATGTAAGATGTCTGACAGTTTCATACATGAGTTTTCAGTTCAATATGTAGAGCAGTACCTAAACTGCAATACTGCAGAACAGTATACATCTAAACCTCATAAAACCTGCAAAATTATCCGCTGAGAGCATGAGAGCATACGACTAACACATACACACTGCGTCGGTCAAGAGGAATACTTGCGTGGTCACATACTGCGTGGTCATTTCTCTTGATTAACACACAAATACACTGCATACAGTATGCCGAATAAAGCCATACACGGGGTGTACCAGCCTAGTGTGGGGTCCAGGCTGCACCCCCACCCTGACCAGGATAACAGGTTAGAAGGTGAACAGCTGGATAAATGTTTGACATACAAAGGAAACGGTTTGGAATCACCAGCAGTGAAGCTCTGTAATGTATAGCGTACAAACATGCAAAAAATGTCAATATAAAACATTCTCCTCACATCCGCCCACCTCTCCACTGTACCCGTACCTGCATTAAACCCCAAGACACTTACTGTCTCTTTGCAACAATTCCCACTGCAAACCATGTGGCAGCCCGGGCAAATGAAACAGAAAGATGAAAGTAAACCAGCTAAAAACGATAGCATTGCACTTTCGATTTTCACCCCTGATAAGAGAGGCTGATACAACTCATTATCTAAACTAAGTACTAAACTAACCAATCACTGTGAAACCAGTCCACATTTCCTATACATATATTTCGCAACAACAATGAGTGCGCGACATGTTTCAAATAATATGCCCAGTTGGAAAGCATTTTACATAAATAAGTGGAATTCTGCTAATCAGCCATTGTCTATTCAATAGGTCACAATTTATGGGTTATTACATCCAGACTGCCATTACGTAAACAGAGGAACAGGAATGTAGAAAATAGCTGTTGTTAAGTGCACAGTGTGTGGTTTAGCTGACGGCCTGCATGCTGTGTAGTTAACGTTGTTAAATGTTTACTAATGATTTAATTGCCATACTCTGAATTACATTAACATGTTTTCACGTGCGTCCTGATAATCTGTAGTGTCAATATCTCAAGTTACTTTAAAAGCGCGCGAACATTACAGAACTAGAAACACACCCAGACTACACAAAAAATTAAATAGTGTCACACATTAAATCAAGAAGACTAATTAAAATAAAAACTAAAGAAAAGCCTCAATGAAAATAGCCTGCAGATTTTATTAGGTAAAAAAAACACAGTAAATGATGAATCTCCGTGAGCCTGAGCTGCAAAAAATACTGGTTGAAGATATGAATTCAGCATGTCACCCATATACACCAGGATATCAATCTAAAATACAAATTTCCGAAACTTCTTTTGAAATCGCTTCTCCCGATTTACAGTCGGTTGTAAGAAATAACGCAGAAGATCGAGCTCCGAATGTATTACTGAGAAGTATTTGTAGAGACTGCGTAGTGTTTATTTTACTGCACTCCTGATCCATATGTATTATACATCAACAATAAAAACAAACGCAAAACAATCTGAAATGTTGATACATCCTAATAAATGTTCGATAGACAGCACCGATATAGAATAAAGGGGACTTACATAAATGTATAATAAACAAGGTGGGCGGGGAGGATTCACGTGATTTTTGTTATTGTCAGACCTACACCGAAATGCGCTCATAGCTGTGATGCGCCATGAAATCACATCACCCGATGTTTTCATATCAACGAGGATCCAAAACAATTTCAACTACGTTTCACTTAATAAAAGAATGACAGCGTAAAACGATTTATTGCTGTAAACAAAACCTGGTGATTCGATTCTTTTTGCGCGGTAAAACGAAAGGGAAACAGAAACCGAGCTTATGTCAAATGTTCGAGGGAAAAAGACGAAATGTACTTCCTGATAATCTGCGCGTAAAACATTATGCAACGGCAGATGCATGACTGAACACACGCAGAAACACAACTGTGCTTATAAAAGCATGAATGGATCTGACAAACGGGCAAATAAAATCGACGCAACGAGAGAAATAAGTACAATATAAAGACGTATTAATCACCTGGTTACTGCTGGCCACTGCTTTGCCGTCCTGGGTCTTCCGCCAAAGCAATTCCACAAGATGAGTGATGCAGAATGACAGGCGATCAGCTGGAGCCGAACCTGCGCTTCCCCGCTCGCTCCCCGAGCCTCCGGCAGCCTGAGACCCGCTGCCAGCTCGCCGCAGACGGCCAGCGCACTGATTGGCTGCGCTCCGCTCCGCTCACTTGTTCGAGTTGCGTCTCCTTTCCCCCCCCCCCCCCCCCCCCCCCGCCTTCTTCTCGATGATGTAACATGAAATGATGTCTGGCTTACATGAAGTATTTTCTTTTTACCCTTAAAAGGATTGCGGGACCAGTTGTGGCGTCTTTGAGCCGAAGATGACCCTTTTAACGGGGTTTTTAAATGCTTCGTAAAAGTCTTGGGGTCAAGGTCATGGTGTATTGATATTTTTACCCACTTTTGTTCAAAATAGTCATGTAAACCATGTACCGGAAACGCGTATTGGAAAATATTGGGTCTTCGTTAATTTGAACAGGGTGGCATGTCGATTAGTGCTATTATTTTGAGTTGGGGGTTTGAATCATATCCCTCAGTTTCTGTTCACTGTTCCTGTTCTCTCCATGGTGCCCAGATCTCAGCCAGGGCCTCTTGCTCAGCTCCAGAGCTCCATGCTGGTTTCTGTGTCTCTCCAAGGGAGCACGCCTAGGCCCCCTCAGGCCTGGGCTCTCTAATGTACTTCATGACATTGTCCCAACCTTCTGCCCTATGCTGCCTTAGGATAGAAGATGGATTCAATTAAACTGAATCTAAATAGTCTCTAATGTGTGTGTGTGGTCTGGAATGGACTGTCTCCTCACCCAGCCTATCTTGGACCCCCGAATAGACCCCACCCTCTGGCCCTGACCTGTATAGGCAGTTTATGAATGCAAATGGAGCTTTTGATAACATTGTATGGATTGTAAATTATGCAGTAATATATATGAATTGGGGACAGTGCCCTAATATGGGTTTACTGGTGCATGACGAACTCGCTTAGAGTGAAATATTCTTCTGAGCACCATTTGGCTTTATAATTGAAGCACTGGGATGTAACCAGGCAGCTGGGAGCTACAAGTGTCTGTGAGCGGAGCACGTTTACAAATACATTTCAGAAAAATGAGTCCAAGGAAATGTGACCTGGCTTCAGGCCAAGTTCAACTGGTATTTTGGGACTTTCTACAGAGGACAGTTGTGTGTGTGTGGGGGGGGCAGTGATAGGGGAATCGAATCATTCCCCCCCCCCAAGTGAAAATGATTCAGGGTCCATATTGTGGCGGCAAACATACTTCATGGATTCAAACCTGCTTGAATAAAAAGGTTAAACTTTCCTTCTGGTTCAGCTTCTCATTTGTGAGCCAGAAAATTGAAATAATGTGATATAAACCACATTCTGTGCTGCATTTTACAGATTACATCATTTCAGAAGAGTCTCACCATGCGATATGGACCCGGCCATAAGGGGTGGGCACGTATGACGGGGGGGGCAAGGGTGCCGGAGCATCTGCCCTTCTTCTGGAAAGATTGAAACTTGCCCTCCTTTTGAGGTTCTAAATGCATTTTTTTTTTATCACTAACATCCATCCATCCATTTTCCAAACCGCTTATCCTATTGGGTCGCGGGGGGTCCGGAGCCTATCCCGGAATCAATGGGCACGAGGCAGGGAACAACCCAGGATGGGGGGCCAGCCCATCGCAGGGCACACTCACACACCATTCACTCACACATGCACACCTACGGGCAATTCAGCAACTCCAATTAGCCTCAGCATGTTTTTTTTGGACTGTGGGGGGAAACCGGAGTACCCGGAGGAAACCCCACGACGACACGGGGAGAACATGCAAACTCCGCACACATGTGACCCAGGCGGAGACTCGAACCCGGGTCCCAGAGGTGTGAGGCGACAGTGCTAACCACTGCACCACCATGCCGCCCTTATCACTAACAATCAGGTAAAATTTACCCAACTGACACTCCTCCCGACTGTCAGAATTACCGAGGTGGGACCCCCCCCCCCCCGTAAAAATTTACCCTCCGTTCTCCCACTCCCATTTGAGCCCCTGCCCCTCAAAAAATCTGGCAGCGAGTTAAAGTGGAAGAAGATTTGTAGCTAGAAATTCACACTATATGACCAAAATAGTGGGACAGCCAGCCATTACACCCACAGGAACCTTTAAACATACCAAGACAGGTGTGGAAGAGGAGGCTCACACAGACCTCCGACCTCAACTCCATCTCACACCTTTGGGATGACCTGGAGACTGCGAGCCAGGCCTTCACATCCAACAAATGCTCTTCTGGATGAATGGCCACAGATATACTCCAAAATGTTGTAGAAAGCCTCCCCAGAAGAGAAGGGGGGGATTTAGAGTGCCATGTTGGTGTAACGGCCAAAAGTCCCAATATTTTTTTCTGTACGGTGTAGTTCAGGTTACCTCAAAGGTTAGTAAGTCGGATGGATTAAATTTATGCAATAGTGTTTATTACAAAACGTTGATTTCAACCGCCCAGTGAGTTTTGTCACCAAAAAAGGGTGAGAATAGTTCAATTTAAAGGCTGAACAAAATTTCACTCGCGGAAAGAGAAGCAGCTTTTAACAAACCCCAACAGCCTCACCTAGTGGCGATAAGTATATTGCAGAGGCTACATTCGGAAAGCGCGTTAATTCCACAGCCTTCTTCCGATCCATAGTACGAACACAGCAGCAGACAGCAAGCCGGCCAAGATGGTGGCTCCCAAAATTCACCTTGCCAATGCCCCCGGCTGTTGCTTTTCTGTTCAGACTATCAGTTTCCAGATCAGCTGAATGAAAAGTTCTGCTTTTTAAAGCCATACTAACAGCTGAATAGCCATGATTCTGAGTGATATGCAAGAGACCTCGACTTTGACATATATTAAATAAAAATTTATTTAACAACAGACAAGAAAAAAGAGGGAAAATACATGTCTCATAACAAACATGGAAAAACAAGCTGACAAAAAGTCACTTAATAAAATGAGTAAAATGCGGCAATAAAAAAAGCAACATTTGTTCTCAAAATATTCATTCGTTTCTGCAACATGCAACATCCCCTCCATATCTACATTCAACGCAGAACACAGAACCCTAACCCTATCAGTCTCACAGAACCCTAACCCTATCAGTCTCACTGCCAAGGGAGCTTGACGCTCAGCGAGATGCGATCCACGCCCTGGCTGTACAACAGTCTGATATCGCGTCCAGCCCTTATGGGACGATGAGCTCAGCGCCAATGCTAGGGCAGTTCCTGTGGCTGTGAAGTCATTTGCCACTGCTGGTGATCCACCGGGGGCTTCATGACGGAGCTTCCCAAAGGGTTCTGGGCAACAGGTGCCCCCTCCCCCGACACCCTTCTGGGGAAACCTTGGGCCGCCATCCACTCGTCTTCGCTTTGCCTCCGAAAAGCAGCGTCGTCTGCGTCGACTCCTCCTTTCGGCAGAGACTTAGCATTACCGCAACATTCGAAAAGCAATAAAAACAAATCATGCCCTGATAGGTGAAAGTACAAGCTTACCTGGTAACGTCTGTGAGTGTGATTTGGCCAAATGATGAAAAGACGTCACTGCATTGCCAGGATTGTGCCGAAGACCATCCATCTGAAACACGTTCAGTTATGAATTCGATTAATTTATGTAGCAGATATTTTTAGCTAAAGTGAAGTACGACTGAACACAGAGTTAGAAAATCCCCAGAGCAACGGGGGGTGAAGGGTCTCGCTCAGGTACCCAATGGGGAAGCGACTTTGCCGTCTCTGGGATCTGAACCCACGCACAGGCGCAGAATTCTGACACAATAATCCGCATCCAGTTAAACGCCTTGACATTCAATATGAAAAAAAGGCAAGACGCCAAACTAACCTATCAACCTATCACAGTCAATCCGGATCAGAGTAAAGCGGTAAGCCTGAACTGGGTGTTTGGTGAAGTTTACCTCTGTACAGAACGCTGCCGAGAGCGGACCGGCAGTCTGGCCTTTATCTTGATACCGTAAGGCGCTGCGGGACGACAGAACATGAAACCAGATCGGCGAGATCCACAGAAAGAGAACAACAATCAGCTATGGGGCTTTGAGGCTAGAATTTTCAAACCTCTGCAATTATTCTCTAGATCAAGTTACTCGGGATGCATAGAGAGAGATGTGACTGACACACTAATTCTACGTTATTCTCATAAGAGACTGCAGACACTGAACACGCTGAATCACTATGATGTTAACAACACAGCGCCCAGTCAGCTGCCAATACTGAGTGTGGATTCAGAAGCAGGGGAGATCTTTGGTGTGTCTAGTCATAATTTCTTGAGGAAAGTTGTAAAAGGACAAAACAAATACAAGCTATTAGCCTTAATAAAGCATAATGCAGTGTGTGTGCAACTATTAAACTCCAGCAGGACTGAATCTTACCTGGCCTTTCCAGACAAAGGTCCATCGCAGTCAATGGGTGTTTCCACATGGGGCAAATTCTACAACATATATATAATAAATAAAGCAACAGTTTAAAGAGCACAAGATACCCATCCGTTCTCTGTAACCGCTTGTTCTGTTCAGGGTCATGGGGGGGGTCCGGACCCTAACCATTCAAGCTGTGGACGCAAGCAGAGGAAAAACCCAGGATGGGTAACCAACCCATCGCAGGGCACACTGACATGCCAGTCACTCACACGCCAGGCACAACTACGGGCAATCTGGTGACTCCAATTAACCTGAGCATGTTTTTGGACTGTGGGGGAAACCAGAGAACCCAGAGGAAACCCCATGATGACGAGGAGAACATCCTCACGCGGAGTCATGGGCGAAAGACTCAAAGCACAGGCCCAGAGGTGAGGCAAGAATGCCAACCACTGCATCACCGTGCTTCCCCATACAAGATGCCCTCACATACCAAACTAACCAGTAGCTGACCAGTTATGGCTGAACGACATGCAAGATGGACTTCCTTGCCATGCTTGTATTAGTGCTTTTTAAATCCTTTGCTCAGATTTCAGGCTCAGATTACACATGCATTCAACGTCTGGAGTCAAATGCTTTAAGGGAGTAAATTTATCACTCATGGGTTTGTTTTTATAGGTTTCGTCTGGTTCAGAGCCGCCTTTACCTGTACAGAGACCGACTTGGAGGATGCGGACTGAGCAGCTGTTTCCACCTTCTCCCGATCCGTCTTAGCGTGACGTTGCTTCACAACGTAGTCGTAGGTGCTCATGTTCCTAGTCACTGCGTACGGAGAAAGGGGAAATGCTATCCACTTCCCCGAACTTAACTCAAGAGCCATGATAACTAAGCATGTGAGGGGAAAATGTCTCAGGGTTTCAAGCAGGTGTGGTTAAATGGAAAGACATACGCAGGTAGATGTGGAAGCCAAGAAGGTGGCCCAGGAGCAGGAAGGAGACCAAAGCCAGCAAGAACGTGGCAAACGCCAGGACCAAGAGCCCAGCTTGGGTTGTCTCCAGGGGCACCAGCGGCAGGAATACCAACCACGTTCCGTTCTCACGGATGCCTACAAAAAAAAGACAAGTGTCCTTTCAACTCACAGGCCAGCCAAGTCTTTATATAGTTACAAGTAAACTAAGGACAGCCATCGGCAACGTTAAACGGAAAAAGCAAACGCATGTAAAAGAGTGAGAGACTTCCTGAGGGTAAAGGACAATATGTCCAACATCAGATTAAAGATGCAGATGTTCAGTCCTCGGGGTTCATACTAAACTCTAAGAGTGACTGGCTCTTACTGTGAAAGTGGGGAGACGTGCGGAGGAGTGCGGGGTCAGCCATGACCTCGATGAAGATGAAGAGGACGAGGAGAACGAGCAGCAGGAGTCCCAGAGCCGCCGAAACCACAGTTACGAAGAAACACCTGAAAAATATCCCCAGTGCATCCATCAGTCCCACAGGGAAACCGGCCAAAAGCTCCCACTCAGACTATGGAAAACCCAAACGGCCAAAGTAATCTCTGCGGGGGGGCTTTGCCTTCACTCGCCCTCACCAGTAATTCTTCCCACCCACGCAGTTGTTCAGCCACTTGCAATGGTGGTCAAAATCCGCTATGCACTTGTTGCAGTTACTGCAGTGTTTGACTCGAGAGCCTCTGAAAAATAAAGAAACCCCCCCCCCCCCCCCTCAGTTAGCATTCAACAGGAGGATGATGGAAATGCACGTTATGGGAAACCAAAAAGAAAAACTAGAAGCTACTGTGCCCAAAAGATTCCCAAAAATGTTTTGTTGTTTTGTTTGTTTGTGAGACACATACACGTCGACCTCACACAGGTGACAGTGCAGGTTCTGGATGACGTGTGGGTGCTTCTTCCTGTCCAGCACAGGCATGGGCATGGAGTAGATCTTCCTGGCGCGGACGCTGGGGTCAGCCGGGTCGATGGACACTGCCAGCAGGTGTGACACAAGGTGGAAGACGAAGGTGATGCTGAACACCTGTGTGGTTTCAAACGTTAAGGACCAGAAGAGTGAAGGTGTCCATGAAAGACAGGGAATTACGTCGACACAAATGAGGGGAGACAACACCCATTAACACAGAGGCAGACCCATTTCTGAGGGTCAGAGGCAGACGCATTTCTGAGGGTCAGAGGCAGACGTATTTCTGAGGGCCAGAGGCAGGCGTATTTCTGAGGGCCAGAGGCAGGCGTATTTCTGAGGGTCAGAGGCAGACGTATTTCTGAGGGTCAGAGGCAGGCGTATTTCTGAGGGTCAGAGGCAGGTGTATTTCTGAGGGTCAGAGGCAGACGCATTTCTGAGGGTCAGAGGCAGACGCATTTCTGAGGATCAGACCCCACAACACACCACCCCCTCATGCCTGTGCGAAACATATATACAAATACACAGACAAATCACTGAATGGCTTTAAAATAATAATTTGTCTGGAGGCTGAGACAGAAAAACAGGTTTCAGAAACAGCTACGCTGCTAAATATTACACATATGAAAACAGCAGAGTGTGGACACAAACAAACTATGCTAGATATTTACCTACAGCAGACAAAAAGAAAGCAAAATGGTTTTGCTAAATGACTGAAAGAGCTGGAAAGCCAGTTATGACAGGATTTATAGCAAATAACTGTTAACATAACATCTACAAAGGAATGCAGTATTCTCCTACAACTAAGCAAAATAATAAGGCACATTTTCCCTGCTCTGAAGAACCATCATGAAGAAGCACTTTGGCTGAGTGCAAGATGTGGCCCTTTGTACTATGACAGCATTGGGTGTTTTATAATAAACCCCTTTATTGTAGGTATTACTAAGTGAGTGACATAAACACGGTAACGAGGTGAGGATCGATGTCACAGATTAAGGGGCAGGGTGGTGATGACACTGGAAGCCCGTGAGAAAGTCCTCATCTGGGCCTGAGATACCAGCAGGTCCAGGAACCATAACACCCTTTTCCATCACGCCATCGCACTCCTCAGTCTTAATGCAGTAACAGCGAGATAAGCCAGACAAGAACTGTAGTTCTTAATTATCTAATAGAAACAAATCAGAGTTAATTAACGGAAAAGAGAATACACATCCGCTATCCATTTCACAGAAATAATTTTGCAGTTTTTACAAAGCTTTTCATGGAAGGAGGCATGTAAAAATTAGTCAGCGCTAACAAACAGTTGTGAGGCTTGACAGGAACCGTAACCTCAATTTAAAAAGATTAAACGCACATACAAAAAAAAATCACAGACATACATTTTACACGCAGGACAAGGATACAGCGTAAGCAGCGGATGTCCATGGTGGAGGCAGCAAGGGGATATAGATCCCGAACGCAGCCACAGCCATGTAGCTGTAGACCAGCCATCCAATGAGCTGGAAGCTGTGGAGCGGTAGGGACCACCCATTAACGCGGGAGTGCGCCGGCGGCATCACCAGCTCGTTATGGCAGTCTCCACTAGAGGGAGCTGTGCGCCGCAGCCTCCGGGCAAAGGCGTTCATCTGGAAGGGCGGGAACAAGGTCAGCGTGGCGGCCAGCGCACCTTTTCCTTCCGGAAACACGCAACAGAAACGCGGGTCTTACGCTGCTAATGCCACATTTGCCAGGGAAATGAGGTGGCTTACAGGCACAGAGCTGTATTTATGATTAAAGTGTGCAACCAACATGCATATCATATACTCATGAGGGAGAAAAGGCAGGTGGTTTACGCTTTTTTGCGAATGCCGTGTTCAGTCCTACCTGCTAATCCATTCCACTGTAACAAGGCCCGTACCCATTCCCTACTCCCTACTGGTCTTGAAAATGGAACTCCACAGTCTACGGAGGTTATGCAATTACCATTTTATTCAGATGGCCAAGGGAAAAGCCAAGATTGTACAGGCAAATGAAATAACACTTTGTGAGGGCCTGTCAGTTCCCTGTCCGAAGCCCCCTGAGTTCTGGTGAAGGCTCAGATTTTTGGTTGGCTTGTGGTCTGCATTTGGTGGCATTACAGGGGTACTTTCAGTGCAGCACGTGCAGGTTACCACGTTGTACCACAAATAGCAGACTGCACTTTCTTATTTAAGGAAATTATCAACCGAAAAACTAAGCAGGTACTTCCTCTTAAAGCAAACGCATCGTGTTCTCAGATAATCATAGATATAAATTTCCTGCTCCTTTAATTTCTACATTCAACAAGGTAGAAGAAATATTTCAGAGAAAATAAAGTGACAGTAACCCTAATCTCCCCCAGGTTTGGCCTATACCACAATTAAATAATTAAACTCAGGTCTACATATTTCTCTTCATCATATCCAGTTTAATAGCAACCATATAGCAGTTAAGGGAGATTTATTAACAGGAGATCACAGAAAGGCTAAACAAGGCTATTTAATGACCACGTCCCTGAAACACAGAGGCATCTCATTTGCGCAGAATATTTTCATCTATCTATTCTGAGAAGGTGATCCTGGAGTCCACCCAAAAATAGCACACATCTGATGTAATGATCCGGGAGATCTTTTGGGTTTTATTAAAGGAGACGGCTCTGCTGCTGACACAGCTGGTAGGACGTCTGTCTCCAGAGAGAGAGAAAGAGAGAGAGAGAGAGCCCGACATATCACAACACACATTTAACACAGGGATCCTAGACCACAAATCCTGTCGCTGTTGGCTCCTGCTCAGTAGTTCCTTCGTTCAGAATCACAATACATCGATCAGTCTCCTATTTCAGCATTGTCATTAGTTTCTCCGCCTTGCACTTTTGTCCAAGCATACGTTTCGTTCATAGTGATCAAGTCCTGTTACGCTGTACCGTGTTTGATCAAAACGGTTCCATAAACGGTGATTTTAGATTTACAATTCCCGTCCCATGTAACTGAATAAATGCAAGATTGCTTTAATGAAGATTCTTCTCGGTCACACGTAAACTATGAGAGTGGATCATTCCACACCATATTTTAAAAGTTAACTCCCATCATTCATCGCCCTCAGAGCAACTTGAGAATAAAAAAGTACCCGGTAAAGTTCCTTTTTTTAAAAAAAAAAACCATTCACAGTTGATGTTTAAGATTAATTGAGGTTAACACCCTTCACCAGCGCGTTAGTCCCTGTGGAGCAAACAAGAACTTCCTGCGCTGAATGACAGGGAGTGAGAGTCAGTTGCCTAGCGAAAGGTCTCCCTGTTTGCGCTCCTGTCCGTCGGAGGAGTTCGTTACGGGTTGTTTTGTTTAACAAATAACGCAAAGTCCCGTTTTTACAACCGGGAAAACGGAAAATAAAGTACACATAAGCTCACCACGGCCTGACATGCGGGGATCAGCCCAAGGATACAGTTACCAAATGTTGCATGCTTGGAAAAACAGCAAACAAAACATGTCAACAAAAATCCAAGCACGGCCAGACGTCTAATTTGAAAAAAGAAAACTTTAACGTACAAAATTTTACATATTTGAAGACAATAGGTCACAGTGTTAAGTAGACATTTTCTACATGACATTTCAAGGCTTTCTAACAGTTTAACCAAATATATAATCACGCTATTCGAATGCATATATACAACTGGCAATGATAAGATGCCGTATACTTACATTCAAACGAACATGCGCCGGATGCAGAATAGAGAGAGATGATTTTTACGGGACCGTCAGGATAACAGAGCACCGTCCAACCCCCCCAGCCGAGCTTCCCGTCTTGATCCCCATCGTCTCACTAATAACTAATCAGTGCGCAGGTGACTCTCCAGCAAAGGCACGTAAGGGACGAGCGGCCAAAACAAGCGAGAAATGCTGCTTCGCTGCCCGCCAAAAGTAAGGAAACGGCAAAGCACCCCCTAGGAAACACGCGCGGATCCTCTCGACGCCGTGACTGAAAGCTGCTATGGAGACTATGAGCCGCGGCTCGCCTTCCCCCTCCGTGTTGTTAAAGTGACCCCCGGCCGCCGAGCGCACCGGAGCCGGTCCTGCAGCAGGCGGCCGGCTTCGGCTTCACGTCGCAGTGCAAAAGTTAGGCGCTCGCTTCTGCAGCACATATAAATTAGAAAGTAAGATATAGCGCAAACAGCATGGTATTCTGTATTATGGACGAAAAGGATAGTGCGGGCAAGACATCAACCCAGCCTGGCAAAGTCAGTACTGTAAGGAAGCTGTTTGACTGGTTTGGTTTTGTTTTGCATAGTGGGGGTGCAATTGTAATGTAAAGAAATTCTACGAAAACGGTTTGCAGCTTCTGTTTGCATGTACCAAGAACACATGAACGACCAGATATCCACGTAAATATAAAAGCGTCAATAAAGCAACTGAGATTTTGTGTACTATGCAAGCTAATGTTCAGGCCTTGTACCGCACCTTGTACAGTAACTAGAGACTGGATACGTACCCAGGTTAAATGCAACAATAGCACTTCTGCGTTAAACACAATGGTCCCTGATAAGACTGATAGCATATAGTTTGGGTTTCTTAATCCAAAGCTTTCTCCGTAGCTAAATGAGGTGTTGCCAGTACAGTGAAATCCGCATATACCGATCACGTTTGTCTGGGAGAAATCGATCATTATTAAATGACCATTATAACAGATTTCCCCCTTTTTCTCAGGCAGATTTCCATCTAACTGACATTTGTATATTTATTGCATGAATATAAGGTAATAGAAGGCACAGGATATTTGTAATGGAATGATTCTGTCCCAGGCTCTTTGATCCATATAAGCAGTCGTTCACTATAACCATGATCGCTATATGCAGGTTTCGCTGTACTTGATGCGGAAGTGGCATTCCCGTTTTTAAAGGCGTGGATGAATGTTTTTAGTGACAATTTACTGTGGCATTATTAATTACTGCTTCAGACAAATATATAAGCGTCAAGCAATATCTTTCCTTTTTTTAGGACCTTTATATTTATACTTTATATTTAATTCCAATTATGTATAAACAGAGATTTCTTCAGACATCTTTTCTCCTTTACAACAGTTACCTCAATGGAATGCTGCAAGATTAACAAATGTTATGGGAGGTGGGTAGATGCAGGCTGAGTAGCTCATAAACAATTAAAATCAGCATAAGAGGTGTGTAAGGACCAGGGCTGGAAAAAACATGAGACATATCACTGCCTCACCTTATTAACCAGCATTTAAAGGCACTCATGTTATCCTCATCTAGGCAATCAGCTTATCTAAATAGGGGCTGTAATTCTCTATGATTGTCATTAGCTTTTAGTTCTGCTAGTGACTCTGGTACACAGGTTACTAGGGTGGCCTTGCACCGCTAGTGCTGTAGGTTTGAATCCCACCCCAGTGTATGCATAGGCTTCCCCCTAGTCCAAAAATACACCCTTAGACAAACTGGCATCTCTGCGCTTCCTGGTCCATGGCTTGTTTTCTCCAGTAGGCTCCAGGCTCACTGCATCTTGTGCAGCAGTCTTTCCCATTCTTGCTTGGAGGGAACAGAAACACGGGCCGATTGTGGGGCCCCAAGGACCGGATTGGGAAAGACTGTAGTACAGAATAAGCAGTAATGGAAGATGGGCAAGTTATGAGAAACGGGGGAAATGACCAATTCTGTTAAAAACACTGAAAGCACACTCAGTGTGGAGATATTTAAGAAGCTTCTATCAATGGTTTCAGCCAAAGTAGGACACAGTAGAGATATTGGCTGCTAGTGGAGCATAATACACTAATGTGAGGTAACATTCTGGGGGCACTGAGTGACCTTAAGCAGGAAGCCAATCGCAGTCACCATCTTGGGGGCAAATAAACACAAACACTTTGATAACGTATAAAAAGAAAACCCTCAAAGAGAATTTATTCGCAAAACTGACCAGCACATACAAATGTTCATTCTGTACAATCATGACTAAAGACTTAATTCACAACATGACCATGTTCCTGTTTTCCCTACATTAAAAAAAAACAAACAAAAAAAATGTATGCTACAAGTTTGTGGAAAGAAGCCAGGATGCTGTAATGCACTGTGTGTCAGTCAGCTGTTGGCAGTCGAGCCCGGTTCTGGAGACTGGAGGAACTCGTATGGATCATGAACCATCTCAGGCTGATCTCCAACACCCAGGTGTGACGGACTTCCTGAGAAAGGGCGAAATGGGGAAGGCAGCACTGAACTGACAGCTTGCTACAAGGACGATCCCCAGAGGCAACGTGTTCCTTTATTGTCTTCATGACAGGCACAATAACGGAAGCAGTGCAAAGACACCTTCCTCTACAGTCATGCCAGGATGGTTCACATCAAGCCCGACTTTATTAAAGTAGCAGAAGATGACATACAACCAACATACCTGAAAGTATCACTACTGAAACATAATTCACAAACTAATATATGATACTGTGAAACCAAAGACCTTCTGTAACACTTCACTAACAGGACCATCAATACGTAAAGGAGATGGGGGAGCCATTTTACAACACAAGCTGTGTAGATACTACTTGCAATACACTGCAATAATGTCTTCCTGCCGTCACCTTTAACGACATCAACACAAGATGTGAGATGTTGAGCATCTAATAGGGGATACATTACCGGGATGCTCTAATGAAGAATAGATGTCCGTGACAAGGTTAAAGGAAAGCGGCTATCTAAAAATAAAGCTTTAAAATCAGGTGAGGAGGCGCTCACCGAGATGGTGCTGGTCCCTCTCCGAGGCGTTGGAGAGCGAGGAGACGTTGGAGGACGGCCGCGAGCCCACGCGGTCCACCTGCACCTCCTGCAGGTCCTGCAGCAGCTTGGCCGTCTCGAAGTGCAGGTGGGCGTCCTCGTGTTCGGGCTCCTTTTTCACCGCCTTCCCTGCAGACGGAAGAGAGATCGAGACGGGAGTGACCCGGCTGTGGGGGGAGTAAAATAAATACGCAAACGGAGGAGAATTGGCTTCAATGGGAATGTAAGCAGAAGGAAGCCTCACCAAGACTGTTCAGCACAGACATATCTAAAGACATCGAGTAGGGCTTTATGGGCATGAAATCCAGCAGCGAGTTGCTCTCTCCCGAAATCCCCGTCCCGTCGCCAACCTGGGCCAAACCAACACCAAGGTTACGGCGCATCTCCCCAGAGATGCCGCATGGCTTACACTCACCACCCTCGTCTCAGGAACGCAGGGTGCAGCAAGACCAACAGTTACCTGCATTTCACACAGGCTGGACTTCATCTCGTCAGGGGACTTCACTGAAATGTTTCTTTTCTTCAGCACGAAAACATATTAAAATAGAGCTTTAGCTGGCATACTGAAATACATTCTTATATAATGAAAAACCAATAAAAAAACTCCATATATAAACATTGAATAAAACTGTTATACAAGTGAGATACCAAGGGATGATAATATTTAGCTAAGGATGAAAAATTTTTAGTTACATTTTTGTTTAGTTCACCAAGTTAAGCAATGAATCCAATTAAAAGCATTTAACAATATCACATTCATGCTAAGACTGACTGACATGAGGACACACCGCCACCCCCCACGCCTGTGCAGACGGGTACCTGTCGGATCTGAAACACCGCTTTAGAATGGTCGCTCCCCGTCATCTTGTCCAGCAGCTCGTCCACCAGCTTCTTGGTGACGCCCCCGCAGCCCTTCACGAACTCCTGCAGGCTGAATGTCAAAACAGTCCGTGGCCGTGAGTCACCCGCCACCACCCCCCCAGGGGACGCTTTCCGCGGCGGGGGGCGAGACCGGCGTTTACCTCAGAGCGCACTGCACCCCCGTGTCGTCGCCGTAGGCCGAGTAGAGCAGGTCCATCTCCTCGGGGAGCAGGTCTGGGTACACCGTGTTGTTCTGAAGGGACTGGGTGTTGTAGGCACTGTTCAGGAATGTCACTGCGGAAAAAACACTGGACAATGGAAACTGTGTTCCGCGCACACACACACAAAAAGAAGCGCTCACTGACGTTTCCATGCGGTCACAGTTTTTTAGCACAGCTCCTTATTTATTCATCGTTCCTGACTTCCAGCACACTGCGGCCACAGTCCAGCTGGCCTTGTCACATAGGCTTCTTATTACATGAATACACAGAGGTCATATTTTTACATGTCGGTCTGTTTCGAGGCGCCCCAAACACGGAGCAGCAAGGGAACACAAAAATGTGCCTTGTGTGTGCACCTGACACAGACCTTTGTGTCGCCTGTCATCTTTGAAACCAAGGGTGGTGAGGCCAGGCAAAAGTTTGTTTGACAGGGAGCTCAGATCCACTGCGTGAGTCTCCTCATCTGCAGAACCACACGGGGAAAAAATAAGACATTAAAAGAAATTGGTAGCCCATTTTTCATTAATGCTTAAGGCTTCGAGCTGGCAGGGGATAAAACGTAAACGGAAAGTAGCATAGCTCGAAGCGAGGCCGCTTAATAGTGGAACGGGCCCGCGAGAAGACTGGCGCCACTGTACGCATTTAGGCGAAGTGGAAAATCTGACCCAACAATGGTAGGAAAAAGAATGGGGTTTGTTTCTCTCCTTCCCCCAGGGGCCATGTTTCTCAGCTAAGCATGTGAGGGAAAAAAAATAAAAGAGAATGAATGAATCAAAGCAAGGTGGGAGTGATTGGGGAAAAGACGCGACCTTACCTTCTGCCTGCGGATCTGCCTGGTTCACCACCGTGTACAGCAGCGATCCGTCCGCTTCCTTCCTCAGGTACCCAATCTAATGGGAAACAGACAGAGGGCACGTGTCCAGGTAGCCTACTGTCACTCCGGTGCGCAGATCGTCAGTGAAACCTGGGATGCCCCTATTCACTTATGCCTGCCTCTGACTGCTAACATTTCAGCTGACCTGTAAAAACCGCACTTTCTTCCTGGCCCTAGATATCCTAACCACATCACATGACATTAAAGGCAGACTTCAATGGCAAAGAGAGAGTACTGCTCACTATATGTTTGCCATCCAGATATAACGATGGCTAGTAGAATATAGCCAATTTGTTCAGGGTTAGCCATCGTACAACGCTAGGCGCCATATTAACATTTAGTGCTTTGTTTAGATACAAATAATTTTTTTGCTCCCTATACATGGTATTTGCCACTGTACTGAATTGGTGGCATTATGTCAGGCTATAGAAAATATAAATTTAAATGAGCATTATAAGGCAAGTTTAGTTCACTTATGGTATGTGTACCATGTGTACGGAACTCCAGGACATGTACGGAACTCCTGATCACGGATTGTAGAAAACTGGAAACGAACAATAAAGGCATGCACTGCAAACGCACACACACAGACACACACACAGACAGACACACACACAGACAGACAGACACACAGACAGACAGACACACACAGACACACTACCTTGGAGTTTGGCATGAATCGGTTGAGCCGGTCCCGTGCCTCATCAGCCGCGTGCTCTACCAGGGCCAGGACGTGCTCCTCGGCTGTGCTGTCCGTCAGACTGCATGCGTTTCCCTCAGGCTCAAACAGGTAACTGCATGTGCGAATAGGCAGGTGAAAGGGCGTCCCATTAACAAGGGCATCGGTTACAATGGCGGCCGAAATCATCAAATGTGCTTGATGATTAAAGGAAGAGAACCGATTAATGGTAAAAACCCCTCACAGCTCACACCCTCTCCTATGTCATTTTACCTGATGACCTCTTTCATGTCTTTGACTGGCTGTTTTTTGGATTTCTTGGTCGACTCGACCGGGGCGGGGGCCACCTCAGGAGGGGGCTCCTCGGGGGCGATGTCCTCGTCCCCCAGGATGGCCGCCTGCTGAGAGAAATCCATGTCTTGCATGAACGACACGCTGCGCTTCAGAGCTGAGAGACGCTCCTGTAAACAGATCAGAGATAACAGCCCCACAGGGGGCGCTTTACTTGCACTGCAGACAGGCCGGAGCGCGCCATCACGACCAGTGGGGGGTTGGGGGGCCTAATGGGGACGTGCCGGGATGACGCGCCCCCCTTGAGAAACAGAGCAGAGATGGACTAACATCTAATCTAAGCCACATTACAGCTAGAAAACTGCAAGCAAACGCTGCTAATTACTCCTCAACATTTATAAATGTCAGATTTTAACTACGGAAGTGGTGAAAACCCCCGTCTACATGCCTCTTTGGACACATTTTAGGTGCTAAACCAACACAAACCTAGAAAATCACATTTATTCCATGCTGTATATAATTTCACTAGTCAACAATTCTGGGGATGCAAAAATTAGGACTGCGATGAAGCGTGATCATATATGTGCGATTTCTCACCTTGCTCATCATCTTGAAGCCTGTGTGCAACAGCTTCTTGGCTGCCTTGTAGTACACGGTCTCCGGCCGGTTGTACACCATCGCGTTTTCGCACATCAGCTTGAAGTCCGCCTGTGACCGGCGGAGGAGAGGAACGGGCTGTGTGAATGTTAAAGCCCAGCCGAGCATTCTCATCTGGGGTCTGGGGTCTGGCTGACGGATCTCATGAGGCGCTACACGTTTTCTTAGACTAATGCTCCCCCCGGTGAGATGGCTCAGGTGCTTACCACACCGGCAGTATAAACTGAAATTGCTCCCTGCAAAAGGGAGCCCCCCGCTGGTGGCTGAATTCATGACACCTCAATCGCGCGGGTGATCATCCGCGCCCCGCTTGCCTGCACAGCCGAGGAGGCCTCACCTTGAACTCGGTGACGGTTTTATACTCGTTGGTGGCGATCTTGTCCTTCATCGTGCTGAAGTCCATCGGATGCTTGATGATCATGGAGTATCCGGGTGCGATGGCGTCCGTTACCGGGAACGCAAAGAACCCATGAGGGTCCTTCCTATTGTGACACAGAGAAGCTATCACTGCAAGGCGGCCGTCACAAGGGGATACAGACAAACCTTAAAGGGCACAATCCAACTCAGATAAACTTTATTACCCTCCCGATGGCATTTCCAGTTCACTAGCAGACATGTTCACAAAACAGCTGAAAATCAACTTTTTCTGCCCCAGTGATTCAAAACTTTACACCTTTAACACCTGCCACTTATGATGGGGTGTTGTTCCGATGTACCACGTGAATATATAAGTAAATACCGTCATTGAGTAAGTAAATTATTTATTACTGTAACTACCTAAATACCAGCAATTGAAAATGAATCAATGATTTTACTTGGTTAAACACTGAAAAAACACACCATACTATGCATTGTTAAACACTGCAGGAGATGTTTATGCTAGTGATTGCTACAAAGGCTGGAAGTGTGGCTGCGTGGGGGCGGCCATGGCCTGGTGTCAGTATAAGGTATCGTGTGGCTTATCACTAGGCTAGGAACAGGTCAGAATTCAGTGTTGACTACTGAATGTGCATCCCTATTGCAAAATACAGCAAGCTGAACCATCATAAAGCAAAGAGCTTTTCTATTGGCCTTAAGGACACGTTGGTCAGCAGCAAAGTACAGTGTCTAGAATCTTGCACTTGTAACTTTTTAAAGCAGAGCTGAGCCGGAGCGGCAGGATCTTACGCACGATTCAAACCGAACGTTCCGCAATAAAAGCATTACACACAGGCAGTCGCCACGGCAACACCTCACCTCTGCAGCTGGCGCAGGAAGTGTTCCAGGAGCTGCTGCCGTGGGGTGCATTCGTTCTCTGCAAGGTGCAGCACACACGCAGAATGTGACGCGCTCGAGTAGACACTGAAATCACAGACAGCTAATGGTGCGTGAGTGTAGGGCTGCAGGGCCCAGGCCTCTCACCTTGCTGGGTCCGGCAGGCTCTGATGGGCCGGTCCGTGTGCTGCTCCACCTCCACCTTCAGCCCGGGCTGGAACTCATCCACCTCCGCGTCAACGTCGCTCACCCTTTCCCTCTTCCGCTTCTTCTCTTCCAGCTGTTGACACAAATCCATGGCGAGCACAATGGTGAAAATACGCCCCCCCACTCGAAGCACGGGGCTTTTCGTCATCATCAAAAACATTTCCCAAGATGCTTAGAGTCGGCTAACCTCTACTGGTTTAGGCAACGTGAAGGGCTCTATTGGCACACTGGCTTCAGTTTCACACTGCTCCCTCTCTCGCTTCTTCTTCTTCTCCTCCTGGAAAAACATAAACAAAACAGAAATAAATGACATTAATAATTGATAAAGGAATAACAGATCCTATTGGAAGTAAGCAGTGTCTCCATTCACTAACTTTCCGTCTCCTCCGCTCCTCGTCGTCGACATGCTTGTCCTTCTCCCTGTCGGACTTCTTCTTCTTTTTCTTCTTCTTCTCCTTGTGACGTTCTCGCTCGTGATCTGACCGGTCATCATAGTAGCTGGAGTCGTGTCCCGAGCCGGAGAGCTCAGTCACCTCACTGCCTCCCACTTTAAGCACCAACTTCAGCGGCTCCAAAGGCTTGTCCTCATAGTCTGCGAAAGACAAGTTAGGCACAAAATCATTCTCAATTCAGCATTCATAAATACATGATTTATAACATAAATCGTTTCAAAATAAATAACAGAAAATAATGGCCAAACAGACGATTCAGGCAAAAATTAAATAACAAAAATCTTGTTTGACAGATGCACGGATGTCAAACTCTACTCCCAGTTGCTCACATGCACATAATGATCGCTTCATTTACATTTATTAGCACAGAAATTTCTCCAAGTTGCATTTTGCAATTAACTTTAAAACGTAAATCTCCTGTAATCAAAATACTGTATTTTGGCGCTTGCAACCGACGATGCATTCACAGTTTGAAATCTTGCAGTCAAGTTTCATATGAGTTAGGCAAATTTAGTCAGTGCACGAATAACAAATGAACTACAGTTCCGAGTAATCAAGGGCCTCTAGGAAGTGAGTTTGACGCCCCCATTCCGTTAAATTGTTAGTTAGCTATTGTAAGAGTAAACCGGGTCTCCAGTTACATAGTTACGCAGATCGCAAACTAGAAAATCGATACGGCGGATAGAAAGATTTTAATATGCGGGAGAGTAGCAAACGGCGTATTTGGCAGCGATTTGGCGCAGGGCAACTACATACATACACATATAACTACAACCACATATTGACTACGCAGCCAGCTGATGAACCGCAAAGCAGCAAAGGGCAAAATCAAAACAGACGTTAGCCAGCTTGCTAGCCACGGAGGCTCCCTCCCCGCCCCCGCGCGCGGCCTACGGGAGCTTGCCGTGCAACTCACCTTCCACTGTTCTCCATTCCGACTTGTGTTTTTTGTGTTTCTTGCCCATTTCGCCGAAACTCCTTCTTGTGCATTGACAGTACCTACTCCATTGTCAAGCCCCCCCCCACTCCGAGAGCTCTACCCCTCCGCTTCGCGTAGTCGCGAGCTAAAAGGCCGTTTCCGTCTTCTTCCGCCACCTTCTGTTTACTTCCGGGTCACAGGCAGCCGCGCGCCGACGTTTAAATTTTCGGACTTTCTGGTAGGTTTCTACCTGCATGGCCATTCGGTTACTTATTTTACCAAAGTTGTATGTGTAGCTAGCTAAATTCTTGTTATAAAACAACTAACATTATTTTCTAGCGCTGAAACTCTGCTGTCCACAATAACTAGACAGTGTGTTCGACTAATTTGCTAGTTGTTAAATTGATTCTTTCAGATCTAGAACTGTGCCAGTACGAAATGTCAAAATATTCAGAAAGAAATTTAGTTCGTATTCGTCTTATCCAGATACACTGAATAGGGTAAACCCCACGGTGGCTTCCGAAAAATACTACCTTTTGAAGTTTGTTTTATGACAGGTATTGTTGAAGGCGACAATATGGAGGTGATTGAAGATGTAAAACAAGGTCAAAACAATTGCATCGATGGGGTCAGTATACACGTAGAGGTTCATGTGAAGTCTCACAGGTAATTTCTTTCATCTATAAAGCACTGATGTTTCTCAAATAACCGCCGACAGCTAAGTGAAGGATTATGGCAGGATCTGAACATTTTTAAAGTTATAGTGAAGACAGGATGACCGGATAATCCATGTCAGGGGGACACTTAGAGCTACTTCAGGTTTTATAAACTACTTTAAAAATGAAAGACTCCCGTGCTTGACTAAATAGTTAAATTCTTCTTGTGCTGTTATTGGTCTCCTTCCTTGATTGAAAGACATCCAGCTGTTTGACAACATTAGTGTCACATGCATGATTATAGGTGACTGACCAATCAGTCCACAGCAAGAACTCAGTGCTAAACTGAAATCTAGGTCGTTTTAATTCAAATGTACAAATCCTGTTCTAGGTTAACGTGTCTTCGCTGACATGGATCATCTGATCAGACTAAGTGCAGGATTCCTTTAGTGTTCACTATGTAAACAGATTCATTTCTCACATGTTGAGCTGAGTGTAACAAATTTTGTCCACTTATGTATATTTGACTTATGTAATTCATTATGGTAAGTGTGGTTATTTTTTTAAAAAGGTAAATCCTCTGAAAACTACTTGCCTAAGTGGAATACTAGTGTCATGTCTGTAGATAGAAATAATTACAGAAAATAAATCTTAAGAAGGGTGGGGAAAAATGCAAAAAGTAAGATTTCATTTAGTGGCTGGTATGCTCCTACGTGCAGTACTACTTTTACAGCACTATCACAGGCAAAGTAAATTATTTAAAATCAGTCCCATGGTTCATCCACCCCTGAGCTCTAAAACGTTCTGCAGTCTTGAAATGGGCAGCGTGTTACTTGACTAAAACGCATATGTGACGTCCCTTGATCCGCCACTGGTGCATGTGGCTGATTTAAATGCGCTACCATCTGCAGCACGGCTAAAAGGGAGGACGTGAAGCTGCATGTGCTGGCTTTGCTTAACCGACATCGCATAGTGTTCGGGAACTACAGGTGGACCGAGTTCGACGAGGAATTCCTGGCAAAGCACGTGCAGTCAGTGTCGATTGTGGATGCCGAGCGACAGGTAATATGCAATTTGAGGTAACATTAACAGTCGCAGACTCGTTTGCCAGGTTCTCTTAAGCTTGTCAGTGATACACATATATTTTGGGAATCTGAGTGTCCTGAGTAACTATGCTTTCATATTTTAATATATTGATATGCATATGCTTTCTGTTTTTGTGTTTTGCCATTTTAAACTGTGGCCTATCTGGATTATTTTTGTCCCGCTGTCTTTCAGCAAATAGATTTGAGAAGCTGTCGTCTGTCCATTTATATCTTTACCCTTCATGATGATGGCCCAAGTACACTGAACCTGGAGGAGGATGAAGATCTGTCAGCAGCCCATCACTGGCTCCTACCCTCAGGTGGGAGCGAGCTGTGCCTGAACTGCGTTACTTATGGCCGTTTGTAAATATTAATTTATTCTCATATGCATTGTTAAGATAGCAGGTTATTTTTTTCATTGAAAAATGTTGAAGCTGCTCAAAAACGGAACCCTCTTTTGATTTTTATTTGTAGATGGTAAAAGGTCGTTTGCACACACCTGGGTTTCCTTACTCTGACCTGTAGGGGGTGTTTCCCACGAAGCAGCATTTCTTGCTTAACCGGATTACTTGTCAGATTTAAGGTAGCCCTGTTTAACTGGACTTTACCTTTGCTTACATTTTACCCAGACTACTTTTAAATCTGACAAGTTATCCAGTTAAGTAGGAAATCCTGCTGTGTAAAACAGGCCCCTGTTCTAACTGCCCTCTGCATCAACATCGCAAAGGTTCTGACGTGGAGCTGGACTATAAATTTTATATGTATTTTGAAGGGTGCCTTAAAGGGGGGTAAGTTAGGGTGATTTCCAGGGCTCCTGAGTGAGAAGGGTTCTAAGACTTTTGGAACATAATGGGATTGGTCTTGGTTTGGGGGTGAATATGATGTGCTTTCATGGGGCCCAAAATCTGTTAGCCATCCCTGTGTATTTCAGTAAAGGTTGGATAGTTGAAGCTTGATAAACATCCATCCCATGTTTCTCTTTTCCAGCTGAATTCCATGGTATTTGGGAAAGCCTGGTGTATGAGAATGGAGTCAAGACACAGGTAATAAACGCACATTGCAGATTACATAACAGTGGTTTCAGTCAACCTGTCCTGCTTTTGTTTTGCATAATGAAAGTAAATGTACTGAAATTCTTTCAGCTCTTGGATTACGTCTCAACGATGATTTTCTTCTCTGACAAAAATGTGGACAGCAACCTTATAGCATGGAACCGTGTTGTACTGCTCCACGGTAAGGAGGGAAAACCTTATAAGTCTGACGCTTAACTAGTTCAAATATTTGTATATTTGCTTGTGCTGTAATTCATTTGGTCGTTTAACATCTGGTCATTTGAAAGTTTGTTTGTTGAACTTGAGCTTATGCTGGCTGGGATAGGTTTAGCACATCCAGTACCCTACTAGGAAGTTACTTCCTGGAAGTTTGGTTTATTTATCCCTGACACATGCTTTTAATAATGTGCTGCCCTTACTGGTCTTCCCTCAGGACCTCCAGGAACAGGGAAGACTTCGCTCTGTAAAGCGCTCGCCCAGAAACTGTCCATCCGACTCTTAAACAGGTCAGCTGATGCGTGGGGGCAGTGAGCGATCTCACGTCATGTGACGCTTCTCTGGCTGACACTTGATGTGTAAAATGTTTCGATTCCTGCAGGTACACATATAGCCAGTTTGTGGAGATAAACAGCCACAGTTTGTTCTCCAAATGGTTTTCAGAGGTAAAGCCTTTTCTCTGTTGTTAATTCTGTGTTAAAACAAAAACGTGGCTTTTTATGGACATAACTTTCTCCCCCCCCCCCCAGAGTGGTAAACTTGTAACCAAGATGTTCCAGAAGATTCAGCAATTAATTGATGACAAAGAAACTCTTGTGTTTGTTCTCGTTGATGAGGTAATATATGATTCGTGTGCCTATTTGCCACTCCATTTCTGACCCAGTTATCAGATGTGTATTTTGCAGTGTGGATGAAATGGTTTTTAAGGACATAGACTGGAGTCCCTGGAGTCTCTCTGCTATTCTGCTGCTACACTGGCAGTCACACCAGTATGACTGTCCAGCTGTAGCAATCAAAGTTTATGCTGCTGTATTTCAGTTATGCTTTATCACACAACCCTTATAATGCCCATTTGCATTACTGTGGTCCATACCGTCTGTTGCATGCAGGTGGAGAGCCTCACAGCAGCCCGCAATGCAGCCCAGGCCGGGACGGAGCCTTCGGATGCCATCCGAGTGGTCAATGCGGTCCTCACGCAGCTGGACCAGATCAAACGGTTAGTAACATGCCGTGGTTTGGTACAGACACTCTCGCATCCATCTCTAATAAGGCTGCAGATATCACATCGCAATATAATCACGCATGTGCAATAAACAGGGCTTTAGATGACAGGCGTAAACATTTGTCCGGAAGCCGGCTTTTTGGTACCGTACAAATCTTTACTTACAGTAAGCCCACAACTTTAGTAGCACGCCTAAAACATTAATGAGATGCATATTGTGATGCCCAGAAGTCAGTAGACTGTATAGAGTCGCAATGTGGTATCACACAGCCCTCATCTCTAAATACATGTCAGATTCCCAGTCTCGATAAAGCTGATCTTTGGCTTTGATTCTTTGAGCCATGCCCTGAACTGTGTAGATGATGCATCTGCTGATTATGATGGACAGTTGGGCTACAGGTTCACCATGAGCCTGCACTGGAGCAGAGGGATTGATGGACAATGTGTAAACGGCTACATTTACTTGTATCGATTTCTGGGATTGGTGATGGAGTCCTGTCAACATTTGTTTTGAAGCTGCGTTTTATATTAAGTATGATGTGTTTTCACCCAGTGATGATCTAAGAAAGGTCTGATTAAAGGGAAGGGTTTTATTTTTGAAATATAATAATGCTTTTGGGAATGATTTTCCCACTGATGAATCCTTGGCCTTCTTTCTTTTTGGACGTGTTAGACACTCAAACGTGGTGATCCTCACAACTTCCAATGTGACTGAGAAGATTGACCTGGCTTTCGTGGACCGCGCTGATATTAAGCAGTACATCGGTCCCCCATCACCTGACGCCATCTTCAACATCTATCTGTCCTGTTTGGAGGAGCTCATGAAGGTCTGCCTGGGCAGATTAGAATTGGCTGTATATACGATAGTGAATAATGTCAGGTGCTGTTCGGTGTTTTGAATGACTGCTGTGCTCTTTTCCTTCCACTTCCAGTGCCAGATCATTTACCCTCGACAGCAGCTCCTCACAATGTATGAGCTGGAGACCATGGGCTTTCAGGAGAGCAACGTGTCAGAGCGCAGCCTCGCTGTCCAGAAAATCGCAGTGTGAGTGTCCGCGCGCCTCCCTGCCCGCGCGCCTCCCTGCCCGCGCGCCTCCCTGCCCGCGCGCCTCCCTGCCCGCAGCGCCTGACCGGTGTTCCGCGATGTTGATGTATGCCAGTCATGCATTGGGAATTTTAGTCCTGGACAAACTAAATCTGTGTGTGTATTTTTTGTTTCGCGTTAACAGGAAGAGCAGAGGTCTTAGTGGCAGAGCTCTGCGGAAAATCCCCTTCTTGGCCCACGCTCTCTTTGTTAAGGTATTTGAGTTGCTATACAACCTGTTGGCTCTTCGTGACCCCCCCATCTGACGTGTCAGCAGTATCACTCGCTTTCTTTGTCCCCCAGACCCCAAAGGTGACCCTTCAGAGGTTCCTGCAAGCGATGGATGAAGCAGTCAGCCAGCAGATTGAAGAGAAAGCTAATTTAGTCAACTGCGTGTGAGATGTGAGACGTTCTTTGAAATCTTTGATGTTGAACTTGATTGTTGTCCGCATGGTTCGTATTGGCGTCCTGTATCTGTTTTATCACATGATATTTGGTTTTAAGAAAAATCCAGACAAAGTACCCTTAAAAGCCAGATGTGTTCATATTAATATGATGTCAGTGTTTGTTTCTATCCAGTTGCGCTTTACTGTGAAAGTCTGTAAAACTTGCACTGCCGCTGTGATACATACAGCGTAACTGTAAAGTGTCATGTGTGTGTATATACATTTTTTTTTTAATATCTGATCCTTACAGCCACAGTATTGGCTACTACGTGTTAAACTTCCCACTTTGCTGGGCATCTTCTCTTTAAGCTCCTGTTATCCTCAGTCCTGTCCTCTTCTCCTGCAGTTAAGAGACTTTAGACAGGATGTTGTTGCCTTGAAATTAGTTCAGCCTTGTTCCTTCATACCATTCGTGCTACTGAAGCTTTTTGCTGTTCCTTTGCGTTCGGTATTTGTGAGCTGATGAATAGCCAAGGAAGGGAGGTTCACCCAGTGAAACACCATAAGTCCTAAACGTGTGTATGTGTATCCCGGCATCTAAGTGGAATGTCATTCTTCTGTTTCCCCTCCAAAATGTTGTGATTGCTTCAGCACTCCATGCTTTTAGGAAACTGCTGTAAGTTAACCTTCTGCACAGCAGGCTGTTTTGAAACATAGTTTTTTGTTGTATTGTAAATTGTACCTATATTCCTCCATTAAAAATATTTGTCTTTTTTTCAATCCCCCCCCTCATTCATTATTACCCTCCCAGAGTTTCAGCAAACACACACACACACACACACACACACACACACACACACACACACACACACCTAAGGTTCTTTTAGTTTACAGGACTGGTTGATTAAGGAAGTATTTATATGTTCCTAGAAGCACATCACACTCAAAGTGAAAAATTCACTCTGCTCTTCCCTGGTTGGGATGAGCACTCCGATGACTGCAGGTGTATCAGTAATTAGTGCAGGAGCGGTTGGGTTTGTTGTGAAATGGAAACTGCAAACAATTAACATTAGTCCACTGTTCTACACCGAAGCCCGATCTCCATTGTTCTGATGTTCAAACATTAGGTGGGATCTTCTTTCCAGAATTCTTGCGTAAGCCCCCAGGGGAGTTGAGAAGCGTGATCTCACGACAGTCCCCCTTTGAAAATACATGGAGGTCACTGTTGCTGTTGGCCAGTCAGTATACATTTTACAGCCATGTCACCCCTGCAACATTCAATGCTTTCAACATCTCTTCACGGAATTCCTCTACCTTACGCAGCTATCTACCTGATTCTAGTCCTGAAGGGTCAAAATCCAACAAAGTTTGTAAATCAGTAGGTTTAGAAGGTGTGTCTCAGCAGGGAAATTTGCAAACTGTCCCCGCCGAACCAGAATTGGAGAACACTACTTTAAGCTGTGAAAGCCTCTGACTCCCATAATGACTATATGCGGTGACAGACTATGAACCACCAGAAATTTCCACACTGCCTCCTGCTGAGCCGGGATGTCGGTAGGGTTAAGGTCCTCAAAGTATTTTTTCTACCACTCCACAATATCCCCAGAGCTGGTCATCACTTCCCCACCCTGGCTGAGCACAGCGTCCGTAATGTCTTGCGTCCCCTAACCAAGGCTTTGAATGGTTTGGCAAGACATCTTTGGGGGAGACCCGATACTCTCTCCCCGCCTCTCCGAACTCCTCCCACGCACAAGCTTTTGCCTCCCTGGCTGCCTTTCGCTGCAGCCTTTCTGGCCTGTCGGTACCTTTCAGCTGTCTCGGGAGACCTCGGTACAAACAGGGGTCTAAAGGCCGCTGCCTTCAGCTTAACGACTTCCCTCGGCACAGGTGTCCACCAGCGGGTCCTAGGCTCACCGCCAGGACAGGCATCGACTTCCTTCTGGCTGAAGCTCTTTGCAGCTGCAGCAGTGACTTAAGCCCAGAACATGGTCCATTCAGGCTCAATGTCCCCAACCTTACTTGGCACTCAGGAGAGGATTTTCCGGAGGTGTGACTTGAATTCATGTCACACAGACGCTTGAGCCAGACATTCTCAGCAAATACTGACTGCTCATGTAGATCTTTCTGGTTTGTTTATGTTGTTGTTGTTGTTTACCTAGTGAAACTAATAATACTTTATTAAATGTCTTTACCTAAACTGATTTATATTTTTTATTATGCTATCAGTATAGCATAATAAATATTTATCACAGGCTAATTATAAAAATTTGTTATAAACGTTTATGATCACGCCACGTCAGTAAGGGAGCTCCATCAGTTTCAACTTATACCTCAACGGAGAGGATTTACTTACTACACCATCTGTTCAAGAATAAACCTATGTCCTTGGCGGGGGCTTGAGCTCTGTTCTCTGTCTTGTCAGTTTGTCATCAAATTGGATCCAGTTAAGACCGCTCTGGGTCGGCACAAAACGAAATAAAAAGTGCAGCCAATAGAGGACGCCATTAACACTGTGGGTTTGCGAGCGTGTTCTCGACTTTAAACTGTTGCTCGTTCAGGCGCAGTCAGTGGTGGGGCAGCTCCCTTTCGCTCCGTGTGATTTCAGCGCAAAGTGACCCGTTTAGCAGAAAGTGACCCCACCACTGAGAAATAACAATGCACGTGATCGCTCTGTAAAAAACAGAGCATATTTCCATACAAATTTGCGCTTTGAGCAATGGACATAATCTAATCATGTCGATTAAGTTACATCTACATCGCTGAACGATTGCTCTATGGAGTTCTAACTTAACAAGAACCTTTCCTGTGAAATAAAATGGGCAAACTTCAATCAAAACACGGTAAGCAATAATGTGGAGTTAAAACAAAGTACTTTTAATACGAGTATTCATATTAAATGAAAGTGCAGGTTGTAAATTATTTCTTGTATTTTCTTTTTTTTTGCAATTAAAATCTAGCTTGCAAACGTAGAGAAAACCCTGAAGGTGAGTATCGTCTTTTCTTTTAAGCTCTGATGTATGCATGACATGACATTTATTCTATTTTGCTTACACTGACTTTGCTGTTTTGCAGGAGACAGTTTGGTCATAAGCGCCTCCCGTAGGGGGATAGAAGAATTCGAGCGCTTCGGTGCTGCAGAGCGTAAAATAAAAGATGCGCAGGTAAGAAGGCACTCTGTAGGGGACAAGATTTAATAACGTTTCCGCGCAATTCAGTGGCAATGCCTGCATGAACACGGAATCCTTATTGTGTTTTTGCCCGTATCACTTACTATTTAAAAATCGATTTGTGTATGCTACTTAATTTTCTGAATGCAACGAATACAATTGCAGGCAACACTGCTTAAAATAAGCAATAGAAATTGCACTTATTATAACCCGAGAATGCCTGGGGAGGCTGACTTGGGTTAATTCTGATGGGCCACTAGATGGTTCGCGATTAAGAGGTTGGTTCAGTGACTTAAATGATTTGTTAAACCACTGTGTATGTAAATTGTGGTACACGGGGCTTATTTTCTGTACAGGACTATTTAATAACAGTGAAAAGTTGAGGTACTAGTAATAGGTTAAGCCCTTGTTCGTTTTAGTAAATGTTTAGAAGTAAATGTGTGTTAATTATTCACGGCAGGGGGTGGTGTTCATATCAACTCCAAAGGCTTAAATGCATTGCTAAACTTTAAACACTTTAAGGCTGACCCGTTTCTAAGGAAAGTAAGATGAAAGAGTGATCTGCACACATTTGTCATTCATTCATCTACCTAACGCTTGGAACGAAAACAGTTGCTTTTAACCGGAAATTTCTTGCCACTTCTACTGTAGTTCGTTTTCCTGGCTCCACAGCTGCGATAAATTATACGAGCAGCTACAGCAATACCAATTTTAAAAGTTTAGCATACTCGATTGCTGAAAAGAGCCATTTCTTTAAAAGAGAGATCATTTATTCTTACACGTCGTTGCAAATGGAAATAATTTACGACAATGTATGCTTCCAATAACTGCTTTCAATAACAGCAGTTGCTTTTGTCTTCAAGCTGGAAAAGCGATACATATGTTTCTTCTTTAGAACTGTCATAAATTCAGCCCCAGCGTCCCACTGGTTATATGTGCCAAAAGAATGACTCATTCTTACATAAATAAACAAATGGATTAATAAATAAAATTATCCTTTGGCAACAGAATGCACGTGCCGGGTGTGAGAGCCGCGCCGCCGCGTCATTCGTCATGCTTCCCAGCAGGGCGAAATGGCCTGTAGCACCGAGGCTCTGGCACCAGTAATCAGGAAATATTCACCTCTCATACGAGCAGTAACAGCAAATGTCTGTCCAGGTAACTTGCCACGTCTTGAACCGACATCACCACTGCCAGAGGTTTAATCTTCTAAACGAAAGGTCGGTGTCCCCCGGCTTAGAGGGTCAGTCAGATTCATGCCTCAGTGCCATTTGCACTGTTAGTTCGACTCGGGTATGTCTCTCCATAAATAAATTGCGCCAGTGCTGGAACGTCTCATAATATCAGTTTGAGTAGTTCCTCGATTAATTAGTAATGCCTGAATTTTACGTAAACAGTCAGTTAGGGGGTGCTGTGGTTAGCATGGTCTTCCTACACTCCTGCTCTTATGGGGCTTCCTCACACAGTCCAAAAACACTCTAAGGTGAACTGGAGTTTCCAGATTGTCTGCAGGTGTGAATATGTGTGTGAACAGTGTGTGTGCCCTGCAGTGGGATGTCACTAGCTCCTGGGATAAGGTCCTGATTAAGGTTTCTAGAAAATGGATGGGGGGACCGTCAGTCATTATGTAAAGGCTATAGAGGAAAGTCCCAATGTGCAATAGAGATGCAGCCCAAAGGTTTGTGACTGTAAAGTATATTGGCTGGTGCTGCTGGTTGGCGGCGCTGGGTTGAGGCGCTGGCTGGAGGCGCTGATTGGAGGCACTGGGTGGGGGCGCTGGTTGGTGGCGCTGGTTGGCGGCGCTGGGTGGAGGCGCTGGCTGGAGGCACTGGTTGGCGGCGCTGGGTGGAGGCGCTGGCTGGAGGCGCTGGTTGGAGGCCCTTGGTGGAGGCGCTGGTTGGAGGCGCTGGTTGGCGGCCCTTGGTGGAGGCGCTGGTTGGCGGCGCTGGTTGGCGGCACTGGGTGGAGGCGCTGGTTGGCGGCACTGGTTGGAGGCGCTGGGTGGAGGCGCTGGTTGGCGGCGCTGGTTGGAGGCGCTGGGTGGCGGCACTGGGTGGAGGCGCTGGTTGGAGGCGCTGGTTGGAGGCGCTGGTCGGCGGGGCTGGTTGGCGGCGCTGGGTGGAGGCGCTGGTTGGCGGCACTGGTTGGCGGGGCTGGGTGGAAGCGCTGGTTGGCGGCCCTTGGTGGAGGCGCTGGTTGGCGGCCCTTGGTGGAGGTGTTGGTCGGCGGCGCTGGGTGGTGGCGCTGGCTGGAGGCGCTGGGTCGTGGCGCTGGCTGGAGGCGCTGGCTGGAGGCGCTGATTGGCGGTGGGACAGACAGCCAGCCGCTGTTGCTTTATGGGGAATAGCCCCTGTTTCTCTGACAGCTATCGGCCCCTGAGGAACTCTTTGCTAATCCAGCTCGTGCAGACCTCAGCTGGTGAGACACTGGATATGAGGCTTTGGCTCTGGACGGACACTGGATATGAGGACTGATGTCATGGCTGCTGGCGGAATCACTGGGCGTAGTGCTTCCCCTCAAAAATAGCTTGTGCTCCCACGGGGCAAGTATTTGTGACATAATATTACATCACTCTAATTTGAGTGTGGTGCTGAAAGATCTGGGCTGAAGGCGTAATGATGAAGAAAAGTTACAAGGGTCTCTGTGAAGAGAAACAGGGTCCCCCAGACATGGGGGAGGGGGCCCGTATCAGAGCTATTACCCACCCAGCGACAGTCAATTAAAAAGCAATTTTCTTCACGCCAGAAGTCCTTTGGTGTCCCCCTGAGGAAGACCACCATCAGTGCAATCTTTGTAGCTTGGTGATAGAGGGGGGGTTGCACTTTTAATTTAATCGGAGACCTTGCTTTGATTCTTTTTTTTCTGTAGCCAAACCTCCACTCATACACACACCAAGATTGACAAATGGGGTCTTTTAAAAATAATCCATTTGATAATGTAACTTTCAGACTGATTACTTGTGCTTAAATTGAATTAGGACAGTAGGCAGCAAGGGCCTAGGTTTTGTTATAGATGGGAGGGACATATTCCGACCAATAATGTGGGAGGACCGTGTGCTTTTGGGGGGGTTGGGGGAGTTCGGCACTGATTTAGTCCTTTTCAATGTCGAAACCAAACTATGTCCTTGCTTGGCAGTAGCATCCTGTTGAGATAAAGGTCAGACTGATGCCTTGACATGGAAAACAGCTATAAAAGTTGATGGTATCTCTGAATAGTAAAGACACCTGTAGTGTCTTTTGTTTATCTCGTCACTGTTGCCCCGATTAGCTAGTTTGGAAAATCTGCAGTATATTGGTGAAACCAGGGAGTGTCTGAAGACCAGCAGCAGTCTTGGGGAAGATACTGACAAAAGTAACCCATTAAAGGCAGGGGTGGAAAGTTCAGGTCCAGAAAGTAGAAGTCCAGACCGAGGTTTTGTTTCAACCAACCAGTTGAGTCCTCTGTCACTGTGACTCTTTATACTCGACTGGTTGGTTGAAACAAAACCTTGGTCTGGACTTTTACTTTCTGGACCAGAACTTTCCACCCCTGTCTGTAATGGATTACATTTGTCAGTAAATTTCCCAACACCAACCAGCTGAAGATGGTCAAGCAGTTACGTGTTTTTAGCATTTAGCAAAATAGACAAATTGGAAGGGCCTTCTCACAGCTTCTGCCAGCCAGGAGGTTGTTCTTTAGGAGGCCAGCAGGGTATATCTGTGCTTCTTGGTTAGGCCTCAGTCTACCTCACGCAGTCTTCATATCTAATTGTGAAGTCTGTGTAGTACGTGTGACCTTCCCCTAATCCCCTATCCTTGGCTCTCCTGAAGACCACGACAGCTCTCTCTCAGTGAGAAGGATCCCCATTTCCTCTATCCATGCAGCCCACTGCTGACTAACGGCTGCAAGAAACAGATGTCGCCGTGAAATACGCAAACGGAGCGTGTGTTTCAGGGGGAGGCAGAGGGAAGGCATGCGCTGTGCATTTTGGGCTTGGCCTCCATAGAAAAGCCATGCCCCCCCCACATCTCCCAGCAGAGGAACGTATAATGGAGTGCAGCTGCACAGCGGTCGAGGCAGAATTAAAAAAGTAAAAGAAAATAAAGCGTGTGAGAGGGATACCTGCAAGAGGCCGTGTGTGTTATTGCTCTTTGTTTGACTGTTTTTATTTTATTTATATGGGTTTTTTCACACATGGTCTCACCTTTTCTGTTTTTTAACATTTTAGGTACATTTCCTGAACAGGAATGTTTACAAAATGTTCCAGGTCCTTCTTACTAAAGAGCAAGCACTGGAGTAAAAGGCTGACATCAGCTCAGGATGGATCATCTATGTCAGCATTCGTTCTTAATTTGCAGCTGAATGAATTTAATTCAGAGGCTTTAATAGTTGTTTATAAAGGCTCCTACAGCCTGCTGTTCTCAGGCCTAGGAATGGCATCTAACCGAAGCTGCAGATCAGAGCCCTTTTCTATTTAAGCTTGAAGCAAACCGATGAAACGGTTAACAGACGTGCAGGACTTTTCTTCGGTCTGAATAAGTAACCTGGCAGGAGGGGGGGGGGGGGGCGGGCACTGACATGTAGGTGCCCTGCTGTAAGAATAATCCAGTCAGGTCTTTTCCAGTGAAATGTCAAACGGTAACGGCAGATATAAATACCGCTTTGGAGGAATGCATCAGCTGTACAGCTGAATGTGGAGTGTAAGAAGCACATCTGCAGTTCAGTCGGCTGCACCTGGGCCGAACTGCGCCCGGAAAAACCTGATATCGATTTGGAAAATACCATTGCTGGATATATTGTGATTTTGTCTGTGTCGTCTTGCTCATACTACAAAGGCAGGAGTACTTCCATAGAGTGACCAATGAACCTTTGTGGTTTAACTACCCAAGGATTTTACCTGTCGTGGTTCTTTCCACTCGGAAGTGGTGTTCACAGTATGGCAGCTGGCTAATTTAAAGTAACGCTTGTCTTGTCTCTCTTGATATCTTTGGTCATGTGACTGCAGAGACTTAGCTATTATGCTGCAAGACAGGAGTCTCTGAGCTTATTACAGTAAAAAGCACGACTTCTAGGAAAATAAGCCGATGGGGGCTCGTAGCTCGCGGTCGTCACGATAGTGACCACTGCTCTAAAATTTTTAAATAAAAATATTTTTAAAATGTGATTTCTTAGTTTTTTCCGCTTTCTTAATGTGTATTAAAAAGGAGCAACACGTTTATGAATTGTTATGGGATCTTTAAAAGAGTAAGAATTTTGCATTGTTGTAAAAGAAATGTGACACGTGGACTGAAGGTTTAAAATGAGCCTGTCACCATTGTAAGAAATATGCAGGCCGGGGTTCCAGGGTTTCATTTCCTGCAGTGGAGAGACAGTTCAGCCAAGGCGGCTGAAACATACCTAGCCAGCTGAAATGCTCCTCGACGTCCACGTCTCTCGGAGATTGGTAGCCTGGCTTTAAGCTCTCTGTCTCATTATTCAGGTAAATTTCTGACAAGAGGCAATGCTGTGTTTTTGAGACACATACTAGGTGGAGTACGCTGAAGCCATATGTCGGTGGAAGAGGTAGGGTCCCCCCCCCCCGCCCACCCCGGTGTCGTCAGGCAGGCCAAGGTGGAGTGGGACCCCGAAGCTGTCTGGCACTCACTTCAAAGGCGAAGTGGAAAGCTATGAAGGGTCTCTGGTATCAGTGGAGTCACTGCTCGTTCCCGAGGACTGTAAAAACATGGAGTTATGGCGCAAGAGTAGGAAAGACACTCCGTCTGGTCTTATTCTTTGGGTGAGGGATGCAGCTTTAGGACAGGAAATGGATGATAAAGCTGGATTTTAGGGGAGCCATTTTTAGTAATAAATGCATTGCAAACGTCAGATGGTGAGGCTGTGTAGATGTTCACTCTTTGATACTTTAAAACATGGAAATTCAGCTGAACTTCAAACTCTCGGGTTGCGTGAATAGTCATCAAATACAAAGACATCCCTCTGTCAGCTCTGGAAGAAAAGTAGTACAACTTTCTAGAAATTTAGCCACAAGCACATGAAGTGCGGTTAAGGCTTCCTTTGGGCTCTGTTTGTCAGTTTGGACATAAGAGCAGCGTGGAGAGCATCTGCCACCTACACAGTGTCACCTTCCAGACGTCTCTGCTGCTCCTCGCTATTTATTCTTCCCCTCTGAAGTTTAACTTACGGAGTGAGATGTAATGAGAGTGCTGGCCTTGTGTTTAAGTGTGATATTATGGTCTCTTCCGGGCTGGGGGGGAGGCGTGCAAATGTGTCTGAGCTTCTTTTGAAGGGACACAGAGACGGCTGTTTATTTCTGTTCGTTACTTTTCCTTCTTTTCTTTTCCTTCTTTTCTTTTCCTTTCTTTTCTTTTCTTTTCCTTTCTTTCCTCTTCTTTTCTGTCTTAACTCGAGACTGGCTTCACAAGAAGAGCTCTGTGATTCTTCATTTCCAACTCCAAGGCATGTGGCGGGCATCCAGAACAGCGGGGTCTTTCAGAGCTGCTGCGGCGCACATCTGCTCCTGGTTTGGAGGGGGGAGAGGGGCCCTGGTGGAAATGGCATGGGGGGGGGGGGTTTTCTTGCGCTGATATGCCTGGGATGTGAGGGACATGGAAGGAGGTGTTGGGTAACCCTGAATCTTCGCAGCCTGGGAGGTGAAGGTGCTTTAACTTTGGCCTTTGGACAGGCGGCACAAAGCGCTGGATTAGTCACCCCCCCTTTTTTGAGCCTGAGATTTTTTTCCTCATATGAGGTTTTAAAGTCCCCCTCCCCCATAAAGGTGAAACCTGGCTGCCTTCTGATCTCCTCTGCCCTTGGTAGGTGTACACCCTCCACCCTCCCATGCTGCCTCGGGACGGCGGACCTCCGCGCTCGCTGCCAGCGCCTCAAGCACTTTGAAATACGATACCGCCGTTTCCACCCCAGGTGTCTGTCTGCACACGTGTGTCTGCGTGTGTGTCTGCGCGCGTGTGTCTGCACATGTGTGTCTGCGCGCGTGTGTCTGCACATGTGTGTCTGAGTGTATGTGTCTGCTCACCTGTGTCTGCACATGTGTGTCTGCGTGTGTGTCTGCGCGTGTGTGTCTGCACATGTGTGTCTGCGTGTGTGTCTGCGCGTGTGTGTCTGCACATGTGTGTCTGCGTGTGTGTGTCTGTGCGCGTGTGTCTGCACATGTGTGTCTGCGTGTGTGTGTCTGCACATGTGTGTCTGAGTGTATGTGAATGCGCACCTGTGTCTGCACATGTGTGTCTGCGTGTGTGTCTGCGCGTGTGTGTCTGCGCGTGTGTGTCTGCGTGTGTGTGTCTGCGCGCGTGTGTCTGCACATGTGTGTCTGCGTGTGTGTGTCTGCGCGCCTGCATCTGCACATGTGTGTCTGAGTGTGTGTGTCTGCACATGTGTGTCTGAGTGTATGTGTCTGCACATGTGTGTCTGCGCGCGTGTGTCTGCACATGTGTGTCTGCGTGTGTGTGTCTGCGCGCGTGTGTCTGCACATGTGTGTCTGAGTGTGTGTGTCTGCACATGTGTGTCTGAGTGCGTCCACCTTCCTGTCTGTGATCTGCATGACCTGTGTCTTGGAAACAGCGTTTTAAATTCTGGCAGCCAGGTTGTGTGTTTATTTACACGGGGATATTTTTTACTGCCCACTGAAGCTGTTTGCTCACTTTTGGCAGAAGCCCCTCCCCAGCACATGTTATTTCAGGGGGGTGTAGCTGTCTTTTAGCACGTCTCTTAAAACTGTAGTAATAGGCAGCCTGACGGTCATAGTAGAGAGTTGTAGTCCAGGTGGCCGTCTTAGACGTGGAAACTATCGTGTGGTTCTGTGTTATTAGATATGTTACGTTTGTTATGAAGAAAGGTGGGCCTGACGCCTCTGGGGCTGGGGGAGTGAATCCCACCCCCGGCTTCATGTGCGTGGAGCTTGCATGTCCGGGCAGCTTTCCCTAGGCTCTCTCTTTCCCTCCCACTGCTTCAACACATACGGTAAAGTGAATTTGCACCTGGAAAATTGCCCATGGTGTGTGAGTATGTGTTTCTGTGTGTGTGTGTGTGTGTGTGTTTGTGTTTGTGTGTGAGTGTTTGTCTGTGTGTGTGTGTGTTTGTGCGGTGTGTGTGTGTTTGTATGTATGTGTGTGTGTGTGTGTGTGGTGTGTGTGTGTTTGTATGTATGTGTGTTTGTGTGTGTGTGTTTGTATGTGTGTGTGTGGTGTGTGTTTGTTTGTATGTATGTGTTTGTATGTGTGTGTTTGTATGTGTGTGTGTGTGTGTGTGTGGTGTGTGTGTGTTTGTATGTATGTGTGTTTGTGTGTGTGTGTTTGTATGTGTGTGTGTGGTGTGTGTTTGTTTGTATGTATGTGTTTGTATGTGTGTGTGTGTTTGTATGTGTGTGTGTGGTGTGTGTGTTTGTGTGTGGTGTGTGTGTGTTTGTATGTATGTGTGTTTGTATGTGTGTGTGTGTGTGTGTGGTGTGTGTGTGTTTGTATGTATGTGTTTGTCTGTGTGTGTGTGTGTGTGTGTGTGTGTATCATCATGGCCTGGCATCTCATCCGCGATGTCCCCATCCTTGTGTCCTCTGCCTCCCGGGTTACACTCCGGACAGTGCATCCCTGTTCCACGCCTTTCATCTTGCGCGTACAGTAGTGGGAATTCCCACGGTGGCTTATGAAGACAGTCGGCATTTGTGCAGAATGGCCTTGAGAAGTATGGTGTCTCACTCAACTCCTACCGCCTGAAATAGTGGACTTTCTTTGGTTGTATTTGGCTGCAGCGATGATGCACGAAACATTCGGAGGTCTGGAAAATATGAGTGAGATTAATACACTTCCCACCCATTTACAACGGCAATAACAATTAAAGCGGTCGCACGGGGGGCTGGTAAATCAGCAGGGACCCCCGGCAGTCCTGGATGATGGTGTTTAAATGGCCCGCACCACCGGCTCAGCTCGGGGGGGGGGGGGGGGGGGGGGCTCAGGCTCTCTGCTGCTCCTTGTAGGAAAGAAAATACCCCAGTCGGAGGCCAGGTCTCGCCCTGGACGTTTCTTGGCGCGGGCTGCAGAACTCTGCTCTTTTCGCCTTTGATCTGGCCTTGAGGCCCAGCCAAGCAAAGCACAGAGGTGCTCAGAACTTGCTGCATTTTAGGGTGTAAGGTAGGTTTCCACATGATCCCTGGTTCCGCTGCTGTGGCCTTCAGTTCCCTGCCAGCTGGACCTTCTGACTACAGGGAAGGTCCCATGTCATTTTGTTAAGCTGCTTGTAACTATTAACCTGAAGTTGTATTAAGTTGTTAGTACCATTTGCCGGTTTATACATGAATGCTTGTTTCGACATGTAAGCATATAATAAGCATATGATCAATATTCAGGGATTATTAGTGTTTTTCTGGAGTATCTTAAGATCTTTTGCAAAGCCTTGATGAAGTGGCCTTCAAAATGTAATGCGGAAAACTCTAATCCCAACATGAATATCTTAACCCCCACCCACCCCCTACCCTAACCCTAAGTAACCAAAAAAATACGAGATTTTTGGCATTTTTAGTTTTTTGATTGCAGTCACAGATCTTTGTGGGGACCTGAAAGACGTCAAAATAACAGGTTTTTTTTATCAGATTGTAGGGAGCATTTGGTACCCACAATGTAGTTATAAACATAATCCACACACACACACACACACACGTCTTCAATTAATGGGACTAGAGATCTTTCCGAAAGAAATGTTCAGTTTTGTTAATGTCCCCTTTGGTTTTAATGATAGCCTTTTTATGTGATATTTTGCCTGATTTGCTGGCATTGGACTAGCCTGGAATAACTTTTAATATGTTTTTTTAAAAAGCCTAAATGTTTTTATTAAGATTGATGTTTTCTTTGAAAGCTTAAAAACACGACATGACACATTCTTTCCATACATACTCGCACATATAACCCTGTCCTGTGCTTATTGAATGTCTGTTTGTGTTTCCTAATAGAAATACTAAGTACATTTACACCTTTTTCTTAATGAGGTAGTAGAATTTAAGGTACAAGGAAAGAAAATCTAATTTGTTATTGGAGTACACCGCTGGTCTCCATAAAATGAAAAAGTTCAATAAGTGTCATTATTTTAACAAGTTGAGCAAATATCGACTTACATGTTAACTAATTGTGTGAAATCAAACAAGATTTCCTCGTCTTTGGATACGGCCTCATGCATAAACTTTGTTAATGAAAGTAGTTTTTGTGGATGTTTTCTTTCTCTAAGGGTTTACAATTTGTGAAGCTTCGTGATGAACGGGCCTTCGCTCTGGACCAGCCTGCAGCTTTGACAGGACCATCTTTATCATATCTGTCTTTGCGGAGAAGACAGTAGAAAGTAGAGAAATGACCCCAAAACCTACAGTTCAGTTGTTGATTCTGAGACGGTTTTTGTTGGTCTTAGTAGTTGAGGTTGTTTAGGCGATGTGATTTTAAACATAACTGTGAGGAATCAGCTAAAGATTTATCGATGTTGCTGGACTAATTAGGTTCAGTTCACGTTGCCTAGGTGACGAACACTGCAGTGTCTCCAATGGGCTGATACTCCGAGATGGGCCCGCAGGTGCATGTCTGAGGGCCTCACGGAGCCTCTGCTCTCCATGTGCCTCCCAGGATGCGGAAGGGAGCCCACGGCCGTGCTGTCCGTCGGCACACAGGAATAACAAACAGGAGAACGAGAGGGGGGGGCTGCATGGTCGACCGGCTGTTTTGTTTTGTTGTGGGCCTGCTGGACATCTGTGGAACACATCATGTGGAACACATCACACTGTGCTCCCTAAAACACTCACATTCTTATACTGTTTAAAACAATCATCTAATGGATCATTTTCTTCCTTTTTCAAACAAGTAATAGTGATAATAACAGAAAAAGGAATTAGGAGTCTGGTTGTTAGTGGTTGTCAGACAGATCTGTGGCTCAACATGAAGTAAAGATGAAATGCTAATTAAGGGTTGCGGCACACAGGTTAAGGGCCATGTCAGAGGACATGGTACATGGTATATGGTACATGGTATATGGCACATGGTATATGGTACATGATACATGGTATATGGTACATGGTATATGGTACATGATACATGGTATATAGTACATGGTATATGGTACATGATACATGGTATATGGTACATGATACATGGTATATGGTACATGGTATATAGTACATGGTATATGGTACATGGTATATGGTACATGGTATATGGTACATGATACATGGTATATGGTACATGGTATATGGTACATGGTACATCCTTGATGGGTGCCAGTCACAAGAAATGGGAATTTCACTGGAATTTTGCAGGAATGCCCTTTCACCTAAACCATGTATATTTAGTCTATGAAAGGAGACCAGAGTCTTGGCAATTCCACATACACCAACCCATCCATCCATCCATCCATCCATCCATCCATTTCTTTATCCTGTACAAAGTCACAGTGTGAGTCTGTATCCTATCCCGAGAAACATGGGACATGAACCAAAGGGATGCCAGTCTATCTGTCAATATTAATGTAATAAAAATAAAACTGTATATTATAAATAAATATAACATCTAAAAGTGCAGCCTAATATGAGCTAATTTACAATGTAACGTACCGCTGACCTAACCAAGCAGAGTTGTGCTATCAAAGGATGATCACATGATTGATGCTTCAGTACTTGCTAACATAAAATAACAGGAGTGGTGTGTTATGTGCGCTGTCTTCAGTGACAGGAGATTACGTAATCCTCCACCTTGCTGTCCGTCAACGGCAGTGAAGAGATCAGCATCCACCCCCTCCCCCCCCCCCCCCCGGCGGGTCCTTCAATACAGCGAACCTCCGCCCCCTCCCTCACCCATGTGAATTTGACCCGGGGAAATGCACCCACATCTGAAAGCGATTAGGAGTGGCTTCAAAGCGCATAGTGGACTTTGCCGGCGGCTCAGAGTGCTGAGGCCATGGCGGGGGTGCGTTGCATGCATGCCGTCACCCCCACGCTCTCCCCGGGCGACCCTGTCATACTTACCGAATCTCATTCGTTATTTATACTTATTACTGTTTTGCTGTGTAGTCCGTGGTTTGCCTGAATAAAATTGGAGTTTTTAATGGAGCGTTTCTGCTTAGTTGTCCTGTCTAAGGTCCAACAGTAGCTCTCCAGGGGTCTCTTTAAAGCTGCAATTTTATCCCCGTCTGGTTCCTGCATGGGTGCCGATTTAATTCCTCTGATCCTCAAATATAAAAATTCGTATTTGTTTTTTTTTTTTTTTTTTATGATTTTTTACCAATATGGAAGTGTTTCCCAATCCAGTTCGCGGGAACCCACGGTCAGTTCACGTTTGTGCTCCCTCCCAGCTTCCAGCAAAAACATGGACTGACTGTGGGACCCTGAGGACCGGATTGGGAAACTGCAATACGGCAGTGCAGCCTGGGTAAAGATGTCAGAGGCAGAATGGACTCCTGTCTGTCCCATTGCTGTCGGTTGTTTGCTTAGCAGTCTGTGGGAGGCTGTTTCCGTCTGGTCGTTCCGTCCATCCGCCCAGGACAGGTCCCATCAGGATGGGAGCCCAATCCAAAGTGCCGCTGTTAGGAGAGCTGCCCCCCTCCTGCCCCCCCCGACCTCATTCCTGTGATCAGTGGCCTCTTCTCCTTTTTTATGTTTTTCGTTTCTCTGGGCTCAGTCCACTTTGAAGGCAGATTAGAGGATTTCCATTTATTGGGTTCCTTCAAAAGGAAATGAAAAGTATACAAGAGCTCATATTGTGCTGGTAAGTTTAAAATATCTGCCCTTTCAATGAGGAGCCCCACATATTAAGCAAGAATGTTATTTCTCTTCTCTTTTTCCTTTTCTGGAGCTGAATCTGGAGTTGCTCAGATGAAAATGCAGTGAAATCCTCCAAAGCCCTTGAGAATAGCCAGCGGCTGAGCTGAGGAGGCCCAGGGGGCCCTTGGCCCTTTGCTGACATGACGGAATGTGGTCGCTCTGTGCGTGTGACTCGCCGTGTTCGTATGCATGTGTGCGAGTGTAAAGGCTCAGCTATACACCTGCTGGATACAGGGTCCATTGTGATCCAGGACTGGCTAAGAGGTAGGGATGGACTGACCGATGGATGGATATAGGGTGTGGTGTGAAACATTCTGTTGGACAGACTCTCCCTGGGTTACAATGGAGTTCTGATAAACCTATCCTAAGGCAGAAATATCGTAAAGTGAAAATGCATTTTAATACAGAACACCTAACCTGATCATAGCCTAGCCTAACTTAAAAACATACTTTTATAAAAAAGTGTTGAATACCTCATGTGATTTAGTGAATAATGTACTGAAAGTGAAAAACAGAATGGAATTAGAGTACCCATCGTGGAGTCAAAATATCGTACCGGATCATCACAGCCCGAGGACACATACTGCAGCGTTAAGAAAGGGTGGAAGTCGTCACACAACAATCAGTTACAATTAGTTCAATGTATTAATTTTACATTTCCAGACTCATTTGAAATAACAGGAAACTTCAAGAGATGCCAAACTGAGACAGAAATGATTAACATAATCAAATAACTGCAAGCGTAAAATGTCAGTCTCAAAATAAACTTTAATTCCTTTTTATGCATCGCTGTTAATATGCAGTGTGAACTATCCAAGTGGGGCGGCTTGGTGGTGCAGTGGTTAGCACTGTAGCCTCACACCTCTGGGACCCGGGTACCCCCATGCAGTTCGCATGTTCTCCCCATGTCGTCGTGGGGTTTCCTCTGGGTACTCCGGTTTCCCCCCACAGTGCAAAAACATGCTGAGGCTGATTGAGTTACTAAATTGCCCATAGGAGTGCATGTGTGAGTGACTGGTGTGTGATGCCCTGCGATGGGCTGGACCCCCTCCTGGGTTGTTTCCGGATAGGCTTGTGACCCAGTAGTATAAGCGGGTTGGAAAATGGATGGATGGACCTATCCAAGTCCTATGCATGGAGCAGTTACGGAAATGATGTTATTGCCGAAAGGACCCCCAGCTTTGGTTGGTCTTTCCTTTCACTGGCCACAGTCACTGCGCTCTCCTCCTGCCTGATCATAGCACCACAGGAATGTCTGCTCGGCACCACAGTGAACTCCAAGTCCACTGCGAAGTGGCGGCGGTCTCATCCCCACTTCCCTTCTCGGCTCCTCACTCCTTCTGGCCGCGTCTTGTGATTTGCATAGAGGTGCATCGCCTTAGTCACTCACCCATGGCTGGTACATTGCGCTTTTTTTGTGAAATTCGACCAAAGGACGTGTTGACGTGTCATCGGCGGCTCTGAGCTTCCAGTGTCCTTCTGCCCTCATAACTGGGGGATTTCTTTCGTTTTTTTTGCGCCCCGCGATGGGATGTCCGGGGAAAGGGCTTTGCAGCTGACCTTCCAGTGACCCCGGCCAGACATCACATCCGTGAGGAACTTCACATCTTGGAAGTAAGCTTGTTCTTACACCACCGTCAAGAATGCCTTCGGCACTGGGGGTGTGTGTCTGCGCTGGGGGGCACGCTGGGGCTGTAAACGAGGCTTTGACAGACAGCCTGGCCTGCTCCTGAACGAGAGGAATGCCTTCGGCACTGGGGGTGTGTGTCTGTGCTGGGGGGCACACTGGGGCTGTAAACGAGGCTTTGACAGACAGCCTGGCCTGCTCCTGAACGAGAGGAATGCCTTCATGAGCAGCTCTGACAGGTGGCTGCCAATAGCATTGGCACAAATTCTGCTTTTTCTGTGGAAAAAAACGATGAGGTTCACGTGCAGGATTTCAGACTCGAAATCCTGTGCCATTTCTGTGCTTTGTGCTGGGTTTTATTGCATTGGGCTTATTTTACACCTGGCCCTGCTCTCCCCAAACACTCCCTGTTTAAAATGAAGCCTTTTCCCCCTGAAGCTGACACATGGTGGTTTGTTCAACTTAACTGGGGCGACTGGATGCGACGTGGACCAGCCCACGCGTCGCTGGTATCTGTGGCATGTTCCGGCACTCCCGTGCCACTGCTGATGATTCCCTGCTATTGGCCGGCTGCCCTCACTCACTGCTGACCTGCCCAGGTTGTAGCTATGGTGTCTTTTACTGCCCCATCAGGAAACCTATATCGCTGTCTATGTCTATGTCGCTATCTGTATTTATATCTATATCTATATCCCTGCAAAATGGGAACCATTGGGAGGTGAATGTTCTCTGATCCACTTAAATGATATTTTGTTCAAATGCTAACTTCCCTTTCTGGGTTTTTAACAGATTTTCCACACAGCTGTTGTCTCCTTGCTGTGTGGTCTTTGCATTACCGTTCTTTCCCTTTTTTTCTGTCCTGCTGGTGCCGCCACAGCTGTGTGCCCTCTGACCCCATAACTAGGTCCATGTCGCTGCTACCTCCGTGCCCCCCCCCCCCCCCCCCCCCCCCCCACATTCCCGAGCCGCTGCGCTTTTGAAAGGATTCCGGAATGTGGAACAAATCTCCCAAGCTTCAGCGGCTCTGGTCCCTTCCCACGGGCAGCTCTCCCCCCATCCAGCGGGCGTGTGCAGGGGGGCTTTTCACGCCTGCCTGGAGGTCAGCCCCCCCCCGCCAGCTGTGACTGACACCCCCCCTGCGCGATGCCCTTCTCACCCCGCATTCCCAGTCTCCGTCACCATGGCCAGCAGTTGCGATACCCTTTCTTGTCTACATAAGTGCTGTTTACATGGTGCCTGTTTGTTGTTGTTACGCCATTTGTGTGTAAGTAGTTGTGGGTAACAGTATATAAGCTGCTCGGGTCTTATCTCAGGGCAGGATTTACTGTTTCCCAGTTTAAATGGACTTTATCTTCATTCACTTATGTTTAACCCAGACACCAAATGCTACAAGTTATTCAGCACCAAGAAACCCGGCTTCATGATACTGGCCCAGAGTAAAAGCAGCATTACTGTAGTATCTATCTATCAGTATTCTGTGAGCGTTCGGCCAGTTTGAGTCTTGCTTTCTCAAAGTTTAAATTTTCCAAAAGAAGTGAATGGGAGTCGTATGGGAGGGCTGCAGGGCATGGCGTTCTCTGCGTGGGGCTGGACAGGACGCCGTAGTGGCTGCTGCTATACAGGGTCCTGGTGGTCCGGAGTCTGTCCCAATAATGACGGGGACAGGGAATGACTGAAGATGGGCACCAAACCATCACAACGATTTCTTGACATTGAGTAACAGACATTATTAGACGCAGATTATGCTGCTGTTTTTATTGATAGTAAAATATCGGAGGCCTGTAAATCCATTAAGCAAAAACAGGCTTTTGCTTGTTTAGTGTCAGAGGTTGACAGGGTACTGAGAGCTCATTACAGCCCTGTTGATACTTGGCCCAGATCTGTGTTCTCCTGTCTCACCTCCATTCCCATGATGCCCTGTGCTCTGCCCTGAACTACAGAGTGCATTTGCTTGTTGCTGTTGGCTGAAGACTTAAAAACACGCCTGCAATGGCTGCGCCCTGAGCAGAAGTGCCTGCCCGCTCCCACCCTCCCCAACCACGTCGTACCCTGCCAGGGAACAGCGGAGCGTGATTCCTGCTGTTTGTCAATCTCCACGCCATGTCTGATCCCATCCGCTCCTCGCGCCCTGACGGCTCAGCACCAAGTCCCAAGAAAACGCTGAACATTTTTAAGCATGGGAACCTGTTGGTGCTGCTGGGAATAACAAGAAATAGACTAAAACACTTCTGGAAAAGAAATCACAGACAATTATAGTTCATATTCTTGGGGCTGGGTTAGACTTACCGCAGATGTGGCCACGCCCCAGCGCCCAGTACTGCCGGACCGTCCGGGTTCCTGGATGTTATCACTTCTTACACCATTGTGTACTTTGACCCCTGGCCTGGGGTGGCACTGTAGAGCAAAACTGTTCTTAGGTCATGTTTATGAAGTGTGGTACCAGTATTATATTAAGAATAACTATTTCAAACTAACTCTGCATTATATACTTGCAGTATACGAGGACATAGGTACATGGTGTTTAGTTACAGACATGCATTTTATTTTAGTTTGCAGTCATCTGGGAGTCTTTATAACCCCATAGTGCGGAATCATAAAAATGTGGGTATTTCTGGACTTCCTCAGTCACGCTTTCTGTGACTCCACATCCACTGGCCATGTTTGTTTGCAGTCTGATCAGAGATGGTAGAGAAGGTGCTTAGAAGGTGCTTATACACCATTGTCTCCTTTCTGACTTCCTGCTACGTTTCTCCTGGTCAGTGAGTGATCGAGCACGATCGTGTCACAGGACAGCTGCGATGTCTGTGTCATTTACATTGTTGATTGGTACACGCCCTCGTCTGTGCCCCCCCTCCTGCTGTGTGTGCCCCCCCTCCTGCTCAGCACTGTTTTCACATGCGACCTGCTGTGTATAAATGCTACACAACAGCTTCATGCTCTGTGGCACATCGGAGTCGGCATTAAGCATAAACCAGCCCTTACAACAGCGCTTTAGAAAGCCAGTGATGTTTGAATAGACTATTGAAAATGTCCATATGGTTTTCAGAGGACAAAAATATGACAAGTTATCATATGTGAAAAGGAAAATTATCGTCCTGTGAAGAAAGCGCATTTCCAAAACCATCAATTTGCTTTTCTGACCCGATTTAGGAGCACTGGGCAGGACGGAGTGTTTAAAGTCCGTTTTCTGCGGCAGTGAGAACAAGCAGGCCGAATGGCAAATTGAAAAGAATAAGCAGCGTGAGCATAACCGCTGGCCGGTGTCTGGAGCCAGGCGACGCATCGCCAGTCATTACAGGCCAGGAAGTTTCTCCGCTGTGTGCATTTACCAAGCTGGCGTGGCTGCGGTCTGTCAAGCGGCAACGATGCTGGATCTCCGAACCCTAATCTAGCGGGGCCTGGTGAGCCTGTCTCGTGTTTGTTCAGCCAACATGGACGCCATCCAGCGGAAAAGAGGCCTGCTGTCCCTCCATGCGGCAGCCTCAAGCCTCCCTCTCCTACCAGGAAACGGCACATGGCTCAGGACGGGGCAAGACGTGTGTCTGCGGCTTCTTGAGAGGCGTCCGATGGGTCCGAGAGCCTGTCTTATTCCACAAAGGCCACTAGCATCAGCTCTTCTCGAAAATCTAGCAGAACTCAAGTTCGTGGTCGGCTTAAAACCCATTGAAAAAGCGTAAAATGTACCAGACGGAAATGTGCTTCTGTTTTAAACATGAGCAGGGAGCCAAACATAACATTCTCCAGGAGAATTTAATATTCGGCAGAGTAACTGAGTAAGGCGTAAGCTTTTTGGTTGTGTGGGTCAGGCTCTGCACCTTTGGATAAAGAGGACTCAGCTGAAGTGGTTCTGGCTTCTTATAAGGTCGCCACCTGGTGGTCGCCAAGGGGAGCTGTTCCCAAGTACCTCCCATTGGGAAAGATGCTCTGGGAAGAAGATCCATTACACGCTGGAGGGATTTTATCTTCCAGCTGGGAACGTCTAGGGATCCCCCGGAATGAACTGGAAGTTGTGGCCATAGAAAAAGAGATTTTGTGTGACCTTCCACTGAGAAGCAGTGTGAGGGTGATGATGAAGGTGTCTGCTGCTGAAATGTCATCACAGTGATGGGGAAATGAGGGTCTAGCAACACTGCTCATCTCTTTTTGCACTGCAGAGCTTGGAGACTCATTTCCGAGCTGGACTGGCACCCCTCCAGTGTTACGCAGCTCTGGAAGATGGTTGATTACTCTAGCCTGTCCTTCACCAGTGATGCTGACCCCCGGGAACCCAGATCCTGCGTCTCAGGCAGTGCTGAAGGCAAAGTTTGACAGGGTTAAGACTCATGCTTTACAAATTGTGTGATGCATCGCTGAGAATCCCAGCTTTCTGACATCCCTACATAAACACAGTTCTGCTCCTCAGATCCGCAGCTTGTCATGAACACAGAAGGGGAAGCTGCTGACGGAGATGCAGCCGCTGAATGCTGCACATGTGTCTGGTGCTTTGTCCATCAGCAGAGCTCTCTAAAGCGAGCGTCCAGGCCAAAGCCAGGAAAGCTGGCCGATTAATAACGCAGAGGAATCACACGTGATGCCTTGTGCACTTTTGAGGCAGTTTGCGGAATTTTCCGGAGATGCGGTGACGAGATTTTGAGGGAATGAAAATATGCCCTGTGCCAGTTCATCCCAGTTCATCCCAGTTCATCCCAGTTCCACAAATAATTAACCAGACGGGCAGTTTCTCATTTCTTTGTACTCACTAAGCCTTTATAGTCAATTTAACCCGATACCTTTAGAGTTCCATGCTTTCTCATTTGGGTCTCAAAGGCTACCGGCTATTAGCGTTTGAGGCCAAAGTTTGATTCATCCCAGGTAAAATATATTTATGTAACATGGCTGTTACCGGTGTGACTGTGTGTGACTGGTGTGTAAGTGTGCCTTGTGGGGTGTAAGTGTGCCTTGTGGGGGTGTAAGTGTGCCTTGTGGGGTGTAAGCGTGTCTTGTGGGGTGTAAGCGTGTCTTGTGGGGTATAAGTGTGCCTTGTGGGGTGTAAGTGTGTTTTGTGGGGTGTAAGTGTGCCTTGTGGGGTGTAAGTGTGCCCTTTGGGGTGTAAGTGTGCCTTGTAGGGTGTACGTGTGCCCTTTGGGGTGTAAGTGTACCTTGTGGGGTGTAAGTGTGCCTTGTGGGGTGTAAGTGTGTCTTGTGGGGTATAAGTGTGCCTTGTGGGGTGTAAGTGTGCTCTTTGGGGTGTAAGTGTGCCCTTTGGGGTGTAAGTGTGCCTTGTGGGGTGTAAGTGTGCCTTGTGGGGTGTAAGTGTGTCTTGTGGGGTGTAAGCGTGTCTTGTGGGGTGTAAGTGTGCCTTGTGGGGTGTAAGTGTGTTTTGTGGGGTGTAAGTGTGCCTTGTGGGGTATAAGTGTGCCCTTTGGGGTGTAAGTGTGCCCTTTGGGGTGTAAGTGTGCCTTGTGGAGTGTAAGTGTGCCCTTTGGGGTGTAAGTGTGCCTTGTGGGGTGTAAGTGTGCCCTTTGTGGTGTAAGTGTGCTTTGTGGGGTGTAAGTGTGCCTTTTGGGGTATAAGTGTGCCCTTTGGGGTGTAAGTGTGCCCTTTGGGGTGTAAGTGTGCCCTGTGGGGTGTAAGTGTGCCCTTTGGGGTGTAAGTGTGCCCTTTGTGGTGTAAGTGTGCCTTGTGGGGTGTAAGTGTGCCTTGTGGGGTGTAAGTGTGTTTTGTGGGGTGTAAGTGTGCCTTGTGGGGTATAAGTGTGCCCTTTGGGGTGTAAGTGTGCCCTTTGGGGTGTAAGTGTGCCTTGTGGAGTGTAAGTGTGCCCTTTGGGGTGTAAGTGTGCCTTGTGGGGTGTAAGTGTGCCCTTTGTGGTGTAAGTGTGCTTTGTGGGGTGTAAGTGTGCCTTTTGGGGTATAAGTGTGCCCTTTGGGGTGTAAGTGTGCCCTTTGGGGTGTAAGTGTGCCCTGTGGGGTGTAAGTGTGCCCTTTGGGGTGTAAGTGTGCCCTTTGTGGTGTAAGTGTGCCTTGTGGGGTGTAAGTGTGCCCTTTGGGGTGTAAGTGTGCCCTTTGTGGTGTAAGTGTGCCTTGTGGGGTGTAAGTGTGCCCTTTGGGGTGTAAGTGTGCCCTTTGTGGTGTAAGTGTGCCCTTTGGGGTGTAAGTGTGCCTTGTGGGGTGTACGTGTGCCTTGTGGTGGGTTTGTGCCCCATCCTGGGTTATTATCTGCCTTGCAACCCTAGCGGCTGCGGACCCTGTGACCCTGTGACCGTGTGACCCTGTGACCCTGTGACCCTGCACATGACGAGCGGGTACAGAAAATGGATGTATGGGTGACTGCTTCTGCTGCATTAAATACTATTAACAGAGAATTAGAACGTAAAATAGCATGAAAAAACAGAATTAGCCTCACTGAGGATTTTAAGCGTCCAGCACAATTTGTACGACACCTTGCCGTATTCTGCATGTGAGTTAATCAGGGCCATTAGCTAGAACTTCTGGGGCCCCAGACAAAATGTCACCTTGGCCCCCCTTGCTTAAGCGGGTAGACATTTAGCTTTCAATCTGAAGAAATGCAGGTTCCATGCTAGACAGATTTTGGCCAGCCGGGTCTTGCGTAGATTTACGCAAGTGGGGGAGATGGGGGGGGGGTGCAACAGTAGCTTTTGGAGTGCCTATAAAGTGATGGGGGGTATCCAAGCCCCTCTGTTGCCCCCAGAGTTAATCTTTGTGCCCTTCCTTGGTTGATTATTTGATATATTTGAAGGACACCTTAAGAGAGGCTCACATTCTGAAGAACATGGTGAGTGTCTGATTTTCTCTTGGTTTTATTTGCCCTCTTCAGAAAAAGCTGGCTGCTTGTGTACTGGTGCAGATCTGAGGCCCATCATGCCCAGTGCTCCCATTAGACGATAACATGAACAGAGCAGCCTTTCACCTCAGATACTCACGCTGCCCTGGAAGTCGCCCGGAACAGGCTGCCTTTACCCGAGCTGCTGAAGCTCTGAAGATTGAAATAGCAGAGCCTCACACAACAGATCACAGTATCAAGCCTCCCCCCGCGTTTGCTGCAGCCCCCCAGCTGCAGGGATGGCCAAATTCCCCTGCAAAGTCATTCCAGTCATGGGCAAGTCTGCCAAACCCTCTTTGGGGGGGTGTGTGGGTGGGTGGGGGCGGAGTGCATCTGGCCTTTTTTGGATGCTTCCTGGTCCTGATCTTGGACCTGTGATGGCGATTTCCTAACCCAGACAGCAAAACTGTGACGGGCGGGCGGATGTCGGTGGGCGGGTGTCGGTGGGCGGGTGTATGTCGGCGGGCGGGTGTATGTCGGCGGGCGGGCGGGTGTCGGTGGGCGGGTGTCGGTGACCGGGTGTATGTCGGCGGGCGGGCGGGTGTCAGTGGGCGGGTGTCGGTGACCGGGTGTATGTCGGCGGGCGGGCGGGTGTCGGTGGGCGGGTGTCAGTGGGCGGGTGTCGGTGACCGGGTGTATGTCGGCGGGCGGGTGTATGTCGGCGGGCGGGCGGGTGCCGGTGGGCGGGTGTATGTCGGCGGGCGGGCGGGTGCCGGGCTGGCCGCTGTTTGTCGGCAGGCGGGCGAATGTCGGCAGTGTTTGCTGTACAGCCGGGCCACCCACCCTCTCGTCCGCTGGCCCTGCATGAGTAGGAAATGCTTCGTGTCGAACTCTTTGTTTTCCAGGGTCTTTTGCAGATTCACACACATCTCCCCTTCTGTCTCCTTCTCTCTCTCCAGGAGATACCAGGCAGCGAACCGAGTGATGGGCAGTTTCTAGACAATCACGGTCCCCTGGAGGGTAAATAGAGGCATTAAATTAAACGCTTCTTAATACTTAACCAGTCCCTGGCCAATAAAGTGCCCCTTTTATTAAAAAACAATCTGATATATTTGTAAGTAGCGTGTTGCGGGTCTGACTTTAACACGCGTGTCGTCTGTCTCCCAGTGACATTGGCCCCGGAGAAGTCGGAAGGTGGGGGGAGCTTCGGGAATGGGGAACGAGACGCGGCAAAAGACCACGGCAAGAAGTGTGTCACCATGGAGGTGAGCGTCACCCTGATGTCCCCTTCAACAAGGGTCACTCTCATGTCCCCTTCAACAAGGGTCACTCTTATGTCCCCTTCAACAAGGGTCACTCTTATGTCCCCTCCTTCAAGGGTCACTCTTATGTCCCCTTCAACAAGGGTCACTCTTATGTCCCCTCCTTCAAGGGTCACTCTCATGTCCCCTTCAACAAGGGTCACTCTTATGTCCCCTTCAACAAGGGTCACCCTCATGTCCCCTTCAACAAGGGTCACCCTCATGTCCCCTTCTTCAAGGGTCACTCTTATGTCCCCGTCAACAAGGGTCACTCTTATGTCCCCTTCAACAAGGGTCACCCTCATGTCCCCTTCTTCAAGGGTCACTCTCATGTCCCCGTCAACAAGGGTCACTCTCATGTCCCCTTCAACAAGGGTCACCCTCATGTCCCGTTCAACAAGGGTCACCCTCATGTCCCCTTCTTCAAGGGTCACTCTTATGTCCCCGTCAACAAGGGTCACTCTTATGTCCCCTTCTTCAAGGGTCACCCTCATGTCCCGTTCAACAAGGGTCACCCTCATGTCCCCTTCTTCAAGGGTCACTCTCATGTCCCCGTCAACAAGGGTCACTCTTATGTCCCCTTCAACAAGGGTCACTCTCATGTCCCCTTCTTCAAGGGTCACCCTCATGTCCCGTTCAACAAGGGTCACCCTCATGTCCCCTTCTTCAAGGGTCACTCTTATGTCCCCGTCAACAAGGGTCACTCTTATGTCCCCTTCAACAAGGGTCACCCTCATGTCCAGTTCAACAAGGGTCACCCTCATGTCCCCGTCAACAAGGGTCACTCTCATGTCCCCTTCTTCAAGGGTCACTCTCATGTCCCCGTCAACAAGGGTCACTCTTATGTCCCCTTCAACAAGGGTCACCCTCATGTCCCCTTCTTCAAGGGTCACTCTTATGTCCCCTCCTTCAAGACACTCTCAGCTGGGCTGGTAGATTCAGGAGGCCCAGAACATTACAGGGGTCCTTGATGAAGTAAGATTACTGGTAAAATTGGGCAGGAGGACCTGAGGTGACATTTTATGTTATCAAGAGCCTGGTATTTCTAGCTACACACCTTTCCATTAATTCTTCTGTTCAGTAAGAAATGATAACAAGGGTAATGTCTGATTTCGCTGTGAAGTAAGACAAGAAGGTGCAACAAAGGAAGGATTGATTCCTTTTTGTGGCACGCTACTCGCACACGGTGTTACATCACTGGGAGTGAAGCCTGTGTTTTGTATTTCATTCATCTCTGTGAGGAATTCTGTGGGACGTTTTGTGTGGGAATGTACCTTCGCATAGGTCTGATTATTTCATTTGTTAATGGGGGAGTGAACGGTTTGTTTCTGGTGAAGTTTAAGGGGATAATATTCTTCATTTTGGGCTGAACCAAAGAGCCTGTTGTTTCGTCCTTCGCAGTGGTAGTGAGCCTGCCCTGGGAACACCGCCTTCCTTGGCCTGGCTGCTATGTCAGCCATACTCCTGCAGTTTATTTTTCCAATTACAAGTCGGTTACTAGATACCCCTGAATCACAGGGTTTCCAAGAGGCCTGTAACTGAGAAACTGTGGTTGAAATCCTGTTCCCAGAATAGAAAGAGAGGGTAAAGGTTTTTTTGTTGTCCCCTACAAACACATATGATGAAAATTGGAAAACTAAATATGCTACAGGTCATGTCTTTGCTGAATATCATTAAATACATTTGTGAAAATGCTGCATAATAAAAGTTACCTCTCCGTGTTTTGTTTGTGTCAGAGTTGTCTGGACGGGGTGAATTTCAGGCCAATACTGGCCTCCAGTGGTTGTTTTAATAAGTGACATTGTTGCTATGGTGACAGGACCTGGAATGCGCCGTGTCTGTGGAGGAAGATAACCGTCAGGAGTGGATCTTCACCCTTTATGACTTTGACAACAATGGCAAAGTGACCAAAGAGGTGTAGCTTTACAGCAGTTCTCTCACAAAAAGCCCGTCGCAATTAAAATGAGCGATTACCGCAAACATCTGTCCCATTATTTTAAACTGTGCCCCCCCCCCCCCATCCCTGCATCTCCCTCGTTCTGGCAGGACATGTCCGGTCTCATGCACACCATATATGACGTGGTGGATGCCTCAGTGAATCACTCATCCAGCAGTAAGGGCAGAAGCCTGCGGGTGAAGCTGACCGTAACCCCAGGGCCCAGCGAGCGTAGGCGGGAGGGCCTCACAGGGGGGTCAGGTGAGCGACGTGGGTGGGGGCGAAGGCGACCTGCCTCTGGTTCCAAACTTACACGTATGTATTTTGGGTCTCGGAAATCTAATAGTTAGGAAAGTGGAGTTTACACCCTTTTAGTAACTACAAGTGCACGGTAAAATTAGCGACTGAAGTACTGTTAAATATTGTAAAATTATATTCCATGTCTCTCTAGATAAAAACCACCAACAGCCAAATATACTGTAAATATACACTAACTGCTGAAGATTTTATCTTAAACAGAAAATTCAGCAGTGAAAACTCCAGTTACTGGAGTATCACGGGTGTGTTTTTGCTAAATATCCACAGTAATGCACAACGTGTATTATCTCTCTTTTATAGCTTAACTATATACTTGTTTGTAGTATTGTTTACATCTTTTGTATATTATGTACTATATATTTGTATGGCATCGGCTTTGTAAATCTCTGACGTAATCCTGTTGTGTGTAACACAATGACCTTGGAATGGCCTTAGAAGATGAGCCTCCAGGCTGATGGTGTCCTTCTGACTCCTTAGAGAGGGACTCGAGGTGCAGCCGACCCGAGCCTGATCATCAGGAAGAGGGGCGCTGTGTGGACAGAAGACCTTCGACGCACTTCAGGTGAGCACAGCTGAGTCCAGCCTCTCTCTGTCGACTGACCAGTCAGTGTTTTTAGTGTAAATGCCAACACTTTTGTGCCCTTCAGTAGACCTTGATTGTCATGTGATCAGACATCTTAAGTAATATTACCTTACTGTGACGTAGGAGAGGTCATCTTATTATCAGTCATTATTTATTATACCTCAGTAAATTCCTTTGCAATTCTTCAACAGAACCTGTACTCTGTACTCTGTAATTGACTGTACCTGTGCATGATCACCCTTCTTAAACATAACTCCCTAAAGGCACCCCCTGGTGGCCATGACATTTCTCCCCATACGTGCGCCTGTACCCTTCAGCTGCATACTGCATACACATGGGATCCTGGTAAAGCACAGCCCTCCTCTCTCATCCCCCTCCAGGAGGCAGAACAATGACGCTTCTCTGCGTGCCGAGAGAAACCATTACTGTGTTGACGAGAACACGGAGAGAAGGAATCACTACCTGGACCTGGCTGGGATAGAAAATTACACCTCAAGATTTGAAAGTGGTGAATATCACAGCTTTGGCAGGAAGTGTGACTTGCATAACATTAAATCGGTATCTGCATTATGGTGCTGTGATGTCGGTCTCCTCCATTAGGGGGCATTATGGTGCTATGATGTCTGTCTCCTCCATTAGGGGGCATTATGGTGCTGTGATGTCTGTCTCCTCCATTAGGGGGCATTATGGTGCTGTGATGTCTGTCTCCTCCATTAGGGGGCATTATGGTGCTGTGATGTCTGTCTCCTCCATTAGGGGGCATTATGGTGCTGTGATGTCTGTCTCCTCCATTAGGGGGCAGACTATTGACCTCTGCAGATGCTGTCTGGTTTGTTTTCTTCTGACTTGTTGTTGAAATGCAGTGAGGAGTATGGGGATCTAGCTGCATCTCAGTCTTCATCTCTCCAGTCTTGGCAGATTCCTGGCAGAGTTTTCTGGACGTTAATGATGAATTGTTCTGAATCATGTACTTTGTGAAACACTTGCATAAGATGCAAAATACCCAAATTTATGCAAATTCAGTGAGTGTCTGCTAGTCGGTATACCGTGGTGGCATTTATTTACTCGCCTGGGCTGAGAGACTTTAAGTACGTTAAATGGCAAATCTGACATAAAATTGAAAGTTAAAAAATATGGTAAAATGATTAGGAGAAATATGACCGACCTTTCTGTCCTCCTCTGTCCACCAGGGGGTGCCCTTCTGCAGCCTCATCAGGAAGCCCAAGGGCGGGGGGGGACTGTGTGGCAGAGCCGAGCTCGCTCCCAGGAGTCCGAGGCCCACGTAGCCCACCAGCGCCGCTCGCAGGTCCTAGGGGAGAACTGCGCTTTTATGGAAACACGTGGGAGGGGAGCCCAGTTTCTGAAGTCACCTAAAGGCACATTGAAGGGTGTGGGCGGAATCCCAGGGGGTGCGATCGGAGGTAACAGATCCGGCAGGCCGCTGGCTGGCTCCCAGGCGGGGCTGGGTGCTCAGGATGTGTACCCCCTCCCTGCCCAGACCCCTGCACCCCCAGCCCACCCCCAGCATCCGATGTATCACAGCTCCAGCAGGCGGCTCCGGGTGAGAGCCAGGGACACTCTCTCCCCGCCCAGGGCCCCCTACCCCACATTTCAGCAGCAGCCGGCCCCCTCTGGCGTCCCCCCGGGCTTGGAGCGGGAACATGCGCCCGCCCATCCTGGCAGCCCTGGGTTTGTGGTGCCCGTCGTCCAGCGGCATGAGCACCACCATCACCATGAGCACCACCATCACCACCACTACCACCACTACCACCAGTCATGAATAAAGAGGGCGGGGCTTCACATGCGGCTGGTTAGCTGCTCCATCTTCTCAGATATCTCACCCCACTTGTGCCGATACCCTGCAGCTGCTGACACACACACGGTATGCTGGCAAGCAGGAAAAACAGCTATTATCCCACAAAGGGCCGTTCTCTCGATATGAATTCCAGGGTTTTTCTTAAGTTTCCTATTGTAGCCCCAGCCAGTCACATGACCAGATGAGCAGTGGTGTGGCTAGAGAGCCCCCCACCCAACCCAGCCCAATCCAATTATGTTCCAAATTGTCACTCAGGGGCCCTTGATATCATCCTAACGTCCCCCCCCCCCCCTTTACGGCACCCCTACAGATGGGTAGCAGGCTCCCTTGCAGTCCTATTCATGTGGATATTACCCATTAAATAGAGCGAATCCAGGGAGCTGACGTCTGTATCACAGTCCCTCCCTCAGCTGTGATTTCAGCTCTTTAAGCTTCGCTGAAAATGTGGTTTCCTACCTGCTGTCAGCTCTGCTGTGGGCGTGGGGCCTTTCCTCTACATGTGTGTGTTTTTAAATATATTATGTATTTTAAATCACTACTGTCATTTGAATTTGAATACCTTTCCTATTCATATAATTATAAAATAATTATATTGTATATGCATATTTATTGTTGCTTCTATACACATATACTCTTTTATATATTTTAATAAAAACGTTACTTTACATGGTTTATGTGTCATTGGGTCCCTGTATCACATTCCTCTGTGGCTAGAGTATACGACTACAGTAGTACAGTAACAGACAAAAAGCATTAAAGGTCCTGACTCTCTCTGAGGTCCTGACTCTCTCAGGTCCTGACTCTCTCAGGTCCTGACTCTCTGAGGTCCTGACTCTCTCTGAGGTCCTGACTCTCTCAGGTCCTCACTCTCTCTGAGGTCCTGACTCTCTCAGGTTCTGACTCTCTGAGGTCCTCACTCTCTGAGGTCCTCACTCTCTCAGGTCCTCACTCTCTCAGGTCCTGACTCTCTCTGAGGTCCTGACTCTCTCAGGTCCTCACTCTCTCTGAGGTCCTGACTCTATCAGGTCCTGACTCTCTGAGGTCCTGACTCTCTCAGGTCCTCACTCTCTCTGAGGTCCTGACTCTATCAGGTCCTCACTCTCTCAGGTCCTGACTCTCTCTGAGGTCCTCACTCTCTCAGGTCCTCACTCTCTCAGGTCCCGACTCTCTCTGAGGTCCTGACTCTCTCAGGTCCCGACTCTCTCAGGTCCTCACTCTCTGAGGTCCCGACTCTCTCAGGTCCTCACTCTCTCAGGTCCCGACTCTCTGAGGTCCTCACTCTCTCAGGTCCCGACTCTCTGAGGTCCTCACTCTCTCAGGTCCCGACTCTCTCAGGTCCTCACTCTCTCAGGTCCCGACTCTCTCAGGTCCCGACTCTCTGAGGTCCTCACTCTCTCAGGTCCTGACTCTCTCAGGTCCTCACTCTCTGAGGTCCTCACTCTCTGAGGTCCTGACTCTCTCAGGTCCTGACTCTCTGAGGTCCTCACTCTCTGAGGTCCTGACTCTCTCAGGTCCTGACTCTCTGAGGTCCTCACTCTCTCAGGTCCTCACTCTCTCAGGTCCTCACTCTCTCAGGTCAAAACAATCCCAAGGCATCTTTTGAATAGGTGGTACCCCGATGTCCTGGCTGCATTACCCACTGTGGTCCAATCAGATCTGGCCTCTTAATCATCCTCTATATTTAATTGGTAAATTCTCTCCTCCCCCTTCATCACTTTGGCTTGGTTGATGTGGCTCCCCATTGGAGCCAGTGAAGCACTTTGTGTGTTGTGAGAAACGCTAGATAAATGTCACCTTCATTCCTAACAGCCCTAACCCTAACCCCAGCAGTGCACTTCACACCTGCACTTAATGTTTCCCATTCCATTTGAAGGTCACTTTATGTCATTCTACGATTCATGAGAAACTGCCGGATAAGTTATCGGTCATCTCTGGCATTATAGAGTTGCTTCTGCCCTCTACCTGGCTGGTTTTTGGTTATTGCCAGTGTCTCCTGCTTCACCTTATTCTTGTTTACTGCTGTCTTAGAAGCTTTGAGCCTGGAAGCAGCCTGCCTCTCAGTGTAGACGTCTGCCATCAAAACCACAATTAAACCTAGATTTAAAAATTCAGATTTAAAAAAATTATAATATAGAGCAGTCTAATTTTTTTCCCGAGCTGTATATTTTCAACAATGAAACTGCATATGATTCCACCCTACAGAGCACCTTATAAATTCATGTAATTGCACCGCAGCACTTAAAGGCGACTTGAGGTTTGGTCAAGCGGCATCCATGTTACTGATTTACTGCATGTAGGGTAATATGCAAAACGCCATTATAAGAGTGCTAGCAAAAACTGAAGAAGTCCGGGATATGTAGGGCCTTTTAACACAGCTGTCTGTTGCTTGATCTTTGTATTTGTAAGCAAGAAGTGTTTTATTTGCAGGTGCTACATGGGCATGGTTGTTAGCAGTCGTGTCACAGCCTCGGCGTTGGGGATTTGATCACCAGCCCCAGTTAACATGTTCTCCCTCGGTTTGCACTGGTGGTCTGTGTTCCCTGGCTTAACTTCGGGCAGGCTGAGACCATGTACTGGATAAGCGGTTGGCAAATGCGCGGGCATAGAGTATTACAGAGGAAATCTTACATGTCGAGTAGCTGGAATCAAACATGTACAGCCAAACATGTACAGTTGGTGTGAAGATTGTGTATCGATTTTTTTTATAAATAAAATTTAGGCTATTTTTTTACATTGCTCTGCGTAAAGCTGCTAGAAAACACTTCGCACTGTATTCCGTCTTTTATGGCTCTGGACCATGACAAGTAAACACCAGGGGGGTGCGTTTTGTGCAGAAGTGCACTCACTGAGCCATTGTTTCTTGATCTTCCACGTAATAATTAAATGAATTGAATAACACTCTCCTTAATCATTTACAAATGTTTAGTATAATATTGTCGACTATTTTATAATCCTGTCCCTGACGTTTACGATTTCCTAAACAATTTAGAAGTAGCCATGCAATAGTCGTGTTAAATAATCAAATGTGCAGAATATGTCTTTATTGATATGCTGTACCTCCCTTTAAGGTTAACATGCTGTGTGTGATTCCCATATGCGCAGCTCCTCGGTTCTGTCCGCAGCGTTTGCAATGAATCCCTTTTAACCGAGTGATTTATCGTCCCCGCGTGCCATGTGAGCCCCAGCTACCCCCGAGCTCCCGCTTTCGGCGCTGGCCATTGGGGATTTATCCGGGGTCAAATAAGAACCCAGCCGGGACAAACAATGGAAGCTATGAAAGAAGAGAGGAGGGTCGAATAAATGCAAATATATCCAGTTTGTGCGGCTGCGAGAACCTCCCCCGGTCCTGACAAGCGGTGAATCTCCGTGCGGAGTCTGTCGGTGGCTGGGAGGCGTGCAGCGCCGCAAACTTTCGCCTCCTCCTTTCTCTGTCCATCAGCTGACTACGAGCAGCGCCGGAGGCTCGAAGAGCTTGAGGCCATAATCCGATCGCCCCCCAAAAAACAAGTCGGCCAGCCTGTGGCCGAGGCAGGGCTTGTGTTACCGGGAAGGATGTGACAGTCCCAGCGCACCTGCCGGCGGCTCATCGGAGGTAAGCGGCGTCGGGGACCTGCGTTTCAGATTCAGATCCTGCAAAAAACACCAGCGGTGGCACTTTCTGTGTGTAATATGCCTGCACTGCGGATAGCTGAGGTTGCCCTTTAAGTGTGAGTTTTGCATTGTATTGTCCGATAATGGGGAGATGGTACCACATTGCAAATGAGTCAGCAGGGGTGGGAAAGTTTACGCGGTGCAGAAGAGCCACATGCGCCCGGTGGTCGAGTCCAGCTTTATGCGCTGCAGAAAGTGCCACTTTTCACGTGGTTTCCGCACATGTACACCTTAAATAGCCTTTCGATCTATGGCTACCACTGCCAGGCCTTTACACCGTAAAACCGAACTATTATCGCGGGGGGAAAGCACGTTTGTTCCCCTTGCAGCGCTCCAACACAGTTACTTTGCTGCAAGAAGTGCATGAGAAAAGCTTAACTACACAATAGGCTCGGTGGGGGCTCAGTTAGCACTGGATGCGGGAGAGCAGACGACTGCATTTTGAATATGAATCGCCATTGAAAAACGCTTTAATAATAAAAAACGGAAAGCTAAGGAAACAGAAGGATGGAAAATAACGGTCTCCAGAAATCAACCCGTGATAACAGCCTGTTTGGAAACTTTAAAGTTGTTTGTTTTTAACTTTCTATGTTAATTTTCCAAGAACAGACAGAAAAATAACCAGAAATTGCTTTTCTGCAAGTGCTAATAAACGTCTTAAGGTCGCACATTTTGCCAAACCAGAGTCCGCTGGAGCTGTTTGTATCGGAATTGGTTGCAATTCATTGCCACAGTAAATGTTTATGGGGTTTCTTTGAAAAAAGCTTCTCCTTAGAATCACATCAAAGACGGTCTCCAGATGAATTCTGTCTCAAACAATTGCTTCATTCTACACACAGCCCCAACCTCAGCCTGTCCCCACAACTCCCCCCACCCCACTTCCAATTTCCACTTGATTAAGCTCCAAGCTTCTTGAATTCGGTCTGGAAAGAAAATGGTTGACTAATTCTGTGACTGGGAGGCTACACAAAGCCAGGGGATGCTCTTCCCATGTCTGTCACTGGGCACATTATTATCGGAAATAAACTGAGAATATTGGCAGTTACTGAATGTGATGGGAAAAATACTTATAACAGCGTTTGCGTATTGTGGTCATATTGTGTTTATACTGATAAAAGAAGTTGGTATTAAATTGTGAGTCGATCTTATTTGGCAGTATGAAGCTGCCAAGAGGTGCCAGACTAACACCACCCTCGAAAGATGGATATTAGACAAATTGATTAATTTTGGGTGGATGGATGGACAGACAGACTTATGTTTGCTTGACAATGAATTTCTAATAAATTTTATTATTCCTCAGTTTCTCCTGCTGAATTGCTATGTTTCCTTGACCGTAATCTGTTAACGACAGCCATCGTCAGCTGGCATGATGAGAGTGCTGCAGATTGGCGTTTCCCCCCCCAGGGCACAAGTTGGTGTCATTGACCTTTATGCAGGTAGTTTTCTCCTCAGCATTAGTCATTTGGTGCAGACAGACATGAGTTTGGGCTGTACTGCCGTAACTGGAAGCACCTTTGTGTGAAGTTGCCTCTGTTTCGGTGACGACTTTACCTCAGGCGTATATCTGTAGTTTGATTTTTGGTTGCACAGGATTCTGGGACGGAATGTTTTTGAACTGCAGGCAAAGTTTATGTTGGACGATTCCCAGAGGAATGTGGAGGTACAGTCATCCTGAATGTAGTGGTGATAAGGACCCTTCCGCGTCTGTTCAGTAATGGTAGGTAAGCATGACCCGATTCAGTCTCCTTCAGCTGGACCATGTTTTCCTGATGACAGTGCGGAGAACGTCGCTGATAGAGGCTCCGATAAGCGCGGCGGCAGCTGCACGTGAAGATGGTGGCTTGCAGAGCAGATGCGTTCATTAGCTCCTTTTGTTTATGTAGCTGTTCCGGGGCAGGAAGTATCGGCCGTGTTTTCGGGCTCTGATGTTACAGAAGATGCCATCCTTGGGCAGACGTGGAGGGACATTTTGGGAGGGGGTGGAGGTACTAGGAGGCCACGGGGTCTTTATATCTCCTTGTGACCCAGAACAAAGTGTTTTGACTTTTCCCCCACACGTCGTTTGGCCTTGAGGGGCCACTGGGGTTGGGTGTGACTCTGACACTGGGTAGATTTCGAAAGAGACAAAGAACAAAAGGTAATGCTGCTGGACACACCTTTGCTGTAACATCTGGGGCGATGATCACTATTATGTCGTGATATTTTAGCCTCTATTGAATAAAAAGAAAAATCTATTATTTAGACGCAAAATATAACAATAAAGCAGTAAAGTTTTTAAATTTTGCCTCCGTAAATAAGCACATTGATATGTCAGCAATAGACCAGGTGCCTGTATCAGGAAATAACTTTTGTTTGTTAGCTAGATAATTTGTCAGATTTAAGGTACCCAAGTTTATATCGTCTTCCTCTACCGCTCACGTACATTTAGCCCGTTCTACCTTAAATCCGACATATTTGTCTTGCTAACGCATAATTCCAGCTTTGTGATACAGGACCCAGACGAAGTTTAAGATTTATTTACAAACAGCAAAACAGATCACTAACTGTAAATTTCTGAGTCCATACAGCCTCTAACTAAAGTAAGAAAAAAAGCAAAACCGCAGAAAAGGCCCAAATGAAAGTAGGGCTCTTCTGGAATTCCCTGCCTCTTGCTCTGGTTGCCTAGCAATGGGCGGCCAGTGGAGATGGAGAGCGCAGGCAGTGAGATGATGGCTGCTCTGAAAATCCCACTCCCAGGACTCCGCTCCCCATGTCTGTAACCTGCATACTAATGGGGGTAAGCCGATTCACGGCGAGGATCGTCAAAATGTTGGATAACTCACAGTCCAGTCCTGATTCCACTTTGGCTCTGGCCAGCTGTAGTCAAGCTCTCCAGTTGCAGTAGAATTAATCAAACAAATAAACCAAAACGTTGGTATAAATACAAAGAGCGGATTGACAGAAAAGACAGTTACGTCTTTAACACGATGAGTTCAGTTCGGTTTCAGTTTGGTTTTAACTTTAGAAACAATTGTAGATGAAGTTTTTTTAGAACTGTACCTTAAAAAGAAGACGTCATTGGGTCTTGTGAGCCTAAATGCCACATTCTGGGTTTATTGTAAGTTTTGATTTATTTGTAGATTTATTTTAAACGGTGTGTTAATGTGCTGTAGCTCTTAAGCTGTTACAAACTATGACGTGGAATATGCCTGAGTTTGTATAAAAATGAGAGAGCCGGCAGGGATTGGATTGCAGCCGACTGGCTTCAGGGAGTGTGTTTGTAATATCCATAAACAGATGTAGCTGCTGAGGAACACCCCCGTCGCGGTGTGATTTGTCTCATCCAATAACTCTTTTGGAATGTATGTAGACCTGTCAGATCATAAACACGCTGAACAATGTTCTGAGTGAATCCTTCTGTTTTCCTGGCTCCTGGTGACCATAAAGTGCAGTGATGGCATTTTCACTATTTGGATTCAGGAGACTCCCAAGAAACAATTTACTGTCGGTGTTGTGTCAGCCGATATATCAGATCGGGGTAAAATTTTTGGGTGGGCCCTGTAAAGTGTCAAATTGCCAGAAATTTCTGGACCATGTAAATGTTTTTATTCATTAAACAAGTCCGTTAAAAACATGGTTGAATGTAGCCTTTTGCATGGTAAAAAATTTGGTGTGCTAATATTATTAGCTAATAGCAGCTATGTAGCCATTTAACTCACACTTCTAACATCCCAGCTTAATAAATATGCTGAACATCTGTCCAGCCTTGTGATAGGTTGAATGCGTTTTAATTATTCGTAGTTCAGTTTACAAATTAAAAATTAAAAGATGATTGGGGTGTAAAACAAACTATAACATAGGTAAAACCTTGTACACTTTACAACAAAACAATCTAAAGAGAATATTAATTTAATTTTAACAGTGTTAATGACACTGCAGGAATTTACTGCAAATCCACACATATCATATCGTGTCTAACATGTCAAAAGTGTTTATTGCAGCATCGTCCTAAACTCAGGCTAACCTAATGTGACAGCATCATAACACCACATAACCACTATTGGGTTATCAAGGGCAGACAAGATGTTTTTGAAAGGGGAGCATCCATCATGGCAGGCTTTTGTAGTCCTCAAACCACTGTTGTAGTTTTAAATGAGAGGAACCTCAATGTGTGATGCATCAGGGCAGCTTTGAGAGGCTGAGAGTTTGGGGCACATTTTGGTGTCACATTGTGAGAAGCAGGGGGTTTATGAAGCCTACATACAGCCAGCTATTATGAAAAGGTTTGCCATCCATGTTTTGTCTTAGTCGTTTTCCCAAGCACTAACCCCCCCAAGAAGAATTTTTCCAAGAAAAAGAAAAAAATAAGGCAAACCAAGGTCCCCGCAGTTGCACTGCTTTCCCCAACATAACATTTCCTGGCAAACAGTGAAGTCAAAAAGTGGTGCTTTGTACCAAAATATTTTCAATTCAAGAAATATATTCCATCTTTTACCACTAGGGGCACCGTTTTATCTACTGACCATGAAGCTGATTTCTGGGTTGTACAGTATCCACTCGATTATTTATATCTGCTAATAGATTTGTCAGGGGACCTGGTGTAGTTTGGAAGGAATCTGTTTGAGCACAAAAAATATTTGCTCCAGACTCAACAGCTTTGAAAAGGATGATAATTCCAGGAATCTTTAAATGTCTTTAAACAGGAAGGAATCATTAAACTGATAACAACTTAAAAAACAACTCAGTTGTTTGTCTGAGATTCACATATTTAGTCAACAAGCAGGATTATAAATACCAAGATCACATCAAATATTTCATTTTTCATTCCTTATGGTTTTTGATTAATTGTGCACTGTTTACACCTATATTGAAAAAAATACAATCGAGACCCTTTTTTCCCCCCAAGTCCTGAAACTTTTTTTCCTCTTTTTTTATTTTTTAATTCTTTGTTGAATTAAATATTTCATTTCAGATCTGACATAGCAGTTTTTTAACAGAATCTTTTCAATTTCACCTGGACACGGTGTGAGCAGTTACCTAAAATGCTGGAAGTCACCGGGAACGTTTTCAGAAACATGCCGGATGTCGTCAGGTCGGTTTCGGTGAACATACAGTCATGAATTATATTTAAGCCGGTTTATCGGTTGTGCTTACGGACTTTTTTTTGCGTTAGACGACCCGAATTTGCGCAATAGATCATGATCAGTTGCGTGGCACAGTGCTGGACGTCACCCGATGGCGTCCGTTTCCCTGCTGCGGTGAGACAATCGTATAGATATGGCCGTCCTCTGGAGAAGTGAGTAATTAGCATAATGGAGACAGGAAGAGCCTCACCCAGACTGTCTCGCTGCACATGTGCTCTGAGGGAGAGATAGAGGGAGGTTTGGATGGTCACACAGTATCCTGTCCATTTTCTGCATGAGTATAAGGGTGTGAGACCTTTCATTAGATGGAAACCATATATTTTTCAAATTCCTATCTGTACTTAATGTATTAGCTCAATAACAATGAACATTCGCAAAGCATCTATACTTTCTGTGGTGATGGGCTCTGAAAGAAGCCAGAGGCATTGTGGGAAAACCCACTCAGGTCGAGCTGTGGAAAGCAGTGGGAGTTAAGCCTGTAGTTAGTTTCTCATCACCCTTTTCTGAGGACCCACCTTAAGCCAACAGGCTGTGATTTTTGGTTCTCTCCTTTTCTCTTTGACAGGGTCAGAGTTTAAGTTCAGCGGGGTCAATGTGGATTTCTATGTACATTTCCGATGTTTTGAATGGATAATCCGCAGCGTGATGTGAACCAGAAAATGTCGACCCAGACAACAATGTTTGTTTTTAAATTTATACTTTGAAGGAAAAGTCTGCCCGTGAGCAAACTATTGTCTTATCTTCAGTCGCACGTAATCTCAGCACATTGCTGTAAAATAATCACAAAATCGACACTTTTCATCTCATTTGTCCCAAAGGGCCTTGAAACCTGCAGGTTAAACATAGTAACAGACAAATACAATAACTGAAAGCAGAATGGAACGAAATGTGGCTTTTCAGCTGGTGATTGATGTGCCATAAAGGTTTCTGCGCCCCTGGCGATTTGGCCAAAATAAGCCAGTTTAATGTCAGCCTCTAATTTGACCCCTTACCTTCACAAATGAAAGAGTTTGCTGGGACCAGGTGTGCATCGAGGCATCGCGATCAGTTTGTCTTCCTGTGTCTCCCCTAGTGAAATTCGGGCACGGTGGTCCATTAAATCACTCCACACAGTCGGCAGCGGGTAATCAGTAATGACATTTCTGTAGCCTGAAATCAGGCGTCGGATTCTTGCGTGTCCCCAGCTCCTCTTGCGGTTGTCTTTCAAGAGTTTCTCCCATGTAACCTCACACGTTCAGGGTAAAGACAAGAAAGCGGCATTTTTATTGATTGAAAGGTGCCCCCCCGCCCCCGCCTGGTGTGGAATGCACACCTGAGGGTGTTTGCACAGCCATTCCTGTAATCTGTGTCACAATGCAAACTGACATCTGCTCTCCTGCAGGGGAGTGAGGACTTTCTATCTACATCTCGCTGCAGCCTCAGCAGTATCAGTACTGAGGCCAGATTCCCAGCAAAATCGTTCTCAACAACTGTTTCTTCTTTTTTTGTAGAGTTTTGAGGAACTCAAGGTTTGGTTGGACTCTGAGGCTGCTGTGGTCGGAATGACTTTTGAGTTACATTTTCCCTTAAGGCTTTGGCTTTGTGTGTTAACTAAAAAAAGCATTTTCACGATTCCCTGCGGCTTGTCTCACCACATACCGTCGAATTTTATCCTCCAGGCTTCTCGTATCACTCAGTCTCATTGTTGGTTTGCGGATGATGCTACTCAACAGCTGTCGCGTTACGTTAGCTTGGGTTTCCTTTATTTTGCTTTATTCTGTGGAATCAGTGCTGTATTACTATCTGGAAGACAATGGTGCAGTAAATACTCTTAGCATGTTAGACACAATATATAGCGTGAGTGTCTGCATTGGTAGTATGTCCCACCAGTGTTGATGACAGAAAAATAAAGAGAACATTCTCTGAGAAGTAGAGAAAGCGGAGCTGTAACGTAGCGTAGCCTTTAATCTTGACGACCTTCAGATAAGTGAAGAGCACCAACCTGCCCTGGCCATAGAGGCTGTTCTGAGAGCAGACTGCTTCGTACAGACACTGAAAAAACGTACATAAAATATCTGACATGGTATTTTATTAGTTTAATTCATTTAATAATTTCCGATTAATAGTGAGTATGTTTGTGCTCAAAACAAAAAACAATGTAACATTAGAACGTGTGAAGTTTAAAAGCAACACGACAAAAACTAACAAGAAATTCCCGTGTTCTCCGTAAAGTTACTGATATCTAGTTGGGTGGTTACATTTCCTCTGGGGCACCCCAGCCATTCCATGTATTTAAGTTTCACAACCAGGTTACTTACTTGCTTAATTAATTAAATCTGTGTTAAAAGTCAATGAGGTATTGATTAGCCAAACAAGGTGTGCTTGTGGTTGAGTCTAAAATATACATGGGTGTGTGTGAGTCGCCATGGAAATAGCCAAGCTAACGTACTTTGACAGGGTTCATAACTTTACAGCAACTTTAAGATAATTGATGCATAATCTTTGAGCACCTAAGACTTTTGCATGGTGTGAGTTTTGTGTGGAATAGGATGGTACCACTTGATGATGTAGCCGATCTTATGGTGGAGCTTGAAGGCTGGCTGTTTGGGGGGGAGTGAGCTGATATGGAAATATGTTCTGCGGCCGAACCGAAGGGCCACTATGTCTACTAGGCGTGGGGGGAGGGGCCCACATGCAAAAGCCATGCCTCAGTAATGGGTGATGGGCAGCAGGACCCCGTGCCCTCGGTGACTGGGCTGGGTTAGAGAGAACTGGCGAGGCTGAGAGGGACTGAAGCCTTTCCAGTCTGGGCTTGGAACCTTGGTTACCTGCCGAACATAAAGTGGCTCGGCTGAGGGAACTTCTTGGGTTCCTGCCTTTGGGGACGGGGGGCCGTTCTGGGTAGACAGAATAATGGAGCAGACTAAATCGATCGCTCTCTTCCTTTCATGAAAGGAATCATGTGGGTGGTTCAGCCGCAGAATGGGTACAGGTCTGAGAGCCGCCATGACGGACAGGTAGAGCGAAGAGCCCGATGGAACTCGAGAGAATCCTCGCCCTCTTCTTGAGTTTGGCTGAGCATTTCTCTGCAGTCTTTGTGGAGCCGTCTGCTACGGTTCTGCTCGGCGTCTGCTTTCTGCTTTTGCACGTTCCGAGAGAGATAGAAAATAAAGGAAATAGCTCTGCAGGTAACAACAGAGCCTGTTTTAGTCACGTTATTTGGCTTTTGTTGTTTTGGTGTGACATCATTAGAAGTCACTGCTTAAGTGCTAAATTATAGCTGCCTGTTGTTTTTTTTTAAGAGATGAATGATGGTTTCGATGTCTGCATCTGCATCTATGTGTGGGCGGCGAATTTTGAAGAAAATACCCTCTAGCTTTTCAAAAACTTGCAGGGCTTTTGAACGCCACTGTGCGCTGCCGGACGTGGACACTAAAAAGCGTCTCTCACAGCATTTTTTTTATGTGTATATTAGCATTAACAGTATATTTAGCATCAGCAGTATATTTAGCATTAACAGATTAAGCTTGTAAACGATAGCCACGCTTTAGCCTGTCTTCTGAGACCTAGACGTTAAGTCATTTTCAAGGTAAATGAAACGTAGACCTTAACATTTACATTTCGAACTCAAACCTATTTGTGCTGACCTGCAGCTTTCTGAGTCACAGCCTTTAAACAGCACTGAGATTATTTCACCAGAACTAATCTCCTGATAACAGCGGCCATTTCCCTGACAAACACCGCAGCTGGGATCTTAACCCTAAGCAACCGATTGTCATGCATGAAGCTCGGAGCCCTTTCATGTAAATCTCAGGGTGTTTTTTTGTAGATGTGCTTCCCGGGTACATGGGGCTGTACGTGGCAGAACACGCCATTTCCACAGTTCTCGTGGTGATGATCACTGGTCCGGTTAAAAGGGGTGATGGGGGCTGTTGTGAACCTGCTCTATAATGGCTCTGTAATTATCCCAAAATGTATCGCTTATACTGTATGAGGAGAAAGGTTACGTTCATAAACGTGAAATCACCCGTCGATTTAAAAGGGACACAAGTGTTTGCCTGTTTCTCCAGCGTTTGAGTCTCCTGGTTACATGAGCATTCAGGCAGCATTAGTGACAGTTGAGTCCACTGGGTCTGGTGTGACGATGCATTAAAGCTCGAGCTCAGCTGAAGTCTGTATAGATGAAGCCCTGCTGTGTGCGTCCCAGTAACCTAACCCCCCCCCCCCCACACACACACACACACCCCACCCCTTCTTGGCCACCTGTGCAGCCACTGGGGGGGGGGTGGGGAGTATGTGGGGTGGGAGGATAATGTCCTTTGTGTTCCCAAGGCTCTGGGTCTGAGACATCCTCGCGGTGGGGGGCAGGGAATGTTTTCAGGAGGAATGACAGGTGTCACGTGCTCCTTGATGTATCCCACAATGAGGCCGCGATCTGGGGGGGGGACCTCGCGGCTTCCGGACTGGGAGCTTCAGCGTGCAGGAGACCCGGAGTGAAGGTAATGAGTGACCCGAGAAGTTAAGGTAAGACGTTGTTCCCGAAGTCTGACGCCGGGAGAATAACCGCGTGGCGACTGTACGTGATTCCGCCCGCGCCTGGGCCAGGACCGGCTTTGGGATTATACTTTCCGGAATTAACAGGACCAGTTGTGAAACCGTCAGAGGAGCATGTTTGGGCTGGACTTTGGCAAAGATGTTTGGATAATTTAGCGAGCTGATTACAGGGTAAATGTGAAGTAGAGAGGGCAGAGGGAAGCTGGGTTTGGAAGGGAGGGCGTCTGAGGAGCCGGTCCCCAACGCCACACAGTGAAAGTGGAGTTAAACATCAACCGGGCTGTGACCGGCGGCCTGCCCCATTACCCACGTGTGGGCGGGATGTTCTCAGCGGGGGTGGAGGGGGGAGGGGGGCGGCATCCCGTCATCTCGGTGACAGTGTGAAGCAGCAGAGGGAACCGGCACTGCCCCCCCAGACCCTCTCCGGGAGATATTCCCAGGTGTCTCATTAGCGGACATGTGCAGCTCTACGCTGCTGCCGGCTGCCGGCCGCATTCCCGGGTGGGAGGGCCTTGGAGGCCTTCGCCTGTCCCTCGCTGTGTGTTCTTAAGCCTGGGCTGGATGTTCGTGGTGACACAGGATAACTCGCTCTCCGTGGGTGGCTCCAGCAGCGGCTGTGCGGCTCCTGACTCATTGGAGGCTTGGAGATCCATGCACTGGGATCAGACCCGTGAGTAAATGAACTTATTTATTAATTGTGAAATAAACGGGTGCTGATTGAGCATGTGCTTAGAAAGGCTGGGGGTGTGACTTGGGCTGTTGGTTGAATTTAATTGTTTTAGCACTTCAGCTGTCAATGGACCGGGGTCAGTGTTTTCTGTAGAAGTCAGTGATTTTAGTTGGTTATTGGTGGAGGGTTTTTGGAGTGTTTCTTTATATCAGAAAATGGCGAAAGCATTTTTCAGCAAAAACCGCCGGTGTTGATCATCGGAGGCGTCTTGGATGTGTCTCGTGTTTCCTTGTCCATCCCTGTGTTGTTTTCTTCCTTGGAGCAGCGAAGAAAAGTGTTCGTTGTTTCAAAAAGGTAAATTTGTAAGCAAAACTGGAATGGATTTAAATGTTTTTGGTACCAAAATGAAGAAACTACTCACAGTTACTGCAAAAATGTATAAAGATCTTTTGTCAGCCACTGTACTCTGATAGGGCAGGAATTATAAGTGAGATATTTTTCTTAAGAAATTATTGGTATTCAGCGGCAGGTCTGATCCAGTCAAGAGCTACAATGGCTGTAAAAGTCTTCTTGGTGAAAAATGTGAACACAGTCCCATCAATGGAACGTTTTCGGAGATTCTACCATTAAAGTGGAGTGAATTTGAAATGGATAATTATAAGATAAAATACTACAAGACAAGATAAGATACTGCTTTGTTGGTCCCACAAGTGGGAAATTTGCATCCTCACAACAGAAAGTGGACAGTGGAAGAACAGAGCAGCAAAAATTGACAACAATATGATAACATGAATGTCAAAGTTCTTGCATTGACCGATGCAGGTGGATTCCGACGCGGGGGTGGATTCCGACGCGGGGGTCCGCTTTGCACGAGGCAGACGGAGTGAGGAGCGGAAAATGGGGCATGAGACTAGGGGTGGCCTGCATGTTGTGTCGTTAACTGGGGTAGGACTGAGGTGTAACATTCCACAGTGGGGTGAACATTTATGTCTCTGTGTTTGTGGGTGCATGTGTGTGTTAGGAGGGCGCAGACCCTGCTGAGAGACCCCTGTGTAAATATGAAAGACCCTCCGATTGGCTGATCCCAGGACGACATCCATTGTCTGCATTTGCGTTCCCGCTGGTTCCTTATACTGATGACCGAAAGATCAATAGAAAACCCAGTTAGCTAAGTAGCAGTTTAACATCAACTTCAAATAAATGTTTCTATAGAGCAACAATTGGTCGTGAAGCAGTACTTTGTGTTTCAGGATTAATTAAGATGGGGCTATTCCTGCAAATGTAGGCATGACACTGAGATCTACAGGTAAGAACTAGCTGTGATATGTGTCTTTCCATTGGATCCAGGGTTAGTGTATTTTATGTTCCGTGACGCTATTCCCAGTGGGGTATATATCTGGACATAGTTGTGTAGACTTGCGGGAAGCTGTAATTGTTGGACAGTCTATCGTTGGTAAAACTCCTCGATGTAATTACAAGGAAGAGCCCAAATGAGCCTGAACTTGTAATTATGTGACGACCTGGAGGAATTCCAAAGTCATGTGAGAACAGATGTACTTGTGTGTTTTTGTTCCGTAGTTCATCCATCCAGGAGATGTAAGTCCCCTGGTACTTGAGTAAACTTAACCTTGCTGTTAATGTCATCATGATGGCCGCCTGTGATTGGCTGAGAACCCTTTATTATGATGATCCCGTCTGTAACGTGACAGATTGCCGGAACCTAATGGGTACTAATCCGGGGGGCGTGTGGGACTCCATGACCTGTATGACGTTATCCGGCATATAAATCAACAAATATGATAAACACCCTGTAATAATGTGATATAGCCCTATGTTCTGCCATCCCCCAGAGAACAGTCCAGCATCCTTATCAGATGCTGAGCCCCCTAAGGAGCCACATATGCGTATCTTAGGATCTCAGCAGCGCAGTTTACCAGAAACCCACGAAAACAGTGTTATTGTAAGAGGCCTGTTTTGGGAAAAACAACTGAACACAACTGATTTATGTAAATAGCTACATGTAAGGTAGAATTGTAATTATTAAACGATTAGTTATTTTGGAATTCTTTTCAGGACAATTGAAATAATCTTATGATTTTTGAAAAGAAACATTTCATTTTTAGGATTTATTTTAATTATTGTCAGTACCTGATTAACTGATTTATTGATATTTTTTTATTAACTTTAATCTCCAAATCATCAAATATTTCCCACTGACACCTAAATTTGATGTGACGTATTCCTATGCTCTGACATCCTGCTGGGGGATCATCCCGGTCTTGTGCCCTGTGCGGCCTGGGACAGATCCTGCTGGGGGATCACCCTGGCCTTGTGCCCTCTGCGGCCTGGGACAGATCCTGCTGGGGGATCACCCCAGCCTTGTGCCCTCTGCGGCCTGGGACAGATCCTGCTGGGGGATCACCCCGGCCTTATGCCCTGTGCGGCCTGGGACAGATCCTGCTGGGGGATCACCCCGTCCTTGTGCCCTGTGCGGCCTGGGACAGATCCTGCTGGGGGATCACCCCGTCCCTGTGCCATCTGTGGCCTGGGACAGATCCTGCTGGGGGATCACCCCGTCCCTGTGCCATCTGTGGCCTGGGACAGATCCTGCTGGGGGATCATCCCATCCCTGTGCCTTGTGCGGCCTGGGACAGATCCTGCTGGGGGATCACCCCGTCCCTGTGCCATCTGCGGCCTGGGACAGATCCTGCTGGGGGATCACCCCGGCCTTGTGCCCTCTGCGGCCTGGGACGGATCCTGCTGGGGGATCACCCCGGCCTTGTGCCCTCTGCGGCCTGGGACGGATCCTGCTGGGGGATCACCCCGGCCTTGTGCCCTCTGCGGCCTGGGACGGATCCTGCTGGGGGATCACCCCGTCCCTGTGCCATTTGCGGCCTGGGACGGATCCTGCTGGGGGATCACCCCGGCCTTGTGCCCTCTGCGGCCTGGGACGGATCCTGCTGGGGGATCACCCCGTCCCTGTGCCCTCTGCGGCCTGGGACGGATCCTGCTGGGGGATCACCCCGGCCCTGTGCCCTCTGCGGCCTGGGACAGATCCTGCTGGGGGATCACCCCGGCCTTATGCCCTGTGCGGCCTGGGACAGATCCTGCTGGGGGATCACCCCGTCCTTGTGCCCTGTGCGGCCTGGGACAGATCCTGCTGGGGGATCACCCCGTCCCTGTGCCATCTGTGGCCTGGGACAGATCCTGCTGGGGGATCACCCCGTCCCTGTGCCATCTGTGGCCTGGGACAGATCCTGCTGGGGGATCATCCCATCCCTGTGCCCTGTGCGGCCTGGGACAGATCCTGCTGGGGGATCACCCCGTCCCTGTGCCATCTGCGGCCTGGGACAGATCCTGCTGGGGGATCACCCCGGCCTTGTGCCCTCTGCGGCCTGGGACGGATCCTGCTGGGGGATCACCCCGGCCTTGTGCCCTCTGCGGCCTGGGACGGATCCTGCTGGGGGATCACCCCGGCCTTGTGCCCTCTGCAGCCTGGGACGGATCCTGCTGGGGGATCACCCCGTCCCTGTGCCATTTGCGGCCTGGGACGGATCCTGCTGGGGGATCACCCCGGCCTTGTGCCCTCTGCGGCCTGGGACGGATCCTGCTGGGGGATCACCCCGTCCCTGTGCCCTCTGCGGCCTGGGACGGATCCTGCTGGGGGATCACCCCGGCCCTGTGCCCTCTGCGGCCTGGGACAGATCCTGCTGGGGGATCACCCCGGCCCTGTGCCCTCTGCGGCCTGGGACAGATCCTGCTGGGGGATCACCCCGGCCTTGTGCCCTCTGCGGCCTGGGACAGAAGCCAGGTCCTCCTGCACCCGAGACCAGCACAAGCAGGTAGAAGATGGACGGAAGGATATTAATATATTAATTCTGTTTTTTTTTCCATGTCAATTTTTGCGGTACATTTTGCTGCCTCTTGTCATTTCCATCAACTTTTTACTGGGGAGTTATTGACTTATCGTTATCCGTCATTAGTCAGGCTGAACTTAAGAGTCTGGTCTTGTTTTGTGAGGCACCAAGCAGGCCTGTGTGACAGATAAGAGTTAAAGGGCTGCGATGAAGATCATGAAGCTCATTTATCTCAAAGGATCCTATAAATAGACCAGCGAAAACAGCAACACTCACCCAAGTGCAAAATAAGTCACCCTGCTGGGTAACTTCTAGAAACCGCCTGAGCTTAATCCCAGGGATCTAGGGTTAGGGTTAATCCCAGGGATCTAGGGTTAGGGTTAATCCCAGGGATCTAGGGACTCGTGCACTTATGATGTTGACGATCTGTTTCTGCAAGACCGCATCAGTATTATCTGATGGAGATAAAAATAACTGCATTTGTGGAAGTTGATGATGAAGAACGCTTAACGATTTCCACTAAATATGTTGCGGGTTCTCATGCTCTTTGCTGCATGAAATAGGCCCCAGGCCCCCACGACCCCGTTCAAGATACAGTATGTGGTTGAAAGATGGATGGACGGATGGTTATTAGGGCTTAAAATGTACCAGAATTTGTTTTGTGAAGTGTCTTCATTCGGTTAATTACTTGTAAACCATGACATGCAGGTTTACTGCCCATTTCCTCTGTTTGCGTTGTTGCCTTTGGAGAAGAACGATTTGCCCTCATTGGCGTTTTGTGCATTTTCTGCAATTGGCATCACACTCTTGTGGCAGGAGATTCGTTAACTACAGCTACAGAATATTTATAACGGATGTCTTTTTCCACACTGCGATTTCAGTGGCCAAATTGCAGCTTCAGGGCGTGTGAAGCCACGTGAAGTGCCATGTAAACTGGCCTGTGAGATGTGCAGTGACACTGGAGGATCCCTGGTCATTCGCTTGGGAAGGTACTTTCTGTTGGTGGGGCAGGGGGTGACTTTGGAATTCCATCCATAACGTAGTTTAGTCTTGGGTGCAACCATGAGAGGCGTCACCAACACATTGCATCTCCACCGGTAACGTAGAAGTGGACCAGCCACAGGAGAACGCCAGGAAACAGGAAGCTGAAAACAGGAAACAGGAAGCTGAAAACAGGAAACAGGAAGCTGAAAACAGGAAACGGGCTGAAACAGGAAGCTCCAAAGCAACAAGGCAGGGCTACATGACTGGCGTCTGAACGCATGCTGCTTAAGGGGCTACTTGTCCAGCCACTGGCCCTTTGTCACAGGCATTTTCATAGGCATTATCATTTCCAAAATGAATACATGCATACCTTTAACCTTGTAATTAATAGATGGTGTGTGGAGATCAGAAGTATAATGGTTGGAAATTTTTACATTTCCTTAGGAGGGACCTTTATACAAGGCAGTGTATGTTTCAGAGAAAGCAGGATCGGCCAGTTCCTGGAGCAACTGAAGATAAGACCTTGATAGGACCCAACAGTGGCATCACTCTGCTGAGTCTGGGATCTGAACCTGTGACATTCCGATCACATGCACAGCAGCCTGACCTGCTGAGCCTGGGATCTGAACCTGTGACATTCCGATCACATGCACAGCAGCCTGACCTGCTGATCCTGGGATCTGACCCTGTGACATTCCAATCACACGCAGAGCAGCCTGACCTGCTGAGCCTGGGATCTGAACCTGTGACATTCCGATCACATGCACAGCAGCCTGACCTGCTGAGCCTCACACTGCCTCCAACTAGTAAAAATAAATTGATATACTAAATCAAATACTAAACTATATAAAAATTTTCAATTTTGAATTTTTGTGTCTGTTGACCAGTTGCTACTGAGTTTGTTAAAGGATGAGAGCATCACTTCTTGACTGTAATTTTGTTCTTTTTTTGACACCCCAGTTGTAATCAATCTTTTACATAACTGGCGCTTTTTAACTGGAGTTCTGTTCTGACCTCAGCTTCTGCCACAACTGACACAGGTCAACCAGTGATCAGCCAGATGCTCGACCTCAGAGTGAGCTCCCCCTGGGGGTGGGCAGTGTCATTGCCCACCTGTGCTGAGTAACGCACTAACTCTCCTACATGGTTGGTGCTTGCAGTGTGACTAACGGCCTCTGGTGGGCAGCAGTACATCTCTGAGGAGATCAGCTACTCTTTTGTGGCGTGTTTATGAAGGTGGAGGATGACGATGGCGGGGTTTGGGCCGCCAGTGGAACATTAGCAAAGAATTATATATCTGGATGAGACCAAGGGAGAGTGAGAGGGTGGAATACGAGGATATCGGGCTGAAATATACAAACCAGCATGCAGTTCTGTGTGTCTGTAACCCCTATTGGACAGAGAGTGGGAACCAGCCAATGAGAATCACAGAATTTCTTATCTTCATTGTTTTTAAAAACATTCAGGGATCACATTTATTTCACCAAGTAGGCCAGCATCAGAAGATCAGGAATAAACATAAAAAAATGCATCGTCGTATCTGTTGGTTTCATTTTTAGTCCCTTGAGCCCGGTGCAGTAAAACGTAGATTTCTAAGCCGCTGAGCTCGAATGGATTGTACCGCCTCAGCGGGGACTGGAAGACGATTTGTGTGTTCAGAACAGACGCAGGTCAGACCTTCAGCCCTTCAGCGCTTCGCGGGTCAGAGGAGTCACTGGGATTCCCCCTCCATCTCTGTTTACGCAGGATATTTTCATATGATACAGCTTTAAAGAGAACTATGCTAGTTCACCTGGGCACTTAATCCTAAAGTTCGGAAGCAGAACGAGAACCTTTTGCTGTGTTTGTTTTCCTTGCATATACAGAGAATGTGGAGTCATGGATATTTTTCAATGCATGAGTAGTTTCAGTATTTTTTTTTTGTTGATTAAGTGACCAAACTAAGAGTAAACTCAGAGGACACTCATTCCTAAGAGGAAACTACGGGAATGTGGATTAGAGAATTTAAGTTCTCCTAACCATTTGTTTTTCTCCCTGCTCATTAAATTTTGTCTGTTGAGGAAGAAGCTACTGAAATGTTTTTTGTTTACAAATTGGTCAGGTTTGCCTTGTATTGTTGTAATTAATCAAACTTGCATGACTCAGATTTGGCATGTATACCACAGATGGTCAGGGGTCGGTGTGTGTCTGCAGCGTGTGGATGCCCCCCCCCCATGTCTTCGACTCCCCCGTTCTGGAATCTTTCCTTTACTGCTTTTTGAAATCCAGCAGAATAAGCTGAAACCCAAGTCCATTTGTTTTGTCCATACAATGAGTGACTGTCAGGGGGTGGGAAGGTGGGTTTGTATGGGGGGAGTGGGGGGGGCTCAGTGAGTGCCATACCCCTGCAGGGCGGAGGAGGAGGGAAATGATGGGGGCAAGCGAGGGGGGGTGGGTGTCATTGTTGTGCGTGGGTCAGGTTGTGAGTTTGTTGAATGGTGAAGGAAGTTACATTAGGGCCATCAGTGGAGCTGGGAGAGACTTGTGTAGTGGCGGAGGGGGGGGGGGAAGCTGGGGTGGGCGGCGGGAAGCTCTCACTCCCTCCTGCAGCACGATCCAGCCTCCCATCCGCCGGGAGAGAAAGGCAGACCAGCGGCAGGCAGCAGCGGGGGAGGCTGTGGGACTGCGGATCATGCTCCGCGCTCTTGGGAATCGGCTGCACTGCCCGGCTCTCCGTCACTGACTTTCCTGGGATTGGGGGGTGGGGGGGGCAGGGGAGGTCGGGGTGCCTGTTGGTTTGGAAGTTTTCATTCTCTGGTCCAGCTGTTTGGGGCTGTTGAAGGGCGTCACTCGGCAACATGCACCCCAGGGCAAAATCCCGTAGCTGTGACAACTACCTGAGTATTAAGGTAAGGCAGAGGGGAGTCGACCTGGGGGGGAGGGGGTCATATGGATTCGCTATGACACTTTCAGGTGCAGACCCCCCAAAAAGGATCATGTTTGGGGTAATTTAATATATCACAGACTTTAATGTTAGTGTATATTTACGTGTGAAATATGGAAATATTTAGTCTATTAGCACAACAGATGTGCAATTAGGCTTAAGTACATCACTTTCATACTGTTATAGAAAACTTCTCTGGAAAATAACGAGTTCATCTATGTGTCTCTGTGAAAAGTGCCTGGCCTGCAATCCTTGGCTCAGCCCTAAATTATGCATGTAGGCACGTAGCCTCGACACCCTGTTTTTAAGTGCTAGCCTTCAGCTGTCCGGGTTTCTGTCGGGGCAAGTTCAGTTATGGTGGGGGGGGGGACAGTTGGCAGGAGGAATCTGGTCTTCAAACACAGCGCCGGTGAGGATGATGGAGTGGTTTGAAGTTGTTCTCCTCAGATCCCTAGTCCGGTGAGGTCTGCTTGTCTTGCACCCGCACCTGCTGACTCCCGAATGCCCAGGTGGTTCGGGGCTGTTGTGCTCTCAGCTTTGCTTGGAGAAGCTTCAGTCATTGTCTAGACACAGCAACTCTCTTCAGACGAAAATATTATGAATTTCTAGTTACTGTCTTTGTTTATTTAGTCTAGATCTGTTTTCATCTTCATTGATGGGCCATACTTTCAAAGGGGGATTTTCAGTTCAGATCAGTCTGAATTTGGAGGATTTTCTTGGTAATTTTATTTAATTTCTCTTTTCTTGGTGCATGCTTTGTATTTAACAGAACTTATCTCATAGTGTTCTCTGCTGTAGAACGTTTCCCGAGGGCCATTCTCATCCACATCGTTAAAAGTTGGGATGCACTCCCACCTGCAAACCGTCGTTTCTCCCGATACCCTGGAGCGTGACGGCCTGACTCTTGTTTACCCACATTTCTGCAGAAGTAAAAACATTGTTACGTTTAAGCAAGGCCTACCAGCCAGAACCACAGCGTCGACCCCACCCCCTTCGCTAAAACGCAGAGCCCTGTGCTTTGGTGCGCTGTGCAGTGGGAGGTGGTCATGAAAACGGTGGAGAATAAGACTCCCACTGACACAAATAGGAGGAAGACAAAAGAAATGGATGACTGGCATCTGAAAGGGTCACCCCAGGCGGGCGGCTCAGCCGTGTGTCAGAACACATGGCGTCCATTTCGGCGTCTCTGCACATTCGCCACATTTACTATCAAACTCTTTGGGCTGGTGAGACGCTGCTACGACGGCCAGGTTCCGGAAAGCGGCTTCCTAACTGGGGCCTGTCTCCAGTTGCTGGGAAGCATTTTCCATGCTTCCTGCCCCACATCCTGTAAAACAAAGTGCCACACTTCCATAGGAAATTAATCTTTTTTATGGAAAATGTACTCTGGGGAAGTGAAAGCGAGCATTTTTACCCGTCACAATAAATGATGGAGTATTACTGAGTATCTGACCTAGAACCTGCATTCCATAACCACCTAGAACCAAACCATCACTGCGGTCCTTTGTTAGGCACAATGAACAATGACGCGGTGATGATTTCTATAATAATTATTTTGTAATTAGGCACATGTTGTTCTGTAAGGTCTGCCGCAATACCTGGTCTGAGTTTCACAAACGGGAATTCAGTTAATTTGGTTTTTGGCTCATTTTATATGTGCGTGTGACCATCTGTTAGGTGAGTAGTAGATCCAGTGGATCTCTGGATCTCTGGACCTTAATTGCAGGGAAGAAAAGTGATCCGAACAGCTTCCACAGCTTTAAGTCCCATCTAGTTGGTACGGGTCTCTGCTCCAGCATTGGTTCCGGACGCTGTTCCTATCTGTGTTCCGCATGCTGCTCTGTCCGGTTCCAGTGCCCGGACTGTTCAGGTTCTGCTGATCTCTGAATGGCGGCATCACCTTTGTATCCGGGAGTGATCAATGCCGGAGGCACCTGGCCGGTAGACGGTACACATCAGCCCACTCCAGACCTGGCACCAGCATCTAGGTTAAGGGGCCGCCCCCAGCCCCCAGCCCCCAGCCCCCAGCCCCCAGCCCCCGCCCCGGACCAGCTACAGTACAGCGGCATCACAAAGCACTCCATTCAGCTAGCCTGATTCCCAGCTCCAGACTTCACACAAAAGAAGTCCCTCCCCCGCACGCCTCCACACACACACCAGTCCTCCATCTTTCCTGTGGTGATAAGTAGGGACTCTTTTTATTGGGGAGGAGGGGGGTGTAAATACAGCATATGGGCAGTTTTTCATGTCATTGTAGTTGTGTTGATGCCACCTGTTGGTGGGGCGAGTGACATCCTGTGCACTTTGTTCAGCTGTGCCTGTGTGTCTGTGTGTGACAGAGACACCCCCCCACCCCCCGAGCAGCTTCATGCTCCACTGGAGGCCTGGTGCGCGGATCCATTGTGTCCCTGACCCAGTAAATGCGACCGTCGCTCCCCCCCACCCCACCCAGTGCGACCGTAGCTATTTACAGTGTGTCGGACAGCTATTTCAGAAGCATAATTTGGAGCCGTGGAGAAACATCATACCAGCTGACCCCCGTAGGTTAACCGCCAGTGCTACTTCAGCCGAGCTTCCAGCGTGTCTGTTCTCTCCCACATGGATTTTTCTGCCTGGAATTTGGCCGATCCCAACAAGGCTACTGGTTTTTCTGAGAGACAGGTTCTGTCATGTGCAGCTGCTGGGATGACCGGGGGGGGGGCCTAATGTTTTTATGTACTCCAATGTGTGAGATGGTCACAGCCGCTCAAAACTAACCACTCATGAAACACTATAAATTCCTTCTTAATGCAGTATAAAGCATCCGGAGTTCGATTACTGACTGTTATAATCCATTATATTGCAAGGTATTTATAGTGCATTATAAATAAGAGCTTTATAGAGCATTCCTAATGCGTAATAAACATGTCAATAAATGTGTTATGCCTTTTCATTAATATTTATAACCATGTTTATAATACTTTATGAATGCATTATAATGCATTATGAAGGTATGTGTGATGCATTAAAAAAGGGGGCTTCATAGAAAGTGTTACCAAATCTTCTTAGGCCAACTTCATGCGCCGACATATGTTGAATTTTCGCAAGGGAAAGTCATTAGAGGAGAGTTTTCTGTGAATGCCTTTTAACTGCTTTTCCACTGTTTATGAATACATCAACTTGTCCACGGTCACATGACTTACCAGTCATGCCCCGTCAAATCCACGCTGACCCCCAGGCCGTGTTTGCCCGCTTTTGCTAACAGGTACCTGTTTAGGTCTCCTGAACACCCTGTGTTTTGCTGAAGGACACAGCAACAGTGGTGCTTCTAGAACTCAAAGCTCACAGAGCATTAATTACAAGCCTTGGGTCACGCCATGGGCTCACTACGGCCGCAGGAAATTCAGCAGCCAAACAGGGGCATTTTACTGAACCAAAAGCTCGTTTGATATTTATAGCTAATAGCCTGTATCCACAAATAGCCTTTTTTTGGTGACAGAACGTGTTGGTTCCTGCTGTGTTTGTGGCTTGTGATTAAGATTCAAGTTCTGGTTTCAAGGTACATTTCCAGCCAAAGCTCAGTTGGCAGTCAGACCTGCTCAGGGGGGGGTTGTGTAGCTCAGGCTGTGCCTGTGTATGGAAGGTCACTGGTTCAAATCTCAGGGTTGTCACACTGGTTTTGCTTGGGCCATTGAGTGAGGCTCCTAACCCTCCGATTCGTTCAGGGACCGTCTAACCCTGCTGTCTCAATTGCACGTCACTTTGGATAAAAGCATCTGCTAAGTAATGTGTGTAATGCGATTCCTGCACTGCGGTTCTCTCAGCCTAACCCTTATGTACTTGTGTGGTGATTCTTCTCTTGGATACGGCCTTGGACATGGTCCTCAGCTGCTGGTGTTTAGCGCGGCGCCTCTCGATGACCTCACCCCCTTTTGTTATGTGTCTCTCGCTCCAGCTCACTAGCTGCCCAGTGACACGCCCCTAATTTTTAGTGGAGGGGAGGGGGGGCAGGACAGCGCCGCTACACAGCCAGCAGGGGAAACGACCATCATCATCACCATGTCGCTGGGTGGTGACACATTCACCCCTTTTGTTACTACAAAACACTCCCTGCGGCCCTAGCTGCCAGCATGGCGGACAGACAGGAAGGCATTTTCCACTCCGTGTCTCAGCTCTTTTGGCCCCGTGATGTCATTTCCTGTGGAAAGGACACCCGTGGAGCTGACCGTGTGTCAGGCTGACAATGGACTGGCTGATCAGTGGTGGGGTTTGGCGGGAGAGGGCAGAGGGCGTGGAAGCGCTATGCGGGGGCCCAGGGCACGGACCCCTGCCTCAGCGCATCCGCAGACTCCTCTGTGGTTGGAGGTGATGCTACAGATCTTTGTGAAACCGCAGTGGCTGTTTTGGCACAACCTGTGTGGCCCCCGCTCTCTGGCCGGCGTGTTTCTGCTGCTAGCGGAACCGGTGTCATTCCAGGATTGCATTACGACATTCCCCATGGCAGGAAAAAAAAATAATCTCTCCCCACTGTGGACACAATGGGGTGCTGGAGTGGAGACACGAGATACTCCCAGGATTTTCCAGCCCTTGTTTTTGTGTCCACCACCCGTGACATCATACCAACAGGTGTTTCCCCTCCTGAGCGCGGAACGGCAAACCGCGAGGACATTTCCTGTGACCTCCTGACATCCTGTGTGTGGCGAGGGGGGAGGTAGTGGGGTTCGTGAAACATGCTGTCTACGGGTGCCGTCCCAGGCCTGGAGAATCACCTCCTGGGTTGTGGATGCGTACCTGCAAGGCCCTTGCAATCGCTACGGAAACATACTCCATCTTCCCATGTGCTGGACCAGCTGTTGCGCCCTTTCTAGCTTCGTTGAATTAGCAGACACTGTAGTAGCGTGTCCAGAGCAATCGTTGGTTCGTTGGTGATGGTGATGCTTGGCTCGTCTTGAATGCTGCACTTCGTAGCTCCTTCGGTGCTCGTTACATTTGGTCTGTCGAGGCTCAGGACCACACTGGTGGGTGGGAGGATGGAACATAAGGGGGGAGCCAATATATGGCTCAGCAGGTCACAAGGTCACCGACTCAAGCCTGAACCACAGCAGAGCATCCGCATCTCAATTGGGCCGCTAAATTAAGCCCCCCCTCCTGGTCCCCCAAAATGGTCCGGGGGCACCACATTAATGGCCAGCTCTGCCCTCATACCCTGAGCCCCACTCTCAGTAGATACATGTCCCTGTGTGTCAAAGGAGAGCCAGATGGGAGCTGCGAAGCTTTCTAATGTAACTCTACTCTTATTAAACACGCCCATGAACTGACTGGGTGCATCTGGGCCGCCATCCTGGCTCATGGGGGGCCTGGCGGAGCAGCTCGGAATGGTGTGCAGCCAAAACACGTCCTGGGGGCATTCATTCTCATACCAATATCTGCAATATCTGCAGGCTGATTTTAATATCAGGAATTGTAATGAGAGCATAATTATTATTACACATTTGCTTTAATGTTCATTATTTAATGTGAAAAGCTTATCCCTGCTTCCCCTACTGTTCACCAACTGGCTTCTGCTAGCTGAAATCGGTCTGTCCTATTGTCACGGTGTATGAATGAATAATTAGATGATATTTATCATCCATTATATATTAGCAATAATATTAATGGAGTGGGTTAGGCTTAGGGATAAGTTTAAGATTAGGGTTAGGTTTAAGATTAGGGTTGGGCTTAGGGTTCCCCATCTCACCAGCCCTCCCCCTTCCATCCCATAGGACTCTGAGTCCCTGGACAGCTGTATCCAGAGCACCCTCTCGGCCCTGTACCCCCCCTTCAGCGCCACCGCCGCCACAGTCCTCTGGCAGCTCTTCAGCGTGGTGGAGAGGCAGTACCGCAGCGACGGCCTGCGTTGCCTGGTGGACTTCTTGCTGCCTGCCAAGAGAATCCTGCAGCGCATCCAGCAGGAGACTTGTGTGAGTGGGGGCGGTCGATCTGGGGTAAAACACAGAGAAGGGTCTGTGGAGACAGGGAGGTCAGACTGGGGAAGTGCGATGGCAATCGTCCCTGCCAGCAAAGAATTAAAATCTTACTGAAGAGGGACTGAGGGGTGGGAGATGCATCTCCAGTGGGGAGAAGAGCGCCGTCATGAGTGGAAGCCAGGCCAAGACAGAGCACAGCATTGTCCGGGAAATGGCCCGAGAAACAAGCTTCTCAACCTGCGAGGGGAGAAAGAAAACTATGTACCGCTAAAGAGGGATGCTGACATCCAATATTCGTTTCACGGGAGCCCCAATCGCTCTGGGCCAGGGCTCTGCAGGTTAAGCCGGGTAATATTATTCCTCTGTATTCAGCCTTGCGAGATAACCCTCCCCTCCCATAATTCCACAGGGCAGCTCAGCCCCACGACACCGAGGTCCTGCCATATCATCTGGAAAAACAGCTTGGAGTAGCCAGAACATCAGGAAGTGGGTCCTAAATAAAACCAGAAATACAGCCGTAGAATCATTTTCAATATTGGTAATATAGTCAATCCCTACAACTAATCCTCAGTGGCTCATATATGAACCTCCTAAGGTTTATGAGGTTCAGGATGTTCACATACCTCTTATCCCGCAACTGTCTTGTACGTCTCAGTCATTGGGAGCTTAGCTTGACAGCACTTATACCCAAATACAAGTCGTGTGCTTGTTCAGTACTGTCACTTTGTACAAAAGCATCTGCCAGATAAGTAAATGTAAACGTCATATATATGTATTAGTTACCTTAGTTTATTCAAGTTCCACCCTCAGGGCATCCTTTGTGCTGCATGTCGGCATCTCGCAGATGCGGTGCATGCTGGGTGCATGTCTCAGTGCTTCTGGGTAGCGGGTGTCTCCGTCAGGCTGCTCTTACACCACCCTCACTTGGGCCAGTAGGCCATGACCCCATCCTGTTATATGGCCTGTATAAGAAAACATGGAAAATGGATCACAGGGGCCGCTGTTGATATGGGCTTTACGACGGGACTGGCTAACAACGAGGAATAAATGGGGCTTGGAAAACGGCAGACAAACATCGTGGGCGTGGAATGTGGAGCTGTCGGTAGACGTGATCAGTGGGGTGATCCTTCCTCCGGGCTGCGTTATTCCAAAACAAGGTGCCAGTCCATATGCATGACTCACCTGTAGCTCACCAGCTGTTCTTGTATCTTGCAGGTTCGTTTCCGGGGCCTGCTGCTCTATCACGAGGGCTGGCCGCTGTGCATCCACGAGAAGGTGGTGCTACAGCTTGCTCCGCTGCACAAGGTCCGGCTCAGACAGGGCGACTTTTACCTCCAGGCGGTTCCTCAGGGTCGCAAGAACGTCAAGCTGGTGATAAAATGCCTGTCGGCGAGTGGCCAGGCGATCGCCGAGATCCCCGTGCCGGAGAGCATGTATGGTAGCATCTTCACCGGTGACTTCCTGCAGCATGTGACCCGCGAGCGAAACCTTCACCCGCTGCAAAACTGCCTGCTCACCACTGGCACGGTCGTGTACCGCACGCCGTGGACCAACGTCATCAGCCCACTGTTTGTCCGCAGCACCACTGACGCCATCATGCAGGCGCGCTGTGGCCCTGCACTCCGGGGCCAGCTCAGTGCCTGCAGTGCCAGTGGCTCCACCAGCACCCTGGACAGCCGGCGCAGCTCCCGCGACTCCCTCCACTCGCAGGGGGCCGAGTCCACCATGTCGGAGCCCAGCCCGCTGAGGCGCCACTCAGAAGCCGGGGCCGACCTCGCCATAATGCCGGGGGCTGCAGAGGACCGAGGGTATGCCAGAGGCTTTGCCACTTCGGAATATAAATGTCTTGGCTCGAGAATGAGCCAGTCATCCTCAGTTATCCTCGAGGGTGGTTCGGGGAAGGGCGAAGACCGAGGGTCCAAGGATAGGGGCAGCGGTGGACATCGGACCTTGTCTTTCAGCACGGACCTCAGTAACCCCAGTCCCCGCCGTCGCCATCCCCGTGACTCGGCGTCCTTTGAGACCCGAAGACTTTTCCGTAAGTCCTACATGGAGGCCCTGCAGAACCCTATGAATCTTGGGTCCAGCTCCGAGTCCATCCTGGAGGAAGTCTCAGAGCAGGGCACTGCCTCTGTCCCCAAAGATGACAGCCCGCCTTCCTCCAGTGGAGACTCGGGTGTCCGCAGCAGTCAGAGAGACCGCCCTGGCCAAAGGATTGCCTCCCAGACATGGCTAGGGGGCCAGGAGTCTCGGTTACACACGCCAGTTGTGCCCATTCAGCGAGGACTTAAGAATTCTGAACTCGGGAGGTTAGAGAGGCGGTCTAAGTCTCTTGAGCGGACAAACAAGTCATCGCTGGCAAAAGGTCACAGGGCACGCTCCTCCTCTGGAGGGTCGGACAGCAGCCCTCTGAAGAAGAACGTGAACGGATATGCCCTGAAGTTCAGGAAACTGGACTTGGAGGTGACGTTTCAAAGCACTGAGAGCCGCTCCGTTAAGGATGATTCAGGTGAATGTCGTCTGCTTGCTGTGGAGTTGTCTGTTGGTCTGACCCAGCTCACCTCGTCTTTAAGCCAATGGAGTGCTGCTAATTTGATTAGGCTGTTTTTGTCATTTGGTTTCAGGTGTTAAAATGTAGAGAGCTCCATCCCAATAGCATTAGCGATTCGATAGCATTTGTCATCTTACAGTTCAATTCAAAACTCATCACTCAGAATGAAAGCAGCATATGAGAATGTGTTTCAGCTCTTAGTATTGCAATCAGCAATAACAGGTGAACCATCCATCCATGAATCCTTTCATCCATCAGTCCATTCATCTATCAACCACTCAGGCTCCCAGTGACCCTGTAGATGCACAACAATAAGAAATTTTAGAGTCAGTTAAAGTGGAGAATAGTGAAGCAGTTTAGTCAACATCACTGACAGACAGAAGCTACTTTTTGCTTCAGGTACTAGGATTTGGAGTTTAGTTTTTTGTCAGTGATGTGAAAAAAAACAGCTTTAGTCACAGACACATATTGCTCAAGTGTATGATTACAAACATTGGGGGTTGTGGCGGTGCAGAGAAAGGCTCGGCACCAGTAACCGTGCCCTTCAGATATGAAGCGCAACGGGGACATCTAGATTGCAGAGTTTATGAGCTGCGGCTGAGCGAATACCAGTTATGATGCTATTTGTTTTGGCCCCCGGGGGTGCTGGCTGCCACCCTGCCCAGGAAGCTCTGCCTCAGTCTGACTCATTCCATGGGGCTTGGTGCGGGAGGGCGACTGCTTTACTCCAGCGGGGCTCATGGCCTGAGCTTTCGGTGTGGCTGTCAGCTGCCTGCTGGGGAACCCTGCTGCGGTTTGGCTTAGGGTCTCTGCCTACTAAAAACGAAAAAAGGTGTTTTTCACGGAAACACATTGACTCCGCCCCCAACCCCAAGACCCTCCCCCGCATAGTGTATTTACTAGTTATCATTTAAAATATTCCACATATTTTCTGTAGCTAATTCTTGTATCAATATGTTCCAATATATATTTCTCTCACATACTTATTCACACACACACACATCCTTGTATGTTCCTAACTTACACAATCATATCTGCTATGGAGTTTTCAGCGTGATGCTGCACAGAAAAGATGTTTACAGGAGCCTTTGGGAATCATGGGCTTTTATTCACAGGAGGTCCGGTTACAGACCTGCAGGACCCCATGTCACAAAGCACCTGGCATTAGCTAGTGCTTCTGAGGAGGGGGAGGGGGCACTTGGGTCCCAGCAGGATTGTTTGCATCACAAGACAATGTGTCTTATTGTAGCGGGGCGAGGCAGGGGAGGACGCCGTGGGGGGGGGTTCAGAACCACGGCTGTCCCTCCGCATAGGCGCCATTCCTACCTGAAATTCAAGGACAGTGGGGAAAACGGTCTTGGGTTTTATTTAAAGGTACAATGACTTTGACTGATGATGGAATTGCCCTTTGATCTGTAGTTGCTTTATTCTGGGTTACCACTTTGTTTTGTGTTGGATGGCTACATGATGCTGGCTAATTCACCAACCTAACTCAACCCAAGCCATACCATCCCATCTCAACTCAACCCAAGCCATACCATCCCATCTCACCTCAACTCAATCCATGCCATCCCATCTCAACTCAACTAAACTCAATCCATACCATCCCATCTCAGCTCAACTCAATCCAAGCCATCCCATCTCAACTCAGCTCAATCCATGCCATCTCATCTCAACTCAACTCAATCTAAGCCATCCCATCTCAACTCAGCTCAATCCATGCCACCCCATCTCAACTCAACTCAGTCCAAGCCATCCCATCCCAGCCCAACTCAATCCATGCCATCCCTCTCCAACCCAGCTCAACCCAATCCAAGCTAGCCAGTTTCTTAGTAGCTGCATTGAAACCTGCATGAATGCAGGGTTTCAACAGAGCCACAGAAAGTGCTACTGCGATGGGATGGTGCCACTTAGTCAGGACAACTCGCATGAAGTTGCACCTTCTTATAATAATGTGTTTTGCAGCTTGAGTAATGTAATTACATCAGAATGAAGCTATTTATGTTTGTTAATCTTTAACCTCATCTGGCCAGTCTTTTTGTCAACTTCTATTTGGCTTTTTCCCCCAGCTCCCTATGGATGTTAGACATTTACATTTTATTATCTATTTTCTATGCCTTTTTTCAATATGAATTGAAATGATTTCTTTTCTAATCAATTGAATCACAATACTCTATAATGATTAAGTGCAAATTTATGAAAAATAAGAAACGGAAATCTAGCATTTACTGTGGCACCCAAAATGGAATTCGGAGTCACTTGACTGGATAAGATTTCGAAAGGCTTTATCTTTACAAGGTCCTACATTTCACCTTTGACATAAGGTTGTGTCATCACATTGAAGTAGAAAAAGGTATAAAAACAAACAAGACACTGAAGGTTTCCAGGAGCCTGTAGGCCTTGATTGCTGAAGAAGTTTGGAGCTAACAGGACCCTTCCTAAAGTTGGTCATTTAGACCAGGACGTGGTCAGGGAGTTGGCCAGGAACTCAATGTCCACTGTAACAGATATGAGTAAGGATGAGAGAACCTTCCGGAAGGGACAACCATCTCTGCAATACTCTGCCAATCAGCTCTTTACGTGTAGAGTGTCTGCACTAAAGCCATTCCTAAAGGAAAGACATGTGCCTGACGACAACTATCACACTGAGAGCTTGAGGGAAAGATGAACATAGTCAAAGACGGTCCACAAAGAAAACCTTCTTCAGGGAGCAGTCAGCTTTGGACTACTGTGAAAATCCATTCTCCGGCATCTGAAGCACACAGCCAAGTGTGCGAATGGCCTCTGGACACGTCTCTGGAAATCGGTGACTGGCCAAGTTAAATCTTGGAGTAGAACAGAATAATATATCTGCAGGGAGAATATTGTGGGTCACCGACATTCCCAGTACAACCTGACAGAACTTGAGCAGTTCTGCCGGAAAGAATGGGAGGAATGGCGGGAATCCAGGTGTGCAACACCGGTAGAAGTCTAGCTTGGAAGACCTGCAGCTGTTAAAGATGCTCCTACAAATTAATGAATGCAGGGTCTGGATCCCTTTGTTAAAGAGAGATTTCAGTTTTATTTTTTAATACATTTGCTGAATTTTTTTTTTGTCATTATGGGGTATTGTGTGTCAACTGACAGAAAAAAGAATCAGTTGTATCGATTTTGGAATGTCTACAGCATGAACAACTGGAAAAAGTGGTCAAATTGCTTTCTGAAAGCACAGTAAACCCATCGTTTCAGAGGTAGTCTCACTTGCTGAAATGCACTGGATTGGGGTATAAGGTGTGTCAGTGTCTGGAAAGGAGTGTTAAGCTTTTGAATGATTCAGTGGACTATCCCTCGCCCCCAGGGTTTTTACTTTGTTACATGGTTCCTTACACTGTAGGCTGCACTCGCTGGCTCTTTTCAACCCCCCAGGCGCTGTTGGCTGGGGCACGATTTACATTACTAGGCTTGACAGCAATCATCCCCGGGGGCGGGGGGGGGGGTTCTGGGAGAAAGCTGTTGCAGCTGGGAGTGTGAGTAGTCAATCAAGCAGGCCCTGGGGTGTTGGAGTTCCAGCTGTGGGAGGGTGGCATGCGGCGTAACATCATCACCGCCATTTCCCGCCTCCGCCGGAGCAGCTAGTGCTGGCGAGCGGAGAAGCGACGACTCGGGATAATTCAGGGCTCTCCTACCTGGGAATAACGCCGTACCCGAGAGCCGGGATGAGGTCTTACCTACGGAAACCAAAAGGGGGAGATGGGTGAGGTCCATGAAATATGTTGTCTCTTACACTGAGAATGATTTAGGCTTACATGTGTTTCCTTCTGGGGGTTTTGGAGAGCAGGAAGCAGGTTAGGGTTTGGCATGTGGTGAGTGCTCCTCTCTTGGTGCTGGGTTCGTTTGGGATGTGTGGCCTTTCATCCTGGGGTCTTTGGGGTAGGCAGGTCTTTCCACGGTGTGGCTGCTCCCCGCGTCTGAAAGCGCAGCTAAGCCAAACAAACAAAGTGTCTTTCAAGAGAAGCTCCTGGGGGCTTTTTGAAGTCGCGGGGCTCAGTGCAGGTGAGGAGGCAGCTGGTGGCCTCTTCGGCGTTAATTACAAGGCTGGCTTGCCGTCTTCTTGCCCCCCCCCCCACAGGGCCTCACGGGTCTGCCTCTGACACCGAGCACCGACGGGACAGCCATACCGGGGTCCCGCCCCAGTCTCCCAAGTCAGCTGCCACGTCCCCTAAGCAGCAGTTTGTGCTCCCGACGGCACCCGCTGCTGACGACACTCTGCATCTGCCCAGGCTGGTGTCAGAGGTCAATCAGGAGTTACTGTCATCGGGGGCTGTCGTCCTACCGGGTACGTGAGAAAAGGGCGCATGTCTCATGGCGATATCACGATAGGGGCCAGATTTCCCTCTGTTTCGTAAAATTTTTTTGAAATTAGATAATCGGATAACATTGGCTTTAGTGATTCATTTTTCATAAGAACATAAGAAATTTACAAACGAGAGGAGGCCATTCGACCCATGAAGCTCGTTTGGGGAGAACTTACCTAACAGCTCAGAGTTGTTAAAATCTTATCTAGCTCTGATTTAAAGGAACCCAGGGTTTTAGCTTGTGCTACACCAGCAGGAAGACTATTCCATACTGTGTAAAGACGTGCTTCCTCAAATTCGTTTTAAAATGTTCTTCCGCTAATTTCCACTTATGGCCACGAGTTCTAATATTTATATGCCATTAGTATTGGCATGCAGCTAATGCCCTGATAATGCAGTAAAAGTGTGAAGCTGTAGGTGATCTTCTGTTTTGTTTGGGGACTGGCAGGTGACCACATTATCCCAGCAGCTGAATTTACCGTTTCGTCGCCATAGGTAACCGGGACCGCAGCGGGCGAGCGCTGTTACAGGTGTGCTCTCGCAACGCAGTCTGGACACGGGAGGCATTCACAGCCAAAGAAATGGCCTCTCTGATTGGCTACTACTACACCACGCTCCGGTAAGCAGCGAGCTCACATGACATACCTGTAGTAGACACACTGTGAGTCAGTGCCTGGGGATTGTACACTTGGACTTACTCATCATGTGAATGTGAATCATCAGCGAATGTCGTGTGAAGAAGCTGTAGGTTTTAGCTGCTCTGGCGGATCTCTGAGTGGGGAGACGCTGTCTAACTCGGCTGCTGATGCGTTTTCAGGAGGGACTGGAGGGAGCAGGGTCTGACCTTCCTGGTGGACACTCGCAGGCAGCAGCCCAGCCCCACTCTGCTCTCGTCCCTGTCCGAAATCCAGGTAAAGAGCTGGCTAGCAGAGGCCTCCCTATCCTCGCCAGCTGTCCCGTCCCGAGAGTCAGTCCCGTCCCGAGAGTCAGTCCCGTCCCGAGAGTCAGTCCCGTCCAGGACCCTTGGGGTGTAGCTAGGAATTCTGGACCCCCTAAAAAATATCCCCTTATCCCCCCTACTAAGGTTGCTATTTTCAACCTGAAGAAATGCGGGTCCCTGATAGAGTTTGCAGAACAGCAGGGGGAGGGAGAATCATAGATGGAACGATGGAATGAAGTTTCCCGAGCGTATAAATGATGGTTCTTTTTGTATATAGGAGCCCCTATAAAGTGCTGGGCCTCCTGAATCAGCCAGGGTGTCCATGCCCCCCCCCCCCCCAGCTCTGACCCCCTGCCTACTGTTTCATTGCATTTCCTGTAAATTTCTGCCTCTGAGAGTCTTCCCTGGAGTGTCTGTGAGGCCGCAGGCCGGGTGTAGCTGACCAGGGCTCATCGACTCTGGCTGGAGGGGAGAAGAGGATCCCTTCTCTGTGGCTACACCAGCTTTGTGTGGGGCACTAATGATTACAGTTTTAAATATTACTGCATCTTGTTTATTTCCCATTTCCTCTCAATAAATGCACAAAACTGTACAGTTCCTTTTTGTATTCTCAGAACTCACTAACACGCTTCCCGGTTCCATGCAGTGACCCTCCGGTCCATTCTCTCTCCATTCCAGGCATTGATGCCTAATGCACTTTACTTGGTCCTGTTTCTCGTGGACAAGGAAGCCGCATCCAAGCTGGAGAGGGACCTCCTGGTTCAGGTAACGAGGGCGTCATGCTGTAGATGTCTGGCTGCTGTTCAGACGGGCTCCTGTGAATGTGCCTTAGCTCATTCAGCCGGGGTTTAAGGTGCTTTATTCCCGGAAGCCTCACCCTTAGTGACACGGTGGGGCGTGTCGACAGGAGAACGACGCGTCGCTTCACGAGGCGCTGGTGTGGTCAATGTGTGAGCTGTGCCAGCATGAAGTTCTGGGGCCCTCCTGAAATGAGGCGTCCTTAGTCAGGGAATGACCATGAGCTGGTACCCCGGGCCCACACTAGGGATAGGGCTCATCAAGGCATAAGCCCTCTAAGCAGCTGCATAGGGCTCAGTGGCCACCAGGGGGCCCCCTCCTCTTTCAGAATGGTATTGAAGATGAGAAATGACAACTAGATTAATCAAATTTCAGTTACTGCTCTGGCAAGTGCTGGGCCAAATCTGCTCTGCCCTGTTGGTGGGCATTTACAGTAGTCACAGTAGCAATTACAATTACACTAATTACAGTAGTAATTACAGTGGTTTTTGTGTTATAATTTCAATCCTTTCCATTCTCTGACTTTTATTTATAAACTGTGATCACCCTGAGTTTGAACTCAAGCCGGGACTCGACCTCGTAAGTCCTAGATGAGTAGTTAGTGAGTGTTGTGTGTGATGTCCCCCCCCCTCCCCCGCAGTACGAGCTGCTGACCTCTCTGAAGGCTCTGCAGAAGCACGTGGACCCCAGCCAGCTCACCCGGGACCTGGAGGGCAGCTTCACGTACGACCACAGTCACTGGCTCCAGTTTAGAAGGGTAGGGGTGCCCAGTGACCAGAGACGTCACATGAAAGCTCAGTTGTGGCCCTTTTAAGGGGCTGTGAACGGCTTCCTTATTCTAACCACACTGTGTGGAACCCGCAGAAAATCGAACCATTTGCCGGCAGCTGCAGGTCGGCTGTCTCCTCCCTCCGGGGCTCCATCGCCACCCTCAATGCCAGTGGCAAACTGCACACTTCAAAGGTGGGTCACCATGGAAACAGGTTACCCGGGCGGTGGGGCAGTGCGTGGTGGTGTTCCCGTGAGAGCCAAAGTCTCACACACTAACCCAGATAAAACGAAATGTGAAAAATGCTGTAAGTGCGGTTAGGAGATGAACTACAGATACTTATCACTTCTGTTAGTATTTCTGTTACAGCTCTCAGTTTTTACAATGTTTAATACCTGTAACTGCTGCCCGAAAAAATAAAACATGGAAGTAACCGATTGAGGGCCTTTCCTGTAGGACGTGGCGGAGATCATTGAGCGTCAGAGGAGCTTGATGAAGAGTGTGCTGGACGACACGCACCTCAACCGGCTCCGACTGGAGGGCGGAACCGTGCTGGCCCGCATCAGGAAGGAGGAGGCCAGCGAAAACGACAGCTACAGGTACTGAGCTGCCTCTGGAGAACAGGCAGGAGATGAAGGTGACCACCTCTGGAGTGAAATAATCTGAATATCTTAGATGAATTAAAAGGCCTTAAACACTCTTTTACCGCCTTACATTAGGGATGCAGTGGACATGGTGAACATGCTGTACAACCAAGTAGATGAGGAGGTCCACAAACTGGTGATCCTCTCTAACAAGTCCCTGAAACAGCTGGAGAGCCTCCTGGAGGTCCGCAAGTTCGAAGAGGGGAGCGACCAAGTATGGCCATGGTTATATATCTGCATACATGCTGTACCAGTCTGGGCACACCTGCCAAAAATCATCTGTTTTTCACCACTGAGAAACTCAGTGTGGCCATTCCAGGTAGCCGCATCGGGAAGCTGCTCGGAAGTGTGCCGAGATTCCGTAATGGTCGTCATCAGATCAAAGGGAGCGTTTGGACTAAGTCTAAAATCTGAGAAAATGCTGAGATGCTGAACACTTCCTTGGTCGTTTCAGCATTTGATATGTATCACTTCATCGCCTCAAAGCCTGTTACTATGAGGTTAATAACATCTAAAACAGACATAAAATGCATTAAAAGCAGGTATGTCCAGAATTTTGACTAGTACTGTATGTATAAAATTTGTACCCATTACTCACTGAAGTGCGACTTGTTGGATATCATTGTTTCCACACGCCTCCAGGGTTGGGGGGTTCATGGCCAACATGACCCTGCCTCAGAGCTAGCACCCCCTCTGAGGTCGTCCCCTAGGCTGCCCGGCCAGGCTCCTGCCAAACACCATCGCCCTGTACTCAATAAGCGGATGGAAGTTGGGTGGATGTATTTATTGTATAAATAGGAATGTAAAAACAGATCTAACCGTCACTCTCCAGATCAGACTATGGTTCAGCGTTGAGGGGGAGAAGCACCTCACCTCCCTGGACTCCGTCAACCTGTCGCTCAATGACCTCCGACAGATGAAGCAGGAGATGGGCTCCTTCCTCGAGGAGGCAGCGGTAAATCGCCTCCCCCCCCTGATCTCCAGTAGCACTCTTCATGTTCTTCCTGCCACACAGAGTACCAAACACTGACACGTCCTTGGTTCCCAGAACCTTCATACTTATATCAAAACAAGAGTATGACCCCACTTTGAAAATTGTAGAAAAAATAAGCCTTGCTGAGCTCATTTGTGGCTGCGCTCTTATTTATCGTCACTGGATTTGTTTGTAAATGTGTCTATTTATCCTGTAGCTGCATTTAGGCCAAGTGTTCCCCGACACCTGCCTGTACTCTTACATGTGTCTACTAATGAGAACATGATGTAAACATGAGAACTTGAAGGTTTCCGGACACAGGTGCAATGTCTCATCTTCTACCACAGCAACACCAAAAGCACGGTCAACAGCTGATCAGAGATTCCCCCTCCGTGCCCAGCTCATCCCTGCTGGACTTAAAGCAGTACCTTGGCACCGTATCGGGTCGCATCGAAAGGCGCAAAGCTGAACTTGACGTCCTGCTCAGCCTGTACGAGTTCTACGACTCGGTGGGCATGTCGAACGTCTGGAACTCTTAAGACTTTTGCGTGATTCTGCATTTCCGTGTAACCTTGCCATTTCTTCTGCAGTGTTTAAGAAAGGATTCCTTTTGAATAAAGTACTTCAGCCTTCAATAAGGAACAATGGCAATTTTCTTTTATTCCTACAAGAGTAAAATATGTTCATTACTAGGTCTAATACATAATCCCTTACAGGTTGATCAGTGGATGGAGCACTGCCAGAACTACTTCCAGCATCTGAGCATGGAGAGCAGCAGCGCCCCATATCCTTCAGCGGTGGTGCAGGTGCTGCAGGACTACCACCACGAGGCCTCCAAGTTCTCCCCGGAGAACTTCAGCTCCCTCAATGCGATGGTGCTGAACCTCAGCAGTGAGCGTGAGCTCAGTCAATGGAACAACATCTGGCAGAAGTGCCAGAAGACGCGGCAGGAGTTGGAGGAGGTCCTGTCCAAAGCCATGGCAGGTCCGAAACACCCTGTGGAGACCGGTGAGCCCTCAGGTGTGGCCACCTGCTTGCTGCCCAGCATGGCACCTTCAGAATCCAGAGCAATGTCTGCCTTGGACCACGAGGACACCAAGGCCCCATCTCCGGGCCCTTTCTCCAAGAGCCAGTCCACCTTGTCCTCGGCCCTCTCTCCGGTTTCCCCCGGCTCACCTGGGAGCGACGCGCTGGGTCTGTGCCCGTCTGTGTTCGACGACACAGACAGCGACTGCACCGTGGACTCGTCTGCCTCCTGCCAGTCTGAGCCGGTGGTCTCTCACGCCACGCGGCACCGCAAGCAACCGCTGAAGAAGATCATGAAGAAGACGATGAGCTATGACCTGTCCACACGGGACAGCCCGCACGGCTACACCGGTGTCTACATCAAGGGGCTGGAGGTGGCCCACAACGTGTGCGCCGACAAGAGGCTGCAGCGGCCCGATGTCAAGAGCCCCCCACTGGGCCGCAGCCGCAGCATGTCCTCCCCCCCTGGGGTCAGCTGCATGCACCAGGAGGAGGACCCTCGAAAGCAGAGCAAGTAGGGATTCTTTAGCATTGACTCTTTCATATAGAGCAGCATCGCTTTTTGAGAAGTAAGGTCAGCCAGTCAATGGGGTAATTGGAGCGGGAGGGCCGCCGTAGCGTGACCACCTAATCCATTGGGGGGGGGGCACTATGAGCCAGGACAGGGTTTGTGAACTACCATTTCTATTAAAACAACTTGGCACTGAGTTCTTGCTGTGTGCTGATTGGTCAGTCTCCTCTAATCATGCATGTGTCACTAATGTTAATGTGAAACAGCCGGATGAGTCTTTCAATCAAGGAAACAAACCAGTCAAAGCACAAGGAGAACTGAACCAATTAGCCAAACACAGGGGTCTTTCGGTTTTAAGGTAGTTTGTAAAACCTGAAGTAGCTCATAATGTCCCCCCCTCGACATGGATTAGGTGGTCACTGTAGCCCAGTGATGATGTCATTATGCTGACCCAGGGATTTGAAGCAGTGACCTTCCGATCGCAGGCACAGCACCTAGCCCACTTACCCATATTACTGGGAACGGGTGACCTTCTTATTTACTGGGTAGCACTGTTGCCTCCTGCCTCTAGGTTAGGGGTTTGAGTCGCATGTCGTTCTCATGCGAAGGTTAGAAAACATCCATGTTTGTGACCTGGTGTCTCTGATCCGCCTACGGTGTGTGTCCTCGACACGAGGCCTGAAAGTCCTGGTTACACTGGTTTTCTTCTGTGGCTGCGTAGCTTCCGTGGATGCAGAAATAGCCCCTGGAATGTTCTGTGTTTCCTGTAATTTGCATTTATGTAACAGTTAATTTTCATGTGTTTTTTGAAAGATATTCAATCTCTGCCTGAATATATGGCTAAAAACAGTTGGATGCTTTGTAATTTAGCGTTGTCATTTTAAGAACAATGTCTCAATCAGACTGGCAATGACTTTCCTTCCCAGTGCAGGCCCAAAAAACAAGTGCCAGTACAAATATAGTTGTCAGTACTTTGCTTAAGAAATTACAGAGGTTCGTGTGGTCGTCTGTTTTTGATAGCAAAGTCCAGCACATCATGGACGAGATGATCGCTACCGAGAGGGAGTATGTGCGATCGCTCAGCTACATCATTGACAGCTACTTCCCCGAGATGGAGCGGCCGGACCTGCCGCAGGACCTGCGCGGAAAGCGCAGCATCATCTTCGGCAACTTGGAGAAGCTGTGCGACTTTCACAGCCAGTACTTCCTTACGGAGCTGGAGCACTGTGCCCACTCACCCCTGTCCATCAGCAGCTGCTTCCTGCGGCATGTGAGCCCCTCTTATCTTATACCACACTATGCTCTGCCAAGTATTGCTATGCCATGCTAGGCTAGGCTATGCTGTGCTATACTGCAGTGATAGGAGTAAACAGAATATGGGAAATGTATTCATACCAGTTTACACTTAATGACTAGTTTTCCACAGCACGTAACTGGATAAATTTGAGCTAAGTACCTCACTGAAGGCTGTTACATCCAGACCACATGAAGACCATTAGGGTCACAAGACCTGCCATTTTAACTGCTTCATGGTGTTCATGTGAAATGTGTTGTGAGAAAAGGCAGACATCTGAACGCATTGTCTTGTTCCGTGTTCAGTAGCAGTGAGCTTCTAGTACCACTTGCTGTGAATTGACAGGCTAATGGTAAATAATGACATATTACTAATGAATCAAAGCATCAAATTACTAATGAATCAAACTCGTGGCTGAGGGTTTAGGGTAAAACGGACTGTATCAGCGGTCTGTCGCTCTTGGCAGGAGGATCAGTTCGGGATGTACGCCCTCTACAGCAAGAACAAGCCCCAGTCGGACGCATTGCTGGCCAGCCATGGTAATGGTTTCTTCAAGGTAGGCGGCCGTCCGTCCCTGTCGCACTTTGGTGGGACTTGGGCTCCTTTCTGGGCTTGTTCACTGACCGCCTGCCCTGCTCCCCAGAACAAGCAGCTGGAGCTGGGGGACAAGATGGACCTGGCCTCCTACCTGCTGAAGCCCATCCAGCGCATGAGCAAGTACGCCCTGCTGCTGAAGGACCTGATCAAGGAGTGCGGCCACTCGCAGGAGCAGGAGCTGAGCGACCTGCGCACCGCCGAGGAGATGGTCAAGTTCCAGCTGCGGCACGGCAACGACCTGCTGGCTATGGACGCCATCCGTGGATGTGACGTGAGCACGGGGGCAGGGTGGAGGCACTCGGGGGGGCCACCTTAGACCAGGGCTGTCATTAGAGATCTTGGGTCCCATGAAAGCATATATTGTGCGCCCAGCCCAGGCCAGTTATATTATGTCCACATTTTTTAGGACCCCTGTCGCTCAGGAGCCTTTGGAATAGTCCAATCTGCCCCCCCCCCCTTTACAGCGCCCTGGGTGGCACAATGACAATGACAGCATTCAGGATCAGGATAGATGTGAAATCCACTCCGAAAAAAAGCCAAGTATTCTTATCCAACTTTCTAAGCCAGTTTATCAGCCAGAATTGTTTTCAAAGTGGTTTTTAATATTAAATTACTGTAGAGCACAAATCGCACGCGTCCCTCAGCCTTCATTGTCCTCCATGGCGTGAACCTCCACCTCCACCGGCAGGTGAACCTGAAGGAGCAGGGGCAGCTCCGAAGTCAGGACGAATTCATAGTCTGGTGCGGGCGCAGGAAGTACCTCCGCCGTGTCTTCCTGTTCGAGGACCTCATCCTCTTCAGCAAAACCAAGAAGATCGATGGTGGTTATGATATCTACATCTACAAGCAGTCCTACAAGGTATAGCCTCCTGCGACTCAGCCACTCGTTTGTGTCCCCTGTAGAGGACGTCACGTGTTTGCTCACGTTTCTCATACTATAGATGCAGCTGCTGAGACCCGTTATGTTTCTAACCAACCCAACATACGTTTGGTTATTTGTATCCCTCTGTCTCAATAGGATAGAGGTCTTAGTGATGGATTAAATTAACATTCCACTTGTACTGTGATTTCAGGCACAGTAATGCCCAGAAATGGTATTCTAGTCATTTTTGAAGCCTTTCCTTTTGTCTCAGAAGTATTACAGACGAAATAAGAGAAATGTATGTCCATCCTGTCCACTGAGTGTCCATCCTGTCCCCTGAGTGTCCATCCTGTCCCCTCAGACAGCTGAGATTGGCATGACAGAGAACGTCGGGGACAGCGGCCTACGGTTCGAGATTTGGTTCCGGCGGCGGAAATCCCAGGACACCTTCATCTTACAGGCCAGCTCGGCAGAAGCGAAGGCCGCTTGGACCTCCATCATCGGCAAGATCCTGTGGAGGCAGGCTTTGCGAAACCGAGGTGAGAGTCTCATAGCTGTTGGGGATCGTTAGAAAGAGGCTAGGATCACCCTAACATTCCACACCGACCAAATTTAAGTCAATTTAGGGCCTCAAACCATGCTGGTTTGATAGTGCGGACTCACATGCTACATTAAAAACAAACTTCTTAGTTATTGTAGCTTTGTTTTCATCTTCAGAGCTGCGGATGCAAGAGATGGTGTCCATGGGGATCGGAAACAAGCCTTATATGGACATAAAACCCAGCGAGGCCGCCATCAGCGACCGAGCCATCGACTACATCATGAAGGGCTCAGGTATACTGCGGCTCTGGCTGTTATTATCGATAGTTACCTGGTAATCAGCAGCTCATTTTAAGCTCTGAGCTTTCCCTCCGTTTCCATAACAATGACGAATCTCTACCCGCATCACTGTGCGCAGTGTCTCCAGTGTTCAGCTACCGAGCCAAAATACTGATCTCTGATACCCGAATGTCTGACTGATTCTGAATAGTCGGAGGTTGCGGTTTGCGGCCTTTACAGCTTAATTACCTGGAGACACGTGGGCGGACTCAAAGAGAACCAGACAGTGTGGAGAATTTCGCAGCCCAAAGGAGGGAGTGGTCGGCTCCCTGATTCACTGTTTGTCTCCGGCGGGGGGGGGGGCGATGTGGGTGCCAGGACTTGTTTGATTTCCAGGTGTCCCACCCGCATGTAAATATCAGGATCTAATTGAGCACCATGCAGACTACGGCTGTAGTGAAGTTGAAAAGGTCTGACAAGTTATTATTGCAGAGGAAAAACGCGACGGTGTCTCCCGCTCTGGTCCTCGGGGGCCAGCAGACAGTCTGAGCTGCACTAAGGGCTATTTTACAGCGATAACGAAAGGATTTAATGAAGGTCTGTGGCCATCAGCACAGGAATGCCGGAATTCTCTGTCCCTGTCATGCTGTCTTTTAGCCCCTAACTCATCCTGTACGTGTTTCAGAGTCCCGGAGCCGAGCCTCCGTCGCCGTGTCCACGTTCGACCACTCCACCCCCTTCAAGAGGCCGCACTCCACCATCTCCAACAGCAGCACCTCCTCCTCCAGCAGCCAGTCCTCGTCTTCCCTGCTGGGCTCCCTCAACCTGCACCTCTACCCCTCCCCCGCCCACCCGCTCCCCGGGACGTCCTCCTTCGGGCACTGGCCGTACGACTGCATCGAGGAGGACGAGCTGGAGCAGGACAGCGGCAGCCAGCCCTCCATGGGTGTGTGACCAGTGAGACACAGGAGCGGCTCCACAGGAGAGCTGCATGTTACACCTTCATCTTTCTCTCTCTGTTTCTTCCTCGTTTGTGTGTTGCGTCCCAGTCACTGAGAGCTCCGAGACGTCCTCCCAGGGCACGTCCAGCGACAGTGTGACGGGGCTCAATGGCCTCACGCTCCCGGCCGGCCCCAGTGCTCCCATGGATACCTTCTCCAGCGACACCACCTCCCTCCCATGTTCATCCTCATCCTCCCCACGGCAGGGGCCTCCGCGGGCCCTGTTTCAGAAGGACCAGGGCCTCCAGCAGCAGAGCAACAACTTCATTATGGCGGTAAGTGTCTCCTCCTGCCTCTCTGCTGCCCCCTGGTGGCCAGCTGACACGGTACCAGCGCTTGAACTGGCAACAGCAATCCGAGTGCCGGCTGCTACCTGCCGCGTAATTGGAAACAGAACAGCGTCCCGAGTTGCGCTGAATTGCTTCCTGACGGCCCCTCGGCCCAATCCCGTCTCTCTGTGGAAAGCTAAAGCTCTCATTGGTCCATCTGACCATATTCTGTTCTGTTTTTTTTTACCAGAACGATACATCTCATATAACAATAGGCCTCTCGACAGCCGTCTGACTCAAAGAGGCAGCTCAGTAAGTATCTGGACTCATCAGACAGATTGTTCTGGTCGGTTCTGATCTCCATTAAGCCAAAATGCTCCTCTTCCACCTGTTCCTACTAATATGTGTGCATCGGTGTGTATGTTTTTTAAGCAAAATCTGATCATTCTTGAACCTTGTTGATTGTTGGTTTGTGCAGTCAGGGTTGAGTTGACTAGGGATTCCTTTGTTTTGTCTCGGAAGTCATTGTTCCTTCAGTCCTATCTGAATACTTGAAGATATTGTGTAATTCTGTCCCATAAATATGTTCTCTTACGTGAGATAAGCCACTTATATATTATAACTTATATAATTATAATATTACTTATACCTGGACATGATCATATAATTGTGAGTTTATCTTCTGTAAACTCAATGCATGATTGGGTTCCTTTTGTTATATATATAGTTTTGTCATGTTAATATCTACTGTTTATGACATATGATTGTTATTCATTTAAAAGTTGTTAATGGCGTGTTAATGAGAGAAAAGCTAATCTTAAGATTACTATTACTATATTAAGTATTGACTTATTGTAGCAAAGATTCTAGCTCATGGGAGTTTGACACAACACTGTTCTGAGGGCTGGAGGAAATATGATTGGTTCAGAGAGATAACCAATCAGATTGTAGAGGAGGTGGGTCCAAACAACTAGAGGAGGTGAAACCAACCTATCAGATGACCCAATAATTTTTCCTTCTGCCCTCAGAACATTTTTGTGTAAGTAAAACTCCCACGAGCGAGATTTTAGGATAGTTGTTTTTTGTCGTAATTTTGAGGTCGGGAATTAAGAGGATAATGTTTCTGTGTGGTGTGCTACCTTTTGATACCCCGTTGTCTGTTTTCTCTAGCTGTGAAGCCATGGAATACGCGACTCACGGGAGCACTGAACTTCACCCTGCCGTGACTCTTATTTCGTCAGGAATTACTTTTTGGGGGGCATATATGATAATTATGTATTATAAATGAAAAGTCTAATGTCTATGCAGTACTAAAAAAAGAGATAAATGCTGGTACGTTAAGAAATGTATATTGGATTAGCTGACTAGTGCTGTAATACTGTTTATAATGTAGATGAGCTTGTTTTATTTCGTTTACAAGGAATAAAAGAGCAACGATAACAAGATGCGTATCACCTTTAGTCATCAGTGAAGAGTTCTTCCGGTTCAGAGGAACTATTTTCGCTGTATTGTGCAATGTTTAGCGGTAGTAATGACATTGCTTGGCTGTACGTAGTATTAAACGCGATTAAAACAGAAGGAGCGTGAATGCTGCCCTTTCTTTCGGATAGGAGCTGCTAGGCGGCGCTGGGCAGGTTCCCGTTCCATTTCACAGGCCCTGATCTGTAGCTGAAAACATGGTTATGATGAGCATGACAGTGAGACCCAGCTGGACCTGATCCGTTCGGCGTTTATTCATTCATTCTGCCAGTGCAGAGGGGAGCAGATGGGACCGAGATTTAGCCGCCTCCCGCTAGCGAATCTGAGTCGGAAGCATGGTCAGTAGCCACCTCCCGCTAGCGAATCTGAGTCGGAAGCATGGTCAGTAGCCACCTGCCGCTAGCGAATCTGAGTCGGAAGCATGGTCAGTAGCCACCTGCCGCTAGCGAATATGAGTCGGAAGCATGGTCAGTAGCCACCTGCCGCTAGCGAATATGAGTCGGAAGCATGGTCATTCTCCCTCCCTATGCAGGGTCTCGGGGGTCCAGAGTCTATGCTGGGTGCCGCTGGACCCCTTTTACTGGGGCACAGACCCCAATATCGATTTGCACGTTACGGTCCGGGTCCGTATACTGTGACGCAGACATTGCCATCCGTGTATGAGTACCAACGATAATATGACAGGACTAAAGAAAGTTTTTAAATAATACTGATGATCTTATTTTGACTGCGGAAGGTTAATGCAACAGTATAGCACATTTTATACACACAGCAGGCACTGAAGGTCAAAATTGTGGTTTGAGTAGTGGGGGGGAGTGCCCCCGTAGAGCTTTATGTCTAGCAACACCCTTTGAAAGGCTTATCGTCGTTAATGAATTATAAACTATAAGAAAAAAATTTTGCAAATAAAATACAAACATCTCACTACAGCTAAACAAAAGCATTATGCGATTTTTAATACTAAGCTAAAGTAATGATTTGTTTGTTTTTACTAATTGTTGGAAATAATCTGAGGAAATACAATCCAACACATTGTCTTCAGATAACCATTAATGTTACCTGGATCATACTTCGCCCTTTTTAAGGACATTAGTACACAATGCACTGTACACTACATATTCAGGTATGATTCTCTAAAGATCAGACCCATAAAACAAGTCTAACTTTCAGGCTATCCCTAGAAATAAAATTATTAAAACTTAACCTGGAACTAAAATATATAAATACTAAATAGAATAATATCTTTTAAATAAGAAGTCACACTCAAAAGGAACTAAAACTAAACTAGATGTCAAATGAATATTGAAAATAATATAAAAATAATGACTGAATTAGAAAAAAATAAGCAGGCGGTTTGAAGTGAGGCGCCCTGGAGTGCCCGCGGGCGGTCTGCGTGCTCTCGAGCCGGCTGCGGTCTGCGTGCTCTGGAACCGGCTGCGGTCTGCGTGCTCTCCCCCTTCTCTGCACATGCCGGCGGTCTGCATGCTCTCCTGCTTCTCTGCACATGCCGGCGGTCTGCGTGCTCTCCTGCTTCTCTGCACATCGAGTCGTCTCACGGCCTGAAAGGGGAAGCTGCAGCCTGGGGCTCGTGAGAGAGCGTGCTGCTTCTCGTTTTCAGTTCACACTTGTGCATTCTAGTGGCGACCACAGCAGGCGTGAACGTTAGCCAAAGATCACTTTGAAAAGGATGTGTGACGTACGGGCAAATAAACGGCCCAAAGCGAAAAAATGTTTTTGTGAACGTACTGCTGTCAAGTTTTGTGTATATATATATATATATATATATATATATATATATATATATAAAAGTTTATTTTTTATCACAATATTATTTATATGTATAAACATTCATTTGATGCGTACAGCAAGATCCATTGTTCCAAAGTGTGCAATGACAGTAAATTTAACACAATGGAAGTTGAGCTCATGAAAGAACCAGTGAAACAACACATGGCAAAAAAATATATATATTTTTTAAAAATCTGAACAAATGTTTTACATTTCAAGTCACAAATGATTTCATTATTAGATCCCATTCTCTAAGCATAAATAGTTTTTCACTAAAGGAGGAAGCATCTTGTATTTGACAACATCAAAATGCATTTTAACAGATTTCCTGAGCAGCTAAACTGAACACAAGAAGTGAATCATCCATGATCTGTACATTTTCACTTCTTCTTGGAGCAAAATCTGCTCATTGGAACAGACGCCCTGGGAGAATCACAAAGCATTAGCAGTGAAGGCCTGCAAGACTGTAAATGTGAACATTCCATCAGAAGAGAGCGGTGGGTTTGGCCCCGAAGACGGCCTCAAGCCTCTGCGGCTACTGCAGGCCGCTGTCTTTCTCCCTGTTGCGCTCCACGTGCAGCAGGTACAGAAGAACAGCAGTGACCATCATCTCCGCCAGCGTCACGCCCAGGATGATCGCTTGCACACGCATGACCCCCTGTGGAAGAGGCCAGCTCACGTATGTCACAGCACGAACTTCCAGTGCAAGCAGGCATGATTGTGAAATGCACGTGAACGTGTGCACTACTGATTACGAGAGAGTGATGGATTTTTAAAATGTATATTTCCAAAACATAGACTGAATCTCAGTTGTCACTCTTACATGCTCATATTTTAGCTGTTTATATGTATTATTACTTTAATGAAATAGTATTATTCACTGTGAGTGTGGCACTGGGGGCAGCTCAGTCAGTACCCATCCATCCATCCATCCATCCATCCATTTTCCAAACCGCTTATCCTGCTGGGTCGCGGGGGGTCCGGAGCCTATCCCGGAAGCAATGGGCACGAGGCTGGGAACAACCCAGGATGGGGGGCCAGCCCATCGCAGGGCACAGTCACACACCATTCACTCACACATGCACACCTACGGGCAATTTAGCAAGTCCAATTAGCCTCAGCATGTCTTTGGATTGTGGGGGGAAACCGGAGTACCCGGAGGAAACCCCACGACGACATGGGGAGAACATGCAAACTCCACACACATGTGACCCAGGTGGAGACCATGCCGCCCCTCAGTCAGTACCATTACCTTATAATTACAACTCAGGGGGCGGTCCCAGGAGTTCCAGTAATATGGATATTTCCCACAGGGTTCCACCTACAGTCCAAACACAGAAAGTGTGGGCCCAGTGATGAACTGGCATCCTATCCAGTGTGTACCCCAGCCTTGTGCCTTGTGCTGCCTGGGTAGGCTCCAGGCTCCCCCCCCTCACCCTGAACAGGATAAGTAAATGAAAAGAAGGGCTATTCTGTTCTCTTTGAGGTATTTTCAGGGTTTCGCTAAAGTTGCTCTGAAGCTCTGTTTTCTTTTTTGTGATCTGATGAAGGACAGTAAATGTAAGTTTGAAAATTACCTTTCTTGAATTCCAGAAGTAAATATCAACAGACAGCAGTATGACTCCAATCCCAGCAACCAGAAAACTGCCCACATTAACAACATAGGAGACCTGGGAGAAACGACCCAAAAAAATCCATTATTCTTGCTAAGTACATAAGAACATAAGAACATAAGAACTATACAAACGAGAGGAGGCCATTCGGCCCATCAAGCTCGCTTGGGGAGAACTAAACTAATAGCTCAGAGTCGTTAAAATCTTATCTAGCTCTGATTTAAAGGAACCCAAGGATTCAGCTTGCACTACATTATCAGGAAGGCTATTCCATACTCTGACTACACGCTGCGTAAAGAAGTGCTTCCTTAAATCCAGCTTGAAATGTTCTCCCGCTAATTTCCACCTATGGCCACGAGTTCGTGTATTTAAACTAATGCTGAAGTAACTATTTGGTTGAACAGCATCCAAACCTGTTAGAATCTTATATACCTGGATCATGTCCCCCCTCAATCTCCTTTGCTTGAGACTGAACAGATTTAGCTCAAGTAACCGTTCCTCGTATGACATTCCTCTAAGACCAGGAATCATTTTTGTGGCCCTACGCTGCACCTTTTCTAAGGCCACAATGTCCTTTTTAAGATATGGTGACCAAACCTGCACACAATATTCTAGGTGAGGTCTCACCAAGGAATTGTATAATCTTAGCATTACCTCCCTTGACTTAAACTCCACACACCTGGAGATATACCCCAACATCCTATTGGCCTTTTTTATTGCTTCCCCACACTGGCGAGAATGGGACATGGAAGCATCAACATACACACCAAGGTCTTTCTCATGATCAGCTACCTTTATTTCAGTGACACCCATGAAATACCTGTACTTTATATTTCTGCTCCCTAGATGGAGTACCTTACATTTATCGACGTTAAATTTCATCTGCCAGGTATCGGCCCAGTCACTAATTAAATCAAGATCCCGCTGTAGCTGCTGAGCCACTAATTCAGTATCTGCTACACCACCCACCTTGGTGTCATCTGCAAATTTCACCAGTTTACTGTATATATTGGTATCCATATCATTTATGTAAATTAGGAACAATAGTGGTCCTAAAATCGAACCCTGCGGTACCCCACTATGAACGCAAGCCCACTGTGACATTGTGCCTCTTATAACTACTCGCTGTTTCCTATCTGTTAACCAGTTATCAATCCAGGTCGCTACGGTACCTAAAATACCAGTCGCTTTGAGTTTAAGTAGGAGCCTCTTGTGGGGGACAACATCAAAAGCCTTTTGGAAATCTAAGTAGATGACATCATAGGCCTTCTTATCATCAACTTCCTGAGTAGCTTCCTCAAAAAACTCCAACAGATTTGTTAAACAGGATCTACCTCTCCTAAATCCATGCTGGCTATCCCGCAAAATGTTATTGGAGTCCAGGTAATCTATCATTTTCTCTTTGATTATAGCCTCCATAACTTTACCAGTTATACAAGTTAGACTGATTGGCCTATAGTTAGACAAATTACTTCTATCCCCTTTTTTGAAAATAGGCGTTATGAAGGCGTGCTTCCAATCAGAAGGTACCACACCTTCAGATAAGGATTTTTGAAACAGTAAAGTTAAGGGTCGGCAAATAATATCCCTCATCTCTTTTAACACTATAGGTAAGATGCCATCAGGGCCCTGTGATTTATTTATTTTGAGCTTAGCTAGGCTTTGCAAAACATCTGCTTCAGTTATATATATATTAGCTATAGACAATGCTGGATAGGTAATAACTGGTAAATTACTAAGGTCCTCAACAGTGAATACCCGTGCAAAACTATCATTGAACTCATTTGCTATATCAATGTCGTTTACTATTATAAGACCCTTACTATCCTGCAGATTAGTAATTTCAGGTTTTAGAGCTCTTTTAGAGTTAAAATACTGGAAGAAACTTTTAACGTCATCCTTAGCTTCCAATGCAACCATCCTTTCGACATTTCTTTTAGCTCGTCTAATATCATTTTTTAACTCAGCCTGTAGACTTAGATATTCCTGCTTAATTCTGTCATCATCAGTTAATTTCCATTGCTGGAACAAAGCCCTTTTCCTCCTTACTTTATGCTTTATATCCCTAGTAAACCACCTAGGTTGCAATTTCCTAGATTTATTCTTGCTGGAAACAGGTATGAAGTCCTCTTGCACTTGCAATAATGTGCTTTTAAAAAATTCCCAGGCCTCTTCAACAGTTTTGTTATTTAACTCCATCCAGTTCACAGTTTCTAGTTTTAGTCTCATACACTTAAAGTCAGCCTTCCTAACATTATATATTTTTGATTTGGACTTAGCTCTTCGAACACTAAACTTAACCTCAAATTTGACCATGTTATGATCGCTACTGTCAAGTGGTTCTAAAACGTCTAATTTACCAATCCTGTCCTGGTTATTAGAGAGAACAAGATCAAGAATGGCATCTCCCCTGGTAGGGGTGTTAACAAACTGAGTAAAAAAACAATCCTGTACTAATTCCACCATCTCCAGTTCATTTTCTGAAGAGCCAGTGACAATGTCCCACTGCATTCCTGGTAGATTAAAATCACCCATAACTACCACATCATTTTTATTGCTCATAGTCCTAATCTCACTGTATAACAATCTGCTTTCCTCAGCAGCTATATTAGGTGTTCTGTAACAAACACCGACAATTAGGCTATTTGAGTTTTTAGCATCTAATTTTACCCATATTGCTTCCGTAGTTTTATTTATATCAGTAAGTTCCCTTGCCTGCAAGTTTTCCTTTACATATACTGCAACACCACCTCCCTTTTTCCCTATACGATCCTTACGGAACAACGTGTAACCATCCATATTATATTCTTGTCCATCCTTTTCACTCAACCACGTTTCAGTTATTCCTATAATATCATAAGAGTCCGATGAGATAAAAGCCTCTAAATCATGAATTTTATTCCTAATACTTCTGGCGTTTAAATACAGACAACAAAGGGTAGGCCTATTACGGTGCCCACTTACAATATGATTATTTGGGGCTTTCCGTTTCCCCCCACTGACATAGTTAACTAACCTCCCTGCCCCCCCAGTCCCTAGTTTAAACATTCCTCAACGACTCTACACATACGCCTCCCCAATACACATACATACACATACAAGTGTTTGCCTCCAGAAATCAAATACCATCAGTTGTACTTCCAGAGTTTTTTTTTTACATTAGATTCAAGTTTCACGATTTGCTTGAAAATATATGGCTTGCTTTCACACTGAAGTACCACTAATGACCATGATGAATTGCAGCACACCAAATGAAAGCAGTTTGCATTATGCAGAGCTAAGTGTCCGTTGTTTGCATGTATTATTATTATACAGTGGATCAAAATTAAAGAAGTGACATTTTTGTAGTTTACAAAGTTACAACTTATCTGAATTCCAAATTACATGGGTCCTTCAGCAAGGCCCTTAACCCCCAGCTCTCTGGGCCCCCAACAGGTGGCTGCCTTCATGGATAGCTTACTAAGAGCAGGTTGAAGGAGGCATAAAGGCGGTTTCTCCTCAGGGATTAATAAAAGTATCTATTATTAAAATTCTGCAATCACAATTAGAGTTGCTATACTTCAGTTTTTGGTTATACTCTGAAATTACTTGGTATACCTGGCAACCCTAATCTATTTGGCAAGATTGGCAGGCATTTTGCAAGATGGTGGGCCTCTCCCAGGTGACGAAACCCTGTGAACAGCAGGTTGTTCAGGTGAAGGCCGTTAATTTACAAAGTTAATTTAAGTGCCATAAAAGGCAGGTCACTCACGTAAGATGATTGTGCAATAGATCAGGACGATAGGGAGATTCTCAGTAAGCGATCATTTCAAAACCACAGATGGAACGGCTCCCCAAATCAGCCCTGGACAGGGCAAGAATATATCTTGACAGGGTCTTGCCATCTATGACAATATGGACTGAAAGCCGTAAGCAGTGACCAAGAAGAATACAAAGGCCAGACTAATGTTTTGATGAGGAGCATGTTGTGTGGACAGAGAACTCGCGCAAATTTCATTTCAGTGATGAAAGCCAGTTTAATTAGTTCAGATGAGAAACATCATGTGCGGCATTAAATTGGGGAGAGACTCCACCAAAAGTGTGTGAGGAACGGTGAGTTACGGTGTGCGGTATGTTCTCTGCCGCAGGAGTCAGGTCTCACACGGTTACATGGCAAGATGAATGCTGGGATCATAACCTCCATCAGCACCAAGCGGCTCCTTCCCAGAGAGCATCACCCAATCAGCCAGTCATTTTTATGTAAGAGCTGAGAAGATCAAAGTGATGACATGGCCGGCCCTGAGTCCTGATCTGAACCTATCAAGCGTTGGGCAGTGTGGTAAGCAAGGATTTTAATGGGGCCAGTAGAGTTTAGAGCTCCATCACCTTTAGGGAAGAAGCTATTGTAGAACCTGGTGGAGGACGCTTAGATGCTCCTGTACCGTCTGCCAGATGGGAGGGGTCTGCCACAATGCTGGAGGCCATGTGGATGCAGCACTCGAGGATGATCAGGGGGTGCTGATAATAAACCTTTAATTTTGTCATGTGGGATAGTTTTCACTGATGAGGTATGATTAATATACTATCTGTACTATTCATGTTAGAGTAACTTTGCATTCAGATAAGCAGTAACTTTGTGAATTACAAAGGTGTCACTCTATCTCTGATTTTGTTAGCCTCTGAAGTATTGATACTACTTGAGGAATCCTTGGTAATCATTTGTCGTCTCCTGCATGGCTTCTGTGCATTTGCGCTGAACCATTATATTGATTTTATTTGATTTAAAGTAGGATTGTGCACAGGAGTCCTTTACACTTGAATTCTGAAACCAGTATACCTGCCAACACTTCGGATTTCCCCGAGTGTCTCCTAATTATCCAGCCGTCCTCCCACTGTACTCCCGAAACCTTTCCCTGTTTATCGCAACCTAATGCTGGCAGGTATGGAGCAGCGAGTTCGAACTCATTAAGCAAAATTACCTCAGCCAAAGAATTTTAATGACGTTTACTTAAATTTCAATAACAAATATCGACATACTCACGTGGAGGAATGCAGGGAATTTGTACAGCAGGAAAGACAATAAGCCAGAAAAGAAAAACTGGGGGGTGGAAGAAACAGACACGTTGGTCAACCGCTGATTCTCTCAACAGGAAATTTCTCAACAGGACATTACACCATATGTTATGTTTCTATAGTTACATACTCGTACAGTCAGGTCCTTAAATATTGGGACATCGGCACAATTCTAATCTTTTTGGCTCTATACACCACCACAATGGATTTGAAGTGAAACGAACAAGATGTGCTTTAACTGCAGACTTTCAGCTTTAATTTGAGGGTACTTACATACAAATCAGGTGAACGGTGTAGGAATTACAGCAATTTGTATATCTGCCACTCGCTTTTTAAGGGACCAAAAGTAATGGGACAATTGGCTGCTCAGCTGTTCCATGGCCAAGTGTGTGTCATTCCCTCATTATCTAATTTACGAGGAGCAGATAAAAGGTCTAGAGTTCATTTCAAGTGTGCTATTTGCATTTGGAATCCGTTGCTGTCAACTCTCAATATGAGATGCAAAGACCTATCACTATCAGTGAAGCAAGCCGTCATTAGGCTGAAAAATAAAAACAAACCCATCAGAGAGATAGCAAATACATTAGGTGTAGCCAAATCAACTGTTTGGAACATTCTTAAAAAGAAAGATCGCACCGGTGAGCTCAGCAACACCAAAAGAGTTGCAAGACCACGGAAAACAACTGTGGTGGATGACCGAAGAAATCTTTCCCTGGTGAAGAAAAACCCCTTCAGAACAGTTGGCCAGATCAAGAACACTCTCCAGGAAGTAGGTGTATGTGTGTCAAGGTCAACAATCAAGAGAAGACTTCACCAGAATGAATACAGAGGGTTCAACTAAATATGTAAACCATTGGTGAGCCTCAAAAACAGGAAGGTCTTATTAGAGTTTGCCAAACAACATCTAAAAAAGCCTTTACAGTTCTGGAACAACATCCTATGGACAGATGAGACAAGGATCAACTTGTACCAGAGTGATGGGAAGAGAAGAGTATGGAGAAGGAAAGGAACTGCTCACGATCCAAAACATACCACCTCATCAGTGAAGCACGGTGGTGTTAGTGTCATGGCGTGGGCATGTATGGCTGCCACTGGAACTGGTTCCCTTGTATTTATTGATGATGTGCCTGCTGACAAAAGCAGCAGTATGAATTCTGAAGTGTTTCGGGCAATATTATCTGCTCATATTCAGCCAAATGCTTCAGAACTCATTGGACGGTGCTTCATAGTGCAGATGGACAATGACCAGAAGCATACTGCGAAAGCAACCAAAGAGTTTTTTAAGGCAAAGAAGTGGAATATTATGCAATGGCCAAGTCAATCACCTGACCTGAATCCGATTGAGTGTGTATTTCACTTACTGAAGACAAAACTGAAGGGGAAATGCCCCAAGAACAAGCAGGAACAGAAGAGAGTTGCAGTAGAGGCCTGGCAGAGCATCACTAGGGATGTAACCCAGCGTTTGATGATGCCTGTGCATTCCGGACTTCAGGCTGTAATTGATTGCAAAGGATTTGCAACCAAGTATTAAAAAGTGAAAGTTTGATTTATGATTGTTAATTTGTCCCGTTACTTTTGGTCCCTTAAAAAGTGGGTGGCAGATATACAAACTGCTGTAATTCCTACACTGTTCACCTGATTTGTATGTAAATACCCTCAAATTAAAGCTGAAAGTCTGCAGTTAAAGCACATCTTGTTCATTCCATTTCAAATCCATTGAGGTGGTGTATAGAGCCAAAAAGATTAGAATTGTGTCGATGTCCCAATATTTATGGACCTGACTGTATATTTTGATATTTAAGATCACAATACACATACAATACTAAATCGAGGTCACGAAATCCCTAAAACTTTGTAAAATATAAAAAGTACTTTTGTCTGTGCTCTCAATTTGCTGTTTCGACCTCTCGAATTAATTAAGTTGTGACCATGTTGTGAATGTTTGGCCCGCGAAACAAGGAGCTGGAATCTTGAAACTGCGGTCAAGGCATCCTTACATAGTTTAAAGTGCGCGAATACTAGTTGTAAATAAATCGGGTAACATTTTACCTGACGGGGCACAAATAATATAGTATTATGGTATTACTCACGCATTAATTAACCGAAGACTAAGCCTTAGTCACATATTGATCTCATGTTAATTCTTAATGAATCGTGACGCATGTTTTCTCTCAAGCAATTACTGTATTGGTTATACTACATCTGTTAGAATTCTATAAGACTTAGTGAACTACTGAGGAAGGTAGAGAAGGAAAAAGAAATTAACAAACAAGAGAACTACGGATCTCCTGTTCATTAATGGATCGTGATGAATCATTTATCTCAAGCAGGGACTATATTTATTCATGATTTGTTTGGAGAACGAAATGTGACATAATCATAAATAAATAAATCGTTAAACAATAAATAAATAGTAAAACAAATTTATTTAATGTTTCATTCCAACGAATTATAGAAAAATAAATGTATTGAATTTTTTTATTCAAAATATTTTTTTTTGTGCATAAATGGGATCATACATGTGAACGGTATTGCGATCTGAAGACCCGGACAGTGGTGCAGTGTGAATGCAGCGTCCCCAACATGAACGCCAGCGAGCAAGGCCAAGGTAATGGAGCGCAGATTAGCAAAGTCCCCTGGCCAATAGTGCGTTAGAAAAAGGGCTAGAGCTGCCCACCTCATTTACATATAGATGAATGTAAAATAAAATAAAAAAATATTTGAAATAAATTGATTAATTAATTAATAAAATAAAAAACCTTTGGAATAAAAAATTAAATCTATTTTCCCAAAAATCTTTCATTAGAAAATCATTTTTTTTCTATAAATCAATGGAACAGAAAATGTAATTAATTTAAATAAACTTTACTCTTGGTTTATTCATTTATGATTATGCCAAATTTCCTCCTCCACAGATCTGTACTTCACTAGTAACTCAGTTATTAATATTTATGTCCCGTCAAGTAAAGTGTTACATAATTTTTCTGATTTTTTTAAGGCAAATCCATAAAAAGTACCTAATATTTAATTATGGAAATGGTAACTTAATGACCACAAAGCGTAGTTTTTGTTCATTAAAAAATACAGGAGAATAAACCTGGAATTAGAGACGGTGTGTATTATTATAAAGGCTCGGTAATGTGCACATTTTGGGTTTTACCATTGGCAGCATTAAGAATTAGATTAACATAACCACTCATTTCTACCATATATATTAGTTTGATACTTTGTGTGGACATGCAGCAAATCTAGCAGAATATGACCAAGTTGTAATGGAACACATTTTCATCATCAGATCGAAATGGGTTCAGCGGTAGCCTATACACTTGTATTTATTACAGTACATAGGTAATCGTGACCTTAAACCCTAATTTCCACCAAAGAACTTTGACGCTCTGTGTGCTTATTTGTCAGATATAAAACATTCTGAAATTAGAATGGGAGCCACCTTGTTGCTGTACAGATATATCAGCGAATCTATTTGTTACCATAATACCGTAGTATTTGCCCCTCAGCAAAAGTGCGGATGAATTGAACGGAGTTCCAAACTCTAGTACTCTATCTGGCTTTCTGAGCACAAATAACTAAACCTTATGTACAACTTAATAAATTCGTGGGATTTCGTGGGCTCAATTTAGTATTTCTTGGGTATATTGAGCTAAATTAAGCACACAATTTAGTAGCCTATATTGTGGGAACGAAATAATTTTGCTTTATTTTTTTTTTTTAAAGAAAACTGTCAGTGTCCCCTCCAGGGCTCCGTCACACGTTAAAAAGGTGGCGGTGAATTGAAACGTGCATCCTACCAGAATCCCGGTGAGAATTGGCACTCTGAGCAGGATTCCCAGAGTCACCTCTTCCGAAGTAGCTGTTACAATCCCAAGTCCAAATATCGTGATCCCGCATATTGTCTGAAAAGCCTAGTGACAATTTTACATGTCATATATGGGAGACATAAAATCAAATCATAACAGAAAACATATTACAAATCTCTATATAAGCCTCCACCAAGTACAGATTAGCATTAGAGGCTGCCCAATTTACATAGTTAATTTCATACTTGTTTTTACTTTCTAAATTGAATAAACAGCTCCAGGTTTTAGACGCCTGACGTCAGGACAGCGATGTCCAGTCCGGGACTCCTTTCCCATGTTATACCTGATAATCGGTACATTTCCTCGCCCACCACGTGGATACTCCCTATGCTGACTTGTAAAAATTGGCATATTTCCCTTATTAATTCGGATTTATATTCCACTGGGAATTTTACCAAATAAAAGCTTTCAGTCGGTTTCAGCTTTTCAACCTTTACTGAACCCTTTATCAGTTGGAGAACCTCACAAAATGTCTGAATCGGTTTCCAAATAGAATTAACTGCAGCAATGCTTAGGGTAACAATTCATTTGATTGTTTTGGAACGAGTCACGATAAAATGAATTAAAAAAAATATATATAACGAAAAAGAAACAGAGTATTTATAATAATCAGTGAACCAAAGTGATAATCTTACCCCCATAGACATGGGCTGTTTCTCTAGCAGCTTGTGCAAACGAGGCTTCTTGATCTCGAGGACCTCATTTGCTTTGTATTGCTTAAACAGTGGCTCTGTCGCCTCAGACTCTTCTACAATTTCAGACGCGGCCATGGATGGTGATTAGCCTCTTCTTTTCCCTGAGGAAATCCATTGATTTTTATCTGACGGTTGTTCGGGTCAAACAAGCGTATCTGCTTATTCAGTACGTTTTTCGCAGTAAGCTTATATCCGTAGTAAGCGGCATCGGTAAATCCATTAGGCGACATACAGGCGACCATCTTTTGTGTAGACGCCGATTTATCAAATAATATAGCATTATGCGCAACGCCGGCGAACTTCAGCAGCAAATTTCACTTTGTCTCGGTGAACCTTATTAGGCACAAGACCCTGGACGGGATGCCAGTACCCTGTATCATCCATCCTTCCCTCCATCCATCCATCCATTCATCCATCCATCCATCCATCTTCTAATCTGAGCAAGGTGACGGGGGGCTCGAGCCATAACAACAACAACAACAAATTTGAGGTACTCCCTGGAGCGGATTCCACTGTACTGTCCCGTGATTATTATAAAAACAAATAAGTTATGATATCTTGAAATGAATATTGCACATGGTTTTACGTGTTTTACATTTACTGAATAGTGGATACACGTGGTATATGTGCTGCATGCCATTTAGTAGCGCATACATTATAGCTCAGTGTGGATGTAAACGTTTTCGTTTAGGACTCCGCGCAAAAATACAGGTTCCGTTATTTTCAGTACAATTAACAAGTGAGTCTTTATTCTGTTTTAATTATTCCCACGCATTTCGGGGCAAAGTTCAATATTAATTAAACTTCACTTTGAAATTGATAAAATTTAGCATCGCTCACTCAGATTTATAGTTTAGGTTCATTTGTGTAATTTGTGGTAGTAAAAACGTTGTTTCTCTTCATTTCCGTCTTATTTATGTCCTATAAATGAGCATTTAAATCGCGTTGTCAGCAGAAGCAGAATGAAGAATGATTGATTGCATATTAATAAAACTCTAATAGCACCAAATTCCTAGTTCTACATAGTTGGTAAATTATTAATAAACGTAATATATTAATGTATTTTTATGCTTCTACCTATTTCTATCAGATAATATTACGCTCAGAAATTAGTTTCCAGATATCTATATATAGCCCAGTCCAATAACGATTACTTGAAATATAATGAAGGCTGTTATAATTCATAATATTAGCCTACCTAAGGGTTTTATGTAATAGATTCGTTTTCGGCTTTCGCATTACTTAAATTACTTTTCTATTAATCAAATTATTTTTATTTACATATTATATCCTTACTCACCCGTTTTTTTCCTTCTTTCTGTCACAGATGAATAAAGATCTACCATCAACCCTCTTCGCTACACGTCCGTAACCTGATCATGTGGTTGGGGAGGCGGGTGTCTATCGCCGCAAATGTTCTTTTTCAGTAACTAAACTTCCGAGAAGGAGGTACGGTGTGGTTGTGGGTTGTGAGTGGATCATACATCACATCAAAAACACTATAGGTGCCAGATTTCCCGAAACTCTCGCGTGCTTTTGGCATTCCTCCAGTGTTGCAGTTTGTAAAACTGTTCATTTTCGGAGCTCATCACAGAGTCCAGGAGTCTTATTTCTTATTTACAGCGGTATGCACAAATCATCACCAATTGTAAAACGACTATTTTAAGCGTACATAAATTACTGCTAAAAGCCGTTTTTTTTCTGCAAAAGTGCTGTGGCGGCCCCTTGACGTTAATTAGTTCAAAGCTCATTTTCAGCAGCCGGGATGTTAAAACAGGCAGGAAAGGGAAGTGTAGTTATACGCCATGAAAACTAGAGTACTCCCTGACAAATAATGCGTATTTACATCACAAGTAAATGTACAGCGAAACCAAATATACGTTTTATTGAAAATTATATACTATGGATATACAAAAAAAAAAAAACAACAACAATTATAGGACAATTATATAATTGCCCCCCCATCCTGGGTTGTTCCCTGCCTCGTGCCCATTGCTTCCGGGATAGGCTCCGGACCCCCCACGACCCAGTAGGATAAGCGGTTTGGAAAAAGGATGGATGGGTGTTCTATCACATATTATTTGTTTAAAATTTATCGCTCCTTTAAAGAACTGGTTGTATTCGAAAAAAAACCTTCTAGATCACGGACGACTCAGCCCAGTTGTCTAGATCTCAGATCAGGTGTAAGACACGAAGATGGACTGGCATCCATGTTAACTGTAATTCAGTAATGCCTCTTACATGCATGTCTTTGGATTTGCTGATAAGTCACGGTGGCGACACCGAAAATTTACTCACGACTGAGGCTGATCCAGTTAGTGGCCCTGATGTGCAGCAGTAGCTGCTCCTATCACTTGAGCCATTAGTTTTCTTTACTCAACGCATTTTTTGTTAATTTAACAAAAGCAATAAAGTGGTGTTTTTGTGAAAACTTTTAATCGCATGTAGTACCTGGTACTTTTCCGCCTCTGCTTTCTTCGCTTCGCCCGAATCGTCGTCAGTGAAGCGCCGCAGCGCAGTCTATAGGGGAGGGTCTGTGTGGTTTGTCCCCTTGGTCTGGTCTTTTTGTCATCGCGACTTATCAGTCACCAAACCACAGCGCAGTATAATCCTGTGCAGCTGAAGTCACCAGGTAAGACAGATTCATAAACTTCTTTTTAAAAAATCAATAGGCCTGTTATTAATAAGAATGTTTTATTTAATAGAGAAAAAATAGCTGAGTTTTGTTATTCAAGAAACGATATATTTAAATAAATAAAATCAAACCGGATAAATATCAATTCCGAAGCTAAAAACGACCCACACATCTCCAGCCAACCCAGATAAAATATCGAAATATCTGAACAATTTAATATTTTAGTACGAAATTGTGATAAAAGCGATGCATTGCATTTCATGCTGTGAATAAGTTGGAAGACGGTCAGAATGTGTCTTGTCAGATTTAAGTATTATACTTAATATTATTAAATAGCCTATGAAACCTTTTCTTTTCAGACAGTTACTGTAATGGACACATTTACATGCGACGACTGTATTGTCATCACGATACCGCTGGTCAAGGGTGACCGCGGGCAGTCAGAGACCTTGACGCCGGAAAAGTTTCACTGTGTGTTTAAAGATTCATACAAGGCCTTTCGTAAAGGACAGCCCAAAGCGCTAGGGGTGCGTCTTCTTTATAATAACAATAATAATAATAACAATAATAATAATAATAACAATAGTAATAATAAAATCAATAATAATAACAATAATAATGCTAGCAATTATAATAATGATTATTATTATTATTATTACTATTAATATAATTACTGTTGTTGTTCCGTTTACAACAACAGAAATAATAAATTTCATTTCTCGGCTTGTTTCTTCAGACTACACAGATTATCACAGGGCTGCTTATTATTACTCTTGGCTTGGTGCAGATAGACGAAGTACCAGGTATCCTGATATATACGATGCCCAGCGTTATGGTAATGTATCCTTTACTCATCTGGCAAAGTGACGTGCTTTCTCAGTATTATATGGTGTATGTAAACTTAATCTGATTATTGTGTTAAATCAGCTCTCATAGAGCGAGATCTAGAAACTTAAACTTCAGATGCTATCAGCTGGAAAAAACACTTCCAATTACTAAATTTATTACTTAATTTTTATTTATTATATTTTGTAGTTTTTAGCTTCCGGCATAATATCTTTTGCCGCTGGACACTCGCCGAACATGTGCGTGGTAAGTTTCAAACGACGTCTTTCCATCGCATGTTAATACACATCTGTTAATGTTTCACGACAAAACAGAAGTAGCAGATACCTACACCTTCAGAATAAAGGGTACACACTGGGTGTAGGTTTGTTCCCCAAGGTACAAACAACATTAATGTACCGCTGATGGTCAAAAAAATTCTTCAGAGTCCATTTCGTTGTACCTTAGGCTAGAAGGTGCATTTACTTACAGCTAGGGTACAGTTGGCAGACCCTTGAGGGTACAGCACCAGTGAAGAGTAATTGTACCCTCAAAGGTACATGTTGACATTTTTATCTGACAGTGTATAATGACAACTCTCAGGTCTGGCATGATACATTCACACTTCCACTGGGTCAACAAATGTGTGCTGCTTACCTGTAACTCACCTGTAGCTGTGTTTGCTTTTCATAACAGACCAAAACTTCCTTCACCCTGAACATCATCAGCTTATTCTGGGCTCTGACTGCTCTGGGTTTGTGCATAACTTTTGTGAGCTTGCATCATCCACCATGGTATTCTGGTGTAAGTCTACTAGCCCATAGATGTTCAGATTCATTATTTAGTAATTTTAGCAGATAAGTTCAGCATTAAGGCTATGAGGGGGAGTAATATTGTCAAAAGTATTACAGTTTCTTTCATGATATATAGAGGCTTCTGTAATTTTATTACAAGTAATTTTGTTTCTCATCACAACCCTGTACTGGATGAGTGTTTATGTAAATGGATGCAGGCCTATTTTATTAATACTGTGCAGTCAGATGTCTATAGCAATTTTAATTCATCATACAAGTGGTTTGATAGACTTGAGTAGGTCTGTAAGATGCATTTATATTCAACATGGAATGGATTTGTATGTATTATAAATTATTTTCTGTTAAAAAAAACCTTCCACACTTGACTCTTTACAGACTACGAGAGGGATCAATGTGATTATTGCAATTCAGCTTTCACTGGAGATGCTTGTGGCGACAGTTTTAATTTACTTTGAGAGTAAAGCAGTATGCAGGACCCAATTCAACACCCTGGTACGAAAAAAATGTATATAATGTGCAATATACATATATTTGTGTCTCTGTGTGTATATCTATATGTAATAATAATTATTAGGTTGCCTAAAGACTTAAAATGCATATTAATCATGTCACTAGAATTATAAAAGTTAGTCAATATAATTTTATTTTTCTTCATTCATTTTCAGCCTTTGATCAACTTAAAGTACGTCTGAATCCAACAGTGACTGGATTCTTGTCCATTGGAAAGTTTTGTCCGTGAGACAGTGGTCGTCCTCTGAAGTTTATCGTCTGTTTCTTCTTCTGATGGCTTCTACAAGGCGGAGTTAAGACCTTCAGTCAGGAATAGACAAGTGTTCTGAAAATTAGAGATTGTTGGCTTTTCATACGGAAGGGTTTTAACTCTCACACCTGAAAAACAAATATTTGCCATATGAATTTTTTACTGCAATGTCACAACAAGAACAACAGGCATGTAAAACCTGCAGAAGTTCCCATTTCAGGAAAATTTAGTTTCTAAAAAACATTTCAATGTATATAAATAAATATTTGCAGGCCAAATAAGTATGTTCTTGCAGGGAAAACTCAAAATATTTACATATATTTTCATCTTTAATTTTGTATCCTGTGTGAGACACATTGTCCTGTATTGACGATGTGCTCTATGATGTCAGCAATATATTTTTAAAAATAAAAGTGGTGATTATTATCATTTCCTCTTCAATTAATGCTCTCTGGTCCTCATTGTATATATATATGAAATATTTTTTATGTTTTTTTCTTTAGATTGAAAAAATGTTTGCTGCAAAATGTTTGCATGATTGATTTTATTTTCACCATGTGTTACATTTTTATTATTCATTGCGAAAAATAACAGGATTGTTTGAAACAATTTTATACATTCGGGCACAATGCAATCAATAAATATGTGAGCCATTTGTAAAGCCGAATAAAGCAATCAGTCTAAGTTCTGTTCCGGGCGTCTTTCCCTTCCTGCTCTCACAGAGGCAAACGGAGCAGCACTTTGCAGTGTCTGGTGCTGTACTGCATCCCTTTAATATTTTTCTAAGAGCAGAGATTTCGGTGTGGACAGTAGGGACACGTCCCTATCAAACTGTAGGAGTATGTGTGTGTTTGGGGGGGCAGGGGGCTGATTTGGCCCATACCCCTGTTGAAACCAAGTCTATTCCCTTGCATTTCCCTTCATCCTAGATGCTAAGATGCTGAGAGTTCCAGTTTCAGAATGATTAATACTCAAAATGCTGAAACAAGGGAAATGGGGAGAGTGAAAGAAATAATGAATGGCAGAAGATAATGGCGGGGGGACTCAAAAACTTCCAAATAAGGAAAAAAGGGGTCAGCGTCGACTGGGGGGCCTGACCCCCTGGCGTATGAACATTAGAGAATTCTTCTTTTCACTGACAGAACGCTGTGTCACTCGTTTAACTGTCGCTAAACTATTTGTGGTGGATTCAACTGTCCTTTGAAAAAATAGCTGTTGCTTAAAGGGGAAGTAACTCCTGTCGCTGCTTTTACATTTCAACCACGGAGTCAGCAGGAAATGCTAAGAAAAACCATTAGGCCCATTATTTTGAGTTCATAATCAAATAGTGATGGAAAAAAATAAGCATGTTTCCACGCTTGCTATATATGACAACTCAGTCGCACAAACAAAAACTACTGCGGTTGGAAAAAATTTTTTTTTACCACGAGTACATATTTGGCAACCCGCACATGCTAGTAATGTAAGATGGGAGAGAACAGCCGCTGAGAAACTGTGCATGTGTTTAGATGTCAGGAAATGGACTGGCATCCCACCCAGGATGCACCTCTGCTGTGCGCTGCCCGGGACAGCCTCCAGGACCCCCCCCCCAAGTGATTTGCTAATTGAAACTTCTTTAAATGAATGTACCATCACAATCATTAATTCTACAGAAGAAATTTGCCGGAGGGGGTCCCCAAAAATTCTGTAATGCCACGGTCTGCCGCATAACCCTCTAATGTCCCCCACGTTTCAACAGTAGTCCTGGAATAAATGCATTTTTGGTTCACAAACATGGAAAAAAAAATGTCTTCAAGTACAAACGTCAGTTTGGTGTCCATGGTATAGGTGGGCTAATGTCCTCCAAGCTGTGCATTTTAAATTTTAAAAAGGAACTCTGAGGAGCCAACGCCCCCCCCAATTCTTCACCTCCCCTTGGGGGGTGTAAAAAGTATAATATATTAACCCTTACTGAAGGAGCAGGGCCAGTGCCTAGGCCTACTTGTGCATAAAACAACCTTGACTAGTAATGTCCAGTAGAGGGCACTGGTGTCGTACATTATGCCAAAACTGACATCATTTATCACTCACAATGCGGAGATGGTGAATCCATACAGTAGATAGCACTGTTTCCCAACATCTCCAGCGGTGGGGGTGTGAAACCTGTCCCGCCTTTATATGAGTGGAGTCCGGGCGTTTCCCTGTCACTCAGGTTTTCTTCAACAATCAAAAGATATTCAATTATGTGGAATGACCTCTCTAATTGGCTGTACTGTTGAAAATATGTATGAATTGTGAAGGACAGGCAACCTGCTGCACCCCTGCCAATGCCTCAACCACGAGTTAGGCCTGCAATTTGCCGGCATAACACAGAAATCGACGTACTACTTACTATGATTATTTACATGCTGCTTATTTCATTATCTCGGCCGATAAGCTGTTCTGTCCGGACGCGCTGCAGAATAGGCGTGAAATGATGATTAATAATATCTTCGCCCCCCAACCCCAGATTGGTTTCTTTGTAAAAGTCAGAACCCTGTCCTATTGGTTCCCGCACTACATTAGCGATTGGAACGTGCATATATAATGATGAAATGTTCACTTAAAAAACAATGACACCTAGTGGGGACTATAGCATGCAGCGCACTAGGGAATACGCTGTATTGCTGAGGACAAACAGGAGATCAAGGACAAATAATGTGATTTTTAGCCGAAGGGACAAGAAGCAGGAATAACAGTTCGGTCGGTGGAAGAAGGAGAAGGTGTGAGACCACTACCTACACTAAATCACTCTAACAAAGAGTAACGTTAGATGGCCGTGCTTCGGAGTGATTAGGCCAACAAAAGTAGGAAACAAAATAAAATATTTTAATGCTCTTTAAATATAAATCTAGCCCAAGCAGTATCACAAAAGATTTATTCTACTACGAAAGCCAAGTACATGTCTGAAGAAACCTAACTTACTTGAGTTGCATTTTTCATTTAAGTGGGAATATAAGTACTATGGATCAGGAAACGCTTTAATTCCCTGTTTGCCTAAATATCCCCCATTTCCCTGGACTGGTGCCTCGGCCCGCGCTGCACACGTGACCCCGATCAAGTTTCACTCCTCGGATCCAGTGCGGAATTCCAGAAAAGAGTCGGTCGTTATTCCGAGTCATACTATCAGAGTTGACCTTGCTCATGACTTGGATATAAATATATACGAGCACCTTTACAAATACGGGTTTTGTTGCGGGGAGCACGCATAACTCAGGACGACGCACTTTTTATTTCGCATGCATCAACTCATTTGTCGCAGTTAAATAGCCTTCTGATCATTTCACTAACCAGCCGCTGGTTAACTCAGTGATCGCGGATAGACGTGGATTAACCCGAAACAAAAACATTATCCGGTAGCATTTAGCTGGAGTTATGGCGACCCAGACCTTGAGCAAAGATGATGTCAGTTACAGGCTTCATTTCCGCATGATCAACGAGCAACAAGTGGAGGATATTACCATCGAGTTCTTCTACAAGCCTCACACGATCACGTTGCTCACTTGCACCGTGATCAGCTTGATGTACTTCGCATTTGCGAGGTGAGCGACCATGCAGTTCGCGTCTTGCAGGCGCCACTAACTTGCAGCAATTTACTGCTGGAGAATGTTTGTCATGGTCGCGTGTTTCGCCGATTAGCAGCAAACTCATGTTTCCTTCAGTCATAAATGTCCAGGTTACGGATCTTATTTGCAGAAGGGATTGGTGTGAAAACAGATCGCCGTTAAACCCCTGAGGCGCCTGTCATTTTCAGGACCTCCTGTGGCAGTTTTTCTTAATTTGCAAACTGGAATATTCCCACGCTTCGTGCTTGCTTCCCTATGGGGACACGCCCACCTTAATGATATCATACTGGCGCCAGATTTTTGTTTAATATTCAGTTAATCGTTCAGTACTGCACTCGGAATATTTTGGGGCGTAATCGCACAAGGTTGCAAGTAACACTGACGTGTTAAAAGACTGTGATTCCTGGCCTCCATTTTCTAACTATCTTGTTCACTGTTGTCTTTGTCACACCGCCCGAGTGCATTTAATACTCATGTTAGTCACCAAATAATAAAATGCCACTAAATTACATGTAGGAGAGAATGTAATGGAAATCCCGCAGACCCTCCTGTCAAAACATGGAAAGTAGACTCGCAGATATTGCAGTAAACTCCTTTCACGATGCCGACTGTACCCAAGCGATTAAGTGCCATTTCCATTCTATCTTTTCAGTTAAATGCAGACAGAAGTTTACGTTCTGCATTTTTAAATAGAGCTAGAAAGTGCAACAAAGTTTACAACTTGTATGTGTGTTTAACTTTGTATTTGACTGTTTTACACCCTTGCAAACCTGACACAGGTAACAGCTGTACCTGGTGGTTGTTCCTCTAACAGGAACGACACGGATCCGGACAGCAACTTAAGGGTGGGCCTCCTGTTGGTCATCTTCTTCTTTCTCATCATTGGTGTCCTTGCCTTCCCCAACGGTATGAAACTTTTACTAATCCCAAGTGGGCAGTAAGTACGAATAACTGATGCACGACATCAGCTCCTTTCACTTGGGGAAATTGTATGGATTTGGACTGGATGCGCCATATTGTAACTCAGGGAATTTTATAATGGGAATTATACGCCGTAACGGTGTGTCCATTTCAGGTCCGTTCACGAGGCCACATCCAGTGATATGGCGCATGGTTTTCGGTGAGTCGCTGTTTATAACCATGGAAATCATGTTGCTGATTTTAGTTTACTTTTAAAAGTTAAGCTAAGGGATAATAACAATTGTATTAATTGACTGTCTAGCTTCAACGGCAGGGAATTCCCTGAGCTTTCTGGTGTGCGTCTCTCGAACCCCCTTACAGGTGTAGCGCTAATCGGCACCTCCTCTGGCGCTGCTTAATAATAGGTAACATAATGATCACAATCATTTAACACAATATTTAAATCGCGAATCAGTAACATGATTATTCTTATTTTCATTGCTTATTTCGAAACAGAAAACTACCTTTTCACATCGTATTTTATCAGCCTATATATACGCATAATTTATTCGAAATAAGATGTGAATAATACTGAGTGTAGATTGTAAATGCTTTAAGTAAAGCAGCATTATCAATGGAAAAGATTGGAGGCAGCTTGCAAACCAGCACAGCAATGTTAACCGTTTCATTTCAAAATGTACTCGCCTTTTGGGGAGTAACTGCAGTAGTTACAAAAATAAATGTAATTGTAACCAGTTATGGTTACAGAGAAGAAATATGTAATTAAACTACAGTTACTGTTGTTAGTGTTGGTGATTACAAAGGGGTTACATCTGAATATTCTTTTCAGTAAAAAGCTTATATGTAGAATATCACACACATTTTGTTGCTTTGCATCTTTTTACTGTGCAGAAATGCCTTCTTGCAGCACATTTCCAGACAATGCAGCAAAGCCGCTGGAACATGTCAGCTTTATTGCAGTTTAAAACATTTGTTAGAAAAGTAATCAAACTTTGAAGTCATCAAAATAGCTACATTATTTAATACTTTTTTAAGAGGATAACTAGTAATCTATCACCTATTACTTTACAAAAATAAATTCTTGTTTTATAATACATGTAATAAATAACGGCACATTAAATAGCCTTAGTGTGTGATTTACATTTTACAGCACTCTGTGACTCTGTGACTCTTTGACTCTGTGACTGTGACTCTTTACTCCCAGCTAGTTGGTTGAAACAAAGTCTTGCTTTGGGTTTATACTCTCTGGACCTGAAACCTCCACCTCTGGTCAGAAGTAAATTCTTTTATTGACCAACCGACAAATTATAATATCTAGTGCTGATTAGTAAGAGAATTTTCATTGTTACCCACATTGGAAATGATGTCTGTTACCCTGTCTGACTGCAGCTTTCTGTTTGTCATTTTTGCAATTACCATTCTGCACGATGTTCCCTCGGCTCAAGTCCTTACTGTACATCCTGTACTACATTGTTGTGTGTGTTTCTGTACATCTGGGATATATGCTCCTTGCTGTAGGTCTGTTCTGTGTAAGTACTTTGAAATCAGAGAAGGAACCAGAGGAAATTCCTTTTATGTACAAACTTCTGAATCTGATTTCTCCCGCAGGTCTCAGTGTTCTGTACTTCCTCTTTCTGGTCTTCATCATCTTCCTGAACTGGGAACAGGTGAAGAGCCTGATGTACTGGCTGGATCCTGATCTTCGCTACGCCACCCGTGAAGTCGAAGTCATGGTAACCTGAGTGACCCGGGGGGGTGGGATTTTCACTGCCGGTCCCGGCGTGGGGATTTTCACTGCCGGTCCCGGCGTGGGGATTTTCACTGCCGGTCCCGGCGTGGGGATTTTCACTGCCGGTTCTTGCTCCTTTTACCCCCTCCTCTCTGCAGGAGTATGCGGTGAACTGTCACGTCATCACCTGGGAGCGCATCCTCAGCCACTTCGACATCTTCGCCTTCGGGCACTTCTGGGGCTGGGCCATGAAGGCGCTGCTCATCCGCAGCTACGGACTCTGCTGGACCATCAGCATCACCTGGGAGCTGACGGAGGTACGGCGGTTCAGCTGCGAGGCGGCGGGCAGCAGTACCGGGTCGCGTAGCGCCGGCGAAGGCACCGGCGAGCTGCAGCCTTGTTGGGCCGCCTCAAACCACCAACACCTGCACACCTATGGAAGACGGCGGTGTTTGGATTGTATGGATCAGCCGATCTTACCAAGCAATCCTAGGCTTTATTAACATAATGAGTTTTCATGTTAAGATGTTTAAACAATTTCCTAAACAGTTTAATGTGTGTAATTTGAACCTCTTTACGGTATATCAACGTGCACATCTTAGCTGGACTGAATGTGTCATGATACTCACTGGGGTGTTGCTCTGTGTCTGTTACTTATGTGTAAAGTAAACGTTTCTGAATTAGCATGCAGACGCAAAGTGGAGAGAAGCCTCTGGGGGCTGTGTCTGCGGGTCGAGCCCAGCTGATATGTCGGGGGCGTCAGACGTTAGGGAGGGGAGAGTGATGGGGGGGATGAGTCACCTGAGCGACCCGAGGTGCTCTGTGCCGTAAGCCGACCGTAGAGGGGGCTGTAAGCCCTGTGGTGCTGGGCTTCAAGGATTCAAGGATTGGTCATGTGCAAGGGTTAGGGTTAGGGTCAGGGTTAGGTTAGGGTTAGGGTTAGGTTAGAGTTAGGGTCAGACTGTAACCTGCAGTGGGATGAAAAGCGGCGACTGGTGCTATAATAGAAATGGAAGTATTAGTCAAAGACAAAAAAATGTCATATTTAATCTGGGTGGTACATGTGTGAGTGTGAAACGGTATTGCGATACGTATAGGTACATCAGACAGATGGTATCCCACTGCTGCTGGCTAATTCAGGTCCAGAGAGTAAAAATCCAGACCAAGATTTTGTTTCAACCAACCAGCTGAGCATAAAGAGTCATAGTCACAGAGTATTCAAGTGGTTGGCTGAAATAAAATCCTGGTCTGGACTTTTACTCTCAGGACCTGAATAACCCAACACTGGCTATGCGCCCGCCTGTGTGTGCTAGTGGTGATGGGCAGGGGGGCAGCACCATAGCGCCCAGTGAGTTGGCTTTCGGTCGACAGGGTCTGATCAGATGGCCGTCAAGCTAAAGCAAACGACCCCCCCCCCCCATACTTCCAGCTGTTCTTCATGCATCTTCTGCCCAACTTTGCTGAGTGTTGGTGGGATCAGGTGATCCTGGACATCCTCCTGTGCAACGGGGGAGGTATCTGGCTGGGCATGACCGTCTGCCACTTCCTGGAGATGCGGGCGTACCACTGGGCCAGCATCAAGTAGGTCTGCCGTTTTCTGAGTGCTTTTCGGTAGTCTTGGTGACCACCCACCCAGTCTCTGAAAGCGCCCCCCAGTGGCTGTGTGGCGTATCAGAGTTATGTCCCTGGTGTTCTGTCATTGAAGGTGCAGGTGTCCTTCTTTGTATGTGGTTGCCCATAGGTGCTTTTCTGTCCTACAGGGACATACATAGCACCACGGGGAAGATCAAGCGAGCCGCGCTGCAGTTCACGCCTGCCAGCTGGACCTACGTGCGCTGGTTTGACCCCAAGTCGTCCTTTCAGAGGGTGGCGGGCGTCTACCTCTTCATGATTCTCTGGCAGGTGAATTTATATTCTACGCCAGTGTTTCTCCTCAAAGCCCTTCAGACCCTCAGATAGTCCACGTTTTTGCTCCCTCTCAACTCCCAGCTTACTTGAACCAATCTATCAAGCAGTCAAGAGCAGTGAATTCCTGGTACAGGTATGCTGAGGGCTGGGAGGGAGCAAAAATGTGGAGTGTCTGGGGGGTCTCTGGGGACTGGGTTGAGTATCGCAGATGTAAGCAACTTAGCATTTAGCAGACTTTTGTTAGCCTGCCATTGCAGAAGGAGCCCCAGTCAGCACCATTCTTAAAGGTTTCGCTGTTCCTCTCCTCTCTCCTCAGCTGACGGAGCTCAACACATTCTTCCTGAAGCACATCTTCGTATTTCAGGCTTCCCACCCCCTCAGCTGGTGTCGGATCCTGTTCGTCGGTATTATCACGGCCCCCACCGTACGGTAATATTACTGCTTTATTTTCTCCGCTAACCACTAATTCTTATCTGCTCCCAAACACGTTGGACACATGCACACATACACACACACACAGCGATACACAGCGATGCGCGCGCGCACACACACACACACACACACACAGACAGAGTGGTGGTACTTTTTAATAGTTGTCTTCACAAAGGGAAAAAACAATGATTTTCACGGACAAACCACTTCACTCAGAAAATAAAGCTTTATTCCAATCTATAGCGAAATGTTTACAGAAATGCGGCACTTTTCTCAGGACTCATTGAATAATGTCGTCTCACGCAGTGACAAACCACACCGGAGCAGCACATTCTTCATCCCTTTCCAGTTTGAGATTTACATTCTGTTTATACACTCATGCATTAATCGCCTGTTCATTTAATCTCAAGTGCTGTTTAATAAAAGCTGTTTGTATTGAAAACCAGCCTCATGTTTTGAACTGGAATTGTTCCTGTTTTACTTTAGGCAGTATTATGCTTATCTCACCGATACGCAGTGCAGAAGGGTCGGGACGCAGTGCTGGGTCTTCGGGTAAGTGATTATTCGCTGTGGATTATATAAAAAGATTTTAAAACATTTTCTTGCTGCATCACATAGTTGCATTTCCTGTTAGGATTCTTCCCGTAAACAAATGTGTCCCAGTTAGATGCTTAGGATCATGGGCTGAACCTCAGTCTACGCTGAGCACAGAGAACTGTAGTATATTAACTGTGTGCATGAAGTCCAGCTTCCAGCCAGCTGCAGATGAACCCGAAGCAGCTTTCTAGTCAGATGTTCAGTATCAGGCTGGTATTTCTCTCTACCCACTAACTAAACTGCGAAAGGTTTAATTTAATTACTGTGGGCCACTGTCAAACTTCCCGATGTGACACATCTTCTTTCCCGGAAATATCCTTTTAGCCTTTTCCGCTTCCATCCTGGCATGTGGGGGAGCTGGGGGGGGGGGGGGGTTACACCTCTGTGACGCACGGGGTTCTGGGCGTTTTGCTAAAACAGGACCTTCCTGTGGTGCCGATTCCCTCTTGACACAGGGCTATCGCCTTCCTGGAAGCCCTGGCCTGCGTTAAATTCGGCCAGGACCTCTTCTCCAAGACTCAGGTCCTCTACGTCATCCTCTGGCTCCTGTGCCTGGTAAGATCCTGGATCCATGGCTCCAGGTTTGGGGTGGGGGTGGGGGGGGGGATTCCTATTGTCACCTCTTTTGGGGGGGCAGTTTCAGTTTGTGTCTGAGTGTGAGTGGACCCTGTGATGGATTGGTGCCAGAGAAACAGCTGTGGAGCATTTATGATGGATAGATCTCTTCTCTGTGCTCCTCACACACGAACATGAATGAACATGAAGATCTTTATAGGCTAAATACAGGATGTAGAGTTTGGATGCTTATAGAAGTTGCTAAACCATCCACTCCTTGAAAACCGAGAAGACTGGTCCCTAGGATGGTCCAGAAGTTCTTTGCCTGCATTGTTTGATGTGTCTCTATCTTAAGGCCTTCATCACATTCCTCTGCCTCTACGGGATGGTGTGGTACGCGGAGAGGTTCGAGACGCATCACAAGGTGAGCGTGGGATGCCCCTTCCCCAGGCAAACCCCTCCCCAAATCACTGGCTCTGTTCCCAGGCAGTATACATGGTGAAATCTCAGAATGCACGATGTGCAGGGCAGTATGTAGAGCATCAGTGGGTTTTTTGGTTTGGAGAAAAGAGTGATGGAGAGACCACTAGACAAACGTGTCATGTTTGTGTACATCCCTCTTTTTCAGAACCATTCGGAATGTGAGGATCCCTACGACAGAGATTCGAAAGACTGTTGGCCTAAAAAGATCAAAGGTACAGAGGTATTCTGTAGCTGAAAAAGCTTGTTGGATATAAACAAAGTGTGACGAATTACATGGCCTGACACATCCAGAAGGTAAATTGTCTCTCCTTATATTAAGGGGCAAAGTACCTTGTCTAACAACTGTTTTTTTTTCTCAATTAATTGTACTTGAAAGGCAAGTGTTACTAAGTGCACTCTTCTACCCCCCCTCAGGAGAAGATTCAGGGGGGGCTGCCCTTCGCTCATCCAAGCAGAGGAGGAGCGTGGGCAAGAACAAGGCGAGCAATGGGCAAGACAGGCGGAAGGGAAGACTGGTTTGACCCCCCCAACACCACTACCTCCACCATTGTTGGTGGTGACTGGGAATCAGGCAGAGAATTGATCACTATACAGGATCTCTGCACAGTCTGTGAGCAAAGCAGAGCAGAGGGGAGAGAATGTAGATGGTTGGTGGAAGATGATACCCGGTCTGATGCCGTCTGGTCATTTTTGGACAAACTGCTGTTTTCATTGTACCGCGTGACCCACTGCCAACCTGTGAGAGTCTCTGTATGTTGCAGGATAGCAGTTCTTCACTTGGACTGCAAAACCCAAGAAGCCAATCAGAGAGCGAATTACTACTGTGAATTTGCATGCAAGCTCCACCTATACTATAGACGCTGTGCTTATTTGTTGGTCTTGTCCCAGTGGCAGTATTTATCACCATAGTATCTTGTAAGGTATTTGTAATACCGGCGTTTATGATTTGAACATAGAGCACTGAACATTTGAAAATATGTATAGAATATCAAGATTTTAAATGGGCAGCTTGGAAAACCCTGAGTGAAACACAGTTTCGGTACTTTTTAAGTCGTTTGATCTGTGACTTATGTTTGTAACATTGTGGTGCTTGTTTATGAAGTTGTACTAACAGAACCTGCATGTGTTTCAGGTTCTGCGTGTTTGTGTTTCTCTTATAGGTTTTCATTATAAGTCCTTAAGTTACCTTCCTAAAATGGGCCTCCTCTCACTATTGCTTCTTTGCCCTGATGGATGTTATCATTCATCTCTGGTACTTGATTGACATTCACTCGTCTGTACTGCTTCTCTCGTAGCTGATAGGGGTCTTGAGATTTGACAGTGATGTTAATCTTCCTGGAAATCGCTGAGCATCACGTCCTGAAACATTTAATCACATAAATCAGACTGACAGTCCTGGTGACATTTGCACAATCTGTCTACGCCTTGAGAAACTTTTTTCTTAAGCATGTTGGGTTTTGTATGTTGTAGATTTTGGTTGCACTTTAAGATGCTTTAATAATAAACCTGTTTTGGATGATTTTTTTTCCTAACCAATGGGATGATCTTCCTGTAATTTACATGGAAATTGGTAATAACATTGTATTAACCAAATGGACACTAATGATATGATACTTTTGTGGTGAACTTACATTTAATGAAATTTTAAATTTTAAACATTAAATGGGTTATAAATGTTATAACAATGGACTACTGTACTGTATTTAGGTCATAAAGATATTTCTAGACTGAGTGCTTTTTTCCAGACTCCCTTTTTTATTACGTTACATTGTGATACATTGTCAGCATAGCAACAGACTGACATCTCTGAATATGTCAAACTCATAACACCATCGGTTAACCTCTGACCTCCTGGAGGTGATATCTGTCACAGCGATCATTTTTAAAGTGCTAATAAAAAAATCCCAAATTTCCTACTTGAAGTCAATCTTGTCTATCAGTTAAATAACCCATCGTACAACTGCTTATCTTGGATAGGATCATGAATACATGTATAGATGTCTGTGTAGATGTTTTTTTTCCTTCCAGTTTCTGCCTGTAGGTGGCACCAGAGTAATTCAGATGACAGCATTACAGTCATGTGACTGCTGGGCCTACTCATGGTGAGTGGACTGTAAATATTCTCTCTGCTGCGTTTCTCCTTTCATTCTCTCTCTCTCTCCCTTTTTCCATCACTCTTCATTCTTTCATTTCCTCTCTGTCTCTCTCACTTTTCCACTAACAGCCACATTTAACAGCAGCTGTGTAAGAGGCAATGCTGTGACGAAATCTCCGGCATGTCCTTGGGGCGCCCTCCCCCCGGCTGCAGGCGCCCAGGAGCGGAGGGGGTGCTGGACGAGATCCGTGTCGCTCTGCTGGAGTGCAAGGTGTGCTTCGAGAGCTTCAGCGTGCAGCGGACGGAGCGGAGGCCCCGCAGTCTCCTCTGCGGCCATGTTCTGTGTGCAGCCTGCGTCGCCGCCCTCTCTAACCCCGTCCTGCGGAGCCTGGAGTGCCCCTTCTGCAGGAAGGCCTGCAGCGTGTGCCACACGTCGGATTGCCTTCCCCTGGCCGAGCTCTCGGAGCTGCTGCACAGGAGCTCGAGGCTCCCCCCCAACCTCCCTGTGAGCAGAGATGCCTCCAGACCAGGGGGCCTGGCTGCGGGGGCCCTGCGCCTACACTCTGCCTTCGGGGGGTGGGGAAAGCTGCTGAACCCCACTGGGGTCGCCATCTCTGAGGCGGCGGGGGCCATTGTGGTGGTGCACGACGGCCAACAACGAGTGGTACTTTTCAGAGCCCGGGGCGAGGAGCTGCAGAAGTTCGGTCAGAAATCAGGCTCCAGAAAGCAGGCTGAGGAGATACTCCACCCCCTGGATGTGGCAGTGGGGCCTGACGGGCACGTAGTGGTGACTGACGGCGGAGACGGTGCTGTGAAGGTGTTCACGCCAGAGGGACGCCTCGTGGTGGCAGTGCGGGATTCCTTCCGGCTGCCGTGGGGCGTGACTGTAGACGGGGGCGGCCGCATGCTGGTGACGGATGCCGAAGCAGACACGCTCTCCCAGTTAGCAGTGGACTTCGCCCGCAGCCGGACTCTGCTCAACCGGGTGGCTTGTGCTGACCTGCAGTGTCCCAGATCGGTGGCTTGCTGTCCAGCTACAGGGAAGGTGATGGTGGTGGAGCACATGGGGGATCTGGCGGAGGGGCGGAGGAGCCGCAGGCCTGTGCGATTCAGCCTGTTCAGCGGGGAGCTCGTTCTCCTCTCCAGGATCGACAGCTTCGGCCTCAGCCTCCCATCTCCGCTGCGGCTTCGCATCTCCGCTGTGGCTTTCGACATGCATGGGAATGTGATCGTGGCAGATGTGGAACAGGCGTCGATTTGGAGTTTGGGGACGTCCCACGGTTCGCCATCCCTCATACCCCTGGTCAGCCAGGGTCTGCTGTGTCCCCAAGGACTGGCGGTCACTTCTCAGAACATGCTGGTCGTCTTAGACAGTGGCGACCATGCGGTGAAAATCTTCTCAGCCAGCTCTGACCCCAACTCCCCCCGGCAATGACAACCCTACGATGTGGACTTGAGGTTTGGGCAAATCTCCAGTCTCCTCACTCAGGTGCACCTCACATCTGCAGCACTGATTCTGTTCCGTACACTTCGATTGTTGGTATGTTTTAATTCAGCCGGTCGCTTGTCTAATGTACACTGCTATTCCACTGCGTTCACCACTGGATGTGTTGCTAATACGTCTGCTAATGATACTCTGTAGTTCCAGACACATCTGCTAACACCTGAGGACATCCAGGTACATCTGTGCTGTGGGACGCAGTGGTCAGCAGCCATTCATAATTCACTGAATGAAAATGTCACAGGAAAATCAATGTACAGTGCTATGGTTGCATAACAGTGTTCAAATTTGTGGAGTATTATTTAAAAATAAAATTAAAGTGGCAAATGTATGTGCATAGGCATTTCTGTGATATGTATGCTCTTACCAAATGCACCGTCTTACTTATGAGTTTGCATATGACTGAATGTTCTTTGAATCGCAACCATTTGACGGTGCGGCACTCTGCTAAGGAGACGACCTCTGGGTGTCTGTGGTACTTAATGAGACCACGGTGATGAGCGGCCATTAAAGTATTACGTCAGTACAGAAGAATGATGATGCTAGAATGCTGGTCACCGGAAGGTTCGCGCTTTTTGCCATATGTCCAAATATCGCTCGATTTTCCTCCTCAAATTTTTCCTTTTTATTTACTTTCTACATCTTTTCAAAATACGTCTGCCTGTTTCATGTTTGGCGTGTTAATGAGGTGTTTCCCACACGTACATCAGGCCTGCTGAAGGATTCGAAGCCAGTGGGTCCATGACTTCCTGGCAAACCTGAAGCAAAGGTCTGCATGGGTCATTTCACCTCAGACGCCATCTTTAAGGGGATCGGAGTTGCCCAGGGATGTGTTTGCTCCTCACTGGCTTCACCCCCTACATACTAATGACTGCTCTTCAAAGGATGCATCCGTGAAACTTCACAGATTAACAGCTGACACCACCCTCAACTCCAACAATGAGGAGTCGGCCTTCAGGGAGGAAGGGAGCTATCTTGTGTCCTGCTGCAGCCACCGTAACCTGGAATTTAACACTCTCAGAACGGAAATGTTTGTTAGTGATCCCTTTTCAGCAAACCCCCTCCTCAAGAAGGGTCAGGGGGCCAGGAACTGAAATTCAAGGCCACCTGGGGGGTTTCTTCCTCCAGGCTGTAGCTGTTGTGTTCAGGTCACTTTTCTCAGTTCCTCCATGCTGAAGAGTCCGTGATCTGCACCCTGCACTTTACCTGCCTCTTACTCTGCACCCACCGCACTCAGCCGCTCCCCTTCTCCTTCACCGCACTCGGCCGCTCCCCTTCTCCTTCACCGCACTCGGCCGCTCCCCTTCTCCTTCACCGCACTCGGCCGCTCCCCTTCTCCTTCACCGCACTCGGCCGCTCCCCTTCTCCTTCACCGCACTCGGCCGCTCCCCTTCTCCTTCACCCCACTCGGCCGCTCCCCTTCTCCTTCACCCCACTCGGCCGCTCCCCTTCTCCTTCACCCCACTCGGCCGCTCCCCTTCTCCTTCACCGCACTCGGCCGCTCCCCTTCTCCTTCACCCCACTCGGCCGCTCCCCTTCTCCTTCACCCCACTCGGCCGCTCCCCTTCTCCTTCACCCCACTCGGCCCCTCCCCTTCACCCCACTCGGCCCCTCCCCTTCACCCCACTCGGCCGCTCCCCTTCTCCTTCACCCCACTCGGCCGCTCCCCTTCTCCTTCACCCCACTCGGCCGCTCCCCTTCCCCTTCACCCCACTCGGCCGCTCCCCTTATCCTTCACCCCACTCGGCCGCTCCCCTTATCCTTCACCCCACTCGGCCGCTCCCCTTATCCTTCACCCCACTCGGCCGCTCCCCTTATCCTTCACCCCACTCGGCCGCTCCCCTTATCCTTCACCCCACTCGGCCGCTCCCCTTCCCCTTCACCCCACTCGGCCGCTCCCCTTCTCCTTCACCCCACTCGGCCGCTCCCCTTCTCCTTCACCGCACTCGGCCGCTCCCCTTCTCCTTCACCCCACTCGGCCCCTCCCCTTCTCCTTCACCCCACTCGGCCGCTCCCCTTCTCCTTCACCGCACTCGGCCGCTCCCCTTCTCCTTCACCGCACTCGGCCGCTCCCCTTATCCTTCACCCCACTCGGCCGCTCCCCTTATCCTTCACCCCACTCGGCCGCTCCCCTTCTCCTTCACCCCACTCGGCCGCTCCCCTTCTCCTTCACCCCACTCGGCCGCTCCCCTTCACCCCACTCGGCCCCTCCCCTTCTCCTTCCCCCCACTCGGCCGCTCCCCTTCTCCTTCACCCCACTCGGCCGCTCCCCTTCTCCTTCACCCCACTCGGCCGCTCCCCTTCTCCTTCACCCCACTCGGCCGCTCCCCTTCACCGCACTCGGCCGCTCGGCCGCTCCCCTTCTCCTTCACAGGACCATCCTCACTTCCCAGCATCATGTAATTCTGTGTCGCTACTTGCAAATATAAGTATATTCTTTCTCATACTATTTTATTCACTCGTTTGCGTACCTTAAGATCACCTCATCGTGTCTTCTTTCATGTCTATGCGCACTTGTATGTGAGATCCTCACCACAACCAGGACAAAATTTGTTGCGCAAATCCTTAGGTTATGAAACGGATCCATTCCCTAAGTTTGTCTTTAACTCAAATTTGTAGGGAAGTTGGAAAAATATTAGCACAGCACATAATAAGAATGATTATCATGTAGTAGCTTAACATTTGAAGTAAGTGCAGACAGTACTGTACTGCACCTCGAGCTGAGGGACTGCTGAGCCCATGTATCTATGCCTTTACTGTAACAAGCCAAGGTATCTATCCTGAATTTTTTAAATAGCCCATATGGTAGTTTGTTCTTAAGTAGGAGTTGTTTGTAAGTTGGATGTTCTTACCCTGGGGACTGCCTGTACTGCCTCACGTACTTGAGAAATCGAAGTAAGCGTAGTTCTTCAATAACAGTGGCAACAGAATGTGTGAGCTGGCTAGAGTAATAATTGCTTTTAGTCCTCATATGTTGTCATTATGTCAGAGGACACTTTGTTAATGTTACACATCCAACAAGGGGTAGAATCTTCTGTTCTGCTTCACCGCACAATTTATGTTTGGTTGTCAAAACAAGCTGCGGCCCTCAAGGACACACAGACCCTGACCTTGTACGGTATCCGGCATATGGCTTTAGCAATCGGTTACCCATATCCACTCATGTTTGATTTTCTTATTTTGTTTAACTCTGCTACTTCAGCTCATTAAAATTTTCCTGTTCTTACTTTAAGGAGGGACAGCTGACCTGTGATCAGAAACCCTGAACCCAGGCTGGAGCCCAACATTTAGATGAACATCAGTATTAGCAGTGAGGGTTTGGTCACATGATTTGCTCAGGCTCATTGATTGTATTGCGTTAGACAAGCTGTGTTTCTCGTTCACTCCATCGCTCCTGTCTGGTACATTCAGGCTATACCTTTATCTTCTCCTCCCCTGTCCCAGAGAAGTGGGGTGAGATGTGCCGTGGACAATTCAGGTCCCAAAAGTAAAAATCCAGACCATGATTTTGTTCCAACCAACCAATTGAGTACTTTGTGACTGTGAATATTTATGCTCAACTGATTGGTTGAAACAAAATCATAGTTTTTACTCCCTGGACCTGAAATGTCCACCTCTGGCAGTAGGTGTAGCTGCTGGAACAGCAGGTGGCGCTAGACCACCACCGTGAATTGATGAGCGTGCTGTTGCACGTACATATTGTGTAGAATGTGTTGGATCTTTTGAGAAAATAGAAGGTTTGGAGGAGTCCTATAGCATTTGAATAATGTTCAATTAAATTCAATTGTGTGTGTGTGTGTGTGTGTGTATATATATATATATATATATATATATATATATATATATATATATATATATATATATATAAATAATTGTATATATATAAGCCCATCCTCCTTGGGTTGGTACAAGTATAAAGACAATCTTGATGATATGCCTGATATTTTAGTTATATAGTCTTTACTTAAAGAATTTTGTATAATATCAAGATTTCCTTTTGTGCATAAACAGAATTTTTAGAGCTGAAGTTAATGTTGTCTCAGGGCACCCTCTGCTGGAATGGAGATTCATCTTTCATCTTGGGCTTGGAAAAATATCTAATTTTTTACTCTGATATTTCTAGACAAAGTTAGGGCTGCTTGGAGCCAGTCTGGAGAGCAGGTAGACCATGCTGGCCTTTTGGGAAAAGCCAACAGTCAGTACACTTGGACATGTGCTCTGTATATTCATTTGCAGCCTTTTTCATCACTGGGCCTATGTCTACATTTATGTTTTAAGGTAACGCGTAAATAAGCTACATAGTTTGGTGATATATATCTTATCAAAGCTTAGGGAAATATGTTTCTGACAGCTGTGAAGAACTTGCTGAGTGACTGCCGTTGGTGTTAAGTCATGTAATACCAGAGTAGCTGGTTTAAATAACTTACTATGCATTTATCAATCTTTAAAGAACTTAATGAGTGCAGGGTTACAGTGAGCTTGAAACCTATCCCAAAAAAGACTGCAAGCCGCACCATTGGCCTGTGGTCTCTAGACCAGGCCCAGCTCAGCCCTGGGACCCTGTACTGGATTAGTGGTCGGAATATCAGTATATGAATGTGGGGCTTGTGATACTGTGCTAATGAAAGACAATAAAGATGACATAGAAAGGTTGGCTTGGGTTGCACTGGAGATACCGACAGCATCCGATTTTAATGCTTAACAGAAATGAGGGATGCCAGTTTTGATGTTTGACATCAATGGGTGCGAGTATCCACCGACATATCCGAGAGTGAGGATGCCCACTGGGAGATGTGCTTCCTCGGCAGGTACAGGGCTGACGAGATGGTACTCCAGTCCGCTGAAGACAGAATGTCGGCAATCTGTCTCTCAAATGTCCGCTCTCACCAACAACTAGTACTATGTTTTAGGACTAATATGGACTATGTTAGTACTTCTGTATTCTGCTTTATGGAAACTTGGCTTAACTTGGACATACCGGACAATGATGCTCAGATGCCTGGACGCCTAATGCTCTGAGTGGATTGTGGATTGCAACAACACACTGTGCGGTAAGTCACATGGCGGCGGCCTGTGCACGTGTGCGGTAAATCACATGGCGGCGGCCTGTGCACGTGTGCGGTAAGTCACATGGAGGCGGCCTGTGCACGTGTGCGGTAAATCACATGGAGGCGACCTGTGCACGTGTGCGGTAAGTCACATGGAGGCGGCCTGTGCACGTGTGCGGTAAGTCACATGGAGGCGGCCTGTGCACGTGTGCGGTAAGTCACATGGAGGCGGCCTGTGCACGTGTGCCGTAAATCACATGGAGGCGACCTGTGCACGTGTGCGGTAAGTCACATGGAGGCGGCCTGTGCACGTGTGCGGTAAGTCACATGGAGGCGGCCTGTGCACGTGTGCGGTAAGTCACATGGAGGCGGCCTGTGCACCTGTGCGGTAAGTCACATGGAGGCGGCCTGTGCACGTGTGCGGTAAGTCACATGGAGGCGGCCTGTGCACGTGTGCGGTAAGTCACATGGAGGCGGCCTGTGCACCTGTGCGGTAAGTCACATGGAGGCGGCCTGTGCACGTGTGCGGTAAGTCACATGGAGGCGGCCTGTGCACCTGTGCGGTAAGTCACATGGAGGCGGCCTGTGCACGTGTGCGGTAAGTCACATGGAGGCGGCCTGTGCACGTGTGCCGTAAATCACATGGAGGCGGCCTGTGCACGTGTGCGGTAAATCACATGGTGGCGGCCTGTGCAGGTGTGCGGTAAATCACATGGTGGCGGCCTGTGCACGTGTGCGGTAAATCACATGGTGGCGGCCTGTACGCGTGTGCGGTAAGTCACATGGAGGCGGCCTGTGCACGTGTGCGGTAAGTCACATGGAGGCGGCCTGTGCACATTTGTAAACAACAGATGATGTTGCAGTGTTTTCAACATTTTCTGTGTTTCTTCTGCTGACTTGGAAGCCATTTTCATGTATTGCAAGCCCTTTTACTTTGCCTATTCTATTATTTTGGTTGGAGTTTACATTCCTCCCAGGGCAAGTGCTCAGAGTGCATAGAGACTGGTAACTGATCACATTCATGATCTGGAAATAATTTCCCAAGTACTGTTATTTTTATCAAGCGGGCCTTTAACCACAGCAACTTAAAACATGATCTAAGTACAACCAACTGATCAGCTGCCCCATGTGGGAGGACAGATCTCTAGATGACTTCTACACCAACATTAAAGGTATATTCCAGCATGACCCCCGTGCACCACATGGACACTCAGACCAGACCATGATCGTGCTTCTATCAACTGTCAGACTATCAGTCAGCTGTGGATTCCTGAGGCTGTTGGGGAACTAAGGGACTGTTGTAGCAGCTTGGATGAATATGCTGGCACTATTACATTGTACATTTCCTTCTGTGAAGATGTGTGCCTCAAAAAAAGATTATAGTCAGATACAATAAAGGCAAGCTGTGGTTCATCAAGAAGCTGAGAGTTTTCAGACTTGCAAAGGATCACGCCAACAAAATCAGTAACAAGGAAGAATGCAGGATTGCAAAACAGGAGTTCAACCAAGCAATGAATGTCTCCAAAGATGCCTACAAGAACAGACTAGAGAGGGGGCTCCCCAATACCAACAGTGGGCCATCTGGAGCTCTTTGCAGGAAATTACCAGCTTCAAACAGAGGAGACACCAAGCCTCACTCTCACCTACCTTGGCCAACCAGGTCACTGTTGGTTTGACAAACAATCACTATTTCTCACCTCCCACCTGGCTCATACCAACCAATGACTCCTCCTCAAACCCAGTTCTGCTACTGTGAGGTCCTGCTCAGTTGAGAAAATCAGGCTCTCATGCAATTCCTACAACTTCTTTCCTGGAGCCAAACAACTCCTACATTATCTCACCAAGTACCTTAGAAATCCAGATGAAATCTAATCAGCCAGGGACAAATACCCTCTTCCCTTGCCTGATATTTTACCTCTGTGGTCTAATTGCACTAGCTGTCATTTTACAGCCTTTTTGCTTTGCTGGATCACTTGCACATTGTCCATACTAGCTTTCCTCACACCTGCATCCGTTTTTGCACATGGTACTCTGGTGTTATTGTTTTAACGTTATACGTCTTGCACTGTGTGTTCCGTAAAATTGTCTTCCGTTCATCTATTCTGTTGCATCTTTAGTTTTACACATGTATGTTCTGTGAAGTGTTTCTATGTACGTATTGCAGTTTTGTCCTGTAATACATGTTTATCAGCTGACCACAAACAATTCTGGCATGTCTATACATACTGGCAATAAAGGATCGAGTCCCGAAGCTGCGTCACGTACTTTATAACCGCAGTCCTTTTCTATCTTTAACGAAACCAGTGTCTGGAGTTAGTGACCTAAATTCCGTTTTAAAAAGTTAAAGTCTAAATTTACGAAGAAGCCTTTTGCAATTGCTAAAGGAAAGGAATCGATTCCGGGTGATTTAAATGGCACCACTAGTTTTGCGTATTCGAAAGGTCTTCGTGGTGATAATTAGAAACGACTACAAAAATAACACGAAGGGCCGTACACGATGCGGGGGAGGGTACCGGAGGAGCGGGTGGGCAGAGCCGCCCTGCCCGGCCGGTCCCTCCCTCCCTCTGGGTGGGGTTAATGCGAGCGCCCTGAACGCTCAACTGCCCAGTCTACTATTGCAGTCAGTGCGATCAAACTTTCCGATACTTTCGTTTATACCCTGTACCTTGTTCAATTTCTCCTCTCTCGACAGACCTACCTCAACAACTCCCTTAGTAGCGACGTAGTTTTTATTTATTTATTTATTTATTTATTATTTTGTTTATACAGTTTATTTACTTATGCAGGCTTTTGTATGCGGTCGCGGTTAGACAAGCATTACACGTTTAGTATAAATCGGATCTGTAATTAAACGCAGATATTGCACTATATATTGTTCATTGCCTTTGGCAGTAAAGATGCATACAACGCAGAAGGACACGACCTACACGAAGATATTTGTTGGGGGTCTTCCATATCACACTACGGACTCCAGCCTGAGGAAGTACTTTGAAGTTTTCGGGGATATCGAGGAGGCTGTTGTGATCACTGACAGGCAGACGGGAAAGTCCAGGGGTTATGGATTTGTAAGTAATTATTTGAAGTTTATTTCTTTAACCATAACCTCTGCTTTTTTGACATGATAAGGGGAAAATTCTTACTGAATATGAAAGATCATTTCGGCTAAACCGATTAATGAATGCTTTACACTGGTGACGGTGAATGGCCTCAAAGTGTTGGTCCGATCTGCAGAATAATTCATGTATTCTTGGTATATTCTTGAAATAGATTAAGGAAAGAGTTAATCGGGAATTAAGCCTTCCAGTTTTAAAGAACACTAACACTCAACAAAACTTTCTGTATTCTTGTGTGCATTTTTATGGCGACTGTAGACCGATTTCACGCATCAAGGATAGCTAAGACTCACAAACTAAGCTGAGTTATTACTTATTAATTGCCGACCCGGTGCTCCCATTTACCATATGCCTTTACCCTGTTAGTATTAGGAATACTGAACCTGACCTTGTTTGGACTCTAAAGAATGTGCTTCTGCTTGCACGTGCATCATCCTCGTGTATTTACACTCATTCTCTCCGTGGCCCAAGGTTACAATGGCAGACCGAGCTTCAGCAGAGAGGGCCTGCAAGGATCCCAACCCCATTATTGACGGCAGGAAGGCCAACGTTAACCTGGCCTACCTGGGGGCCAAGCCCAGAGTCCTTCAGTCGGGTGAGGATGTCCTCAGAGAAGTTTGGCCAGTCGTGCCATTTAAAGGCTCGCAAACTGCTCAGAGTGTTAGATGTGCTGAAATCACCGTATGCTGAATTTGATTAGCCTTGTGAAAAATGACATGATACATGTAATTTAAACCTGAGTTAAGAGTTTTGCATGACATCCATCCATCCATCCACCTTCCACTGGACCCATCCATCTTCCTCTCAGACCTGTAGCCCATCTTCGGTGCTTTATGTAAATTTAAAAGCAGAACAACATTAAGATACATTGTTAGTAAGGTATGTCTTGCGTTTTTTTGTTTGTATCCAGGATTCTCCTTTGCTGTTCCACGAATCCATTCGAGTTTCATCCCAAGGACATATGGGTGAGTGGTGTTCAGCTGTGTTCAGCTGTGTTAAGATGTGTTCAGCTGTGTTAAGATGTGTTCAGCTGTGTTAAGCTGCACTGTGTATGTTCAGTATTCAGCAGGTACTTTCTGTGGTTTGGTTATTTCTGTATCTTGTGACTCCCCAAAAATGACCCCCCCCATCCTGATGATTGTTGGCTGACTCTCAGTTCTGTCTTTGGGGGTCGTATTAATGATGAGGCCCCCCCTGTTCTTTGGGGCCCCACTGTAGGGAGTATAAGCCCTGAAGGTCATCTTGATTGCCTGTTGATTGCCGTCGAACACTTTCGAGGAGATAAACCCTCAGCTCCGTCTTGGGCAGATGGAGACAGGCCTGTTAGTGCCCCCCCCCCCCCCCCCCCAATTCCCTCGCCATGTCAGTGTCGCTTGTAAAGTTTCTCTTTCCATTCTCTTGCCACACCATCATTCCAGTAAGTTACTTTTGCGGGTTTCCATAGTAAATCATAGTAAAACCATTTGTTCAAGTTTGAATTGTTTATCTAAGAGGTTTGTTGGAGAAAAAGCACATTACTTGTATGTGACTTGTTACACACAGTGTGTATTGTTTGATAAAGTGGGAAATTTAACATGTACCTTGGGAGCAAGATTCAAAGGATTGAAAAGGTTTATTGTTATTTGTACTGGTACAAGTACTGAGTACAATGAGATGCTTACACCTGTGTGTTAATCTGCGGGCCGGGTAATTTAATACAAGGCGACAAGACGACAAGATGCAAGACAAACACTTAAGCGAAATAAGTATAAGTATGAATATTGATATGTGAATATGAAAGTGGAGATATACATTTTAGGGGTGCAAAGGAGCAGACAGTTTCGGGAAACTTTACATTCCATGGGATTTTGGAAATATTCCAAGTTGGAAACTTTCCATGAGAATTTATGGAAATATATGGGAATTAATGGGTAAAATTCCCAGAATTTTGCATCCCTAATAAAAATGTATATATCTGGAAGAATAAGCATGGTGTACATATGTACAGTATGTGCATAGCAGTAGACAACAGTGTAAAGCTAAAATACCAGGGGTTTGGGGTTATAATGGGATCAGTGCAAGATGGGGGGGGGGGGTGAGATGAGAGGAGGGAAGACGATGGGAATCATGGGAAAGGATTGTGGGAAAGAGGCAAGCCTGGATGGGCCGGTGGGTCCACATAGACAGGCTGCCTGCCATTGCCACCCCTCTGTGAGATATACAGGCACAGGACACCCCTCTGTGAGATATACAGGCACAGGACACCCCTCTCTGAGATATACAGGCACAGGACACCCCTCTCTGAGATATACAGGCACAGGGCACCCCTCTCTGAGATATACAGGCACAGGGCACCCCTCTCTGAGATATACAGGCACGGGGCACCCCTCTCTGAGATATACAGGCACGGGGCACCCCTCTCTGAGATATACAGGCACGGGGCACCCCTCTCTGAGATATACAGGCACGGGGCACCCCTCTCTGAGATATACAGGCACGGGGCACCCCTCTCTGAGATATACAGGCACGGGGCACCCCTCTCTGAGATATACAGGCACGGGACACCCCTCTCTGAGATATACAGGCACGGGACACCCCTCTCTGAGATATACAGGCACGGGACACCCCTCTCTGAGATATACAGGCAAGGGACACCCCTCTCTGAGATATACAGGCACGGGACACCCCTCTCTGAGATATACAGGCACGGGACACCCCTCTCTGAGATATACAGGCACGGGACACCCCTCTCTGAGATATACAGGCACGGGACACCCCTCTCTGAGATATACAGGCACGGGACACCCCTCTCTGAGATATACAGGCACGGGACACCCCTCTCTGAGATATACAGGCACGGGACACCCCTCTCTGAGATATACAGGCACGGGACACCCCTCTCTGAGATATACAGGCACGGGACACCCCTCTCTGAGATATACAGGCACGGGACACCCCTCTCTGAGATATACAGGCACGGGACACCCCTCTCTGAGATATACAGGCACGGGACACCCCTCTCTGAGATATACAGGCACGGGACACCCCTCTCTGAGATATACAGGCACGGGACACCCCTCTCTGAGATATACAGGCACGGGACACCCCTCTCTGAGATATACAGGCACGGGACACCCCTCTCTGAGATATACAGGCACAGGGCACCCCTCTCTGAGATATACAGGCACAGGGTCCTTGCCTTGTGGCTCCGCCTCCCTTTGTGGAGGAACCGCTTGCAGCAAGTCGGCGCGGCTCAATTGCCACATTCAGCAGTGCATTGCGTCACGTTACAACATGATGTGTTAATCGTGGATTTGTGGAAAACATTATGTCATCAAGCTGCTTTTTACGAGTGGCTCACTTCTCCCAACGCTGGTATGAATGAATGAAATGAAAGCATTTTCATAAGCTGGGGTTCCTTCAGACCCCTGGGATCTCCTTTCATACTAATGGAACCTGTTGTAATGTGCAGCACCTAATATCTGAAGGGTGATACTGAGCTGATTAATAATGGATGGATTCTGAGAAGCCTTGCAATAACAGGTGTGCTGTCAAATATTAATAGCCTGCACGGTACCTGTATCGCGACGCTAATTCGTCTGTTTGTTCGGTTCGAAAAGCACCTATACTTAGCCCTGAACTTGAGGTGCCAAAAATGGTTGGGGTCACGCCAGAGAAAATATGTTTATATTCGGCAACAAACCTCATAGCTGGGGAGAGAAGCACAGTGACAGGAGTATTTTTAACCAGACTTAAACTCCTCCCAGGAATACAAGGGGTAAAGTCCACTGCTGTTATAGCTGGAGCTGAAAATCATTGTGTTATCTTGTGTGTCTCCTTGAAAACAGGCTGCCAGTCTCTCTCTCTCTTTCTTTCTTTCTTTCTCTCTTTCTTTTTTAAGAATAGCCAAAGGAAAGCATGTTGAGATCTGCTAGAAACATGCAGTTAAAGTGATGGATTGATATGCTGACTGCAGTTCTTTGCCCTGCTAGCATAGCGGCTGCTGGCGACTGTCAGTAGAGCTATTGATAGAGGAAGTGGGGGAGGGCAGAGGAAGGAGGAAGTTGAAAGGAGATGCTTCACAGTAGGAAGTAAAACCGGCACAAAATGGAAACGATTGCTGTGGCACTGCAGGACAGAAAGCCCACTGGGCCTGTGCTTATGTGGTTAATGCAGGTCCAGTTTGGCTGAGCAGGGGGAGGCTAAAATGGCTGGGTAGCGGTTCCTGTGGTCAGTGGGTCTGTGCAGGATGAGAGGGCCCTGGGGCGTGCGTGTGTGTGTGTGTGTGTGTGGCAGGGAGCAGCCTCGCGGATAGTGTTGACTTCACAGCCCGAACATGTGCTCCCTTACCGGCCCGCCAGACAGCTGTAAAGGGGCCTGCTGTAAATAAAAGAAGGGGAGGCCTGCCAAAATGGCAGCCCTCGCTCCCCCCCGGCACGCCGCCTGCCCCCCCCAGGATGCCTCCTGATTTGTCCAGGGGCACTTTGGCATTACGTTTAAAGTGAGAACATTGAACTGTGTGAGAGGAAATGAAATGGAGGCGTCTGGTTGCATGTGTGTTTATTTCCTGAAAATATCTGTTTGGGAAATACATGCACCATTTTCTTTATGAATGTGAATTTTAAGGTTACTAACAGGAAGGCACTGAAGACTGTCTATCGTCTGCTCAGCACAGATTCTCCTGCTCATCTTTAAAGTTTGCTCATGTATCTCACTTTTTCATCCAAAATAATTTGCAGTAGAGGGAAGGGTCACATGCAGGGGTAGAGGAATGGAGGAATGGTCTCATGGCGGGGGGCGGGGGGGGGGGGGCATTGCTACACAGTAAAAATTTTTGGGGGGTGTTCTCTGTAAGTAGTGATTTTGGGTGCTTGACTGTTATCAAAAGGGGGACAACTTGGTAAATTCTGCCCCCTGCTGTGACGGTCCGGTCCAAAGCCAGGCCCTGTTCATTAGCGCGATACTCTAGCTGGGACAGTGACAGCTGATGTGTTTCTCGGAGGGATGCGGCCGGTCTGACAGCCTCTCTCTGTCCCGCAGGGTGCCCACTCACTACGTTTACCCGCAGGCCTTGGTGCAGCCCAGCGTGGTGATTCCCCACATCCAGGCTGCGGCAGCGGGCACAGCCACGCCCTCCGCCACCTCGTCGTTCCTCGACTACGCCGGTGCCTATGCGCAGTACTCCGCCGCCGCTGCCGCGGCCATGGCGGGAGCCGCGTACGAGCAGTACCCCTACGCTGCCTCCCCTGCACCGGTTGGGTTCACCGCTGCCGGTTACGGGTTCGCCTCCCAGCAGCCCCTGGCCACTGCTGCCACCACCCCAGGTCCGGCCTCCATGGCGTTTGCCCAGTACCAGCCCCAGACGCTGCAGGCTGACCACATGCAGTAGCTGTGGGTGACCAGCAGAGGGTGTCAGAAGGGTCTGGCATCTGCGTTACACTGTGACACAATCTGGAGGGACTCGTGTTGACTGGGAGAATCTCTAAAATATACAGCAGTGACCCAGGAAGGACTTGGAAACTATGAAAAATAAGTCCTTTACATTATTACTGACATTGTTTTGTATGATAAATTATTCATTTGTATAGGGAAGAGAAAGAAAGGCTGTAGTTAGAATGTGCTTCTAGGCGTGAGAGCTTTAACAGTTAGACACGGATGATTATGTTGGCAGGCTCTGTTTGGTATTTATCATGTCTGAAAATCCTCTTTTACTGCTGTCGGTGTGTTCAGATTATTGGGTATTTTTCAGTAATTTTTAAACTGCCCGGTGCATCCGGGGAATTGCATAAATGGATGCAACAACACAGGAAGGGATGAACATTGCTGTTCGTTTCTGCTGACGGAACTACTACTCTTGTGCTTAATCTATGCAAAGCTTGACTTCAGGAGAACCTGAGGACCCTTTGTAAGAAATGTCTGAAACCAAATGACGCGTTTGGATCTATAAACACACACATAGATCAGTGGACTGGGGGGTGTCCGTCTCTCGGCCTCACAGGCAGTGACACACGGTCCACTTTGGTGATTGAGCTGCCCGGCTCCCATTCCTCACCCTATTCCAGCTGTGGTCCAGGCAAATGCTTAAGATGGTGCCCAGGAGAAGATGGGGGGGAGCATCTCGCCATGGGGGCACCTTCCTGTGTATAAGTTCCACCTGTTTGTCGCAGGGTGAACAGGAGAAATGGAGGAAATGTGAAACTGAACATTAATCTATTTATTATTGTGCCTTGTAGTAATTATTAAAGTGCTATTTAAGAAGACTAATTTATTTTAACAATTTCTCCCTAAATGGCTTTTATCCATTTAACTGACATAAAGCGTGTCTGAATATATGCAGATATTAGAAGTATTTTGCTTGATTAATGTACCACATTGATAATGATAATGAGTGCTGGTTGCTGACAAGTGCTGAGTGAAACACTTTATCTAAAGTTGAGGTCAAAGAGCAACGTTGTGAGGTACTTGTGCTACTGTAAAACGTACATTTACTTTTCCTGTCAAATTAAGTCCATAAGTTTTATAACGGACAATGTCAAACCGAATTCATAGCTAAGATTTGTTTACGATGCAAATTTAAATTGGAACTGTATGGCTGTCTCTCATTGTCAATCAGAAAATCACGTTGAAAACGAAAGACGTGTCGAGACTCCATGTACCACATGCGCTTTACCCAGTTTTGTAAAGCTGTGCTTCTGTTAACTTTTTACGTTTATTGTACACTGTCAGGACTTTTTGTAATACTTGAACTGTTTGTTGCAGAAATAAAGATACAAAAAATAAATACAATGTTATTTTAAGAGAACTGTCAGAGGATTGGTCTCGTCTGTGTGTGAATTGGTGGTTGTGGGAAACACCGGTGGACGTACTTCCCGGTGCTGCTCCTTGTCGTTCGCTTTGTTCTTATCCACGTGATGATCCCTTGTTCCTTGTTTTCGGTAGGTGGGGACGGCCCTCGGTGTGTTGGGTATCCCCTTCAACCGATCCCCCCAGATGCGGTTCATCCCACCATTTTCACTGCAACCAAATGATGTCCCTGTCTCTACAGACTGCTGTCATTACCTGCCCAGTGCCCCAGTGCAGTGATGAGGACACTGTGGCCAGCAGGTTAACCCATCCTGTGGTCTGTGGGGATCCCAGTGCCCAAGTGCAGTGATGAGGACACTGCGCCCAGCAGGTTAACCCATCCTGTGGTCTGTGGGGATCTGATTGATGAATTATCTCCCTTCATCACCTTGGCTGCTGTGTGGTAAACCTACTGGTTCATAATGGTTGCCGTGACATCATCCAGGGGGGGGCTGCATGGTGGTGGTGGGTGAGGTGGCTCCCCATCGCTCATGTGGGTGTCTTGAACAGCACTATATAAATGCAACATTCGTTCTTTAATCAAAGCCTACATGAACAGGCATCAATGTTGGGTAGTTTAACGCTGTCAGTAACACACAAGGTCGAAGGCAACATGTTCAGTAAGGAATGAGTTCCATTCATGAGACATATTTATACCACACCCCCATGAACATGTTAAACAGCTCAGACACCATCAACAAAGCAATATTTCAGTGGTTAACTGTTTGTCAGATGTTTTTTATGCATTTTTAAATTCTAAATGTTCTGTTTTCCCATATTCTGTTTTTAAATTTTTTTTGTAGATCTATTTTCTAAGCATACTCTAGATTTTGATGCTTATTTTCTTTCTTTTCATCGTTTTAAAAACTCTAGTTTTCAGTGCTTGTTTTCTTTAATTTACTCAACCTTCTTTGACCTCAGTATGAAAATAAGCTGGTAAATGTTGCAGCATGAAGTGTGTTTTTAATAGAATGTAGCCGGAGTGAAGGACTAAAAAAAATCACCAGTGTGTCGTTTTGTTTCTCTTACTCTTTTTCTTCGTACGATAAACGAGCCCATTGCCCCCGGGGTGTCGCGTGTTTGCTCTGCGGCCTGCCACTCTGCCCCACCCAGAATGTTCCGGGCTGGCCTGAAATAGTGTGGCTCTCTCCGAGCATCTAGCGCCGCAGTGAGAACGGCGTTGTAATATGATAGGATGAGATTATGTCTGTACGGCCGCCCGACACCCTCCGTAACTGTCATTTTGTAGTGCTGTGATGAGCTCAGCGCAACATTGCACAATACTAATGAAGAAATCTTTTTTCAGTGTCGCCGTTGTGATGCAAGTCCGTCCCTCCACTTTCCAACGGTTATCCGAGTCAGCATGAATCATATGGAATAAGTCAATTGGCTTCATTAATGCTTTTTAAAGTGTTTTCAAGGCTGATTGTTTTGTGAAGCATATTAATGGCCTTGCTTTCTTACTGTTTTTTCTCTGTTTTATCCTCAATTATGTATTTTTATGTACTGATGCATTGGGATGCGTTACCATACGCTCAGAATACCATGGTGGACTGAAACTTTGAGGCGATTCCAAATGTGGCCTCACATGAGGTGTATTATTAGTATTATTATTATTATTATAAGAAAACAGGAAAGAATGTATGGACACAATGGGGAAATACCATTTAATGATTCAGTGTTTTCCAAAACATGGAAAATACAGTCACATTTGTCCTTTTGTCTGCGTTGTTCACAGGGAAGGATCAAGCCTGGAGGAAACTCCTTTTACTTTTGATTTGCTCCAAGAAATCAGAGCTGGCTAATGGCTTTTGATTTTGCAGGTTGATGACACCCCCAGCCCCCACCCAAGTCATACCAGTGAGATGGTCCCTCCTGCTGCTCTCATGTCCGACGTGTGTGTGGCTGAGAGATTTTCTTCATTCACTTTTTTTTGCTCTTGCCCATTCCTTGTATTTACGACGGCACAGCGCTAATCCTACTCGCGTGCGGCCAGATTCTTCCAGTGCATTTCCTGCGTCACCTGCACCGCCCCCCTCCCTCACTCGAAAGCAGGGAGCTCTTATGACCAAAGTCACTACATCCAACTCATCTCTGCCCCATTCTGCCCTGAGATAAGCTGCTATTTTTGGAGTTTCGAAAGTGGGGTGTTTCTGTGAAGCGGCGATATCGGGCTGCCTCAGACAGACGCGTTCAGGCCTTTAGGGGGGGTTTTACGCTGGCTGATTTTTTGTTATAAAATTATACTTATAATTTATAATTATACCCGATATGCTATATTTCATTTGCCTTTTCATCGCGTTGTGTGTCTATCATATGACTGTTACATGCAGCATAAACATCTGCCATGGATGTTTTCTTTTTAATGAAAATTTGTCAAAAAACTTCCCACAGGGCTGGTGAACCAAACCATGTAAGACAGCGAGTTTGGAGAGGACAGTCGCTTTGTTTTGGGATTGTATTTTCCGAAGAACACAGGAATTGGGGCCGAATGAACACATTTCCAGATAAACGAACATGTGAAACTGTGCTTTGGTGAGGATTGCAAAAAAATCATGAATACTGCACAGGTAAGCATGTCACAGCTGTGTGGGCGTTTCAGGCTGGGCGCCAAAGGGGTGGTGGTGGGGGGGGGGGGGTCCGATCTGCGGTTACTGTCAAAACAAAAGCAAAGCACAATAATGTACAGGGGTGTCAGAATGAAGAACAGGTGGAAGTGGCCACCCTCCCTGTAACCCCACCCCTTTCTAACAGGCAGACAGATGTGAGTGCGTGAGATGCTCTCCGACACCCATAATCCTCTACTCCCTCTTGACATGTGCGCAGATACCTGCTGGAATAACAGGAACGTGCTGTGTGCAGTCGGGAGGACAGAGGGGGAGGGGGGGCAGCTGTCGTATGTGCCAGCTGCCCCGCCCCCCCCCCCCCACCCAGCCTTACAGCCTGAATGGCAGTGGAGTGGACAGGTGGCCCTTGGGGTGGGGGGGTGGGCTTCCTAAAGAAATGATCCAATAAAGGCTTTGCAGGGCGCAGCCCAGACACCTGTCGACCCGGAACGCCACACCGAGGCTGTGCGGCTGAGGTGGGCCATCTCACCAGAACATCGTGATCTTGTCCCATGTCCTGTCCGAGAGGCATCTAAAAAAATGCAGAGATACCCTCCTTTGCATTCCAAACCTTGCGGGAGGGACCTGTACCCAGGCTGCATAAGATCTACCCTAAGAACATGACAGTGTGACCAGCTTCGACAAACCAGTGTCCGGAGATATTTAATGTGGGAGAAGGGGGCTGTCAATAAAAAACAGCTGCATCTGCAGCTTTTACCATCCCACCAGCAGGGGGCAGGGCTGCTCTTCATCACATCAAGTTACACAGTGTGACGCTTGGTATGCTCCCTTGCTCTCCCCCTTGGCTTTGTTCTGCCGTATTACTTTGTGTTTCCGCTCCTGCATGTTTCTGCATCGGTGTGTTTTGTGCCTGTTTCAACTGTTTTGAATGGTGAGTTGCTTTTACTCTGTTGTTCACGATTAGGCCTCACCTCCTCTCTATTGACCCCTGGTGGTGGAAATGAGCATGCCATCTTCAGATGATGCTGTTATGTTTATTAATAAATGGTGTCTTAATTTGTTATTTTGACCACTGTATGCTGGGTGTCAGGGATAAGTTTGTTTTGGGTACCATAACTGATAATAGAAGCATCCAGCTGTTTTGATGAACTTGTGTCTGAATCATGTTCTTGCAGGCTAACAAAATTATTTTAGTTACATATTTTTTTCTGTTTGTATAAAATACAGTTAGTCCATAACAGTTGATATCTCAAGCTGTTTAATAGGCAAGAGAAACCCCTCCCACAAGAATACAGAACTATTTTGTAGAAATTTAGAATTTTTATAGTCTGTGGTCATAAATAGTGCAGATAGAAATGGTACAACTTTGAAATAAATTGTACACTTAAAATTACTTTTGATATTTTGAATTAATCCAAGTATATGCCATGGAAATTAAATATATAACGGGACTGTCTTTGGCTTTCCAATCTATATTCAGGCTGAAATTCATCGGAGGTTTTCCAGAGCAGTTTAGGTTTGTATTCCAGAGCGATTCTAAGGTCAGAACGTGCTTAAGAGCAGAACATTCTGCGGCATTTGATTTACCCAATAATGTCTTTGCGTGGGGTGAAGCGCACCAGCCTTTGGAAGGCAGTCAGAAGTGATCAGAGGTGCTGGGCGTCAGGCGGGTGGCTGATGTGTGGAGCCGCAACGCCTGGGGTCAGGGGGCAAGCTGCTGGGGGGGTGACCCCCCCCAAAGCTGGGCCCCCAATCCGCTGTTAGTGGGGGCTGCTTTGGCTGCTATGGAGTAGCTTCTGGGATGGGCTCAGGACCCCCATGACCCTGCATGTGACAAGCAGGTACAGAGGATGGATGGATGGATGGATGGATGGGTGGGTGGGTGGATGGGTGGGTGGATGGATGGATGAGTGGGTGGGTGGATGGATGGATGGATGAGTGGGTGGATGGATGGATGGATGAGTGGGTGGGTGGATGGATGGATGGATGAGTGGATGGATGGATGGATGGATGAGTGGGTGGGTGGATGGATGGATGGATGAGTGGATGGATGGATGGATGGATGAGTGGGTGGGTGGATGGATGGATGGATGAGTGGGTGGGTGGATGGATGGATGGATGAGTGGGTGGATGGATGGATGGATGAGTGGGTGGGTGGATGGATGGATGGATGAGTGGATGGATGGATGGATGGATGAGTGGGTGGGTGGATGGATGGATGGATGAGTGGGTGGGTGGATGGATGGATGGATGAGTGGATGGATGGATGGATGGATGGGTGGGTGGGTGGATGGATGGATGGATGGGTGGGTGGGTGGATGGATGGATGGATGGATGGATGGGTGGATGAGTGGGTGGATGGATGGATGGGTGGGTGGGTGGATGGATGGATGGATGGATGGATGGGTGGATGGGTGGGTGGATGAGTGGGTGGATGGATGGTATAACACTAGCAGACCCCTGCACATGACCTCATCGCTTTGTGTACATCGACAGGGAAATGTCACAACTCTCCCCATACCCCCCCCCCCCCCATATCCCAGGAAGCTGCATCACATTTAATTAATAGCGATTTAGACACTCGGTGTCATACACAGTGTTCACACTCTATGAACATGCCCTGGGACCCCCCCAGAGGAGCTGGATGAAGTGGCCGGGGAGAGGGAAGTCTGGGCCTCCCTGCTGAGACTGCTGCCCCCGCGACCTGACCTCGGATTAAGCGGAAGATGATGGATGGATGGATTTATCTACGGTCCAGTCAAGCTGATATGTGTCACAGAACCCTGGTCCCATTGTCTTCTTATTACAATAATTTTGAATAACTTGTTTTCATCAGCTTTTTAAAAAGTATACTTCTGATGACAGCATAAATCATACATAACCTATCCCTACTCAGAGACCTTTTAGTGCTTTCAGTGACAAAACAATTTCCACCTGTTTAGACGAACAGTAAAACACTTTCAAAATCTTTTTCCAGGGCTCCGTTCACAGGAGAAACGTTCAGCATGAAGACCTCACAGGAAACGCTCATCTCGTTACACCAAAGGTAATCAATTTGGCACCTTGCACATGCATGTTTACGTGTGCATCCTGCTTTTTTACGGTATTCCTCTGAAACATATAGATTGGAAGTAACTGTATCAACAGGTGTACATAAAACACATTTTGCTAAAATGACTGAAATTAGATCAAGAATGTGTAATTATCCATCCATCCATTTTCCAAACCGCTATATCCTACTGGGTCGCGGGAGGTCCGGAGCCTATCCCGGAAGCAATGGGCACGAGGTAGGGAACAACCCAGCATGGGGGGGGGCAGCCCATCGCAATGCACACTCACACACCATTCACTCACACAGGCACACCTACGGGCAATTAAGCAACTCCAATTAGCCTCAGCATGTTTTTGCACCGTGGGGGGAAACCGGAGCACCCGGAGGAAACCCCACGACGACATGGGGAGAACATGCAAACTCCACACACACGTAACCCAGGCGGAGACTCCAACCCGGGTCCCAGAGGTGTGAGGCAACAATTCTAACCACTGCACCACCATGCCGCCCCTGTGTAATTATTATAACTCAAAACACATAACTTCATTTTGATGTTTCTTTTGTTTTTTTCATTGGCAATGACAATATCGATTCATTCAAACGTCAGTTTTTATTATTTATCCAGTGATATTGAATCATTAAAATATTATGATTAACATCGCAGTCTGCTGTAAACAAAATCCAGGTGTAACGTACATCTGTTATTTTCTACTTAACTCGTAGACTTCACTTCTAAGAACCTGGAGTGTCTGCTGGGAGAGGCGGCGTTCCGGACCGCAGAATTGTGTCCTATTCCAGGAACAGGTCCGCCTGTATGGGTTCACCGTGCGCACCTTCCCTGAGATCATCCAGGTGTGTATTTGTGTGTGTAGATCCAGACGAATGGGGACGAGTATGACGCTGCCGGCAGCTTCCCAGCTTCTTGTTTTTGACCAATGCAAACGAAAGAACGTGCCACGTCACGGCCATTCCCCTTCCTTCTGTGCTCAGGCATAGCAGATCCGCATTGCTGCAAGATTGCTATCGAGGGCATTTTACACTGGCTGGCCAAAAAAGGTCACCGTTTACGTTTAATTCGGGAAGTACTTAAGAACCAGTGACTGGATCATTATCACAGCTCAGCAGCGTTACTGAACGGCCAGGCTATCCCAGCAATGGATTTTGTCTTACCTAATGGCATGGACATATTCCAGGACGATGATGCCAAGATACACTGGCCTTGAGCTGTCACAGAGTGGCTCAGAGAGCATGAGGAATCATTCTCACACATGAACTGGCCACCAGAGTTTTGACCTTAACCCCACTGAAAGCCTTTGAGATACGCTGAAGAAGACTTTACGGAGTGCTTGAACTCATCTATCAGCAATACAAGATCTTGATGAGAAATGAATGCAAATCTGGATGAAAGAAAAATGTCGAGATGTCGCATAAGCACGTAGAAGCAATGTTATGAGGACACCATAATCAAAACTAAAGGCGATCTGAAGATATATATATATATATATATATATATAAAATGTATATATTTGGGAACGTCCGACGACTCTCATTTAAATCTTCATTATTAAGTTTCCTACTTCCTGGTAGAGAGCGAATCCTGGCGCTACAGGGTATATAAAACAGGCTTAATTCATTTTTTGGGAACTTTTGTTCTTTTAGCTTTATTTTGTTACAAAGGCAAGTGCTTTGTAACATGCAAAAGACATTGCAACAGGTGTAAGGTGTGCCGTGCTGTGCAAATGCACCCCGGGTGTACAGACCGGTGGGAGGAGCGAATGTTAACATCGGCGCTTATGCCTGGCTGTATGAAATGGGACGAGCGCACGTCCTAAATGACAATAATAATGAAGGAATTTTAACAGAATTGTATGGCAGATGTAAATGATGTTAATACATCTATGCCGCTTAAATGAGTCTTGTATATTGCGACTTGGACAAAGATCATCCAAGGAGTTTCAGTCGTTGCGGCGGAATGTACCCAGGTAAGCCTGCAGGTATAGCTAGTTAGCGATAGCTACTAAGGCTACAGCGCGAGACGTGGGATAGTTTGCGAGTTAGATCATAGGAGCAGTAACATGTGCATTTGGGGAAGTGGCCGTTTGATGTGTTCTCCGTATTTAATGCTTTAAGAAAATCAAACCGGTTGGTGTCTGTGTTTCGCGTAAGCGGACATTAGATGGCCAGCGAGTTAAGTCGCATCTTTGGGGAAGCCCGACCCTCCGAACTGCTCCTTAAGGGTTCGAAGCCTGTGGTCGATTTGCTTATATGAACCGAAAGTGAGCTTTTTAACTTTGTGTACCTGGTACTTAGTTTAAACACAGGCGCTAATTAAGGAGTAATATAACTCCGAAGTAGCGTTACCCGAATAGTCAGTTGTACAAAAACGAAACCGGTAACCGGTTAAGGGTGCTGGCGTTTCGTTACTTAGCTAGTTCACCCATTTACGACACCAGCGTACAAACCGCCGGTCCAGTCAGTGAATCGCTTTCGCCTTTAAATAGCGGAGGGCGGGATTAGTTACCTGTAATCTGCGGGTGCGGTTACCAGTCCCGCAGTACTAGTCATTTCTGTTGTACTTCGGCTCTTTGTGACTCCGCCGGCGCTAACCCGCTTACGTTAACGATGTATCTCTTAGGTTTCTCTACCCACATATTGCAAGACTGAATCATTACCGGATTATATTGTAAATGTAATATGCACCACAGTTTAGATGTCATAAGCAATTTATTAAATGTTTCCTTTGGAAGGTTCATTTTTATCAGTATAGGAACTAGGGCGATGGTAAATTCTCCCCCCAGTAATGTTCTTTGTTAGATAACATGCGAAGGTATATTATAAATTGTGCATTTGGCGAAGTTTCCGTAAATGCACGGTGTATAAGGTGGCGTGCCGTTCGGGTGGCTCATGCCCATTAGGCTGTTGATTTTACTCTCTAACTTTCAAAAGCTAAAGATGTGGGCGATCTGGGCATTTGGAATAGGCCTCCCGACCCCTGCTTCCGTATTGCTGGTGTGTTGCTTCATTAAGCAGCACCTTTTTGGTGTGCCTGCTGTGAAGCTCTAAGCGGTTTACTTAGCGTCCTGTGTGATTTTGCTGGGCTTATTAATGCAGTCCTGGCTTCCCCGCAGGGTGGAGGCCTAGACCTCAGTCAGAGAGAACAGTTTTTTTTGGTAGGGTTCCAAGACCTAAATGAGGTTTTTCTTTCTCTTTAAATCACTAGTCATGAAAACCCCTTTCTGTGTTTATTTTCCTTTTTTTTTGCAGAATTCAAAATGGTCTCATTCAAATGGAATGAGCCATATGTTACTGAATTCTCTCCTGACACTCCTCTGTACGTAACTGTTGATCTTACCACCATCTCCTCCTGCCCAGACTGTAATGAAACCCTTCTAGTTATTTCCTGTTTATCTGTTTTCCATAAGAACCCATCTTATTCGGCAGAGGTAGGCAGCCCTGATCCTGGAGGGCCGGTATCCAGCAGGTTTTCTATCCTACCTTATGAGTTTCTGTCTGCCTGAGATCTGTTGTGCTTGATCAGAGACCAGGTAGGATGGAAAACCTGCTGGATACCGGGACTCCGGGATCAGGATTGCCTACTCCTGCATTACAGGTTGCAGGGAGCCTATTATAGGAAGTACAGGGCACAGTGCGGGTCTGGACAGGCTGCCATGCCATCAGAAATAACACACTATGATAGGCTTGGATGGTATCTAATTTTTCATGCTGTCATACCTTCCAAACATTGTTCCGAGATACACTGTATTTTGCTGACATTTTCGAAAGCAATGCTATTCCTGTATTCCACATGATAAGATTTGCGGAGGTGCATGATATATTTTACAGAATGTGTGTATGCTGTATGCAATATGCCATATTACCTTAATACTGCCCAGGCCCACGCTATGGCCAGACTGCATGTCTTTGGACCTGGGGGATCGGGGGGGATGAACTGTGTAATAGGAGAATGTCGAAAATCCACCCAAGGTGGGATTTGCACAGCCCCACCACCTGAGCTACCCTGCCATTAATATGATGTTTTACTCAACAAAACCAGCCTCTGTACGTCAGAGTAGCATTGGCTCAGCTCGGATCGATGGGACAAGGGCTTCATGGGCCGGAAAAATATTAAATTCATCGTGGGGAACGTCCCCCTCCTGATGGGCTGATAAACTCCAATCCCACCTTGCCTCTGCCTCTTTACGGCTTGTCCTCTGTGCCCAGCGCTGCTGCCATGTGCTCTCCCCCTCCCAGCGTCTTCCTGCCTCTGCTGTGTGCTGGTCTCTACCCACCGTTGCTCCGGTTTTCACCTCCAGGTGCTATTTACCCCTGGTTCCTGCCCACTGGGGCCATTCACAGCTGTCAAGGAGCCAACTCAGGAACAAGTGCTGCAGATGTTTGCTATTCGTACAGCTGGCTTGTTCAGTCCCGCAAAAGGTTAATCTTCTTAATTGCTTCCTCCTGCACACATAGCCCTACCTGGATGAAGTGGTGTAATATTTGGCTTTCTTGGCTTTTGTCGTGAATTAATTTACCGAGCTGCATATTACCTATCTATCCTACCGAGCTGCATATTACCTCTCCATCCTACTGAGCTGCATATTACCTATCCATCCTACCGAGCTGCATATTACCTATCCATCCTACCGAGCTGCATATTACCTATCCATCCTACCGAGCTGCATATTACCTATCCATCCTACCGAGCTGCATATTACCTATCCATCCTACCGAGCTGCATATTACCTATCCATCCTACCGAGCTGCATATTACCTCTCCATCCTACCGGGCTGCATATTACCTCTCCATCCTACCGAGCTGCATATTACCTCTCCATCCTACCGAGCTGCATATTACCTCTCCATCCTACCGAGCTGCATATTACCTATCCATCCTACCGAGCTGCATATTACCTCTCCATCCTACCGAGCTGCTTGTCCAGTAGAGGATGGCTGAGAGCCTGTTGAGCCACAACCCAAGGAAGCACAAGGCAGGCTAGATGGAATTGTAGTCCATGACAGGGCTCAGACCTTTGGAAGGCAGTTTAGTAACAAAATAAAATACAAAATACTGATGTGAAGAAATATGCATTTAGATTTTTGTTTTTACACATTGAGAAGTCTGTTGGTACACACAGACCCTGAATACACATTTACAGATTCCTGTACATACTTGTAAATGTCCGCCAACATTTATAGATACACATTTAAAAATCTGATTAGGCGCACATGGGCGGAGATGCAGTCATATAGCTCTCCACACACGTTTGCAAATGAATTTGCTCCAATAATAGCCACACAGCAGAAACCCACGAGGACGTTTGCACACTGAGTCGGGACGGAACTGCAGACCACGGCGTTGCCCTCAGAACCACCATGTGTCTTTTTCAAAGACGATAATAATTTGGGCGTTTTTTTAAAATAGCGACTAATGTTCTCCTGGTCCTTGAATGGCCTTACCAGGTTCTTGCTTTCTTGGACGATGGTGTGTAGCTCTTACTCCAGTACTGCTTTCATTTGTACCTGGGCTTTCACTGGAAGCTCAGCCTGCTGCACTCATGCCTAGCTGTTGTCACGTAGGCCTGTGTTTGTAATGTGCTATTTGCTATTAGTTGTACGTCACTTTGGACATAAGCGTCTGCTAACTATAAATAAATGTAAACGATGTGGACCCAGTTCTGGTTGGCTGTTTGCTTTCCTGAAATGTGGAATGTATTTTTAACTTCTTGTATAATTTAATCTCCAGGCATATTAATAGTTGACCGTCCATTTGTATACATTTTAAGACAGGATGGAGAAATGAAGGGATGTAAAATGTGTTTTTCTTGTTATGATTGTCAGGTTTGCAGTGGCGGTGCTGCGTTGGTGGCAGTGCTGCGTTGGTGGCTTAGCTGCGATGAGCATAGGGAGGGACAGCTGATTCGGCGGCCTTCAGCTGCCACTGTGTGGAGGTGAGCCATGGCTTTGCGGGAGTCCCCTTTCCCCAACGGCTTGGCGCAGGGGCTTCATGCTGTGGCCTGGGGGCTCATCCTGCCCTGCTTTTGGGCCCTGGACCGTCTCATTGCAGCCTGCCGTTCCACCACCCTGGAGCGGGCTCAGCGGGCGGAGATGGAGTGCTACCTCCACCCATTGAAGGTGGTCTTCAGCGTCATCCTCTTCCTGGTCCTGTTCCTGATCTTTGCTCCTTTCGCCCTTCTTGGGTTTTTGGTCTGGGTGCCCCTCCAGAGAATCCGTAGGCCATTCTCCTACTACCGGCGGAAAACGGAGGTTGAGGATGGGGAGGGGCGCTCGGGGTGGCTACAGAGGGACGACAGGGGCACCTTCATGTTCGTCACGGCCAACCTGTGCCTCCTGCCTGACAGCCTGGCACGATTCAACAACCTGGCAAACACAGAGCTCCGGGCGGCTATAATCGGGCGGCGCATCCTACAGGCCGTCAGCCGGCCCCGCATCCGCATCGTGGTGGACTCACCGATCATCTCCCACGGCCTCGGCCCTTCAGACACCCTGCTTAGCCAGCCAACCCCCTCCTGTTATGGGGCTGTCGACGTCCAGATGCAGTCTCCGCTGGCGGGGGGCACGGGCGAGGACGTGGCCTTGGACGGCATCTCGGGAAGCAACTCTGGGGAGGCAGCGGTCACCATGCTTGGAGAGAATGTGGACGGTTTCCATTCGCTCACGGACATGGATAACGGCAACCAGGCAGAGGGCCATGCAAAGCCAGCTCTGCAGGCAGGCGGCCTGCCCAGCGACGTGCCCTGGGAGGTGTCCGCTTGGTTTCCCGCCCACGTTGACTTCCTGTGTCTTGAGGAGGTGTTCGACAAGCAGGCGGCCGCGAAGCTGTCCGAGACGCTGAGTCCCGTCTTCGGGCACATCCTCTCCGACGTGGGCGTCTATGCTTGCTGGCCGCCAGGCTGCTGTACCGCATTCAAGTTCTTCAACAGTGGCCTGTTCCTGGCCAGTCGGTACCCGTTCCTGGAGGCCCAGTACTTCTGCTTCCCCAACGGCCGGGGGGAGGACGCATTGGCAGCCAAAGGGCTGCTCATCGCCAAGGTGAGGGTCTTCATTCGTTCTACGGAGAAGCATGTTCTGAGGAGCTGAGTCTATGAAAAGTGCAAAATCTACGCAAAATCTTAGGCAGACAAAGAAAATGTTTAAAGCTTTTTATCGGGGTAGTAAGTGTGTGTTTGCTCAGAAGAAAACACATTTTGACATTTGAACTAATGGTTCAACAGCTCTGAAATGGAGACTGAAACCATGATAGAACTGTTCCCAATCTCGTATCGCGGTTCTGGAAGACGGAACCATGACACCCCTCCCTGCCCCCAACATGAGTGATCACACCTGCGGCAAAAGCTAAACTAGTTTTATTAGCTCAAGATAATAGCTATTATCATAGATAATAGACCTCAGATTGCAGACGCTATGGACTCAGGTTTTAGTAGAGGGAGTATAGGGATGGCAGGCGCCTTGTTGGATTATACTATTCCAAATTATTGGCGGTTTAGAAAATTAAGACATTTTACCCCGTCTTTTCTTACCCCCCCCCCAAAAAAAAACGAGGTATGAACCAACCCGTGGTCCAAAAACTGAGGTCTGAACCAAATCGTGGATTTGAAATTGCACCCCTATTTAGAACGTATGCAAATTAACAGTAACACAGTAAAAACGAAAAAGAATTTCCTCAGTTCTCCGTAAAGTCACTGATATCTGTTGGACGGTTAGATGGACGCTGCTTCAGACCCCAAACCTCCCCTCAGGGGCCCCCCAGCCATTACAGGGGTACATGGCTGTTGCAAATCCTGGGGTGACATTAATTAGGGGAAACTTCGAAATGGCTAAGCTGATGCACCTCGACAGACATAATAACGCAGAGAACATGAACATCATGTAAACATCATTTTCTATCACCGTCTGAGACCTTTACACAGAACCCTATGTTTTTATAAAAAATATTGTTTGATGTAAGGAGTTCTTAATATCCAAAAAGCTTATTTTGGCAGTATTTCTTCGGCATTTTGCAGGTTTAAACTTGCCGGATTTATTTTGCTACTCACAGTCATGCCGCCATCGATCAGTAGCCTAAACGCCGCTGTGTGTAGCTAACCGTGAAAGGTGAACCCTATAACATTACCCCACTACTGTCAAGTGAAGAAAATGACGAGGAGGCAATAATGTAACAATAACACCTTTTTATTTATTTAGCTCCCAACAGGACAGAAATGCCAGCAGGAAAAAAAAACGTCATCTAAGTTGTGAAATTATAATATCAAAAGATTGACATTAGACGGCTACACCGGCTTATGTGCATAAAGTAGCGTAAAACCTAAACTAATCCTGCAATCATATGCTGACTTTAGTTCAGGCTATGTGTAGTGTAATTTTTCATACTGCCAGATATCATACCACGGTATACTGTAGCATATTTTGATGTTATTCTGTTATTTTGAAATCTATTCATTCATCTTCTGTAACTATTTGTCCTAGTCCAGAGCCTATGGGCCCAAGGCAGGATGCCAACCCATCACAGGGCACACACACACACACACACACACACACACACACACACACACACACACACACACACACACAGATACGCACACGTACACGCACACACACACACACACACACAGACATACGCACACGCACACGTACACGCACACACACACACACACAGACATACGCACACGTACACGCACACACACACACACACACACACACAGATACGCACACACACACACACACAGATACGCACACGTACACGCACACACACACACACACACACACACACACACAGATACGCACACGTACACGCACACACACACACACACACACACACACACACACACACAGATACGCACACGTACACACACACACACACACACACACATATCTATGGGCAATTTGGTAACTCCAAATAACCTCGACATGTTTTTGGACTGTGGGGGGGAAACTGGAGTACCTGAGGAAACCCCACGACGACATGGGAGAGGATGCGAGCTCCACACGCAGAACCCTGGCAGAGACTTGAACTGCTAACCACCCTATTTTTAAATCTATGTATTTAAATTTAATTTGTTGGGGGGGTTATTATATCATCACACTCCTCTTGTGCTTCACACACTATTTCACATTTCCCTGCTGGCCCTTTGCAGCCATTCTGGCTAGCTGGGTAAATCTGCAGAAGTCTGCCCCTAGTGGTAGATCCCTTACTCTGCGTTAAGCAGGAAGGACTATCAGACATAAGCGGAACCAAAGTGAGGAGAAGCATGCTAGATGACCAATAGTAGCTTGCATAAACTTTCAAAAATTCAAACATGGATTTTTGCTATTAATTATGTATATGTTTTTCAAATTCACATTTTATTTGCATAAAGCTTGATCTCCAAGACCTAGTATGTGTGTATTTTTCCCCAGGTGCTGATTGGTCAGAATCAAAGACAGAAGAACGTAGTTGGATATGTTAACTGCACGCATCTCCATGCCCCAGAAGGTAGCGTTTTTTTTTTTTTACCTGTCATTGTCAATGTGTTCTGTGCCGAGCGTTACATGCTGAGGGGTCCATGCTGCCTTATTTACTGGCTGGGTGCTTTTGCGAGTTTCCCGCAGGTGATGGGACCATTAGGTACGAACAAATGGACATGCTGACCGCGTGGATCAGGGAGTTCCAGGCGAAGACCCGGCAGGCTGGCGAGGAGGTGGCCTTCGACATCCTCTGTGGGGACTTTAACTTTGACAACTGCTCTCCCAGTATGTGGTTTGCCCTCCATCCTCTCATCTTTCACTGTGTGTGTTTCCAGCTGCAGGTGTAAATGCAGAGAATAACTCGCACACCAGTATCTTCAGCCTTGAACTCCTCTGTATAGAGTTTGCGTTCCTGCAGACAGTCCATGCTTCTTAATGCAGTCCTGGAAGTGACTGGCACTGCACTGCACTGGCATGCAGTGATGCACTTTAGATGATGACTTCATGTACTGTGGATGTGTGTCCTTGTTCAGATGATGCCCTGGAGCAGAAGCACAGTGTGTTCGATGATTACAGAGACCCGTGCAGAGCGGGACCCGGCAAAGAGAAGCCTTGGGCTATTGGTGGGTATCTCTCTGGGTACCTGATTGAAATTCAAAGTTCTGAAACATGCATATTTAATGCATATATAAACTACAAGGTTGGGATTCTTCCTATTTTGGAACTTTAAAATCCGTAGCTCTAATTACTGGATAAATAATTTGTCCAAGAAATCGGTTTGTTCTGACTGATTTTAAGGTCTGCTCAGATACCATGAAATTTATATAATATTCACACGCAGCACCTAAATATTCCTGCAAAAATTCAGTGTTTATTATTTCAACAAAACACAGACACCCCTTTCTTTATTGAAAAGAAATACAATGCAGATATTTGATATATTTCTTCAAAATTCCTTTGTAGTTCAGGTAATCTAATACAGTTGGAATATGAGATGATATCTGATAACTATATTCACGAGAGTTTGTCTGTTTGCTCCAGTGTTAACTGAAGCAGTAGGACTATTAGTACAGTTATTCTTATGTTATTCAGTGGCGTACGGTGCTCATTCACTGGCACTGGTGGACGTGCCTGTCCGTGGACGATAGTGGGCTTTGCGTTGTCTGGATAGAGTTTCCTGTGCTCAGAGACAAGTTCAGATTTAATGCCCATGACTCTGGATCGACTTGTGCGTCAGGAATGACAAAATAGGGAAGAAATCCTTTGAGTTCTCGGTAACAAAATATTGCAGCTGTTCGCTCAATATGCCGGCTGCAGAAAAATGTGTTTAAAACATGCATGTATGGATGGATGGACATCATAGTGTACAGAAGTCAAGTCACGTTTCCTTATGTTGTTTTAAAACAACAGCATTTGAAGCAGAAGTGATGTGCAAACCATATACCGAAAAAAGGCAGGGTTAGGGTTAGGTTAGGGTTAGGTTAGGGTTAGGGTAAGGTGCTAAATCAGGATTTAAAAAATTAAAATTTGGCTCTAACTTGACTCTAATCTGCCTGGACTCACAGCAACTTCACAGCACGGGTTTGGCCTGGTTTCTTCCGGTTGTTACGTCTTCCCAGTTCTATAGCAGTTTGGAAAGATGCAGGCTTCCTGCGGGTTTCTTTGCGTTGAGTCGTCTGTTCACTTCACCTCACACAACTTTTATGGGACTGGGGTCTGGACACGGGCCAGACCAGGTCAGTAGTTTTCTTTCTGTCACTTTCGTTTTCAAGCAGGCCTTCTTTTGACTGGTTCTTTGTATATTTAGTCGGGTGTAGCCTCAGTCATTGATGTAGCCACATCTTTTCCATCCCATATAAATAATTAGATGTTCCCACAATATCCCTTTATAAACCAAGAATGAAATTCCTATTCATATTATTTCTTTTAATGCAGGCACTCTGCTAGAACAGCCGACCCTATACGACGATGAAGTGAGGACCCCGGAAAACCTTCAGAAGTAAGACACCACAAAGACTGCAGTTTGCTTCTTCAACAAAGTTTCTGAATTCTTGCAAAATTTCTTGTTTCAAACCTTCCTTGTTTCCACATTCCCTGGTCTGGAGTGTTATCAAGGTATCACATCAACCCCCCCCCCCCCATCCCTCCACCCCCTTCCAACAGGACCTTGGAGTGGGAAGAACTGCGCAGGCAGTATGTCGCCGCCCCTGTGCCTCTGGATGGTTGTACCCTTGTCTACCCTGAGAGCGGGTGCCCCTGGGTGGGCAGGCGCATTGACTACATCCTGTATCGGGAGAGCACTCTCAGCAGGCACTGCCACACCGTATGTAACTTCCCAACCAGACCATCAACCTCATCCATATCCTGCATGAATGACATGGCAGCCGATTTTATGTTTATGAGCTTAATCAGACTGTTTGGTGGTGGAATAGTGCAAAAGGAGCGGTTTGGGAAGCATTAATCTGTGCTGTCTCCCTCTGACAGGAGGTGGAGGAGTATTCCTTTGTCACCCACCTAGCCGGCTTGACTGACCACATCCCCGTGGGCCTGCGGTTAAATGTGACGTTAAATCAGGCTGATAACTGCTGTCAGGAGTAGCGTTTCTGAGAGGGTATGACCCCGTGACCCAGGGCTAGCATCAGGACATTAAAATCCTTTCATGAATACAAAGGGGACAGTGGACAGAGGAACCCGTAGATACTGCATGTTATGTACTTTGATGAAGTATATGAAAATCACTTTTTACAAATCAATATTATTTGGCACTATAGTGTAATCTTTGTGAAATAAACATTCTTTTTTAAATTCTCATTTTATTGAATTGATACTAAAGAAGGTTTGCTAGAATGGACAGCACTGAACAGCGTTAGATTTTAAGATTTACAGTACTTCTAGGGCTGAGAAACTTAACACGTTTAAGTTAATATTAATGCATTTATTTTAAAGCCATTGTCTGTGATTTCTTCAGTTGCGTTAACGCATGCGGTGTTTTGACAGCCAAACGGTTACATAGTATGAGAAAAGATTTTTAATGGAGACATTTAATATTCCTGCCTGGTTGTAAACATTGCAAGAGCCTCAGCTCTGATGTTGCACAAAATCCTAGAATTCACAGCTAAAATGGAAACATTCAGCAGGAGAATGGAGGAGAATGTCGAGGAATCTCTGTTACTCCGTTAATTTCATTTCAAGCGAATGCCAGGCGGAAGCATGAATAAGATAAATATATTGTAATTTGCAATATTTGTTTTATTTTATTGAAAGCTACTATTCTAAAAAGGGCATCTCTCCAGAAATTAAGTGCACTTTCAATGGTAGTCAGGCTTCTATTTTTGCCAAACAGTTTTTAAATTTACAATTTTATGATTGTATATGTCGGGGTTCCTCAAACTGCATCCCACAAAGGTGTGGTTACGTCCACTGGCCCCCGTAACATTTTCCGAGTGGGTAGGGTGGGGTTGATCTTGCGGTCGGGATTAAATAGTGTTTTCATCTGCCTACTGAATACATAAGAAGGTGTGCAATAAAAAAATAATAATTTGACATCTCCTCTTTTAATACAATGTCCTCTGCTTTCTTATTTCCATCTGTTCATACAGCCTTTCTTAAAACTTTGGAATTCACCCCGTACTTCCTTTCAAGTTAGCCTAGTTTTTTTGTTAAAAATGAATAATCTGCATAAATTTAACTTAAGGTCAAAGGTCAGCAGCGGGCTGCTGCTAATTTGCTTTATAACCTTCTGTCTTTTCCTGGTCTTTGCCGCCAGCTTGGTTCATTAGATGATCACTTATTGCTTTATTGAACGTTAAACACCTTTTCATATGCAGTTTGTGGGTTATTTATTCCTCGATTATTTGTTAATTTTGTGTATTACCTCTAGGTAATTCGCTTGGTCTTAGTCACACCTGTGTCTTGTTATTCCGTCAGAACTTAAGTTCGCTCTGAGTCTATCTCAGTGCAAGATTGTTTCTAAGTACCTTCGAGCTAATTTTCAACAAATTTAATATGCCTGATTGAAAATGCGATTTATCACTGTTTATGCCATTAATTGTGATTTAATTCATCATCTGACAGCCCTAATTTGATCACAGATTTACTTTAATTTTTCCACACAATTTGTGAATTGGTGCCCAGTTTGTTATTAATAGTGAGAAGCTGAATGAGCTGGTTATGATGTCATCGTCACGGTAACGCACAGCAGACCCTGTGGCTAATGCTTCATATGAAAATGTTAAACTTAAGAGATAAATATAGGCAAAAAAAATCCATAATGTCTAATAATATGCATATAATCTCATGACATAATCAGTAAATGAATTAGAGACCGGATCTCCCAACCATTGCTGCAGTGCACTGAATGTGAGGTTTCATATGTGGTGATATTTAATAATTATGCAGAACACACAAGGGGCTATTTTACTGGTTTATTACAGATTTTTATTGCGAGATTTTTATTGTATACATACTGCTATGTGGTGCATATATAAGCAGAACAGCCTGACTGTTACGTCGGATCCTCGCCCACCCCCTGCGCCGCCTTGACATGGCACGGACTTGCTGTGTGCTGAGATCAGCTTCCCTTTTTTAATCGTTTATTTTTGCTGCTTCGCCGGAGCTGTAGGCGGTGAGTCTTGACATTTTTCTAAAGTTCACTTCAAGTCTGTGAGGAGTGAAAGCGATGCAAGAACTTAATCCAAGCAGATGTTCACTGAACACTGACATCACGCGTCGACGACCTTCCCTTTTTCACTGGTTTGCCCCTGTAGATAATCATGTTTAACCATGCAGGCTTTTCTTAAATTACAATTCACAGAATGAAACTGCTACTGAATTAGCCTATAATACACTATGCTACAGAAACATGAACAAGAAAAACACAACGTTGTAACATTTACATATTTGTACAGTGTGTATCCTTTTGTTTTTATATATTTTCTATAACTTTACAGATTCAACTTTTTCTAATATCCATACTATCATTTTCAATAGAAATCTCATGCTACGACCAGTAGATAAGGTGCTGTATTGTACATACTACAGTTATTTTTTTTACTTTCAACAAACAAGTCAGAAAGAACGACTCGTAGTGCCATTTGAATCAAGCTACATGTCGAAATGTAGTTCGGGTCCAAGTTGTGAACAAATCTTTGTGATAATCATTCAAAATGTTTGGCAGAACTATTCTTGTCAAAAGGCTAATTTGAGGTTTTGTTTCTTGACCAAAACACTACAGCGGTGTAACAATGTATCGTATAACTGAGGGTGTGGGGGGGATTGAAGATGGTCACGGCTGTTACATGACTTGGGGGCGGTCAGCTTCTCTGACAGCATCTGACTCCAGGGTTTCAACTACTGAATGTAAGAGCAGCAGCTGTCTCGTCACGCGACGTTACATCCGCTTGAGTTTCTCCCTGAAATGCGACTGAATAAATACAGAAAGTTCACTCTGAAAGGCACTCGTTTGTCTGAAGCCCTTCAATGGACACAGTTCATTTCTGTTTTTAAAAAAATCTTTCCTGATGTTTGAATACTTAAGGACTGCATGAACCTCCCGGTCGTTCTTGGGCCCGAGAGCAGCCTTTCAGCTGGCTGCTCAGAAACCCTCTCGATCTCCGCTTGACGGCGGTAGTTTGTCCTTTGTCAGCAAGGATGACGTCACCCCCACTATCCAAGCTGGGTCTGGGTCACAGTTCTCCAAGTTCACTATCAAATGTCTAACACCTAATAACTTGTATAGGGTGGAGGACACTGCTTGAGTACCATCAGAAATGAATCCATCTCCCGCAACATCTTGGTTTTCATTCATACACTCATGTATTTCATGGCAACGCAGTATGAGGTGACCAAATTCAAGCCTTTGCTCAAAGTGAAACCCCCCCATGTAGTAAAACCCACGTTTCAGCTCCATACCTGTTTAGATTTAAACAAAACAAAATAAATGGGAAAAAAACAACAGACAATGAGAAAGTTCAATAAAAAATAAACACAACGTATTCCACATAACGAACAGCAGATGAAACCTTTTTTTTTGTTCAGCATTTTCTCCACGCAGAAGTGTTTTCGTTACACGGCCGCTATGTGTCACGTAACGCATGGAGGTGCATGTTTTCGTTACACGCCCGCTATGTGTCACGTAACGCATGGAGGTGCATGTTTTCGTTACACGGCCGCTATGTGTCACGTAACGCATGGAGGTGCATGTTTTCGTTACACGCCCGCTATGTGTCACGTAACGCATGGAGGTGCATGTTTTCGTTACACGTCACTGTGACGGATCTCAGTCAGAATGTCACCCGTGTGCAGCTTTCATGAGACAAAGCTCCTTAATCTCAGTCATACTCTGCGGATTTGACCACGGGGGGGGGGGGGGGGGGGGCGAACTCTCCACGCCCAGAATAACCTACACATTAGCTACAGGCCGCGTGATTCACGTCTGAAACAGTCTTTCACTTACATGTTGTGCTTTTCTAACATTCCTGTCACTTTCTAACATACCTTTTGCATCTAAAACTGTAGTAAAAAGCGTCAACAAAAACAGCCTGACTTTCCGAGCCCCTCTTGCCATGTAAAATTGTTCCTTAACAAATCCCTTTTCAAACAACCTTTTTTTCTGCAAATAGCCCTTTCTCACAGTTTCCGAAAGAGGAGATAAGCTTCCACCTTAAAACATAACAGTAATATGCACACATACTAACTATTTCTCTATTAGAAAAAAAGAAAACACTGTAATAGAGTTGAGATGCAGGTCTCAGGTGTGCTTTAAGTTCAGGGTGGACTTCTGTGTTGCTAGGGGTCAGAGAGCTTCCTCCTGATTCATATCCCAGGCAGGACTAACATAAAGCACTTGATTTGGTGTGAAATATTATTACACTCATTAGAAGACACAACAGGGAAGTACAACATACAGCCAGCACACTGGGGGCTGACCTGACTGATCCACAGACACCATCTCAGGGGGTGTTTGCTCCCCAGATTAAAGTATTATTTTCAATGTTCAAGCAAGAATCAACAGAACGGTTCCTTATTTCCAGACTCGGTGCTCGTCTAGGAATGACCTCAGGTAAATACTGTAAACACTTCAGTTATTGACACCCAGCCTAACGGAACTTAACAAACCCCAATATGGTGACATGCCCTCCGGCATGGGCCTTGTGTGTGCCACTCGCTCGAACACTGGCCTTTCCACCTGAGTGTCTTAGTACCCTTGAGAATAGTACATTACCTCAGTTACTCCAACAACAATCCAGCTACAGGGAGAAATTATAGTCGTCCCCCAGACGCTGGGGAATCGGCAAAGTAAATAACGTGAGTAGAAAAATAAAGACGTATCTCTAATAGGCTGTTTCACAGCTTCATTTCAGCCCATTTAACCAGAGAGTGATTTCACAGTCTCCTTTTTCACCCCTGAAGGAATGGGGCCGGGGGGCACAGCTCGCTAAAAAGGCCTCAGCTTCAGAGGCAGTGAGCGGTGACAGGGGTGCGGGGGGGGGGAGGCGGCTTCCAGGAGGTTGGGGCGGGGCGTAGGGCAAAGGGCCAATGAGTGGGCCTTCCCCGGATGATTAGGTACTTGCTCCTCCCCCTCAGACCCGCATCTCCGAATTGCTGATGAGACCCAGCGCTTGTGCTTCCTCTGGAGTCAGGCCCCCCTTCAGTGTCCTTCTCACTGCAGAGACAAAGGACGGTTACATCATTACACTGCGCTCTTACTGCAGCTTATGGGATAATAACGGCTAATAGGATCAATCTCCCTATAAATGCTGCAGTCAGTGGAAAAAATGCCTTAGACACGTCGTTCGCCAAATTTCCACCAGCAGTTGGACAATGTCTGATAACCCTAATGAGCACATCGGAGGACTTAATTGGCTGCCTTGTGTACTATGCATCCCCCCCCCCCCCTTACGCGATTTCCGGTTGGCACGGGAACGCCTCCTCTCGCGGGGCTGCGTGCGCTGGCTCGGGCCCTGCGTGGCGGACCTCACGATTTGCTCCATGATCTCATCCGCCGCGTCCTCCGTGACGACTGGGTTATCGTCGTTCGAAACTGACCAGGAGCCCATTCGGCCTGCGGGGCGGGGGTGTTTGGGGGGGTGGGGGTGTTCATAATCTTAGTGTGGGAGTAAGATGCTCATTACAGCCTGATTATACCAAATATATCTTCACTGTCTGATAAAAACTGCGCATTTCCACTTTTTGATTTTTTTTTATGGAATTTGCCCAATTCCCTTATGTCTACTGATAGGGTTTGACATCTAATTGACGAATGAAAAGATGTTTTATGAATTCATCTATCTGTCTCATTAGAAGAGCTTTGTGTGCTGGTAAAGGTACAACAGGATAGAGCACTGATTAGGTCTATAGAACATTAAACTGTTGATAATGTACCGTATGCTTGTAATACAGGGAGATGAGGCTCGAACTAACCATGTGCCATTGGATTGTATGATAAGAATGACAGGAAAATTAAAGCAGTCCACATTCGCTGCCAACAATTCATGTAAGTCTATTAGAAACATTAAACTGTTCAGTGACAGCTGTGTAAAGATTTCTGGGGGGGGGGGGGGGGGGGGACCCTTAAAGGTTTCTATTTGCGGTGTTAGGGTGCCTCATTTTCTTGTTTTAGGTTGATTTGGTAAAAGTTGTTTCTGAGAAAATGTGATTCATCTTGCTCCTTAGATAATGGATTTTTGAGGAGATGTGACTATCTAAAGACAGCAGGAATAACCACAGCGCAGGAGGTGACTGTCAGCAAACGTGTGAGCAGTGTGTCCGACGGACTCACCTCTGGAGGCTCGGGTACGTGTCCGGAGCCCCGGGAGGAGAGACGCCTCGCAGTCGCCGCCCTGCAGGCTGCTCTTCAGTACTGCCTTCATGTGCTCGTGCTCCTTCGCGTCCTCGGCGTACTGAAGGCCCTGGGGCTGGGTTTCGGGGGCAGTTGCCGAGGTCGTGCAGAATTTACCGTCCTGCACATGGGGAGAGGCCAGAAAGCACAGACAGAAACTGATCAGTGACCAGCTCACTTGCTGGCTAGAAGATTAATCACAATATTAAACGACTTAGGTTGTTAAACTGTTCAGTATCCCTGACATTTCTGCCTAATTAGTGCATGACTAAAAAAACTATGTGCTCATGTTTTAAAGAATGGATTTTCTTTTGTCTGTTAAAAATAACTGAGTATTTACACGTTATAGACCTTCCAATGCAGTGCTCACTAAGCATAATCATTTGAAGGCTCTACGGTGCCATCTACTGGATATATTATACTCCTGGCACAAGGAATTTCAAGGACAGTTCATGACATTTCCTTTTTAAACAAACAACATAACACATCAAAAGGTCCAGACAAACAGTGTCATTATCCAGTGTCATAATGGAACGCAGTGACACAATATTTCCCTTCACGACTTTATATTCCGAATTCCATGATAGTTATAGTCACCCGTAATTTATACAGCTGTGAGTATTTTTTTAATCAAACGCAGCACCTCATGCTTAGCATTTGGGGATAGAGGGGATTTTCGTGTTAGTTACCACAGAAAACTTCAGTTTGCATTCAGGATCATATATTTGCTCAGCACACACACCCAGACCACTCTGCATGCATATCAAACGTCGTCCTGTGCACTCGAACTCACACGCATACCTCAGTGTCCTCTTCATCATCGCTCTAGAGAAGACAAAGAATAAGGAGTGAAGGACAAGAGGAACAGAGTGCTACATGAAAAGAGGCGTGTTAGGAAGGTCACCATACTGATCGCCACGCCACGAGGCCCTTGAGCAAAACCCTCGACCGTAACTGATCCAGAGACTGGCTGACCCTGCCTCCTCAGCCGTGTGTTGCTGTGCATAAAATTGTCTGCGAAATAGTTAGGCGTTAATATTAAAAAGAGAGAAGGCTACATGGGGGAGGGAAAGTAGACCGTCTCCCCAGCAAGTCCAGCTCCAGCCTCCTTTCCCACCCACTGTACTAGACAATAAAGAACAAACCACATGTCTGTCCCTCAATGTGAGTCAAATACAATTCCGTGTTTCTACAGACTGTTTGTTGGTTTTCTTTAAGAGGACTGTACAGGATATTAAAAAGTCGAAGGAGGCACACGGTGAGCATTTGAGAAAAATAAAAACTTCGTATCAGATCCTGGCTTGATGTTAAGAAGTGATGGCAAACAATATTGCATATATACTGTCTACTTCACAAAGCACTTATTTCACAGGCTGTAACCTGCTTTTATATGTATATAGGGTGGGTCAGGTCTCAGAGAGTTCGTTGGTCCGCAAGTGGGGACATCCAGAGGTTTGGAATTTCACACAGTGATTGAATTAGGGTCCCCATGTACCGTCAGAGCAGGCAGCCAAGCCAAACACGCTGCAGTGTGGAGGCCGCCCTCTGCTGGCTGGGGGAGGGACTTTAATTGTGGAGCTGGAGCAGAGCTGGAAGCGGTGCCTGATGCAGGGACAGAGCTCACTGCTGCGATGGCATATTGCCCTTCAGAGCACCTCTCCAAGCTTCTACACACAGCCATGAGCATGACCTAGCATGACCCAGGCTCAACCCAGGCACCAGCTCGCCCAGCATCTCTCTCCAAAACCAGGGGCTATGAAGCTAGTTGGCCCATTGCTGCTATAATAGCCTCTAATGATGCCATCTAATGATGGTGCCAAATGAAATGTCACTACCCCCCCACACACAACCACCCAATCTACTGCTGAAGTTTGTTGCAAAAGATTGCATGTGCTTAATTACATACCTGTATTAGCAATAGGCATGCCTTAATTAGGATATTATTCTAATTAAAAGGGACATCCACCTACTTTTGTCCATATTGTGCGTGAGTGAAGACTGCCACTCTGCTCTGACGGAGAGGCTAAAAATAGATCCTTTATTTGCTTTATTTTATCTGCCCCTGGGGGTCAAGGCCTTTGCTCAATGGCCCACGGACACGTGACCCAGGCTCAACCAAGCTATTCTCTGATCACAGGCACAGAGACTCAGCCTGCTGAGCCACTCAGCCATCATCCGGCAGGGAGCTTCCATCCCAGGAGGACCTTGGAGCAAGCTGGCCTTGTAACTCCTGTAAGGAGTTGGGGCTGATTGCTGTTGGTTCTGTCATCTGCATTCACTTGGCAATCAGGGGAGAAAGTTATAGTCATCTGAGTCACAAAGTGTCAGGTGAACGATTTGATGCTTCATTCTGCTCAGCTAACAAGCTATTTCTGTTGTGGTACCACTGATACAGGGAGATACTTTAGCTGCAATGTAATAATGAATTAAAAGGTACTTCAGAAGCAGGAATATACCAGCTATGTCATCAGCTGTGTCCTGGTGATTCTACGGTGTTAGTGCTGTTGCTAAGTTACCATGTTGTTGTCAGCGCTACTTAGATTTATGTCGCCGTGTGCATGAATAACTCCCTCCTTCATTCTCTCTCCCCACCCTGACAATAATCCCACAGCGGAGCAGGAGAAGAGCTGAAGATTCAGAAGCCAGACACAGATGGGCCAAATCGCTTTCCTTGGCCAGGGGGCCTCTCCTCACCCCCCCCATGAGTCGAGGTGGTGGATGAGTTAGGCCCATGAGCCCATGTTTAACACATGGGGGGGGGTCAAATAATTAGAACTCATGCCCTAGTTGGATAGTTGCATCGTTTTTATAGACCAAACATCCAACTCATCAGTCTCACTGCGACAAATAGACAACTAAAGCCAAGGAAGATGAAGTCATGAGACTTACAGCCCAGAGATTTACACTCTGTTCTTCTGTCCTGCTTATTTTTGGGGTCTTTATGGGTTTCCTTTATGGGTTTCTCTCCCCCCAGAAAAACTGAACCAGTTCCTGCTTCAAATAGAGAAAAAAATCCCCCCAAAAGCAGCGGCAAAACAAATATGAGCTGTGTGCTGAGTAACACCATGTGTGTCGGGGGGTCACATCCGCGTCCCCACGGCGACTGACCCCAACAGCCGCTTCGTGATCCGCTCCCATTTCACTTTGTGTAAGGAGACCAGGAATGGAAATGCAGGGCCACTGGATTGTGGACTGTGACTGAAGGATGTTTATTCGCTGCAAGGTCATGAGAATGGAAATGCTGCGTGAGGTAGACAAAGCGAGGCGTCAACATAGACCGTGAGTCTGAGGTGTATAAATAATGCAGCATCCTTCCCAGCGAACCTGCGGCGAGAATCAAGCGATGCGCTCTCAGCGAGAGTGCTGTGACGAGGGCGTAAGGTTTAGCCAGACATGCCTGGACTCACAATCTCACCCAAATCTGCAGCAGGACTAGTAAATGAGCAAGAGTGTTTTCACCATTAGGGATGATTCTCGGATTTTTTCAGGTGGGGAGCATCATTAGCCAATGAAATGTTCTGAATCAGTGAGCGACAGGGAAGGGGGCACTCAAAGAGCCAATCAGCTTTCAGCTTTCAATGCGCCTGCGGTCCCATCCCTGTACACATCATTGTCCTCAGGGCCCAGATCGAATGGCCACCAATGTGTCTGAGGGTTGAGACTCACTTCCGTGATCATCTTGCCCCGGGTCTTGTTCCTCTCCCGGTGGCTGGCCCTCTTCTGCTTCTGCTGCAGCACGCGGTCCCGTGTGGTTCGGTACTCGAGGGCGAACTCGCTCACGGTCTTGCTGAAGCGGTGAACGCTCACCTCGCGCACTGCATAGGCAGGGTAGCCCAGGAACAGCAAGAACGTGTGGAACCTGCGCGCAGAAATGACATGAACAGCCACATAAAAACAGCAAGGATGCTCTTCAGCTTTCACAGATACCGTGATATTTATCAGTATGATTATGGAAGAACCGTGAAATCTAAAGCATACCGGTTGATTATTCTACGATGTACAATTTTCAAGATGATTATTCTCTCGCCGCAGTCCTTAAGGAACTCCGACATCTTCTGTTTCAGTGCTGGCTTCATCTCATGCTTAGTGATAAGTTTCAGGTGGTCCCATGATGCCTTGCACCGCCTCTCCATCTGAACGAGGCTCTCCTGCAGCTGGTCAAAGTCCACCTGAAGAAAAGGAAAACACATCCTCAGTGGTCAAACTCACACTGCCATGTGACAGTATGGAAGAACATCCAATGCGTGCACGACCCAAGGAGCTCAGCTTGGGAGAGTGACCGTCCCTCGTGCGGGGGGGGGGGGTCTGTAGGTCAAACCTGGTTTGAGCCTGGGTTCTATCACCAGTCAACCACGATTAAGCAGGACCAGCATTCTTGGATGGAGGCAGCGAGGTCAGTCTGCCTGGAATTCCTCTGGCTGTTACATCAGCACCTTCTAAGAAGCTATCAGCAGCGCGTCAGGGGAGCGTAACGCAGCAGGGAGAATCCGCAGCAGTATGGGAAGCACAGTGCAGGTTGCCAAGTCTAATATAGTGCTGCAAAGGATGTGGCTGGGGGGACAACTGGGGAGGACTGTAAAGAGCAGTGTTTCCCAATCCAGTCCTTGGAGACCCAGACAGTCCACATTTTTGCTCCCTCCCAGCTGCCGGCAGGGACATGAAACAGAACACCAATCAATGAACAATTCCACAACAATAATAACACGACTGTCAAATTAATATCTACTAAGGTGTTTCCTTACGAGCTGAGAGGGAACACAAATGTGAACAATCTGGTAGAAAGCTCAGAGGGAGTAAAAACATGGACCGACTGTGGGTCCCTGAGGTCCGGATTGGGAAATCTGGTAAAGAGCAATAAAGCTTGATAGATATACTTTAAAAAGTATTACTGTTAATGGATGAGGCTGTCAGTATGTGGAGCAGAAACAGGCTCTGCACGGTAAACGAACTAAAATATATTACGCCAAAGGAATGCAGTTTTATGCAGAGAATGTAGAAGTAGATTCCTGTGGATAATCGGGTTAATCTCCATTTATCATATCGGTAAATGGAAAGCATTACCATTAATATGTGACCACAATTTCTAATTACACTGCTGTTTAGGTATACAGTGAATACTGCGACAAAGCAACTAACTAATTCCTGAAAAACCTTGTGATGATTAAAATCGCGAACTAAATATATTCAATGAGAAGAACAGGGTTAGAGGAATGTGACTCCAAAACTTACGGCAAACAAAATGAATTAAATAATAAACACAGTGATTCCAGTGGCTGATAGTGAGTTACATGCATTATAAAAAGGAGACTGTAATGCCAGGCGTCGGCCTGCTTCCCCGGTTATGCGGCGTGTCGCACCTTTGCTGACCGCGTGATGGCCCCGATCTCGGAGTAGAGGTCGGAGCTGTCGGGGAAGTTCTCTGCCACGATGGCGCAGGCGTGATGCAGCAGGGACTGCTTGTGCACTGTGTCCTTCACTTCCGGGACCTTCTCTAGGTAGCTCAGCTCAAAGCCCTTCGCCTGAAGATAAACACCGAAGCAAAAAAATTGAGGAAAAACACAAGAAATGAATCTGCCAGACGCTGGGACAGCTTCTCCCCCCAACTCTCTTCTGCCCCCCCTTCTGAAAGGACTTGGTTCCCTCCCCCAGTGGCACCAGCCACTGTATTATTTATTGTTAATTGAATTTTATTTCTACTTTTTGCCATTACGATTTACAGTTAATTTAGTCACACACTCAATAATTTTTCTGCTCTGTAATTCTCTGTGTTGATTATACTTAAAATACACATTATACTACATGGCGGGGGGGGGTCATGCCGCACACATGTTTGTAGTTTATGCCTTGGTTCTGGGGGAGCGTTATCCTGTGAAGCTTCACCCCCCCGCATAGATGGAATGACAAAGTCCCACTTGTTATAACACAAATCTTCCCACCCACTTTGCCAAGGTCTCTTCTGCCGGCTGCCTCACTCACTCCATTCTGAAATTAAACACACAATTCAATCCAGTCTGCGCCCCCATACTGGATAAGGGTAATAAAGATGGATGGAGCACGACCCAGTCTTCAGATGTAACCTCTCTGCTGCTAATGAGCTCGTTATGTCACTCAAAGCAGCCTGCTAACCTCGGCAGCTGGCCTCCTTCTGCGCCTCCCTGCCCTGACCCGGCCTTCTGCGCCTCCCGCCTAGCCCAGCCTCCCTCACCCCCCCATCCACCCCACCCCACCCTTGTCACCCACGTTGGTTCCGTTGAGGAAGTTCCCGATGGCCAGCAGTGTGGACAGGATGTGTCGCAGTGTCTTGTTCTTCTCCAGTTGATCCATCCCTTCCTTCAGGTCCTGCAGTGGCTCAGCTACTTCCTGTGGGATGGGGTGGACGGCAGGGGGGGGTGAGGGAGGACGAGGACTCTCTGTGTGGGATAAGCACTGTGTGACAGGTGTGCTGCAGCTGCTCTCTTTGAGGTAAAGTTCTGGCTTCAGTGATCATTGCTATATTAAAGAGCAAATAAATATGGCTCTAATTACAGAGTGTTATTCCCTGTAAACTACTAAAATACGCCTCTCAGGAGTCTGCATCCCGGAGTAATCATGCTCTTAGTAGTGGCTCCTGCCAGGGATTTTAAGAATAAATATTTAGCCATTTTAAATGAAAATTTCTAAGAATGTGAGGGGTCCATCCTGGCAGGAGAACACACAAGCTCCTTCAGTTCGGCCCCCTTCATCTCGCCCCCCCACAGGACACTCAACCTACTGTTTGATGAAGTCAATTTCCCTATGGAAGTTTCCAGTTTCCAGTGTTCCATGACAACGACAGTGCGTGTGTGAGAGGGACTGCGGATAGGGAGCACATTTCGGGAGACTCCCACCTTCTCCATGACCTCGTAGTCCATCTTGAAGGCCCAGAGCTGCAGGCGGGCGGAGAGCTCGCTGATGGAGGACAGGGTGAGGAGGAACTGCTCAGCGCTGCCCAGCGGGACCTCCGGGTTGGCCAGCTGGGCCTCCTGGATCTTCTGCTTCTCCTCCTCTGTGGGGATCATGGTCAGAATTTTCTACATGGAGGAGAGAGAGAGGGAGGGAGGTAATGTGCACATGGAACAAGGAGAAGGGGAGAGCAGGAAATCTGACATCTGTCTGTACAAAGTCCGACCTCACAGGTAATCAGCTGTTACAAGCTGCAAGGTGGATCAAATTAATCAGCAAAAACAAATCTAAGACATTAGGAAATAAAGTGCAGCTTGGAATTTCAATGATCTAAACGGTTAAATAAAAATGATCTCAGCACATCTGTGATAGAAAATTAAAGGTGAAGCGATCAAGGCCAGCGTGTTGTTTATACTGTCCCGGCCTTGTGTGATGGCTCCGCTGTGTGGGGAAGGTGGGGAAGCTGGGGGAAGGGAGCGTTTAGAGGACTGGGCCAGGATGGGCGAGATCCCATTTAGAGAGAGAGAGCACAGAGCACAAAAAGCACTGGGTAATCAGAAACCATGTGCTGATTTAAGTCTATAATAAAACATGATATGATTTATTTTGCCTTTTGCACTGGTATAACTGTGAAATGTGGTGTTAAGGAGTCAGGTATCTCCCCTTAGAAAGTTATTAATCTTGGACTGACATAATTATGAATATAAAACATCCTTATAAATGGTTTTGGCTGCTCAATGCTCAACTGTAAATATAACAAATGCTCCGAGATGCTCCATTGAGATGGTACTTTTTTCAGAAGGATAAACTACACTCTAGGTATCATGACTGACGTGTTCATCACACAATGAATCACCATAAAAACAGCCTGAATGGGTTCAAGCACACTTCTTCTCAATGGACTATGTTAGGAGGAATGCTGAAGTGGCCCCCCAGAGATGCCACACGGGGCCCTCACCTCAATGCCCTCCTTGTTCAAAGCATACTCGTCGAAGTTCAGGATGGCCGTCTTGATGGTGCGTGGGGGGGGCAGCACGGTGAGCCCGATGTTGATGGCATTGCTCCGCTTTGAGTCCAAGACAATGATCTCCTGACGCTTGCCGTCCGCCGCCGATTTCTGGGGTCGTGAGAAATGGGGTCAAGTGGGCATGGAGAGCTATTGCAGCCCTGGGTGAGAATCGGCCACTGGAGACAGGACACGCAGTGAACGGCTGGGGGGAATCTCATCAGCGGGGGGGCCCTCATAATCAGCGAGGGGGGCAAACAGCACTGAGAACTGGGGCCGTCTAGGGCAGAGACATTCAAACTGCTAGGCGTGAAGGAATTGTGGAGTGGGGGGGGGGGTGCAGGTGAGGGAACAAAAAACAGGGAACTGTGGGGGGGGGGGGGGTGAATTGGGGGTTGAACTGGAACCATTAAAAATATAAAAAATAGAGAGACGTGTCAAAAACGTCCTGTGAGTTTGTTAAGTTGTGAGCTGGAAAAGAGGAAGATCCAGCTGCAAGGTTTATTAGGAGTGTGTGTGTGTGTCTGTGTGTGTGTGTGTGTATGTGAGTGTGTGTGTGTGTCTGTGTGTGTGTGTGTGTATTTGTATGTGTGTATGTTTGTGTTTATATGTGAGTGTGTGTGTGTATTTGTATGTGTGTGTGTGTGTGTGTGTGTGTATTTGTATGTGTGTGTGTGTGTGTGTGTGTGTGTATTTGTATGTGTGTGTATTTGTATGTGTGTATGTTTGTGTTTATATGTGAGTGTGTGTGTATATGTGTGTATGTGTGTATGTGAGTGTGTGTGTATTTGTATGTGTGTGTATTTATATGTGAGTGTGTGTATATGTGTTTGTATGTGAGTGTGTGTGTGTGTATGTGTGTATGTGCATGTGTGGGGTTTCAGGACGAATATCAGTCATAGGGATCCTGTCAAAAAAAACCTCCCCCCTAAGGACTGAGATCCACCCCCACGTGACTCAACATTAAGCTACAGAGCATCATAGCGGCAATAATGAAACAATAACAGCAGACAGACAAAAATGAGAAAAGGGGCCAGAAACGACCCCGTCGCAGACTAAACAAACGTATAACACAACGGAGTAAAAAGAACAATAACCGAAGAACAAAACAAAAGCCTGAAAAGCAAACAACTTCCTGTGTCTCTCTTCTCTGCAAACTATTTTCAGATAAACACACAAAAATACACTGTTTATGTGCGGCCAGTGAAGTTGTGTTTGTTTGGAAAGTGTCTTCTCTCAGTCCACCTGAGCCAAACACAGAATGTCAAAGCTGAAACAGACCCACCTCATATTCTGGAGGAGCAAGGCTGAACAGTGAAGATGCTGTGTGCTGGCTAGGAGGCGTACTTTATATGGTGTGACGGTCGTCTGGTCTACAGACACCCCCCCATGACTATTGTCACTTGCACCCACAGACAGATGCTCACCACCTCTGGTTTATTTCCTTAATTTATTTACCCCCCAGGAAGCTTTGATGCTCCACAATCCTACATCTTGCAAAGATCACAAAGCAAATGGATGCAGACTATGTTTCATACTGTTTAATTAATCACATAGCTTAGCGACGACGGAATTTTCGAGGGCTAAGTCAGACATACCCATAGAGAAACACAGGTGGAGAATCCTGCTTTTGATGTGGTCCATGTCAGAAGCCCTCCTGTCTCACTAAAAACTGTAATTACCATAAACGCTCCCACCCGGATACCAACAGGCACCTGAGAAACTGCATGGTCACCTTTCAGAAGCGGGAACGTAGTGCATTCTGGGATTGAGAGCTGGTCAAAACCGACAGCGGCTGCTTTGGAATGGCGGGCAAATCGTAGAGGTCTCCGTGTTTTGCATTAAAAAGCAGCGTTTTCCACCATAGCTGAACAGCTGGACTCCAGTATGCGTGCATGCTTTCTGTCTATCAGAATCCCAAAACATAAATATTATGCTTCTCGATACAATTTACAACCATCTCCCACAATCGCTTATCCTGCCCACGGTGCAGAGGAGACCTGGAGCCCATCCCAGAAATCACAGCACACGTGGCAGAGGACACCCTGTACGGGATGCCAGCTGAAATGTTACCGGCTGAGCTAGAGAGCCACCCCCCTATAAGATGTGTTATATTCATTTTGTATGAAGTATTTGCAGACAAGGACAGATTACATGTATCCTTAAAACTCCCAGCAGCTGAGTGGTAAAGATACATTTTCCCTTGAACCGCACACGGTTGCCAGGGTGACTTGTCCTTCCCATGGTGCTTTAGGCTGCACACACATGAATGGAGTCTGGGTGACTCCCCGAGCAGATGCAGGCTTGCTCCTTCACCCATGGGGCTGAGCTGTTTTAAAACATGACAACGTGGAAGGCAGTGGATGATGTGTCACACCCCGAGTGACACAGGGGTGGCATGGTGGTGCAGTGGTTAGGGTGAGGGGGGCGGCATGGCGGTGCAGTGGTTAGGGTGAGGGGGGGCGGCATGGCGGTGCAGTGGTTAGGGTGAGGGGGGCGGCATGGCGGTGCAGTGGTTAGGGTGAGGGGGGCGGCATGGCGGTGCAGTGGTTAGGGTGAGGGGGGCGGCATTGTGGTGCAGTGGTTAGGGTGAGGGGGGCGGCATTGTGGTGCAGTGGTTAGGGTGAGGGGGGCGGCATGGCGGTGCAGTGGTTAGGGTGAGGGGGGCGGCATTGTGGTGCAGTGGTTAGGGTGAGGGGGGCGGCATTGTGGTGCAGTGGTTAGGGTGAGGGGGGCGGCATGGCGGTGCAGTGGTTAGGGTGAGGAGGGCGGCATTGCGGTGCAGTGGTTAGGGTGAGGGGGGCGGCATGGCGGTGCAGTGGTTAGGGTGAGGGGGGCGGCATGGCGGTGCAGTGGTTAGGGTGAGGGGGGCGGCATGGCGGTGCAGTGGTTAGGGTGAGGGGGGCGGCATGGCGGTGCAGTGGTTAAGGTGAGGAGGCAGCATGGCGGTGCAGTGGTTAGGGTGAGGAGGGCGGCATGGCGGTGCAGTGCTTAGGGTGAGGGGGGGCGGCATGGTGGTGCAGTGGTTAGGGTGAGGGGGGCGGCATGGCGGTGCAGTGGTTAGGGTGAGGGGGGGCGGCATGGCGGTGCAGTGCTTAGGGTGAGGGGGGGGCGGCATGGCGGTGCAGTGCTTAGGGTGAGGGGGGCGGCATGGTGGTGCAGTGGTTAGGGTGAGGGGGGCGGCATGGCGGTGCAGTGGTTAGGGTGAGGGGGCGGCATGGCGGTGCAGTGGTTAGGATGAGGGGGCGGCATGGCGGTGCAGTGGTTAGGGTGAGGGGGGCGGCATGGCGGTGCAGTGGTTAGGGTGAGGGGGGCGGCATTGTGGTGCAGTGGTTAGGATGAGGGGGTGCAGTGGTTAGGGTGAGGGGGGCGGCATGGCGGTGCAGTGGTTAGGGTGAGGGGGGCGGCATGGCGGTGCAGTGGTTAGGGTGAGGGGGGCGGCATGGCGGTGCAGTGGTTAGGGTGAGGGGGGCGGCATGGCGGTGCAGTGGTTAGGGTGAGGGGTGCGGCATGGCGGTGCAGTGGTTAGGGTGAGGGGGGCGGCATGGCGGTGCAGTGGTTAGGGTGAGGGGGGCGGCATGGCGGTGCAGTGGTTAGGGTGAGGGGGGCGGCATGGCGGTGCAGTGGTTAGGGTGAGGGGGGCGGCATGGCGGTGCAGTGGTTAGGGTGAGGGGGGCGGCATTGTGGTGCAGTGGTTAGGATGAGGGGGTGCAGTGGTTAGGATGAGGGGGCGGCATGGCGGTGCAGTGGTTAGGGTGAGGGGGACGGCATGGTGGTGCAGTGGTTAGGGTGAGGGGGGCGGCATGGCGGTGCAGTGGTTAGGGTGAGGGGGGCGGCATGGTGGTGCAGTGGTTAGGGTGAGGGGGACGGCATGGTGGTGCAGTGGTTAGGGTGAGGGGGGCGGCATGGTGGTGCAGTGGTTAGGGTGAGGGGGGCGGCATGGTGGTGCAGTGGTTAGGGTGAGGGGCGCGGCATGGTGGTGCAGTGGTTAGCACTGTTGCCTCACACCTCTGGGACCAGGGCCCATGTCTGCTGCATGTCCCCGGTACAGGGTGGTCTCCTCGTGTTGTTGTGGGGTTTCCTCCCGCTACTCTGCTGCTAAACTGCAGTGCTGATCACTGTTTTTTTTTAGTCTCTGTGGTAATCAATGGATCAGCGGACCAGATTTAATCAGATTACTTGTGTAACATGAACTTGATTTGTACCTCCTCTTGCTATTTCAGCAGAGAACGGTGCTTGCAGTTCACCATGTTTTCCGAAGTGCTTCCACACTACAGCCATTTCGTGGCCCTGTCTATTTCGTTAACAATATTGCTGATATGTCATCGCATGGTACTGGTTATCCGCATTGGCGCATTGTCATGAGCACGACTACATGAGTGAGTAATGGACTTGAAAATAATTTCCATACGGATGTTAATGTATTACTTCACCAGATGTTTCAAAACGTTTCCCTTTTTCCTGAGCAATTCACCATCTCTAAAGACGAACTGCGCGCTAATTTACGCAGACAAAGGAAGAATGAGGTGTGACATACGCTATGATATGTACGATAATTACAATCTGCTTTTTAGTTTTAAGTTTTTAGTCCTGTTAGAATAATTAGCATTTATGGAGAATGTCAAGCATCCGAATACAACAAACCTTTATTTCAAAAGCTGAAATATACCACACAGTGTATGCAAGAAAGAAAAATATCTATCAGCCTACAGTATATAAACCCCACGTAGGTGTTAGCAGGTCATGTGCTGACCTTCGTTCTCCAAAGAATCATGGCACTAAATATCAAAACTGAAAAGACAAATGTGAACTGGACCTGTGCGGGTTCCATGAAATTAATATGTTTTCACTGATTTATACACAGTTTCTGAGTGACTAAAAGCGCTTTTAAGCCAAGGCACACAGTCTTATCTGTAATCCATACGTTTTCATTTCCATCACACTTACATTTTCTGATGTGGGATGGACTTGACCTACATTTCATATCGCATGTTTATAACTTTCTGCATTTGTATAGAGCGGGAGATAAATTTGGCTCAGATTGGTTAAATATTGTCAGGAGTGATACAATGCACACAGAATGTTCGTGGACGTAGTCCCCTGAAATCCAGCCTTTTAGCTGAATGCTATTATGTCCAAAACAACAGAACAATTATTTAAAAACCGACAGAACGCATTCCATGGTTTACAGTTGTTTGTGGATATAATGCCTGAGATTAAACAGGCCACAGTAATTAATGTTATCAGCGCTTTTCATTCTAATCATGCTAACAGCTGGCTTAGGGTTAGCTTTCTTCAACGAAAAACAAACCACTCCATGCAAGCAAACCGATCCCAAAAAAATAAACATATTTCGGACTGGCAAGCGCTTATTTTAGGGCCCACTCAACCGCCCCAATAAAAAGCATAGACCACTAGGTGGCACTAATGCTCACTGACCAAATAAATCCTGTTCCCATATTATTTTTGCAGAGTGGTTGCACATTAACCCATCAGCTGTAATTCTCAGCCACTCAATGCAAACATCTCCAAAGAGATCAATAAAAGAAAATTCACCAATAATCAAATTTCACTGCTGCTAAATTTCATTAGAGGACCGGTGTGATCCTAACAGGCTGATTTTTAAATCCGTATATCCTTACCTTGGTGACAGGTAGTTCCTTGGACTTAGATTCAAAGAGGTGCTCCAGTTTAGACGTGTCAACCTTGACGGGGTCCAATTTGGACCACAGTGAGTGCTTGCGGTGCTGCCAATCCACAGGTCGGACCTCATTCCAGAATAAGCGGATAGTCTTCTTTTTCTTTACAAATGCGGGGGGCTCACCCAGGCCCAGCTGCAGGGATCTGAGGTGGAGCTGTGGGGGTGGCACTGATGAAGAAAAGGGTGGGGGTGGAGGCATCATGCCCGGGACTGGAGGTGGTGGAGGACACCCCAACAAGGGAGGTGGGGGCGGCAAGGAGTTGAGACAGGGAGGTGGGGGTGGGGGTGGAACCGAGTCTCTCAGGTCAGCAGACCCCATGTTACCCACATCCAGGATGTCCAGGTCGTCCTCCTCCACCAGATCGGTGAAATCCATGTCTTTGATGCGGAGCTCTCGCGGACTTGCCATCAGCTGGTCCCAGATGTAATCGGACTCCTTCTTAGCAGGAAGCGGTGAAGCGGAGTGTATAGTCCGGTCTGGGTGCGCTGGCTGTTTCTCCGGTACCTCAGGTTCTGGTGGGGACACCAGCCCCTTCACCAAATCGCCAAACTTCTCAGCCACAGCCCGGACACTGCCCTGGTTGTCCAGATGCTCCACATCCATCTTCTTCACGTTCTCCTCGGAAGCTTGCCGGTTGGCCTCCAGCGTAGAGATCCTGCTGGCCAGGCTTGTCACGGACGGGTCCTGACCTTCACACACCTTCCGTTCTCGGCCCTTTTCACCGTCCTTCTCCTCATTCTCCATAGCAGGTTTGTTTTGGGAATAAAGCATGTCCGACATAAAGAGTTTGCTATTGAGGATCTTACTACATTGTTCATTCACGTCTGCATCCTTAATGCACTGTGACCACGTCTCTGGAATTGCAAAGAAACACATAAAATTAAGTTCATATCATAGAAAATTATTATTTAACTTTCATCAATAATTCATATGCATTAAAGAAATATATAAATTCAAAAAATACATAAATACATAAACTATAATTATGAATGAGTGTAATTTAAATCCTCATTAAATCACAAAAGCCATAACTAGCCCTCAGCTAAAGGCTACCTGCGATGTTGACTTCATTTGCAATGAACGAGAGATCAGTCTCCACACCAGTGACCCCCGCAGGACGGAGCAGCCCCCCCACCTGTTTCCGTGTCACTGGTGGGTTTCTCCTCCCGCTCCTCCCTCTCCAAAGTGCTGCTGGCTGATGAGATGCTGGACGCTGAGCAGTTGTCCTTCTCATTGAGGTCCTCGTTCTGCCTCTCCTTCTCGCTCAAAGGGGAGGCGTCCTCGCTGTCCTGCTCTGCTCCCTGCTCTTGCCCCCCCTCTACCTCCGCACTCGGCTCCATCGCTCGTACGCACCTCTCGTCTTCCTCATCTCTTTCTTCCTCCTCTTTCTTCACCAACGGCTTTCCCTCTTGTACTTTCTGCTTCACCTTCCACCCGACATCACTTTTGTCTGGTACCTCCTCCTCCACCGACTCCGAAGAAGATCCTGCCACCTCTGCCTCAGGTTCCGCACCAGTTATGGACTCGTGGTTTAATGCATGGTGTCCATCGCGGACTAAGAAAGAACATCAGAATTTTTTAAATGATTAAACGAAAGTATAACCACTTCTTGTACACTTTCCATGCAACTGATCATTCAGGTGATTATTATAACTTTTTAATTATCATATTTTATAGTAGCAATGGATCTTCTCTTCTGAAAGCTAAGCCTGTAATTACGATGTCCTGCAATGCTTGACGGAAATGTCTCCCTGGGAAAACGTGCACACATCTTGTGAACTTATTTCGTCGGTTTCTGCAGTCCAGAGGGGCACCCTGTCCTTCTCCCACTTATTCTTCAGTGGAGGAGATCAGAGAAGTTTGGGGATGCTGGCTGCATTAAGCCTCAGATTTTGGGTGGAAAGTGCACACTAACTGCCGCCTGACTAGCTCAGCAGTCAGGGATGGATCAGGGAGGTGGCTTTCCTCTGTCACACATCCAGATCCTGAAATTTTCCACGTTGTCATCAAATTACTAGGCTTTGCCCTGAGACAAGCCAAAGCAAACACTCATGTTTATCTATTTATGTGTGTTTTTTTCCCTTAGACTACTCAATACTTTCATTATGACTCCTCACAGATTGTCTGTCATGCTGGAAAAGGGTAAAGCTCATGTCTTGTGCAGGCATCTGCTTCTGTGCTGCTGTGCGGATGAATGACGATGGCAAACACTGCCGTGAAATGTGGTGTGACCCTTTCCTGCCGACGGCACTCACACAGTGCTAATGACCAAACCGGCGTGCGTGAGTGGCAGGATGACGGGTGAAGCGATCTCTAACACACTCCTGTCTCCCTCAATGACACGGCCATAGGTTTTCATTTCTGTCTTAGACCGGAACCTTCTGCTAACCCAAGTCAAACGTATGAGTTACAAAGGTGTATGAAGGGCCCAAAGAGAACAAACAGGATGAGTAAAGCTTTCAGCATTTTCCCTAACTACCGTACCAGAGATGAAGACAGAGGAAGAGGAAGAGAGGAAAGAGTGTTTTATAAGGCACAGCCCAACCCTACTGAATTTTAAAGCATCTCAGTACATCCTGCAGATTTACAAAAAACTTCAGTCCATTTAAAGAAAAACGCATATCTGACATCCTTCAGCTAAAAGGGTCTTGCTGCAACTGTCCCTTTACTTAAAGAGGTTGTTATATCCAGACATCTTTAGTGGAAACAGTACGACAAAAATATGAAATATGCTGAACTGGAAGTTGGACGTCGCGACACAGAGGAGTGAAACATCATATCTGAGAAGCCTGGCTGACAGGCTTGGCGTAAGGTCTGCATTTATAAAAGACTAATCACATGAGTAATATTTATTCTGTAACGAGGAACCAAGTGCATGCAAAAAAAACATAAGTGTATTTAATTAATGCAGAGGATAGTGTCTGAAAGAATGTCACAATGAATGATTGGGCATAATGGCAGAGGAGAGAGGTTGATAATGTCGGGGGGAGGGCGATGCATAACTTACCTTAAATTCAAAGGTCTGTATTTTGTTTTTTGGGGGGGGGGTGACTGAAGCTAAATTAAGTACTAGGGGGCCACCCCCCCATTCCTTCTGGTTCCTAAGCCCATGATTGAGCATTATTTTTGTTAAGGTTTAAACTTCTTGAACAATTGAGAAAACCCTCATGGATAATTTATAGCACATCTGACCCTCGACAGCTTGGGAGGGCAGTCATAATGCTATGACAGAAAATGAACGCTCGATGCACACCTTGACCTGAGGGCGAGCGCGCTGAAGGCGCTGAGGAGGCTGAGGGCGCTGAGGAGGCTGAGGGCGCTGAGGAGGCTGAGGGCGCTGAGGGCACTGAGGAGGCTGAGGGCGAGCGTGCCGCGACTTCCAGCCGGGGCTCCACGGATGACAGGGTCGCACAGATGGACGCCGAGCTGGGGCTGGGGCGGCGTGGACTCAGTGACAGGGTGAGCTCGCTGCGGCCCCGGGGGGGCGTCTGCTGACGTTCCTTCTCGTACTCCGCTGCTGCCAGCTTCTCCACCTGCTTGTACCTGCAGAGGCAGGAGACGGTTCTCTAGCTGGAAGCTAAGGCTCGCTTAGGAGACACAGAACGCCTCACACGGGCAGAAGGAGGATAAAAGATGGATCGCCTGCTTAATTATCTGACAATATAAACCTGAAGAGTATCCTTGTTAGGAAACACCTTAGTAGATATTAATTTCACCGCCATGTTATTATTATTATGCTATTGTTCATCGCTTGATGTTCTGATTTATATCCGTATTGGGAGCTGGGAGGAGGCAAAAATGTGGAGCAGCTGGAGGTCCTGAGGAGCAGATTATAAGAAAATCGGCCATAACGCTTCACACTGTGCCATCTACACCACGGACCGCCATCATCTACATCAGATAGTTACCCTCAACCGATCTCCTAACATCTCACAATTATAACGAACAACTGATGCCCTTTTTGTTCCTTCTCCACAAACTCCACCCAGTGTTTTTGACGTTTAAGCCGGTGCCACCCCACTGAAATGGTGGTTCATCCTGCTTTTCTGTTCACCCCCACAAGTGGCGTAGCCCAAATCCCAGTGAACCTCAAACTCCAGCACAGATTTTAAAGGCCAAAGGATTAATAAAAACTTTGTGTCCGAAAAGGTAGCTGCAGTTTTCTGTTTCTTGCATTTGCGCTCTGGTACATAAACTTGAAACCAGGTCGGATACGAAGTATGTCTCTCGTCAGGCATATCGTCCCATTTCAGGTGTTCATTTTGGAAATTTACTTTAGAAGCTAATTGCAAGCTGAAATATTATAAAACCCCACTGAAATATTATAAGATCACAGACAAGGTATTCTCTCAATAAGATAAAGAGAAACTCACAATAACATAGAGGTATTTTAGATCATGCACAAAAAATCTATCCTTATCCGCGTTCACTTGCAAAGCCAATTACACACCTTGTCATGTTTATGCTGAATGTCTTCATATGCTACAGACGCCGAAAAACTGTCAGAACCATAAATTATCAAGAACTTCCATTCCATTGCCTTAAAAGACCCAGCACCTGTTATCTGTTCCAGGAAAACAGCTGTGAGCTGCAGGTATGGGTTGACAATTGGCATCTTTTGATTCATAGCACATGCATTCATAAGCTCACAGTTTTTTTAACCTACTTATGTATATGTGAAATCGGGAGAGTACATATTTAATTAACCAAATTAATTTAGCGCGGGGGCCATGCTGAATCTGTAGCCATGAACAACGATGCAAAAACTGAACAGCGTGCCCACATCTGAATGTATGCTGACAATTTTCACTTTGCTGTACCAACTGAAATAATTGAATGTGGAGTGTAATAGATAGAAAAATGCACCTGCCTCTCCTCACGGGCTTGTCTGACCTCCTCCCTTTTGTCAACATAGTCCCGGCTGTAATCAAACAACAAAAGACAAAATAATAACACGTCCAGAAATAATCATAATCATAATCGTAATCACAACCGTAATCATAATCATAATCACAACCGTAATCATAATCATAATCATAATCGAGTAACACATGGCCTTCTGCTCTTGTAACTGAGTTTGATGGTTTGATACAAGGCTCTTCAAATCTGGCACTTGATTCCAAATCCAGGCCATGCTATCTGTTGTCTCCCAGATAGTTAGCTTAATAGTTACTGATTCTGATTGGCCACAGAGGCTTCACACCTGCTTCATGGGTAAAGTAAGGCTGGGAAATCAGCAGGGCTCGGCCTTTAAGGACCCTGATTTGAACAGCCCTGGTTTAATATGGGGGAGGATCAACTTATTTGTAAAGCTTGTTTGGAGGAAGCAGGTGACTCATTTAAACTTCATGAAAGCAAAAGGAGACCGAAGCAGCTGATAGCTGCCTGTGTAGCGATGAACTCGCTAAGAGTGACATGCGTACCGGTGCCCAGGAAACCACCATGCCGCCCCCACATATAACATAAACAGCCTAATTATTCCCTGTTAAACCCAATGGAAGTTGAGCAGGGAAGCTCTGGAATGAAGCAGTTGGATGTAATCACGACTTTTAGATGGGCGCTGTGGCAGTGTGGGTATTTATATGGTAAGTACTCAAAGTAAGGCATCTCCTGCCAGAGGTCTCCTTTTCTCCACTGACCATAATAAGAGAGAACAATTCAATTCATATGAGTCTACAAACAAACTCAGGCATTTCTCATGGATGGCACGCAGGCAGGCAGGCACGCAGGCAGGCAGGCACGCAGGCAGACAGGCACGCAGGCACACATGCAGACAGGCACGCACGCACGCATGCAGGCACGCACGCAGGCAGGCACGCACGAAGACAGGCACGCACGCAGGCAGGCAGGCACACAGGCAGGCAGGCATGCACGCAGGCAGTGAGGCAGGCAGGCACGCACTCAGGCAGTGAGGCAGGCAGGCACGCATGCACACAGGCACGCACCCAGACAGGCATGCAGGCAGGCACGCAGACAGGCATGCACGCAGGCAGGCAGGCACACAGGCAGGCACGCACGCAGACTGGCATGCAGGCACACACGCAGGCACACACGCAGACAGGCAGTGAGGCAGGCAGGCACGCAGGCAGTGAGGCAGGCAGGCACGCAGGCAAGCAGGCAGGCAGGCAGGCAGACACACAGGCAGGCAGGCAGGCAGATACACAGGCAGGCAGGCAGGCAGGCAGATACACAGGCAGACAGGCAGGCAGGCAGGGAACCTGGCTCTTTGTGTGGTAAGCCCTTTGAATGCCTAATTCTGCAGACTATAATGGAACTCCTACACTGTCACAAATGTTTGCGGCTCGAGGTTTTTTTTCTGACAAATGAAGTATTTGTTGGCCTCACTGACCACATCATCTTAACACGGGTAAGTCCGAGGACAGAGTGGGCAGAAGAAAAGTATGCAGACAAAGAAAATGTGCTCATACTCTCAAAGTGGTATCACAGGGTTCCTGGTGCTATGACTCCTTCATTCTGGTAGCACGTGTTCCCTGGAGACCCGAGGTCCACTGGTACTCACCTGAAACGACTCCTCTCCTCACGCTCAATTCTCAGCAGCCGCTCCTCCCTCTCGATCCTCCGCCTCTCGCGCTCCGAAGCCAGAGATTCCTGGTGCTGCCGGTACGACGAGGTCAGCAAACCCCCCAGGGGTGGTCGGGAAATGCCCGCAGCAGGAGAGGAGCTAGACATTACAAACACAATTGGCATTATTAGACGTTTAGTGTTGTGCAATTTTAGGAAGTGACCCTATGAGCTGGAAAGTCTGACAATAGGCCTGCATATCTGGGTCAGGCTTTATGACAGCAATTAAAACTTGATTATTTGGTTGGAAGGCAGTACTGCAGGTTCAGAACTTAGCAGTAGGACCGCTGTGAAGAGCCACACATCCATGTAACTGGCTATTTTATTATTCCAGTCTCAGAGCTCTGCTGGCAGATTCAAACTGGGATCCATCACAGAACCACATCACATTCTGATCCACTGGCTCTGGAAAAGTCCATATTACCTTCACACATTGACGTACTCGCCATTAGAGGGCCATTTAAAGTAATCGAACATCTCAGTGGAGCCAAACTGACCAAACATCAGGACGCAGGTCCTCAGAAAGGCCGACACTTAACAGCTCTTCCTTCTCACCTGGAGTCTGCTGAAGGAGAGACCGTGGCACCATAGCGACTGGAGGGGGTAGAGGGGGCACTAATGCTAGAGTAGGATCGGCCCATGTATGGACTGTTCCTATGACAACAAGGGGAGGAATGTGGATGGGACACATTATGGTTATATAGTCAAGATAATGCAGTTAAATGTGCATCTTAAACATGCAATTTCAAATCACGATTCAAAATTCAAGTTTATTTATCATGTACACGATCAGTTCCACCATGCAATGAAAATCTTACCTTGATGGTCCTTCCACTGAACACAAATTAACACAGAACACAATAGTAACACCTCAAATAGCAGATAAATAAATTATGTAATAATTGTTGATAAAAACTGAAAATTCTAAAAGCCTTGAATGTAACAATTTCTGAATATAAGAAAACGGGACAAATAGGAAGCAGATAGCGGGTGTATGAGGTGTGCAAACCGGGCAGCTCGTGCGCTCACTGGCGTCACAGTGTGACAGGGTTATCGAGTGTATGAGGTGTGCAAACGGGGCAGCTCGTGCGCTCACTGGTGTCAGAGTGTGACAGGGTTATCCAGTGTATGAGGTGTGCAAACCAGGCAGCTCCTACGCCCACTGGCGTCACAGTGTGACAGGGTTATCGAGTGTATGAGGTGTGCAAACGGGGCAGCTCGTGCGCTCACTGGTGTCACAGTGTGACAGGGTTATCGAGTGTATGAGGTGTGCAAACCGGGCAGCTCTTACGCCCACTGGCGTCACAGTGTGACAGGGTTATCGAGTGTATGAGGTGTGCAAACTGGGCAGCTCCTACGCCCACTGGCGTCACAGTGTGACAGGGTTATCGAGTGTATGAGGTGTGCAAACCGGGCAGCTCCTACGCCCACTGGCGTCACAGTGTGACAGGGTGATTCCAAGATCCAACAATGATTAACACTCCGTCAGTGCTGTGCAGTTAAACACTGCTACTGAGACCAAGACCAAACTTCCTTTCACATTCAATCCTTACCAGTCAAGTAGGGTTTGTACTGCTGTATGTTAGTGCAACATGGATTTCGGCTAAGAGAATGTCAGGGGATTCGGAGTTCATCGGCCGTAGATTCTGGTGTCTGGATGCAAATGTACAGTTTCCTTCCCGACTTTCTGAAGACAAAAAACTTAACGCTCAGCCATTTCAGACTGTTTCTGTCTGGGGTGCCGACCTCTGCAGAATGAACTAGCCCACTTGGACTTGTTCTGACAGCTGGTGGAGATCACCCTCTGCCAGGCCCTGCTAGCACGGCTCTGCTGCCCTCACCCACTCCCAGCTCCAGCCCCGGCAAGCAAGCCGACCCACAGGAGAGGTCGTCAGCTGCCACCTTCCATCAGCTGCTGACCTGCTCAAGTCTAGAGCAACAACGTGAGCCGAAGAGATCGGTGCTGACCCCTCCCAGTCATGAGATGACAGCTCGGGGTGCTAGCGACAAATACTAAACACCATCTGGACAGTTCCTTCATCCAAGCTATAGCCACTGCCTTATCAAGCCATCTCTCTCTCCCAGAATGGCTCAATACAGAACAGCACCCAACAATTACATTTTATTTATTTTATTTATTTATAAAGAAGACATTATCATCCAGAGCAGCAAACCCTCGAAAGCAAGGTCAGACAGTCCAGTTCCTGGAGCAATTTGGGGTTAAGAACTTTGCTCAAGGGCCCAACAGAGAAGTCACTCTGACACAGGATTCAATCCAGCAACCTTCTGATGACAGGCACAGCGTCCTAACCTGCTGAGTCACATACTACCCATTTACCCACTTCCTACCGAAGACTCAGTCACTATCCCACAGTGCACTACATCTTTCCTTCTCCTTCATAGGACATCGCTTACTTACTTTTCCATACATTTCCACATCACACAGTTCCCAGTACAGATGTCAGGCTTTTACAGTAATATAAACCCTGCACAGCAATTGTCTATATTCTCACAGTCTCACATGCTATTCATTTATCTGTGAAACACATTATTAATCGAAATTTATATGTGTACCTGCATGTATGTATGTAAGCTAATACAGCACGAATACCAAACTACCAGCAGAAATTTCATCTATATTCCTGTGAAAATGTTTGGTGAATCAAAGTGACACTGCTTCTATAATCACCTGTAACAGGTGCCCAGGCACTGGTATGCAAACTCAACACATGGGCTTACCTGCCAGAGCCACAGAAAGCTCTAGAAGGACTTGGGCAATTTTGTGAATAATACACATTTGTCCAACTGCAAGGACAGAGAAGTGCACATGCATTTAAATTCAACAGTAATCTTATATGAATTGCATAATTAACCATAGTGGTCAAGCAGACGGTATACTAAACTAAAACCAGCTGTAACTAAACTAAAACCAGCTGTAACTAAACTAAAACCAGCTGTAACTAAACTAAAACCAGCTGTAACTAAACTAAAACCAGCTGTAACAAAACTTAAACCAACTGTAACTAAACTAAAACCAGCTGAAACTAAACTAAAACCAGCTGTAACTAAACTAAAACCAACTGTAACTAAACTAAAACCAGCTGTAACTAAACTAAAACCAGCTGTAACTAAACTTAAACCAGCTGAAACTAAACTAAAACCAGCTGAAACTAAACTAAAACCAGCTGTAACAGAGCAGCGTGTCCCGCAGCAACATGCCTCCTGTCGGCTCCACACTGAAGGTTTGGTCGTTTTATACAAAAACAACAACATTCTGTTAGATTTATGCTGAAAATTACAGGTAAGGAAGTGGTCATAGCATGGACGGGGGGGGCTTGGAAGCGTTTATATCCCCTTGTCAAAAACAATAAATTGAGGGGCTTTTAAATGTAATCATCAGACTATAAACTGTTGTTTGGGTAATAGCAGAGCAGATATGAGGTTTTAAACTGGAGGCGTTGGAGCAAATGGCGAAAGTTTAATGGGCCGTGAATAAGCACTACTAGAATATAATAACATAAGAATTAGGATATTTTCTTTTTGTTGGCTGTTACATTAAAAAAAAGCCGAACATTCGCGTGCGTGAAATAACAGCCATGGAGACAGCGTGGGAAATGGGAGCAGAGTGCTTCCTTAGAGCCTTAGAAATGGGGAAATCAGAATTCTGCTCATTTATCGACCAACAGGAAGAGCTGTCGCCTCGTTTTCGCCTCGTGTTCGTAAAGACAGAAGCACTGTGGAAAACTTTACATATTGTCACGAAACAATGAGGCAGATGTGCGATTTGCATGAGAAAAGTTGCAAGATGTGCATGGAAGGCTTGGTCCGGCCAATTGTCTGCTCCTGAAAGACAAGCGCATTCCTTAAGAAATACAAAGGGCGCATGTTAAACAAAGCGGCTCGCCGAGGCGGGGGACGGAGGTACCGGGGCTACAGTTAGCATGATGCTACAACTCAAGCTGCGCTAATGGGGAATAAATGCTCAGCGAAGGGGGGCTGTGGCCCCGGATCAGCAACGAGGGGCGGTGGCCCCGGATCAGCGACGGGAGGTTGTGGCCCCGGATCAGCGACGGGGGGCTGTGGCCCCGGATCAGCAACGAGGGGCGGTGGCCCCGGATCAGCGACGGGAGGTTGTGGCCCCGGATCAGCGACGGGGGGCTGTGGCCCCGGATCAGCAACGAGGGGCGGTGGCCCCGGATCAGCGACGGGAGGTTGTGGCCCCGGATCAGCGACGGGGGGCTGTGGCCCCGGCTCAGTGACGGGGGTGGTGGCCCCAGTTCAGCGATGGGTGACTGTGGCCCCGGATCAGCGACGGGGGGCTGTGGCCCCGGATCAGCGACGGGGGGCTGTGGCCCCGGATCAGCGCTCACAGCTTGTCATTCTGATTGCGTCAATTGCAGAGAAAGCGGTTCATGCTTGTTCTCTAGATTCAGGCCACTACCTGCGGTACGACCCACCCACTCCGCCTGTCTAAGGCTCATTGGATTCATCCGACACCTCTACCTCACTGAAGTTGTAGAGGAAGAGGTGGAAAGGGGAGTGCGGGACGTAGTACAGGTGCTTCAGGGTGGGGGAGGGGGAGCTGGAGGGGGTGGTGAATGTAGAGGAGCCTTGAGAGGAGGAGCCAGACACTGGGATCATGGGGAGGCCACAGGAGGGGGTCTGATGATGCCCGGGGAGAGGTGCTGGTGTAGGGGGTGGAGAGGAGATGGCAGGAGGAAGAGGTCCAGGAAAGATGGACCCCAAGAAGCAAGCGCCGGTCACTGAACGTTCCTCGTGACTCACTTCCTCTTTTTGGGTAGCAGGTAATTCGGAATCGCTTTCGGCTGTGCAGTTACCGAGCAGGCATGAGCTAACAGACTTGGTTATGATGTTCATTGCTGAGACCCTGAACAATGTATCACTGAAATGGAAAGAGAACAGGAAAAATGATGGAAGGAGGAATGCTACAAACACACATTCATGAGAGCAGAGGTAGAGAGGAACAGAAAGGTATAGACCTGGTGGACTGTGAAGCCTGCACTGGGTACAATGAGGCAGGCCTGAAGTCTGTGCTAGGCACAGTGATGCCTGAAGCCTGTGCTGGGTACAGTGATGCCGGAAGCCTGCACTGGGTACAATGACGCAGGCCTGAAACCTGTGTAGGGTACAATGAGGCAGGTCTGAGGCCTGTGTAAGGTACAATGAGGTAGGTCTGAAGTCTGTGCTAGGCACAGTGATGCCTGAAGTCTGTTTTGGGTTCAATGAAGCAGGTCTGAAACTTGTGCTGGACACAATGAGGCAGGCCTGTGGCCTGTGTAGGGTTCAATGAAGCAAGCCTGAGGTCTGTACTGGGTATACATGGAATAGCATGCCCCCCACACACAGAGTGGAGACAGGATTCAAAGACCCAACCTGGGAGGTCTCAGGAGACATCATATCCCACAGAGGCACCATGCCCCCTCCAAGATGAAATTCATAACGTGTAATCTCTCAGTAATAATAAACTCATAAAGCACACAAAGTCCTCCACGTTCATTATAATGCAGACTGACCCTGCAGATTTCACAGATTTCATGCTAAATGACCATTAAGAAGCTTGGGAACCTCCATATCTTTCCCAGAAACTAACTGTGATGCACAAGGGACGGGTTTAATGCACAAATATGAGTCAAACCAGTGATGGATATGGTGGCCAATGTCACAAAGCTTGGTAGAGAAGGTGTATGTTCTGGGTTGTCCTCTCCAGAAGCCGGTGGTGGGAACGTCTGTCTCTCTTTGAAAAGCCACTGCCCATGAGTCACCAGCATTGTTGACATTTAGAGAGACTAAAATTCTTGACCTAACAGGCTTTACATTGTGGCTGAGCCCCTTCAACATGCCCACCGCCCCCCCCCCCCCCCCCACCACCCTGCCCCCCCCCAACCCTTAAACCAAACGCACCTCTAATTGAGATTCAGCACTGGAATATACACTGGTAAAGTTCACGCAGTTATGCTGCCAATAGTCAGTAACTTTTCAACTATGCAAACAAATATAAAAACAGCCGGAACAGCTGTTTTGCATTTCAGCGTGCCCGGGGTTTTATACAGGCGTCTTAAATCACCCAAACAGGCAGCATGCAGTGTGTATAGATGCACAGGCCAGGTCTCTGTGTAATGACATTACCAACTGTGCGCCCACCAGACTTTCGGTTTAGAAAACAATGAAAGTTGCCTTCCCTAATGGACATAAGGCAGCCGTCCAGAAGTCCAACAGACACTCTGAGGAGAGACGGACCAGAGGGAGACAGGCGACAAGCAAGAGGAGAGCAGAAGAGCCATCTCTGGGCCAGCTGATGAGTCAGTTCCTCATCCGCCTTACATTCCTCCTCTCTGTGGTGAAAGGAAGGATGAACGAGGGGCGGAGAGAGAGACAGGAAGGAGGGACCGTGCAAACACGAAGCAGAAATGAGCAGCACACAAGGAGCAAACAAGAGACACCAATCAAGACAACAGTGAGCATGTGCATGTTCATAACATCACACACCGGGGGGGACGAGGACCCTAAGGAATTTGGAATATAATGGGTTAGTCTGTGCTGGGTGCCCAATATGATATGCTGGTGACACTTTACAATACGACTACCCTTATAAAGGGTTTATGAATGCTTTATAATATGGTTATTAACTGGGTTGTAAGATTTTGTAAATCAGTAATAGACAATTATAAATAAGCTGTAATGGTCTTTACTGTACAGTGCTGCCGGCAGGCTTTGATGGGGCCCAAAGCTGTGGGGCCACTCCAGGTCAGACACCAGTACATGCATACTGATACCGTCATTTCCTTTTAAAAAATGAATTTTTCCCAAGCACTGGTTCAGTCTAAATGGCGCAAAAGTTTACGGTACATATCTGTGGCATAAGGAGACATACAGTCCAAGCATCTGCCAGAACATGATGTGAGATCTATCACACCAAAGGGAGGATTCCGTCATTACAACCTGAATGATGTTTAATGCTGAAACGCATAACTGGTAATGTCTTTATTCAGCTGGCCTTGTGCCTGAAGAGCAGGGCTATTCGAACCACAGACCTCAAGGTGTGAGCCCTGCTCATTTCCCAGCAGGTGTGAAGCCTCTGTGGCCAATCAGAGTCAGTAATTATCACCTGGCAGACAACTGGCAACAAGGCTGGGGGTCGGAGTCGAGGTCCATGTCTGAAAAGCCCTGCTGTACAGTGTGACAACGAGTGTTTCTCTCTTGCAGAGAGCAAGACAGGTGTTTCTGAGATTAACATGCTCCTGAGATTAAACTGGGCAACCAGTCCTCCACAATTTCAACAGTTGCCTGTCTGCAAAATAAACTAGTGAGAACAAGCTTTCTGTTTACACAGGGCATTCTGAACGTACATTGTTTGAGCAAAACAAAGTATAGCCCGGAAGGAACAGAGAATGGCCACCCATGGAGAATGGGGCAATAAGAGTGAATGCAGACTGCGGACCTCGCAGAGTCATGCATGACTCGCCCCTGAGTCGATGCTGCGTGAATCCCACACCACTATTGTGAGCAGTTACAAACTTAATGTATCACTTTATCGCCTGACAGCAGCTCCAGGGCCTGCAGCGTCCTGACAAAGACCTCAAAAGTGAACACACTTTGGATGACTGTAGAGGGAACTCAGTGTGGCATGCAAACTCGTTACCTATTCACCCAGTCATCACAAAAAGCCCATTCATCTACCTCATTTGATGCAATTAATTCATCGGCATCCTGTGCAGGATCTCCGAGCGACTGAGCAAGGTCAACACTCCATTCTGTGACAGTGGCAGCCAGTTTATTGAAACCACAGGCGCAGTGCGTCCTAATGACATGGCTTGTAGAAACGCATTCGACTCTCTGCTTGCTTCACAACACGTCCTCCCAGGACCTCCCTTATATTTTCGCGAAACGTCATTCACGTCTCAACTAATGAATACTGCATATTTTAAGAGCCAGCAAACCAGTAAACAATAGTTTGTAAAAGATGTTTTGTTTGCTGCAAACTGCAATGCGGATGGGATGCCAGTCCATGGCAGGCCACTCACAGAGGGTAGTACAGAGATGCCAATTAGCCTAACTGCATGTCTTCAAGAGTCTGGGGGGAGGTGGGGGGGCAAACAGAGCAGAGACGGGATTCAAACCCCTAACCTTAAAAATGTCCGGCAACAATATGAAGCAAGTAATAAAATAAATCATAAGAAAAGATACATAACACATTACACTAAAGTGCTTTGCTAAAATAAAGCACTACATTCAGCAGTGTAATGCCGGACCATGTAATTATCTCTGAAAGTCCTTTGTGACTGCATGCTCTCTTACAGAGCAGCCACAATATCCACAAAACCGCACGGCAGTAACACAGTCAATACAATATACATGTATATCCCTGACAGAAAATGTTTTGAGCCACTTCATTATCTCAACAGATATCCTGCAATTTCCTGCTTTGCTACACCCATAAACCTTAAACATGTGAATGGGGGGCATACAGGAAGTGGACAAAGCAACATTAATACAGAAAATGAACATAAACTGCAAAGTAGGTGCTGACTGACTGCTCTCTTTTAGTCGTCAGTTACTTCATGTTGTCCAGAAGACACACATCAACCTGCTGACTGCTTTATAGCTGAACACGTACTGCTGACTGGTTCTTAACCTTTACCTTTTAATTTGTGTTTCTGATTAAGTTATTTCAAAGTTAAAGGTGTTTTTCATGTCGTGTTAATGTTGGTTTCTCCCTCTGCACACGCCATTTGTTGTGTCTTGTAAGACTAGCATGTCACTGCATCAGAAACTGAAATCCTAAAGTGGCCCCTTAATGTTGAGTTTTTTTGTTTTTCAGCAAACCAAGTTCAAAAGAGAAAAGCTACAACCATGACATGTACGCTATAAGTAAGCTGTTAGAAGCCCATAGTAAGAAGGGAATTCTGGAGAGTTCCACTTAAGAGATAAACATTAAAAGTTGGAATCCAAGGTAACATGATACCATGGATACAGAACTGGCATCCCAGAGGGGCGATTTGTCATTATTGTACATATCACATGTCACTGGGTCAGTATGGGAGCTGTGGTACCCTTTGCTGAGTCTCGGCAATGATCATGAGCGCCCATATTTGTTAAAACCAAGGACGACCCAAAACTGGCTGATCCACAGAAACGAAACAGACCATGAGACGCAGGTGAGTTCAAAACGATGCTGATAAATGCTTCAAAATTCAATCATAAATCTTGAAGGAACATGAAACCCCCTCCCCCCAGGGTCCAGGGAGTACTCTGTCGCTGAGGCTTCCATGGCTGAGATTATTTCATCATTCCACCTGTCCCACTTTCTCCAAAACATGTTTTGTTCTTTCTTGCCCAAAGAAAACCCAAGCAGAGATAATTTGTCTTCCCTCTCCAGCATCTCATGACTTGGTTGGTTCTGTGTAAGATCTAGTGTTGGACAAAATGACGCTTTATGAAACATTTGCTGTTTTTTTTTGACCCCACTAGATGGAGCTCTGTACAACAAAAAGCACAAACCACGCCCCAAAGTAAACCAAGAGCGCCATCTAGTGGGATCAAAAAATACAGCAAATGGTTCATGAAGCTTCATTTTGTAGTTCATGTATGTAGGCATGTATGTACTGTAGGTGTGGAGAACCTCCGGTTCAGAGAAGCCTGCTAAAATGAGGTGCTACACTTAAAATGAGGTGCTACTCCGGGCCTCTCACTCAAAATTTCAGTGTAGTGAAGAGAAACCAGATTGATCTACACCGATACATGCAAACAAATCTGTGGGCTTCTTTAATGTCAAGACAAAAACAAATTAGAGGGAGAATGAAACATCTTCAGCACATAATGTATGGAAGGAATTCAGGACATTAGGAGTTACAGTTGACTAGGAATAAAATTTATGAAATGTAAAACTTTAATATAAAACTTGGCTTTTATGCACGCCATATTTGCACTTCATCATACATGTCAGGATTTCACACGCGTGGAAGCATTAGATATTAGGGCACATCTTTCGTAGCTGGCTACTTTCCTGGGTATCCTTCTGCCACGGAACGTCGACTCCAAGACGTTAACTAGCAGCCAGGGAAGAGGAATTAATCAAACTGTCAGCCCTGACTTCCAAGTCTTTGGAAAATCGTTAGGGTCTGCATTCCCTGTGTCATCTTTCGGCAGTCGTTACGCAACAACGCAATGCAACCATCACTTTTTAATCTTGGTTCTGAATCCATGGTCAGTATGGATTTGTGAAGAACAAGCAAAACTAATTATACAGATTCTGTTAATTTGATTTTGATCACATTTTTTTAAATATAGAGGACTATTGATTTTAATCATGGCAAAGTCCAGCACTAGATGTCTGCACCTGCTGCATAAGCAAACTGTGTGTGAGAGATATTGGCGAGTGAAGGTGCGGCAAGTGCTGCTCTGTAATATGATGGGGGCATGAAGTTCTCCTGACGCCAGGAAAGTTTCTCACGTTTTCTTTCATTGGTTTTCTGGCTCCATCAAAGGTGTAGTTTTGGTTTCAATAGTGGCAGCGACCAAAACAGCCCTGGACCCCCTGCCCCTGCCAAACCCCATCACATTGGTAGATTTCTCCACCATCCCCGCCCAAATCTATACCCCCAGGCTCTGTTGATTGTTACTGCCTCTGCCCGGGTGAGGCTCCATGTTGGCCTTCGACGACACAACCCCTCTAATAAGCCGCTGGGAGCAGCTTCCCTGACATGATGGGAAATACCATACGATTGCATCTGGGGGACAATGCCTGTGGTTTTGCAGAGTCAGACAGATATAATTGCTTCTGGGATGGATGTGCGGGGCAGACAGGACTAAAACCCCAGACGAAACGATCACCTCGTTCTAAACTCCAACCCAGTTCTGGTCCGTGTCTTTAAACCCAGGAAAACAAGGATAGCATTAAAAATATGTACAGCCCTATATAAATGAAATACAAGTCAAATTAGCGGCACTCCACCCGGGCAGAAAACCCTGCCATAATTGGACGTTCCACCTGGATTGTATTTAAATCAGGCTCAGGTGTCCCAAGTTAGATGGTCTGTTTTGGATTAGCACCCAGAATCACGCGTTTCCTAACGAAGCATAAGCACTACCACTGAGACAGAGCGAGGTAAAGCCCATTGGCTGTCTTACCTCTCTGATACGTCCTCAACCCTTTGTCCAGAAAACGGCAGGAAGTGACCCGTGTGGGCGTGGCAGTGTGGGGTGCTGGGCGAGGCGGGGGCAGAGGCGTGGCCCCGCCCACTGTGGACAGAGTGCCTCCGGCTACGCCGCCTCTCCAGGCCCCGCCTCTCGCAGCTCCCTCCCAGACTGGCGCGCCGTCGGTCCTTCCACCCCGTGGGCGGCGGCTGGCCGTCATCGTCCCCATCCTCGTGTCTCAACGTCGTCTGGGGTGGGGCAGCATGACCGATCGATTCAGGGCACCATACAGGAGAGAGATGCAGAAATTCTGGCCTCCCCCACGGTTGGTTTTGCTGAGTAGGGTGGGGCCCCTATAAAGTGCTGCCCCCCTGAATCTGCCAGGGTCTCCATGGTCCTCTGACAATCCCTGGATGTGGTTACCCCCCCGTCCCCATCCAGCCCCAACTTCCTTACTTTTCTCCACACCGTATTTTTATCATCTAGGTTTATGCTTGCAAAGACTGAGGCACCTGACACGTGACTGTCACCGAATGCAGGGTGTTTCTGAATTGGAGTCCCAGGCATCCGCTGGGTCTAAGGGAGAGATCTGCGCACCAACCTCATAGATGTTGAACTGCTCCACAAGGTCCAGGTCGGTGCCCTTGCGACTGAGGTGTCTCTGGGCCAGACTCTCCATGCCCTGCTCCTCCAGGCAGTCCACCACGTCGTAAAAGGAGTCCTGATCTGGCAGCCCGGCCAGCGTCTAACACAGAAGAACCAGAAAATGCCCATTAGCTTGCAGCGCCCTCTGTCTGTCAGTGTCAGTGAGGCAATAAGGCAGTTTATCCAAGACAAGCTGTAAAACGGGGGCAGCATGTGGTTCTGCAGTTTACCATGTTGTGCCTGTGATCCGGAGGTGGGCAGTTCGAATCCCACCATATCTAAATGATTTCACCGCAAGGCCCTTAACCCCAAGTTGCTCCACCGACTATTTGAACCCAGATTTAAAAAAAAAAAAAAAAGTAAATCGCTATGGATAAAAGCATTTGCTTAAATAAATAAAAATGTAAAAACAAAAAGCCAGAGAGTCAGACAATCTGACTTAGAAAGTCAGAAATTGGATTAGGCTGGGAGCATTTCCGAATAATTTCAGAATTTTGTTCACAGAATGCATATTTGGCTCTGCCATCGTGTATTTTACATCATATTCTACACAGTTATAGCACATTTAATTTAAACAGACGGGATTTCAAACTCGGCAAACTGCAAACATCAATATATCAGAAAAATGCTAAGCTTGCCATAGAAAAATTGTACTTTACTACTTTACGAGTTTTAGCTGTATAAAACCACTCCGGGGAAAAAATCAGACCAGGATTGTTTTGTTTTTTTCATATTGCCACTCGATGATTAAATTCACTAGCAGCGGAAAATATTCCAAATGATTGATCTGGCCATTTTATTTTATTTTTTCATAAGTCATAAACAATTTCACTCTAACGACTGCTCGCCAGTATGTTTTTTGAATCAGACAAACGGAATGCGAATCTGGGGTAGGCTGAGAGTAAGAATCCCTCCAGGAAAATTGACAATGAACAGCTCCAGCTCTGTAAGACAAGCAGACATGCTATACCTGAACTAATGTTATTTTATTTATACTATAACAGTATATTTCCTAGTCAAGCAAATGGTGATTTCACCCCATGGATATGCATAGTCATAGCATATGAGGTATTTTGATAAAGAAGTTCAAGTTAAGGATATACTCCGAAGTTCAGTGACACTTCCACCTGGAACCAGAATCGAGCTGCATGTCCGGTTCCAGTAGCACTACATTACTTTTAGTCCCCATAGACAAAGATAAATGACAGGCATCTGCTGAATTTGTCCAGCTGATACACTGTTTCCCAATCCGGTCCTCGGGGACCCACAGACAGTCCACGTTTTTGCTCCCTCCAAGATAGTCGGGCTGTCTGGCAGGGAGCTCAGAGGGAGCAAAAATGTGGAATAGCTGTGGGTCCCTGAGGATCGGACTGGGGAACACTGATATATACAGTAGGCTGTTATCTCTCTGGCTATGTGCCATAATCATTCGCCCGGTAAGTGACTATGGCCAGTCTGAATCTCAGCCCAGGAAGCACAGGGAACACAACACCCTGCATACGACATGCATATTTTTAACTTGGGGACATCAACTCACCTAACCTGAATGGGGAGGGCAAGCACAAACAGACTCAAATACGGACCCAGGGGCCTGAAGCAGAACCATTCTTCTCACAAGGTTCTCAGAGAAGATGGACCTCCCTGGTTTCACCATTCATGACAAAAATTATGTTCACAACATCAAAATGTGGTCTGAACATCAAGGATCAGTGAGTGGGCCTGTGGTGAACACTGTGGGAATATGCTCACCTTGTTGATCAGTGTCATGGTGAACACCAACAGCTCCGTATCCATTCCATCCTTCTCATCCAGGATCTCCATGGCATTCGACCACATCTTGCAGCCTAAGCAACATCCAGATCATGCGGGTTAATCCATAATCCAGCGGCCCAGAGGAACGCCATGTGACACATGGAGCAGTGAGACAGCAGCAGGCGGCTACAACACCTGCCCACCGGCCTCCTGTTCCCAGCGGGACGACAACCGTCTGCTCTTTTGGGGTCAGGACCTGTCTGGTGCTCTCTGAGAGCCAAAGTATCGAGTGTTTTTCTCCTCGCAAAAATGCTGGGAAGAGAGTGCCTGAGGAGAGAGGAGGCGGACCAGCCCTCACCTCCACAGAGAGAGCGCCCGGGGAAAGAGGAGGCGGACCGGCCCCCATCTCCACAGAGAGAGCGCCTGGGGAGAGAGGAGGCGGACCGGCCCCCAACTCCACAGAGAGCGCCTGGGGAGAGAGGAGGCGGACCAGCCCTCATCTCCACAGAGAGAGCGCCTGAGGAGAGAGGAGGCGGACCGGCCCTCAACTCCACAGAGAGAGCGCCTGGGGAGAGAGGAGGCGGACCGGCCCCCAACTCCACAGAGAGAGCGCCTGGGGAGAGAGGAGGCGGACCGGCCCTCATCTCCACAGAGAGAGCGCCTGAGGAGAGAGGAGGCGGACCGGCCCTCATCTCCACAGAGAGAGCGCCTGAGGAGAGAGGAGGCGGACCGGCCCTCAACTCCACAGAGAGAGCGCCTGGGGAGAGAGGAGGCGGACCGGCCCCCAACTCCACAGAGAGAGCGCCTGGGGAGAGAGGAGGCGGACCGGCCCTCATCTCCACAGAGAGAGCGCCTGAGGAGAGAGGAGGCGGACCGGCCCTCATCTCCACAGAGAGAGCGCCTGAGGAGAGAGGAGGCGGACCGGCCCTCAACTCCATAGAGAGAGCGCCTGGGGAGAGAGGAGGCGGACCGGCCCCCAACTCCACAGAGAGAGCGCCTGGGGAGAGAGGAGGCAGACCGGCCCTCATCTCCACAGAGAGAGCGCCTGAGGAGAGAGGAGGCGGACCAGCCCTCATCTCCACAGAGAGAGCGCCCGAGGAGAGAGGAGGCGGACCGGCCCCCATCTCCACAGAGAGAGCGCCCGGGGAGAGAGGAGGCGGACCGGCCCCCATCTCCACAGAGAGAGCGCCCGAGGAGAGAGGAGGCGGACCGGCCCCCATCTCCACAGAGAGAGCGCCTGAGGAGAGAGGAGGCGGACCGGCCCCCATCTCCACAGAGAGAGCGCCTGAGGAGAGAGGAGGCGGACCGGCCCCCATCTCCACAGAGAGAGCGCCTGGGGAGAGAGGAGGCGGACCGGCCCCCATCTCCACAGAGAGAGCGCAACACGGGCCCTCATCCTCGCGAGTAACTGAATCTGACCAGGGGAGCGAACTACAGTCTTTTCCAATAAGCACCGCACTCACAATGGAGGCGAGGACCAAAAAAACCTGAAACACTTCCAAGCTTCTTTGTAATAGGAGTCCAGCTGTACATGATCTATAATCCTTTAAACTGTCGTCAAATTCCATACCAATGCTGTAGGAATGTAGCTCGGCCTTTAATGGGGCAGTGTCTACTAAAAGCTACGCTTAAAACAACCAAAAATAGCCTCTGTGGTCCAGTTCGCCATATTTTTCAGATTCCACCGTGCTTTAACTTTTTAAAAACTGTCTCCTTCTCTTCTGCATGCTGCCTTGCTGTCAGGGGCCTCAATTAATGACTGATTGTCCATGGTGAACCCTGCGATGACAACACAACCATCCCAGAAACAGGATTCCGGTCGTCTGTATGGGCGGATGTCGTGGTATTAAAGGACAAACTGCGCAGTCACAGCTCCATTCCGCGTCTCCATTGTTCACCACATTGCCATCTGCACCCTTATTGTCACTTTTCCCAGCACTCAGCATTTATTATTTACCATTTACTCCCACATGCCACGCATTTCCTCTGCTGTTTGCATCAATTCCCATTCTAAACATACCATAATTGTTCATTTTACAATGTGTCAATGTTGTTAACTAACATCTGTCCTTCCTCCCTTCCTTCCTTCCTTCCTTCCTTCCTTCTTTCTTTCTTTCTTTCTTTCTGCCTTAATGAAGCCCCACTTCACTTCACCTGCCTTGACCAACCTGAGAGTGAATTCACCTGAAGCTTTGCAGTGACTGGGGGGTGGGGGGGCCACCAGCCGCAGTTTTCAGATTTCCTCCTTACCTCGCTTGGTGTCCACGGCACTGACAGCCTCCACCAGCAGGGCCGCATTGGACTCGATGTACTCCACAAACACCAGCAGCAGTTTGAGGGCTGTCTTCACCACCAAGCGGAACTGCAGAGCAAGAGGGGAAAACGAGTTTAATCTCTACAGGGGGGTAGTGCTTGGGGTCCATGCAGCGCTTCCTATGAACCTGACCCGATACGGGGCACTGGGGGGCGCGGGGTCACATGATGCCACTGGAACCCTGGAGTTGTTCCACACTGGAATCTCTATATATCTTTGATGTGTGTGTGTGTGTGGGGGGGGGTGTTCTGTTTTTTTCTTTTTTTATTCGTTTTTAAGCTTCTCTTATCCACTACGACCAAAAGTTCACGACCAATTTCCCTTTAAAGTGCAGATCTGGAAGGTGAAGCATAAGGAGCGATGACTCACATTAACGTCAGTCAGGATTCCTGCGTGTGACACGTGTCCTACACATCAGGGAAACCCCAAATGGATCCAAAGGGACCTTCAAGGGATGTTTATTTGACTGCTTGTTTTGGGAAGCAGCACAAGCATAACCCTGCTCCTGGAGCAGCATCTTCCATTATGTTCTCAAGGTGCCTATATTACCCAGAGCTACGTGTCCCCTGCTCTGCCTAATGACCAGTTTAGTGCCGAGCGTAGCATCTCTGAATGACGTCGAGGACTCTTCTGGGGACACTGAGATCACATGGACTCAGCAACAGCAGACAACATAACGCATAATCGTAAACTTTCAGGGCGGTTAACCTTTATCTGTATGTCCTTCATTGGGTATCAACAGATTGTTTCTGGGAGCACAGTAAAGACTTAACAGGCACCGATACAGTCCCACAGAAACACATTACAAAGGATGCTTGGCAGCAGCATAAGACCAGCGATAAATCACAGTCACTGCAGGGAAGAGAAAGCTTGAGTGCGGTTGTACGTGTGTTAGGCACATGTTGCCCATATAAGACAGGTCTCCCTTCAAAGGCATCGTAGGATCTCCCAGGCGATGGCACTAGTTTCCTTCACTGCAGAAAAAGCAACAACTCTCTCTTCCAGGCTCCTTACAAAAGGGTTTTATCAAACTGAACTCACATTTTGTCTGAATAGCATTTGTGTTTCAGGAGACCATATCAGCTCCTAGCTACTTTACCCACAATGCCTCACTCTAAAGGCTTTGGTCCCCCAGCCAATGAGATGCTTCCATTAGTCATGCACTGCAATGCCACTATCGCTCACTGCGCTCAAACAATGTGCCCAAATGTTTCAGAAAGTGATGAGTGGAAGGATGAGAAACAGAGTCTGTCTTTTTTGCTGAACACGCGTACTAAAGTTCTTTAGCAAAAAAAAAAAACGATTTATCTGGTAATTCTGAAGAGAGAGTGAGAGAAGTAGCCGTTGTTGCACAGTGCAATGTGTCTGACTGCGGGGTACATGGGTAAGATACTTCGAGGAGCATCTCATTGCAACATACTTAAATCATGGGGGAGTACATTCAACAGCACTGCGTAAGTAAAGCCCTGCGTTTACAGTGCCACGCAGTGGCAGCTTACCTCATGCTCTTTTTTCTTTCCCATTTGTGCTACATCTGCAATCACTCCTGACAGCCTGGATCACATTTTGAGGCCTTACCTTTGTTGTCGTATTTTTTTCCTTTCTTTCTATTCAAGCTTAAGAGCAGCGGAAGAATCTAGAATAAAAAGGGCTGACATGCGTTCGCTGGGCACCTCGTGGAGGTGCCCGCTGGATCCACACGTGCGCCAGGTACACATGGCGAGGTACGGCAGGCATTTTACAAGCTATGGGAGCGTCTGATCCAGGCTGCCGTATGGAACAAGAGTTGGGGAGCTGGACTGTGACCAGGGAATCTTTCGGTCCCATTCTTCTGTCTGAGAGTCGGCTGATTTACCTAAATTATTCCAGTAAGGACTCAGCTGTATAAATAAGCTACGAAATATGTGCGATATGCAAAATGTGAGCATAGAAAGTGGCCAGGCCATGCGAGTGGATGCATGCTGGCATCCTACTTGTACCTTGGAGCCGACGAGTGTGTAGAGCCACTGGATGGTCTCGTTGTGACCTATGACCCCATGCATCCCATCCACGTAGAGCATGATCTGCCCCAGGGCTGTAAAACAAGCAGGGAAAAACAAGAGACTTGTTTACGCTGACATCCGTTCACCGTCTCACCAAGTGCACGTCTGTTTGTGGGCTTTCTGGGGACATGAGTGTGTGTGGCTGTACGAGGGAGAGACACACACTGTGAGACTCTCCTCCTCTCTGTGTATCTGCATCCGCAACCAACAACATACATCGACTTCTAGCCAGGCCTGCCACGATCACTATGCCCTCTAGGGTCATGCCAAAGAAGGACCGCCAGCAGGGGGCGCTATGCTACCCCCATTTTCCCATGCAAGCCCTGAGGAAGCCTCTTAGAGCTGAAATGTGCCACCCAGTGTGGATACAGGAAAACAACGAGCTGACAAGACAGAGCAATAATAATTCCACAGATGTTGATGCGCACATGTCGGTCTGGGTTTGCCGCTTTATCCTAAATCACATTTACTTAAAAGCACATCAAACCGGCAGGATAAGCGAAGCTGACAGCGTTTCACCTTCGATGAGACTGGATGTGTATACAGACACATCTATATGTGAAACGACTAAAAAATAAACTCATTCCTGTCCCGTTGAGCCCCAGATGTGGATTAATGGCAATTTAATCAAAACATGCAGACAGTGGATATCCCCCCCCAACCCAACCCCCCCCCACCTCATCGCATGAAAACAATAGTAACCAGATCCGACCGGACTGTGCTGGTGCTCCTTTCAACTCCAATGAATCCCAGCTGTGCGATTCCGACTGCAGATGTCCCCAAAGCACGGATTAAGGAATGTCGCGGAGGGAGATATCCGGGCGAAAAGCAAGGGAGCCGAGCAAAAGGGAGAGTGAGCGAGAGAAGGCTGGAGAGATGTGGATCAGAGAGATGTGGATCAGAGCTGCACATCTGACCAAAGTCAGTGGGGAAAAACTGGCCATATTTAAGCCACATCCAGGGGAGCTGGGCCTCGCTGATGGGGTCACATCTACAGTCCCTGGTCCTCCACCTGTGCCACTGGCCCCTCCCTCCTCCCATCTGCAGTGAATAACCCCCAACCCTACAGGGTGCTGCTTCATTGCATATTTGTCTTTTTCTCGTCCTCCAATGGTGCCCTTGTGCAAAGTGTGTCAGCATGGCTGGTCATGAAGTTACCGTCCTTATTTAGCTTTGTTGCCTTCAGTGCTTAGCAGACGTCCCTTCAGGTTACCCCGCGCCTGATAGCTGTGCTTCAGGAATGCATTCGGGGGGGGTATGTAACGCTTTACTTTCTCTAAAGGACTTGGGTGACGGATGTGGGAAACCATGGGGGACAATGTGAGAGAAACAGGAGCCACCGATGGGCGGCTACTGTCTGACTGCTGCATTACTGCACTGAGGAGATCTGAGTCTCCACTCCCTTTTACATGATGGCACATAGTATGTGAAGCTGTGCAGACTCACTACTGGTGCACAGTATGCATGGGAACGTGCAAGAGTTGCGACTATTGTTTCTTCTGCTGTGAAACATGCATACAGACAGACAGACAGACAGACAGACAGACACTCACACACACACAGACAGACACTCACACACACACACACACACACAGACGGACAGACACACACACAGACACACACACACACAGACAGACAGACAGACAGATACACATATGCACACACAGAAGGACAGATACAGACAGACAGACACACATACACACACTCACACACACACACACACACACACACACACACACACATATGAAAGCGTGTGTATAATGTACATTCTTCTCCTTCCTTGCATGTTGTGCAGCCCGGCAGACATTCCTGAAATTCCTGCACTCCCCACCTCTGTGTCAACGTTGGTGGCTTTTCCTGGCGGGAAGATGAACACGCTTTTCCCGATGATGTCGGCAAACAGCGCCGTCGCTGACCATCAGCGGTCACGGACGTAAATGCATGACTTGCTAAGTGGTGCTGAAACAGTCACTCACCTCGGGCTAAAAGTGTCTTATCGCCTACATCTCGACGCTTTGGCGGCCAGAACTCTGAAGTGGCTGTTCCCCTTAATTAAAATGCAATCATTGCCTTTATGTTACTATAACTGAGACGACGGTTTAATGAAATCTGTCGTGCGGCTATTATTGCTGAGGGAAGAGGCTGCAATCTGATACAGAGAAGAAAGAGGGAGAAAAATCCATTTAAAATGACATGAGGCCTCCTCTTGAGAAAAGGAGACAGTCTATCCAAAGAAAGGCCTCACTTAAGCATGAGGTGAAGCGCTATCCAATGACAGGTCTCCGTTATCACAAGGAGACATTCTACCCAATGAGATGTTTCACCTAGAATAAGAATACTTGTCTCGAGAGACTTCAATTAAGCACAACGAGATGGTCTACCCAATGAGATTGTTAGTATTGCTAAGGGCCGCCCACACGCCCAATCGCAAACAGGAAGAGTCAGATGGCTCAAGCAGCCACAGGGTCAGCAGAGTTTGTGTTTTCGCTGAGGACACCCGCCAGGCGGACTGACCAAAAGCGGCTGAGGCCAAATGGGTCACAAACACACGCCTCACCCAGCCGAGCGTGAACAGAAGCAAAGGAAAACACTGCTTCAGCCTGGCTGCTTAACGGGACGAGATCCCACCAGCGCCGCACTCTAGTCCCGACAGCATCCATCTGTAAGAGGATAAACCCGGTAGCCCAAAATAAGTGCCAAGAGATTCTACCATGAGGGAATGACAAATGGGCGGGGTTTAACATCTGCCGACCAGTTCAGAAAACACAACATGCACCATTTGGTTCTGTAGGCCTGTAGTTTCATTACTTATCTTTGTGGGTGACTGTCTGCAAAATGACACCTTTACGTCACAATGTGTGCAGGAAAGTCTGACTAATGCAGGTGACGTGTTCATTCTGGTGGATTTATATGAGGACACAGATCTATAGACAGATCTACACTAGTGGCGAAATTGTGGAAACATCCAGCATTTTTGGCATTATGCTTTAAAAATGAACACGAATATGGGTGGCAATGTTTATAAACAATCAAAAACTGTTTACAAATATCATACATTGGGCAATTAAATAAGCAACTGGATAAACTGGAATAAAGTTGTGTAATCTCTAAAAATTTAAAGTGTTTCCACAATTTTTGCCAGTACGGTACGAGGCACAAGTGCCTGTAGAGGAGACTCTTGAGAAAATACATTTACTGTAAGTAAAATACAGTTAGGTGCTCGTCATAGCAATGCTAACGTCTGAACTTTAAATGTATTCATATTTAACTGAACATGGCAGTAATTCTGCAAAGTCCCTTTCCTTTGTTTTATTTGTAATGTCTCAAATAACCTGAAGGCACTGAATTCTAAACTAACACTAAGCACATTAGTTTGGCATTTTTTAAAAGTCCATTAAAATTAAGCACAAGTCGGAAATAGCATTTCACATTCTGACTGAGCAAAGAAGAACCTTTTAATGATTTAAACTTTAATGAAGTATTCAGATCCAATCATATATATGAAAAATCATCCATCAATCCATCCATCCATCTTCCAAAACTACTTTCTCTCTGCGTGTTTCTCAGTATGCGGACTTGACCGTTCTTGTGTTCTCATGTACCTATTTTACGTCACCTTCCATTTGCGGAGACCAGTTCCAATACTAAGTACAGAAGATGGTAAAAATCCCCAGATGTTGTTCTTGCCCCCCCCCCCCCCCCCCAGAGGGATGCATTGGTTTCATCCTTGCTGAACAAGACCAATCTCATGATTCATTGCACCCCAAGATCGTTCTTTGGAGTCAAGTTAGCACACAGACAGTGAGCTCTTGCCAAGAACACAAGTATGATCTTCGCGTCCTCGGTGTTGAGAAACACCCTGCATAACGGGTCTGCAGTCATAACATAACATAACATAACATGAGGTTTAATAACATGAGGTTTAATGCAGACCAAATCAGTAATGTCTCTACAGCGATGTGTCCCAACCCAGTCCTCCAGGGCCCCCAGACAGTGCACATTTTTGTTCCCTCCCAGCTCCTAGCCAATGAAGAACAGCAAATATCTGGCACGAGTGTGTTGGGAGGTGGGAGAGAGCAAAAATACGGATGTCAGGCATTCCCAGAGGACTGGGTTGGGAGACACTGCTCTGCAACATTGAAGCAGCTTCCAGGCTACCTGTGACTTTACTCATGAGTTCATCTGTCCGCTGCTGCTGCAGCCGTTCCTGGTTTGCACAAAACCAAAGTAGTAATTACTCACCCACTTTCTTGTTTATTCTTTCTTATTTTTAACAACAAGCATTGTTTTTAATAGCGGAAGCAAGCGCAACTTCAGGGTAAACACACTTTAATAGCATTTTTAAATGTTTCCCAAGGGATTGTAGCACTTTTTTATTTTTCAGTAATGACCCAGCGCTTATTTGCATTTTCTCGTATAGGGCAAGAAAATGGTAAGAATTAGGAATATTACCATATTTGTGGTACAATCATGGGGGAACTTTACAAGTTCCTAACTGTATGCCACGCTGCAGTAAATTTTATAGAGTCTAATTAACGAGGTTCAAGCCACAGTCATGGTGTAGTACTAAGGAGGGGGAGAGCAAACGGGACCTTCACTGCTAACCTTCACAGCGCACAGTCTAACGGGAACCAGATTCAATATGAATGTAGAAATAATGTGTTATGGCTGGTGGCAGACATGTACACAGGTAGCAAAATAACGAGTTTGAACCCTCTCCCATCCACGGAAATTGTCAGCCACCAATCAGGCATGTGTGTTGCTTGGAGCATTTACAGGCCCTGCTGCACACGCATTAAAACCTCAAACTGATTTTACAAGATGTGATTTTATGTCGGCAAATTACTGCTGGATTTTTTTCAGGTTCAGGAATTCCAGGTTCACAATTACGTTTATTTATTTAATTTAGTTCACGTTTATCGCTGCATTTTTACTATTCTGATTTATTAAAAGAATTAAAGGATCTCCCTTATTAGGGATAATAATCCCTGGATTCATAGTCGGTATTTTACTAAGAATGTAAAATATGTGTTCAGCAGAAGCTATAACTCATGCTATATATTTAGTGAGTGAATTTCCTAAATCTTTGGATAATATTTTGACCTTCTGATCAGGCCAACACCCACTCGCAGCAGAAAGCTGCTTCGCGGGACAGTCTTGAGAAAATAAACGCTGGAGGTCATTTATCAGCGGCTGGCAGCAGGTCCCGGTGACACGCCCAGCGCTGTCACACAATACCCCAGCGAGGTGACGGTCAGTGCATTCGGGCAGCCACTGGAAGACCTGCTCTTCCTGCTGAGCTTCACTGAGTGTCCCTTCTAATATGTTAAACTTCAGATGGGAAAAGCAGCCTTATGGTCAGTATGGGGTGGTGATACAGGTCCCCATTTCACTGGCACTGGTTCCAGAATATACCGGAAACTGTCTTATCTCACTGACTGGCCTGCCCGACACTGGCCCCTGCCAGTTCGCTAGGACGTGGGAACACAGCCTGGACCGTGGGACTACGTGGAAGCCTCTAGGGGCTGCTGTTCCTCCTTCACCCCAACCACTGATCGCTTCTTCTACAGCCTGGGGCGGGGTGTTCTGTAATCATCCACGCGGCCGGTGCTTCCAGGTGCGGCTTGTGCTGCACGCCGGTGCTCAGCGTAACTGCCTCGCTGTCCTGTATCAGTCGGGCCTAATTACTCAAAACACGTCAAAGTCGGCATTCCTCGCGGGCCTCGTGCTCGTCGGGGAGCGCGGCCTGCCTGCAGCGCACTGTACCAGAACTGGATCCGGCGTTTCAGTCGCCTGTTATGGCGACAGTGCTGAGTGGAGTGGCTTTTTAAATTAGCAGGCATTCCTACACCGTATTAGATAAAGTAGAGTGATGTGAAAAATCCACATTCATCCTCATAAAAGACACAGAAAAATCACCTACAGGAAACCTGCGAAACCCCACCTGCCTCATCTCACTAAGAACAAAGAGAGCAACTTGTGATTCAACATCAAAGTCTGCTCAGTCCAAGCTGAGCTGCTCCTGTCAAATCAGCGTAACACATACAGCAAACTGGTAATGCTCACAGATCACTGCCACCTTCCAGCCTAAGTCTGGGTCTCTGTTAGTGTTTAAGCACCTGGATGTCTTGAGAATGAACCGTCACAGGACATGTGGGGGTGGGGTTACCTGAGCGCGGAGCAGGAGCTGTAACCAGGATTATTAGATGTAATTACCTCCCTGTGTGTCTGCCCCCTGCCCCCCCCCCCATACCTTGGTGTTCCCAGAGCCTGAAATCTGCAACCAGAGAGGGGAGCAACATGCAGTAATCCAGCGTGAAGAATTTACTACCCAAATGGCCACAGCAAATGGCGGCATTGATGGAGCTGGTGTCCATTTGGACACTGCGTGCTGGAATGTGTGGACCCCCTTCATTGATGGAGCCAGTGTCCATTTGGACGCTGCGTGCTGGAATGTGTGGACCCCCTTCATTGATGGAGCCAGTGTCCATTTGGACGCTGCGTGCTGGAATGTGTGGACCCCCTTCATCGATGGAGCTGGTGTGCTAATAATGTATATGAACTCTGCTATATCTAACAGTATGTTTTATACTTTTTAAGGGAGGGGGCAAGCAAAAGACTCCTCCCGTTTTTGCTGATCACAGAGGGGTGCTCTCCTAATCTAATCGGATGCTCCTTAATGAGTCCGGGACGGATAACAGGAAGGACCTGCATGTTCTGACCTTGAGAGAACCTTCTGCTAAGTGGCTGCATCGTTTCTGCTGAAGCAAGGCGGTTTATGGCCGTAAGCTTGGGCACTAAACCCCGAGGAGGAAAAACCACAAAAGCACAAAAAGGATGGTTCTGGTGTGTTTATCAGGAGGTGGGAAACTCGGAACGTCTGTGTGTAGAAGAGAGCTTCCTTCGAGATTCAGGGCTAACTGATCGAGAGAGAGCATCACAGAGAGGAAATGTAGGAAAGCAAGTGGTGGACAGAAAAAGCTACGAAGAAGCTAATTATTGTGTTGGCACACTTCGGTCTCGCTCTGTTACCATTTAGTGTCCTCTTACTTACTGTCAGTGTGATATTTCTCAGGAAAGTAACATTTCCAGCAAGGCACAGAAATTTAGTCCCTACAATATACAGTACTGGCGTGTGTGATGGGGTGATGGAAGGCATGGATCGCCCACTGCATGTTTACAGAACTTTCATCACAGACCGGTGCCTACAAAAACGTTACAGATGTGTTTGACATGCTTGATTATTTTCGTTTTAGGGAATCGGATGGGGAGGTGAGATGCGTAGCTAAGGGGGATCACATACCCAGAACCACGAGGAACCTCTCACCACTGCAAGGCTTTCCAGAGGAGCAACATCATTATGTACGAATGTATGATCACAGGTATGATCACTGTGCTCGTTCAGAAGAAATGTCACCATCCTACAGCACAGAGGACCTCACACTCACACACCAGTCACACCTATCACACTCACACACCAGTCACACCTATCACACTCACACACCAGTCACACCTATCACACTCACACACCAGTCACACCTATGATAACTCCAAATCATTTGTGGACTATAGTTGGAAACTTTGGCACCTGGAGAAAATCCCATGATAACACAGCAGGAACATGCAAATGCCACACACAGGGAGCCATGGCGGAGACTCGAACCCTGGTCCTAGAGGCACGAGGCAGCAGTGCTAACCACTGCAGCACCATGCTGCCCACTGCCTTCCTCCCCAGCCCAACACACACTTTTCATTTATACTGAACACTGAATGAAAACTGGGTCAGCCAAGCTCTGTAACCGTACGTCAACCCACTACATATGTTCTGGAAGAATTTGGCAGGCCGGCCAGACCTTTATACTTTACAGAGCGCGAGTCACGGCCCGTATCTGCCTCTGTTCTGCATTAGAGCTCTCCTTCGGTCAGCAGTCTGCAATGTGCAGAGCGATACCAAATGAGGGAGGCTTGGCAGGACCGCGGCGCTCACACAGAGCCTGGCCTTCTCGTACACTGCTGGATGTTTCTAACAAAGATGCTCATAAAAGTCTGTGAAACCCACATTCGTGCCCATTCAGCGCATGGGAGCTCTGTGTAAGTGTGTGGGAGCTCTGTGTAAGTGTGTGGGAGCTCTGTGTAAGCGCTTGGGAGCTCTGTGTAAGCGCTTGGGAGCTCTGTGTAAGCGCATGGCAGCTCTGTGTAAGCGCATGGGAGCTCTGTGTAAGCGCATGGGAGCTCTGTGTAAGTGCATGGGACCTCTGTGTAAGTGTGTGGGACCTCTGTGTAAGCGCATGGGAGCTCTGTGTAAGCGCATGGGAGCTCTGTGTAAGCGCATGGGAGCTCTGTGTAAGCATGTGGGACCTCTGTGTAAGCGCTTGGGAGCTCTGTGTAAGCGTGTCGGACCTCTGTGTAAGCGCTTGGGAGCTCTGTGTAAGCGCATGGGAGCTCTGTGTAAGTGCATGGGACCTCTGTGTAAGCGTGTGGGACCTCTGTGTAAGCGCATGGGAGCTCTGTGTAAGCGCATGGGAGCTCTGTGTAAGCGCATGGCAGCTCTGTGTAAGCGCATGGGAGCTCTGTGTAAGTGCATGGCAGCTCTGTGTAAGTGCTTGGGAGCTCTGTGTAAGCGCATGGGAGCTCTGTGTAAGCACATGGCAGCTCTGTGTAAGCGCTTGGGAGCTCTGTGTAAGCGCATGGCAGCTCTGTGTAAATGCTTGGCAGCTCTGTGTATTTTTAACTCAAGGGACAGGACTGGGAAAGACTGACAGCATCCACAGAGCACAAGGCACAGAGGATACCCTGAATGTGATGGCAGTCCATCACAGAGCGTGTGCGCGCACGCACACACACACACACACACACACACACACACACACACACACACACACACACACACACACACACACACACATACACACACACACACACACACACACACACACACACATAGTTTTGTAATTATATCTTTGTGGGGACTCTCCATTCATTTATATGGGGAAAACTCTAATCCCAACACAACGACCTTAACCCCTACCCAGCCCTAACCTTAACTAACCAAACCCTAAGTAAATATTTGACTTTTGGTATTTTTAGTTTTTTTGATTGCATTCACAGATCTTTGTGGGGACATGAAAAATGGTCCCCACAATATCAAAATAACAGGTTTTTGGTTCCCACAATGTAATATAAATATAATTCATGTACATACAATAAAGGCAATTTACAGACACCTACAGATCCACCTAAACTGCATGTCTTTGGACTGCAGGAGGAAAACCACAAAAACACACAGTACTACATGGGCAGGAATCGAACCCCCAGCCTGCAGGGGGAAAGCCAATCCTTTGGAGCTGTGTTAGAATGGCACACGCCCACTGGGGGGCTCCCTGCTAGCTCTCCCTCACTTGCAGCGCTAATCAGTAGAGCGCTAATGCTTCCCCTCATCCCACACCGAAGGGGTGCTCTGTAAATCAAGAAGAGCGGGGGTCCGCTACCTCCACCGCTGGGCCGCTTTCGGACATGCAGGAGCATTACAGACAGGTCAGTGAGCCAAAGCGGCTCGCCACAAGGGCGGTGAAGTTACAACCACCGGGGAGGTAGGTGGGGGGGGGGGCACTGCACTGGGGAGGCAGCCAGGAGTTTAGCTGGAGATTCAAACAAAAATAAAAAAAAAGAGAACAATGTGAGACCTCCTTTCACCCTATGAGTCAGAGCACAGGGCGAGCTCAGGGAAGGAGAAGCGCAGAAGGACGCGGAGTCATGCGAGGAAAGGGAAGTATTGACTCAGAAAACAGCAGGACTCGGGTCGTTATGCGGCTGGAAGATTTATCTTAGAAATGTTTTTACATGGAAACGCAATAAAAAAAAAAGGCAGAAGGGAGCAAAGCGGGACGCCCGGCTGTTCGGCTGCCCCCCCCCCGCAAACGGGCCGTCGGAGAACCATAATCGCGTGACATTATGGGGCCTCGCAATATAAACGGAAAGCCGAGATGCAGTAAACTGTGCCAGTGATGGAGAGAGACCGGCACTGGGGGCGGGGGCTCACACTCAGCAGGGGCCTAAGGGAAGCCTCACGCCCCCCCGAACTGCAGCATTACATTTAGATATTTAGCAGAAGCTTCTGTCCAATGCGACACCCACATGAGGTAAGCAGCACACTGCAAACATATATGTTGTCCAGGAATCCACTGGGCATCAGTGTATCTAAGCTGAGCTTCCAGTGAAAGCCCAGGTACATGTGTAAGCAGTACTGGAGCAGGAACTACACATCTACCAACAGAGCATGAAGCTCATAGGGCTGAGAGACGGCACTCAGCATGACTGCTGGCATCTACACATTTATTTTGTTCTCCTACTCAGCTTCTCCTTCATGTCTGCTCACCATTTCTTTCCTCACACCTCCACGGAAATGCTGCCTGTCAGGCGAGCCTTTTACGCTCCACTGAGAACTTTCCAGAAAGAGCGAAGGTCTGATGGACGTGACTCGCAATTCTCGTGGCTCGAGAACTGTTCTCCGTGAACATCTGAGAGCATGTCAGACGCCCGCTGCCAAGGCAAGAATTTCACGCCGAGGAGAACAATGGCTGAAGAGCAGCATCAGATCACTGTACCCACAGTGACCATCTTGGGGCTGACGGGAGAATCTCGTGCGAAGCAACACTGGGATGGCTACTGCATGTCGGCATCGAGTATCAGCCGCCTCCATACCCGCATATTTAGGAGGATTCCGGAAAAGAAGGGAGCTTGGAAGGGAGAAGAAAAACCCAAATACATCACATGCACATGAAATATTACTTTCAGTTTACGGATGTTGATACAGCACCTGTTAAACGTTTTGACACGCCAAGCACGACAGCGTGTCGCGTCACATGACCTGGTCACCTGACCTAAAAACAGTACAGATGGAGGAGTCCGACCAGATAGTGGAGGAAAAGTGGCCAATGAGAGCCCAGCATATGTGGGACCTCCTTCAGGACAGCTGGAAAAACCTCCCAGGAGGCCACCTCATGGAACTGGCGTAGAGGAGACAGTGAGGTCAGCCAGTGCCTGGAGTAATTGGGGCTAAAGGCTTTCTTCATGGGTCCAATGTGGGATCACTCTGCTGAACCTGGGATTCGAACCAGCAACCTTCTGAGTACCAACTCAATTTTTGTTTGCTTAATACTTTTTTTGGTAAATGGATAATTCCATATGTTATTTTTTAGTTTTGATGTCTTTATAATTATTTTAAAATGCAGAGAATAAGTATAAAGCGTATAAATAAACCTTTTTATAGGTGGGTGTGTCCAAACTCTTGACTTGTACTGTATATCATAGAGCAAAATTTGCTGTGATCATGGGTTTTACTCATTTAAGTTCATAAAGTAGATGAATGTGATGTAAAAGTGAGGAAAGCAAGGGGTTGGAGGGCAGCTTCAGCGGGTTTCCCTGGGAGAGACTGACCTAAGAGCCTCACTCAAGGGCATGATTGGGACGTGGCTGCTCTGCCAGTCATGGGATTTGTATCCAAGACCCTACGGACACTGATCCTAACCTGGTTTACACACCATCCCATCAGGAAATAAAGCAAACTGCTCTCCAAAGACTCCCCTATCATAGTATTATGGCTCAGCGGAATGCTCACCCCGTCTGGTCTAAGACTCGACTATAACACAACAATGACGCAAAACTGCCTGGAAAAAGGTTCACAATTGTCTCCTCAAACATGGCGAGAGCCCAAGACTGAATGCAGTAACAAGAAGCTCCTCCTTTTGGCTGTTTTCTGTGCTTTTCTTCCACATTCACCCCGTCGTTTTATCTTCAATAACCTTTGTGGGCCCAGGTACCGGGTACCGGTCCTGCCTCCGGGCAGAAGATCCCTCCTGTCCTACATGGGCCACATGCACTGAAGGGGTAAAGGAAGACAACAGGTACAAAACAAACGCCGAAGCCTTTGGCGATGGAGGCCGTGAGACACCGTATCTGGGATGTTGCTGTAAGGTATGACGACGGTCCCACAAGGAACTTTCTAATGTGCAGTAAGTAAATCAACATTAAACACATAAATAATACAACTGTCAGATTCCAAGCTTGTGGACCAGAACTGTTCTCCAGTGACGGCAGGCGGGAATGCGGGGGTAGCGTGGATTTGGATAAGAAACCAAAGGAAGCCGCTCCAATGGACCAACAGGAATATGCAAAGCAACAGAAAACGGCAAATGGGACGAGAGATTCAGGGAAGGTCCCAGCCAACCTCACAGCAAACTATTTTACACTCGATTACAGTCCTGGATCCACTCTGGATAGTATTCCGCTGTAGTACAGCAGGGCCACAGAGAATTCAAGCATTCTTGTTGCTCGCAAAGTGCAAATCCCATTGATGTCCTAAATTTAAAAGAGAAGTACATCAACAGTAAATGCCCATGACTTCTATATTGGAAATAAGACTCAGCTGGGAAACTACCAAGTGTCACAAAGTTAAACCTGCATTAACTACAGAGATCGGCCATCTTGTAAAAACATTCCGGACATAAAATCAATATTTTCATAACAACCACAAATGGTTAAAAAGCAGATTTCATTACATTGATCCGGAGTGCAGTTAATATCCCTGTCAGGCCAAAACAAAGGCCAGGTGGGTGGAGATCCTCATGTGCAGGGAGCTGCTGTATAGAACGTATCTGCTTTCCCATTTCACTCATGTGTTTTTTTTTGCATTCACCTGTTTCAAGGCCCTACAGTGGACTAGTTCAGTGCGCAATTCTGGAAATTACAGGCTAATGTAGGATTCTTAATGCGCTAAAGTAGCTCTTACTATGCATGCAATTTTGAAATCTTTTTGAAAGCTGGAAAAAGCCAGTACAGGCTTGTGCCGATATCCAGATCCGCAAAGGACAAAACTGTGAGGAACCTGCCCAATATGCTTTTCATCAGTCAGTAAAATCAATCCGCAGGAATGGCATATTGTCTGAATGGGAGAAGTGTGCAGAGAGTAAGCCTGGCCTTGGTTCTGGGGGGGGGGGGTCACTGTTATGTCTGGCAATGCGATTAACAGGAGGGAACTGTGGGAGAGCACAGACTCTCCAGCTAAGGTGGAAACAGAGCGAGGACCCCAGAAAGCGCACGCCTAGAGAATACCCAGCCCAGGATAATCAAGACCAAAGACCGGATACGTTTCCTAAAGTTCAATTGACTTTATTCCTGAAAAGAAAGCAACCCTAGAGATCGAGTTCAGCAGGCCTGTGGCAACAAAGGGTGCAAAAGTATGGTCTTCTCTTGGAAGCAAAAACACTCCTGGGGCGATTATCTTATCAGGAACTTGACTCTTCATTGCAATAATAAGAACCTTAGGTGATGTAGGCATGATGGACAGCTTTGTGCAACAGTGGTTAGAGCTCAGAACTCCTAAACTGCTTAAGCCATAATCCCAGTGGAACAGTGTTATTATACGAGGTACTTCAACTGGTCTGCTGCAATTGGACGTTATGGATGGGGTAGAATGTCAGTGAAGACAAAAGGCACCAGAGACCGGAAGGGAGCAATGTTACGGGGAACCATGCAGACAAAAAGGGATCAAGTGCATCTTGTTCATCATCAATTGCTGTCTTACCAGTCAAGAAAAAAACAAACAAACCTACACAGCTAATGTGACACTTTGTTTCCCAAAAATTTCTCCAGGTGACATCAATGTAACACCTTTTGTTCTGACTAGCATTATAATTCGTAATGCAATTTATAATTGCGTCTACTTGCATAGTTTTCTAATGTTTCTTTTCAAGTGCATCACATCACAATCCGTTTTGACTTAGGATCTTTTCAATCTACGATGAGTTCATCGGAGCGTAACCCCATCGTGAGTCAAGGAGCACCTGTAATGTGTGACCCTTCAGTGTCATGGAAATATTTGTAGAACTCTAGATGCTGGAGTAACCTAACCATAAAAGAAGACATTCTGAAGGAATTCCCCTTTAACTAATGTGGACACAGGTTCCCGCCACTCAAAAGAAGATCAAGTAATAATGTCAACATTCTATAAATTAAAGAGCAGACGAGAGGCTGTATTTTACTCTTCCAGCAGCTCGTGGCTCACTGAGGCCACGATAATATGAATTCCATATCATTTGACACAGTCGTATGGCGAAGCTGACTGCATTTCCGCCCGACCTCAAGATCTCCCCGGTCCATCGGGAGGTTCTCATGTGAATACGTTGGAGTCCAGAAGTCCGTTTTTATATTATCAAGAACATCCATGATCAAAGAGCCTCGCTGTCAGCAATCGCATAAAAGATTGTCAGACTCCACACGGGAGTCCGTCATTCTGTATTGAAACAGAAGCCAAGTGCCTGTTGGGTTGAAGCCCAGGACAGACACTTCCGAAGGCATGAGAGGAGCAAACAGTCCGACTGCGGGGCTTCACACAAAGGGCTAACGGGCGCCATCGTGAGTGTTGCAGGAGATGGAACAGAGAGTATGTGTGTGACCCTGGGGGACCTCATTATGGAGGCAGGATGTCACATTCTGCGAGGGGAGTCACATCTCTCCCGGAGATTCCCCCTGGCTCAGAGAAGAGCAGAGCGGATCGGATCTGGCCACGCTGAACTGGAGAAACAGCACAGGGTTGAAAAGAAGCCTCCTCTTCCTGTTCTCTCGTTCAGAGGGAACCATGGGAGAGCCTCGTGCGCAGGGAGGCTGCCACGCACACACACACACACACGCACACGGGGTGGAAATGTTTACGCAGCGTGTGTGCCGTGCGTGGCCCCCCCCACCGGGCACCGACAGTCCGTAACTCAGCCAGGCAGAGATCTTTTCAAGCAGGACTGCCAAACCCCCCCAAGCCCTGAAAATCTCTGCAGATGAGCAAATAGAGCAAAGCCACTGAAAAATTAATATTAAATGTGTAATTGCTCACGCTTCCTACTCTAAGCCAAGGGGATCTCTGGGAGTAACAGCACTCCTCAGTATCATCTATGCCTGAAGTTTTAAACCAATACTTTAAGAGTGAGACAAGAAAAGCAGCACATAATCCCGACATGAATCAGATAAACAAAAACAAAAAATCATCCAGACAAAGTGTTTATTGTTCATATACACATAAACACACCTGCACACACTGTGTGCGAAGCCCATTTCGCTGTGTGCAACACTCCCATAAGGCATATGTCTAAGAGAGGAAGAACCCTCATTCCTGGGAATGCCACCTGACCGCAGGACGTTTCACAGCTCCGAAATGGAAAATGAAATTAAATATCCTTTGCCGTTCCCATCTCCCACAGAGCTCATCTCCAAAACAGAGCCTCTGCGAGGAAGTCGCGGTGGTCTAACTCATGTCTGAAACGTAACAAGCGTATAATTAAAAGCAGGATATCTCACGTCGGTAGCGGGGCGACTCGCCGGGCCCGGAGGATGGGGGAGAGGCAAAAGAGAGGGCAAGGGGAACTGGAGCTGACAGCAAAACGCCATAAACCTGCTTCGAGGAATAAATTAGCTTATCCTGACTTCGGCTTTAGAGGTTGTTGAATCAATGGAAGAAACTGAAATGATGGTTCATTTGCCACTTGCGCAGTACAAGTACTGGTACATTGGAAAGCTTCTTTTCACATGTCCAATCATGCTCTCCTTTGCAAGATATACACACATATGGAGTTGAGAGTGAATTCTTGCATCGGAGCACAGGGTCAGGCCATTTATCCAAGGCCCCTGAAACATTTTGGGGAATTAAGGGCTTTGCTCAAGAGGCCCAGTTGACATGTGACTATTTTGTCGAGAACGGGATTCAAACTGGTGACCTACCGATCACAGAGTCACATATCACCACCCTCATTGCATTATGAAAAGAAGATGGAATATAGATGTAGAAATAGTAGGTTGCCCAGAGTGGTGTTTCCCAACTCAGTTCTTGGGGACTCTGCAGACAGTCCATGTTTTTGCTCTCTCCCAACCCCCAGCACACTTTAACAATAAAGCAATCAAGAACAGCGAATACTGGGCTGGGCTATCAGCTGGGAGGAAGCCCAAATGTGGATTGCTTGGGGGACCCCGCTGACTGGTTTGGGAAACACTGGCCATAGCATCCAGAGACAAACCAGAGAAACATGCAGGCATCACTGGCCATCGCCGAGATTGCCGTTCATCATCGCTCATCTTCCCACTGCTCGTGATGGAGAACCTGATGCTGGTTTAGAGAACCTGAACGCAGGGCCCGGTTCCCATAAACACTTGCTTCACAGTTGATTGTCAACTTGAAAGACAGCTGATAACGGTGAACATCAGGCCTTGTCTGGATTAAACTCTACTTTTTCAAAGTGAGTACAAAATTTCTATCGCCCCCGTAGGAGGGACAGCGTGATGCGGCCAGAACTGAACATTTCCCAGATGGATGGACTTTGCTGCTGAACCCCTGGATAACCGACCCCTGCTGGAGGTTTAGACAGACAGCGATTTCCCAGAAACCTAGAATTTTTTTCTCTGGTGCTGAAAAACAGTGCACCGGTTGTGGGTAATGAGATTTTAAAGAGCAGCTCGGATGAATGGATGACAGGTACACACACCGTATTTACAGAACACAGCAGTGAGGTATTCGCAGACCCCAGACTCACTTTGTTCTACAGTTTGGCTGCAGGAGGAAATATTATCCATCAGTGTGTTTTTACAGTAGGATCCTGTAGCTATGAAGCTGGGATGGAGATGTTTGGCTAATGTCCTACAGCTGGGCACAATAAAAATGGCTCATTCTGTGAACTGCTCCTAACTGCCCAGAAAGCCAGTGAACCTGCGTTGAGATCTAAGGGAATCTTATGGTTCCCAAAAGAAGCCGATTTTCTGGAGAGCACCCTGAACCTTGCGTTACCCCTTTACCCCCCGCAGGCGGCACAGCGGCCCCGGCCCAGAGCGAGGCCGCCCTGCGCATGCGGAGAAGCTCTGAGCCTGGCGGGCCTTGCTGCCAGCGCCACTTCAGGCTGCATTCACGCCACCTGAGTAATAAGATCCACCCCCCCCAGCGGCTCATGACTCAGCGCTGACACCTGGGTGCGAGAGAGACTGCGCTGGGATCCATCTGTGCCAGACTCACGCTGTGACTGTAAGGGCAGCGAGGGGGGATGAGGGGGCAGGGAAGGAAGGAGCTGGGGGGTGCGATTCAAAAGAAAATCAATCAATCAATCAATCTATCTATCTATCTATCTATCTATCTATCTATCTTTCTATCTATCTATCTATCGATCTATCTATCTATCTATCGATCTATCTATCTATCTATCTATCTATCTATCTATCTATCTATCTATCGATCTATCTATCTATCTAATCTGCCGACCTGTCTGTCTGTCCATCTGTCTGTCCATCTATCTGTCTGTCTTTCTTTTTTTCTGACTGTCTGCATCCCTTTTACCTTTTAAACTTCTGGAATTGTCTCTGTCTGTCTTAGGGCTTCCATAAATTAACCCTGACTTTATCCCAATCACAGACATTCGACGATCACAGATTACAGACAGTCGACGATCACAGATTACAGACAGTCGACGATCACAGATTACAGTCGACGATCACAGATTAAAGACAGTTGACGATCACAGATCCATGAAATCACTCTCCTCAGCCACAATGTGCATCAGTTTGAACATTCAAAACGAAATTAAAAGAATATAAATGAAAAAAAACAACTTTTTCAATTTAATCTTTTCTGAATTCAATGCAACATTTTACACCCTTCTAGAAATCTTTGTGCTGTCCTCCTTCTGTAATACAAATGCTGGCTGCCTATTGGTTTATTTACGGGGTTTGCAGTTGTCCTGAATCGAGGTCTTTATAGCAGTATAATAACAATCCGGAGCTGTTCAGGGGGTGACCAGTAAGCCAGTTTATTCTATAAACATCAGTAATTATCAGTAATTATGTGTAACGTGTGATTCTCTCTTCATTAAACTTCAGTTGCTCGTTACAGAGGAGAGAGTGAGTATGACAGAAAGGGGGGGGGGACGCAAATCCACTTTATGATCTGCAACGTCCTGCCAGCATTTATATGAGGTGGCTAAGTGTGCATGACCTACCTTGTCACAGTCGCCTGTGAAATGGCAGTGAGCCTCTAATGTGTCTATCAAGCCCCCCCCCCCCCCCACATTTCATGCTGACACCAAGGGACCCTACAAGAACATCAAGAGCAAAAGGCAGCGAGAGGCAAGGGGGGGGGGGAGGTATAAATGAACTGATCACTGTGCTTGTTTAACTTTTGCCACATTCTTGCCTGATGCAGTGCAGCAGAATGTATGTACCAGAGCGCGTGCAAATGTCAGAAGAGTCAGAGTGTGAAGCCTGTGAATGAATGTGTGACTCTCCATATCAATTTTACGCTTTTTGTTGTTTGTTTTTAGTTTTACTGAAATCCAGGCACTTATTTATGAAGTGTAGCTCTAAAGCAAAGGAGGAGATTAGGAGCTTAAACAAAAGGGACATTTAAGAGAGAGGAACACATGGTGTGTTTCATAGGCAAGGGGGCCATGACAGTCCCAGGATGCAACCTGAACTCATCTGCGGCAAAAAGAGTGGGAAGTGTATGTGTGTGTGTCTGTGTGTGTGTGTGCGTGTGTGTGTGTGTGCGTGCATGTGTGCGTGTGTGTGTCTGTGTGTGTGTGTGTCTGTGTGTGTGTGTGTGTGCGTGTGTGTGTCTGTGTGTGTGTGTGCGTGTGTGCGTGTGTGTCTGTGTATGTGTGTGTGTCTGTGTGTGTGTGTGTCTGTGTGTGTGTGTGCGTGTGTGTGTCTGTGTGTGTGTGTGCGTGTGTGTGTGCGTGTGTGTGTGTGCGTGTGTGTGTCTGTGTGTGTGTGTGCGTGTGTGTGTGTGCGTGTGTGTCTGTGTATGTGTGTGTGTCTGTGTGTGTGTGTGCGTGTGTGTGTCTGTGTGTGTGTGTGCGTGTGTGTGTGCGTGTGTGTGTGTGCGTGTGTGTGTCTGTGTGTGTGTGTGCGTGTGTGTGTGCGTGTGTGTGTGTGTGTGCGCAGGGGGAGGACAACAGCAAAAGGTTGAGTTCCCAGTCCATACACCATGGTTAATTCAGAGATACCAATAAATCTAATCTCATGTATTTGGCCTGTCAGAGGAAAAGGCGCAGAACAGATATAAACTGCAGAAACTCGGGTGGCGAAGTTACAGTCTTAACCAAACATTCATATATATTGTTCTGTTATAAAACAGAACAACAAAATTACCACCATACATGCATTCTGCATGACTGTTTATTCAATGCAAAGTCGCGGTGAGTATGGAGCCACCACAGGAAGTGCAGGGCACATGGCAGGAGACACGGCAGGAGACACAGCAGGAGACACGGCAGGACACACGGCAGGAGACACGGCAGGGCACATGGCAGGAGACACGGCAGGAGACACGGCAGGAGACACGACAGGAGACACGGCAGGAGACACGGCAGGAGACACGGCAGGGCACATGGCAGGAGACTCGGCAGGAGACACGACTGGAGACACGGCAGGGCACACGGCAGGAGACATGGCAGGAGACACGGCAGGGCACACGGCAGGAGACACGGCAGGAGACACGGCAGGGCACATGGCAGGAGACACGGCAGGGCACATGGCAGGAGACACGGCAGGAGACACGGCAGGGCACATGGCAGGAGACACGGCAGGAGACACGACAGGAGACACGGCAGGGCACATGGCAGGAGACACGGCAGGGCACATGGCAGGAGACACGGCAGGAGATACGACAGGAGACACGGCAGGGCACATGGCAGGAGACACGGCAGGAGACACGGCAGGAGACACGACCGGAGACACGGCAGGGCACACGGCAGGAGACACGGCAGGAGACACGGCAGGGCACACGGCAGGAGACACGGCAGGAGATACGGCAGGGCACACGGCAGGAGACACGGCAGGGCACACGGCAGGGCGTACGGCAGGAGACACGGCAGGAGACACGGCAGGGCACACGGCAGGAGACACGGCAGGGCACACTGCAGGGCGTACGGCAGGAGACACGGCAGGGCGTACGGCAGGAGACACGGCAGGAGACACGGCAGGGCACACGGCAGGAGACACGGCAGGGCACACGGCAGGAGACACGGCAGGAGACACGACAGGAAACACGGCAGGGCACACGGCAGGGCACACGGCAGGGCGTACGGCAGGAGACACGGCAGGAGACACGGCAGGGCACACGGCAGGAGACACGGCAGGGCGTACGGCAGGAGACACGGCAGGAGACACGGCAGGAGACACGGCAGGGCGTACGGCAGGAGACACGGCAGGGCACACGGCAGGAGACACGGCAGGGCGTACGGCAGGAGACATGGCAGGAGACACGGCAGGGCACACGGCAGGAAACACGGCAGGACACACGGCAGGAGACACGACAGGAGACACGGCAGGAGACACGGCAGGGCACACGGCAGGAGACACGGCAGGGCGTACGGCAGGAGACATGGCAGGAGACACGGTAGGGCACACGGCAGGAGACACGGCAGGGCGTACGGCAGGAGACACGGCAGGAGACACAGCAGGGCACACGGCAGGAGACACGGCAGGAGACACGGCAGGAGACACGGTAGGGCACACGGCAGGAGACACGGCAGGGCGTACAGCAGGAGACACGGCAGGAGACACGGCAGGGCACACGGCAGGAGACACGGCAGGACACACGGCAGGAGACACGGCAGGGCACACGGCAGGAGACACGGCAGGAGACACGGTAGGGCACACGGCAGGAGACACGGCAGGGCGTACGGCAGGAGACACGGCAGGAGACACGGCAGGGCACACGGCAGGAGACACGGCAGGAGACACGGTAGGGCACACGGCAGGAGACACGGCAGGGCGTACGGCAGGAGACACGGCAGGAGACACGGCAGGGCACACGGCAGGGCACACGGCAGGAGACACACGGGACCTAATGCCATCCTACCTCAGCATGATGTAACGGTACACACTGAATTATTCAGGAAGCAAAAGGCATTATGTGAATTATCTGCAAATCTCCTTTATCCAACTCCTAGGATAATGAGGCCCACATTGCAGAAAATGCTAGCTGTTAAACCGGTGTCCCCCCCCCCCCCCCCCCCTTCTTTTAATTCTGCAGATTGCTACGTTTAGAGAAACTGCCCCTGTCACGCAAAAGGGCAGTGAGCAGCAAAGGTTTTTCTACGGCGAATGGACAGTACCTCTGAGGATGTAGTTCTGGTAGTTCTGGTCAGCCTCTGCTCCCACCTTGATCAGGCAAGCCAGTCCCTCAGCCACAATGAACTCATGGACCAGGTCCTTGTCATCCTGAAAGAGAGAAGGAAGAGCTTAAGCGCTGGTTCATACTGAGTGACCCCATCACACGAGGGGAGGAAAGAGATAGGAAGGAGTGAAAAGCGATGGAAGAGAGAATAAAATAGAAGAGGGAGAAGGTATATAATGTTATATTATGGTGACCAGAGGCCCTCTTCTTTCGGACCAAAAATTGCTTGAAATGTGAGATTTTGCATTGTTTCATTTTAATTTGCTTTCTACAGTCAGACTACTTTGCATGTGCATATTTACATTGCATTGCATGATTGTATTCATGTCTTTATGGGGACTTTCCATTCATTTCTATGAAACAGAACATGAAATCTTGGCATGGTGGTGCAGTGTACTTTAGAGTATTTTAAGGTGAACCCTGAGTACTTTAAGGTGAACCCTGAGTACTTTAAGGTGAACCCTGAGTATTTTAAGGTGAACCCTGAGTACTTTAAGGTGAACCCTGAGTATTTTAAGGTGAACCCTGAGTACTTTAAGGTGAACCCTGAGTATTTTAAGGTGAACCCTGAGTACTTTAAGGTGAACCCTGAGTACTTTAAGGTGAACCTTGAGTACTTTAAGGTGAACCCTGAGTATTTTAAGGTGAACCCTGAGTATTTTAAGGTGAACCCTGAGTACTTTAAGGTGAACCCTGAGTACTTTAAGGTGAACCCTGAGTCATTGGACACGTCGCCCTCCCATCCATCCACTGATGGCGATGGCCACCACTTCAGGTCAAATTTTGTGGACCTCGAGCCTCAGAGCTCGACCTGGAAGCCCTTCCCTGCCTAACCTGCCCTGGCTGCCTCTGACTGGGACAGGCACTGCCCAGTTTGGTTCAGCGTCATCTTAGTGTACCATCTGATAAAGCACCTTTCCAGGCTGTGTAGGGCTTTGATCGAAACCCACATGTATCCCAGAGCGTACAGTAATCGTCTGGCTGTCAGAGTCTGAGCTCCCTCTATCTGTCGACGTCTGGAGACCTGTGACTGGCTCTTATACATAATTAATATCTGCTTAGCATAGCTGGTTATATTGCTGTACTGTTTTAATATATGGTGACTATTACATTATTATAAAGGTAATTCCTCTGCAAGGGACTCATATATCAATACACAATTGTTTCTAGATGTTGAACACGTCTATATTAGAACTCTGCTTCAATGATCATCTCTCATTATTATAGGTCACTCTGGTCCATTATTTCACCAGATATTTTCCATATTTTCCAGTGGCGGGTTGCTGGAGGATGTTACTTAAATGCACTCTCGACCCCTCCCTCCATGTAAAATGCGGCAGTTTCCCTCTGAACAAAGTAAACAGATGTTGCTATATTCATGCGGGACGCACCAGGCACTAGTGGGGGCCTATGCAGTTCACGTTTTAGGCTGCCGGGGGCTGTGTCCCTGTTCCGCACTCCAAGCCGGGGAAGTCGACTGTTTACTGCATGCATTAACTCCACCACATCAGAGAGACCCGCACCATGCGCAATCAAGAGCATCAATTAAATAAAAAAGGGCTGTTCTGGAAAATTAAACGCATTTACAAACAGGAAAAATAAGCTGATTATTTTTAAGTTAAAGATAAGGTTACAACAATATTGCGTGAGTTAAACCCTCACTGCACTGATTAGTTGTACGTTAGACCGCATGTAGATGCAAGACTGGTTTAATATTTTTATTTCACAAAGGGATATCTGTTTATTATTACATGATATTTTAAAAAAGAAACATTTTATAGCCGTATTGTAGTATTATAATGCGTGCTATTCACAGTATTCATTTTCTGATCATTATCGCTATAAAAAAAAAAACAAAATACACGCTGGATACTATACTAGTCACGGCTGGAAGGCACTCAGGATCTCTGTAGCTAATTATTAATAAGAAAATATGGAAGAACCCGATTCAAAATTCTGAATAAAATTGTCACTTGGCTATATAGTTCCACACAGAACATTAAAAGTGTAAATTTGGGAGCAAACTATTCACGAGTTTATTCTAGTAAGGAAATACTCTCATTGGCCAGAGGAGGACTGCTCATTGGCCTTACTGGAGATAAATTACCCAGCATGCTCCAAAAAGCTAATTTCCTGTGTCTGTAGCAACCGCTGTGTTTTGTTGTGAATAGTGCTGGTTACTATGAGCCTGTTGCTCCCTGACATTAGTAGCTCATTAAATCAGCGGTAAAAGAAGTGTTAAGAGCAATCAGTGTCCCAGCTTGATTCATGGTTACAGACAGGGGCCCAACGCCCAGGCAAAGGCCTTTTGCTGTACCTGCTTATAAAGCTGTTCGTCCAACCCATTAAGCACCTTTAATCACAAAATAACAACTTTAGAAGTGGATAATTTGAGCTTGGACATACTCACTGACCATTTCTTTTGATTAGCACTTAGGTATGAGATTTTGCCCAGCAACTCTTAAAACTCTTAGTAACACAACTTTAATTTGGATGTTTAAAACTGTTATTAACGTGAAGGAATCTGCTGGACTGAATCTGGTTAAAAATAAGTACAAATAACAGGATAAAATTAGCTCAGCGTGATAAGGCAGGTATCGTTTCATTATTGTATTCTCTATAACATCACTATAACACAATAAAATGCATCAGCAAATATAACTACAGCCCAAATGAGCACTGTTCAGAGGTTCCTCCTTAGAAGCAGGCGAGATTCAAAACACACGGTTTAGGTGTCATATAACCACACAAATTCCTTAACTTTTAACACAAAGTACATCCAACTGAGGACCGACCCAAATCCTCTAAAAGAACAGACAGCAACAATGTCAAACACTAATACAGTCTGTTTCGTTTCTTCCAAATAACCGTCTTCTCTTGTGGAATATAAGCATCACTGTGAGTGACGGGCCGTGTTTCCCGGTCTTGGCGAGTGGCCCAGTCCCGGGGGGGTGTATAAAGGGGTGGGGCCACAGGGGCACTGCCCCCAGTGTGCCCTCTCCCGTGTCACTCACTGATTCGACACATATCATTGGCTAATGATAAAGTTGGCCCCCCTGTATGAGTTATGCCTCTCTTATGCTCCCCATCATAAAAAGAAAACCTCCCTGAAGAATCGCTCCTGCCAGTTCTTTTCACTCAGTGCAGTTTGGTTAACTTCTGCCCCATCTCCCAGGATTCCATGTGCCCCCCCCCCCCACTTAAGGACAAAAGCACTTGTGCTCCCCCCCACCTGTCAACAGCATAATAAATTTAAATTTAAACCAGCCAGATTGTTCACTGTGCTCCGGTGCACAACTCTGCTGGGGGCTGGGGGGGGGATGGAAAATGCTTTACTTATACATTTTTTTTTTTGGGGGGGGGAGTGGGACCATTTCTCTGTTTTCCTCTGAAGGGGAGGATGCCGTAGTTTCTAAATGAATTATGCAGATTCTGGTTAAGTGATAAAACACTTCAGCTCTTACAGTGTCCGACACACCAAACGCCAAGCAGCTAAGACAGTGTGATATGCAAGAAAATCACAAAACATACACACGTCTACCTAATGGGGGGGGTCATTGGCTTCTCTCAATGTCCCCACAATGTGATAAAAACGTGTTAAAAACGTGTTACGTTGATGCTGGGGGGGACATTTTTTCAGTCCCCACAAGCAGGAACTAAACTTTATAAAAATCTGTGACTGCAATTAAAAAACTGCCAAAAGACATGTATTTTGTTTGGTTAGGGCTGCGTAGGGTTTAAGGTCGTCATGTTGGGATTAGAGTTTTGTCCACAGAAATGAATGGATGGTCCCCACAAAGATATGTGTACAGGTCTATGTATGTGTGTGTGTGCCGGACTGTCCACGCTCATCTCCTCAACCATTTTTGTTAGTGATTTTGGTTACCTGGAAGATCTGCTTGAGAGAGAACAGGGCCCTCCGGAGCTCTCGTCCGCTGGAGCTGTACAGCTTCTCTGTGGAGGAGGAGACAGAGATGCCCAGTGAGGTTCATAGGTCACGACATTAAGATACAGGCTGACTGGCAGCTCCAACATCAGCATCACTCTGACGGAAACTCACCAGGCTGGAAAACAAACGTGAGGATAACGGAAGACATTTATTATAACTTATCTGTGCCTTTAATTTTCTTGTGACTAGTGTGTTTTTGATGGGCGCAATCAATCCTTGGCAATATCCATTATGCTGCAGCTGGGAAATTAGATATCTGAGCGCAAAGAAGGACAATGATGGAGCAGAACTGAGAGCGGGGTCGCCGTCAAGCGGAGGAGGTGAGGGCCATCCGTCACGCGTCAGCGTGTTCGGGGTCCTGCTGACGCTGCGCTCCCCACCGCGATCGATCAGACAGTCTGCTTCCCGGACGTCACTCATGCCTTTAGTGGTCACAGTGAAAAGGCCTTTTAACAGAGCTCCATGAATTGTGAATCTGACACCCTTCAGTCAGTGCTGCCCTCAGGAACAAGCCCCCCCGCAACCATCATTAGCCAGTGATATGATTTGTAACAGTGAGTGACAGGGGAGGGGGACTTTCAGCCACTGTCAACTACAAAAGAGTCTTGGGGGGGTCGGGGGGGGGGGGGGGGGGGGCGTGTATCAGGGCGACATTGAATTCTGTAAGATGGTCATTTAAGGAGGACCCCCGGATGCATTTTTTCTGTCTTCTGGGGGGTCCCTGACCTCTTCTGGGGGTACTTTGATCCCCCAAAGCCCCTTCACTTTGGACACTGCCCCCTATTCTTGCCTGCTTTACCGACGGCGGTCATTAACCCCCCAGGAGAACGCGGGCGGATCACTCCCCCCCCTCAAACCGCATCACACTGGCATAGCTGCTTGCTCCTGTTTTTTCACTGTTTACTCAATCTTGTAAATCTGTATATTACAGCTTCCTGCACATTAACGAGCTGATTGCTTGTCTGTAGGCTGCCGCGGTTCCCAGCTCTGTTCCTCATATAAACACTGCATTTTAAGCACTCAACTGCACTAATTAATTTAATGTAAATGAACCAGCACTAGCTGCCCAAAATGTGGTACCAGCAACACATGCATACATTTGGTCCCCACAATGTGATATATACCCAGACACATACACACACGCAAACGCGTAGTCAGGCTGAGTTGGATGCCACATGTTGCAGCGTCCACACCTCTCGCCGACTTGCTGTAATTCCTTTTACCTGCCAGCATGTGGCAATGTTGAGCTCCCTTCCTTCACCACCGGCATCAAAGTGACAATGGGGACTTTCCACAAGAATCTCACACCGTACAGATATACACACGTCACCCAGTCCTCCCTCTCTCTCTCTCTCTCTATCCTTTTCTCCTTCTCACGGTGACGTCTGCTGTCCCCAAGGGTGTCACAGGCAGCAGTGCCGCTGTCTCCAGCATCTGTCAAGCAGGCACCTTCACTCGTGGTGAACTTCATTCTATCCTGCCCCCGGACCTCCGAACCATACGACTCAGTTGGGGAGGGGGACTCTGAGCAAAGAGTCTGAGTTTTCTCTACCTGTGAGGTGTGAGGGTGTTTTGGAAGGATCTTATTCCTAAATCAAGAGAGCATGAAATAAACCAAAGATCCATCCATCCATCCATCCATCCATCTTCCAATCCCTTACCCTGGGCCACAGGAGGGCCAGTAGCCTATCCCGGGCAGCACAGAGCACAGGTACCCCCTGCACGTAATGCCAGGTTCAGAGAGTTGCAATTCTGGATTATGCTAAAATCTAGAGGAAAATGGCAGTCCCGTATATCCCACACACTAAACTCATTTCTGCGTTGCTGCCATGCATTGGAGTTCCTGCCTACATTCACAGCCAGCTACAAGTCTCTGGTCGACACAGTGTACCCACTGAGGGTAATGTGAGCACACATTTGTGCGGATATGTGCAGATGTATGTGCAAGAGAATGCGAAAGGAAAGAAATTCAACAAAGTACTAGAGTAATTTTTTTCCCTTCAGAATAACAAATGCCCGACAGCTGACGGGTGGAGATTCCATGCCAGCAGCGTGGACAAGAACGCGGATTCTTCAGGAGGGGTAGCCAGCCTGTCTGGAGCGTCGACACCGTGAGCCCCACTGACACAAGAAGCCCCCTGTGAAAAAATTATAAAAAAGGAATGTGTGTCTATCAGGAGGTCTCACTGTCCGGGAGCCACCGCCCCTCGATGGAAAAAGAAGACTGTAAATCTCAATCAGCCTTCTCATGGGTGGCCAAGACATGCAGAAATTAAGACAACTTAGAATTTTTTTTTGTAAATGCCGCATGTCGACACCAGGACACATGTGCTCTCATTCATGTCTGCCTCTCAGGCCGACTCATCACCGAAACACTCAACCCACAGCTGACCTGAAAAACAGACACTGAATGCCGGGGAGCCCCAGAGTGCTTCAGGTGGCATTTGGCCAAAACAGTGTGTATATGTTGGGGTTAAAGATCTGCGTACGATGCGGCTGTCTGTGGATGTGGGTTTGGTCCATATCAGCAGAAGCGTGTTGAGACCATGCTTAAAAACACAGCATTTCCCATCCACTCGCTGCTCACTTTAACCCTTTTTTCTGCATGGGCCACCATTTGTTACTTTAGAAATACTGCACAAACTACAGGGAACCCTCATCCTGAACTCAGTGCCTCCCGGCAACCATGGTATTCCTGAGAAATGCATCAGGCGCGATTCGGGTGCAAGGTGCTTCCCCATAAACTTGGTGCTTCAGTGCCGTCGGCCCCCGACTCACTGGGGGAGGATCATTGATCTGTTAATAAACATCCTCAGTGGATTCTTCAGTCTGGATTGACTCGCGACTCATTGCTTCAGGGAATGGAATGTCAAGAGGCTGGGTAGTGAAGGGGACATGGACACGCCCCTTAGCAAAGCAAGCAAAAACATTTGTCCAAAATCCATTTGTTTGCATGGATAGACACCCCCACCCCCCACCCACCACCACTTAAACGGCCCATTTCCCTTAATGGGCACAGAGGGGAGACCGCCGGGGTGAGCTGGCCGATACGTCTGCCATGACCCATGATCACACCACTCAGAATGCACTCAGCCCCCAAGCCAATCCGGTGAGAATGGAGATGTTGGGATTTTATCTGATATGGTTCCAGCAATTCGTTAGGCATCAAAGATATCCATCCATCCATCCATCCATTTTCTGTAACCACTTGTCCTATTCAGGGTTGCAGGGCGTTCAGAGCCTATCCCGGAAGCTATGGGCACAAGGCAGTGAACAACCCAGGATGGGACCCCAATGCATCCAAGACATTTTACACAATAATACAATTATTTTTTATCACAATTATTGCAATAATGTAACTACAAATGCACTTCCTAATACAAATTGACAGTTCTTGTGCATTAATCCTGAGAGTATTAGCATCCTGTTTGGGATGTACCCAGCCTTGTGCCCTGCTCCGCCTGGAACAGCTTCCAGGCCTCCTGTCAGTGTTTCCCAAGCTGGTCCTTGGTGACCTACAGTCGGTCCACATTTTTGCTCCATCCCAGCTCCCTAGCAGAAGCTGGGAGGGAGCAAAAACATGGACTGTCTGTGGGTTCACGAGGACCGGATTGGGAAACACTGGGTTAGAAGACGGATGGATTAATACTCAGAATGCTCCCCTGAGGTAATGCTCACTGGTATTACAGCGGCACACAATAACAGTCCTGTTTCACTATATCATTGATATAGGCTGCAGTCCCAGATCCCTCCCGTTGTGGAGACCTTCCAGACTGGCTGATCTACAGACACGCTTGGCAGCCAATCTCAGCACAACCGTGCAACCACATGTTTCAGCCATGTTATGGATGCGCAACCCTATCCTACGATTGTGCATTCTTGCCAACAATCGGTGCACTTGTGTTTCGTCACTTGACTCATTACAATCTAGTCATTACGGTGTTTTTGACTTGAAAAGCTCTTCTGTTAGGTTCTTGAGGTGTTTCTCTACTGCGTTGTGTAGCTCTTGCTCCAACCCTAACTCACACTTGTTACTGGTCTCTCACTCAGCCTAGCAGCAGAACTCATGCCTAGCTGGCTCTGTGACAGCTGTATGCTTGTAATATACTGTCCGCCTCACTTATTCGTCTCCTTGGACAAAAGCGGCTGCCAAATAAATGCATGTAAATGTAATGCAAATGTAAAAAGTCCTTCCTGACGGAGGAGATCAGGACAACGCCACAAGGCTTAGTGGATTACGTCCCAGACTCTCCCTGGTGTGAATAGGGCTTCTTTTCTTTGGAGCATTCATGTATTTATGAACAGCTGAGCCGTGAGGTTGCCAAGTGCGGCCATGTGGGGGAGTCACCGGGGGTCACTTCCTCCAGATGTCGCACTAAGCTCAGTTCATTTCACCATTGCCATTTTTTCTAGGATTATCTGATCGGCTCATTTGGGAAACCTAACTGGGAAATGTCGGCCCACTTTAGTTCAAACTGGTTTTCATACCATGACCATGCTGAATGAAACATGTTTCCTCCGGAACTACGGAGGTGCCGGGTCACTCAGACACTTCAGTCCAGGTCGGCACAATCCACCTTGACCAGGAGTCTAGAAAATCTCACCGTACAATCTCCATATCTCTTAGGCCATTCACTTTGCCACGCATGGAAAATCAACACATCTCCACTGGAAATCCTACTCCAGTACTGACTTTCCCACGGTTCCTGAGGTCAGCTATCGAAGTCGGCGCGTGATATTGCGCTGGAGCGAGATCCCAGGCCGGTCTATCTTCTTCGCCTCCCTGACATCAGTGCTGCCTGGACCAGCAGCCTTTCATTATCTCTCTGAATCCGCCACAGAGCCGTCAGTGGTACGTGTCTGCAGCACCGTTTAAGTGCTGTTTACGCAGAAGGCCCCCGCTCTTCAGCTCCGGCTGCGGCCCCCACCGCCGTAAAGATGTCAGTTCTTGCCCTCCACAAACGGAGCACATCTGCCGAAGCGGGTGTGTCCTGCCAGGCCGATATCCATGCACCGGAGCACCTCCCTGCATGGGAAGTGTTTTGACTTGTGTTTTGTACCAGCTGGTGTGGGTAGGTGCTTTAGGGGCATTGCCCTGGCACAGCGGGGGGTCGGAACCACTCGCCCCGAGGCCCACCCACTTCACCACAAGATGACTTCTCCTGGTAAAACTTGAACAGGACATGTTCCGGAATCAATGATGTGCCACATTTGTTGTTGTGAGTTAGAATTCTAATGGAATATCCTACAGAAACAGATTAGTCTGGTGGTATAAGAAGTAAAATATAATAATGAAAATATTCATCCAGCTTTCATCTAACTGCTTATCCTACATGAGGCCAGCAGGGGTGGGAGGCTGGGTAGTTCCATCAATGGGATGTCAGTCCATCACTGGCTCAGACACAATCACACTCTGTGGGAAATTCAGACACCAGTTAAGCCGAAACACAAGTTTTCGGAATTAAAGGAATTAAAGAATCTGAAGGAAATGCACGAGACGCACAGAACGGGGGCAGGACGCGAACCCCCAGTCCTGGGGGTGTGAGGTAACTGCCCACTGAGCTACCCAAAAGAAAGATGCATACATTTTATGGTGTAGATGCACATGCTTTTGGCTCGTGTTAATTAATCTGTAAACATCTGCTCATGTGCTGTACACATGCATCACTCATGCACTGCAGGCCGGTTCAAACCTCATGCCACTCGCTTCATCTGACCTGCTTTCACGCCTCCCCCCACGGTGGGTGGGATCATCAACTGCCAACAGGTTTAACCCATTTGTCATACGCTAATTCTCTGGCTCCCATTGGGCAGCAGCAGGAGTGACTGACAGCGCGAAGTAAAGGCCGCCAATTACGAGACTAGGAGCTGCAGCTCTGCCGAGGGCTAAATTCGTCACGCTAATCAAAGTGGCCTCTTAATGTGAATCTTTCACCGGTGACTGGAAATAGAAGCTGGGAAGGAGGCCAGGAGACGGTAGTGATGTAGTGATGGCCGTGCCGGGGAGGGTGGGGCGGGGCGACGGGGGAGGGGGGGGCGCTGTTCCCCGATGGTGCCAAAATCCAGCGCCAGCAGACGGCAACGATGATAAAACATGAAAAGTTGCAAGTGTGACTCAGTCAACCGTGACCTCGATTTCGGGAACACGAAGGAAAATATTTACTTCGGCACATCTTTTTCTTCAAAGCGGCCCGAGATAATGGAGGTCATTAACAGTGTAATGTCACTTCTTGTCAGCGGACAGACATCGGCCTAAAATAGAAGTAGACGTTACTCCCCTGCTGGGTACAAATAACACGACGTTTTCATCGGCCGGCTTCGGCATCTCGCCTCCCCCAAACCTCAGCTCAGGGAGAAGTGAGAGGAGAAATGTGTCCAACCAAAATAGCTGGGACACCGGGTCAGCCCTCCACCACCAGGGGGACCTCACCTTCCCTCTGCTGTGTTTGCGGGTGTGGTACCCTGCACCAGACTGGTGGGGGGTCTCACAGGGGCTCATGCATTGAAACATGACCACTTTGCTGGGATCCTGGACCCAAATCCCTGGGGATTTCGGCAGCCAATAGAATAGGATTACCCCCTCATCCAGAAAGAACAGTACATACTATGTTTAAACCCCCATTTTGGTTTACAGGGTCACACACACAGACACACACATATACACACAACCTACTCAGTAGCTGATTTGCTGATTTTACTTATTTTCTTTGCATATTTCTACTTACTCTTGGGAGCTCTCAGGAAACCTCATTTGCCTACATCTACCGCCGTCAGCTGTATTGTTGTGCATCTGCTTAATAATCTTTAATTTGCTTTGATACAGGAAAGCTCAGCAAAACGAATCAGCGATCAGTTTGAAATCAGTCCCTGTTAGTCTGCGGCCACATCCTGGGATCCTGCAGAATTCTGCTGCTGCATCACCATCCTCTGCAGTCAGTCACCCTTGAAGCACCTGGAGAACTACTTCTGCTGTATCACAATATTATGAATTATGCAAGTCAATGGGAAAGTCTCTTTCTCACTCATCATGGGCTGCAGGAACCTCCAAGGCAGTGAGCCTCTAGAGGCTTGGAGGCCACAGTGCGGCTGACTGCCGTGGCCTGTGCCTGCTCAGTGCCACCGGGGTACTAATGACTGAGGCCGCATGAGCCGGACAACATGCTCCTCTCCTATCCAGTCAGCCCTGCCTGTCTGCTCCTGTCAGTGATCCCGACAGACATCACCAGCGCTCTATAGTTCACTATATGTCGGGTGTTTTCCCACATTTTAGCTGTTAGTTTAATAGTTGTGAAATTAATACTAAGTCTGCCTCTGAATAGTCCTACAAATGCACATGCACCTCTTAGATGGTGCAATTAATGCGGCACAGAGTGGGGCGGGGGGTGCTTTGGAAAAGGACTTAACATGCCTCCTTGGACTACATTGGGTGGGGGGGGGATTTTACTGCTTTCAGGAAGTTAAGTGGCTGGGCGGGAGGGGGGGATGGACTCTGCTCCTCTTTCTCAAAGCAAAGTGTGATGTTGGGGCGAGACACGAGGAGCCAGGCCTGCGTTGATCTGCACCTGACCTTGCGATTGCTTGGTTAAAGAGACTGCTAGGTCCAACAGAAGGAACTGTGGCGGAATCTGGCATCAGCAAACGCTGCCAACCAGCCTAGTTTCTTAGCTGACAGAACCATTGAAAATGCAAACCCTGCTATGGACCAGACCCTGCTTCAGCACCACAAGCACCTCTCTTCATCCTTTCCCCAGACCAAGCCCACTGACATAAAAGTAACTAGCAAATAAACAACAAAAACAGCATGTTTTTAAAAGCTGGACATATTCGCTGAGAACATGCACAGGATAGTAGGTCGGCTAAACTGGATTAAAACGAGCAAGTGGGAATTACTATGCGGAATTTCAGGAAACAGTGAAATCACCCCCAATCTAAAACGTGAGGACATCCGACAGAAAGAGCTAAAAGATGTTTAAAAATAACCTCTGATAATAACTTGAAAATGTGACCAGCCCACTCTGTGACAAACATGCCTTCTTACCGGGGAAATACTGGCCACACGATAATAGTGAGCATAAGTGCGCGTGTGTGTGTGCGCCTTCGTCTGTATACATACACAGTCTAATTAATTTGTTCCTGCCACTTAATTCGGGCCTGATGGGAGACAGATGGCTGGAGTAGCAGAAAAGCGGTTTCGATTAGTGAGCGTGAGGCAGGGCTGCACAGGCAGTGGGCTCCGTCACTGGGACAGTGTCCAGCAGGAAGCCCGCAGTTTACCTTGAGGGCCTCATGGTGTCTGCACTTCCTGTTCCTGCCTCATGGTGTCTGCACTTCCTGTTCCTGCCTCATGGTGTCTGCACTTCCTGTTCCTGCCTCATGGTGTCTGCACTTCCTGTTCCTGCCTCATGCTGTCTGCACTTCCTGTTCCTGCCTCATGGTGTCTGCACTTCCTGTTCCTGCCTCATGGTTGCCATGGTGCCTGTGTTACATTCGCAATGCTCGTACCTGCTCTGATACCACATCATTCGCAGACACCTCTAAGTGCACTGTTCTGTTTTAATCATAGAGCGTGTTAAATGTTTACAGACTCGCGCATGGCCCTCATTTTTTTCACTGATGAGAAGCTCAAAATGATGAATACAGCTTCCATCTCAAATGAAGGTGCAGATCTTTAGCAGCTCTCCCATGAGGACACGAAGTCGCGTCAGAACTCTCTGCCCTACCGCTCGATGCTGAGAGAGACACATCTGTTGATCCCAGTAATCTGTTTTATGACTAACAGAATCCCATAAACCCCTTCTTATATGCAACGAATGTCGTTTACACAAATATATAGTCCCATAAAAAAATAGTAATGAGATAGTAATGATCTTTTCATATCTTGTCATTCTCGTTTCTAAGGACCAGTTAATTGATTACTGTCATGGAGTATTAATGAGTCATCATCATGTTTTTCCATAACAGCAGCACAGATGAGCTGATTCAGCTTGGTCTCTGCTTTCATTTCACTTTGTTGTTAAATTTGTGGGTTAAAAATTATGAAAATGCATCACAGATGATTAAAATTGGTCACACGAACACACATTACTGGATTTTTATTTATTTTTTTGTTATCCTGTATTTGTTCTGAAGTTTTACTAATCTATAGTTTTTCGATAGTTTTCGGAAACGCCATGACTGCAGCTCGAGTTGTGCTGTACACTGTAGGTTCTGTGCTCGCTGCTACAGGGGTCCCGTTGACCTCAACTTCTCCCTCTTCACAGACCCTTATGTAAAGCCCACTGCTGGCCTGTGAAAACACACAATGCCGCTCGAGTGTTGGAGGGAAACCGTAGCACCACACATCGTCACACAGGCATACAGCTTACAGTCTCACAAAGGGACTCTCACAAATACGACTAAAAAACAAACTCACTGTATTTTATTTCTGGCTTATGCTCCATCCATTTTGTCGGCTAGCAAAAAATATTAGTATAAAGGTCTCATTCCGTGACCTCAGCAGAAAGAAAATTGTCGATGATGATGTGGCACTCCACATCCCTGCCCGGTGTGACCAATGGTGACATACATCACGGACGGCCTACTGCCGACTCTGGTGTGATTTACACAGCTGATAAACTCAGGCAGGTGATGCACAGGAGTGGGTAAGGATTTGAGTTGTGGACTTCTAGGTCGCAGATGCTTTACGATTTTGATTGGGAAAACTCAACAGCGGCGCCCAAGACAGAAACGGACCGTCTAAATCAAACACGAGGAAACATATTGAATTAGTCCCCACACAGAGGAAACCAACATGTGTCCGGCATCCTGCAAAAAAGCCGATTTAGGCTGACGTCTTGCCTAATGAGGTTGGCCAGCTATCATCACCGAAACTTCTACTTGAATAATGTTCCTGTGTAATTATTTCCACCTGAGAGGAAAGCATCCAGCCTGTGACAGCGGCTGAGCGATTGAGATCTAGAGTGGTTCAGCGGAAGAGAGGCTAAAGACAAGAGGAATCTGATGTGGTTTGGAGTTTAATATGTAAATACGCAAAGACCTTTTGGGTTCGTGTAGATAAAAGAGATGCTTTCACGTTGCTGTCTTAATGTAATAATTCACTGATCAAAGCATTTTTTTTTAAACTAAGCAAGATGGGAAAGTGAGTCAGCAATCTTACATGCTTGCTTTGGAAACAATGCAGAAGGAGCATCCAAGGGATCAAACACAACTGTAAATTTGTCACATGTGGCCTTTACCCATATCCAATGAAAATGAAATCAAGGAGCCACTCGTACTGTACATGCTGCACTGCTTAGCAGCGTCGGTAGCAATAAACTTCATGCAGCGGCCGGAAACCTCATTCTCAAGAGACAACTGGCACTAAAATGCTGCTAGCAAGGGTGCAGATTTTGAGGGTTCAACGGGTAAAAATGCTATGAAATAATGTAGCTACAAAGTTCGAGTGAGGTCCGTGTGCTGAAACAAATAGGATGGATACAGTTGCACATTCCTGCAGCTGTATGGCACTGAGTATTATAAGCACTGGAGAACTCAATTGTCCTCTTTGAAGGGGTAAGGAAAAGCTTTTCATTTTTCACTATACAGGCATTTCTTGTGTTATTCCCTCTGGATGCATTACGGCAAAGTCCCTGAAAAGTGCTTTGTGAAGACCTTGCCTTTGAAAAGGAGCTATGCAAAATAAGTCTGATTGATACATTGGTTAAATATAGCTGTTACGATTTCCTCTGTTAACTTTACTGGCATGTACACTTTCAACCAGGGGAAAAATGTGGGTCAGACTGGTCAGGCATGTGAACACAGTCCCTAGTAGAAAATCTACCCAACATGTGATTTAATGGCCAGTGTTGCCAACCCAGCACAGAGGGGAATGCAAACATCCTGCGAGCGAATGTGTCTTTCTCTCCACCTCGAGATTTATGATGTCAGAATCACCCCAACAGAAACAAAGTGTGCCCTGCATGAAATAAATTTTTCCCAGGTGACAGAAGGCAGACAAGAAAGGAAATGGTATAAGTGGGCCGATATAAAATTATGTAGCTATAGAAGTATAAGTTTTAACGTCCCAAACCAATTATGCTGTACGGTACGTCCTGTAGAGAGGAGGGGTTACCATTTCCTCCTTGATACTCTTTATCTGATTGGCTAACTTAGCCTACTAAACAGCCCGTGATGTTGGCTGATGAGTGAACCCCGATTTATACCCCTGCCTTCCACAGTGAATCGTCTCACGGAGAGCCAGGCCCCAACCGGGCTAGCTGTGTGGCCCTCCAGTTAACGGCCCATGACTTTCTGGGGCCCGATAGCGTTGGGGCCGCTTGGCTGGGGACAGGCTAGGTACTTAGAATGACATCCATCTATCGAGCAGTAGGAGACCCTGTGGGTCTGGCCCTGTTACAAAAGTCACCCCCACGCAACAGAATGAAAAATAAGGTTCCGCTATGGGCAACTTAGCCCCGCTTTCACTAAGAGGCCTGATTTCAATCTTCTGGTAGGCCGTACCTTACAGAGTGTAGGCCCCCCCATGCCTCCGTTTAACATCACAGAGTGCCACGTCAAAAATCTGCCTTTCCTGTACAGTTCATCTGTTTATCTCCAGGAAATGGTTCCCCTAAACCTGCTTCTGGAGTGAGCAATATGGGATATGAGATGAATTTCAGAAGCAGTCTGAAGAAAAGTGCTTCAGGTAGCGTTACTGAGGTAGGAGGCAGGAAGATAGGGCACCTCTCAGCAGGAAGTGTGATGAACAGCATGATGTGCAGCAGTAACCGAAGGAGGAGAAGAATGGAGACCTTGCAAGCCAACAGATCATGAAGTGACTGGGGTTTGCCTGGTGTTCATCAAATGGCCGGGGGCTGGAATTAGGAGCACACACACGCACAGTCACACACATCCATTATGAGTCTTTCACTGTACCATTACATCCTGTGATAGGACAGGAAGGACACTCCATCACATCACCTGTCTTTAACAAGATTGAACTCTGAACTTCAGACTTCACCTTGCCCATCTTATTATGCGAACTGCAGACCCAAAATGAAAATAAAAACATGCATAATTATGTCCCCGTTCTCAGCCACGGCTCTAGTTCAGCAGCACGTTTCCCAGTCTTCTGACATCATCATGCTGCTTTCGGCATGCCGCGGATTATCCGGTGATGCCAGAAAACGAGGCCACACTCACCGCTACGTCACCGCTACGTCACGCTACGTCACGCTACGTCACCGCTACGTCACCCCACGTCCGCTTCCCCTCCGACGGCTCGGGTGGAGCAGTGCTGCTCCCGTACTGTAGAAGATGTGCTCATGCATTTTCACTTCGCGCAGAGGCACGTTCGTTTCCATCAATGTACCATTGTAACAGCAATCTGCCGTGCCCTTCTGATTGCTCAGAAAAGGCCTCTGAATAATTAAGAGTCGGGACGACCGCCGTCAAAATAAGAAAATGGATTTGGACACGGACATAACTGTTAGTTCCGCTTTGTGCTTTACACTTTGCATTAGATTGTCGAAATAGAGCTTCTAAGGTACGCATAAGCCCTCTGCACTGAGACGGCGCTCCCAGTGACTCCACGTTACCACAGTCAAGATGTTCTTCACACTAACCAGTCATAGTAAACATTCAGGGAGAGCAGACCCCTCCGTCGCTGCTTCCAAGCTCCGTCCACAAACTATTTGTGGTAGTTGGGCAAAGTGGTCTTTAAGCACCATGTGTCTCCATCCTTTAGATTGAGCACCATGTGTCCCCGTCCTTTAGATTAAGAACCATGTGTCTCCATCCTTTAGATTAAGAACCATGTGTCTCCATCCTTTAGATTAAGCACCATGTGTCCCCGTCCTTTAGATTGAGCACCATGTGTCCCTGTCCTTTAGATTGAGCACCATGTGTCCCCGTCCTTTAGATTAAGCACCAGGTGTCTCCATCCTTTAGATTGAGCACCATGTGTCCCCGTCCTTTAGATTAAGCACCAGGTGTCTCCATCCTTTAGATTGAGCACCATGTATCCCCGTCCTTTAGATTGAGCACCATGTATCCCCGTCCTTTAGATTGAGCACCATGTGTCTCTGTCCTTTAGATTAAGCACCAGGTGTCTCCATCCTTTAGATTAAGCACCATGTGTCCCCGTCCTTTAGATTAAGCACCAGTACTTTGGGCCAGATCTGCCCTGGATGGCAGATTTGGAACAACAAGGAGCACAGTGTTCAAATTCACAAATTTGGCGAAGGCGACCTTTAGGATCTTAGTAGCTGCTCCAACATTTCATTCAGCCCTGTGCTTCAGAAAAATAAAGCCAGTATTGTACATCTGAGTAATACTGATCACTGACAACTTAATGCAATGCTGCCTCCAATCTCAAACAGCAGCAAACAGACGCAAAGAGCCAAAAGTGCATGACAGATCCTGTGAGGAAGGAGAGCAGCACTGGTTTCTATTAGGGTGGTCAAAGTTAATACAATTACACGTTTATTTTAATACAATTAAGCACTTATTTCAAAGACATAATGCAGGAGAATAGAATGAGCACAGATTTTTAATAGCAGCCTATAGTATTTTTTCCTGGTTATAAACAATGACAGAGCGCACAATTCAAAGCTAAATTCAATCCCAGAATTCAAAGCTAAAATCAATCCCAGAATTCAAGCTAAAAATCAAAACACACAGTCACAGGGACGCTGATAGAGGGGAAGGCAAGATCAGATTTGTGTTCTTTATTAAATCATTTTATTATTGATTCAAGTTTTATATGAATTTTGAAAGAGATTTTAGTATCTTAAAATGAAAATATTCCCAGTTAGTAAGTGCATTTACAATGGCTTCTGTTTTTAGAGCCATTTGCCAAATAGGTTTTAAATTTAGATTTAGGTTTTTTTTTTGTCCCTAAATATTCACCTTCTGCTTTGAGAGTAACGTGATAAACTCAGAAAAAGCGCGTGAAGGTGACATAGTGAAGTGAAACATGATTTATTTTTGTCTTTATTTTGAGACTTCTGTTTGAAATGAATACATTTCTATACTGAATATACATACTATAAAATCTTGAATAATCATGATTAACAAAAAAAAAAAATTAATCGTTTGACAGCCCTACTTAAATTATGCAAAATATACAGATCAGAAGCTGTTGGTCCTCATTATCTCAAACTGTTTTATATTAAACAAAAGTAAAAAAAAGACTGTGGTTTCCATATCATAATACAACAATCAGGAAAAGTTTGTTTTCTAACAATGTAATGTAGTAAGTTTGAAATCGAGCACTCAACATATATAATCCTAATATTTATGCAATTTGATTTATGACAGAGTTGCTACTATAATTACACCCATGTAAGTTTAGCCCCAGATGAGACCAAACCGCAACCGAGCTACTAAACTTGCATTCCATTCTTAGGTCTAGAATAAACAGTACAGTCTCAAATGAAATTTGTGTGCATGTCGAAGTCATAAAGAGCCACCTGGTAGTGTTTCTGGTAGCTGTATCTGCGGATTATGTATAATCCATCTGCCTGCTACTTCTGTGTCACCTGCAGTGAATATATTTGACTTGGCTTTCAACGGAGGCACTGAGACTGTGAGACTCCCTCAGGATTCAACTTCCTGGATTCCCGAGGCTGCCTGCAGGTCACTGTCAAACCTTTGTCCGGCTTTTGGAGTATCCTGTGGTTAAATCTATTAGCTGGAATCCTACGACCTCCTGTTAAAAGTGAGCATTCGAGCTTCAGCTAACCCATGGTTCATCTCTCAGCCAGGTCTCTTATTGGCTGGCGCACGCTTCATCTCTCAGCCAGATTTCCTATTGGCTGGCGCACGCGTCACGCTTTCAGCCAGATCTCCTATTGGCTGCCGCACGCATCATGCTTTCAGCCAGATCTCATTTTCCGTCACTGTACAATGGCAATATCCTTCCACAACTGAGAGCTACCTTCCTCAGGAAGGTATAATATAATATTAATCCACACATAAATCCACAACATTCCTCAAGCTAAAGGCCAGAATGTCAAGTCAATTAATTTCATTTTTATGAATAAACAACTACTTAGTAATTAATGAATAAAAAACTACTTAGTTTGAAAAATAAGGTGACTGTAACGATGCATACTTAATGTAACAGCTCACATTGGCTTATATGCATTTTCAGTCCAAAACATGCTATTTTAAACTAATATATGTTTATTTAATAGGAACATAAAAAGAGTCAGAGCTTATCAAGCCATTACCCCCCCTGAACACCTGAAATTATAGTCATAAAATGCATTATAGTAAATTTTCAGGAAGCCATGTATCCTGAAAATAATGGCAGTCACTGTATAAGATACATGAACTCCAATAATTCTCTCCCTCCTTCAACTGTGTCCTGTGCAAATACAGTCCGGAGGAGAAATGCTTCCTCAAGAACCATAAAAAAATGCTAATACTAAAGATGGTCGAGAAGGGAATTTCTTTCTGAGATTACTTTTACGAGCCTGAGCAGAGACACGACAGAGCCGAAATGCTCAATAAAATCCAAAAAGGAAATAAAAAAATAAGAGAGAAAGAGAGAGAAACGCTCACGCAGCAGGCCAGCTTAAAACATACAGATTTTCTTTGTAACAACTAGGCCAATCAGACTTTTAGATATTTCCAATGCATTTTGGGAAGTGGGGTGGTGCTGATAAGTGGGACTCTATTCCTTCTTAGGAGATCTATGTGGTCAGAGAACTGGAGGGTCACCGATTCACCCAGAACAGGCCAAGCATGACTAAGGGACCAGGCGCAAATCTGCAACTCAGAGTCAAGAAGCATCACCCTTTGTACTACTCTTACTGGCCGTACCAATACTCTCTCATATATTCTGCAGTACATACTGTAAATAACCCCCTTAAGTACGTGGGGATCATCCAGCTCACCCTGCGGCAACAGACACCAGGTACGTGTACACAGCCGACCCAGCGGCAGAGGTTACCGAGGGTCAAGGGCCAAGGATGGGTCACGTCCCCCACATACTGCGCATCGGACCTGCGGCTCAAGCCAGCATGGGTTAACATGACACCCTGCATCCTCCGACAGACGGTTAAATACACGAAACCTCAAAATGACTACACTGGATAAATTATATATACATGCACTGACAGCTGCAAGTCTGGAGGGTCTATAAAGGCTTCAGGCTGCGAAATTTAAGAGGATAAGAACGCAGGAAGGAAGACGAGCTCCGATGGTGCCACTACCGAGCAGCAAGCCCTCAGCTCAGTGAGCCTCTAGAACGTGGTCTTCGTGCGAGGAGGACACAGTGTGTACGAGCTTATGAGCGAAGCCGCTCGTGGTCTGCGACCCACAGAAATCATTCACTCATCCACCTGCCCTGAGGGCATCGGGAGGGGGGGGGGGTAAGGTGGTGTAAACAAACAAGTCTTTTTCACATGGATGAAGGGATCAGAGAACCATGACGATCGCCTGCTCCTCTCCAGGGTATGTGTCAGATCCTCAGCATCTTGGTGAATCTTTATAATCGGACAGCAAGCTGCGGACTGTGAACATAAAGGGTGACGACTTGACCTTCCTTGCACAGCCCTGCTCACTGAGGCTTCGGACGGGGGCCCGATGCTGACATCACATCAGCAGACAGAAGGACAGGTGACCATTCAAAGGTAGCCCCGCATACCAGTATGATTGGGGGGGGGGGGGGATTAGGGTGGGGGGGGTTGAGCCGAGTGGGAAAGGGGGGGGCAGGAGACAGGCGGTGGGCATCCTCTCCCCTCCTCTCAGGCTCTCGAGGTGACTGACAGATGCTGCTGTAGAGCAAGATATCATCATACCAATTAGAGGCCTTGAGGATCATTACAAGCTGCACCTCAAACCTCTGTTTCAGGCACATTTGGCAAAGATGAAAAGCATGCGGATCACTGAAAAAAACATGCCATCATGTCTGCCCCCCCCCATTCTTAAATGCAGGTTTTGACACAAAAGAACTGACATAAGCCAGTGAGCAGGGGGCTATCAGCTCATTAAGGGCAGCATCACTCTTTGCAATATTAAGGATGGGACTTGACTTGAGGGTGGCTTTCTGGCTCGTTGGGAAACAAAAATGGCAGGTGTTATGGCCGTGGTTATGAAAATGCCAAAGAGCAAGACACACAAATTTCGATCTCCAGGGGCTTCTGAAACAGATTAGGATTTATCGGAGAGACTCCCCTTTAAGAGACGCCCGGCATGGGAGAGCGCCTCTGTGTGGCTCAACTCTCAGCTCAGCCAAAGTGTCAGCCAATTTACGGGAGAGACTCCCCTTTAAGAGACGCCCGGCATGGGAGAGCGCCTCTGTGTGGCTCAACTCTCAGCTCAGCCAAAGTGTCAGCGCATTTACGGGAGAGACTCCCCTTCAAGAGACACTCGGCATGGGAGAGCGCCTCTGTGTGGCTCAACTCTCAGCTCAGCCAAAGTGTCAGCACATTTACGGGAGAGACTCCCCTTTAAGAGACGCCCGGCATGGGAGAGCGCCTCTGTGTGGCTCAACTCTCAGCTCAGCCAAAGTGTCAGCCAATTTACGGGAGAGACTCCCCTTTAAGAGACGCCCGGCATGGGAGAGCGCCTCTGTGTTGCTCAACTCTCAGCTCAGCCAAAGTGTCAGCACATTTACGGGAGAGACTCCCCTTCAAGAGACACTCGGCATGGGAGAGCGCCTCTGTGTGGCTCAACTCTCAGCTCAGCCAAAGTGTCAGCACATTTACGGGAGAGACTCCCCTTTAAGAGACGCCCGGCATGGGAGAGCGCCTCTGTGTGGCTCAACTCTCAGCTCAGCCAAAGTGTCAGCACATTTACGGGAGAGACTCCCCTTTAAGAGACGCCCGGCATGGGAGAGCGCCTCTGTGTGGCTCAACTCTCAGCTCAGCCAAAGTGTCAGCCAATTTACGGGAGAGACTCCCCTTTAAGAGACGCCCGGCATGGGAGAGCGCCTCTGTGTGGCTCAACTCTCAGCTCAGCCAAAGTGTCAGCACATTTACGGGAGAGACTCCCCTTTAAGAGACGCCCGGCATGGGAGAGCGCCTCTGTGTGGCTCAACTCTCAGCTCAGCCAAAGTATCAGCACATTTACGGGAGAGACTCCCCTTTAAGAGACGCCCGGCATGGGAGAGCGCCTCTGTGTGGCTCAACTCTCAGCTCAGCCAAAGTGTCAGCACAATTACGGGAGAGACTCCCCTTTAAGAGATGGGAGAGCGCCTCTGTGTGGCTCAACTCTCAGCTCAGCCAAAGTGTCAGCACATTTACGGGAGAGACTCCCCTTTAAGAGACGCCCGGCATGGGAGAGCGCCTCTGTGTGGCTCAACTCTCAGCTCAGCCAAAGTGTCAGCCAATTTACGGGAGAGACTCCCCTTTAAGAGACGCCCGGCATGGGAGAGCGCCTCTGTGTGGCTCAACTCTCAGCTCAGCCAAAGTGTCAGCACATTTACGGGAGAGACTCCCCTTTAAGAGACGCCCGGCATGGGAGAGCGCCTCTGTGTGGCTCAACTCTCAGCTCAGCCAAAGTGTCAGCACATTTACGGGAGAGACTCCCCTTTAAGAGACGCCCGGCATGGGAGAGCGCCTCTGTGTGGCTCAACTCTCAGCTCAGCCAAAGTATCAGCACATTTACGGGAGAGACTCCCCTTTAAGAGACACTCGGCATGGGAGAGCGCCTCTGTGTGGCTCAACTCTCAGCTCAGCCAAAGTGTCAGCACATTTACGGGAGAGACTCCCCTTTAAGAGACGCCCGGCATGGGAGAGCGCCTCTGTGTGGCTCAACTCTCAGCTCAGCCAAAGTGTCAGCACATTTACGGGAGAGACTCCCCTTTAAGAGACGCCCGGCATGGGAGAGCGCCTCTGTGTGGCTCAACTCTCAGCTCAGCCAAAGTGTCAGCCCATTTACGGGAGAGACTCCCCTTTAAGAGACGCCCGGCATGGGAGAGCGCCTCTGTGTGGCTCAACTCTCAGCTCAGCCAAAGTGTCAGCCAATTTACGGGAGAGACTCCCCTTTAAGAGACGCCCGGCATGGGAGAGCGCCTCTGTGTGGCTCAACTCTCAGCTCAGCCAAAGTATCAGCACATTTACGGGAGAGACTCCCCTTTAAGAGACACTCGGCATGGGAGAGCGCCTCTGTGTGGCTCAACTCTCAGCTCAGCCAAAGTGTCAGCACATTTACGGGAGAGACTCCCCTTTAAGAGACGCCCGGCATGGGAGAGCGCCTCTGTGTGGCTCAACTCTCAGCTCAGCCAAAGTGTCAGCCCATTTACGGGAGAGACTCCCCTTTAAGAGACGCCCGGCATGGGAGAGCGCCTCTGTGTGGCTCAACTCTCAGCTCAGCCAAAGTATCAGCACATTTACGGGAGAGACTCCCCTTTAAGAGACGCCCGGCATGGGAGAGCGCCTCTGTGTGGCTCAACTCTCAGCTCAGCCAAAGTGTCAGCACAATTACGGGAGAGACTCCCCTTTAAGAGATGGGAGAGCGCCTCTGTGTGGCTCAACTCTCAGCTCAGCCAAAGTGTCAGCACATTTACGGGAGAGACTCCCCTTTAAGAGACGCCCGGCATGGGAGAGCGCCTCTGTGTGGCTCAACTCTCAGCTCAGCCAAAGTGTCAGCACATTTACGGGAGAGACTCCCCTTTAAGAGACGCCCGGCATGGGAGAGCGCCTCTGTGTGGCTCAACTCTCAGCTCAGCCAAAGTGTCAGCACATTTACGGGAGAGACTCCCCTTTAAGAGACGCCCGGCATGGGAGAGCGCCTCTGTGTGGCTCAACTCTCAGCTCAGCCAAAGTGTCAGCCCATTTACGGGAGAGACTCCCCTTTAAGAGACGCCCGGCATGGGAGAGCGCCTCTGTGTGGCTCAACTCTCAGCTCAGCCAAAGTGTCAGCACATGTGTGGCCTGCACAGTCCCCTTATAAATGAAAGCATGTGGCTGGTTAAACAATCTAGGTGCTTAAGCTTGCTTGCAGACCTTGGAGCAGAGAGTGGAGTGAAAGGGGCAGCAAGGCAGGCCTGACACGGGGCTCTGCTCCCGCCTTTGGTACTCAGACCCTTCGGGCGACATACATCACTTTACTGTGGAGCACAAAGCAGCACAAGGTTTCTGAGGCTCCGTGGGTCAGAAACACTGGATTCCTGTGATGTGCCCCACATAGACCCACATAGACCCCACATAGACCACACATAGACCCCACATACACCCACACAGACCACACATAGACCCACATAGACCCCATATAGACCCACATAGACCACACATAGACCCCACATAGACCACACATAGACCCCATATAGACCCACATAGACCACACATAGACCACACATAGACCACACATAGACCCACATAGAACCATATAGACCCACATAGACCACACATAGACCACACATAGATCCCACATAGACCCCATATAGACTCACATAGACCCCACATAGACCACACATAGGCTCCACATAGACCACACATAGACCCCACATAGACCACACATAGAACCCACATAGACACCACATAGACCCACATAGACCCCACACAGACCACCAGGCTGCTCCTTAGAGATCCTATAGTACTCCTAGAGTATTTTTTGACTCAACCACTAGCACACCTCCTATGGCTAATCTATACCTCATGGAATGGCTGAGATGCCCCTGAGGAGAGCTTTGGGAAACAAACTGGTGTCTTCTAGCTATCTAATAAGACTTTTTGGAGAACAAGAAATTTTTGATTTTTTGTTTTTTAATTAATATTGTACTATTAACTCCCATATCTTAATGTTAAATTGTGTGTGTTTTACTACTACTATTCTATTTGATGCCTAAGACCTTTGTACCTGAGATGAACGCAATGTGGAGCTGATTAACAATGGGGTTTAGTGTCCGGACACCGTGACGCTTGCTATCCGCACGCCGGTCTCTGTCACACTTTCACTGGTGCAGTTTATCAGGCAGGGAAACAATCACAAGCTTCACGGCAGATCAGGAGTCCGGCACTTTAAGAATGGAGGGGGAGAGACTTTTCCGAGACTCAGCTGTTGGAAAAACCTCCCATTTCCCCCTTACAGGGGATCTGGAGATGTGGGGGAGGGGGAACTAAACGGGCGAAATGGGGAAAAGCGAAGCAGCGATAGAAGGCAAAGTGGAAAAAGGGAAAAAATGCCATTTTGGGAGAGTAAGAATGAAGATAACAGCTCTCAGGATGGAGGGACACCTAGGGAAGGTCTGAGAAGCACATGAAGACGTTTGGCACATTAATCTGCTCGATCCCTCTATTGTTTCTTGTCTGCGAGTCGTGGCAGAGTGCAGGGCTGTTTTAGGGGGACTTTCGCCACTCTTTTCATAAATCTCTAGTGATGCTCCTGGCAGTGTGGGAGCCTGGATTTAGGATTATTACCCCGAATTTGCAACACGTACACACAGACCCTGCACGGTCACGTCACACGTGCCTTTTCAGACGCATGTACAGTCGCTACGGAACCTAGGACCCAGCGACGCCCTACTGTCGATCTGACTGCGTTCAGCTGAATTTAAAAAAAAAAAACCCATCTGGGGTTTCTGAAGCAGCCTGCCCCCACGTACACCCACTCATCAGCCCGGTTCACCCCCGCCCCCGAGCCTGTCAGACACACCTGGTTGTGGTTAAGCTCAATCACGACACAATGTCAAAACTTCAGGCGTCTAAAGCCCTGAGACGAAGGCTGGGGGAGTGGGGGGGCGGGGGGAGGTATAGGAAAAAAATTAAATAAAAAGGCTGCAGACTACTGTACGATGACTGATGGCCTGGAAATGAACGCAGATGACTCACTTTCCCTTATCACGTCGACGTTCGTGAGTCCCTGCATCATCCTTTTCCGAAATATCCCGCCATACCTGGCAAGGCCTGCTCGAACGTTTGACCCCTGGAGGACATTCAGGGCTGTCTGGAAAAATCAAAGGTAAGCTGGATAGCGACCTGTGGCTCATCTCGTGCTAGGAGGCATTTTTGCAAGCAGACTCACTTTCTGGATGCGCCTCGGCGTACCCGCACTGGGGAAGACGGTCATGGCGTGTCGGAGTGCCGTCAGAGCAGAGGTGTCTTGCTCCAGATAAGCCATACCGCTCCCACAGCCACTCCTGTGCCGGCGTCTCTCGCGGCCAATGCAGGGAGCGTCCGCTGGCGGCCAGACTGCGGGCCGCAGCGGGCCCAGCTGGACCCCGTAACGAGCTCAGAGGCTCCCTCGTAAAGCCTTTGAGAAACACACGAATGACTCGTGGGAAAAACACAAACTCCTATTTATTTGAAATATTGCGTGATCAAAAAGAGAAAGGGCAGCGATTGTGGGCCAGAATAAACGTAACGGCCACTGCTGGGATGTTCTTGGATTAAGAACAATGCCGGCCTGTAACAGACGGCTCAAATTTGCATACTACTGAACTAAAAAGCTGGGAGGGAAAAAAAGCGCACGTTTGTTTAATAAACAAAACAAACACTGGCAGAATCCTGAACTGATGTTTGTTTGGCATGTAAGAGTAATGGAATGTTACTGCTCCTCTCTGGGTGCATCTTGGTGTGATTCTGCTGGATACACCGTTAGATCAGCAACTTAACCTCTCATCTCTGTTTTGATCTTTCCAGTTGCATCTGCTCTGCCTGTTTTAAGCTGAGGAGAAACGAACTGCAATTTGGTATAACAGCTCGATCTGAGCACAGGCTATTTTGTAGGCCTGAGCCACATCTTTCACCAAATGAGATATGCCTGGAGCAGCAAAACGCTATACAATCAACTGTCAGCTATACAAGCATTATTCCTCTTCATTGGCTATATCATAAGCCCCTCCCACTGACCACACTGGCAACATATGTATCCATTGAGCAGCCCTGATAATGGCCCTGTCTGGTCTGTGTAAACATGCCATTGAGATCCTTGAAAAGACAAACATTGTAAATGATCAAAGTCAAACAGTTTTTTTTTCTCTACAGCTTAGCATGCTAAGGCCATGCTAAAGCTGAACATGGTCTGACTAAGTTCTGGTCTTTCCCAGACCAACATAATGTCCGTTAGAGCCAAGTAAGGGGCAGTGGATATAATCTCGCTATAGCAGTAAGGCTGTATTTGAAATTATTGCACATGAGATGACATGAGAGCAAAGCCTATCCAATATTGGGATAAACAGCCCTATTATATGTCTGTCATCAGACATGTGCTTTGAGTTTCTGAATGCAAAGGGCACTATCCTTCATTGACATTCAAATCGCAACAGAGTCCAGCATGTCAAACCTGCCAAAAGAGCCCATACTGTCCAGCCCCGGCTGTTTACCGGGCGGCAGAGCTGAACTTTACACGCTCCACATCATCTCCATATTCTGAGTGACTCAATTTGATTACTAGTTATTAAATTACAATGATTTCCACTACAAAACTGAACCACTGTCATGATGTCAGCAGAAGAGTGGGTAGGTACAAAAACTACATTGACTACATTTTGGAACTTACATACAGCACTAACGTGGAAACTGGCCCAAACGATGCCAATTACAGAACGCAGGCAACCACCAACGACTGCCAACCCAACCGGTAAGAATTCCTGCAGCTTCTGAAGAATGAGGTTATTCCTAGAGCATGTCAGTGTGCTAGACACTCCGGATCAGAACCAGATTGCCAAACAAGAATGTCATTCTATAGTATCGGCCCCGTAGTTTCAATCTCGAACTTCACCCCTGCCAGCCGTTACACTCCTTCTCCCCGACAATCCTGGCAAACAGCCTCTGAATTGGACATTACAGCACCAGAACCTTCACACTACGCTTCACATGCACCCACAAGGCTCTGCTCCGCTTGAACTCAAATCTGGAGAGTCCTGAGGGCGGGGGTTACAAGAAATCCACTAAAGTGACTCAAAGACCCCAGAATATCACACTCTTACCAAGAGGCTCCTGTCCAAGCATAGCTTCATATTGTATAACAGATCTCCTCAATGAACAGAGACATGTCATCCAATAAATATGCTCCATAATGTCTCATTTCAGGGTCGCTATTTTATAATCATTTGCAGGCATCATACACACAGATGCTAGCATTCACTTTGACCACAACAAGGTCTCTTTTCGAATCCTTTAATCTTACCTGTTGTCAGTCGAAAGCCAGGCCATCAACCACCTTCGACAGGGAGATTGAGGTGACTAGACTTATCCTAGATGATGCCTTCCACCTGCTCTCTGTATATACTGGTGAGTTCTGACATCCTCATGCTAGCCAGGCTGTACCGCAGTGAAGGGCTGCCTGAGTTACTCGGCAGGGAAGAGGCAGCTCAGGGATGGAGAGCATGCGTGAAGGTCAGGGTTCCATCCGGGGTTCAATCCACAGCACTTCCGTTGTGGCATTTCAAAAGGTGGTGTGTGGAATCTATCCCTGAGACTGGGAGGTTGCTGGTTCGAATCCTGTCACGTGTTGGGGGTTGGACTGGCACGGGACAAATGGCTGTGTGTGTCTGGGACATGCAGAGAAGAAGCATTCCGATGGACTTGTGCAAACGGCAAATTAAGCATCATTTACCATTTCAGCTGCCTCCCCATGCTTGCTGTCCTTATCAATCCCTGCCAGATGGGTCCTCTTTACCATATTTTCCGGCATGTCAGCCCGGTTCTTCCTCGATCCCTGTGACCCCGGGAAAATTCCACTACTATCCCACAATGTGTGCCGTTCACTGGCCGGGCCCCGTGTCACACGCATCTGTTCACCATACTGACCTGAGATCCCCTCACACAGGTGTGGACCTGGATATCACCACCAGTCAGCATTAGCACATTAGCACATTAGCACAAGGCAGAGCCACCTCTCCATTAAAGCTAAGCGTCAGTGGAAAAAACACCCCCCCCCCATTTGAATACAATCATGTGTGGTCAGATGATTCATTTTCATTAGCGAAATACTCCTCTGAGTAATTTTTCCTTCTCTGTGTGCTGTGCAATTTAACGCTCTGGCACATTTACAGAACTTACTCTTAAGCGAGACTATAAATCAACATCAACTCTCCAGTAAGCGCTTAGGTATTAGCAGCCCTGATAATTAGCGAGAATATTTCCAGACCACGTACTTAATTTACTTTTGCTAAAGGGGGGAAACAAGAAAAAGACAATAATGTTCCAGCAGCTGATCCTGCTCAGAGTGACAGAGGTGGGTGGGTGGGGGGGGGATCTGGAGCCTATCCCAGGCAGCGTAAGGCACAAGGATGGGGTACAAAAAGGATGGGATACCAGTCCATCGCAGTGTAAGACAAGACTGCTTAGAAAGATATTTTCTAATCTTTATAGATTCCACTTTATTATGACAGTGCAATATACCCTGCGATGGGCTGCCCCCCCATCCTGAGTTATTCCCTGTCTTGTCCCCATTGCTTCCAGGATAGGCTCTGGGCCCCCAGTGACCCTGCATAGGACAAGCTATAAAGATGACTGAATGAATGAATGACTGAAAGGTGAATGAATGATGATAAAGGAATGTATCAATTAATCGATGAATGAACAAATCGATTAATCGATGAGGAAATCAATGAACAGCAATATAATGATCTTCCACCTTGTCTGTTTGGTCTCTGCATGAAAGAACAGCAAACGCCTGCTGATTTGCAATGAACATGATGCATCGCTTGAATTGACCGTGAGCCCGATGCATAGGTGACCCAATTTACTGGGAGACGGACTCCCCAGTGGTCATTTCAGGAACGCCGGTCTGGCACGTTCGATTATCACAGAAGCAGGCTCTAATGTGATGATTACAGGGTGCAGGACTGACACAGATTACACTGACAGGCAGTACAGCTACCGGCCCCCTTAGTGATCGGCTTGCGGTTGGTTCGAGGTATTTCTGAGGATACCAGTCACAGCACAGGCATCCGCCCCCCCACCACCACCACAGTGGGCCGTGTGTCACCCTAGAGCTGGAGGATGTATACAGGGCAGAAAGCGCAGCGACCCTGTTTAAAATGCAGCACCGCAAGTAGCTGGAGAGCTGTGAGACGCAGTGGTTCCCCCAGAGGAAAGGCTGAGTCATCACCCAGAGCTCCACTGGGGCCGCGGTCACCCCACATGCTGGGGGCCCACGGCTCCGCACCGTAACACCGTGCATAAGCGTGAGAACGCGCTGACGTCATCTGAGGCGTGCCACTCGACCTTACAGTGATAAATGTCATGAGAGAGTCTGTGCTCTCCCAGGGGGGGCCGTGCCATTGTGACTCAGACCCTCTCCTTTTTGATTTTTTTTGTTCACAAACACAGAAATTTCGTGAAGTACTTTTTCATTTATACGAGCGAGACCTTTCATCCATCCCCACTGCATCCCCACTGCATCCCTCTCCCCATCTGGCCATTACCCGTCTCCAGTTATGCCAGAGGTTCCTGTCTCCTCTCTCTCTCCTCAGCATAGCTGCTAATATCACACTTTGCATCAGGTTAAAGCACTAAGAGGGGCCCTAATTCATACAGAGGGGGCAACCTTATAATTATATGTGTTTTACATCAGTGACTGAGAGTGGAAGGGGAACTCCAGGGGCCAATCAGCTTTCAGATGTGGCCCCGCCCCCATGTAAGTCCCGGTTTCTCAGGTAGGTCGTGACCATATTTAGTGGATCGTAGTATGTAGTTTTAAAAAAAGCATTAAAAAAACACTCTACACCCAATAACTTTTACCATCACTACCACCCCCCCACCCCCTTAATGGAAAAGGAAAAATGTGGCACCTGAGGCTAAGCCAGCTGATTATATATATATATATATATATATATATATATATATATATATATATATATATATATATATATGAAATAAATGCTACACACAGCATGAGCTAATATAGTACGAGCTCAGCTAATATACGGCTGTTAATGTAAAATTTTGCTTACAAGGCCTGACCACCCCTAATGTCTTTAGCTTCGCTCTTCATTCTCATGATTTTGGCAGAATTCAAAATCACATCCCGATGTAACTCTTGGAAAATGGCCGTACACAATGCGGGACACAGGAGAGAGGTGACCTCGCTGGGCATCGGCTAACGGCCATGGAATCGTATTACCGCTCACACTGTGCCCCCCCCCCGCTCCCCCGTGCCCCCACTGACTCCTACAGTAAGTCACTATGAACAGTGAGCAATTACTCATTTAAGCAGAAACACCACATCTAGCCCAACTCTTCACGCACTCAGACTTAAGTGAATATTTGGAAATACGTCGCCCGTGAGCTTGACAGTCTGGTTTCATTATGTTTGATGGATGATTTACTACGTCTCTCTGAGTTTTATCTTCCAGGACGGCTGGATGTGCATCAGTGGTGTTGAGAAGGCAGCTTACCTTCCGGAAGGCACACGGGGCTTAGAAAGGTGGATGCGACAAAAGACTAAAGCCAACTTTCAGCTACGTATTTACATTTTATTTATTTAGCTTTTTTTTATCCAAAGCAATGCACAATTGGGAAGGTGGGGGTCAGTCAATCTCTGGTCTTGCCCAGGGGTCCGAAGGCAAAGGTGAAATAACTCGAACCTGGGATTCGAACTGGCAACCTTCTGATCACAGGCATACATCACAAGCACACCTGTAGCCCACAACATTATTATGCTACAGCTCTACGTGCCTAAACACAAGGGTGACACTGAACATGAGGCACCGCAGCTTTATCTGAACACAGGGCCTGAAACCTGTTTTTTTCAGAGGCCTCTGCTGTTTGCTGCATTAGGTTAATTTAGTACCAGTTCCGTTAAATATCTGTATTCTATTTTGGGTTCTTTATATAATCCATGTTTATTTCGTGCATTCATTGTTCTGACATATGCCAAAAATGTATTTAGATGTTGTTTTGCTCATCGCATCTGTTCATTGTTTATTGCTGTAACGTAATCCTCATATTTTCCTGATTAAACTGTTGAAAATGAGCAGATATGTGTATCATTATAATGGTCAGTGGTCACTTAGTGCTCTACAGTATTGTGACTATGCTGGTCCCTAATCTAAATATTTGAAAGTGCACATAAAGCTATAATCCAAAGGCCACTTGAATGCAATAATTGCTTGCAGCACGAGAGGTTTTCCGTTACGGAAGACAGAACACAAATTTCCCATGTACAAATATCCATACCATGCGAGCCAACCATTGTGTGAGGCCGGCATCATTATGTAACCATTTCCCATAATCCTTTTCAACTGACGGCAGTAGATTGCGGCGGGAGCAAAGGGTGGTCATTATTTTAAATTTCCTCTATGCTTCTTTCTAAAACTGTTGTCCCTCTCTCAGCAGGAGGGAGAAAGACCTGGGCCTATTCCAGCAAATCTGCGATGTGCACCTAATCTGACAGGCAACTTGTCAGAATTCCATCATTCTACAGGCATGGCACTTGTGACTGAAATCATACCTACAGATACTCTCTTGGTCAACTTATCCGCGGTATCGCTGATTCCCCAGTCCTGAGAATTACCGTGGATATTCACGGTATCGCTGATTCCCCATTCCTGAGAATTATCGTGGATATCTGCGGTATCGCTGATTCCTCATTCCCGTGGATTACCGTGGATATTCGCGGTATCGCTGATTCCTCATTCCCGTTGATTACCATGAATATTTGCGGAATCGCTGATTCCTCATTCCTGTGAATTACCGTGGATATCCGCGGTATCGCTGATTTCCCATTCCTTTGAATTACCGTGGTTATTCGCGGTATCACTGATTCCTCATTCCCGTGGATTACCGTGGATATCCGCGGTATCACTGATATCCCCATTCCCATGCAGCCCTCTTCAGGAGGAGAATTGCAAATCTCACTTACAAAACTAAAGTATTTCTAAATGCATTGACTGCAATGTAGTGATCGAGTTTTATATACAGCATGCACTCAGAAATGTGAAAATCTTGAAAAGAAAACCATTCGTTTATTTAAATCACAGAAATGAATAAACTATATGAGTAACCATATCGTTACTCCTTGGCACTTACAGTAAGTACGTCAGTCAGGTGATTATACGTTTCAGTAATGCAGTTAATTACCCATATTGTGTTGACTGCCAGGACAACAGAGGACTAAACTAATGACCTTAAACTAACATTCATCTTGGCATGACCTGAATAGTGATTTGCTCAATCAACAGCCCGCCAGGGCTAATTAATTAACGGCTCAGTTGGAATGAAAAAGCAGGAAAGAGTGCAACCCTCTAGGACAGTGTCTTTAGATCAGAGAGAGGTGAGGGGAGGCACAGCCCCCCTCCCCGAGGAAGTTGAATAATCATACACTAGCAGCCCAACGAGACAAGGAAGCTTTACTGCATTCATTCCGGCGTCTGGCTGCATATTAGAAAGGATCCGCCCTCATAATTGCATCAGCGCCATTGTTAAAAGAGGGTTTAAGGAGGCACCTTGCTGGGCCTGGGCTCTCCAACGAAACTCTATATTAATCTGAACTAGCAGGTATTGGGCAGGGGGGGTCGTGCAGCACAAATGTGGGGGTCGGCACCATTTCTAAAGCACACACAAGACAAAAAATACACACAGATAGCTAACCTTGTCGAGGAAGCTCGCTCATTGGGCAGATTACCCTGACTGCAAATTTCCTGCAAGTTTATTTGTGTTATTTCACTTCCTGTCACATGACAGGGATGCTGTGGCGTAAGTGGTTGTAATACCATGCCCAGGAGTTTGTGTTAGTTCACTTCCTGTCACATGACTTTCTAGCTACTTCGTTTCCACTCATGCTTGCTGGGGATGGAGCTTAAGATCGTCATTCCCTGAAAATGACCAAGCATGAGAAGTAGCAACGAAGCACCCTGAGTGCACCTTAAGACATACCCCTCACCACACCCCCCACCCTGCCAGTGAACGGAGGCCTATGGTGGTATTTGGCCCGGTTCCTGCCAGTCAAAATGTTGGTAATGTCACGAGCCCCAACACCCCACCCAACAGCAGTTTGTTCAGGACAACAAAAGAGAAGGGAGGGTATGTCAGAAAATCAGCCAAAGCAGCTGTGGTGTGCTGTAAACGACCCCCCCCCTCAGGCCAAGTCAAACAGCTCCATCACAGGCTGGCCCCTCCCTTGTCGGGCCAGGGTTGCCTATAGATGAAAACCGCTGAGGGACACTGTGAAAAGAGGACGCATCCCCCCCCCCGAGAGCACCGTGGCCGTAGGGGGAGGGGGCAGGAGACATCCCGCGCCCATCCGACGAGCCGGAAGTCTGCCGGATGTACACCCCCATCACAGGATTCTTGATAGAAGAGCCGTGTGAAATCCAGTACCGCCATCCACACGTCTGAACGCCCCAGGGTCTCAACATGGGGGGGGGGGGGGCGGTACAACTCAAAAGAGTGTGATGGAGAGGAAAGCTATACAGATGGTTTCAGGAAGACGGCACTATGTTCTCCACCGCCATGGAGAGGGGCTCATTTTCAGCCCGGGGTTCTATGCCCAAGCCCAGTCCATTCAGTCTTTGTTCTGGGGGAACTTCGATAAATGATGCCACAGTTGAAGTCTTATAATCCCTGTCAATTTATTACTGATATTTCAAGAAGAAAATAAATAATAAATAGCATATTGAACTGTTTAAGCGGTCTGTGTTCTTCTGCCGCACCTGGTATCTTTCTACGGCCGTGCGGCGCTCGTTCGGTTCTCAGTCATATGCATGTACCTGCTTATACGTATGTGCGTGTTTGCATGTGGGTTATGTATATATTACATTCTAGGGAGCAAATGTCTCCACAATGTGATTAAAACCTGTTATTTTGATGTCATATGGTCCATTTTTTATGAAAATCTGTTACTTTTGGATAAGGTTAGGGTTGGGTAGGGGTTAAGGTCCTCATGTTGGGATTAGGGTTTTGCCCATAGAAATGAATGGACTGTCCCCACAAAGATATGCATACAAAAATATTCAAGGGCCCTTGTCAATTGCCAGGCATCCTAAAGCAGAGCTATTTATCTTGTGGTTCTGACTGCAAGCGAGCATCCAATCTGCAGCCTTGGCCTTGTCACTGACCAGCACTGTGCCCGAATGCTTTTCCTCCCCTCTGACACGAAACGCTGAATAATAATGAGTGTTTTTATGGCGGCAGAATTCGTGATAAAGAAAACCATTATGTGTAAACAGAAAGATGGAACCACGGCAACAGCGTGAGAGGGAGCGCCACCGCCTCCCTCGCCGCCACCGCCTCCCTCGCCGCCACCGCCAACCTCGCCTCCCTCGCCGCCACCGCCAACCTCGCCTCCCTCGCCGCCACCGCCAACCTCGCCTCCCTCGCTGCCACCGCCGCCCTCGCCGCCACCGCCAACCTCGCCGCCCTCGCCTCCCTCGCCGCCACCGCCTCCCTCGCCGCCACCGCCAACCTCGCCTCCCTCGCTGCCACCGCCGCCCTCGCCGCCACCGCCAACCTCGCCACCCTTGCCGCCCTCGCCGCCACCGCCGCCCTCGCCGCCACCGCCTCCCTCGCCGCCACCGCCAACCTCGCCGCCACCGCCAACCTCGCCTCCCTCGCCGCCACCGCCGCCCTCGCTGCCACCGCCAACGCCTCCCTCGCCGCCCCCGCCTCCCTCGCCGCCACCGCCAACCTCGCCGCCACCGCCAACCTCGCCTCCCTCGCTGCCACCGCCGCCCTCGCCGCCACCGCCAACCTCGCCACCCTCGCCGCCACCACCGCCCTCGCCGCCACCGCCAACCTCGCCGCCACCGCCAACCTCGCCTCCCTCGCCGCCCCCGCCTCCCTCGCCGCCACCGCCAACCTCGCCGCCACCGCCAACCTCGCCTCCCTCGCTGCCACCGCCGCCCTCGCCGCCACCGCCAACCTGGCCACCCTCGCCGCCACCGCCGCCCTCGCCGCCACCGCCAACCTCGCCGCCACCGCCAACCTCGCCTCCCTCGCTGCCACCGCCGCCACCGCCAACCTCGCCACCCTTGCCGCCCTCGCCGCCACCGCCAACCTCGCCGCCACCGCCTCCCTCGCCGCCACCGCCTCCCTCGCTGCCACCGCCGCCCTCGCCGCCACCGCCAACCTCGCCACCCTTGCCGCCCTCGCCGCCACCGCCGCCCTCGCCGCCACCGCCTCCCTCGCCGCCACCGCCTCCCTCGCCGCCACCCGCCAACCTCGCCGCCACCGCCAACCTCGCCTCCCTCGCCGCCACCGCCGCCCTCGCTGCCACCGCCAACGCCTCCCTCGCCGCCCCCCGCCTCCCTCGCCGCCACCGCCAACCTCGCCGCCACCGCCAACCTCGCCTCCCTCGCTGCCACCGCCGCCCTCGCCGCCACCGCCAACCTCGCCACCCTCGCCGCCACCACCGCCCTCGCCGCCACCGCCAACCTCGCCGCCACCGCCAACCTCGCCTCCCTCGCCGCCCCCCGCCTCCCTCGCCGCCACCGCCAACCTCGCCGCCACCGCCAACCTCGCCTCCCTCGCTGCCACCGCCGCCCTCGCCGCCACCGCCAACCTGGCCACCCTCGCCGCCACCACCGCCCTCGCCGCCACCGCCAACCTCGCCGCCACCGCCAACCTCGCCTCCCTCGCCGCCACCGCCTCCCTCGCCGCCACCGCCGCCCTCGCCTCCCTCGTCGCCACCACCACCACCCTCCCCGCCACCGCCTCCCTCACTGCATTGGCAGATTTTCTAGCTCGTCTGCTGCTTGAGTCTGCCCCCCCCCCCACTTAACCCCGCTGGGGTCACGGCTTTGATCTAGACTCCAGAGATTGCTGGCAGATAGCTTCCAGGACAGGACATCGGTGTGAGGTCGATGCCTACTGCTGGCCCTAGCTGGACTATAAACCGCCTAGTCGACCATGCCGTAAACTCAGACTAATTTACAGCTTGTGCGGAATCCAACCCAGAAACGCCAGTGGAGGATACTGGGAAAAAAATGTGAACGCAAGCTTTTTTTTTTTCTCGAACGGTATCGTAATTACAGTGTTTCTGCCTTTTAATCTGGAGTATAGTTTTTGTGACATCTATTAAAATGTCAGAGAGATGAAACTTATAGGGTTACACACACGCTTCACGGTGCTGCTTGAGGGCCTTCCAGATAAAAACTGATTTATTGGATGGAGTGAAAAGAAAACATATTAAACGCTCCAACGCTACAGGTGATGCCCTGCACTTCACGTGACGTCTAATCAAGTGAGAGACGGATTAACCCATTAAGAACACATTCAGATTTGGAGGCTCGTATTTTTAGACACGTCCCTCGGAGGAGAGTGCAGTCTGAGGACTTCCCCCTCGGTTCAGAGGGAAGGGAGCGGTGCATTCTGGGACCTTCAGAATGGAACCACAGCGCTCAGAAGTACAGGTAGGCGGGATCAGTGGTGCACGGCCCTTCTGCAGCACAGGAGTCCTGCGTCTGCCTGCACCGGGCAAACATCCGTGCTCTTGAAGAAAATAGCTGCATAACTTTCCATTTCAGCAGAGCTCTAATTTGTCATGCATGATGCAACTTGCAAAAAAAAAAAAAAAACCCAATAAAAACAATCCCCTTCCTTCAGGACCTCAGGAGGTCATTATGTCTGCATTACAGAAGTCATAAAATGCAGTGCAGAGAGAATGAGAGAGAAAATTTCCAGGATGAAGCAGATTCCTCACCTCCTGCTGAAGGACCCAACCAACCACAGGCCACCGACTTTGGTTACCTTTTTCCGCGTAAACACAACCCAGTGTGGTCCATCATCTACTGCACTCATTCGCTCTGCCCTCCCGACTACGGCTGTTCTGAGTTAGGTGGAGTGGCTGGGTAGGTCCGTTCAGACCCCCGAAAGCATAAGGGAGCTCCGAACATGAGCAGAAACACTGTTTGTCTCACTCCATCTCTGACTCTCAGGAAGGAAATCGAGGTCCATGACCAGCAGACTCACTGTAGATGAGGCTGTGAGGCTCAGCAAAGAGTCAGAAAGACAGAAAAAACTCACTGGCTTCTTCGCTGACTGCGGCTTGTGGTCTCAGAACATTCTCATCTTTCTGTCAAGTGACACACACACACACACACACACACACACACACACACACATACACACACACACACACACATATTAGTATACATATCCTTCTGAGGACTGCCAATTAATTTGTATGAGAAAAACCCTAATCCCAACTATGACAACCTTAACCCCTACTCAGCCCTAACCTTAACCCCAACTAAGCCCTAACCTTAACCCCTACTCAGCCCTAACCTTAACCAAAACCATAAGTAACCAAACAAAGTACAAGAGGTTTTGCATTTTCCCAGGATTCAGCTGATCTGCCTGTTCTGAAGATTCAGGTCTTTCTCATAACGCCTGGTAAAATGTGGTTTCCAGGAAAAAAAGAATTAGAAAAAAATATGTCTGAGAAGCTGGGGAATCGGAGTGAGCTGAGCTTGCCTGTACTCCGCGTAGGGAGACATTCCTCTTCTTTTGACCTGTCCTGTTACTGAAAAGCTGCCCACCTGTCCCCCTGGAATATATGAGTTTTAATATTCTATAGAAGCAGGCAGAGTTATGACAGGGAATACAAAGCGGCCTGTGAAAGGCGTCAGAACCAAAGCGACACAGGGAAGCTTGCTAATCCAGCCCATAAAAGATTCTCAGGCTCCTAAAGCAGAATGTCAAATACTAGCTGAAATACATGCAGTAAAAGTTGCATAAAAGTTCATTCTATAGTTTGTTTCTTCAGATGCAAACGACTGACTCTCTTTTCGCAATATGTCAAGCGCTCCATTCAGTCGAGCAGATTCCATCAATCAGCCGGCCTTTTATCTGAGACGACAGGAGCCTGACTGTGCCCGGTGCCCCCTCCTTCCCCAAAGGGCTCCTTGGCCACAAAGGCCGCCGTGCCCCACAATGCCCCTGCTGACGGTCCGGCCCGAACGCCAGGGGGACGGCTCTCAATCATGGGGACAGCGAGAAGGGGCGCACTGCCGGTGTCACGCAGGACAATCCCAGGAGGTCGGGTGCAGGGAGAGGATCCGGCAGGTCTGAGGGTGGTTACGGGGGACCAAGATGGTTGGGCACAGGGAGAGGATCCGGCAGGTCTGAGGGTGGTTACGGGGGACCAAGATGGTTGGGCACAGGGAGGGAATCCGGCAGGTCTGAGGGTGGTTTGGGGGACCAAGATGGTTGGGCACAGGGAGGGAATCCGGCAGGTCTAAGGGTGGTTTGGGGGACCAAGATGGTTGGGCACAGGGAGGGGATCCAGCAGGTCTGAGGGTGGTTTGGGGGACCAAGATGGTTGGGCACAGGGAGGGGATCCGGCAGGTCTGAGGGTGGTTTGGGGGACCAAGATGGTTGGGCACAGGGAGGGAATCCGGCAGGTCTGAGGGTGGTTTGGGGGACCAAGATGGTTGGGCACAGGGAGGGGATCCGGCAGGTCTGAGGGTGGTTTGGGGGAGGGGCAGGGAGAAGACCCAGTGGCTCTGAGGCAGCGTTTACCTTGGGCCTCTCTCACGCTCTAGGTCTGTCCCAACAGAGATTAGCTGACAGCAAATGTCTGACTGGAAGCCTGACTCTCTCAGCGTGGCCCTTTGACCCTGCAGTCGGAGAGATATCTATACTGTAAAGCCCTTTCTGACATCAGTCAAAAGCAGCTTGAGAGGACCAGCACTCTGCTTTAACGTGGGACTAAAGTTATGTAAACGTGAAAAATTGTCTACCACTTTAAAGTATATCAGATAAATAAATGTAAATATCCACAGATAATGAAGCATATATATATATGTATTATAATAATAATAAACTAAGTATAATAACTATAAACTAACTAATAAACTATTGATTTAAATCTGTAGGTAAAAATGGAAAACTTGATAACTTACATCCCCCAATATACGGCTTTGAATCACTTCACAGCAACACAAATGTAATATAAGGGGCAGACAGATCCAACAGAGAGCTGCCAATTACATCAATACACCCCAGCCTGTGAATGCACCCAGCCCCAGCCACTGTAAACACAAAGCGCCATTAATCACTCCAGTGACAGGCACAAACCCCACTTCCCAGAAGCCACTGGGGCCACCGAGAGACCTCCACAGGTCAGCTCAAAAGTGACAGCGGAGTCCAGGAGACAAAAGCCGATGCAGCTCCCCCCCACTGCCCCGTCCACCCCACTTTCATCTGTGGTCCACCCCGAGACCTGCCCCCTGCCCTCACTGAACACCGGAATCACTGGGTACGACATGAATGGGCTGCCAGATGAAAGAGACAGGGTACTGTGTGACAGCTGTGTGTGTGTGTGTGTGTGTGTGTGTGTGTCCAAAGGAGAGCGACCAGAAGTATGATACTACCCACTTATTGCCCAATCAAAAGTCGACACTAATGCTTCACCTCTACTAAAACTCTGACAGAATGCCGTGCGTTTGTACATCATCATGCTTCTTTGGGAAAGCTTCATTTTCCAGGAATTTTACAAGATAAACTAAAAATAAATGGAATAGCCTGGAAAAATCTGTTCCTAATTTTACAGGACAGTTTTTCTAGGTCCTCCTTTTGAGGGGCTGGCCGGGACCCCAGCGGTGGGCTGGTCGGGACCCCTGCAGGGGGGCTGGCCGGGATCCCGCTGAGCTGTCGATTGGAAGCGAGAGAGGATAAACTCGCTCTTTGAGGGCGGATGTCACACGATCACGGCGGACAGCCCCAAGGGGTCACCAGGTGCTACAGTGAGGCAAGGAGAGGGGTTAGACCCCCTATTGATCCTGGCAGAGGAGAGAAAGCAACACTTGGCTTGTTTAAACAAAGCCCAGAAGAGTGTGCTACAATGGAAGGTCTGAGGAGAAGAGACAGCTGCAAAGAGGAGCTTTACGCTGTAAGACTCCTTCAGCATGTTTGCCGTTTACTCTGTGATGCCTCACAAACCTTCAGAGTGATGCCAGAGCTTCAGAGAAAGACCCACGGAAACACTGCAGGGAGAACCAGCAAGACTGTGAACCATTTCCTTTGCTTACGAGGTGACCGCCAGTGACCTACGGTCAAAATTCCTCATCATATGTTACAGTGTTGGGAACCAAAACTCACAGTCCTCATGTAATCCAATGAAGAACTTCCATTAAATTTCCAAAACTCATTAAGTACACCTACATGTTCTAGAATATCCCGTGGACTGAGTGAGCTTTGGAAAGTTGCCTTCAATGGTATTAGACGTTTACTGTTGACTTTCTGGACTCTGAAAGCAAAGCTTTCCCAGGAGAAAAAATTTAAGGGAGTCAAGTCTAAATTGGTCGGACGACGGACAACGTCAGCTAAGACACCCTGGGCACAGAGAGCTTCCAGTGGTAACTTACTTTGAGCCAGAATACTAAGCAGTTTCTACATTACTGTGGCTGTTACGATGTCTGACACGAAAGGCCACAAGGTCGCCCTGAGCTTCTCTTTGTTTATTACTGACGCAATGCAGTCTGACAGCCTTCTCAGGGAGTTCCTCTCCCTACCTAACCCTTAGCACAGCCACCACGTAGGTGTAAAAAAGTCATTCACCGCTGAAACTGAAGGACTGGATCGCAGACAGAGAGCACAGGAATGCGATAGAGGCATCGGCTCCCCGCTCCACGCTGACTAGTGCTCCTTCAACGGAACCAAATTGTAAGCACTGACCACAACAAGTAACCTCCTCGAAATGAACTACAGAGTCACTGGCCTGCAGCTGCAAACAGACACCTCACATGGATGACCTGGCCAATCAGAATGACACGGCTAATGCTGCAGGCAGCCTGCATGCCAACATGGCTGAGAAGTAGCCGGACAGAGACGCTGGTCCGTGGCGAGGATGAAGGACCTCAAAGAATCCCAGGAGATGCCTCACGCATTTACACATTTAGTGGATGCCTTTGTCCAAAGTGATGTGCAAGTGAGGCAAGTAGTACATTGCAAACATATGTGCTGTCAAGGAGTCGACTAGACGTCACTGCAGTTAGGCTGAGCTTCCAGTGAAAGTCCTTATACAAGTGGGAGCAGCACTGGAGCAGCACCGGAACTAACAAGAAACTCTGTGTATTAAAATCTTAAACCATAAAAACACGCAAAACAATCTGACATTTCAGCTAAAATATTGAGAAGCCTCCAGACTAGAAAGGTGCTTGTCTATGACCGGAGAAGAGCCCAGAAGGACCCAGAAGAGCAGCACCATCCTCCAGCTGCCCAGCCATTCTTAGAGGGCAGGCCTTCTCTCTGCCCACATTACCCTGAGCACAGGAGGTTTAAAGCTTAAGCTTAAATTCTCATCGTATTCGCTCAGCAAACAATGTACAGGCCCAAGTAGGGAAAACACAGCATGACTGAGCAATAGTAACCAAACAGCAACATGCACATCCGCCGTAAACCACCAAGAGTATGGGATGTGGTTTGATACCTGGGGGGACACACACACAACAAAATAATTTAAATGTAATTATTGCGGGGTACACGTCCCCCCAATCCCTAGCCCCGTTTACCTAGCCTTCCCACGCAGGCTAACCGGTGTCACCTCTAGGGCCTCCGTAATGGCCGTCTAGCCCTAAACACCAGAATAGCACTTCTCACTTATAGCTGATTATCCATTTAGTGTCCCTGCATTCATTACTCAGCTTATTTAATGGGGTCAGCTGCTCACACACACTCTAGGCAGGTTCTGCTTATATCCTGGTTTGTGAGGACGATTCCCTGACCTTTCCCCGGCCATTAACCGCGGACGTATCCGCCTGTCCCTCACACAGCACAGTGTGAGAGGCCTTCCCTCAGGCAGGCGTGTACTCGAAGCTTCACTTTGGACTTTTCCCATTTTGGGTCTGTAACCGTTTTGGCCATCTGGAGGTTAGGGCCACAGACTAACGGAGGGGGAAAGTTAACACTCACACTGCAAGCCAACAATCTTTTTTTTTTTCCCTCTGCTGTGTTGTGCTACATTTAGCCAATGAAATTCCCAGGCTCTGAAATATAACTCATGCAAATAAAAACGTCTTCAAAAACCATACCTGGACTCACCGCTTGGCTGAGTGTTACGTGGTGTAGGGTCATGAGTAACAGGATGCATGATGTGTGTGTGTGTGTGTGTGTGTGTGGTGGGGGGGGGGGTTGGGGGTAGTGGGGGGTGTTCACTTCCGGTGAAAGAGAAAGATACACATAGGTGATGTTGATCATCCTCATATTTATCATCATTATCATGAAATCAACACAAGCATGATGATGCTGCACTAGGGGTGACCTCCCGGAAGATTCCTGGCTGTCTGACTCGATGCGGGAGAGACAAGAGGTGGGAGGGGTGGGCTTAAATGGACCCCCGACATGATCCCCCATGTAAACCCACCAGGCGAATCAGCTAAAACAACAAGCTTAGCTGTGGTGCCGCTTCCCCCAGAGGCAGGGAACTGTGCTGCGCCTCACCTCTAGTCAGCCGGCGTTTGACACCCCCAGTGTTTATCACTCCAGGTGAAAGCAACAGACCCTGTGCGACCCTATATGGGGTCCTGCTCTTTGATCTTGACTGTTCCTCACATACGGTTTGTTGTGTTTTCCATTGCCGACCCTCAAGGTCCTGTCAAGTAGGCTATGGACAAATCACACAACACACCACTTACACAACAGGCAAGACCATGACTCGCTGAAATTAGAGAGGATGAGAGTGACACCCGGACCTCGTTACAGATAGAGCAGATACCGGCGCGCGGCCTGGCATAGCCGGCATACCGGGTCGCGACCTCTGACCGGCACTCGTGCAGCCATTTAATGTGGCTGTAGACGACTGCCTAGAGGTACGGCTGGGGAAAAACACAGACCACTGATAGATTACAGAAACCTGCATTCTACCACACCTCTGCTTATAAATAAGGTCAAGCCTGCATCTAGAGAGTGCCCCCTGTCAGACAGGATGAGCGTGACAACTCCACCACAGGCTGCACTTTTCAGAAAGAGGTGACGTTTACAAACATGTCCAAATCTTGGCCTGCTTTTGAGTCCAAGCCCATTGTCACGGTAAACGGGGCAGAAAGACCAGCATCCCAATATGCAAGCTGCTAAGCGCTTTATTCTGAACAACCAAACAGAGGCACCAGAAGGGACAGGCGAGAGGCAGGTAAGAAAAACAGGCAAGGGGTTCGTTAGCCGGGGGGACAATCCTACAAGGAGGGACGAGACAGGAACACACAGGGTATCGGGAACAAGATGAGCCGGGACAGGCAGGGCAGTCGGGTCAGGTACGGGAATGGGTCTGGAACGGGAGAGAGAGAGAGGTAAGGGGAGAACACGAGGCAAACAGGCAGGGCTCGGGAGCAGGGTAAGACGATGGACAATAGAGTGCTCAGTAAGGCTTCGAGACATCAGCGCAATACTTCGCCTCGGACTGGTGAGCACTCGCAGGTTTTATCCCTAGCTCTGTTATTCGCAATGAGCTGCAGCTGGGGGTGTCCGCCCGTGTGGGCGTGACACCCATACCCAGAATTTAATTTCAGGACAGGGGTCCGGCACCACAACAGCACGACAGATATGCCCCGTATGGGTGATTATGCATGATTGCAAATGGAACAAATTTTTTCAAACCCATAGTTTTACTACCTGGGTACATGCCAGTTGGACATGTAAGACTGCACAACTCAAGCAGCTGAAATGAGACCATGCATCAAGAGGTGAAGCGAGGTGAAGTTGGAGGAACCCCCCACCCTCCCAGTAACTGAGGAATGAAGGCCAGCCCCCGTAAAATGCAAAACTGGAAGGATTTACCATTAGACGGGGCGGTTTAAAAATCACCCACCCATCTGTCTTCTAAACACTTCTCCCAGTCAGGGTCATGGGGGGCTTTTCCCAATCCTGGGAAGAGTGAAGGAACTGGGAGCCCCCTGTGCCCCCACCGTACCATGTTTGCGGGCCCCTTCACTGGCATGACTCTAAGAGAGGGCATCTTAATGTAATAACTGTCTGCTTGAAAAGAAAGCAAAGGGGAACTGCTATTCTGCCCCCGTAGAAGGATTCACACATTCGCCCTGCAGGAAGTTCTCAAAGTCGGCAAAAACGGTTAAGTCTACAAAATACTCGGTGCATGAAATTATACCCCAAAAAAAAGAAAAGAACAAATCAGTCTCTCTTCAGTGGGAATGGTCACTCAGATTAGAGGAAACAGATTTATTAAAAAAATACAATGACGGACCATGAGATGAGAAGGGACGAATCGCAGCGGTGGTTGTGTCCAGCTGTTATACGCCGTGGACCAGTGGGGTTGCAGAGATATGCAGCCCCCCCACCCCCCGATTTGACACCGGGGCTCTGCTGGAAGCTCGAAATGAAGCGATCAGAGCGTGATCGGAGCCGGGTGTGGTGCCGGCTGAGTGCGCCGCTTGGCCGCTGTTCACAGAGAACAGCCTCTCTGTTCTTTTTATATCCGTGACCCCCATCATCTCCTTTAGAGACACCCTCTCACAAAGATCCCCTAATCCCCTCCCGCTTCACGATCGCGGGTGGGCCGAGAGGGGGTCGCTCGCAGGGCTCCAGACTTTCATCTGACCCCAGAGTGTTTTTATATATCTTTTTAAAAACAAATTAAACATGCTGCAGGTCATCATTTAGGACTCGCTCCATACATCGCACAAGGTCCGAAAACTTACAAGTCAAAATGCTAAATAACCCCGTTACTAATGTAATAAGAAGACGATCCAAATAGCCCCGAAAAGCACTAGTTTAAAAGCTTTTACTCTGCAAAAAAACCACTTTGCAGGGACTTTGATGAAAGAAGCCCAGTATCTCGGGCGACATCACATTAGCAGAACGATTTCAAACAAGTTCGATGAGATTTGTTCGTTACTTTATAGGAACACCTGTAGCATGAAAGCAGCTTTTTAAAAAATGCATCGGTTTCACACATGCGGCACACGCATTCTGTTTGGACATTAAATCATTCTCTCAGCTGTGCAACCTGCCACAAGATCAAGTACGAACCAAAACGGCTTAGGGGGCTTCCACTTATGGGAGGCACAGCTGCAGATCGGCATGTGAGTTTTGGGCCGCCGCTCCCTTGGGCTCCCACTAGGGTGGCGACAGAAGAAGCGGGGTGATTACTGATTTAATAAATAATTAAAGTCACTGGCTACGTTTGTGGCAGGGGACCATAAATGTGAAATTCAACTTCTGTGCAGAACCACTTCATTTGTAATCTGTGGGCTAATGCAGCGAGACAGATGGTGCCGGACTAGGCTGCACTTGCGATTTGTGCGTTAATGCAGCGGGATACATGGTGGCGAGTGAGGCTGCACTTGCAATTTGCGCGTTAATGCAGCGGGATAGATGGTGGCGAGTGAGGCTGCACTTGCGATTTGCGCGTTAATGCAGCGGGATAGATGGTGGCGAGTGAGGCTGCACTTGCGATTTGCGCGTTAATGCAGCGGGATAGATGGTGGCGAGTGAGGCTGTACTTACGATTTGCGCGTTAATGCAGCAGGATAGATGGTGGCGAGTGAGGCTGTACTTGCGATTTGCGCGTTAATGCAGCGGGATAGATGGTGGCGAGTGAGGCTGCACTTGCGATTTGCGCGTTAATGCAGCGGGATAGATGGTGGTGAGTGAGGCTGTACTTGCAATTTGCGCGTTAATGCAGCGGGATAGATGGTGGTGAGTGAGGCTGTACTTGCAATTTGCACGTTAATGCAGCGGGATAGATGGTGGCGGGCAAGGCTGCACTTGCAATATGTGGTGTTTGCTGCAAAATACGTCCATCACTTTCCAAAAAAACCACCATTTACCCATCATGCCGTGCAGTGTATTCTCCATGGATACTAATCCTGGAATATAAATGTAAACTGAAGCATATTGTATAAAACGGCTTGTGCAAAACATATAACAGTTCAGTGTAAAATTGCAGGTTAACAAAAGATTATAAACAATCTCTTGAGGCCAGGATAACCACTGCGACAGTACCCGATGTGCTGCAGCAGCCAGGCGACCAGTTAAGAAAGCAGAATGTCTAAAAATACAGCCTTTTATTCTTACAGAAAATGCTCTTTGATATTTATATCAGCAGTAAAATGCAGAAATGTTGCCTGGTATATAATGAAACATGTTCATATGTGTTGACCTGTTTTGGCATGCATCCTGTCACTCTAGAACAGCTGTGTGTGCTTTCAAGTATCTCAGAGTACACTCTGAGGCCGATTTGAATAGGTACACCTGCTCGTTAACACAAATAGCCTGCTACTCTGAGCGAACTGTGTCTGCATACAGCAAACAGACACTTACCGATGGGAACAAGAGGTTCACTTACTGTGTGGCTAAGCATCGGAATGGCCCGTAAGTGCAAAAGGAATAGCTCAGTTCAACAGCTGTACGTAAAAAGGAAAATCCCAAAGGCACGGCTCATCAACCCTTAAATCAGTTCTGGAAGCAAAAGGGTTGGTCCCACCTGAAACTATGTAGGGGTACCGTATGTATTGTTGTACCATTAAGTATACTTGCTTGCGCTGTTCAGGATACTTACTTGTACCATTGAGGATACTTACTTGTACCATTGAGGATACTTACTTGTATCGTTGAGGCTACTTGCTTGCACCATTGAGAATACTTACTTGTACCATTGAGGATACTTACTTGTACCGTTGAGGATATTTGCTTGTACCATTGAGGATACTTACGTGTACCGTTGAAGATATTTGCTTGTACTGTTGAGGATACTTACTTGTTCCATTGAGAAAACTTCTATCACTGACTGTTAATAGGAGGTCATGGATGCTACCAGCAGAATCATCCTAGTATCAGACAAGCAAGGAAATTTATTCCCAGTCAAGATCCCTGTACTTGCATGGGGTTTCCACACCCTGGGGTTTCCACACCCTGGGGTTTCCACACCCTGAGGTTTCCACACCCTGGGGTTTCCACACCCAGGGGTTTCCAGACCCTGGGGTTTCCAGACCCTGGGGTTTCCACACCCTGAGGTTTCCACACCCTGGGGTTTCCACACCCTGAGGTTTCCACACCCTGGGGTTTCCACACCCTGGGGTTTCCACACCCTGGCCTAACACCGTTACAGTTGCCAACTTTGGTCCACTGGCTGGCGTGAAATTTTCAATTCAAGACAAGTCTTAACAGTCATTTACATGTATGTAAGTCTGTAGGGTTTGAAAACTATCCCAGCGCTTTTAATGTAGATAATTTTAGGTGCATAATGGAATAATATAGATTTGCCGTAAGTTTTCTTGCCTGGGCATGAGAGTTTGAATGAGTGAGTGTCAGGCCAGATGCGTGAGAGTCGACAACCTCGCCAATAGCTTTGCTCCCCTGTTCTGGGGGCAAATTTCAGTCCTGGGGAAGCCCCCTAAACCATTTTGCGTCCGTACTTGATCTTATGGCAGGTTGCACAGCTGAGAGAATGATTTAATGTCCAAACAGGATGCAAACAGAACAGCCCTAACAACAGGCTTGGCAGGAAGCTTCCAATATGAATCTGGGGTCATGTACATCAAAATAATGTTTTACAGTAATTAACACGCAGTCGTAATGGTTGGCTTTCTGACCTCCATCATGTTTAGAAATCCACAGTACCGTGATGGGGAGAAGATCCAGAAGAGCCCTAGTCTACAGGGAAACTGATACCTCTCTCGGTGGACGACTGGCTGGATAGAATGACCCTCCTCAATGGACTCGTCTCCATAGGTTACATCCAGGTAGCCAGAGGCAACCGTGGAAAGAGCCTCAAGTCCACTCACCAGAGAGAGGTGAAAAAAGTCTGTCGCTGCTCTCATCGCATGGAGGCGCCCAGCTAAAAATATCCCCCATCCCAAGAACGTCCTGCAGGAAAAAGATGTTTCTCCTCTCCTGACATGATGGAGAGTTTGGGGTTTCGATGTCCAATGAGTGGTACAGCCACATCATTCGTGAGTCCATGACCCCCAAACAAGGGCATTACTTTCACAGATTAGATGCAACAAATATTCACCTAAGCATACCTATGCTATATTGTGCCTTTACAGCCAAATTTAATGTTTTTAACACTGAAGCAAACTTTCAACGTTTGATTTCTGTCAAGAGGCTCTTAGCCAGGGCAGTGTGAACGAAGTAACACCACGAACCTGTCGCTGACAGCAGTCGATATAACTGACTGACTGTCCCCTGTAAAAGTGCTAAGTAAAAAGACTACAAAAGTACAAACTAATGAGTTAAACAGCAACCGCGTTCTCTTAAATTCTTCAAATCTGGCCTCCTTCACCCGAGACGACGGGTAAGAACTGTTCCATGTTCTATAACAAAAAAAAAGAGTACGGCTGAACTGAGGAAGGCTTATTGACAGACGACTAAACCTGCCAGTAAGGCCCCTGTAAAAGGATCCATAAAAGGCGTTTAAGCAACACCGTGTGTGCCTGCATGTAAGCATCAGTGCCCTGTGTACGCCCTTGGGTCTTCGGTGCGTACGTGTGGACTTGTGTGTGTAGCTTGGGCCTCAGGGAAAGTTCTGGCCGAGTTTGTGGAAACGCCGGAGAGCTGCCAGCAGGGAAGACCAATGCCGCAGGTGCTCCTGTAACTCTTATTTACTGCACTGACATGACACACAAACACAGGAGCGTAAATATTAATGGTGACCTGACACCGTGGGACCGGCTTTCTGCACGCCGTTCAGCTAATCCATCGGAAAAATACACTCGAGTTGTAGTAACTCATTGCAGATGCTCAGCATCACTCATTTACAAAGATAGAAGTATTCTCAATGGTACTAGTAAGTATTCTCGACTGTGCAAGTAAGTATCCTCAATGGTTCAAGCAAGGCAGAGGTCTTCCAGAACTTTTTGTTTGGTTAACAGCCCTCTTCCTTTTAAAACAATTTCCTTGCGTAACGTTAATCAAATGCTGGTCTCATGCATGTAGGGTGTACACAAGCCTCATCAATGTTCAAATAAGAAAGACGGAAACTAAACCTAAACTCTCACCTGTTATAAAGTCAGCAGAATTATACAAAGGCCTTGTACAAAATATTCAAAAGCCTAAGCTGTCTAATAACTGTTCAGGAAGCATCTCCAGAAGATGGACATTCATAGCAATTTCCCTTTACACCAGGTGCAAATGTGCTCAGTGTGAGTCCCGTCTCAGTTACATGTTAAATACAGCGAATCTAGCCTGAGAAGACAACAGGAACCAAAAGTAATTTACGTTGTACAATATCCATTCATCATGGCAGACATTTTGGCTTGCAAGCCATAGAGCAAAGTGATGTATCGGGAAGACATTGAAGAGTTATAAATCAAGGCCCAAAATGAGTTAGATATCCTGACTGGTCCAGTTGCAGTTTAATTAATAGAGGTACCTTTCCATAACTTGGTTCCCATTACTCCCATTACTCACTGACCTTCAACATCTTAGTAAGAGGTTGTCCCTCACGCATGAAAGCGTCGTGTGCTGTCATCGCTCATGTCACGTAAATGTAGTGTCGTGTCCCAAACTCTACAGTGACCGTGGTTTTTTTGGGGGCGACTGAATATCTCGGCATATCCTTAAAGGGGTGTCCAGTGACATTTAGTAGGTGATCTCCAATGATCTGTCAACAAGGCTGAATCAACGAGAGTGCGATTAATTTTCCATGAGCTGGATCTGTTTACAGGAAATGCAAGTCCTGAAATTCAATTTTTATTCTCACCTCCCATGGATCAGGAAGCTGGTCAGCAGAACTCAAACATATTATTCCCAGCAATCTCATATCTAAGTGCTACTATGTTATACTCAGTGCAAAGGCAATAGCTGTTAGCAATGTTCATGTCCGGCCCTAACAGACCTTGTGCCTGCTGTTTACTCAGCAACTTCAGTCCAGAACATATAAGAAACTGGGCAATGCTCAATAAACACAGAAAGCATTTCAAGATCCTTGCTTGAATAACATAAAGTGAAGCATATACCCTCTCCTACTTCAGTATAATCTGAAGCTGTACCTTGAAGCTGGAGCAAGAGACAATAATTCAGGGAGCGAATGATCAAAGTCTGTGTTTAGAGTTATGTTAATGGTGTTGGGCCATAATCCTGGTTCAGCGCCTGAACTTTGCTGGATTGTTGGTGGAAGCATTAGAACTGTTTATCTTTGAGGAGCTGGTGATTACAGCGGGCGACTGAAGGACGGACTGCATTCGTTTCTGTGGAGAATAATTATCGCTTAGTTTTTGGCATTTTTACCGTAAACTATGGACAACGACACCCCCATTTTCTCTAAATCACAGGTCACCTAGCATGCTGTACTGCTGATCTAAACTCACTGTAAGTCATTTCTCCCTGCAGGCAGTACATAGGTTTTCTGCTTGATGAGGATAGTCATCGATTTGGCTTTGTTTTAAAACAGTGTTGATGAATCCCCCCAGACGCCATGATTACGATGAATCACAGAACTCAGGGTAGGAGAGCCGTTTAATAAAGCATTTACCCAGCTAGTACAGGCGTTCAGTCTTGCTGACGTTCTGTTATGTGCGGGAGTCTAACTGAGGGCCCTTGTATTGCAGTTGACCGCAGCCATATGTTTGAGTGTGTTAATGACCATAATTAGCAAACCTAGATTAGCCTCTGTCAAAATCCCATAGTTTACAGAAAGCCAAAGTAGCAGACAGACCCCCCCCCCTTTGACAATCAAGCATTTGATGAAGATGAATGTTTCCGTCTTATACAGAAAAAAGAACCAACATGGCATATAGTGCGAAAGTAGCTAAATGTAAACTACGAAAATGCTGAACTTTAGCGCAAGAAAGAGCAAGAACTCCGCAGGCTTGCAGCCCAACCAGACACCTTCTTTACATGGAACCTCCCTTGTCTGCAGACATACAGGCTGATGGCAGAACGGCTTCACAGTCACAGCTTAATTCATCAGGACTGGTTAGCAAATGCAGGGTTTACCGCCCTGGTAAGTCGACACTGGTGTGTTACGGCTTCTGGTGGATCGCAGTTGGCTGTATCTGGAACTGTCCATTGAATCTGCGTGGGCAGGTGAATCCCCAGTTGCACAATAACCATTTTGGTCCTGAAAGCTAGAAATCTGCTGTTTCGATATTCATAGCACATCTTATCTGCCACGGCTCATTCCTCTGTTTTACATCTCTCTCGCCGTCGGCAAACTCCCTCTCATCGCCTGAAGCTAAGTGCTATTGACAGGGGTCTGTGGGAAGACCTGGCTCTGTACACACAGCAACCCCAAGCAGCCGGACCCCCGGCAGCTCCGTAAAGGGATTAACATTCTGGGGGCTTCTGGGGGCTCCGGTACCTGCTAACAGCCTTTCTTTCCTTTTCTTTTCGGAGCGGCGAAGCTTAGTCTCCTTAAGTTACACGGCCTCAGATGTGAGGAAACGCCGGGGGAAACCTCTCGTCTATTATGGGATTTTACCCCAAGGTCCAAGACCGAGAGCAACCCTGAACCCATGGACTGCTAATGAAAGCCATTCAAGGCAAACAACTCATTAAACCATTAATCCATCATTCAATTTCCCAAATTTAAAAGTAAATAATAATAAAAGGTAAAGTGGCCTCAGAATATACACTAATACAATCCAAAAAGCAAAGATCTATTTACAGTAAATAGCAGAAAAATATGTAATGGAAAAAACATACTTTCCAAACAGAATAATACTGATTTTTTTTCTTCCTTGTTCCAGTGACCTACTTTTGACTCCTACAATTCCCAGTCGTACAGTGTGGAGACATCCAGCACAGTGCATTTCTTATTAAGCGTGAAATCCCCTGGAACCTCCACCTCCTGAGTGAAACAGCCACCTGTTTATTAGTAAATGCTGTGTGTGTTACCGTGCAGTGCGATGTCGGTCCTGAGGGTTAAGGAGGGAACGCAGGCAGATGGGAAGCTCTATCGTGTGACATGCATAAGGATGGTTCCATATTTTGCTGTTTTTCTAACAGTTTTGCGCCAAACGCCTGATAAATGAGCTGAAAAATATGCTGATACCATCCCGCAATCGGCAATGAAAATGGGAGCTGCCTCTGTGAGCAGATCTGCCTACGGGGTCCATCTGCTAAAACTTTTACAGAAGACAAAACCGTGAAAAGGCCGAAGTGCTGAATGGTTTCCCGCCCAGAATTCGGGACAAATGGCTGAGGTAACGCGCCGGCCGGCCCTGGCGGCTCTTATCTGCTCCGCTAACGGTCACCCAGCACCCAGACAGGAAGCAGCTGTCTGTCAACATGAGGAGCGAGTCATTATCCAATTAGAACGGCTCATCTCTCTCCCCCCTGTCACTCGGGTGCGCAAAGCTGCTTCATGGTACAATACTCAGAAGTAAACCCCCCCACGCCCCCCCAGCTCTCTCACACACTTTCATGCCGGTTCAGCAATAGCCCGACTCTGTGGCAAAAATGCTGGGGACAAGAGGCTAGGGGGCCCCAAGACGATCTGTGGTGGGAGGGGGACCGGGGGGGGGGGGGGGGGGAAGGTGAAGAGGAGGGGGGCACTGAGGTGGAATGTCACTCTTTAATGACCCACCCACTGAAGAGGAAGGCCTGCACAGAATCCGGCCTTGTGAAAGAACAGGCTTGGTTGTCAGTGAAAGATCACAGCATAATGGCTGCTTCCTGATGTATGCATCCCGCCGACATGGGGTCAACCCCAAGGCCCTTTGAAGTGACAGGAGATCCTAGTGCCACTGCAGCAGCGGAAGGACCCTGGCGCAGGCACCATGTGTCGGTAAAGCCCTCGCTCAATAGCCATAATACTACTGACAGCTTATTGCTGGTGTTCTTCTTTGTAGCCTTTTAATAAGATCTTCAACATTTCCGCCACAATCTAACCATATAATACCAAGCAAGCATGTAAAAAAGTTGCAGATTGTTATTATTGTCCTTCTTGCTGTTGACTGAGAAAACTAACAGCAACAGTTTCATCCAATGTAGTGGCTGCAGCTTCAGCTCAGCTAAAGTACCTTATGCTAGTGAATGTAAAAAGAGGATCAGAACCAGGAAAAGTGCAGTGGCTCAGTTTCCAGCTGTTAAACATTAGTCGTACTATTGAATTTAAGATAAAAGATTAAGATAAATATTAACTCTCCTACTACTTGTTTGATTACTTTTGCTAAAAATGTAAAAAATAAAGGTAAATGAACCGGCTCAGCTAGAGACGCTGTAATGACTGTCAGGAAATGTAGTTTTGTATAAGGAGGGGAAGCTAAGGAGCAGCCAGTGTCACAAACAAACAGACTCACATGAGGGCAGCCTGAAGGCCATTTACCAATCAGCACGAGAGGAAGGTCCTTGAGCTGGAGGAGGAACCAAATTACCTGCAGGAAACCATGCAAATGGCGGGAAAGATAAAACACATTGGAAAAAGATGCACCCTATTTCCCCCCGTCCGCCCTGCCACAGGATCGAGCGGCGGCAGCTGGAGGGCCAGACACCTCTTTGCACGCTACGGCGAGGCGGCCGCTGATAACGCCTAACAGAGCAGCCTTTCAAAGGAGCTCTCACTTCCTGTGTCGTACACTTCACATTAGCTGCTCTGCTGTGGTTAGTCCCATTCTGTGGTCATGCAGCCTGCAAGTCATTGCCGGCCCGTCCGAAAGCACTCGCGGGTGTTGTTTTGTTTTGGTTGAACGTAAAGAGGATAATTCCTTCCGTAGCTCGGAGATCAAGTTTTTGCGCAATCTAATAAGCTAGACTGAGATTTAATGGAAACCACTGGCCTGCAACAGATGGAAAACCGCTAAATGTAATTATTTGCATTGGAGAAGTACCCCCCCCCCCCCCCCCCCCCGCTCCCCCTCATAGCTCGGCCCACACCATATATAGAATAACCAGAGATCTGAAAGCATGAGCTGAGGTCCAGGTTGGGTCCACAGACTGCAGAATTACAAATGACCTGGGCAGGAAAACAAGACTTTCTACGGCGAATAGATGATCACGCAGGATTCCCCAATTCCAGGTCTGGAGGCCAGAATCCAACACGGTTTGCAGTATCTGACTCAGCTAATTACCAGGTATAGTAGATGTGACTAAGCAGAGAGATGTGCAAACAGGCCTTCCAGCACCAGAATTAGGGAACACTGGTATAAAGTTCATATTTATACACTGAAGTTTAAACATAGATCTTAGTATTACATACACATTGTTGTATCAACCTTCCAGCAATTTTCGTTGCTTACATTTTTACATTTAATAACATGTGCTGCTTTGTTTCACAGCAGGCGATATGTCAGTACGTTTCAGTGACATGGTAGGTGTCGTATATACCAAAAAGCGGGATAAAACCGCTGAGATTCCCCAGCTTTTGGCAGCGTACGCTGCGGTCTGTAGCCGTAGGTAAACGCCCCTCCTTTGAGGCACTGCGGAAACGCCCACACCTAGCGAGCAGCAACAGATGCTGACATATAAAACACTTCTGAACTAGCCGACGGTCATCTGAGCCCAAAGCGGCGGGGATTCCGCAGGTGGCTAAGTGTGCGGAGGCAGAAGGAAGATTGAAATCTTCAGCTCATTACATGCATCCATAATAAATGCATATTTGTTCTGTCAGACCAGATGATGCAGTACAGTTCATTTTTCTTATTGAGTGTTATTATTAAGAAAAGGTCATTTTCAGAGATCCTGCTAAACAAAACAATCTTAGCTAGCTCACCAGTAAGTATCCCTACTTCACATTTGAGGAATATACGAAAAACACGTAAAATAACTAGTGCCATCCAAAGGCTGTCTGAGGCCAAAGCGGTCATACCCGCACATGCCTGTAGGGGGCGTCCTCCATGGGTGCCGTGTGACCTCCACTGTGTTGAGTGAGCGTGTGTGTATATGTGCGTCTGTCCTCCAACAGTCTGACCCTGCGTCCAACCCGCTACAGGCTGCATTTCACACTGACGAACACCTCGCAAAATATGCAATAGACTCCCAGTGTTTCTGCTGGGGCTCACCAATGGAAACCTGGCAGTCCGGAATTGCGACGATACCCTTTGTATTTTCCATATAGCGAGAGAAAACCATCAGACCTGCATCAATCTCGATGCAAGTGATAAGCGATGCTTTAACGTTACACCTACACAGGTACGAACTACGGCCCATCAGACTGCTCTCTGTGGGACTCATTCCCCCACACCAAACAAACATCTTCTACTGTACGTTGGCGAAGTTAACGCAAACTTACCGATGCAGGCGTGAACTCTGACCGAAAGCTGCGTCCGCAGGACGATACTGTGCTTCTTGCCTCTCCTGCAAGACACAGCAACATGCCTTATCACATACATTTTCTTATACGCTTTCATATAGAAAAAATACAACAAAACAGATTTTGTTTGCAAAGCAAATGAATAACAATGGGATATGTGATTTTGTTTACAGTCCTACAGTGAAAACGATAATCTTATTACGCAATTATGTGCCTGACAGTACACAGTTTGGAGTGTCGTGGACTGTTTTTAAGCCAGTAATCTATTTTTTCATTTAGCTAAGACCCAAATTGTGGTTTGTTAACTTTGGATCTTCGTTGAGAACGAGCAGAGAATAAAGGAGGAGGGGAAGCCCAGCAGTGGTCTTTGTTGAGGCAGGTCCTGGGCTCATGGCCGCAAACCCACTCAGAGGGGCTGTTTCCAAGTGTTACATCCCTATGAGGGGCTTCGTAGACGCTCTTAGATCAGCAGCCACAGGCAGGCTAAGACTGGTAGCAGAGCTAACGAGAGAAAGAGAGAGTGCGGGACGTAGAAATAAAGAGAGGGAAGGGCAGAGAAGGAGAGAGATGACTGGAAGAAATGATCCCTTATCCCAGGAAACTTGTTAACATTCTTCTTCCATTCTACTCACTGGTATTTATACATTTCAGACAGGAATTCTGAAGCTCTACGGTGAGCAATGACTGAACTCAAAAATAAACTTGGGCCGATCCCAACGAAAGAGGGCACCTAGCTTCCATTTCTGACCACCAGCATGAGAAAAGATGACCAATGACCCTGCTAGGAACCAAGCGGAATAGCTGCCTAAGAGTGGGCTGGGTGTCCTAGGCTTGTGTAGGCAGCCAGGCTTACGGCGATTACCCAGCTGGTTCACCGACACTTGCTATGCTAAGTGGCTTTAGATAACAGTTCATGTCTGGCATACAAAGAATAGCTAATTAACTCTGACCCATAAAGGTATACTTAACGACACCAAAAGGAGGCTGTGAGAATTCTACGGGGCTGAATTGACCCACATTCACTGTGTCGTAACCTGCAGTGGTGATGTTTGTCCCAATAAAGGGGAACAACCTCCCCAGCCAATCCCCCCCTACCAGTCAACAAAGAGGAGAGGAGGGCTTTGATTCCCAGGCATGATCATGCGGCCCCTGCAAAGACCACATCATGCAATTGGTCCCATGACATCCTCATGACACGCAAAGTCACCCATGCTAGTGTCCTCTCAGACCCGCGGGTCCGAGAACACTCTGCAGTCATGGTGCGATTCACCCGGCACCTTACAATCTGCCGAGACACGTGGTTCCTACATAACCACGAAAACGGTCGGTCACACCACGCTGACGAAACCTTAAACTGAAAGGCCGTTCCATGTTGCCATGTGACGGAATGGAACCTAATCCTCCATTCCGGCAATTTAAGGCACCGTTTGTTGAGGTCCTGCTCAGTCCACTAGCAACCCTATCCCTGATATAGCGCATGGCCCCAGCATAAACTTTAATTTAATTTGCTGTATGTATACAGGAGAGAATCCAAGGCCTCCAACACAGAGTATAAATCAGACTCGCTCATAATTTTTTGGATTACCTCTATAATTAAAAAAGAAAAAACTTCAGTAAGTCTGTGGTATATAGTAACAATTACGCTGCCAGGAGATCTTGTTTTAATGTACAGTGAAGATGTGGGGTGGATTTCGTCCAAGACTGGAGCTGCTTGATTCTCAGAAGCCTCATAAGTAGGGTCACTCCATAAGAGAGAGCCATTCTATACCTCTGTGAAGGGGCAGTAAAACTCAACGGACAGCATGCTGGAAGCACGGCTTCCAGCCCCCAGGGAGCGTCACGGTACACTGTAGGGCTAATGTCCCCCCTACAGCCGGCAGCTATTAAAGCCCTCTCACTGAGGATAACCCGCTAAACTTTTTAAAATTACTATTATGTTTTAACCCCTGAAACTAGATTAACATCAGCAATATCACGCGGCCTTTTGGTTTAGGGGTCTCGGGAGTGAGGCAGCCTTCCCCTGCCTAGGATATATACCTCTACAGACTACTTGTGCAGATGGGAGAATTGAATTACCAACACAATTAGGCACTAGTGGACACGGAATCGCTGTAATCCGACTCCCGTCCGCAAGCGAACACAGCACTGTTTACGTCATACGTTTGCGCAGCGTAGAAAGTTACCAACTCGGCGCCGGGTTAAACGTTCGAGGAGGAAAAAGGAGGCTGTCCATCCTCATCCAACGGACCCAAACGCAGGCAGGATGCGTCGCCCTATGAATGCCGCACGAAAACAATACAATGACTGAAGAACAAACTTCTAAAACTCACTCAATCCACGTGACACATTTTCAAGAAAATCCATGCCGACTTTGGAAATTTATTATAAGTTGGATTACATGACGCCCGCGTGAGCTTTGGTTCCCAGCAACATATGATGAAGAAGCACAAAACAGGAGAACAGTGGATACATGGTGGTACAGTGGTGCACTGGTGGTGCAGTGGTGCACTAGCGATCCAGTGCACCTTCATGTTTATGATACAGTCTCATGTTCACAACCCAGTTGGTCCATTGCATAACTTTAATGCTGCTATTCACAATTGCAATAGGTGAAACGTGCAATATGTTGAAACTATAGGGTATGACTGCTTTATCGTGCTGGTCTGTTTATTTATTGAATTTATTTTGCTTTATTGTTACTAATTTGTCTATTGTTTTGATGTTGTGACACTGGAGGGGAAGCACTTTTAAGTTTTGTTGCTCTGGAAACATCAATGACAATAAAGCATCTGATTCTGATTCTCATTCTGGTTCTGGTTCTGATTCTGGTTCTGATTCTGGTTAACACTGTTGCCTCATACTTCTGGGATCCAGGGCTCCGTGTGTGGAGTCTGCATGTTCTGTCGTCATGGAGTTTCTTCCCAGTTCTCCGGCTTTCAAAAACAAGCTACGGTGAACTGGAGTTGCCAAGTTGTGAATGTGTGAGTGCCCAGCAATGGGTTGGCGCCCTGTCCAGGGTGGTTCCCTGCCCTGCGCCCGTATCCTCAGGGATAAACTCCGGACCCCTGTGACCCTGCATAGGACCAGCGGGTGACGGAAGTGGATGAACCAGAAGCCGGATTTTAGGCTATATGTGTATTCATCTCAAAAATATATTTAAAAAAATGGACTGCGCTTTGAAAAAAGTGAATCTTTTCTCCAGCGCTCACCAGCTCCGCAGGAGACACCTGGGAACCAGAGAATTCTAGGGATACCGACAGGCTTCCACCTCCCGCTTACGGGGCTGGGAAATTTCACAGACAATCCTGAGGGTCTTCTGGGTCCTTCTCCAGCCTACAGATCAGGCAGGACTTACCCCAGGCAGCACTCAGCGGGCTGGGAGCGCAGGAGTGTGAGGGCAGAAACAGCAGAAAAGCCAGCATTCCTGACACGAAGCCAACGCGAGGCTGTGGATCAGCCAACGTAGCCCCCGTCATCGCAAACCGGCCTTGACACCGGCCAATTACGCAAAATGACAAAGCATCTGTTAAAATTATACTCAGGAATCTTACAAACACTCTGAAACGACACTCAGTATAACTCATAAGAAGACCAGATATGATCTATTGTAAAAAAGACACTTTTGCTGCCTAGCCAATAGAATGTAAGAGCCCAGGTTTTGACCCAGAGACATAATTTTTTTTTACCTGAATATGTGTTTGTATGGAGTCATTCTATTTTCCTTTTATTTTCCCTGAGGAATCTGATGAATCCAGCACAGAGACGCTAATTAAAACAGAGCATGCTGGGAAATCAAACCGAAACTTCAGCTTAATAAGCACCGGCGGAGCCCTAAAAAAGGCCAAGTTATCAATCAAAGGGAGGCAAATATTCAGAGACCTTCATACCGACGAAGGTCATTCAGTCGGCAGACGGGGCTGCGTGACGCAACTGGCCGAATATCTGGTGGCAGGCGAAGTGGAGCGAAGCGGGCGTCTCTGACTCAGCGTCCAACACAGTTTATGGCCTCAGTAAAAAAACCAAACAAAGAAAACCTCCAGGGACTGTGAGCCTCGGCGCGTCCGTATCGTTAAAATGCTGCAGACGGTATTACCCCGTTATTACCAATAAGACCAGACTCCTTCATTCCTCCTCTTTTTTTCTCCCGCTCTGTACGAATTTAATGACAAACATTTGCGGCGAGCCCAGTCAGTTGGCACCAGGGAGACTCTGGCGTTCCCGGCCCTCCGAGATTCTGCTCGGACCAGGCAGCTCCAGCTGGAACAGGAAGCCTGTGTCTCGGAGCAGCACACTCCAGAGCGACATTCACACTTCTCCTCGAGTTTGACACAGAAGCAGTTATCTGACCTCTTTATAATGGAAACAATATGGATGGGGAGCAGCCCGGTATCCCATGTCTAAAATTACACACGCGGGTGTCGGCCGGCCCAGTGATCCCACGTGACCTCAAAGGGAGCGGGGGGGGGCAGCATCACAATCTACTCAGGCAGACTCTGGTTTCCGTGTCGCTACCCCATGCTGGCAAACGGAGGGCCATCGTCTTCACGGACAGCTAAGACATACAGCCCACGCACATACGAAAAGACGTTAAAATTCCCGTAAGGTTTTCCTTAGAAACTGAACGCGAATTTTCCCCCAAATCACAACTGATGAATGTTCGCAGCGTATTGTTTTTATGGCTCATGACCGATGGAAAAAAAAATTAAAAGCAGGTTCTCTGCCTTCCCCATCTGAAATAATGGGCAACAAATACTGTTCCTGGTACAGGAATTGGGGTTAGTATGTGTTTTGAGAATCAACATACGTTGATTACTGCTAAACTGCAACCTAGTATTGTTCAGCTGATCACTATCCTGCTATGTCAACCAGAGTTTATTTCTGGGCTTACAAAAATTGGGAATATTTTGATCCACGAACCACTGAATGTCCAGCATAGGGTTAGGGTTAGGCTAGTTATAAATGCCAGTACACCTAACTGCATCACTTTGGGCTGTGGGAGGAAACTGGGGTACTTTGGGGAGACCCCCACAAAAGACACCAGGGATACTGGCTGATACTGCTCTCTGATACTGCTCTCTGACACTGTTCTCCAACACTGCTGTTTGACACTGTCTGAACCTGCTCTCAGACGCTGGCTGACACTGCTCTCTGACACTGCTCTCTGACACTGGCTGACGTTTTCTGACACGAGCTGACACTCCTGTTCTTTGATACTGCTCTCTGAACCTGCTCTCAGACGCTGGCTGACACTGCTCTCTGACACTGCTCTCTGACACTGCTCTCTGACACTGCTCTCTGACACTGCTCTCTGACACTGTCTGAACCTGCTCTCAGACGCTGGCTGACACTGCTCTCTGACACTGCTCTCTGACACTGCTCTCTGACACTGCTCTCTGACACTGCTCTCTGACACTGGCTGACGTTTTCTGACACGAGCTGACACTCCTGTTCTTTGATACTGCTCTCTGAATCTGCTCTCAGATCCTCATGTTTGTGTTGCTTCGCAGAAAAGCTTCTGCTAAATAAATGTAACGTGTTATGATAAATATCAATGTTTCAGAAGTGGTTAGCTACCCCAAAAACATGGCTGATACAAGGGGCAGCCTGATAGGCTTGTTTATCAGGGGTGACTGGTCTACAAATTCACAGACAGAGCGACTAAACATCTGAATCGGGGGGGCAAGGGGCCCTGCCTCACAGAATTCACATCTGTCCCCCCTTGCATGTCTCCGTTGTTTTTGGACCCTGTGATGTTCCCTCCAGCATCAGAGCCAGATAATATAATTATCATATAGTGTATTATATTTAATGTGTTACCCTCAGCAGTCTGAAGATGAATGGATTTAATGATTATATACATACCATATATACCACTGTAAATACCAGGACTATTCAAACCGCGGTCCTCATGGTCCAAGCATTGCTGATCTTCCTGCCTTCCTTCACCTGTGAGCCAGCTGAGAAGCCTCTGACCAATCAGAATCAGGAATCTTAAAACTAACTTCCTGAGAGAACTGAAAGCACGGCTTTGAAGAGTGCTGGTACATACTCTCAATATGAACGAAAACTGCGAGCATGAATCCTGTATCGGAAGGAAATCAGATGGAGGTAGAATTTTTGCCTTGTTCAGAATAAGGGCTAAATTGTTTCTGCCTACAAATATTTCCAAAGCTGTCCTTCTGGGCGGCGCTCCTCTGCGTTTCGCCCACAATGGCTGCTCGTCTGGTGGTCAGACATCAGCCACAGGCAGAGGACCCGCTCCCGGTCTCTCACACGCACACGCACACGCACACGCACCCATCCCACCTCAGCCTCTCGCTTCAGTGTCTGTCCCCTTTAGTGCGGAGGGCGCTATGGGAGCCTGGAGGCCGCCAGGCGGAGCTAATGGATTCTTACCCGCCACCGTCCTCCTGAAATCCCTCCAGTTCTTCTCGCTGCTCCGCCAGGCTGGATTCCAGATCCAGGTAGTTGCCACTGTGAGAGAGCTGGAGAGCGCAGTCATCGAGCTGCGAAGAGCAGGGGGACACGTCACGGCTCGGCGAACAGGAAGCGCAAAAAAGGGCGCAAGAACAGCACAGAATTCAAATGTAAACACAACACAATGTCATTAAAGTATAATTCATCAGTTAGGTGTGTACGGGAATACTGCCCAGGATAGCACACGACTCTGCTTTTTATAGTTTATTTTTACTTCTTAATTTGTATATTATGCGTAATTAAGATAAGTTTACACATATGTGATGCAGGTGGAGAAATTTTAATAGCTCATGTATTCTCAGTGATTTGAGCAACGGTCCGCCAGCCTGGTGACTGGCGGTGGAAAAAAGCACCATCAAACAATCGATCAATCTTGAATTTGAAATTGCACATTTTCCCAAGAAAGTTACATCATGGTAGTTTTCCAGAATGTAAAAAACTAAAGAAATCAGGCATTCTCCTGCCCAACGAAAGGCAGAAATACAGATTACAAATAAAACTGCGATGTTTCCTTTAGACACATTTAAGTATGATCCAGAAAAGGCTGTAAGATCTGTCAGAGTCCATCTCACACAGCATCACAGGTCTGCCGAGTTCAGTCCTGGGGGTGAAAGTTCGGGAGTAACAGCGACTGAGTCCGCTTGTGTATCTCCTGCATCGAGCACGACGACTACAACAACCAGGCCTAACACTCCCATTACACACATGGAAAAAACCAAAACAAGACCAACCATCAGTGTGCTGGGGAGGCAACTATCTTTGATACCCAACTGGGGACCTATGGATGTGACCGTGAAGGGCCTCCGTCCACAGGCACTAGGGCACTGACTAAGCCATCTGACGAGGGACACAGAGAGTGGGAGAATATAAATTTAACAGTGTTTCAGGGACTCTTACAAATTGGTAGTTTGATTCAAAAGAGCCCTGCTGGGAGAAGGGGAGGAAAGGCAGAGAAAGGAGCAGAGCAAAGGCGGCCGAGTCTGCATGGGCTGGGCCCAATGCTACCCATTCAGTATGTTTAACCACTGGCACTAAATGGCCCACTTTGGGCTCAAATGGAGAAAACAAAGGAAGAGGCAGGCACAGACAGAAAGAGAGAGAGAGGGAGAGAGAGAGAGAGAGAGAGAACGATGAAGACAGAATCCGAGGAGTCAGAACAGCGGGATAACCGATTCATCTACCAGCCAGCCTCCTGTTCTCAGGCAGGGCTGCAGACTCTCACGCACCTGGCGTGACACTCACGCTTTCAGACTCTCACGCCCACGCAAGAAATCTTACGGCAAATATATATCATTCCACTATAAACCTAAAATCATCTACATCAAAAGGGTAGTTTGCAAACCCTACAGACTATTTACATGTACATGTAAATGACTGTGCTGGAATTGAAAATTTCAGGGCAGCCAGCTGACCAAAGCTGGGAGACCTTCTCAGGCATGTGCCTCAACACTCACAGGAAAAACACACTTCAGATTCTCCAAAAAACAACTAACTAAATCGCCTGCATGGGATGGGGGGGGGGGGGTACTGTTGTCATCCGGAGACCTGAAATTACCGAATAGCAGGAAAGCTCCTATCTGTAGCCCCCGCGACCCCCCTGGAAGAAAAAATTCCCATACGGTTGCCTGGGAACAGCCCAAGCGTGTCACAGGAATCAGTAAGATTTCAGAAACATGCAAATCCAAAAATCTACACAAATGGAAATATTTACATGTTTATATTATTTCCCTATAAATTATGTCTTCTTGTTACCCGCTAGCAAACCCTTGTTATCTGGCCATTCCCCTAACCCTAACCCTAACCCTAACCCTAACCCTAACTCAAACCCAAACCCAAACCCAAACCCTAACCCTAACCCAAACCCAAACGTTCGGCCAAATTATCTGGACAGACTTTTTTTTTCTCCATGGAAAACTGCTCCCAATTTTCCAGAAAAGTGTCTGCCGCCCTCATTGTCAGCCTCGGAGGTTTATCCCCCTGCTGGGCCAAGCGAAGCCGCACCTGCAGAACACAGCACACAGCATCCTAGTGGATTCCCCAGCAGCATTAGGGAGCTTACAGTCATTCCAGAAGCTTCTGGAAGCAATACACATTGTATTGCTAAATCTGATTCATGGTAGTTTCATCCAAAAAAAAAAAAAAATCCTAAACATACAGTTAACAAAGCAGCATAAAAATATATCATCCATTATATTTCACTGGTCAAAAACCAAAAATGTTTAATTGGAAAAACAGCACAAAATACACATTTTTCATGACAACTACCCTTTCCGGACTCTTCACATTTTGATACAAACATAATTAATATGACTTTAATTGTAATTAATTTGTTCTTTAGCAGGAATCGTGGGAGAGAATTTCGAAGGAAACAAACAAGGCAGGAGAAACTCCAGAGTCTGTTAGATTGGTTCTGGAAGAGAAAGACCTGCTCGACTCACCATCATGTGCAGCCCGTGTGAAGACCCACCCCCTACAACTTACAGAAAAGGGGGGGGGGGGGGGAATGGAACCTGCTGACCGGTAAAGTCATTATAGAATGAGGTGCTTTGATCTCCAAACCCACTTCATTTGTCTTTGGGAGTGCCACAGAGCCCCAGAGCTGCGTAATGCCGGAATGTAGCACATGGGAAGCCGGAATAACACTGGCCAGACGGCCCGCGTTGCTTATTCTTACTGGGAAATGAAACGACATGATTCCTGCCTTCGCGTCAACATCCCTATTACTGAGCTTATCCTGCCCAGGTCTCTAAGGTTACTCACAGCTCGAATTCGGACCCGCACCACTGAAGGAGGGAGAGGAGACATGAAGGGTCACGTTTGGCTGAGGGGTGTGTTTAGCTGGCACTTTTAATGAATTTATTTATGACTGAAGTTTTTATTTAATATGTTGGTTATTTCATATTTAATCATTTAATAAAGGATGGATGGATGGATGGATGGATGGTTGTATGAATGGACGAATGTTTGGACAGATGGATGGATGGTCGCATAAAGGAAAAAAACAGGTCTGTAGTTGCACAGGAGGTTCAGATACTGAATAAATGGGGCTTGGCACAGGATGTCCAGCGGTGCTGAGGAGCGAAGGTGCTGAGATCCTCTCCCCATTCAGAGCTGCCGGCAGGTGCGGGTGAATGAGCCGATTCTGCAGGGAAACCCGAGACGCCTCAGGGCAGGGCTTCCTCGCCCAGCGGCACAAAGGAGTGAGCGGCCAGCCTTGGGAAAAGTAAGATCTGCGGGCCCCCGCCCAGCCCTGTGGGCCCCCCCAGCCCTGCGGGCCCCCCCAGCCCCGCCCGGCCTTATTTAAGAAGGGGGGTTTCACCGACTGACGGAGAATTCAGACGCGAGGCCAAAGATAGCCGGGCTAAATTTAAAGGCCAACGGCTCGCGTGTCTCGGCAAGGTGCAGAACGGGGGGGGGGGGGGGTCACAGGAAAGAGGGGGGGGGGGCAACTCCCTATCACCCATCCAGCAGTTTCTTTTTTGGTTCATCCACTGCAGTCGCTCAAGCACCATCAGCACTATCACGAATGCACTATCATCACTGCCCCCCCCCCCCCCCCCCCCGAAAAAACAGATGCCAGCAATGACATTGAAGCAGATTCTATTAAAAATAAACTCATACAAGTTATTATACCCCTCCCCTGTTTGTGTTATCCTGCAATCCAATAAGCTGGCAGGTCCGACTGACACAGTCGGAGGTTTACAGAACCCCGCCTCCTCTCACTGACCCGTGTCTTTTCATCATGGAGCGTATATTCAGGTAACTCAGACTCTAATTAAGGGGCAGGAGGGGGAGCTATGATGTGGAGGTCATTGCCCTGGGGTCCTTTGGTTTCATGTCTGAGGCTGTAATGGGGCGTCCAGCAAGGTGCCTGCCAGGTGCTGTGCATCACACACACACACACACAGTCGTGAAATTATATCTTTTTGGGGACCGCTCATTCATTTCTATGGGAAAAATGCTAATGCCAATTAATTTTTTTTTTTTTTTAATTTTTAGTTTTTTCATTGCAGTTATGGATTTTTATAAAATAGAGTTTTTCCCTTATGGTAAAAAAAAGCAACAGGTATTTGGTCCCCACAAGGTAAGGTATACCTGGACCACACACACACACACACACACACACACACACACACACACACACACACACACACACACACACACACACACACACACACACACACCCTACCCAGGACCAGGTTTTTATGATAGAGCTGCCACGCGAGAGCATGGCTGCCACGGGCTTCCTTGCTAACGACTGACGCCTTTAACGACTTCCACAGACGCGGGCCGATGGCTACCAGACGACAGTCTCGACAAGGTTTCTGTGAGACCCGCCATAAAAAGAAAAATGAAAACATGAAAGAAAAAAAAGTTTATGTGTCGTTCTAGAACCTTCCGCAGCCGCGGCCTTTAAGGACAGAAAAAGATCTTGGATTTGGTTTCCTTCAAAAGAATAAAAAACAAACATGAGCCGTTTTGCAGCAACAGGAACGGAAACGTGAAAAGGGACCTGAACCCAAGAGCTAACTGGTAATTACTGAGGATCCCAAAAGTGCTGATCTTTCCCTAAGGGCCAGAGCTGCAGCCATCCACCAATCCCGGCCCGGTGACAGTGACGTGACAGCATGGGATTATGGGTTCAAGCGGGGTTACCACAGCTGTGAGGCCCGCATAAACAGCAGTTAGCCCGTGCGAATGCTTGACGGTTACGGGTGCAGGCCTTGCATCAGCCCCGGAGGCCACGGCCAAAAGGATTCACGCTGCACTTGGCTGCTTCCTTTGACCACAGAGGAGAAGGTCCTACTGATTATCCAGGTCCTGTATAAAACAAGTGGGAGATCTTTGAGTGTTACTAATGTCCGCCCAGTATGCAAGCTACTCTACAGCAGGTTCCAGATCACAGTAACCCTGACTGAATAGAAGCTGGCCTATTCTAGCTTCTACAGAATTAATCCTTTGGAGCTGGCTGTCTGGTGCAAGTGGTATGAGGCAGAATCAAGGCCGAGAGCGACATGAGACGGCAACCAACGCACAGTATATTTCAGCCATGGCAAAAATCCTGAAAGAGTCTTTGCAGCCAAAAGTACAGTGCATGCACTGGGGAGTCACTGGCCACGTGGAGGGGACCACAGCTGTGTCACCCCCCCCCCCCCCCAACTCCTAACAGAAAAGAACGATCCAGGAGGCAGGCCTTTCCTCAGCCTTAAGGGGTCCCGGCACCAGAGCCGAGCAGCCGGCTAAGTGGTGGAGGCTCGGCTCAGCAGAACAATGTGGACGTAATCCCCATCCACCACCGCGAAGGGGAACTGACCTATATTTTACAGCATTTAGCCTAACTCCTAATTACAGGCCCCTGTAATTTCTCTAAAGTAATGCGCATGCAAAAAAAGAAAAGAAACGCAGAGTTTCCAAAAAGAAGGATTGTGACAGGCAGCCAAGGGAAGGAAAAGGGAAAGAGAGCCTGGAGCGTCAATAAGGAGCGTGCGGGTCATAGTGGCCGAAGCAGACAGAGCTGTAATTTGGATTGTGGGAGTTTCATGGTACTGCACCACATCAAATCACAAGCTGCCAGTGAATATGTTTCATGGACCAATAAACGAAAAAAAAAAAAAAAAAAAATCAAAACATCATGGTTTACAAAACACATACACCTAGACGGAAAACCGAGCTAATTTACAAAACAAATACGAGAATGGAAAACCAGGCCTGTTTACAAATGAGCCCATTACCAACCACTGGAGACTACAGACTACGACATGGTGCAGTGAGATTCGTGAGCATTACTTCACAGTTTGCACGGAGGTTAGGGGAAAGCTCTTCGCCCATTCCCTGTCGCGGAGCCCCACAGCCCAGCTCGGATACCTCACGTTTGAGCAAAAGGCTATTTCTGTCTATCTGAGTTATCCATTAGTCACAAAGGCAGCATGCTCACTTGGGCTGAGGAGAGAAGATGGACGCAAGAAGCAGCACCGGTCAAACCACTACTGACCATCTTGTGAGGAGGTGCCAACTTAGCAGACTGTCAAGACCCACCCCCCATCCCCACATCCCCCATGAAAAGAGCTTGAAGACCATCTGAGACAAGGTGAATAAGTCCATAACACTAATCGGTCTAGTTTATTTGTTACGTCAGTTAGAAAAAGATACATGACAATGGACAGAGAGTTTTGGATGAACAAAGGAATATCTGGACAGATTCGTTAATGCTGCATGATCAATTCCTTGTCTGCGCTGGTGCTGAAGTCACCACGAGCCGTTTTAGACTGATGACATCCGGCGAGCAGCATTCCTTATCATGGCATCGAAAGGCTTTCCTCGGGCGCTTCACGTCCGTTTTGCGGTTCCCCAAGACCACCGCCTAATTACAAACGGTCTGGGGCGTGGATCTCGAGCAGGCGGTGAAGGCTGCGTGCGTCTCTCTCTGTTTGTTTCTGCCGGCTCCCGTCTCCCATCTCCTCTACGCCGGAGCTGGTCCGACTGTAAACGAGAGCCAGACCCTTGTGGTCGTCCACAGCATCCTGAGGATTGCGTGACTTGTAGGCTAAGGGGTGCTGAGAGGGATTTGGAAACCCTTCGATCTGACAGATGGAAAAAAGCGCTATTTAACTTTCAATTAGGACCTGCGTGACTTTCCAGCCACCTAAAATAAATGCTTGACGTGCTTTTCTGAGAAGAGCTGCATCTCCCCAACTGCTGACGTTTGAGCTCTGACCTTACTTACTTACTGCAACGTCTCTCTAAAAAGCAAACATCTTACAGCCCAACAAGCTTTTTAGGCAGCCTTTGAAAAAGGTTCAGGTTTAGGCAGTGATTGATTATCTGACAGGATCATGCAGGAATGTTATGAAAAACACCGTTTGCACATTTTCTCTGTGCTCAAGTGGCCATAAACCTTCCCAGAGGGGAAAACATGAAGACTAAGAGCAGTTTGGTAAGAAAGCTAGTTTGATTTAATCCATTTAAGGAAAGCTGGCAGGTGGTAGGTAGGGAGGTCACATGGCACAGATAAAGCTAGCTGTCAGCCTCAACCATTCAAAACAATTTCCGTTTCCAGCATTTTCCCCAAAGCTCCCGCAGGCCACAGCGGAGAACCCAGCGTGAGCAGAACCTCAAACTCTGTGACACGTGGGACTTACAGCAGTTGTCACCGTCCTTCTCAAACCACCCACGATTGCCTCGGGGATTTAAGCTTTTAGCGTGAAGCATTTATTGATGATCAGCAGCAGCATTACACTGAGGTCCAGGCCGGGTTGGTGGACCAAAGCTCAGACAGGCAACACTGTGACCTGCTAAGCAGATTTCTTAAAAACAAAAAGTTTATCAGAAAGACAGAACAATCAGCAAGAACATGAAGCACTAATCAAGAGTGAGAACCAGTGAAGACAGTCCCAAGACACATAAAGGACACATATGACAAACAGTTTGATTGCGTCAAAAGAACTTCCTACCCCCTACTTGGCCAGTGTATAATTAACAGAATTGCTGGATGGGGTTTCCCGTTTGCTTTAGGATGTGAGTCTATTCCCCTCAGGCCAATAATACCGTCCCGCCGCATATGGGGGTACAATAATCAAACAGCATTCACTTACATCAGATGAATCTACATTTGGGGCTGATGTCACAGTCATGGGAACATTTTGGCAAAGAGCCAGCAGACATTCAACCCACCAATCATAACTGCAGCCTGTTGCTAAATGCCATTTTGGATGCATAATAACGCAAATAAGGAAACACCTCTCGACTTCCACCAGAAACCTTTGATGATCCAAACAATATTCAGGGTGTAGATGGGAAGAAGCTTCGGTTTCTAATGTGCTTGTTTGTTTTGGGGGGTTTCTGACAGGGGTCTCTAATCTGTAGTGTGGACCCAAGGGCCACAGGGCCCGTGGGCTTATTAATTACCTGCCCATCAAATGTCTTTACATTTGACTCAACATCTGACTAAATTACAAGCCAAATAACCTTCAATTAAGTAATTAAGAGGTGCTGAAGGAGTGGAGGTGCCCATTCTCTCTGAGTGACAATTAGGCTCCAATGGTCTCCCAGGGATTCCCGAAGATTCAAATCTGAACTAAAAAAACACTAATTAGTATATCTAATCGTGATATGAAGCAGATGAATGCTCATATGCAAGGATAATTCCGATACAGCTACGGCGTTTCATTGCAGGCAGACAAACAGCAGATGTGTAAGTATTCAAGGGAATCTAACGGGGTGTATTATAATCCGCGTTGAGGGCTAATCCTGCAGTTCCCGCTTGAATTAAAGCCGCTGACCAATGACATTCGCTTGGCTCTGGGCAGGTCACCGCAGTTACTTTCGGTCATACAGTGGATGTTGTCGATATTACCGGCACAATTAACTCAGAAGAACACAATTCGCAAACGACTGCTTCGTGTCAGTATCTTAAAACGATTAATAAATATAACTCCTTTTGTATAATTCTTGATAAACATGCATTGTTTTTCATCCAAATTCGGGGGATCATCTTTTCATCATTTTAAATGACATGGTTACTTCAATTCCACGTGTCACTCAAAGAAAAAATAGACATTGACATAGTATATGACTGCTGACTGACATGCACGTATGCGCGCTGCCTCAATCTGCAACTGTAAACACATCATAAACTCATCATAAAATTATCTATAGAAAACTTAGCTTCGAATAAGGAATGTTTTCACAAATCCCTCAGGCAGACCAATTAATTTATGCAAAAGTAAAGTGTCGGATCTCAGGGGACAAGTCTGAACAAAACTATTTGTGCACAGGAGTGGAAACAAACGATAATAATAATAATAATAATTATTATTATTATTATTATTATTATTAAACTGCCATCTCATACTGATCACTAAATGCACTAAAATGCTTCAGTTTTATTCCACTGGCAGCTTCACTGATGCCAGCCAGGCACTGCGCTTATCTGTGCTAACTGCGTCTATTACTTTCAGCCCGCTTTCCTGAGCGCCCTGGGTCCCGGGTCTCGGCTGCCTGCCTGCCGGTCAGTGGGAACCGCTGATCCCCCCTCTCAGCTCCCACAAGCGACGCCAGAAGTAGCCTGCGCCGGACAGACTGGGACCTCGCCATCGGCACATAGTGGATGCTAACTGGATCTAACGGGTGACTAATTTGTTAACCAACCATTAGAAATTAAACTTAAGTATATCACTGTTGTATAACTGCTTACTTTAAAAGAAAAATAATCACTCCGTTCAAACGGATCAATCGTGTCAAGTCACTTTAAAAAAAAAGAAACTAACATGCAAATTTGGGAAGAAAATTTCATCTACGAGCACGAATATTGAACGATGACTTTACATCATTAAAAGAATGTGTGTGACCCTGGGTGTCGACAAGCAATCAAAGTTTGTCGAGGGCAACAAATGTTCATCGGTGAGGCTTTGAAGTATCCGCATCACTCAGCGTACAACCTGAATTTAACATGCAGACTCAAATCTGTTCCCCCTTCTCATTGCCCCTCTGCATTTACATAGTTCTGCACAATATCATGCCGAATTACAAACGATGCAATGAGGCTAAATACCCAATTAGCCAGTAATTAACGTGCATCATACCTTGTGTGGGGCTTTAAGAATCCTGTGGACTCCGGCTATTTGATTTATTAGCGCAATATCCTCCCTAAACGTATAGAGCGGTGGTCTTGTTGGTTCCGGAAAATTAGTGCTGTTGAATGGATCGGTGTCATCTAAAAACTGAACCCTGCATATAAAGGTAGCCATGGTGTAGCCATGCAAGAGCCGGCTGGATAAAAAAGATGATCCTTCGCTTGCGAGCTCCCGGTTGCGTGTCTGATAATGATGTAACAACAGCTTGCAAAGTTAAGCTGCTGCAGTTCCTCTTCAGTATACTTATCCCGCGACCCAGTGCGGTGTTTGCTTCATAGATAAGTTGCGTAGACTAGAAAAAATACAGCCACGATTAATTATAACAGAGCATCTTGAGATCCGGGATTTCTTCGTCCTTTCAGTTAATTTTTACTGTCCCAGTTAAAATTCCTAATGCTCGTTTATAAATATCTCTCTGTGTTGAGTCGTGAAGGACTGTAGCGTTCAAGGACATTACGGAGCCGACAAGGTGCTGCAACTGCAGCCGGGAGTTGACTGCCAAGCTCGGCGTCTGCAGAAAACTCGAGGGGGGACCAGGAACTCCCCCCCACCTACCCACCCCATCAGCCGCAAAACTCGGGGAAGCGGTGCTGCCATTCCAGGCGATCTTACGACACCTAGTGGATATCGTAAGCATAACCCAAAAGAAACAGAACGGCTTTTTTTTATAACGCCAGTGATTAAATATCAAAGTTTTAATTGCTTTATTAAAATGGACATCCAATGTACGAGTATTCGGGTTTATTTAAATACACCTTTAGGCTTAAAACGAATGAGGTATACGCATAATTTCTTTTATTCGAGCTCGGAGTTTATGCAAAGAAGATCAATAGTTTTTTCTGTTAAAAAATCCATTAATAAAAACATGTTAAGAATATTATTAAATAATAACGTCTTGTTCATTTTTCGAAAGCTGCGATGCAAAGAACGACCAAACATGCTGATCAGATTTTGTCACATGACAAATTGCCCGCCTAGACAAAGATTTAGCTCAAAGACTAAATAGCGGCTACTGTGAGATAATACAACCTATTGTTTAAAAAAATCTCGGTTTCCAAAGTAACCCCGACAAGTACACACAACAGGGATTACCGCCTAGTGAATGCAAAGTATCAAGAGCTAACTTTCACAGTGATGGAAGCTTTGTTGCCACCTCCCTCGAAACGCGCACCCCACGGTTGCTATTGCCCCAATATGCTAAGATGGTTGTCATTAGCAACACAGCTTGTCTCAAGGAGCAGACCGACGCAGACCGTGAATCCATATTAATCGGAAGATTTATACGTTACCGCAAGGCAGTGTTAAATAAAACCATACTGAGGGAAAACAGTTCAAATAATAGAAAAGCAAAAATCCCGAATATGCTAAACGGAAATCTTGGTCAAATCTCCAAATTTAGCAGTTAACGTGACATCAAAACACTTTCTTAAAATTCAGACTTAGTAATAATATGTCAATTATGAGCGAAGAGCCACAATACTGCAACCAAATACGGTACTGCAGCCAACATCGTATAAAACATGTTCCAACTGCAGTTTTGCAATTGGTAAAAAGTCAACCCATTAAATAATGTCGGTATATTTGTATTTTCGGCGTATTTTGATATACATCGATGGATGTTTCAAATTCTTGAGCTTTTTGTAGTTCTGAAATAATGGAAATACTATGAAACTATACAAGGCAACGGTGCAGGGCAAACTAACGGCAGCAATATTGTGAAATTGTGTATAAATGTAATTTGTATTGCTGTTGTAGAAAAATCACATTTATTACATGGTGTGTGGTTGTGCGTAATGTGTGCCCTGTGATGGACTGACATCTCGTCCAATGTTCCCTGCCCTAGGTCTTTTGCTTGCTGAAATCAAGTCCAGGGGTCCAGGTTCCCCGCGAGACTGTACAGGAAGATGGATGAACGGATGGATGGATGTATTAAGAAACATCCCAACAAATTGCCTTCTAACTGCCTGTTAAATTTTCTTCTCTTCGGCACTCCTTCAGTGTTCGACTTCAGCAAAAAACGTATCTTGAAATACCATTTTTTAACGAAGGCGCGTTTTTATCCAGGATTCTCTTAAGATTTATAATGAGGACTATTAATATAAACGAAAAGTTTAAAACCGGTTATAAAAGAGAAACATTATTTCTTGACGGAGTCAATATTATTGGTACATGGTCCTTCTGGGAAACAATGTTTTCCTACAGGAGTACCGATTTGGACTCCAAATCACTGACCGTTTTGAGTGGTTAGTCACGTGGCAATTAAAACACAATTCTTAAAATTCCATGAGGATCAGTGCCGTGCTTAAGGGTTTTGGCTTGGCTCCCTTTCAGCTGCGATGCCATCTGTACACCACTAGGGGGAAGTATTTAGGAGCTACATAACGATGGTATATAAACACCTTTTGTATCCTCTCGCCGCGTGCCCATTACTACCGGGATAGGCTCCGGACCCCCCACGACCCAGTAGGATAAGCGGTTTAGATAATGGATGGATGGATGTATCCTCTCAGGTGAGACTGAAAACTAATGTAGGTCGCGAATTCAAATAGAGTTTGACCGAGGAAGTACGGAAATACTGGCATTTACATGATTCCAAGTTATGGGATTATAAAGATTCTCAGGTGACTGCAAACTAAATTAAAATACTGTATTACCGGTGAGATCTGCACATCCCGGCAAACTTGCGGGCGTGTATATATTGTCGATGCTCTTATTGTAAATACTCTTGTTGTACTTCCCGATTGTAGCGTGTATGTTGGCCCGTGTCCTATGTGCACCCTGCCCAATCCTCGCGTGTCTTTAGCATCGTGTAAATTACCCAGTGTGTGTGTACCTGATGGTCCACCATCTGACCTCCCAGTGTTTCCATGCTATGTAGAGTTTGGTGTGCTGTGGCGGTCTGTGTTAGGGCCTGTTCAGAAATTAATAAGGGAGTCCCCCCCCCCTTTTTAAAAACAAAACAAAAACAAAAACAAATCGCTTTGGCGTTTTCAGTAGCCCCTGCATTGTCTTTATGTGCTGGGCATAACAACGGCATTATAAAGTGAGAAGCTCGAACCAGCCTTACTAGCAGAATTGAAGAAAGCATTCTTGGATGTACTTCTGGCATTCCGGGCCAGCCTGGAAGACCTGCAGGCAGCAGTGGTACAGTACATCTCACGTGAAGACAGCGAGGGATGTGAAGATTGTCTGCTGGTGCTGCGGGAGGAACGTGCACAGGACGCATTATTGCCCAGAAACCTGCATCAGAGCTTCCAGCAAACAGGCAGAGAACCACGGAGCCAAGAAGGTGCCGCTCCATTCTGTGGGGGAGCCTTGGATCCGTGCAGCGCATCCTGGAGCCGCCCCTGCCTGCCCACCAGACCCCCGTCCTGCCCCATTGCACCCTGAAGCTCTTCCCATCGGCCCACTGGACGCATGTCGGAGACAGTGATGTCATCAAGTGAGGAAGGTCAGCTCTTGGGCAGCCTCTGGCTGGCATTCTGAGGCCAGGAGGCAGTGCCGCTCGGCCAGGAGGAGCCCTCTTGCGGTTTGGAAGCCCAGCTGGCCTAGAAGCACCGCAAGCTGTAGGAGGCTGAGGCCAGGGTGTGGGACCACAAGGAGGCGTGCCTCACGCTGGGGGACCAGCTCATGAAGAACCTCCACAAGAGCATGGTGAAATGTCTCCATGACATTTCAATGGTGCTGGCTAGTGACTGTATTCAGCTAGAACTATCTATAATATAACCATTCAAATCATCTCATCATATATCACACAGCTGTAATAGGGTAACATTTGACGAAGGTAAGCATATATAGTAAAACTTGCATATATTACAGATGCCTGACCTTTCTGCTTCTAGTAGCAAATCTTCTAGAACCTAGTAACCTTTAGAGGGAGTGACCAACACCATGTGATTCAATATAAAACCAGATTTTGCTGCCTACCTCAATATAATCTTGATATCGTCGGGCAAACAACACTGCATATTAGGACATATTTTAACAAGGCAATTAGCACAATGGCTCAGAGTGTGCATGTAGACAGAGCTGTATCTCAGTCGGCACAAAATCTTATCAACTCACGCCACTAAGTCTGTACAATATGCCTTGTTCACATTTTACACTTGTGGGATCAGCAAATTAGGCACTTGAGGAAGTTCAGAGAGGTTTACATTATGGGAATTTTATCTTGTAGTTCAGTGATTACATAAAAATGGCAAGATTACCTTTCAAATGTCATGTATGTAGTATTATGTAATCAAAACTGAATGTAACATTATACTCTATATAAGTGCTATTCGGCACTGAAAATATATTTCAAAGTAACATTCACCTTCACTATTAAATATTGATATTGATATAGAAGTCAGTAAAATTATACATTTTTTCCTACTTTCGTAATCAGGAAAAATAAGGAAGTCTTAAATACTTCTTTTGAAATTTGATGCATTCCCACTGGTGTTCAGCATGTACCCCATTGTACCCATGATGCAACAGAAAATGGGATTCATCAGACCAGGTGACCTTCCACTGCTCCAAGGTCTGGCTCCCAGGTTTGTCTGCAGCTGGGGAGTCTGATATGTAACAGGTCCATGCCCTGGGTGCTGTGATCACCACCAACATTACCTGCCATTTGTGCCACAGCAGCCCTTCTCTTGGTTTGAACCAGATACTATAACCTTCACATCCCTCATTGATGAGCCCTGGCTGCCCAACACCCTGGTGGTAGATCATAGTTGTTCCCTTCTCAGTAGATACTCACCACGGCCGACCATGAGCGTCCTACAAGCCTTCCACTTTGGAGATGCTCTGACCCAGTCATCTGGCCATAATGATCTGGTCCTTCTCAAAGTCACTCAGATCTTTATCCTGCCCACTTCTTCTGCATTCAACATGTAGGCTACAAGCACCCAGTGTCAGCTTTCTGTCTAATGTACCCCAGACCATGTCTTTACTGGACAGTCAACATCATTCGCTTCACATTGGGAGTGGCAGTAACATTCTTGCTATTCGGTGTATATACACTTTGTTTGCTAAATTGCACATGGGTACTTTCTGCATTTCTGTGCCACATATGGTTATATAAAGCCTGTGTTCTTCTTTGCATTATTTGAGAAGGAAATTCGACAGTCTGCAGGTGACCAGCACAATTAAACACTCATGGGCTGAACTCTGTACAGCTGCACCGTCACAGCAGAATTTCCATGTGTCTGTTTGTTACACAGAAATTCGTCATCCCAGCTTATCAGCAGCGTGTTGTTTACCATGAGCCAAACTAAAAGACTGGATTCGTCGCCGAGTGTGAAAACAATCACAAGCTGACTGTTCCCACGGCAACTCCGCCTTGTGCATCCTCAGCCCTCGGAGTTCCCACGGCAACTCCGCCTTGTGCATCCTCAGCCCTCGGAGTTCCCACGGCAACTCCGCCTTGTGCATCCTCAGCCCTCAGAGTCACCCTAACCTCAAAACAGATCGGTGTCAGTCTGGTTTTCGCTAAAACAGTGATGATATCCCAATGACCATCTCAATTTTCCAGACTCACAATGACACTTTAAAAATGAAACAATAGTCAGGCATGAAGATGTTCTCCTTCAACCTGTACATCCATCCAACATTTCCTTGTACTCCGCTTACTCTGTGGAGGTTTCTCTAGAAGCTAGCACTAGGATTGCTGATTTATAATATCACATGTTACAGCTAGAAGACCTTTGGGGGGGGGGGGAGTCAGCAAGTTGTCTTCCATAACTCACCTGACCTGCCTTGTGTGCACTCCTGCAGATGGATGATGGGTCCTTGGATGGATGGACATGCTATAAGATTATACAGCTTACCGAGAATACAGAGGACCATCTGATCTTCAGAGAGGAGAAGACGACAGTGCTCCTTACATTTCTGCCCCAAAACAACACACAGCGTTCCTCAAATATCAATCAGCCCTTAACAAAACACAAAATGAGCAGGAGATGAGTTTTCTATTTCAGAATCATTATCAGGAATTATCACTGAATTAGCATTCGCCCTGCTAACACATTAGCATATTTGTTATGATACATACACATGTGGCAAGAGAAGATGCCGGGACTGACAGCATCTTTACTTAGTTCTTTTTTGGAGATAGCATTTGCGGGGGGGGGGGGGGTCAGCATTTCTCCCCCCAAGTCTCTTGCTGCTGCATTTCTACAGTATTATCTTGCGAGTATAATTTGGCAGAACGGTATGAAATCCGCGGCTCGTTCCGAGCTGCTCACGTCCTGAGATCCTGCACTTGTGCTCGCTGTATCACGCACTGCACACGCGTCAGCGCTTCTTATGTGCGCCGCTCTCTTATCTCACATTTCTTGCGTACACAGTTTAGCTTGTGGCTAAGAGCTAGGAGCTTTGTGTCCTGGGCAGCTTATCAGTAACAAGCTCGCAATTCTTCCCAGGAGGCAACTGTTCATCATTCACAAAATAAATCTGATTCTTGCAGAGAAATCATTTACGTAAACTGCCCCTCTACTATTTATCAGGATGCTGCAGAGTGAGGAGATGAAAGATCTGAATCTGAGCTCAAAAGGGGAAGTTAGATCAAGTCCCAGAAAGGACCTTCCTTTACTGAATGCCAATTAACTGGAGTTAAATTAATACCCAGCAGTAAACTAGGACAGTAGTCACTGCCAGCTAGTGTTTAGGCGAATCATTTTTACAGTGAGAACCGGAAGCGAAAATTGAGGTGTACAGAAGTGGTAGAATAAACAGTGTTTCCAAAATGCTTCATTTTCCAGCTGGAATCCATTTGAAACTGGAAAAACTTCCCGGCGTTAATTTCAGATGCTCTTGTTTAATCAATCAGACCATTGTAGCCTTTACAAAAGCCAGTGTACAAGACTGTTGGTATGAAACACTCATTCTGTGAATCTCGTGCAGCTTTTTTGCCATATGGCGACATTAACCGCCACCCAAATGCTACAGTGATGATTGTTCTCTCCGCTCCTGTCTTGTCCACCTCACAGCTACAGCCACAGAACTGGACTCCTGCCCATGAAATAGCACCGGTTTGTTCTCCATCCTTAAAATAAGGGGTATAGCAGTGCTGTTCCTGCCAGGCTCCTTGGGGAAAGGGATTCGGCTGACAGTGAACAGGGAATGTCGAGTGAAGTGTATACTGAGGGTGTGCTGTGTTTGGAGACAAGAGTAGGGATTAGGAGTCAACGTGCTGAGCTGTATGCATACAGTATTGAACAGCATGGATATCTCGTATGTATTTTCTTGCTGGACTGATTCAATTCAATTCAATTCTTTGTCCCCAGAGGGGTAAATCAAAGCAAGCAGGTCTGCAATAAAATGAACAGAATTGTCACTGACACACACACACACACACTAAAATGCTGACAATATACTGACATTCTAAAACAATCTAAAAAAGTCAGAAAAAAATATTTTAAATCAGTCACACCGACATTTAGCAGATGCTCCAAGGAGAACAGCTTGGAGCAGGATCAGCTGGTGTCCAGGGTCTCTGCAGCTGTTGGGGCTAAGGGCCCTGCTGAAGGACCCAAAGCTGACAGGACTGCTCTGCCAGCCATGAGATTCAAACCCAGACCCCTCCAGACACAGGTATCTGACCCATTGAGGTATTAAGCAATAAGGTAGTGTAAGGGGTCACTTGACTTTCAGGCTTACAAACCAGTGACATGTTACCTTTTGGTTGGTTTACGTCATTCAGCTGGGTGGCAGCGTGTTCTTACCACTGCCTGTGAGCGTCTTTTGAGGGACAGTAGATGTTGGGTTTGATCTGCCTGGTGCCTGCAGATGTCTGTGTTAATGAGACCCAGTGACCTTGACTGGACCATCTTGTGGCATGTTAGGGGTATTTAATAGGTCAGTTGGATAGATTAAAAGGTGACATGCATGGGAAGGGAAGCACCTTAACCTGGATTGTGTTCTTCAGTGTTGAATTGTGGCTCCTTTTTAGTTTTAGGGCTTTTTAATGTTTTTCTTGAAGAGGCCTCATCCAGCTTTGGCTTATGAAGCCTGTTTGTGTCTTTGAAACTCCCTGTTATTTTTTTCTGACCTAGACTCTGGTCAAACTTTGCCCTATAACCTGCCACACTAGATCATTTCCTCATTGTTGTTAAAAAGTGCTTAACATTGATCTGAATGCCAACTGGGCATCAATGGTCTTTGGGCTGCAGGTATTAAAATGTAGTGTTGGGGGTTTCCACTGTATAACATCTCAATGGAAGCAAAGAATATGGTCCAAATGAAATCAGACATATGGGAGAAAAATGTTTATACAACACTGCTCTATATTACTACAATTAAATAAATACACTGCAAAACAACTTGACTATTAAAAAATCCTATTTTGGTTACATTTGGTATATGGAAAAAAATATTAAAGCATCTATGTCCAATGAGTGACATGCAGTAAATCTTTGCCATTTCACGTGTCAACAATATTATCTGGCTGTTAATCATTGTTGGTTCAATCAATAGCAGTGGCCTAACACCTTCCTGGTGGTGGATTTAATTCCCACCACCGACTACGCACAGGCTTCCTCCCCCAGCCCAAAAGCATGCAGGTAGGGGTCCTGGCGTGTCTGAATTGCCTATTGGGTGCTTGGAGATAGACCGGCTGTTCATCCCATCCAGAGCCTTGTTGCCTGGGATAGGCTGTAGGCTTTCTGGACATAGGAGGCATGGATGGAGGTTAATCATTGCCACATACTGATCTATGTACAGGTGTAACTGAAATGGCTAACTGTCTCTGTTAGGTGGAGGCTTAAATAAGTAAACCTGAGTAAATAAACTGCCATCACGACTGGCGAGATGCTGAGGCTGGAGAAGCCAAAGACACTCATTGGCTTGATGTCGAACGGCAGGGACACTGGCCCACAAACTAACGTGGAAATCCTACGGTAGACACACAAGGTGTGCAGGCAAAATAATGACATTCAGCTTGTTTTCTAATACATGTCCCAAGAGCCCTACCCTGTTACCCCTATACCCTGTAAGAAACACCACTCCATGTTCCATGAACACTTTTAATGTTGCTCTTATGGTTATTGAATAGCATTATCAGTTTATTGCTGTACTGGAAGATGCTGTGCAGCTCTTGTTCCAGTGCTGTTTGCATTTGTACCTGGGCATTCACTGGAAACTCAGCCTAGCTGCATTTGTACCCGGACATTCACTGGAAGCTCAGCCTAGCTGCACTTGTACCTGGACATTCACTGGAAGCTCAGCCTAGCTGCATTTGTACCTGGACATTCACTGGAAGCTCAGTCTAGCTGCATTTGTACCTGGACATTCACTGGAAGCTCAGCCTAGCTGCACTTGCGCCTTGACAGTAATGAGCCATTCAACCCAATGTCTGCTAAGAGTTATGTTCGAACAGCATGACGATTTCACTTCTCAGATCAGCATCTACTGTGCTGTCCTACCACACCGGCTCATCAGTTCAGCGATTGCATACTCTTTCCTCGGACGGTACTTCAATGTTAGCTTGGATTCCTGAAAGACGGACTTCCAGCATCAAGCCTTCTCCGCATCGTTACTTAGGATTAGCGGAGTCCTCCGGCCGGTGACTTTTAGGGAAGAGGGTAATGGCACATGACGTGTTTCTAAGTCATCGACACGTCTCAGTAGCGATCGCTGCCTCATTACTTATCAAAATAAACGGTCTCCTTCATTATTACTTTTCAACATCGCATCATTGAGTAGCACAGTCTATTCAGCTAAGTAACCGTGGTTGCTAACGCGAGTCGATCACATGACAGCAGTTGTTTTACTCAAGCTACACCAAACCTGAAGGTTGTAGGGTTACATCCCTTGGACATAGATGCTAAATCTGAATTTCCCCAGTAAAAAAATAACATGAATAAATGTATAAAAGTATCATAAGCCATACGGTAAGATATATACATTTAAAAATGTATATAATAACTGTATTCACATTACATTTTTAAAACCTTGTTGAAAGTCTTGTTAAATGACATTCAAAATCATACTGGTGAAACAATTTGTGCACTTTTTTCCCACCATTCATAGAATCATACTGGTTTGCTATTTCATAATAATTACAAATTATTTATACATTAAGCTTTGCTGAGGAAACAATACCGACTGTCTAATCAAATAATTGGTTCCGTTCATCATTTCCTTCCTGCTGAAATACTCCGATCCTCCTCTAGGGGGACTCTACAGCAGAGACCTTGAGATGTAGGTCTGAGACTCCACCCCATTCAGACGAAAGGAAATAATCAGCAGGTATTTCAAGGTTGGAGACAGTTCAGAGACTCCTTCAAACGGAATCACAGGAGCCCACAAGGAGACTAATAAGCACCTGTGTGTGATCTGAACATCGTCATCATCACGAGCACAGAAAAGCCAGGCGACCCCACAGACATGACCAAGGCTGAGGAAGAGCGGCCCAAGTGGGACAATAAGATCCAGTACCTGCTCACTTGTATTGGATTTGCTGTGGGACTGGGCAACGTCTGGAGGTTTCCGTACCTGTGCCAAGTCTACGGAGGAGGTGAGTGGGAAGAATGTCCCCTTAATGCACCCTGCATGGAAAGCAAGGCAAATGCTGGTAGAATTAGACTCCCATCCAAACGGTGCATGGGTTTGTCTCTCATTTTTTTAAGGAAGATAAAAACATCAAATATATCTCTCAGCAGATTTTGATTCATATTTTGAGGGAAAGCAAGAAAAATTCCTAGTAAAATTCAATGTCTCTCACAACTAGCCAGCTGGTTATTTACTACAACTTACAGTTAATACAAAAACCAATTAAATTGCTTGACCAGTTGATTATCATTTAATGTAAATAAGATTTCATAGCAACAGATTAACAGTTTGTCAGGTCAAATATTCTTCTTTACTAAATTGTACCTTGGTATCAATAAAGCAAGCCTTTATATGAGAAATGAGCAACAAGATGCCATAAACTATTAAAGCACATTTACCACATTTACACTTTTTTATTATGCTTGGGAAAAGGAAAATAAAATGTATAACCTTACTTTTGAATCTAGCCTTCTTTGGGCTGTCAGGATCAAACAGAACAGTCTGGGTTGCATGTTCTTCCCATATCATATGTGGACTTAAACGTTACTGCCTCACCTTCTACTTCTAGCTGCCTTCAAAAATAAAATAAAAATCTATGAAAATACAAGTTTTACTGATACATATGACTTTGCACTAACTCATACCATATACTACAGCAATATAATCATGGGCGTAGATAGAAATTCCGCCGCCCCCCCCTCCCCCCCCCCCCCCCGGCAAAATGTCACCTTGGGCCCCCGCTAGGATTGGCCATTTCAATCTAGGGTTCACCCTGGTAGGTTTTGCTTGAATGGGTGTGGTTAGACTTTGAGGGCCCTGACAAGGTGTCGGCCCCCCGATTCTCCCAGGGGATCCAGGCCCTTCCAACACCTCTTATAATACTTCTTACTCTAGAAAGAGTGTCAGATTTTTTTTAATTCTGCATTAAGATATTATATCGTAAGCAGTCAGTACACCCTCCCGTGTCACATTTTCCCACCCCCATTAAGCACCACCCACAGGCAACGCTCCTCTGTACGGCTGATGCATTTCAGAGTGGTCCTGCCAAAATTACTTGCTAAGGAGACCTGAAGATGCTAAGCTTAGTTCAGCTCATGTGGCTTAATGTTCAAATGGGTGCTTGTTGGTTTTGTGGTTTGTTTTGGCGTAAAGTCCACCATACACCCACTCCTGGCAATACTTAATATTCCAAGGGGGCTCTGAATTTAATGAAGCTCAGTAATGTTTTACAACCCTGACAGTCAACACTGATGGCAAAATCTGGAAGCTTGTGTTGATTTTAGTTTCCGTCATCATTGCATATGTAAACATTATGTTATTATTAAAAGGTACTTTGTAAGATACATTAAAAGTAAAATCACTGAACCCGGACATATGAATCTGACCGAAACTTATGTAAATTCAAAGCTAGCAGGAGAATGCAATGCAAATGATGCATTAACAGCTTATATGGATGCATGCAGTGGCCTGTGCATGCTGTTCACACATGCGACAGAGCATAGCCTATTCATTTGTGCAGGTGGCAGAGGTGAGAATCAATGAGCCGATTCATATGGCCTTTTAGATGAGTGACTGAAGTGGCCACCCACAGACACATAGCTAAGTGTAAAACAGAGAAGTGTGATGTAGTCTTGAAGAATTAAGATGTACAGGTCAACGGAGCAAGCACGTGCACCAAAACAAATTAAATCAAAATAAAATGAATGGAGCATACTTTATGAATAAAGGCTTTAATCATTGTTTTTTTTTAGATATACACTCAAAAAAAATAAAAACGGGACCAATGGTGTACGTGATCCATACTGTAAGCAGCGTCCAGTTCACCAGTTTTATACAGGCTATAAAAACTCCTATGTTTAGCCGATAGAAATTTCATTTTGTGCTTAGGAACAAAAGTAGATAGCCTGATTTATCGCTGATTTCCACATATGACAAACCACAGGATGCCACTGCTTGTGCATACCTGTTGAAATTAATTTGGATGTTACCAGCTATAGCAGAATAGCAAGTTAATTCACAAGTTGTAGGGCACGGCACTGCAGTTTGCTAATCGCTGTATTTTACTGTTCTACACTGACATTCAGTCAGCAATATATGGCAATTTTACTACATACTTTACGTTAAGGGAATATGGACGATCTCCAAAGCTGCTTCGTTCATTAGATTACTGCCAAAGATGGTGATACGATATAGTTCAAAGACTGTAAGCCTGGTGATGAAGGTTCTTAAAATGACATTTTATTGTGTATTTTAAAATACAATCTCTCAAAGTATTTTGTTACAAATGACATCTGATTTGTTTCCGCAAAATGCAAATTACCAAGTACTCGAAAGTTAATAAATACGCATTTTAAATACATTTAACTGAACTACTGCCCCGCTCTGCCCGTAACGACATGCTAAGAATGTGCCACATCTTGACAGCACCGTCGTTTAATTCCTTTCGATTGACAGCTTTTAGCCAAGCTTTTCCCGGCTTTCCCGTAGTTCTTAGGGTTTCTTTGCATTGATTTTTACAAACCGGCTCCCCTTTTACGAACTGAAGGTGTCCACAAGTTGGGATTTTTTTGCCGCTATCATTTATTCCTTCCCTAGTAAAATTGCCTACTTCGGAAAATGACGTCAGCGTAACCATTCCGATAAAGAACCAATGCCCACCTGTACGTTACTTAATGTTAGCTGGGTAGTTTAATCGAAACACAAATAGCAATTCAGTTTTATTCCCGTGTATCTATTCTGTAACTATGGTTACCCGTAAGCACACGTCAACTATTAAGCGTGATTTTGCTGTAAATCGTAGCCCCAACGTACTTGTTCTGCACACATAAACCGCAGAAACAATCGTTATTAAAATGTTCCGCGCAATCAAAACAGAAGGAATAATCTGTTCCATAACTACCGTGAAAAACGCGGACAACTGAAAGGACACGAACATACAGTTCTTTTTTATCTAATAGGCGTGGCCGGGACTGAGATAACATAGACAGCTGAGCGGAGTGGAGAAACAAACGCTTCAGCAATATTCTGCGGAGGTTTACCCATATATACACCCTCAGCGAAACGTTTGTTTAAAATGATAGCAGAATGTACCTGCAATCTCAGTAACGTGACCGAATAACACCATGCGCTACACGCGGCTCCCCTTACAGGCGCCTTCCTCATCCCTTACCTGATCGCGCTGGTCTTCGAAGGACTTCCGCTTCTCCACCTGGAGCTGGCCATAGGACAGCGGCTCCGCACGGGCAGCATTGGGGTCTGGTACTCTATCTCCCCCTACCTCGGAGGCGTAGGTACGCCGACTCAACCGTCATATCGCATATTTCTTACATTTCTGGTATACATATTGTATAATACATATATAATGTTATTAATGTTATTCCTACAACCCTGACCAGGATATCTTGTTGGACATGTCAGTTCTGATCCATAGTTCAAAGATATAAATTACTCATAGTGCACTGTCTTACAGCCCTGGTACAGTTTTGTTTCCCAAGGTACAAACAACAATAATGTACCCCAATGGTTCCTCAGAGTCCATTTCTGTACGTTACATCTAGTTACAGCTAGGGTACAATTGGCAGACCCTTGAGGGTTCCGGGTACTTTTTTCTGACATGTGTGCCTGTGATGGATTCTCCATCCAGTGTGTACTCCTGCCTTGTGCTGCCAGTGAGAGGCTGCAGGCTGCGGCTTGTATGCATTGTCACTGTATAGGGTGGTCTGCCTCTGCATTGTGCTGCCAGTGAGAGGCTTCTGGCTGCGGCTTGTATGCATTGTCACTGTATAGGGTGGTCTGCCTCTGCATTGTGCTGCCAGTGAGAGGCTTCAAGCTGTGGCTTGTATGCATTGTCACTGTATAGGGTGGTCTGCCTGCATTGTGCTGCCAGTGAGAGGCTTCAAGCTGCGGCTTGTATGCATTGTCACTGTATAGGGTGGTCTGCTTTTGCATTGTGCTGCCTGTGAGAGGCTTCAGGCTGCGGCTTGTATGCATTGTCACTGTATAGGGTGGTCTGCTTTTGCATTGTGCTGCCAGTGAGAAGCTTCTGGCTGCGGCTTGTATGCATTGTCACTGTATAGGGTAGTCTGCCTCTGCATTGTGCTGCCAGTGAGAGGCTTCCGGCTGCGGCTTGTATGCATTGTCACTGTATAGGGTGGTCTGCTTCTGCATTGTGCTGCCTGTGAGAGGCTTCAGGCTGCGGCTTGTATGCATTGTCACTGTATAGGGTGGTCTGCCTCTGCATTGTGCTGCCAGTGAGAGGCTTCTGGCTGCGGCTTGTATGCATTGTCACTGTATAGGGTGGTCTGCCTCTGCATTGTGCTGCCAGTGAGAGGCTTCAGGCTGCGGCTTGTATGCATTGTCACTGTATAGGGTGGTCTGCTTGGTTACATACTCCTCCGATGCTTCAAGAAGCTATAACTCCCCACAGGCATGGCTTCCATGATAGTGTCTTTCTTGGTGGGATTGTTCTACAACACCATTCTGGCCTGGGTCCTGTGGTACTTCTTCAACTCCTTTCAAGACCCACTTCCGTGGAGGGACTGTCCTGTCCTAAGCAACCTCACAGGTAAACCCTTCAGGGATTCCAAGATACGATCAACCTCCTTTTAAGGTCATCACTCTGCCTCTTGTCTCTTTATACTGAAGGCAGTGATGCATATTTAAAATTCAGCCGCCGTCTTTCAGCATACGTGAAGGAATGCGAGATGAGCACACCTGTCAACTACTTCTGGTACCGGGAGACACTGAACATCACCCCCAACATCGAGACCAGCGGCTCTCTGCAGTGGTGGCTTGTGATATGTCTGGCTACAGCCTGGAGTATTGTCTACATTTGCTTCATTCGCGGTATTGAGACTATAGGCAAGGTAGGCAAGGGTTCTCAGTAGCTAATATTATTCATAGACTCTGTATGATTCGATTGTGACTCAACCATGGGCACATTTAGCCTCTTTTTAGAACAATCAGTGTAGCGTTTTTAGCAGCTCTCTGATTTCCTTTGGAGTCCCAGCTTGCTTCCCGCGAGGTTCGTTTGCAGCCTTTGGCTCAGGAAACAGACAGTCTTGTTGTTCTGCTGTGTCTGCGCAGGCGGTGTACGTCACGGCCACCTTCCCCTACCTCGTGCTCACCATCTTCCTCATCAGGGCGCTGACTCTGCCGGGGGCCACCGCAGGCCTGCAGTACCTCTTCACGCCTCAGGTCTGTGCCGGTGTCCGAATTGCATCAGTGGTTGTGGGGATCCCCTGGTGGACAGTTGTTGATGGGAGTGGATGTGGCTGCAGTAGAAGTTGTTGACCAGGGGGTATCACTGAATTGTGACCCTTAACTGAATTCTACGGGGGAGCTGGCAAACACATTGTCTCTCTCATATGGGGATGTTCAGGATCCCCCACATCCACTGTCCAACATAGCAGACCAGTCCATTTGGCTTTTCACAGACTTCTAGCCATTGTAAGGAAGTCTCCATTAATGTCTGTCATCATATATGATTCAGTGGGCTAAGATTCTGTATCTGTGATTAGAATGTTGTCAGTTCAAGCCTAGTCTCAGCCGAATAGTCACTTCATTGAGTCAAGGGTGGGCCCTTGAGCAAGGCCTTTAACCCCCCAGCTCCATGGCTGCCAGTGCAGGTGGCTGCCCTTCGCCATTGAGGTTGCTCTCACTTGTGTCTAGGAGAGCATGATGGGGTAGGCAAAGTTTTCCCTTTGGGCGGATCAATAACACGCAACTGTTGTATGCAAGGAACACAATCCTGGGATAGATTCTTAATGGGAGTTCAGTAAATATTTCATGTATAAGCGACACCTGAGAACTGGGCCTCTTTTCACCGCAGTGGGAAATCCTGAAGAATCCCAAAGTTTGGCTGGATGCTGCAACACAGATATTCTTCTCCCTCTCCTTGGCGTTTGGGGGGCTCATTGCCTTCTCCAGCTACAACCCTCAGAAGTAAGCCAGATCCACAGGGAAAATAATCAAAGCAGCATCTTTTCTAAACATCCATTTTAGAGGCAAAATATCCAGCCACTCAACCATGTTTCCGGGGTTGAGTCACAGACATCGTTTGAGTGTTTGACTCAACTGTTGTAATATAAAAATCAGTGTCTCTCAGTCATGGTTAATGCCAGGTCCTGTCTTTCAGAAACAACTGTGAACGAGATGCTCTGATCGTGGGCTGTGTAAATAGTGCCACCTCCATCTATGCTTCAATTCCCATATTTGCGATTCTTGGTTTTAAGGCCAAGAGTAACTTTGAGGATTGCCTCAATGGGTGAGCTTTTATTTTTTTTTAGAGATTTTATGTAATAATAATATTACAGTTAAAGATCTAACAGGATTCTTTAGATGAATGAAACCCAAGTGTATTACTGGTAGTTAGAATATATAGTTTATTCCGAAAAGATGCACAATACTGTTGTAGTAATTAGTGCTACATTAGTAATTAGTGCCTCATATTTGCTGATGTTTCTATAAAAAGTATACTTTGTTTAAATTACTGAAGCATTGGCAATAGTTTGATTTTAATTCTTACAGGCTGTTTCACCTAAAGGAATGCAGTCCCAACTGTCATTACGCAAACTCATGAATATAATGATAAAAATGCGTAACAGTCAAATTACGTTTGTGTCACAATAGTTAAATATTTTTTTCTCCTGAAATTCCTGGTGAGGTGAATCAAGTTTATTTGAATAATACACAGATTATGGTTTTCAGGAACATTCTGTCCCTGATGAATACGTTTAACATTGGAGATCAGAACATTACTCTGGAGAACTATGACAGCTGGCTTGTCCACCTGAATGAATCACATCCCGTTCAAGTGGCCGACCTTCACCTGAAAGAATGCAATCTTCAAACTTTTCTTGACCAGGTCATTTTTAACCTACTACTTCATCCTCAGAGAAATTTAATCAGCAAGCATGTCTCACATGAGTGGATTGTTTGAGACATTCAAATATTAGGCTGGCATTTCACATATTCATATTGATATAGTGATATATATGGGGCGGCATGGTGGTGCCTGGGACCTGGGTTCGAGTCTGGGTCACATGTGTGTGGAGTTTGCATGTTCTCCCCATGTCGTCGTGGGGTTTCCTCCGGGTACTCCGGTTTCCCCCCACAGTCCAAAAACATGCTGAGGCTAATTGGACTTGCTAAATTGCCCCTAGGTGTGCATGTGTGAGTGAATGGTGTGTGAGTGTGCCCTGCGATGGGCTGGCCCCCCATCCTGGGTTGTTCCCTGCCTCATGCCCATTGCTTCTGGGATAGGCTCCGGACCCCCCGTGACCCAGTAGGATAAGCGGTTTGGAAAATGGATGGATGGATGGATATTGATATATATCGATTTGAATAACTTTCTGCCATTTTTAGAATTTTTTTGAACATGGGGCCATGCCTTTGGTGCCTGTGAATGTATCACCTGACGGTGCGTGTTGCTCTATATACAGCACTGTGCAAAAGTCTTAGGCAGTCCAAAGAAATGTTTAAAGCTGTTTATCTGGGTAGCAAGTGTACTTTGGCTTAAACACAATTTAACATTAGAACATGTGCAAATTAAGAGTAACACAATAAAAACTAGTAATCATTTCTTCTGTTTTCTAAAAAGTTACTGATATCTAGTTGGATGGCTAGATGAACACCGCTTCAGTTCCCAAACTTCTCCTCAAGGGCACCTCAGCCATTCCATGATTTTGTTAAATTTCACCAACAGCTCAATTAAAAAGTTAAATATATTGGTTTAAAAAGTCAGTGAGAGATTGACTGGCTGTATGAGGTGAGCTAGTGGGCAAGTCAAAAAATACATGGCTGCACTGGACGGTCGCTGCAAATACTAGGATGATTTTAGCAGAGGTTCTGAAATGGCTAAACTGACACTTTGACAGGCATAATATCATAGTTTTACACCAACAATAGGATAATCAGAACATCATTTTCTTTGCCTGCCTCAGACTTTTGCACAGGTCTGTATCTATGTGCACATATGAGATTGTTGACCCTTTCCTCCCTACCCAGAGTGCCTCGGGCACCGGTTTGGCTTTTATAGTGTTCACCGAGGCAGTGATCAAGATGCCGGGCTCCCAGGTGTGGGCTGTGCTCTTCTTCATCATGCTCTTCAGCCTGGGTCTGTCCTCCATGTTTGGGAACCTGGAGGGTGTCCTCACACCCCTGCTGGACATGAAAATGGTGCCCAGATGTATTCCTAAAGAGATATTTACAGGTATACAAGCAAAATTAATGCCAGGCTGACTCTAATGCACAAAAATCAAATGTAATGTATTTCCCGTACTGACTTTGATCAGAATGAATATATTAGTATGAGCTAATTAACTAATGCTACACCCATCTGCTTACAACAATTCTTTCTCCCCATAGGGATGATGTGTATGGTCTCATTTGTTTTGGCCCTAATATTTACAATGGGCTCAGGAAACTATTGGCTAGAGATTTTCAATGGCTACGTCGGTTCCTTGCCTTTGCTCATCATTGCCTTCTTTGAGATCACCGCAGTGACATACATCTATGGAATTAACAAGTAAGTGTTCTCGTGTTGTCAGTGATTAGACACTGTCAGGTTAATGTGTGCCAATGGAACTTTACATGAATACAAACAGAGCAATGACAAGTTAGAAGAGGGATGACAAAGTTAGGGGAAGAGCAACATGAGCAAGAGACAAGGTACTGTGGGAAGGAGCAGGAACTCCTCATAGGCTACAGCAAGGAGTCTTAACAATATGTAGATCTTGAAGAAGCATAACATTTCTGAACAAGGAAGGAGGTAGCATAGTGCTGTATTTCCCCTGGCTGCTTAGTGACAGAAGTCATGTCTACTACAGACAGAATCAGCAATGAGGTGCACTGCCCTCTAGAGGATAAGTGAATCCCTAACACTTAGTGATGGCCAAATGAAGCTGCATGAACCGTTTGCTGTATTTTCTGTCACCACTAGATGGTGTTGTCTGTTGAAAAAAGGGCTCAAAGCACGCTCTAAAGCTAAGAGCGCCATCTGTTGGTTCATGAAGCTTTCTTTGACCATCGCTACCTAACACCATCTAGCGTAAAACACTTTTGGGTTAATTCCGTTGTTTATCATCAGATTAAATTTATGACACGTGGGCGTTCTGCCATCACTAATGCCACATCAAATGAGCAAATCCGGAACATACTTCAGCTGGAAGCATTATATTGTTCGTTTGTGGTGTTAGGTTCAGTGAAGACATCGAGTACATGACGGGTCGAAGGCCTAACCTTTACTGGCAAGCCAACTGGAGGGTTATCAGCCCCCTCATGCTGCTGGTTGTCTTCGTGGCTTACGTGGTGATCCAGGCCGAGGAACAGCCGACTTACGCTGCCTGGAACCCAAACTATGTAAGTTTGTCACGGGGGGGGGGGGGGGGGCACTACGCCGTAGAGCAAAGGCTGTGACAGTTCTTCACTATGAAAACCCATGCAGTTTCATGCATTTATTTGTCATAGTAGATAAGTCAAGACAAAATATAATAAGATGCGCTACCAGTCAGAAGGTTTTGCACACCACATGTTTTTACTACTTTTCCATGTTTTTTCATAAATTGTAGATGCTTTATTCAAGTGAACAGCTATAGACGAAAATATATAACTTTGGTGGATCAAAGGTCTGCCATTTTCTTGCTACTAAAGGTCCTCAAACGGTGAACATGCTGTAAATTTATTTGTTAGCACGTGTTCAGTGAGTAACATGCAAATGGAGAAAATCTCATTGTGTCCACAAACACTTGACAGGTACTTTAATGAAAAGGGGGAATTCTTTAAAAAGATAATACCAGTGCCAACATGTGAAAGCAATTCAACATATTAAATAAACTGATGCAGTGCCTTAAATTACAGAATAGTAAATTGAATACAATATTTTAGGTACTGGACTCATCCTCATCCATTCATTTTACAGTATTGTGGGATCACGCATTTCACAGCAAGTATTAGGACACAGTGTGACTATGCTATCTGCAGCATCTCGACGACACGCCCGCTTTCGGTTCCTTACCCACCATCCCTTTCTTCACACGCAGGTGGACTTCCCGCTGGAGCAGGTGCTTCCGTATCCCAGATGGGTGTTTGCCATCTGCGTGCTGCTGGCCAGCATGCCCTGCCTCCCCATCCCGCTGGTGGCACTCTACAAGTTCATCCTCTTCCTGAAGAAGTGGCTGCTGGGCCGGCTGGACAGTAATCCCTATGACAACGAAGGATACATCCCAGATACACAGATTTCTGTAGTAAAAATGGAAATATAACAAGATTTTGATTCCAGGCAAGATGACTACTGGGACACAAGCTCAGTCATATTTTTATTTCCCTTTCATCTGTGCGCTAAAATTACTGAAAACCCAGGATGTCTGATTACACAAAGATTAATATTCCACCTATGATTAGACATCTGCACTTTTGATGTTCACCGGGAAAACAGTTGTATTTCCGTAAGATAATACTGACTGATCATCTGTGGTAAGCATTAGCCACAAAATATCACCTTTTTCAGCTTCTCTGTAAGAGGTAGGAAGGTGTTACCCATTCTACAGGTAGACGTGCCTGAATGGATTTTCGCAGATCTTTATAGATCTTTGGCGTGGTCTTCAGCAGCTGCTCATTCTAAGTGGATTCCGTGACGACAGTGATAATTGTGCAGGATACAAAATAAACGTTATTTTAGAGTAAGAAATCAGCCCAGCAAGGTGGCGTGAATCTGAGGACCTCTGCGTCGTATGTGAATAATGATATGGTGGATTATTTGGTGAAGTTTGTGAAAATCATGGTTTTTGCAAACAGGTCGATGTCCTTCTGTTTACACAGTGGTGACATAGTTCAGGTTTGTGATTGCAGATACCTACGGAGAACCCCTGAATGATATTACGCAATAAAAACTTGAAATTAAACAACTACACATGTCTAAATCATTTTATATTTTTATTTCTAAGACTACATTATTCATATTACCATCCATTCCTGATCATGTATTCCATCATTATGTTTATTAAAATTCAATTGACCAGCTTATTCTGTATGATACTTATGGTCACTTACTAATGAATAATTCCACCTTCATTTTCTTTATTTGCTGAATGTATCATTTGACATAACATTCAGGCAAACACTGAAAAACAGCTGTAAATAGCAGATGTTATGCACGAAAGGTTTGGCTTGTTTTCATTACACCAATAACGTTCTTGTTTGGAATCCCGAATGGTGACATCACCAAACAGGGAATCATTCCCCTATTTCTAAGATTGTTTGACAGCAGGTTTGTACTATGAATGATGTCATCGACTGAGAAATAAAATAGTTTCTGGGTTGTTCATTTCTTTGTTTATCCTGCACTGCAGTGGGAATAGGGTTGTCAGTTCTGCAGTTCATGTTTTGTAAATAGAAATGGCTGATTTGATTGAAATGGTGGAACCTAAAGTGGACTTAATGCCTCCCATGTTGTCAAACGCTTTTGGAAGATGCTGGCTGCCTTTGTGGTCTTGTTGCCGGTTCTGCGCTTCTGATGAAAAAATCCACACATTTATGTATGAGTCGTCTAACGCACGTTTTATCATTTTTGTTTTATGTAATGACCTTTGTCGCTTAACATAGAATAAGGGATCTGCCACTAGGGGCAGACTGCCGTACTTTAACTCAGCTAGTTAGAACGACTGAAACTAGTAGCCAGCAAAGTAATGAAATAATGTGTGAATCACAAAAAGAATGTGGCAATATAATAACTCACAGACACCCAAAAAGCTCAGCCTGCATTTGATTGGCTGTCGTTTGTTTGAAGTTATTTCATGCTTATAAGCCTGTCATGCTGTCTAATGTAAATATTAATATTTTAATTTAGATTACTTTTTTGCTGCTGGCATTTCTGTGGGTAGGTAAATGAATAAAAATATGTTTTGTATTATTGTCTACTCACCATTTTCCTTCCTCGAGACGGCAGCCGAATGTTGCCGGGTTCACCTTTCACAGTCGGTTGCACATAATGGACTTAGGCTTCTGCGTAACAATAGTCTCGGTTTGTAGTAACTGTATAATATTTCAATTTCTTCAAATGATAAAGACCTTTTAAAAGGCCCTAGTGGGACGTGATGTTTTTTTGTAGATAATCCTGGTTTAGAGGCTTCAATGTAATGAAAACGATTGACAGCGATTTCCAGGCCATTTCTGCAGCTGCCTCCCCGTGTTCGATCTGCAGGTCTCTGGTCTTTCGGCCTGACGGTCACACAGCTGGAGAGCATAAGCGAATCAGAGCGAGGCGTGGTCACTGGAGTACAGAGCTCTATGATCTACCTGATGGATCTTCTCTACTTCATCACCACTTCGGCATCCTAGTCGTCATCTCAGTGCTCTTCATCACTGCTGGTCACGCCATGTACTTTACGTACGCCCGCACGGATTGGCATCGAAGGCTGCCCGGGTCCTGCTGCCATACTGACAGCTTCATCTCCTCACTGCATCCACATTGTCAGGGTTCAAGGTTCAACGTTACTTTACTGACAACAGCTGTGTACACATACATAGTGGGATGAGACAATATTTCTCCATGGACGGCAATACAACATACATCAACATATAATAAAATACAATGTGCAAAATGAACAAAAACAATACTAAACAGTGACACAAAATAACAATATAGGACGATGGGATACTGAGGTACATTCTGTACACATATTTAAATATTACCAGCATAATGTATAACCACCTAGCAGCAGGATGGTATCAATTATTGTACACAATGAAAATATAGCAGCATGGGTCAAGTAGCACTTTCCTTCAGTACATCGCTGCCTGTCTGTCATACCCTCAATCGCAGTGACGTGGAGGAAGCTCAGCCCAGGACAGATCGAAAGAAATCCGATCAAATCAGTCAATGTGGAACCAACCAGACCTACCGGACTCCTGCATTCTAGAAACCACAAGGCTGCATGTAAGATATAGACTGATAGCACAGCATTTCACACACATCCTGGGATCTCCACACTCTAGAAACGTGTTACTCTCTCTGCCCATGGTGCATTTTAACAATGGGATCATCAGTGGGGGCTGGAGGACCAGGGACTTGTGATGGAAGCTATGGATGCAGTGGCAATGAAATATTAGTTACTGAGAAGTTCAACTAAGTATAGAAAAAAACAAGAGGCGAGCTTCTTACTGAGCCAACAGCTTGGAAAGACTCAGCAAAACTGCGGAGTGATTTCAAGGGAACATACTGTCAGATTTTTCTTGTACTGTTGAAAGAAATATGGAAATTTGAAGTGGCGAGCAGGGAAACAGATCTTGAATCTCTTGGTGGATGAATCGGCAGGCAGCACAATGCACCAAGTTCCCCAAGACACAAAGAAAGCAATGTAAAGGAAAAGTATCTCTGCATTCAGGAGGTATGAACATTACAGAATAAGCTTTAATTATCAAGATTTTCTCTCACACAGAATCGGTGTGATTCTAATGTTTTATTTAAATTTTGTGGCAGGTGCTTGAAATCCACGCTTCCACGTATCTTAATCCACATAGCATTAGATCCGGTTGATGATGCATAAAAATAACCAAACTGGTTTGAATAGTTTGTTGTGTAACATCATGATAATTCATGTAGAAACCACTTTACCTCAATACATGATAGTCTGTTTTGAAAAAGAATTCTGGATTTGCTTTTTAACCTCACATTAAACGTAGATACGCCTTTGTTAATCTCATGACTAGTCATTTTCACACAGCATTAACATATTTCTGTCTGAATCGCAGACTGTAACGGTATTTTGGTTGTTTTCACAGACACATTTTGTACAATATCCAGTTAAATCACCTTCAAATAACATTTTCATATCTGAATGTTACCTTTTTAGTGGCAATAAAATGTTCAGAAATTCATTTAGACCTTACAGTATTTCCTGTAGTGTTGCATTACTTATTTTTCTATCATTCAGAATGTTTCAGCTAATGTAATGTTATCTACTATGACCCAAGCTGGCTACAATTTTACTCTGAATACAGAGAAGATAGATGAGTGATGTAGGTGTTTTATCATTTGTGCGAATAATTTTCATGTGATAGCTCTGCTGTAAGTATTTTTACACATTTCATATATTGTCTGATTTCTGGGAGCCAATTTTGATATCAGCTGGTAAGGAAACTAAATAAATCACGTTTTATCTGTGATTCAAAAAATATAAATCAGTAAAATAATCAGTAATGTATGGGTGTATTTCAAAACTTACTGTACGATGCTTTTTCCCGGTGAAACCTCAGGAACGCCATAAAGGGGGGGAAATTAAGACGATTCCAAGGGCCTCCCTAATTAGACTGCTAATTAGAGGACTGATTGGCTGAAGAGTCCTCGCACCTGGGTTTGAGTAGCTGACCTACAGGTTACCTCAAAAAGCAGCAAACACACTGACCCTTTGCGGATAAGATTGGCCGCCCCTGAAATAGATTTTGCTAACGCTAGCTGTTTTTTCAATGTCCACTAGGTGGCAACTGAAATCAGATTATTCAGTATAAAAAAAATAGATGACTACTTGAAAGTATCCATCCGTGCATTTTCTGTAACTGCTCGTTCTAATCAGGGTAGCAGAGGTTCTGGACCCTATTATTTGCACTGAGACTGTGAAATGAATGTAGGGTTGCATCAAAATGTCGTATCAAAGGATCTACAAACCCTTAAACATAAAGGAAAACATAAAGTTACCTAAAACAAAATTTTCACTTTGGATGAATGTAAATTAAAAGGCATATACTGTAGTCAGTGTCACTTTAATGATGAGTATGAAAAGTTCATATTTCCAAGTGTCAGCACAAGGAAGAGATGAAAGGGGATTCTCTTGTGGTGGGGGGGGGGTCCTTAATACCCTAAACCTGTCTTCAAACCATGCATATCCCCACCCCCAGCTCTGGGGAACAGCCTCACAGTAAAGAGAGACAAAGCCAATCTGCGAAAGTCATCTTCTCCGAGCCCCCAATGTCCCCCACCCCTACCACTCCGAGCCCCCCCAATGTCCCCCACCCCTACCACTCCGAGCCCCCCCAATGTCCCCCACCCCTACCACTCCGAGCCCCCAATGTCCCCACCCCTACCACTCCGAGCCCCCCCAATGTCCCCCACCCCTACCACTCCGAGCCCCCCCAATGTCCCCCACCCCTACCACTCCGAGCCCCCCCAATGTCCCCCACCCCTACCACTCCGAGCCCCCAATGTCCCCCACCCCTACCACTCCGAGCCCCCCCAATGTCCCCCACCCCTACCACTCCGAGCCCCCCCAATGTCCCCACCCCTACCACTCCGAGCCCCCCCAATGTCCCCACCCCTACCACTCCGAGCCCCCAATGTCCCCCACCCCTACCACTCCGAGCCCCCCCAATGTCCCCCACCCCTACCACTCCGAGCTCCCACAATGTCCCCCACCCCTACCACTCCGAGCCCCCCCAATGTCCCCACCCCTACCACTCCGAGCCCCCAATGTCCCCCACCCCTACCACTCCGAGCCCCCCCAATGTCCCCCACCCCTACCACTCCGAGCCCCCCCAATGTCCCCCACCCCTACCACTCCGAGCCCCCAATGTCCCCACCCCTACCACTCCGAGCCCCCCCAATGTCCCCCACCCCTACCACTCCGAGCCCCCCCAATGTCCCCCACCCCTACCACTCCGAGCCCCCAATGTCCCCCACCCCTACCACTCCGAGCCCCCAATGTCCCCACCCCTACCACTCCGAGCCCCCCCAATGTCCCCCACCCCTACCACTCCGAGCCCCCCCAATGTCCCCACCCCTACCACTCCGAGCCCCCAATGTCCCCCACCCCTACCACTCCGAGCCCCCCCAATGTCCCCCACCCCTACCACTCCGAGCCCCCCCAATGTCCCCCACCCCTACCACTCCGAGCCCCCCCAATGTCCCCCACCCCTACCACTCCGAGCCCCCCCAATGTCCCCCACCCCTACCACTCCGAGCCCCTCCAATGTCCCCCACCCCTACCACTCCGAGCCCCCCCAATGTCCCCCACCCCTACCACTCCGAGCCCCCCCAATGTCCCCCACCCCTACCACTCCGAGCTCCCACAATGTCCCCCACCCCTACCACTCCGAGCCCCCCCAATGTCCCCCACCCCTACCATCTCTGCATTCTTTCTCCTGCTAACACACACTCACTCCATTGCATTTAATGGATTTCCCATCAGAACAAAAAGCAACAAATGTAACTTACAGGTAATTAATTCCAAACTTTGAATATATTTTAAATTATTCTAAGAGTCAAATACATCATGATACAGAACCTGCAGGCGAGAGACAGCCGGGGTATCTGCTTATTTTAACCCTGAATGAACTTTCAAGATTAAATAATTTAGTTTTCTGGAAGTGCTGAAAGCTTTACTGAAGGGGAATTTTATTGAAATTAGAGACTCAGAAAAGCTAATGATAGTTATTAGAAGTTGAATGTGCATAGTGATTGAATGTGACAGATTCCAGTTGGACGAGGTACTGGTGGGTATCTGTTAGTACATGATGTAGTAAATGACCATGCCAGTTTAATGTGGGCTGTGCATGGCAGCACCCTGACTTCAAAGAGGCCCATCTTGGCCAGGGTGGCACATGTGATTTTAGTTGCACTTTGTGATACAGGGTCCCTGGCAGAAGCACAAGACAAATAAACATTCGCATTTGATGTCAAGCTACCTTAGACGCTTTCACCTTCAAGTCTCCTCATGTGCTCCCTGCGGTGTGGAATGCTTTAAATGCGACCATGCGGTGTGGAATGCTTTAAATGCGACCATGCGTTAAAATGGGGCAGTGCTGAGAGAAACGGCTGAGCATGTTAGGGATGACAGAAAAAAGTGACGGAGGCTTCCTCGTGCACTTAGGAGATGCAGAGTCTGTACGGAATGTGGAGGACATTATGACCCATGGCTCTGACTGTCACCCGCTACCCCCCCTGCCCATCTGACCCTCCCTCTTCCTACCTAGGGTGGCCCTGAGGAGCTCACCTGGCAATCGTTGCCATACCTTCCGTGTGAATCACTCTCTGCTGCCTCTTGTTTGTTCCTTCGTCAGTCTTGTATCAAAGTGCTTCCCAGTCCTTGACGTCTAGCCCTCACCTGTGCCTTTCCATGCTCCCAGCCTTCTGTTTTGATCTTTGTTATCCTGTTTGTTTCTAGCCTTTGTTTTCCCATTTAATAAACCCCAGTTTGTTTCAGCTCCACTCCTGCTCCCAATTCCTTTGTCCCTCGCCTTGTGATTCTGACCGTGGTGCTGAGACCACCTGACCAATGGGGAAATAGGGACTGGATGCATTATCAACAGGAGCAAAATGGAGATGAGGCATGAAGACAGTTACGGGAACACTTCTGTAAAAGCCGCGAGAAGAGGCTGCAGTTACCAGTCGCTTTGTGCTATCTGCTGCCATTTGTATTTTAGAGTCCAGTGATTCAGTCAAACACTTGTCAAACACAAATGTTTCACACGGCTCTTGTAATGTGATGGGGGATCCAGAATTCAGTGGTTTTTGTGAGTCATTTTGTGGTTCATGGTGATATACAGTATGACAGAGCAAGCGCTGGAACTATATCCCAGTTGTGTGTTTTGCATTTTGCTGGACATGAGGCATAATGACTTAATCTCAAACACAATGATATTTCCAGTGATTAATAATATCTATCCAGTGCAGTGTCAGAGTAATTAGCCTGCAGCTCACTCCAGAAAGTCCAGGGCACAGGGTTAGGGATCACCCTGGAAAGGATGCAAGGATATCACAGATTAAACAGTGACAAATAAGACACCAAAAAATGCAAGATCCCAAAAATCAACTAGAATGTCCCGGGCCAACTGGCTGCACAGTTAGACTTAAATGTCTGACAGGATTGGTCTATAGAGGAACAGTGCAGCCTGAGATGCACAATGAAGCATCTGTGGTCTCCTACAGGGTACAGAATGCTCCTACTCAGTCCACAGATAACACCCAGGCAAATGGACACAATGTAGGCTACCACAGATGCTGGGCCACTGGCAATCGATATAATGATTGGTTTTGAGAACAGGTGATGTATTTACTGTTTTGCTATATTATTTCACCCATTCGCAAGCTTTCGAAATTCTGTTGACTTGGACGTTCACGAGACGCCGTTTAACGCTTAACACCAATAGGAAACCAAACTGGACCCCGAACGTAACCTGTGTAAGTATCCACAGATCTTAACGTGTAATAGTAATGCGTTTTAAAAGCATTCCTTTTTGGTGAAAAATAAAAATACGTATTTTGGTAAAAATACGTGACAGTCAAAGTAAAACCACGACCAGCGCCTGAGACAATGCAGCGTGCAAGTCGACCGTCAGCACGTGGGCGATATCGCACACAGTATAGACCACCGTAAATCGCAAGGGAAAAGAACAGCAACAATGAAGGTCTACTGCACATGTGTGTAATATAATACACCCTACAGATAATCGTACATGCAAAAAAGGTGGGTGGAGCAGCATTGCGTGATACACCAGCTCGTCCATCAGAAGCCACCCCCCCCCACCCCCCCGGTTAAAACACTACGAGGATGTCTGCTCCAAGTGCATGTCCATGAACGTGATGTGTGGAGATGGAGGAAGACGGGCTGCTTTGCTCGCCACAAGACGGGCTCTTGAAGAACTGGCGATGGGGCAAACAAGTGAAGGATCAAGCTCATCTGAAGCAGAGGATCCGAGATATACCGGGACTGTTAAAACAGGGACTGCATTTGCGGAAGAAAAGTGTGGAGACTGTAAGTCACCCAGTGCTATCTAATGTGGTCTGTAAAACAAGCTTCGTGTAATTTATTGCCGATCAGTAGTATGTGACATATGTATATGTTATATAAGTTACCGCACGTGCGCTGTCTCCGTAGTTTAATTCTTGTCTTTATATTCGAAACGAACAAATACCAGTAACCAGGAGGGAATGCATTGTTATCGCATGATTTTTAAGACTTAGGTTTTGCTGGATATAAGTTAACTAAGTCACCGACTCCCACAACAATACGGTAGGGTGACCTAGCGTGACAGTAGCCGAATATAAAACTTCCATACCTTGGTATATTTCAGAAGGTGTTTCAAAATGGTTGAATGAAAGAGGTCGGCTGCGCCTTGGACAGAGTGATTCAACGTGGCGGTGGATCATATTCGCGTATCAAATTCTCTATGAAAGATTGCTCACCGTGGATAGAAAGGCGGAGATGAGTTACTTTCTGTAGCGTTTGAAGTCCTGCAGTGGCCACATGCAAATGTATCGGATATATATCTATATATGCATTTACGTATGTGTGTGTGTGTGTGTGTGTGTGTGTGTGTGTGTGTATTTATATAGGTGTATGTGTTGTATATGTGGTGGTTTACATTAAACGACAATGTGATGACATTTTCTTATAGCAGTAGGTCCATTATAAACTCAACAAACGGGTTAAGTGAATCCACAAAGTCCATCAAGCACTAAACTCGTATTCAGAAAAGACACGACCTAAACGCATACGTTGGCAAAACGTAATTTCAGTGACTGAGTAACTTATTTTAAATCCGGATGCGCGTCTTTGTAATTATCGATATACACGTCAAAGGAAAGACAGCATTGGAAAAGCTGTATTTAATTGTTATATGGGAACAACGTATGATTACGTTTAGTGTGGGATTACTTATTTGTTTGCTTTAAGCAGTAGGTCCCACCCAGAAAACAGCGGACTCGTTTAAATATATCGTGTGTTTCTCCTGGAGAAATGGGCTTTGAATGAGATGGCACGTCCATTCATTCTTGGTCTCCTTGATCTCTGATTTATGTTTTGGCTCTTCAAAGGGAAGCGCTATTTTTTTGCCCTGACATGTGAGTGCGTGGTACCAACCCTTCATCTTCTAAGCAGAGCCTAAGAAAACAAGAGTTTAATCAGAAGAAGATATTCAGATATCGCGCAGCATAAATACATGGACACTGGAGAAACATAAAGGTGTCTTGAAAAAATAATGGTAAGACTTGAAATAAAGCTCTGATCTATAATACATTAAAGATATTTCCATAATACATTACGATGGTCTGCATAGGGATTAAAGCATTACATCATGTTCTACTGACAGTCATAATGCATTGTAGCGTAGATTATAATGCTTCATAAACTCCAATGAGTATAATTATATCTATATAATTATATAGATATAGTCTATAATGCATCTATAATGCGCTATAATTGTCGGTAGAAGAATTAAGAATAATTATGAAGGCATCTATAGTGTGATATACATGAAAGCTTCACAAATTCAATTCCATTTCCTGATTTGGGTTGGAATTCATGAATGCATCCCCATAATGCACATGGTTATACTGTAATGTGTTAATGCCTTTTTAAATAAATATTTATAAATGCAGTATAATGTGTTCATATATTCTTATAGACGTGGCATTCATAGAAGGTGGGACCAAAATAATTTTGTCTGTCTGTCTGTCTGTCTGTCTGTCTGTCTGTCTGTCTGTCTGTATGTATGTATGTATGTATGTATGTATGTATGTATGTATGTATGTATGTATTTCTATAGGCTTGGTATTTGCATGTTGACCTCCATGAGTTTCCATCAGTTACTTCTGGGAATATCCTCCCACAACTGAAAGACTGGTGGTTCAGGTGAACTGGTTTCTCTAAAGTGTGTGTTCCTGATGGACTGGCTTCCTGTGCTTTGCGCCTTCCTGGGTCCTGCGATGGGCTCCAGCCTCACTGTGGCCAGGCACCGGCTAAGCGTTTATGGATGGATGGACACTCGGTACCACCTCTCAGACTCTCAGACAGCGGGATGCATTCAAATTGATTTAAAATCTCAGCTTATTAACGAACTGGCAAATCCTGCAGCTTAATTTCAGGTCATTTTATCAGAGGCGCCTTCAGTCGTCGTCACATTTTTCTTTCTTTACAATGTGTGGAACATTTATCCACAGGTAATGCAGGATTATGTGAGCTTTCAAATCACCTTTAGAATAATTTATATAATTGTTTGAAAAAGCCATTGTGGCAGTCAAACCATGTTTCTTATAGTAATAAATACTATAAAGGAAATGTAGAGATGTAGAGAATCAATAATATTTTGAAGTTTTTTTTTTTGCTGCAAAATTTCAGGGCAGAATATTCATCCAGGTGTCATCCGATGTATCTACAAAAAATGTTACAGCCCTCAAGCTGTAAGTGAATTGCCTTCTACCTCTCTAGGGGATGAAAAGCGTTGACAGCAGGTCTAACATCAACCTCGAGTGAAATACAATCAAGTTAAAGCCACACGTTGTTCAAGTACACACATGTCGAAGGCGAAGAGTCCGTGCACGCTTAGGAGGCCGGATTTATGGCGGCTGTTCAACATGACATGGGTCCTGACACAGAGTGAGCTTCCTGGGGTCCCCTGCACGGCTTTGCCACACCTGAAAATACACAGCATGGTTTCGCTCTTTACAAGGCAAATGGTCAAATAGCGACTCCAGGATGCTGTTCAGAAACACTTATAGTTTTTCTCGATTGCTTTGCAACATTTCATGAAACATACTGAACATTCTCCAGACTATAAGAGCATTTCACAAAGTAGTTCATGCAAATAGCACAACACTGTGGTTTAGTTGCAAAATAATGCATAATGCTGTAACTCACCCAAAACATTAGCAGTTTGTCTCGAGTGCTTTGGCACATTTCAAGGAACATACTTAACGTTCTCAAGACTATAAGAGCATTTCACAAAGCAGTTCATGCATATAGCACAAAAGTACGATTTAACTGTAAAAGCCTGTAACTTTCCCAAAACAATTAACTCATGTTTCAAAAGCAAATAATTCCACCAATGAAGCAGTAAGTGACAAAATCGAAAGTTCAATCTGCATCGTTTTAACCATGAGAGTCAAAATGCTTAGATATATTGTCAAAATGTCAACGTGAGTCTGCTGCTGAGCTCCAACCTTCTGAATGGCAGTCATTCCCACTCTCTCGCCGTCACTGACCATAAACAAACTGATTCTTGTCAGACTTTCACCTTGGCAAGGCTCTACATTACAGTATGTAAAGTTCACTGGCAACAGAAAGCACTTGCATGCACATGTAACATTCTCAGACAGATCTAAAGACACAGTACAATAGCAAACAAAATAGTCACACAACACAGCAACATCTAAATGTTCTGTGGGAATCGGAGTTGGTGGCATTCCTGAATGCATTCAGCAATTCCAGTACAAATCAGCTAATGAAACTGGAGCTGTGAATGGAAAAAGAAACTATGGGGAACAGAACTGGATCTGAATTCAAATTTCATTTCCTGATTTGGGTTGGAATTGATGATGCATTCTGGATTGGCCCTGACCCTGGTGGCAACAATGCTGAATCACTGCATTGTCATTTGAGAAATGTTCCAAAGCAGTGGAGAAAAACTGTAAATGATGCATTTTACAGTTTTTCTCAATAGCTTTGGCACATTTCTCAAATGACAGGTAACATTTGCAGAACAGAGTAATGCCCACAGCATGATGTCACTCCTGCACAGCAGAATATCATTTCTCATTGCTTCACACAAATTTCCAATTGTTTTAGTTCATGTGTGAAACAAATGTCTTGTACAAATGTCATAATTTGGCATCATTTAAAATTGTTGTTAGGGTTAGGATTAGGATTAGGGTTAGGATTAGGGTTAGGGTTAGGATTAGGGTTAGGGTTAGATTATGTTCTTTCCCATTTTGCTCCCAAACCGGTATATGCAAGTGATCACCATGTTAGTCACCACATGCAAAATAGTTCACCAGAAAATAGTTTCATAACAGTAAAACAAACATAATCTATAAATTGCAGTTATGGAACATTGTTGTATTTTTCACAGTACATTTTGGTGTTCTTGTATTGCAATTTTGCTGTTTTGCTGATGTGCCACGTGACTTTTTTGTTTGCTGTTGTCCTTCGTCTTGAAATTCAGAGAAGTTGCATGTGCATGCGAGTGCGTTCTCTTTGCGTACTGTAACGCAGAGCCTTGCAATGTTGAAACCAAAGCATCAGTTTGTCAAAGAAAAAAGATCAGTCAGTGACAACGAGAAAGTAGGAAACAATTATTATTCAGAATTGTGGAGCTCAGGAGCAGATTAACACGGACATACTGACAGTATATCAAAGCATTTTCACTGTCTTGGCTAAAACTATTGTTCTTTTCATATTGGTGGCACTGACTCATTCATTGATAGAATGATTTGCTTTTGAAACACAAGTTAATTGTTTTGGGTTAAGTCCGCAACTTAACCTTATTGTCATGCTGCGTGCAGGAATTGTTTTGAGAAATGCTCTTATAGTCTCGAGTGTTAAGCTTGCTTCATGAAATGTGCCAAAGCACTTGAGAAAAATTGTAATATAACTCTGAATTACAGCCCATGTTTTTGAAACAAACATTGAGAGACTCATTATTACATTACATTGGGGGAGGATTTGAACCAGGGAAACAAATGAATTAGAGTAAATGAGTACTGTAGAACATCTAGATTTATGATGGATAATGCTGTCCATTCAGTAACCAGTAAGTTGAAATTGAAGACGTGGCCTAGTTCTATCCTAGTCAGCTATCCTTGATTTTGTGTCACACCCCTGTCGTGGAGGGAATTTCAGATTGGAATGAGACCTACATGCTCACATACGCAAAAGGCAGCAAGTACTTTCAGTAGAAAGTTTTGTTGAGGAACTTCATGAATTTCAAGTAGGAGGGGGAACCCTAAGCCTGCAGAGCTGCCTGGACCCGCCTTGCTGCCTGATCAGACCGCTGTAGCATTTTCGTTTTGCTCCGGATACCTGCTAACTTGGAAACACCTCGTCACACGAAGGCGCACACCGTCTCCTGAGAGTCTTGCGTGTCACCGTGCCGTGAGCCCAGGGTCGCCGGCAGCCCGCGTCGTTCACGGTGTCACCTGACCCTGAAAGCTGGCAGATGAGCGAAGGATGAAAGCTTCAGTGCCTGCCATAGTTATTTAACTCATACATCCATCCCCATCATTTCTAAAATATTTTCAGATACAACTTATTATGCTAAATAGTTTTAAATCGTGTACTTTGTAGTGCTCTGGATGGAACCTAGTCTTTTTGTAAGATGCGTACTAACAGACATGCCGGTGAAATGCCGGTTGGCGCTGCACACTTTGAGACAATAAATCCTCTCTGACAGCTGCACTAGACCTTACTTATGACCTGGCAACTTCAAACTCGCTTGACCTAAGATAGGAGTGATGTTATGGCCATTTGTCTTGACAGCCCTTTCATGCCAAGGGTTCATTATCATAATCGTCTTTTCTCGATCTTGCTCAAGAATAGAGTTCAGTCCTGGCTCCTTCAGTTGTCCCGGACTAATGAAAATACTTATTTCCGCAATAAAATTAGGGTTGGTCTCTCTTTTCTGCTCTCCTGTGTTGCTATGACTTAAATTTGTGCTATAAAACATGGGTTCATGTCCATGGACTCATCGTCATATCAACGCCAATCCAGTCTTCTGTCACAAGGCTGCATACGAATTGGGCCAGACATCTGCTCCAAGCAGCGTGGCGTCCTGTTATATTTGGAGGATAGACGCTCGGTTCTGGAGATGAGGAATGCAGTTTCAGTGATGATGTGTCTCGTGTTTGACTCATTCTTTTCCTACCTTCAGCCAAACGCCATTGAGGATCCCAGCCCGGCCTTGTGTAAACATAAGGTAAGTCCAGTCGCTTCTCCTTTCATTTGGGTGCGTTTGAATGAAATGGCGATCGGCAGCGTATGTGTATGTTTCTGAACTCTCTCACCGCTTGTGAAGTGCCTCAGTTTATGACTTTAACTATGACTTTTTCACTTATTCAGAAGCAAAAATTGCCATCAGAATATCTGACCCGCAATATAATATACAAGTATTTACTTGTATAGTAATATCAGTAAATAATTTAGACAGCCTGTTGACCAGTAATAACCCTTCAGGTACATTAGATTCTACACACGTCAGAATGGAACTTTGTCCCAACATGGAGTTATGTAGTTGACTGCCTGGCCATATTAACAGGTGAATCGTGTGCGTCTGACTCAAGTGTTTTGCTTGTATTTAAATGTTATGGTATTTGTCCACAGTAAATACCCAGTCTGTGTGCAGTTTAAACATTGTGAGTGTGGGCGGGGGTGGGGTGACTCTTCGGGGCGGGGTGACGCTTTCAGGTGGGGTGACGCTTTCGGCCGTGTTCCATGCAGGGTTGCTGGGAGAGTTTGCCCTGCGCTGGGCGTGCCTTGAGGAATGCCTTCCTGTCACATGGCCCTTATCCCGTTAAAGATCGAATCCAGTTCGCCAGGATCCTGAGGTAACGCAGGTTGCATCACTGTTCCGCGATCATGGTTTTGGCTGCCTGGGATTAGTGCAGAGACACCGCCCCTTTCTCAGGGTTTAAACTGGTAACTGAGGAATACATTTGCAGCTGTAATGTGTGTGATTTTACTTCAGTGCTGTAATTCCTTGGGTCTCATTTTTAATTCATAAAACAGAGCCTCTTTTATATAAAGAGTGTTAGGAATTCCATATTAAACAAATGGCATATTCAGCATATTCTACAATTGTAAAACACAATTGTTTCATGAAGCCTAAACATGGATTTCCACAGTATCAGGCAAAAGTTTGGACACGCCTACCCGTACAAAGGTTTATTTGTACAATTCTCTACATTTTAGATTAATTACAAAGACATTTAAACTATACAATAACATATATTAAGCCTGTGTGCCTGTAATCAGAAGGTCGTTGGTTCAAACCCAGCATCAGCACATCTGCGGGTCCTTGAGCAAGGCCCTTAACCCCCAGCTCCCTGGGAGCGCCCCATGGCCCTTAACCCCCAGCTCCCTGGGCGCCCCAAGGCCCTTAACCCCCAGCTCCCTGGGCGCCACAAGGCCCTTAACCCCCAGCTCCCTGGGTGCCACAAGGCCCTTAACCCCCAGCTCCCTGGGCGCCCCATAGCCCTTAACCCCCAGCTCCCTGGGCGCCCCATGGCCCTTAACCCCCAGCTCCCTAGGCGCCCCAAGGCCCTTAACCCCCAGCTCCCTGGGCGCCCCAAGGCCCTTAACCCCCAGCTCTCTGGGTGCCACAAGGCCCTTAACCCCCAGCTCCCTGGGCGCCCCAAGGCCCTTAACCCCCAGCTCCCTGGGCGCCCCATGGCCCTTAACCCCCAGCTCCCTAGGCGCCCCAAGGCCCTTAACCCCCAGCTCCCTGGGCGCCCCAAGGCCCTTAACCCCCAGCTCTCTGGGTGCCACAAGGCCCTTAACCCCCAGCTCCCTGGGCGCCCCAAGGCCCTTAACCCCCAGCTCCCTAGGCGCCCCAAGGCCCTTAACCCCCAGCTCCCTAGGCGCCCCAAGGCCCTTAACCCCCAGCTCCCTGGGCGCCCCAAGGCCCTTAACCCCCAGCTCCCTAGGCGCCCCAAGGCCCTTAACCCCCAGCTCCCTAGGCGCCCCAAGGCCCTTAACCCCCAGCTCCCTGGGCGCCCCAAGGCCCTTAACCCCCAGCTCTCTGGGTGCCACAAGGCCCTTAACCCCCAGCTCCCTGGGCGCCCCAAGGCCCTTAACCCCCAGCTCCCTGGGCGCCCCAAGGCCCTTAACCCCCAGCTCCCTGGGCACTGCTACAGGTGGCTGCCCTTCACAGACAACTTACTCTACCAAGAGCAAGGTGAAGGAGGTGTAAAAAGACGATTTCCCCACGGGGATTAATAAAACGATCAATTATTATTATTATTATATGGAATTATCTTATGTTACAAGGTATTAAACAAAAAAAAAATTGTTGGGGGGGGGGGGCGCTGTTGGTTGAGACTCAGAAGGTTGCCAGGTCAAATCCCATGGTTGGTAGAGTGATGCCACCAGTGGGCCCTTGAGCGAGGCCCTTAATCCCAATTGCCCCAGGGACTGGCTGACCCGCTGTCTCCTGTATGCCAGTTCCATGAGGTGGCCTCCTGGGAGGCTTTTCCTGAAGGAGGTCCCACATATGCTGAGACTCCTCCAATCATTTCTGCTATGTGCAGGTCAGGTAGCCAGGTCATGTGATGCCACACCATCACTCTCCTTCACAGGTGACTTTTGATTGGTACCAATGAAGACTTCCTAAAACTGGAACTCTTGCATCACCACACAATCAAAGAAAAGTTCACCACACGCAAAACCCATTTGTAGGCGGTTCGGCGCGTCCCAACTTTTGACTGGTCCTGTATATCAAAAATATGTCTATTTGCAATGTCAAGCTGCGTTTGTAATCACTGAGTCTAACTTAACATTTGCCTTTGGGTGAGCAGCTTTAGACAAGTGTGTTCATGCGTCTTCTTAAGTGGATCGACGTCATTGGCAGTGCTACCGGGGGGGGGGGGGGGAGGGGTTGGCACCAGCCCCTCAAAATCATATTGGCCCTGAATGGTGTTGGGCTGAGACACGTGTGATGCAACAAAAATTTCAATAGTTCCCAGAATTGCATGAATATACACGGATCCTGACTTTTCCCACGTTTGAGCACTTGGTGCTTTTATAGATGTAGGTGTCTCAGTTAATGATCCAACCCGTAAAATAACCTGGAGCCGACACTGACTGACACAACCCCCCAATTTTTGCAGGAGGAGCTATGTTGGCGTGGAGCTGGTGCAGTGGCTTGTGGATCAGTGCGAGCTGGTGCCGGGCCGGCCGACGGCAGCGTGCGTGTGGCAGGTCGTCATGGAGCTGGGCGTCCTGCTGTCCGGTGAGGTCGCCCCCTCACTCCCGTTCCGCTCCACTCAGGTGTTGGCGGCCGTTTGTCAGAGCGCCGCCTCTGTGCCGTAGCCTGAAGCCGGTCGCTGTGTTTGCTTCCCGTTTCCATGGAGCGTGTACATGCAGAGCAGATGTCTCTGTTATGCAGGTTCACAGTATGACAGAAGCATGGCTCTCCAAGGCAGCTTCATCTGGACCCGTCGCTTGGTCGTATTTCCCTTCTGTAGCACTGGTGTCCCGCGCATAAATCGCCATTGTTCATCGCTCGCTTTTTATTAGCGTGGCTGATGTTCTCTCAGCCCTTGTGTATTAGCCTTCCGTTGTGTGTGAGCTAGAACATTCTGCCAAGGATATGTGTGCTTCCTCACCCCCAAGCTGTCAGCGTGGCCTGACCCACTTCCTCCGGATCTGGGCTAGAACCAGTTATGATGATGACGCTGCCAACTTCGAGCCTTTGGGCCATCGATCCTGATTTTTTGTTTGGGACTAGCTACTAGACTTTCCAGGATTTTTTACGCTACAGTCGAGATCGAATGTCCAATGAGCTGAAATCGACCTGCTGAAATCACTCAAAAGATGCCTGTCTTTTCAGTGGACCACAGGGTCACGTTCGAGGACTCCCACACATACTACCAGTTCTCCTTTGAGGAGTGTGAAGCACAGGACTGCAGCTTCCAGGACGAGAACGTGTGGCTGAGCGGGGTGGGACTGCTGCTGCAGCTGGTCCCGAGCACCCAGCTGCAGGCTGGGGGCGCCACTGAGTAAGTAACCTGAAGTGACGCGTCTGCCAAATGACCTGGGCGGCGTGGGCCGGAGCTCTCATACAGTGGCCACTGACTTATACTTTGCATGATGCCTCATCCAACCAAAATGGAGAAAGGTCAGCACTGCGCCGGAGAGCCAAGGTGACTGGTTAGGGTTGTCATCCTACAAACCTTTGATTGCTAGAAGCTCACAGAAATTTTGGTTTGCTTTGAATATGATTTACATACACAAGGAGAAAGCTTGTGATGAAGACTGCAACAGGCTTGAGATAGAAGGCCAGTGTTTTGTCGCACGCATGCTTAGGTAAATACTAAATCTGCTGACATTTTAATGTAACAGATAGCTGGATGGCAAATTAACAGCTGTGTGCAGATCTCGGCAAACATTTGAATATTAAGGAACTATCTCTCTCACGTTGGCCCCAGATGGGAAGTGTAAACTGTGAGTCATGTAAGGTCAAACAGTAAGCGGAGACAGAACTCTGAGCAGAGGAATGGCTAGCTATAAAAGGTGGAGGCGGGAGGTGGTGCAGTGCACATGGATGTAGTTTCTGTGAGCCTTCATGTTAGGAAAACAGACTCACAGCACAGGGATACTAGTCTGTCACAGCGCGTGCCCACACACACACACACACACACACACACACAGTGAGCGTGAGAGAGAGTCGTCAATTTCGGGAAACCAATGAACCTGACTGCATGTTCTTAGGCTGCGGGAGACCCATAAAAAACTCAGGGAGAGCAGACAAACTCCACCCAGAGCCAAGGCAGGAACCGTATCCCCATCTCTGTCAGTGCCAGTCTCTAGTAGTATACACTAAGCAGTGTACACTAAGCAGTGTACACAAAACGGTATACACTAAGCAGTGTACACTAAGCAGTGTACACTAAACGGTATACACTAAGCAGTGTACACTAAGCAGTGTACACTAAGCAGTGTACACTAAACAGTATACACTAAGCAGTGTACACTAAGCAGCGTACACTAAACAGTATACACTAAGCAGTGTACACTAAGCAGTGTACACTAAACAGTATACACTAAGCAGTGTACACTAAACAGAATATACTAAGCAGTGTACACTAAGCAGTTTACACTAAGCTACTCTGCTGTTTATTTGGATCAGATGTCATGTTGAAATGTAAGACCTCAGACAATTTGAAAGGAAATTAACAATTGATGAGAAAGCTGCTTTCTGTCATACTTTTTATAAATGTCCTAATTCATTCAGTGTTATATTTGTAATACTGTGCAACAGTCTTTTACATGTAGTACAAAAATAACCTGGATTGTAGAGTAATAAATATACATTGTGTAGGTTAAGGGGTTAGATCACGTAGAACTTACAGAATTACTATGAACTTAAAATATCACTTACAGTTAACATATCAGATAAAATACTGGCTTTACTGGAAATGCAGTGTTAAATAGCATTTGTTGCAGTTCAAACTTATCTTGGTTGTGCTACATAATTGCTGTTTCTAACAGTTATGTCACCATTTTAAGTATAATTAGTAGTATTATTCAGGCTATAGCATGGGACACTATGCTGCCATGCTGTAAATGAGTTGTTACTAACATGGGGGACTCATTGGGGGGAGGGGGGGGCACATCTCAGCCAATACTCAAAACAGTGGTGTTTGTCCCACCCAGTATTTTCCAGGATTTTGCTTTTAAAAATATGAATAAATTTGTTGGGAGACCTCAGCTCATGTCCAGCCTACTGGTCGAGGAGAATATGCATGTATTTGTCTCCTGATTGTCTCCTTCCATGCAAACACACCAAGGTTAATGTAGTTGCAATACTGTTGTCAACCATCAGGTGTCAGTATGACTGAGCAGATGAACGGCTCACTGTGGTTTGGTCAGTTTTGCTAAGCAGTCCCTTTGTTGATGTCGTAAATGTTTTGTTTCTAAGAATATTTTGTGTGTTTAGTGAAAATGCAAGGGTGATTAAGCACATATGTACAAAATACAAAAGTATGTTTGATCAGTGATCTTTGGCGTGCACTCCATGCGTTCAGTAGTGTTGCGTTCCATGCGTTCAGTAGTGTCACTCTCCATGCGTTCAGTGGTGTCACTCTCCATGCGTTCAGTAGTGTCACTCTCCATGCGTTCAGTAGTGTCACTCTCCATGCGTTCAGTAGTGCTGCATTCTCTTTCCCTGCCTTGAAAATAGGTTAGCACCAGTATACAGTATGACACCACACCTCTCCTCTTAGTCATAGAGAGGAAACCCTGATTTGTGCATGACAGAGTTCATTCAGAGCGTAAAGAAGTTACTCAGAGTTAGCAATGAGTTTCAGGCTCAAGAAAGGCAGCCTGTGGTGATGCCAGTGTATTATACAGACGAGGACAAACTCTGGTCTTTTTTAATGTTTCTGAAAGATAGATATTTTTAAGTATTTTTAAACTTATTATTATTTTATCTTGAGCTAACTGTTGGTCTAAAAATATATCTGGTGGTTATAAAATGGGACTTGAAGGTCTTTTCTTCTACATTTTAAAATAAATCTCTGGTGTAAATGGTAAAATAATGGGTTTCTTGGCATTCGGGGGCAACTTCCACATACTCCGTTACCAAGGAACAAAGACAAGTGCATGATGTCCAGGGTCCGGATCGGTCCCGTGCGGCAGATGGGTGCTGGATGACCTGCCTGTCTATGTTCTCTGTGCTCTCCTCTTCTAGACCTGAGGACAAAGTCCCAGAGTGGGAGGAGCTTCCTAGCAGGAGCCTGCAGATGGAGGCTTTGGAGCGGCTCACTTCCACGGTAACGGTACTCGTGGGATGTTGGGGGAGGGGGGTGGTAGATGGGCACAGGGAAGCCTGTGACGTGTTTAAAGTTCGGAGATCTACCCGTTTGACTGAGGTTAACCTTCACGCTGAAGTGCCACAGGACATTAATCATGGAAAAGCTCACCTTCATTACGCATTTCGGAAATTACACGCTTGAAGCACGCAGTTCTGGGTCGTAGGCCACGCGTGTCTTACATACATCCGAGTGATCTCCTTAGTTTGTATGTATTTGACATCCACCAGGAAGGAGCACTGCAGAACAAGCTGTTGCCTTTTTCCATGCTTCATTGCAGCGTTATCTGACTGCACAGTACGTTGTCTGTGATCATGCTTAAGAGACAGACTTTTAATTGCTGCAAATTCCATCCCTGCATGTGTGCCGTCGTTGTTAAATGCTTCCCTTTCTGTTTTCACTCAGGGCAGATTTCCGGTCTAATTAGCTTTGTGCTGATGCGTGCATCTTTGCCAGGGATGGATTCTCTTAATACTCACCTCCTACGCATAAAGCTGTCTCACAGCACATATGCCTGGTTTATACCCTGCTCTCCCATCCACGCTCACACAAGATCTTCCACTGTCCTCCAGATTCATCACTTTCGCCATTTGTGGGTTGGTCTATTGAGTGGCCTGGATGAAATCCACCTTAAGCTGAGGGAATTAAACCCATATCTCGTGGAAATGATGCCAGTTTCCTGTGGAATGTCCAAGGTCCAAACCACGTAGCTGTCTCCTGAGTTTGTCCATGACCCGTCTGTCCTGAGGAGTTTGTGGATTCTGAGTTGTGCTAATGTAATGGTAGTACGTGGTTTATGGTTACTTTGGCCAGATGGTTGGTTATATCCTCAGCCTCACTGAGTCACAGGACCCCTAACTGTGCCAGAGTGATGTCCCTCAGTAGAGCTCACCCTTCAGCCACAGTAGGCCACATGCGTTGCCGTGTAAATCACAGATTTATCACCGGTGCGCTCCTCGGAAACTCTGCGGACTCAGCGCTAATCGCGCACTCCCTCTCGCCGTAAAGTCACAGCTGTTCACGCTGGCCCCGTGAGGTGAATTTTAAAGAGCGACATGTTTTTCAGAGCTGCTGCACGTCCGTTTCGAGCGGCCGGCTTCTGGGAACATCTTATCGTCGCATTACCAGCAGGGACGTTTCCGTTGACGTCCTTATAGACAGATTGCGGTGACACACAGGCTCTGAATTTGCACAGACGCTTACTGATAACCTCACCGATCCGGCTACACCATAAGAAGCCCCTTCACCCCCAGGTCTGGGTCTCATATTCCTAGCTAAAGCTGGTGGCAGCTCCTTTGCCCTCAGGGCCCCCCCTACCTTAGAGGTGCTCTATTTGTCATCTGGACACTGACCATATAAACACAATGCAGGGCTTCTGTTAGACAAGCGAGTTACATTCCCTTATATCAGGATGTTACGAGCCCCGTGGTGACCGTTCAGCTCAAGCGCGCCGTTCATTCCTATTGATATATGAAATATTACAGCCATTTGTATCCCTGATGTCAGCGTTTCCAGCCAGTTGCCACAAGTCCTCAGCTTCTCTGCAAAGACAATCCCTCTTGAATCTCTCCCCGCCGCTTAGATGGTGTGCAAAGACACTGTATCTGTGACACGAAGCCTGCAGAGGGAGGGGGCGAGACCCACCATGCCACCTAGGGCCCTTTGTCCCGCGAGGCGCATGATCCGGGGCGGGGGTGGGGGGTAAGGGCATCAGATTCCGGCAATTTGGGTGTTCAGATTAAATGTGAACGGCTTCTTTCCATCACCTTTTTGTGGATGTATGCTGTGTTCCATGAGAGAAGGTGAGGAGCATGCACTCACCCACCACACGGTGAAACACCTCAGGGACGAGAGCCTGAGTGCAGCCGCGCGGCAGGTGACACCTCAGCACCACACTAGGCCAAGTGGAATAGTCTGAGGTTTTGTTTAGTGCCAATCCCACCACCAATCCCAAATTTTCCCTGTAAATTGGAAGATCCAGGATGGAGGAAATAGGCTGGTTTAGAGTCTTGCTCAGGGACCCAGCAGAGTAGAATCACTCCTGGCATTCACAGGATTTGAAACGGCAACCTTCTGACTCCCACTGCAAATCCCTAACCACCATGCAAGTTAAAGGGGTTTTCTGAAGATTGTTCTGGAGCATAAGACTTTTAAACATACTCTGAATTGCTTGTGCAATCAAATAATTAATCAGATTAGCCTTGTAGAAACTAATGTCGTAGTATTGAAATTGTTTATGATTATAATATACAGTATAAAACACTAATTTAAGTTTTAAATAATTCAATAATTTAATTTTAAGTAATTCAAAGCCTACAGAGAATTACAGAGTGAACGACTAATCTCAGATTTACTAACCCTAACCCCAGATTTACTAACCCTAACCCTAACCCCAGACTTACTAACCCTAACCCCAGACTTACTAACCCTAACCCTAATCTCAGACTTACTAACCCTAACCCCAGACTTACTAACCCTAACCCTAACCCCAGATTTACTAACCCTAACCCCAGATTTACTAACCCTAACCCTAATCTCAGACTTACTTATATCTCCTGCAGGTACAGAATGAACTCGTCCTCGCCCTCGCAAAGAAAGCACAAAGGACGAGTGAGTATTTCATTCATCACTGACTCCTCCCCCTGCTCAGTCTCCAATCAGAACAGTGTGTATCGTATGACTCCTCTGTGGTTTTCGTGTGGCTCATTTGAATATTCATAAGCGTTTAATCATGTAACATGACATGTATGCAGATGAGGCGTTCGAGGTCCTGCTCCCTTTGTGTCACTCCGTAACTTATGTAAATGTCCCATGATTCCCAAAACACCAATTATTCGATGGTGCTGATGAGCTTATCAGCTGGCCGGGGATGTTTCTGACATCAAGACAGCCCATGATTCTTATTTTATTTACATCTCCGCTTAATTGGAGCGCCCTGTCTTGTTAATCAGCTCTTTTCCGCCTAATTCGTTTCGCGGAGCCTCTAGCTCGTGGGCAGGGAGGCGACCACATTGCTGAGCAATCAAACACCGCTGGTGATTAAGGCGCCGATCTGGATCCTGGGGAGGGGGAGGTCTGATGCCAAACCCACCATTAGGATCGTTTGCCTCTGGGTCAGCCTGCCCTTGAGGCGCCGTGGGGGGGTCAGCCGGACGACCCATTCATCGCAAACCCAGGCGGGTATCTCATCTGTGTGAAAGGCCAGGTCGCTGCAGGAAGAACATTCCGGGCACCGTTTGCTGACTTTGGACTTGCCTGCAGTCACCTCCACTGAAGCCTCTGAATTCAGGGCACCTTAGACATGTGCTGTTTGCTTGTTTGATATGGTTTACAAGTTGTTTACACTGTATAGTGTATGTGTCATGAAGTCTGTGAGTTAGTCCAGCACCTGACTGTGTGTGCATGGGTAAACATGTCATTTTAGTATGGAATCCAGGATGTACTATACTACAGTATATTACTTTGGGAGCCTTGAATACCCAGACCATGTGACCATGTGACCATACCTTTGATACTTTACTGAGCATCCTGTGTTAAAACAACAGCTCCCTGTTCGCCTCACTGCTGGGAGGGGGGGGCAGTTCCCAGCACATTACCGTAAGTCCCCCCCCCCCTCTGTCTGACTGCAGGGGCAGGGGAGGGAGGCTCGGGGCCAGCCGAGGAGGCAGCAAGCGCGACAGAGAGCCCCGCGGAGAGCACGGTGAGGGAGCGATCATACCGAATCCAAATGTGACACATTCACACGTCCTGCACGTGGTCTCCCACACAATCATGGGAGGTTTTTCCATATTTTAAGTTGGAATCATAAGTAAGCAGAAGCCTCCATTTTCTTGAAAGACTGGAGGTCACTGGAGGTCACACAATTGTCAACATCAGAAAAAGATGCCAACTTCTGTTGCGTCGTTGAGCTGTAATAACGGAACCTGTGATAGACTTCATCTTTTTTAGTTCACTGAAAGTAACAGAAAAAGTCTTTCTCTGGTTCTGTTTATTCTATGGGGATGTGGGGTTGTCACTGTCACGGACTGTACCAACATGAGCGTCACGACACTGGGCTGTCACACGGACTGTACCAACATGAGCGTCACGACACTGGGCTGTCACACGGACTGTACCAACATGAGCGTCACGACACTGGGCTGTCACACGGACTGTACCAACATGAGCGTCACGACACTGGGCTGTCACACGGACTGAACCAACATGAGTGTCACGACACTGGACTGTCACACGGACTGTACCAACATGAGTGTCATGACACTGGGCTGTCACACGGACTGTACCAACATGAGTGTCACGACACTGGACTGTCACACGGACTGTACCAACATGAGTGTCACGACACTGGACTGTCACACGGACTGTACCAACATGAGCGTCACGACACTGGGCTGTCACACGGACTGTACCAACATGAGCGTCACGACACTGGGCTGTCACACGGACTGTACCAACATGAGTGTCACGACACTGGGCTGTCACACGGACTGTACCAACATGAGCGTCACGACACTGGGCTGTCACACGGACTGTACCAACATGAGTGTCACGACACTGGACTGTCACACGGACTGTACCAACATGAGCGTCACGACACTGGGCTGTCACACGGACTGTACCAACATGAGCGTCACGACACTGGACTGTCACACGGACTGTACCAACATGAGTGTCACGACACTGGGCTGTCACACGGACTGTACCAACATGAGCGTCACGACACTGGACTGTCACACGGACTGTACCAACATGAGCGTCACGACACTGGGCTGTCACACGGACTGTACCAACATGAGCGTCACGACACTGGGCTGTCACACGGACTGTACCAACATGAGTGTCACGACACTGGACTGTCACACGGACTGTACCAACATGAGCGTCACGACACTGGGCTGTCACACGGACTGTACCAACATGAGCGTCACGACACTGGGCTGTCACACGGACTGTACCAACATGAGCGTCACGACACTGGACTGTCACACGGACTGTACCAACATGAGCGTCACGACACTGGACTGTCACACGGACTGTACCAACATGAGCGTCACGACACTGGACTGTCACACGGACTGTACCAACATGAGCGTCACGACACTGGGCTGTCACACGGACTGTACCAACATGAGTGTCACGACACTGGACTGTCACACGGACTGTACCAACATGAGCGTCACGACACTGGGCTGTCACACGGACTGTACCAACATGAGCGTCACGACACTGGGCTGTCACACGGACTGTACCAACATGAGCGTCACGACACTGGACTGTCACACGGACTGTACCAACATGAGCGTCACGACACTGGACTGTCACACGGACTGTACCAACATGAGCGTCACGACACTGGACTGTCACATTGTGTTCTGCTGAGCCACTATGCCGAAAATCCTCTTTGACTTTACTCCCAGTATAGATGGGGAGACGGGTGTCTCATAATTTTTAGGCATGTGTGTGTTTTTCCGGACGCTCCAGGGTTTGTACCCCGTTCTGGGTGTGTGTGATATAAATTCTCGTGTACAGAAATCGTCTGGAGGTTCATTCCCTTTGTGAAAGGCCACTTTCCATAGGAAGTTAGACTTTCCCAGCCTGACCTTTGGGCCAGAAAAGCAATAAATGTATTGTCTTAATGTGTGGCACAGCTGGATGGCTTTCTGCCACGCGGGGACTTGCAGCCCTGCCAGGCGCCCAAACAGCCTCAAAGCAGGCAGCCTCTGCCCCCCTCCCTCCCCACACTGCTGTAGCTTATCTCTTTCCTTTTCCCACCATTCTGTAAATGACCCCTGATAAGAGTATATAATCAGGCTCCCAGAATGCACCCTGATCACTGCCCCCCCCCCGCTGCTGGCAGTCTGGCAGACCCAATCAGCCCCCCATACCACCCTACTTTCCCATCTCAGATCCTCAATCTGACAGGCCCCGATCCCAGGAGGTCGTGAGACTCCCTTGACAAGGCCTGAACGGTAGTCAGATGTTTCCTGCCCCCCCCTCCCCACCAAAGCACCTTCCTTTCCTCACTGTCCCTGCCAACCCCACCCCCTGCCCCCCCCTCCGGCACCTCGCACAGCTTGGGGGAGTGCCGAGTAGCCTCATGCTAGCTCACAGAAACGCAGACAGACTTTCGACCAGCTTCTCTGCTCAGTGCCTCCCCACGGTCTCTGCACCCGTGGACGGCAGCATGTGTAGGGAGTGAGGAGGAGAGAGGGGCAGCTAAGGTGCAGCACCACTCACCCCCGCGCCCGGCACTCACCACAGAGGACGGCATCAGAATCGGAGCTCATCGGCTACCTCCTCCCTCCTCCAGCGGCTGCCTGGTTTTACTGGCATGGCCTGGGACTGTGGATTGAAGTTTGTCTTCTCTCTGACCCCTGCCCTGCAGCCGGGGGGGGTGTGCGCGCTGCGGGACAAGGAGGGCGCATCCCGGCTGGAGGAGGCCCAGAGGCTGGCTCAGGACCGATGCCCTTTCCCGCAGAACCGGAGTCCGAAGGTGCCGGGTCAGCATGCCGAGGTAAATGACGTTCTAATTTATTTTCTCCTTCCCTCCGGCTGCGGTGCCATGATTGGCTCTTTACCGTCCAGGGTGTTGGGGGTCTATGAAGATGCTGCGGGCTTTATTGGGTTCAGCCATCGGCCTGTTTTATGTCTTAGAGTCGTCGTTAATTAAAGTCGACAGTTTAAGCTGACTTAGCTCGGGGGCATATTATATTAGAATGGATTATAATTGCAGTTGTGTTCGCCTTCCGGCGTATAATGCAGATTTCAGACACCTATTCATCATCGTTAGTTGCTGTGTCGCGATCGCCCGGGGAAATGCATATTTTTCAATTTCCTGACAATCGGATATAACTCAGGCACATGTTTATGGAGTATGAAAATGAGGGGAGCCAAGCTTAAATGTAGGATTTTAAGTGTCAGTTAATCATCTTGACGCAGGCGAATGTAGAGACAGGTCTTCGGAAGCGGGCAGCTTTTAGAGGATGCGAGAGAAAATTTTGCAAAAACAGTGATAACCGATTGTCACACATAAGCCTGCGCTGGGAAATTTCGGGAAAAGGGGGGTGTTTCTCTTTTAGTCTAATAGGTCTGGTCATTTTCATCATAGTTTATTTTAGATCCATTTAGATTAGAAACCTTTAGGATGGTGTGTCTAATCCTCGGGATTCTTACGATTCAGCTACATATAACTGCATAGTAATACTGGGCAGAATGCTGTTTCATTCAAAAAGTTCCCAAACACGATCCTCTCTTCTGCATCTCCCAAAACAGTTTATTTTTCATTTTCTCTATTTTTAGCTTGCCAACATGTTGTTTCCCGCACACGAACCTCATCCTTTTGCATTCAGAGCAGACGCTGTGATCTGAGCCTACGGTTCAGACTGTCTGTGCCTGTTTTGAGGCTCAGTTGAGTGGCGCTCGGTGTGAGATGCCTCTGATTGGTTGACGGAGCCAGGGGGAGGGGCGGCTGTCCCCTTTCCGGCCAAATGCGAGCAGCTGGGAGTGGCCACAATGGCAGGAAGGCCTGTCGGAAGGCAGGTTTCATTTTTTAACGAGCCTCATTAGGCCAAATCTATGACCAAATCTTCATTTGAATACTTGGGGCTTGTTGACCTTTGCTTCTGTGGAGCAGTCACACCCAGTCCTGTCCAGTTTCCTCCCCCATACAGACGCCCTCAATATTGCATCACTGATGATAACATCATTCACAACAGCCCGTCTCTTGTAGTAATAAATGTCATTTCTGATGTCCTTATTATAGGACTATGACCATCCTTGTTCTTGGGTTGAATGTGTCACTATTATTATATTGTCAAGATCCATCCATCCATCCATCTTCTGGAACTATCTTTAGGGTCACGATATATTGTCAGCTATTGTGTATGTTAATGTATGAAGAGTAGAGAGGGCAAGGAGCTGGGAGCAAAAACATGGAGTGTCTGGTGGTCCTGGAGGACCTGGATGGGAACTACTGTGCTAAGAGACCCCACACGCTGGCTTGTCCAATCGATGGACGCTCTTCTCACTCAGTTTAATCACAGGGGCACCATGCTGACCGCGATACTGTGGAGGCATTTGGGGTCTAAATTCATGAGAAGTCCATGGTGAAAATGGATGTAGCCCTAAGTGTGACCTAGAGCCTGGGGTTGTGATAAATGCGAGTCGCTGCTTCCTGGGACCGACCTGAAGGAGCCTGACTGATTGCCTGTAGGGGATGCAGACCATGGCAGTAAGCATGCGATACGCAGCACGAAGGTCCTTGATTTACTTGTAAAGAGAGTCAGACTTAATTGATAGATGACGTTTGTTTTAGGCTAATGCAGAACTGCTGAACAGACACTTGTCTTATAAAAATATATAAATATCGGGGCAATTGTGGGTTTCAGCTTCTCTTCATTATTCTATTAATATTTTAATGTGCAGAGCACCTTTGCGTACCAACTAACCCAGCAGCTGTGCATGCTAATTAACTTAGAGCATAAAGCCAAGGCTCCAAGGAGGCGCTGCCCCCGCTGGGCAGTGTCTGCTAGCGCATGCACATTCTCCTGAAGTGTGTGTCCGAGCTCGTTCCAGCCAGCCGGACAATTAAGGCAGGATGGTTGATTTAAACTATTTAATAGCACGGATGGAGGTGAGGTACCGTGCGATAAGAGAAATGGGGCCACATAATTAACTGGGGCTGAGATCTGCAGACAAGCCTGACAGTTTGGGATTAACGCTGCGTGAATCGAAGCCTCCCATTACTGCCGATGCTGTTTTCCTACGTTTTTTCATACTATTAGAAAGAATGTCAGAATGATTAAATTGAAAAGCAGCATTACAGCTTTTAGTGGGGAAAAAACATAAAATGAATATTTGGGAATTGTTGGAATTATCCTTTCATTGTTCTGTTATGGGTATTAAAAAGCAAGAACATATATAATACCTTTGACAGCAGAAATTCTGTATAACTTCTGCAGAAGTGGGATCAGTAATGAATGAAAACATCTGTAACCCAGGCCTGAAATTTCAGCGAGGATCTGGTTCAGTGAGACGTAAGGATCCTTTTAGCAGATCCTCTACTTCGCAAATACTGCAAAGGCACTTAAGATCATTCGGAAGCTGTGGTCCAAGGTAACCAGCCCCCCCTCGTTACCAGAGTAACCTTGTGTAATGACACAAATGCAACAGGGAAAAAAATGCCCTTCATCCACCATCAATCTTCTGAGAAGTGGTTGAAGTCATTTGTCATTTGTTTTGGGAATTAACTGAAATGTTTGCTGAAAACTGATGGACTGCTGGTTGGTTAGCAGCTTTGGGGCAGGGTGATATTTCAAGTAAAGGATATTAGCAGCGGGACGAAATATTCAGAGTAAGTAGAAATTACACCCAGGTCGATCAACCCTAGAATGATAGTTCTGTTATACAATAAGCGCGCTGAGCAATTTCCCCGTTTCACCAAAACACATCAAAAGAATCTTGTTGCCTGAAAGAAGTTGGTGCGATTGCAACACAGAACGCACCGTGATCAGACCTTGTTTGGGTCGTGCACCTTGGATTTACTGTTGCGCCTTGTACTCCCCCTCAACCCCCCCTTGTACTCCCCCTCAACCGGCTTCAGATTCCCCTTCTGGGCGGGAAGCAGCCCCAGGGAGAATTTGCAGCACAGTAACCATAATGATTTACATTTATATTACATGATCTGCTCGGTGGACCCCATTCTGCTGGGCCGCACACAGTCACTGCGGCTGGACCTCAAGCGGCAGGCGGCAATAACATTGTTCTGGGTGGAGTTTTCACTCACAGGGCAAAGCGAATGGAAAAGAAAAAAACATTTGCATACAGTGATCACAGCCACACTCTTATAGGGCTGAGGCTTCACATTCTGCCCCCACCACTGTGTGGGTGGGGTTCGCAGGTTCTCCTGGTGTTGCGTGGGTTCCTTCTGGGCTGGCGTCCTGCCCACGGTGTTCCGCTGCCCTGTTCTGTGGAAAAACACACTGTGTTGTTTTCTGTTGAGAACCAATAGCACCAACACATCTGGAAAATGGGCCATTTAATGCATGGACTGTAATAACATCGTTCATCAGGAAAAACCCCTGCGACACCCAAACCAGCAGAGGCTTTTTTATCGGATGGGTACAGCACGCAAATGATTGGCTTCCAGTTTCGTGGGTAGGAGTGTCTGCTTTCCAGCTGGGCTCTTAATTAATTTGGCATCATTAAAGCATTTATTTAATGCATCGCCCAATTTAAATTATGCTAAGGGATACAGATTTATTACAATCTTTAATTGCATTAATGTAAAAAAAAAAACATACTAACCACACGACTTTTACACGTCTGCTAATGAAATAACATGAAACAAAATAGCTCAGATTTTGTAATTGTATTTAAATTATCAATAGTAAGCTATGAATAAGTAAGCATTGATTAATATAATTAATGTTAATGTTAATATAATTAATTTCCCTTATAGTTAGGGACTAAACCAATGATACGTGTAGTTATTTGTCAATTATTCTCATTATTCTGGCTTAAGCACTGGAAAAATAAAGTAATTCTTAACTTGATTTTAAACTGTTCATTTAGTCAAGAGCTCCAAGAAATGTAATTATTAAAATGTCGAACTGCACTGAACACCAACACACGCGGTGGCTTGTGAGGACGGATAAACTCCACTGACGCCAAAAGATGTTTCTATTCAGACGATGTTTCCATACATTTTGGCTTTCATGACCTCTGACCTTCCTTTGCAGAGATGGAATCCAAACATGGAGTATGTCTTGTAGCCGCTCTGCCTCCTTCCATCTCACCTGCATATTCTCCTGTATTTTTTGCGGCAGAAGCAAAATGAGAGGAATTAATCCGGGAGCCCTGCCTTCAGCCTGACATGAGAGGCATTAATCCGGGAGCCCTGCCTTCAGCCTGACATGAGAGGCATTATTCCGGGAGCCCTGCCTTCAGCCTGACATGAGAGGCATTAATCCGGGAGCCCTGCCTTCAGCCTGACATGAGAGGCATTAATCCGGGAGCCCTGCCTTCGGCCTGACATGAGAGGCATTAATCCGGGAGCCCTGCCTTCAGCCTGACATGAGAGGCATTAATCCGGGAGCCCTGCCTTCAGCCTGACATGAGAGGCATTAATCCGGGAGCCCTGCCTTCAGCCTGACATGAGAGGCATTAATCCGGGAGCCCTGCCTTCGGCCTGACATGAGAGGCATTAATCCGGGAGCCCTGCCTTCAGCCTGACATGAGAGGCATTAATCCGGGAGCCCTGCCTTCAGCCTGACATGAGAGGCATTAATCCGGGAGCCCTGCCTTCGGCCTGACATGAGAGGCATTAATCCGGGAGCCCTGCCTTCAGCCTGACATGAGAGGCATTAATCCGGGAGCCCTGCCTTCAGCCTGACATGAGAGGCATTAATCCGGGAGCCCTGCCTTCAGCCTGTACAAACATGACTTCCCTTTCTTTAATCCCGTCTTCTGGCAGTTGCAGGTTTCCCTCTCGACTAAAGCTGCCTGTCTGCATCATTGTTAAGGTTTTCATGACCAAGCTTTTGGCTCCCGGGTGTAATCGCAGGGTATTCGTACATCATTGTCACATGCTGATGTTTCTGTATATATTATGCAATGCCGTGAATTAATTACTGATGCTAATGTAGTCAGAAGGGCTGCACCGGGGGCTGTTGACACGATCGTCAGAAGTCGGATGTATTCTGAGAGCCACTGAGCCGTTTAGAACTGGTTCGCCGAATCGCATCGTGCGTTCACTGAAGCGGAAAGCGGCGCTTGTGGCGGCCACAGCGGCTCTGGTGGCGTCCCGGCCCGTTTGTCCGGTTCTGCCGTATATGATCGGGGAAGGGAAGCACCACGGGAGGGCGGGTCTCCATGGTAAGAGATACGCTGTGTATCGTAGGCTGATGGCTTGGGGGCGGAGACTTTGGGGGGGCAGGACTCTTCCCCTTAGAAGAATTCAGTAGGAAAAACTGAGGGCTGGGGGCTTCTTATGGAAATCGTGAAATTAGACAGAATCGCCTGTCTGAGGCCCATCATTGTTAAAAGTCAATCAGGGCCCATACAATGGAAGCATATTATTTCTGAAATGACAATGACACTGATCGAAAATGAGTGGGTTTGCTGTGGCCAAGCAGTGCTAAACGCTCAGTAGATCAAAGACGAGGGACGAGGACCTGGGGATTGGTGGGGTGGGGGGGGGGGGGGGTGGATGTTAGATGCCGTGGTTGTGCCAAGAGAAGCCGGCTGGGACTGGGGGAGGCAGGACGTAAGGATCCGTAAGGACGTAAGGGCTTATCTTATCTGCCCCCTTCTGTCCCTGCCTCAGCAAGCAAGCCGAGACAGCCTTAGTGCCACCCCCCCGACCCCCAGGGCACACGGGCGAGCTTTTCAAGTGTAAGATGTCAAGATGAAAGGAGTAAATTGTATCTGTCCAAGTGCATGACGGCTGTTCGCAAATCGAGCAATGATAGTTAGGGATGATGAAGAATGGACTGTAACAGAGATCGGAGAGCAGGTACCAGTTATCTGAATTCTGATTGTGTGCCTCCAACCCCCCCCCCACCCTACCCCACCCCCTACCCAGGGTCCCGGTGATGAGGCAGCCCGAGTCATACAGTCGGGACGGCACCGGGATGTACTGCTGCTCCAGCGAGTGCTGTCGAAACAGCTGCCCCCACCTTCCTTGGGGAGGGGGAGACGAGAGGAGGTAGACAAGAGGTTAGCATTTCTCTCTCTCTCTCTCTCTCACTCACTCTTGGTCTGTCTCTCCCTCTCTCGCCCGCTCGTTCTCTCTCCCTCGCCGAGAGGCATGCGCTAAGCGGCAGACACACGCTCGCTTAGACCCGGTTACTGCAGCACCCCGGACACACACAGACGGCTTTTCGGCTCGAGCGGGGGCTCCCGTGGATGCCGGGTGAGGGAGGGGGGCATTCCAGCTGTCAGACCGAGAGAAGAGAGGCTTCCTTGGACAGGCTGGGGGGGCAGGTGGGGAGAGAGGGAGAGCCTCTTCCTCCGTAATGCAGTAGAGGCAGTGAACCAGGGGGGGACCGGACCTGGGGGCAGGAGGCTTGGGGTGTGTGTGGGGGGTGGGGGGGTGGATGTTCTCTGGAAAGCATGCGGCAGTGACAGCGCCAGCCATCAGCCACACTGCAAGCGCAGGAACGGTAGACGATGGGCAGCCAGAGGCTACGATCCCTGGATCTGCAGCTGGAGGACAGGATGCCACCCGCAACCCTGGTTGAAGAGGAGGAGGATGACGAAGGCTCAGAGGACAGCGCCAGCGGGAGCAGCGCCGAGGGGGTGTCGGTGCCCACCTTCGACGTGCCCTACTTCCGATACATCGATGAAGAAGATGAAACGGAGGCGGAGGAGTGGAGCAGCAGCCACTCACTGTCCCCCGCTGAGGAAGACTCCACCGACTCTTCCTCTCCTGTGTCTGACAGGTACGTGGTGGTGTCTGGGACGCCCGAGAAGATCTTGGAACACCTGCTGAGTGACCTGCAGCTGGACGGCCACCAGGAGGCGACGCAGGGCAAGGAGGCCGGTAAGAATGGGAAGGGCCGCCCTGGTCCGCGTTCCGCCCCACGTGATCCGCGGGTAACTTCCCATCTGCACGCAGAGGCTTCGAGATGCGCGGATATAGCTAGACGGCTCCCGCCTCGGTGCTGGATCGTGAATCCTGAACCGAAACTGAAAGTCGTTAAACACGAACAGGGTCCTCCGGTCTGCGTGGGCACAGTACGGTGGCAGGTGACACGGGGACGTGTGGGGAGGTGTGTCGTTTTCATGCCGGGGTTTTGCATTGGCTGTCATGCGCGTGGCCCTAACTCAGCTGTGTCGAGCGAGGGGATTGGATGTCATATCGCCACCTCTCGTTGGTAAAGGCTACCGCAGGTCTTTGTAGCACGAGGATGATCGGACCACCCAGTCCCATGTGGACATATCTGACATGCAGTTTGGGTCGGCGTTTGTGCTCTGGGATGGAGATGGAGGCACTCAGGGGTGACCGGAGGAGCAGTGGGAGACGGGCAGGGTGGGAGGAGGCGGGGAGGGTGGGAGGAACTGGGGAGGCTGCACTCCTCACACGACTGAATTATTAGCATGACATCAGTGCTGAAGCCGGACTCTCGGGCGAGAGAAGCGGCCCGTGGCTGACAGAGCGTAAGCTAATGTGTATGAGGGGGGAATCACCGTGTCTGCAATGGGCATGAACAACCGAAGAGGATTTATGAAGAACTGTAGGTCTGAGAAGGATGTAAGCATTCTTTAAGTAAATCAGCTAGGGCTGCCCTCCACCCTGCATCCTGTGCTGCCTGGGATAGGCTGCCAGCTAAGTACAGTACAACCATGCACTGAATATATAGCGGTTATGGATGGATGGATGGATGGATGGATGAATGGATGGATAGGCGGATAGATAAATGTCAATATGCATCAGAATAGCTGTAATGTATTCCTGCACGTGCTAATGCACATGTGCGCAGGTACAGGTATGATGGGTAATGGGGGAGGGACAGCAGCGTGGAGGGGACAGTGCAGAGCGCCCCCTAGCTCTCTTTAAGGCAGCTGCTGGCCCACTGGCTTTTGTATGCAGAACCCATCCCTCCCGCTCATGTAGCGTCCCCTACTGGGCCAGACCGCATCCTGCAGCTGTAAGGCGTACCACCATCCTGCACTCTCTCAGCCCACCCCCCACCCCCCACGCTCTCCTGAAACGCCTAAGCCTGCCGTCAGACTCCCCACATACCAGAGCAGCGCAGGTGACAAGCTTGATTGCATCATGTGATTCGTCTTTAATGGGTTTTCATCTCAGGCTTATCAGTTTGCTTTTTGGAAAAGTCTCATATAGAGTGAGATTTATATCCAGTTTATCTATTAAATTGTACTGAAGCGTCTACAGGAAGGGTTCATTAAATTGTGCGAATTCAAGTGCAAGATTAATAGTCTCTTTAACAAACATTACATCAGGCAAATCAGGCATCTTGCTTTTCTGTGATTGTGCTCAACACACAAATCTACTGCAGAAGTGGGAAACGCCGCTGCAGTAATGCGATTTAGCTGCATGTTAATAAATGTGTAAATGTGCAGCCAGGAGCCCAGTCACTGCGTTCTTTACGGCTCCAGTTTCAAGTGTCTTCCAGTTATTAGTGTTTGGAGTCTTGCTGACAGTTTGGCAAGGAGACCTTTCTTTAGTATCAGTTTGTCAAAACTGTACTCCACAGATAAACCCTCCACCAGTCAATATGAACCGCCTGGCACCAAGCATTTTTCATGCAGGAAATCTTTTGTTTAATCGCAAAAATAATAATAATATTAGACCTGCTCATTTGTTTCGCTTTGTGTTGAAACGTTAATTAGAGAGATTTTTTCACTTTGTTTCCTATGCTGTGTTTATCTGTAGAGCAGCCATTCAGGATTTTCATTCATGAGAGATTATTCATAACTATAAGCAATAAAAATTCCCACGCATTCTGTACTTTGACTCGTGTGAAATGATAAATGTTAAATGATCAGTTATTATCACTCAGAAAGGAAATGATGTTTCATAATCAAATATGTTTCATATATTCTTGAATATAAGGTAGCATCTACATTCCAGTGTCTGAAATGGCACTCAGTTTGGACCTCAGGAGTAGCTGAATGTCAGGGTGCCTGTGTGTGGTAGGAGGACCGTGACGGGCCAGAACCACTGAGACGTCACACAGCCTCCTCGGGGAGGCGGTGGTCACAGAGAGGGGCTGCATGTGGCTTCTGGGCGTCACACCTCCTTGCTTTTCCCATTTACAACTGGGAAGGTTTCTATTGATCTTAAAGAAACCACTGCGAGCGTCGCTGGGGATGCGAGTGCGGTAGACCGTTAATAGGAAAGGCACACTGCGATAGTGTCGCTGGGGGGCTTGGCATGATGCAACATCAACTGCTTCTCATGGATCTTCCTGGTTTAAGGATTGAGCAGGATCAGGGAACAGGCAGGAACGTCAAAGCAAGAATCCTGATATGGAATAATGACTTGGCAGTGAAATAATCTGTATTTTTTGCCTGGGAAAAGGGAAAGGAGGACCAGTTTGTTGCCATTATGAGCTCTGGGATGCGGGCAGAGACAAAGAAAACATCCCAAATGAAATACACACAGGGAACAAGGGGCGTGTTCACTTCATTAACCCCAACAATCAGGATCACCTGACTCTCCTGCAAACCCCCCGCACACACACAGAGGAGCCTCAGGGGAGCCAATGGCAGCATAACAAATTGATGCAGATGGCCCATTTTGTAAGGTCACAGGCTTACACTGGGGGCAATCAAGCACAAAATCAGTAGCTTCCTGATAAAATCTTAACATAATATTGAAAAAGTGCAGCTAAATCTCTATGTGTAATTGAACAGTGATTAAATACAGAGGGTAAGAAATGTTGGTAATGACATGGTGTGTGATTCTGCGTATTTAAAATTGCTTTCGGTTTCAGTTTTCCTTTCTATTAAATGAAGCATCCCGGGGGGGTCACTCTACGGCAGGTCAGCATCTTTCGTTTCTTCTTTAGGACCTGGCCTCCTGCACCGGGTTTAGGGCCAGTCACCAGCCGTAAGGTGTCCTATTGACCCGAAAACCAAACAATCTGCCAGACGGGCCTGGCTCATTTCCCCACCCGTCACTGGGCCGAGCCAAGCGTGGTTATGGATAGGCAAGCTAATGGATAGGGCCTGTGTGGGATCGGTGAGCGCATACCAGCAAAGCCGGGGAAAACAAAGGGCAAAAAAAAATCAAACCGTAATTTGATCTAGTTTTAGCAGAGAAGCAAAAAAATTTTAATGTGTCATAGCAAAATTTATCAGTCACTTTCCTAAATGCGAACCTGTCTCAAGTAACGGATCCAGGTCAGAACATGATGGAGGCCAGTGATCAGGTCAGGACACACATCACTCAGGCCAAGGTCTCCGTAATCTCATCATACCTATCAATTTGTCAGGAAGGTTTTTTTTAGAAAACACATTTTCCTAAACTGTGTGTGTGTGCAGCTCGCGGGGGGAGGCGGGTGGCAGGGTAATGACAACTTAATAACGCATTTGCATATCAGTCGTTCATCTCTGCGAGTGCCTGCAGAAGCGCCCCCCTTACCCCTTCATTCAGAGGAAGCCCCCCCTCCCTCAGCCGGCAAACGGACTGACACAGACCTGAGAAGTGTTTCCTCAGAGCAGCATCCAAAATACAAACAAATTGGTTAATACTGGGCTCCGGTTCAACTTCCAGTTAATCAAGTACTAATACAGTGTATTCCTGATCAAATTTAACTTAATAATTCTACGCCTAAGCTGCTTGATCTATGTTGAGCAGAAGGGGAGGTTAAAAGAGGCCGGTTTTCTGGGAAACCCGTCCACAGTCGGCAGGGGTCTCACTGTAGGCAACGCGCCTGAGCTGGGAGGTGATGAAGGTGCAGCTGAATAGTACAGATTAACATGATGATTTCACAGAGCCGGGGGCCATGCGTGTCAAATTAAAGGGAACGCTCTGTGTTCTCGGAGGAGCAGTGAAACACTGTCACTAATAAGATTTGAGGCTTTGAGGCTGCACACTACTGCTTATAATGACAGTGTCACTGTCCAGTGGAACTGAGTGTCTGTAAAGGGATACATCTGTATTGAACGGCAACTTTAGGGTAGTTAGACCACCTCTCCAAGACCAGGCCAGGACAGTATGAATCGTGAGGCTGCCTCTCTATACGGCGGAAGAGCTGAAAATAGTAACAGCTTTCTGTGGTGTCATTTTAAGAAATTTTCAATTAAAATTTTTCTTTTTATGTATATAAAATATTTCATGATGCATATCACAATGAAATATATATATTTTTTTGTTTGCAACAGACATACAATCATACTTTGTTCCTAAGAAGGAAGATCTTTTAAAAAAGAAAATCATTTCTATATAGTATTCCCACTTAGTAAAATACGTAAATTTAGAATAGGAATCTGAACTTAAAATCGCTTGAGCCAAGGTTCTGGTCTATAAACACCACAAATGAAGCAGCCTGGGGGGCACATGACCTAAGGACACCCTGAAGGTCACTTGTTATTTGCAAAATCAGAAAATGTGTGAAATTAACTTTTGAGCTCTATCTATAAAACAAAAGTATTAATTATAAAGCTTAAGAGAATGTCTGAGAAATGTTCAGTAACAAGTATTGCCTTGAATATAGGTGGTTAATGTTTCTACTGAAATCATTCTAAAAACATTTGAAATCATTGCTCAGTGCTGTTATTCTTGGTAATTGATGCTGAGACTGTTTGTTCACGTGTCCAGACTAGAGCTGAGCTAATCTTCCCTCTTGCTGGGTCCAAAGTTTATTTTTTTTTCTAATCCTAGTAATATCAGCATGACTCTAGCTTACTATTAATATTACAGAATAGAAATTATTGAGATACATATTCAGTCAGATCACTGATCATCCAGACCCCGAATATAAAGTGCTCCTCGAAATTTGTGTTCCTGCGTAGTAACATTAGTCATTTCATTGTTTTTCAGGATAAGTTTAAAATACTTCAGTAAAACGTATCTTATTTTGAAGATATGTCTTCACCTTGCAATTCTCAATTTTGAGTGAAATAATCTTGTCATAAATGTTTGTAATTTGCTATGAAGCAAGCAGATGGTAGGAAGTGTGACAGATTGTGGTGCCGTCAAACGATTTACCACCAGCAGGCTGCCTGACATTCAGAATACATTTTTCTCATTGTGTGTGTCATATTGTTTTCTTTTTTGGGACGTATTTGTTTTTTACTTGAATAATAATTTACTTGCAGGATGATAAAATAACCTAAAATGTAAATGTAAAAAGTAGCCCTGTAGTACTGTAATTGTACTGTGTGCTCTGGCTCCATGATGGCGGTAAGCGATGCCATTAGTCCTGCAGAGCAGGTGACATCAGAAAGAGAAGCACTTCTGCCAGTGTCACGCTGCTCCAGCTGCCGTCTCACCCCAGATCTCTCTCTCTCTCTCTCTCTCGCTCGCTCGCTTCCAGAGATGCTCCTGGACGACTTCCTGCTGACCTACCTCGTGTTCATGTCCACGAGTGATCTCTGTCAGGCGCTGCTGGGACAATATCCTTCCTGAGACTAATGCTGCTTTCGCCGTGATGCGTCCTCACGGCTGACAGAGGATCGCCTGTAGCCAGACATTCGATATTTCATTCTTTACTCAGTGTTATTCAGCAGAGCCTGGGTGTCTGGGACGCGCAGCCTTTCATAGACAAAGAGAGAATACATTACAAAGAGAGACCTGAATGATACTTCTGCGTCATAGCTGCAGGTTAACTGTGGGTTTTTCTTATATTTTATATATTAATTCTGGATTTAAAAGAACAAGCAGTTGGCTCTGTGCTGTTTCATGTATTTGGTCTTCAGTATTAATACCCAGGGACCTTCTAGAATGTTCCCCTGGCTTCTTAAATGGTTTCATGTGAATTTTCTGCCCTCGCAGTTATAATCATCTCTTTGAATATGAAATCCTGGTTTACCGCATGCGACTCTCCAGCAATTAATACGCTCCCTGGCGGCTATTTTATCTTCTATGGTGGCAGCTCCAGTTGTAAAAGCAGTCATTGTCAGTCGCATTATGCTTGACGTTGCTGTCGGAGCCGGTTTCCAGGCTACGGCGGTGCGTGTGCGTCTAGCTGGGAGGTCAGGGCGTGTCGCTGTATCGTATAAAAGCTCACGGTGCACACATACCGAGGAGCGGAGGGGCTCAGTGTGTCGTCAGACCTTTCTTCCTTAGTGTAAGGAAGGGAGGGGCGCAGCACATCTGGATTATGGCTAAGCCTTAACTCCTCATCCTCACCTATTGTGCAAAGAGATACAGGGGGAAGGAGGTGGAGTACAGGAAGGAGGAGGGGAAGGAGGCTCTGCACAGGAAACGCAAAGTCCTGCGTCTGGTGTCCCAGTGGAGCTCTCTGTACAGGGACTTCCTGCGCGAGGAGGAGCACGTCAAGCTCTTCATGAAGGTAGGATGCGGGGGAGGTGGGACGGACCCAGTGAAAAGGGGGGCGTATTTGTGGAGCTGCATCGCAGAGGAACCTCTAAAGGAGCTCTCCTTCTTCACTGCACTAGTCCTTTAAACAGCTGTGCATTCTTATTGCCCAGATGCGGTATTCACTGGTGTGCTGTGTAGTTTCATATAATTTGTATTTTATATAGTATTCTGTACTTTATATATTTTGGAGTTTTGTAGTCTCTTTGGGTAATTCAGGTCCAGAGAGTAAAAGTCCAGACAGGGACTTTTTTTCAACCGATCAGTTGAGCATAGAGTCACAGTCACAGAGTCACAGAGTCACAGAGGACTCACCTGGTTGGTTGAAACAAAATCCCGGTCTGGACTTTTGCTCTCTGATATGTCATTCTTATTACCTCCAATAGGACTATGTCTGAAGTATGTTATGAATCGGGCTTGTTTTCCACAGACCCTATATCGATACGTCTTGGATGACCTCTATGAGTACCCCGCCCTGGAGAAGGATTTCAAAGAATTCCAGAAGCTTCTGTGCATGGGCCGCAGGCAGTGAGTGCCCTTTCTATTTGCTATTTCTGTGGATGCTGTGTCTGACCACCACGCATCCTTAACATTTGTGTGTCTGGCGGAAGATCTACAGGTCGATGCAAATCACAAGTGCGGCGTGGCGATGTCCAACAGGAAAAAGCATGTATGCAAACACATCGGGGGCTAAATTTGCATTCCCTTTAAAATGTGAAAAGACAAATAGACATTGTGGTTATTCAGAGGTGGATTAGCTCAGGTCTACAAATTTGTCCAGACAAGACTTGTCCAGCTGAGTACCATGTGACTTTGACTCTTCATGCTCATCTGATTGGTTGAAAGAAACTCTTGGTCTGATTTTTTTTCTCTCTGGACCTGAACTATCCAACTCTGCAGTTACTTGCTGTCTATGTGTATATTCATATAGACGGTTCCAGGAACCATGAACGAAGGTGGTGCATAGACTTCACTGTTCAGATAGTATCTGTCCATGATGAAATTAAGGGTTTATTTAAACAGTTTTATGAGCCAAAGAGATATGATGCCAAAGTTATGAAATATGGCCTGAATATAAAGCAAGCATATATAGTGCTGTAGCATGGGGGGAAGGGGGGGGGTTAAATTCCAGGACAAGGTGTCCATATCCCTCTGAATCATGATTCTTCTCCATTCTTGTGCATCAGGAAGCTTTATAATGTGGTGTCATCAGCATAATCCTGTACAGTTAGTGCTGTGAGAAACGCGTTGGCATCGGCCGCCTGGAGGCTAAAGTCATGTTAAGGACGCGCCAAGATGTTGTTTAAATGATACACACACCGGGCCCATTTTTATATCGTCCCTGGGACCGTTCAGATAACGGGCCCGGTGTACAGTCAGAGCTGCATGCTGACGTGAAGGTCAAACCGCCTCCCACATGCAGGGGCCTGTAGGGGACGGATCTTGGGGGTGGGGGGGCAGGACCGAGGTCTGCAGGGACAGCCAGTCCTCACAGAGGACGGACGGGTGGACCTCAGCTCGGCAAAATCACCACTTCTGAAGAGTTCCTGAAATTTATAAGCATTCCGCACTTTTAGTGCCCTTTGAGTTTGTGATTTCAGGTCATACATGATCATAAATTAAAATTCTAACATTTTTTGAAAATCTAATGAATGGGAGGATGTGTCTCCTTCTCTGATTTCTCTCTTTAATATTGGCAAGAGAATTGAAAAGCTTTATGCCATGTACTGGTATAGTCTTCCATCGAGGATGGAAGATCCACCCTCCCATTTCCTGTTATTGCTGATTGGAACTTTTGTGCGATTGGTTGAGACGGAAATGACATCATCATTCCCTGTGGAGGAAGCCAGCCTTAATGCATACATGTCCTCCCTGCAGGGGTGATGGCATCATATAATGGAGAATTCAAGTCTGCTGTGCTATAAATAATTTAGTTTATTTACTCTTTTAAATGGTTGCATTGCATCGCTACTCGTGATTGTAATCTGGCTGCCTTTTCATCCCACAGTACAGTGGACGAATACTCGCCACACCGAAAGGTAACAGTAAAATCTCATTTGCTGTCAGATTTCCTGCTACTCAGTACTGTTATGGAGAGTGAGTTAAACCTACATAAATCCATGTTCTTTCCCTTTGCACCTGCATAACTGGGTATTTTACGCTACATTCCAGTCCACACCTGTTACTGATCACTGCTGACGTTTTTGTGAGAGTTTAATGTATTTGGTTTTATGCTTGCGTGAAGCTTTTGGTCTTGGCATATGTCAGATTCCTTTTCCAGAGTAAAACATGTCAGTTTGTGAACGTTTCCCGCAGGAGTCTTGGCTGGAATGCTCCTTACAGAAGTTAAATAACTGAACGGTATACAAGCATTCATACTTTTCTCCTTACAGAATAAAGCCCTCTTTCATCAATCGAGTTTGAAAGAGAACTGGCTCCAGTCAAAAGGAACACAAAGAGAGAAAGAAGGTGAGCAGAGAACACGTGCTGTTACCTTAGGGGACGTCTTTTATAAAGTATAGGGTAACTCTTCTGAAAAACTAGAGGCTGAAGACATGTTTTAGAAAGCATATGGTAATTATCAGATTAAATTAAAGGCTAAGGACATATTTTAGAAAGTATATGGTAATTATTAGGTAAAATTAAAGGGCCCTTATGAAAAAGTGTGTTTCTTTTCTTGGGATCCTGATTTATATTCACGCCGACATTAAATTATTTTCATTTTCGCGTTGTACATATTTCTGTTTAGCTTGACTTAAATCCTGCCTCAGCAGAGGTTGTATCTTAAAATCTGTGAATTCCCAGGATTCCATTGTGTGTGTTAAGTGTAGCAGCTCCCCGCAGAATTTGCCCTTCACAGTTCAGGGTAGCTGAGTGCGAATTTTCACCACACAATAGGTGAGTGACGGAGGCCTAATCACCTGGAGAGTCAGGGGCCTGGAATCTCGCCAGACGGCCGTACTGGCGCGTTAGCAGCAAAATCACACCATTAGGCTCATTTCAGCCGTGAGGCTTTGGGCTTTACAAATGTGATGCTGAATGGGAGGCCCAGGTGCCTCATAGTGGAATAAATTCCATTGCATGGCTGACTTTGGCCTGGCTGTTGGTTTACATTGATTGCGGTGTCTGGATGAGACGACGAACTCTGAAGCTGCACTTAGCTGTGCGCTAAATTCCTATTGCGGAAATGTGGCCAGTTGTAGTTCGAGGAAAGGGATTGACCAAATCGACCCTCGATTACCCCGCTTGTCCCTCGTCAGTGTTCTGCCATGTGTACGTGACTGCGGACTCCTACCTGAGCATCAAGACCTACACGGCGGTGGAAGCCCAGGAGCTACTCAGCATCACAGCTGGGAGGATGGAGTGCACGGAGGACGGCCTGCTGTTGGCGGCAGAGACCTGTGCTGGAGGTAACTGCCCCGCTGCCATTTCATGTGAGGGTCAGAGGATCTTTTTTTACAGAGAATCAGTCATGAAGCCCATCTTGTGTTTCATGCTTCCTCACAGGTCATACGGCATTTATCAAACAAGTTCTTCAACAGCTGTCATCATAAAAATTTAAAAAAGGAGAGTATTGGACACCTGGTGCAGATGGACACCACCTATAAAATAATTTGCATAAACTGCACCTTCATAATGCCTTTATAATGCATTCACAGAACATAAAGTACACCTTCATAATCCATCAATAAAACATTCATAAGCTGTATGTACAGTATGTGTACCTTAACATCCTAGCAAATCTTAATAACATTACACATTAATAACAAGCATTATATGATAACCAACAATTGATTATTCTATGAATTCAACTATAATGTTAAGGTGTACATGCATGCTGCTTATGAATGTTCCATGAATGCATTATGAAGGTGCACTGAATGTTCTGTGAATGCATAATGAACTATGAAGGTGTTGTTAATGTAAACCATGACCAATTATAACATGAAATTCACTTCCTTCTCCAAAACTGTCCTTGTGCTTTGGAGCTGGAGGATAAATGAATGCATGGACATAAATCTTTTAATCTTACGGTTTAAGTACTAGATGGTCCTTTTCCAAGTCTAAGAGTGGGCGCGTATGACTTGCTCCGAGAATAAGGTCACACCGCATGACCTGGGGACGGGAAGCAGGAATAAAGACTTTAAGTAGGTACTGGAGATGAGATGGATTTCAGCCATTTTGGTGTCACATGAGAAACCGGTCACAGACGTCACAGTCTGTCTCGGCCTGTGTGGGGTTTCCAAGCCTGAGAGAAAGTCAGGCTTAGCCCTGTAGGACTGCTGCTAAGTCACTGGTCACACAGCTGAATGGATGTACTCATCACCTAACGTTTCCGTGGTTGATGGTCACACTTTATCAGGTTGCCTGTCAATGTCACCCTCTGCTCTGCCACCCGCCCGCCGACGTCCTCTTAGCATGCCATGGGTATATTGAAATGAACAGCTGGTGCCTGTATTCATCTAGGAAATCCTATGAAACCCCATGAAACAAAATGGCAGAGCCTCAGAATTACTGCCATAATCCTATTAATGCACTCTGCTCTTTGACGTCTACGCCGTCTCAAGACTTGGCTCGCATTCACAACAGCCCATAATTGGATAAGCAGTTATTGTGTAAGGACGGCCTGTATGTGCGGCAGACTAACTCAGTGACTGAACAACCTGACCAATTACCTGAAAGGAGGGAAAAAAATCTGTTTTGCCTTTTCTGTGTTTTTGCTTGTCTTTGTAGAAAAGCTCGTTCTTCAGCCCCATGACAACATCTACTCAGAGTCCCCATCCATACAAAGGAGACTCCTCATCTGCAGGAAGGACCTAAGCCAAATAATGGTATCACTCAATATCTAATAGACGTTGATGCCTTTCATGTAGCACAAGGAGCACTGTATGCTTTCTAGTCATTGCCATAAAGCATTAGCCTGTTTTCTAGCTGTTGACACAAACTTTTGCCTTCAGGACATCTGTTCTCCTTTGTCCTGCCTCTCGTTCTCTAATTCTCTATTACCCTGATTTCCCAGTTTACTTTCATGACGTAAAATATGTCAGGCACTGTCTAAATATAAGTAGGGACCCATTTTTCAAAGCTGAATTTTTTAATAACTGAAGTCGGAGGCTTATTTGTGAGCAGCCCGGGTGCGAAGGCAGCTTTGGCTTTGATCGGGTCGGACCGCCAGGTGTAGGAGACATACTTTCATATCTGCTCTACCTTCACTTTAAACGATGCTGTGAAAATATTTATAACACCACCTAACACTGTAATACTCCTTCTTCTTGTACTATAATACTTATAGCCTAGGTACACGTTAGCAAGTCGGTTTCCTATTGCTTTCGGTGTATTTATCAAAGAGAACAATGATGATTGTTTTACGTGGCTTTTCCTACTCCCCACCTGTTACTTGTTTTGTGCCGCCCATCGTCAGAATCCCTTTACGGACAACGCGGATCTCCACCAGAGGTCTGTCCGTCTGCTTGGCATGAACACATGGGATGTGGCCGCTTCCCTGACTAATTTCGACTGGAGCCTCTTCACATCCGTGCGTGAGGTAATGCTATGAATGGCCATGTCGCAACCTGCTGGGTTCACCTGGCTCGCAGGTTTATTACCGGGCTTTTAATGGTACGTGTGTAGCGCCATTCGGACTCCTGTGCGCCCCGAATTGCAGCAGGAGCCCATTTACTACACGATCAGCCGGCAGGGGAGCAGCGGCCGCACGGCTGCGCTGGAGATGCTGCTGCAACGCTGCAACGAGGTGCAGCTATGGGTGATGACAGAGGTGCTGCTCTGCTCCAACCCTGCCAAGCGTGTCCAGCTGCTTAAAAAGTTCATCAAAATCGCAGCCCAGTAAGACACTCTTTCTATCTGAACTATTGTTAATAATGCCATAATTATGCTATAAACTCAAATATGGAGGCACGTTTGTCATTGCTTAAGGCCCTATCTTTAGTTATTGCCCTACAAATAACAGACTGTTATACTAGTCATTACAATAATGAACATGTAACTGGGAGACTAAGACAGAAGACATTGTGGAGGAATGCTGTTATCAACAGGAGACACCACTGAATTGACAGCACCTAATAATTATTAGATTAGTGATGGTTTGGCTTTTTTTTTTGCATGAAACGCTGGCAGATTGCACTGGCAAAATGTCTTTGACAGATCTGTGTTTTAATTCCGGTGGCCTTACCAACCTTACTCTTCTACAAGGGAATTGGTCTATGGCATTTGAAACCTTATGTTCAAATAGCAGGTAGCCGCATGTGTTGGTATCCTTGTTGGAATCCACTAAGTAATAAAGTCGAAGCAGATGTTTGGATGAGGGCACCATACTTCTCATCATGTGTGGTTAGGGCCATATGGCCAGTGTGGTTGCAAGGGGCCACACCATTCCATCTGTTCCCCTTAAGCACTGTGCTGGAGTAATCTGTCACCCAAATGACTAGTGAAGCCCCTCAGGCTCGTGCCGTGGCTTTAACACGCCGTCATTTGTACTCTTCGGTTCATGCTCCTTTTCATTGGGTTTCTTTCATCCTTAGTGAAGGGAGGGAGGGGCTTTGAGCCATGTATCTTTTGAGCATTGAGAATCGGGGGTATTTCGTTCCCGACACAGACGTGTTTTCAAAGATTGTTGTGAATGTGTTATGGTGCGTAGGGGTTATAGAATCTGCCCTCGAAGGGTTACGATTTTGTCTCCCCGCAGCTGCAAAGCACAAAGAAACCTGAACTCTTTCTTCGCCATCATCATGGGCCTCAACACAGCAGCGGTCAGTCGACTGAGTTTGACTTGGGAGGTAAATAGGCATCGCTGTCGTAGCCAAAGGAGGCCGCCAAGGACGGCGGATGCACCGTGAAGGTCTTACTGGTACCGTCGGCAGAATTAAAAGACTGGTCTTCTTTATTTCCCTTCTTCCCTTTTCCCTCAAGAAAGTTCCATGCAAATTCAGGAAGCTGTTTTCCGAACTGGAAATGCTGACGGTAAGTAATGCAGGCTTCTCACTGGTTCCTCTCCCACAAAACACACTTGTTTTTTGAGCGGGTGTTGTACTTTGCGTTTAAAGACGATAAATCCTACATCTTCTTGCAAGACCTTGTTAAGATGTGGATAGTTCTCAGGATATGTATATTTATAGGAAGAACCAATCCCTCACTGCTTGTGTCTCTCCAGGACCCATCCCTCAACCACAAAGTCTACAGGGATATATTCAAGAAAATGAAGCCGCCCAAGATCCCCTTCATGCCTCTTCTTCTGAAGGGTAATGTCTCAGAATGATGCCAACCATGAAGGACAATGCTGCAAACAACAGACTGTGTTACAGAAGCCATCTGGTCGTTTCTCATTCATTCATAAGTGGCAGAGCCCTATTAGAATATGGACTGGGTTACTAAATGCAAGACTGGTGGTGTCTGCTTGGTAAAGTGTTGTTTATGCCATAAAAATTAATTGCAATCTTTCTTTTATAGATATCACCTTTATTCATGAGGGCAACAAAACGTTCCTTGATAACTTGGTTAATTTTGAAAAACTGGTGAGTAAATGATGGGCGTCAGACACGGGAGGCATGGCTATCCCCTGGTGGGTGGAGTCAGATTTTGACCTTTACTGCGACCTCAGTTTTAGCTCCCTGCACAGACCTTGCTCCCGATCCTGGTTCTCAATCCAAATCTTCGAGGACCCCCCCAGACATTTTTATTCCCTTCTAGCACCCAGCAGCAGGTGTTCAGTGTTCTTGATCGTTTAGCTCACCTTGATCGTTTGGTTTGTTCTTGCTTGTTTGCTTCAGGTGTTGGGAGCTGGGAGGGAGAGAAATGTGGATTGTCTGAGAGTCCCAAGGAACTGGGTTGAGAAACAGCGCTGTAACACATTTGCAGACCTTCCCAAAGCCCATTTCATTTCTGTCTTTACTTCCGTTCTGCGTTTTATTTTTCTTCTCTGAGCCAGGTTAATAAATCTGTAACCACAAGCGGTCTATACTCCGTCCACCCAGCCCCACATCGTCTGGTTCTCTTCTCTGCCTGGACTAAAGAAAGTCTTACATCAGATCAGAAAAAATTGCTTATTCATGAGAGATCGAGTCGCTCAGCTAGCCATGTGATCACAACACAAATGGCGTTGTGGCCATAACAGCATCTCTGATCTTCTTCCAGCACATGATTGCCGATGCCGTCCGTCTTATCCGACACTGTCAGATGGACCACACGGGTCAGTACGCATTGCATTTTGGATCGGAAAATAACAGAAACTAACGTGGTGAATAATTTTCAGGTGGAAAAAAATGTACTGTTTATATTTCATATATATGCATATATTTGTATATGCTGTGATTTCAGCATGTAGTTTTAGAGTTTGTGAGCTACAAATGACAGGGAGCGTCATCCCAGTGCTCCATAATGAAATGCTGTAAACGACCAGCATGGAGCAAAGCACTGCAGCCACCTCGATGAGGGATTCTTCTTTTTCAGTACTAATGCAATCACAGCTGTACAAAACTTAGCATAATCACGCCCAAAAGCCACCTGTTTCACCGTTTATCCTGGCATTGAGGCAATGCATTATGAACAAGGCTGCAGCAACAATGGATAAAAGTTGTAGAATTCACTTTATCAGACTGGTGAATTGTACTTGTCCCCTGTAAGTGGAAGTTCCCATCAAATGTGTACTTTTTGGGTGGCCATTGGTTACTTTGCTGGCAATGCATGCTAAAAGTGGTATGTCCCTTTGGTTCTTTTCAGGAAATGAAGTGTCCCCAAAGGATAACGCAGAAACGAGAAGCTATATTAATTACCTTCACATCATCGACAATCAGCAGACTCTTTTCGAGCTGTCCCACAGATTAGAGCCCCGGATGTAGGGATGGGAATCGCAGCAACTCCGCGTGCATTGATACAGAAGTCATGGAAGCGGATCGAGGCAGAAAACGGACCACCTGCAAGGTCATGTGTGCACAAACGCCAACTCAAATTCTGACCACTAGGGGGAGACAGAGTCCATAGTGACAGAGAACCCGAGCAAAACAAAGGACACCCAGGACCCTAACCCTCCTGAAGGGAACATTAGGTATGAACATATAGGAATGTTTGTTAATCTGAAGAGAATAAAAGGGAAGCTACACTTTAAGGAACACAAACGCACTGAAAGATCACGCAGTGATTCAAGACTGGAGGGATTTTAAAATGCAAAGAAGAACTTGTGTTTTTGCCAGTGACATTGTGCACATGCAGTTCGTTTTCATAAGCCATCCAGTGACGGTCTGGTGGCCATATAGCTCAGTAATGTGAAGATACTTCACAGAGGAGCAGTATTATAGCATTTTAACAGTATTATCATTGTCATTGCCAGGACCGAGATGAGTCCCTTAACTACAACTCTGGTTTCTTGCCTCTGTTTTCAGTATATACGCATTTAATGAATGCGGTCGCAGCTGCAGCCTTTTGCAACCTTTTGTCGCTGTGTATTGCGAGTCTGTGTTGGACTCCAAAAATAAGCAGCCATTAATCTTTGCTGGACTGTCAGAATGCACACAAACAGCCAGTGTGTGGGGATCCCCGCAGCCAATCCGCAGCCCTCCATTTGACCCAGGGACCTCACAGAAATTCAAATAGGGAATATAAGGAAAATGATCAGTTTGATAGATGAGATATTATTCTCTCTGGGCATCCGTCCGCATCTCATTTCTACCATGTATTATATGCACACATAATTGTTTACCATTTGTCAGTGCCAAATTTTAAAATTAATTCATCTGATAATATCGAACTTAGACTGCTTTACAAAATAATGATGCGCCGACATCATGTGCAAAGTCCTAATGGAATAAAAATGTAAAAACGTTAACACTGTTACCAAAATCCGTGCTAAACTGCAGAAGATTTGCTGTCGACCTATTAATACTGTGCCATAGCTTTACGGCCTGAAAAACTGCATTTCATGTTTTTAGATTTAAAATTTTTTTTAAATGGTACCGAATCGTACGTAGGCCATCCAGTCAGCTCTTCAACATTATAAGGCAGAAGTGGGACTAACCTGGAGATGCGGGATGCACACCTGATACACTCAGGACGGCGTGTTTGCGTACTGTACTGTACTGCACCTGCTCTGTGGTCATTTTCACGGGTAATTTCACATCACACTATTGAGGAAAGGAAGTTTGGGAACTGCTGATGTCATTTCCAGGTGAAATTTAAGGGAAATCACCAAAAAAAATTGTATTTGGACATTTTTTGTTCAAAGGTGGTGGGGTGGGTATACAAACTGCAGCAGAAGCCAAGGGACCTTGGTCTGGCATGATACGTCACCACTGGCTGATACGTCACCACTGGCTGATACGTTAACATACCTCCCTTTAAATGTTTCAGGACGGCTATTTTCAGCATCTCTGTTCCGTTTTATAATTTTTTTTGTAAGGGTTGTTTCAGTTACATGTTCTTTGACATTGTTTAAAGTTACACTTTTTACTGACATTCGTGCAAGGTAAAAAAAATTAAATGAATCAAGGTCATATACCTGGATAGCACTGCTGTGTTTGAAAGCCAAATGTGAGCGTGTGGTGCGTGGCCATACGTCCATCCACATGCACAAAATGTTGTGATTTATAAAAACACAAAACAGCTTTCTAAAAATGTTGCAAATTAACTATGAGGCAATATTACATATTTATTTGATGTTATTTATTTGTGTGTGAATGATGATCACTGTTGTTTTTTTTTTTTTTACTGACGTTATGAATACATTGGCTCCCGATCGTACATTATCGTTAGACACTGACAGTCGAGATGAACAGAGCCATCCAGGTCATTTGTGTGATTGTTTTGTGTAGATGGTGTGTTCGAAATGGTCAGTATGACATGGGTTGCTGACTCATAGACAGACCATTTGTACCCCTTTGCATGGATAGAAAATGCTTTGCAAAAATATTCTAACTGGAAATAAGCCCCCAAAGTGTGAAACTGGCCATTTATTTAAAACTGAGGGGCAGAAGGCAGTGCACTCACAGCATGTGAGTTTTTGCTTTTGCATTTTCCCTCTGAATTGTATATATTTTTGCAGTATTTTGAAAATGTTATGAAAAAATAAAGATTTTAGTAATGTATTGCATGGTTCCATTCCATTTCAGTCTGTTCAGTTACTAGAGTAAAAACTACTAATATAAATAGGCTACAATTCCGTCTTTTGTATTTCAAACGGACACAGCAGTTATTAATGTTTTGCAAGATCTTGCAAATGTTTATCTTTTATTTTTCCCTCCCATGTCCCCTTCCGGGCCTCGTAGTTTATTCTAGTATATGAAGGATAAACTATAATGTGTGTTCCACCCTCCTGAATAGAATTTTTTATTTTTTTTATAATCTGTATGGGGCAATCCACCCTTTTCCGTTTGAGAACCATGACCTCAAACTTGGAGGTTCTGATCATGGAGCCAGCCTCTTCACACTCAAGCGCAAACCGCCCCAGCGCGCGCTGAGGTCACAGCCCTATGAAGCCAACAGGACCAGGTCATCTGCAAAAAGCAAGGACGCGATCCTGAGGTCACCAGACCAGGCCCCCTCTGCCTGCTGGCTACAGCCTAAAAATTCTGTCCATAAAGGTTAAACAAGTAATGCAAAAAAACTGCTTTAAGAACAGGGTGTGTGCAGTGCATGCTTAAGCACCATGGCACTCTAACTGCAATGTGCGGTAGATATCTTATTTTACACTTCAAATATACAGCCAGGATAACCCAAGAAAATTCACGTTGACTTATTTTTAACTAGAACTCTTACTTACAGCTAAGCTGCAGTGGAATCTCCTGTCCACCATCTCTGTCACCAGAGCTCAGATGGTTTGACCTTTCAGACATTATTTAAAGTGTCTTGGGCTACAGAATTGTTTAGGTCACATCAGGAAACATCTGCTGTACCCCAAGGCTCAGTCCTTGGTTCCATCCTCTTTTCTCCATTTGTACAGGGACCTGATGTCCAGAAAATACATGTAGAATCCAGTATCCTTGTGAGGATAAAGAGTGTCCATGGTCACTGATGGCTGATGACTGATGTTTTTTACCTTCTCGTGGACAAACTCCAGTCCCTCTCCAATCTGGCTTCAAAGCTGGACACTCGCACTATGCCTTCACTATGCCTTCTCTATGCCTTCTCAATGCCTTCACTATGCCTTCACTATGCCTTCTCTCCTAACTGTTGTAGTTACATTAGGAGCTGGATCTTGGCCATTTGTTCTCATCCCGCTGTACCTTTCTGTGGCTCAGTGAACCATTGGAATCTCCACATAGCAGCTATGTCCTAGTCTTGTAGAGTCACTCTGCATAATATCAGGAAGATTAGGTCTTATTTGTCAGCATACGCAGTTCAGCTTCTATGCCAGGTTCTTGTCATCTCATGACTAAATTACCGGAACTCTGTGCAGACAGACCTATAAGCCTATGCAATTAAACTGTTACAGAAGATTCAAAATGGAGGAGCACATGTGGTACTCAATCTGCCAAAACGCTCTCATGTTACACTCCACCTTGTCCCTCTTCATTGGCTCCCTACATGCACTCGCATTAAGTTCAATCCTGGGTGCTGGCATCCATCTCCATCAAGTCACTCATCAAGCACTACATTCTGTCCGCCCTTCTTTTTCAGCAAGCCAGTGCGGCCTGGAGATTTCCACGCTGTGTGAAAAGTCTCACATCGTTTTGCTAGCTTGGTGGCAGAGCAGAGCAAGCTAGCCATCCACACCCAGTCATCAGAAGCCATCACAACCTTGCAGAAATGACTCAAAATGCATCTTTTCCAGAAAATACCTCATCTACCCCTCCAACTACTGCCTGATGCCGAATCCTTAGCTGCACTTCTGCCTAGCTGACTCATGTACTGCTGTATGCTAGTAACGTTCTCTTTGCCTGTCCTGTATGTCACTGTGGACAACAGCGAAGGCTAATACATGTACAATATAATAGAAATTTGCTTGTGATTCATGTTAAACTGCAGTCCACTAACAATGTAGAAATATATACAGAGAAATGGATCATTGACATTATTATGGCGCATAATGTTGAAGTCCTCTCACATGAACATTCTCTTCCACACCTACATATGTGGGCAGTGTTGGCCTGATGGTTCGGGAAGCGTGGTCGTAATTCAAAGATTGCCGATTCAAATTCCCAGCCAGCAGGGCACCACTGACGTACCCTGGGAAAGGTGCCGCCCCTTGGGAGCTGAACTAACTGCCCCCTACTATGTTATGATGTCACATATGGGTTAAATTCAGAGGACACACATTTTTATTGCTGTCGTATGTCAACAATGACTAGTCACTTCATCGCCGTTATTTATCTACAGCATTGTGCAAAATCTTAGGCGGTCGAAGGAAATGTTTAAACCTATTTATCTAAGTAGTAAGTGCATATGTGCTCAGAACAAAAGATACAATTTAACATTAGAACATAAAAGACAATTAAAAGTGACCACAGCAAAAACTAAAAAGTTCCTGATATCTTTTTGGACGGTTAGATGGACGCCGCTTCAGTTCCCAAGCCTCTCCTCAGGGGCACCCCAGCCCTTCCATGTATGCCTTACATTTCACATCCCGCTCAATTAATTATTCAATTTAATTAATTTAAGAAACTGAGGTATTGATTTGCTATGACGGGTCAAGTCAAATATTACATGGCTATATTGGTTGGTCATTGCAAATACTGGGGTGATTCTAGGAGAGATTTTGAAGTGGCTAAGCTGACACTTTGACAGACATGATATAGTTTGTGCCAATATGAAGATCATTTGAACATCATTTTAAACCGCTTACAACTTTTGCACAGTACCATATATAGAACAACACTGACATCTAGTGGATGTATACGTATTACGCTCCTCCTATTTAATTTGTAAGAGTCTTAAATTCACTTTTGGGACAGTCGTTCAATATAAAATGGCGGAAAAAGTCAGGTTACGGAACAGAGAACAGACAAACAGGTTTCTAGCGATAAGGTTTACTTTTCAGCATTTATGTGAACCAGAGCAGGGCATAGTTAACGAAACATAGAGGGCATGTAAATTTAAATATGACAGCGGCACAAAAAAAATCAAAGTGACGACATGTTCACCGTAAAAGGATTAAAGACCGTTATAAAGACTTTTCCGAGTTTGCTAGGGGCGAGAAAATATCGTGAAATGTCAATTAATACCTTTTGTCATAACCAAAAAACAGGTGGAGTCAACACTCCAGACCGGGTCAGCTGACTGTTCGTCCCGAAACTGCCAGATTGGGGAAATGACAAAGCCTAGTGAAAGTCTCTTTCCAGTACGCATCCAGATCTGGTCCAGTTCTACCTGTCCGTCTGCATCACAAAAGCAACCGTGCTGGATTTCTGTGTTAAGGTGTCTGTGGAAACAATGAACCCTTTGTTTGCTTGGGCATTCGCAATCTGAAGGAATCGCCGCTCTTGACCGCATTTCCTGCAGGTGAATCACACAGGCAGGCGAAGGACATGCAATGAAGCAGATTTCATATCCAGAGAGCATTTTCTGTCTCTCAGGGCAAAGGGCCATCAGGGCCATTTACAACAATTTGTTGTTTCAATTTACCTACTTCAGAAACTCAGTGTCCTGTTTTCAGAATATAGCTGGGCCACCTGAAATAAACAAGGTTGTCGGCATATTGCACCTATAACTCCTACAATGGTATTAGAAAGGAATTTCCTGGAGGATTAGCAGATATGTAAATGTTTGTGAAGCTTAAACTGAGGTTTAAATTGAGCCGTGTTATCCAAGAGTAACACACACACACACATATATATATATATATATATATATATATATATATATATATATATTTACAGTTGAAGCTGCCTTATTTTTGAAAGCCAGATGGATGTTTACGGTTTTCACCTCCAGATCTGATATCAGCTTAAACCTGCTCATCAAGGAACATTTATGTCAATGAGGTGATCGTGTTGTCTGACAAACTATGACTTTGTTTTTCTCTGAAGCAGATTTATATCGAAGGTTAAATTAGACTATTGTTTTAATTCCGCAATGCCATTTTTATTAAGACATTTCATTTGAAGCTATAAATATAAACCTATTTTTAAAACTAATATTCATAAATATCAGAAAGTAGTAACAAAGACAAATAGAAACACATTGTAGTATATAAATAAAATTTAAAGAGAGAATCACACTGTTACCCTAACGCTTTCTTTTCTTTCCTATGTGTGTTAATTTGGCATTTGAGCATCAGTGCATCACGCATCCTCCAATCCTCCACGAGTCTAAACCAGTTCAGCTTGGTGTTGTACAGACTGGCTTTATTTTATTCTTAGCGATTTCGCACAAACCAGAAAAATGCGTCTTTAGCTCATGTCAGTCTGGCTCCCCATCTGACCAGCATGCCTACAGCCCACAAACCAGAATCCGACAAGCTTAACTGACTCACACACTGACATATTATTGACAGGACGTGCCAATAATAATCACCATTCCGATTTTTCTTTCTTTCTGCGTGTGCCCAGTGCCACCCCCGACAAAATGCTGCCCTAGACAGCTGCCCATGTTGCCCGTACCTAAATACGTCAGTGTAATGGCCAAGCATGAATGTCAAGGATAACTAAATAGATAAAGTTTTACAGTTATGGCTTGATTTATCATCAGGCAGCATCTTGAAAATTATTGTAATGGATCCTTCGTAGTATACTGTCCCAAGCCATTTTAAAGAACTATCAGTTCTGTACACTAGAATGAACCCTTTCACAGCCATTATCGCATACAGCGTTTATAAGGTTAACTCCGCGTGGCATGAAATGGTCCCTCCCAACAAGGCATGACAACAGTCTCAGCAGCTGGACAGGGAGTTTTGGTTCCGCCCGCGGTGAGCCAGTGCGACCATGGGCACCGTGGCGGGGGAACTTAGCGGCTTCGCTCTGTGATTTCCTCCCCGAGTTGCCGCACACCCTATCATTTCCCTGTCGCCTAATGACTGACCCGGCACAGCGGCATGCTAACGACAGGAAGCAGAGCTTGCTGGAAGGATGCCGCTGCTCCGCTCTCGACGATGCGGGGAGGGGGAGGCCCGGCCTTCCAGTTGCAGGTGCTCCGCACAGTTTGAGATGTGCTTAGATTCCGGTTCGAGGGGGCAATAAGCTGTTATTTGTGTGGAAAAGGATACTCATCTGGGGCAATCACATGTGGTTAAAGGGGGCAAGGAGACTCGCCTATCTCCAGCCTGACATGTGACAATTGGGGCTTACATCACCCACTGTGTAATCATAACCTAATGTTTATTTCTGATATTCATACGTATAAGCATTAATGCTCCGCTTTGGATTATACAGAGTGTATGGCCTGCTCTGATTGTACGGTGCTTGCTCCGTACTTGCTCCGTAAGCAAGAAATTTCAATTAATATGGAGAATGTGCGTGTTACTGTTTAATCAATAATTGATGATATATACAAATATGAATGATGTGTAATGTAAGAAATGGAGGTCCTTCAAGCGTGCCCTATTGGGAGGAGGCCCCGAGGCAGATCCAGGACACACTGGAGAGATTATATATCTCCTGGCTGCAATAGGAGCTGCAAGAAGTGGCTGAGAAGCCGGCGATCTGAGCAAGCCTGCCCAGGCTGCTGCCCCCGTGGCCTGGACAGTGAATGGATGTAATGTAAAATATTGAATTTTAATGCATAGCTTTCAAAATCAGCTAATTGCTAGCATTATGGTCAGAAAAAAGGTGCCAGTTTGCTATGCTGCTACAATCTCAGAAAAAGGGGTACAAATGAATTGTTTGTCACTGGGGCTGTACCCTTGTACTTGTACCTTTTAAAAGTACAGAAATGGACTCTGAGGAACATCCCAAAGATGCAACAGTTTTATTACCTTGTAAATAGTCTGTAGGGCTTGCGAACTACCCAACGCTTCTGTTGTAGCTCATTTTAGCTTTATACTGGAATAAGACTTCTTGCGTGAGCGCGATTCAAAAAGCGCGAGGCTAGATGCGGGAGAGCTGCCAGTCCTGGTTAATGTCCTCTAAAAAATGCTTAGGGGCTGCTGTTTTGTATCTTAATACACAATTTCCTCGTTCTCTACACTCACGATATGCTGTGTTTGTACTTTATAAGGCATGTGAAAACTGGGTTTGTGTACTGTATGTGTATGAGTTGATATAACTGATTACTGAAGTACTGCCTGTATAAATACGATGCTGCTTTCTCCTGAAACACAAAGGTTCCTGTCTCTCTGAAGATCGTGCTGTTCTGCGCTCCGAAGGGGCGTCTCACACTGTGTACAATGAATTATACGACTCAATCAGTATTCAGCGGGGAAACAAAGGCCAAGGTCAAGTGAACCATATTTGAAAGTCAATATCCACTGTGTTCAAAATCTCCAGGGTGCCCTGGCTGTATTCCGTATATTACACATAATGTACTGCTCTTCATACAGAAACCATTTCCAGCCTTTTTACCTTCTTCATCCAAAATACACATTATATTGAAGGGTATTTGTCTAATTCTCAAAATCAATACTCTGTCTTCCAACAAAACAATTAGGATGAAAAAAATACAATATTCCTCAACAATATCCCTCCTCCTTCATTAGTAAATTTGGATACATTAAATATAGCTTCATAACTACATCATTGAATCCATTTAAACAATAAACACTGTATATGCTTATATTTGAACATAAATTTGAAGGAGAGATCAGGGATAATTGTTAGGTTTTATACATCTTGCCTGTATCTCTTTTTCACATTGAAAATTTGATTCAAACTACCTGCAAGTGTCTTCTGTTAAACAGCAAAGTATTACAAATAAACAATGAATGGTTTAGCCTCAAACATATGGAGTGAGATGTTACAATTTAGCCCAAACTCAGGGATAGTTGTAACACAACCGAGTACGTCAAAAATCTTTTTTTTTCAACGAAATTTGTGGTTATGTATGCGTATGTGTACAATGTACGTTAATCACAACTAAAATCAAATATCATAATACAACCAAACAAAATGTGTAACTGTCACCGTACTGTGCACCAGTTTTAATAACTGAATAATACTGCGTAAATCTGCCTGCCTGTGTGTGTGTGTGATTATCAATTAGAATCACAGTACTGACAGGTGTATTACACTCCTGCTGGCGTACAGGCCTCGGGGGCTTCGCCTTGGACAGACTATGCATTTCTCCTAATTTTACTTTGACTTTGAAATGTTCCACACACACAATGCAGAAGTTTCCTGGGCTTGAAAAGCGGCCTGGTGGGCAGCTGGAGAATCACCGTTACAACTATCCCAGACTGGCAGCCGTGAATAAGTTTACCTTGCAGCAAAGAGCAACGATATTATCACTCAAAGCTTGTATAAAAGATATTTACATTGGCATATAACAAAACGATTTAAGTCTGAATAATGTAAGTACAAAGTTTGCAGTGCTATCACGAAAATAAAGTCAAAAGACCGTACCTCACAATTCGTCTTTACAAATCTGAGTATCACAGACCACTTCTCCTTCACGTGCGAAATAAGCACTAAACTGAGCATGTGCAGAGCCGGTTAGGCGATTCGTCCCCCCTTCCCGGTTATAGAGACGGACTTTGTAACGGGCTCGTCTTCGTGTATTAATTACACTATCAGAACATTTCACTGGGAAGTTTGGCAAATGCAAATATATTCATCCAGAGCAACTTTCAGTTTTAGGATAAAAACAATTAAAATTAAAATCATAAAATGTTTGATATACCACTTGGTCTGTTCCCTCAAAGCTGTTAAAATGTAACATTTGAAAGAATTTCCATTATTAGCACTAATGCACATCAGCATATTTAAACAATGCATTCTGTTTAGAAAAAAACAAAGCTCAGCCTAACATTGAAAACCAGCTTCATCTTCATCCTGTAGCCTGTAACAGGCTCCCTGTATTTGGATGCTCAGGGTTACAGAAATGGACAAGTCAGGCTGTACTGTTCTACAGGGCATGTGCTTCCAGTCTCAAGACCTCACTGAGGAACTAGTTCACATTTTCACTGAAGATTCTGACTGTGAGGATGAAGAATTTAAAGACTTCGCCGAAGATAACATTAAGGCAGGTGACAATACCATGGTCAGTTTCATAGCCAATGCTTATTTGTTTTTATTAGAACTAATTTGCTGCTGTAGGTCTCACTACTTAATTGTTGTGTTCTTCTCAATCTTTGCATAAAGAAGGAACTGTTTGGTTCAACCTTAACCCTGGGTAATGTTACGGTTCCTTGCCAGCCAGAGGAGCTAGTACATTTCAGGAAGATAGGGATCATGGTGAAGACTCCTTCACCCGTGTAAAGAGGACTGGCATGCGCATAGCCTTCAGGCTCCCGGTGAAACGAAGACGACATGTCCGGGAGAAGCCTTTGGAGAATAACTGGCATTCTCATCCACTTGGCCAAGTTCCAAGGCCACACCCCTGCGAAGGACTACTTGGACAAGTGAGCAGACTGTCAGAAGGTACCAGAGTAGCAATTCAGAATCACTACCGAATCGTGCTACTTTAATTACTCATTACAACAATACTACACTTGTAGTTTAAAATCCGTGGTTTTAATGAATATATATTCTTGTACATTGTACACTTTTAAATGCATTAAATTGATAATGAGTGTTCCTTAATGTAATCCTTTAATAATTACTAAATTTACTCCATACATGACCTCCCCAATTTACTAAATTACCTTTAATAATTACTTTATTAATAAAGTAACAGAGTATCACAGTGCTTGTGACATGATGGTCTCTCCCCTTCTCTTCCCAGCCTTCAGAAAGAATGTTAAATCTACATCGACTGTGTCTTCATTCTTTCTGCTTGTATTTTACTATGCCTGCATATTTATATTTTATGTTATAATTTTCGTTTGTGCTCCAAGCTCCTTTAGGCCTGCAGGTTTATCGTTGCTTGCATCCCCGTGTAAAGTGAAATTTTTAGTCAGTTAGTGTTGTTCACTCTTACTGTAATTACTTGAGGACTGTTTGAAAAAAGAGGATAGTTTCGTTCCATTTAAAATAAATGTTCTTCTGTAGAAATCGTGTTCAAAGTCTTTTCCATCATGGAATGCTACTATTTTGAATAGGTGCTTGTGCCTGCTGTAAAACTAACTTAACTCAGGCACTGAATTTACCTATTTATTTAAACATGTTTTATGGGTTCCTGCCATGGAAACTCTAAATTGTAAACTCTAAACTCTAGATTGCTAATCTGGAGACTGTGGACTCTCACAGTGATTACACACCATGGACTGTTTTTCTGCGTCTCCAGCCCATGTGCACATCTGCCCAGAAATGTCAGCATTTCTGCAGCGCTGCCAGGTTAAAGTGAACGGCTGGGCTGGGAGATAAGCACGACACGCGCGTCATCGGGGGAAAGCAGCTGCAGTCTGAGCAGAGCTATCCTAATTTGGGGTGTGGAGATCTCACACGGACAGCAATAATGCTGCACCGGCCAGGATCCACTTTGAGGACGGGTCTCTGGTCCTGAGGGGGAAGGTCCAGACGTAGGTTGGCCCACGGAGCTTGGTCTTATACAGGGGGCACTCATAGGTGTTGCCTGAGTCTGGCTGATCGCACAGGGCAGCCCGGAGGTACAGGACCGGCATCTGGGGGGCCAGCTCCTTGGGAAGGGCGTCTGTTACCATGGCGTTCTGCATATCCCACCGTGCACCTGCAGAGACCACAGCCACCATTCTCAAAACTGTCATGGAAGCAGGCTCTAGGTGTGTCTAATGCTCTGTGAGTTAAAGGGTGAGTTTAAGTGGTGAATGTCTGCAGTACAGTCTGATAATTACTGAACTACTTATATGGTGAAAGACGTGGCCTTCAGTATGATGATTTCATATGCTCCTCTTACCTTCCATGTAAAGGCCATGTATGTAAGCACCTTCTCGTGGAGGGTGTCCATAGTCGTCCTTAAATTTCTTTGTCACGTCCACGGTTAGACGCACTGTTTCCAGAGGCCATGCATTCTTGCGGGCGATGCTCTGCATTACGGCTGCAGAGAAAGTGAGGTGAGTGGCAGGACGTGCAGGTCACGGCATCGCATTCAAAATGCGGCCCCAAATCATCAGGAACGCCAAATCAGAAACACTGTTGTGTGAGAGGACGTCGCAAAGACGTGACAAAGTGGGGCTGACCTGTAAGGAAGGACTGAGGGTTGAAGAACCCTGAAAGCCACACGACTGGAGGGAGAGTCAGGTCCTGCGTCCAGATGTCCAGCTCTTGACATCGGGACAAGAGATCCTTGAACCTGGTGGATGATAGATTGTGTTTGTCTGTTTTGGGGAAAATTCTGTCAAGTTTTTACAATCAAAGTGGATATTTTAACTGATGCGTGTCCGTGTTGTGGGAAACTGCCGTGAGTGATTTACCATTGGGCGAGAGTCGATGTGGAGGGGTAGGCCAGTTTGGTCCAGGATTCTGGGACATTATTGCAGCATAATGGCAACTGTAGGGCCTCCATTTTTGGTGAGACAGTCAGCTGTCCCTGGGAAGGGGCACATATGGATAACTGAAGACATTTCCTGACATTTGAAGACATTTCATCTTATATCCACTTTAATGTGCACTTAAGGAAAAGCAATCAGTGCCCGAAACTAAAGATTTCAGCAAATTGCCAAACGGGAGACAGAAACTATGGCTTTTCAACTCACTTTCAGTCCCATGTCTAGCTCCCTCAAAGATCTGGATATTTCACCAATCAACAGATTCATTTGTTCGCATTCCTGGAGACACACTGAGACATAGGGACTCTCTTCTGTAGATTTTGCCATTATTTCTAACATGTTGAATTCCTCTGGGAGCTTCTCCAAAATATCATCCAGGATACTTTTCACCTGGACAGAAGACAAAATTAGTAGCCTACAGTATCTGATACTGCAACTTTTATATCAGCAGGATAATTGTTTAGGGAGTATAGCTCGTTGGTTGACCATTCCTCACACTGACGTTTACAAGTTCACAGCTTGCATGGTTGTCATTATCGTTACTATAACTATTCCTATTGGGCAGTGTTGTATCTGAATCTTCAGGAATGTGTCTTCCCTGCTTCTCAGCGTGCTTTTGCATTTGTGATTCCATGCTTGTGATGGCCTGGCGTCTTGCATTCGATTAGCAGGTGTAGAACGGGACGAATGGAAACTGCCCACTTGAATTTGAATAAAATTAATGAGACCATGCAGTGGACGATTCGAAAGCGGTGCCACTTTACAATAAGGCTACCCTTATAAAAGGATAATGAATGGCTCATAAGCAGGTTATTCATTAGGTTGTAACACTTTGTAAATCATTAATAGACAATTATAAACATGTTATACCACAGTTTTCTTCTTAATTAGTTACTACCATTTTTCAACCTTATTGTAAAGTAGAACCTCAAAAGCTTGAACCTAGAGTAATGTGGCAAATTGCGGGTATTTGCCTACGAAGCTCCCAACCTTGTCGTCTTCACTCTGTCCTGCAGTGTCACCTAGGGCACGGTCTCCGGGCTGTAGTTCCTTCAGTGTCCTGAAGAGGGCGTTGGATGTGCTGGTCAGGAACTCGGTCTCAGCATTCCAGTGTAAGCTATACAGGGTGGGATTTTCTGCAGGGAGGTGCTTGTCCACGTAGTTGTGGTAATCACTGTAGTCCAGGTTGGGAGGGGCCAAAAACCCAGGGCAGAGAGACAGCTCCCCTTCAAACTGGGGGGGAAATGAAGACTTGTATTTATGCTTATTTCTGGCAATCTGAAGCCGACTCCACAATGGCAGACTATCATAAGAAACGTTTGAAAGTGACTAGCTGTCATTGTTGACAGACCACAGCACCCGACGACAAAATGTGTCCTCTGCATTTAACCCTTATGTGTCATCGTGACACAGCAGGGGGCAGCTAATTCAGCACCAGGGGAGCAGTGCTTGGGGGCGCTACCTTGCTCAGGGTACCTCAGTGGTATTTTGCTGGTCAGGAAATCGAACCAGCACACTTTCGACTACATGTAACTATTGCACTTAAATGCTTTAACTGGTACCATGTTGGTATTACCAACCCATCTGAATCTTACGTTCTTGAACTGAGCGTAAATTAAAGTGACCATGACATAACTAAAGCATGCGGTAACATAAACTCGTGCACAGAGCTGGGCCCTACAATACGTCGAAATCTTTACTGTTAATTCTCCATGTCAATCCATGGTCTGGCCACTAGGTGGCAGCAGTTACCTTTCAGAATCGTTGACTATGAACATACGACACAGTTCATTGGCCATAGAAGTACAGTAAAATTTTGCCATTAAACATGCCAAAGAGTTTGGCACGGCTCCGAAATGCCGATGGACAAATAAAATGCTTAATATAAGCAAAACAGATAAAGTATTTGGTACCAGCTGGTTGGGTATATAGTTACCATGCTGGGCTGCATGTACTCTTGCAGGTAGGTGTGACACAGTCTTCTGTCCCAGTCGTCAGTGATGTGTCCTCCATACATGATCTCCCCAAAGAGGTAGTGAAGGTCTTCCCAGGGCACCTATGGGTGAGCAGGCAGGCCAGCCGCAGTCAGTACAGACGTCCACCTGCTATGCCTCCTTGAGAAGACTCAGGCACCCGGGCCATCTTACACTGCATAGATGTGGAAGCCTGTAAAATCTGCATTGATATTTCATCAGATTATATTTCAGGTGTATCTGTTTGACTGAGTGGACCCTGGCTTGGCTGCAACCACGAGTTTTCTATACATCCCTATAATCTTGATGAGTTTAAAAATAAATTATAATCTCAAGCTAAAATCACACCCTCATTACAAACAACAAGCAGCTACATAAATATAGGAAACATGTCAGGCTTTTCGGATAAGAAATTTTACCTGTGAAAAAATGAATCCGCCTACTTGCCTCATTGTAAGTTGATGGTCAAAGATCAAAGAGAGCCTCCAATCTAAGGCTAACCGATCTGTGGCCATAAAGCAGTGAAATACACACCCCAGAAATGACAAATCCTACAAGTTTACAACCATTTGTACCTGTATTGTTCTACAAATTGCTTCCATCAGCACTACTAATTGCAGTGATCACTTACGCTGTGCCGTGCACTGTCACATGGGCTGTAGGCAATTATATTTTGCGCAATGCTTCATTGCCTACCTAATGAATTCTGCGTATATGATCGTACAGGTTGATGTTTAGTTAATAAAATGAAGGGCATTTATTTTTGGGGAAAAAATGCTATGGCAAAATAATTTGATATGCTCGGAATTATATTAGATTGGATAAATAGACACCACAATCTTGCATGACGAATCTGAAAATGTGATGACGCCACTCTTGTATTTTAATTTTTGTTATTTTTTGGAAAAATTTGTCATGATTAAGAACTAAATTTGCCTGTTTGTCATGGAAAGGAAGAGTGTGAATTTTTCATTAATGTCTGTGCGATAATTTCAGTATGATGGCATGCCATCGCCACCACATGAACGCGTGCACACCGCACCTTAGAGTTGACTTCCAGGCAGTTGCAGAGCACGTTTGCAGAGATGGTGAGATCTCCTGTGCTGAAAGGGTAAGCATGATTCCACCCCAGGGGGCCAAATTTTCGTCTCTCAGTGACACAGGCATGGAAGAAGCAGAGCGAGAAGAGGATCCCACTGAACTCTCGCTCCCGTGAGCACATCTCTAGCGTCTCCTGCATGAAAATGGAAAAGCAGAGAGTGACCGAAGAAGCGCGTGGACATTCTGCACACGTGCTTAAGGGTTCTGGCGTATCTCTGCACTCCGCCTGGTGTTTTATACCCAGGCCGTCTTATGGGTCCCAGTGTGTCTCAGTCCCACCTGGCTGAAGCTGCAGAGAGCTGCATGCAGGTTAGCCTGCAAGCCTGAAGGCGGTTCGTTTGTAATCTTGATGGCATTCTCCAGGATGCCTTGAGGGATGATGTGTTCTTCTGGGGTTCCTGCTGGCTCGGCGCTAATGAAGACTCTGTAGTCTGGGTGACTCCCTTCCCCAGTCTTTTCTAGAAGTTCCTCTAGAGTGCTGAGCCAGTGAGGCACCAAGTGAATGTTCTAACACAAGAAGCCCAAAGAATATAATCACTTTGCTGTTCAGCTCAAACCTGCCTTGATGCTAAGTACCAGCTATGCAAAATCCGCATGCAGTGTTGCACTTTCTGTATGTGTCTTCACAGGTCGCCATCCCAAAGCTCTAATTATCTTTTCAGAATTAAGGATTTTGCAATACCTGAAGAATTACCCAGTGACCATCTCTGGATGCGCTCTCCAGGATCCGCCCTGCGATCTCCTCCTGACCTTGTCCCAGAGACAGGCTGTGCAGCCTCCCATGGTCAATGGTATATCCCATCTTCTGTCCTGGAACACAGAATATTAATTAAGGATTAGCTCAGAGATGCTTATTTTCTGAGGGACCTTTTTACTGTCACATATAATTGTCCTACTCGACAGTAAATCATTTAGAGCAGGGGTCACTAACATGGTGTCTGCGGGCACCAGGATGCCCTCAAGGACCGCATGAGTCACCCGCGGGCACCAGGATGCCCTCAAGGACCACATGAGTCACCCGCGGGCACCAGGATGCCCCCAAGGACCACATGAGTCACCCGCGGGCACCAGGATGCCCCCAAGGCCCACATGAGTCACCCGCGGGCACCAGGATGCCCCCAAGGACCACATGAGTCACCCGCGGGCACCAGGATGCCCCCAAGGCCCACAGGAGTCACCCGCGGGCACCAGGATGCCCCCAAGGAACACATGAGTCACCCGCGGGCACCAAGATGCCCCCAAAGACCACATGAGTCACCCGCGGGCACCAGGATGCCCCCAAAGACCACATGAGTCACCCGTGGGCACCAGGATGCCCCCAAGGATCACGAGTCACCCACGGACCTGTTCTAAAAATAGCTCACTAGTGAGCAGCGTCTAAAATTTTATTTTATCCTGTTGATATTCTTCTTTAATCACATTTGCATTTATATAGATTTGGAAATGACAATATCTAAAAAAAACACATTTAAAACATGTATTTTATATTTATGCATTTCTTATTATACATGAAGTTTAGATACATTTAGGAGCTAAACTTAAACTGGCAGCCCTTCGTATGGCTCAGGACCCGTGAAGTTTCACAAAGGTTGGTGACCCCTGATTTAGAGAGATTCCAATGAGGACATTATGATGTAGACAGAGCCATTCAGTGTGTAATACAAAATAAACAATTCAGTCAACTAATTGATTCCCATACTGACCTCATTCATAGGGTGTAATAATATAGGTTTTTAAAACATGCGGTCTTTTACAAACCAAGGGTCTCTACGTCTTTGAGTGGGTTGACCCCAGGTGACAGGATAAACAACACTGGACAGGCAGGACTGGTCTCCTCAAAGGACTTCTCAAATTCTGTAAGTGGCGCATTCACATATCGGGATCCGAGGCTCTCTTCTACAAAGTTCCTACCATAACAGAACCACAAAAAAAAAACAACACCACCACAGCATGATCCAAACGACCTTGATAACAACAGCCACTTTCAACCATGCTCAGCATCACCAGTAAACAGGAATCATATCGCACACGAGTGGTCCGATGTTAAGGCACTCTGACCAAGAGAACTTTACCTGAGAGCGTAGGTCATCCTATCCGGCCGTAGGGCTCGGAGAATGATGAGCTTCTGCACACGAGTCTTAGTCTTCCAGTCATGGGGAAATCTCTCCTTCTCAGGCCACTCTGAATCGACCAGCTTCCTCCACGGCTTCGCAGAGCCTTCCACATCTCTATCGAGCCCTCGGAATTCATCCAGGCTGGCTATAGTCTGGGCATATAAAAACACACCTGTAGGTGCATACTGTCCGAAAGGTTAAAAGAAGTCAGCGAGTATATCAGATATTTTATGAAGCAGCTTACCTTAATGCTCCCCCAAGCCTGTGGAGAGAGAAAATTTACTGGAGAGGTAGAACTAGACTCCACAGGGAAGCTCAACAGGAAGTCCAGCATCTGGGCATCGATGGAGCCACTCTTTAGGAGAATCTAGAGGCAAAAGAGTCAAGCAAGGCAGGGAGAAAAGCAATGAGGTTAAAACTGTGATTTTGTATAAAAATTATACTGTACAATTTTTAATCATTAGGTCATATTTTCTTGGATTTACATAAGCATAATTAAACGCAACAAAATGAACTGAAGAGGAGATAAGCATGCTGCAACAATTAAACTACTACTACAAGGACCACTATTAAATTAAACTACTACTACTACAATTAAACTAGTCCGTCTTTCTCATTCCACAATGACAGATCTTGCATGCATATGCACGTGGAAAAGGACCTTTAATACAGAAAGGGAAGAAGATGTGGCATGAGCTATAGTTCCATTATTCCTGTAGGACACGCCTACTGTAGATGCCAACGCTTGTGAAGAGACGGGGAATGAACCATAAGTAGCTTGAAGAATTAACAATAGATGGGACAGAAAGTGTTATGGAATGTTTTAAATAAAGTTAATGTTGAATCCGGAAAGTGCAGTGACTGATGGGGGTGACGCAAGACCGCGCGCGGCCAGAGGGAGGTGCTCAGCCTCTCACCTGGAACGTCATGTGTGACAGGAAGGTCAGTTTGTCCCTCTCGAACAAGCCTCGACTGGTATAAAGGAAGACGGAGTAGGTGATGGCCTCCGTGAGGTTGACCACTCTCTCTGCCACCTCCTCGGCCCTCTCCGCTTGCTCGATGGCCTTGAGGAACACTCCGTTAAAGGTCTGAAACGAAGCCCAGAGCAGTGTCGACCACGCAGAATGCTAACGGAAGGCACTCCAGTCACAGTACCTGTGTTACTCAGTCTCAGTGTGACATCTATGAATTGCCAATTTAATGACTAATTTTCCGGCAGATAATTCTTCAAAGCCAAATACCCCACTGTCCATAGGTCTCCACACTGACTGATTCCATCTGGTCACATGAACGGAAAAGCAATTCTGCCAGGATAAGAGGAAAATGCTCCTAGACCAGAGGGATTCATCTACTACATTTCTTACCTATATTCTTAGATTCCCAATATTACCGACTTACAACAACTTAATAATAACTTGATAATAGTGACTGTACCAAGTCCGGAAATACATGAAAAGGTCTGAACACATATCAGGGGTAGAACAATGTATGACAAAAAGCTTTATATTGATACTGAAACACCCCCTAAGGCCCTGGGCCCCCGCTTTTCCTTAGCTTTGCCCCCCCTGGAAGGCTGTCTTAAGGGATGAATGACATGGAAATGTACTTCACAGCACTTCCCATAACCGTTCAGTGATGTTTAGGGGAAGGTGTCTGGCTTTATCCTGGTGTTTGTGAAAATGCTCACATTTTTTGAGAAGCGTACAGGGACGTGATCGTGTAGGAACACCTGGTCCTGTAGATGGTCTGCTCTCCCTCAGCTGTTACAGCACCACACCGAGCGAGCATTGGACCTGATGACTCCCACGGGGGTGGCTGCATGGACCCCCACCATGTTTAACAGTCAGTGACAGATGTGGGCTGAAGGCCTCCTTCAGCTTCCTCCAAATGTGAACTCACCCGGATATAAATCCATCTGCCTTTGTTTACATCAGCACTTTCTTTTTGTCAATTTGCTGCTGTGTGAAACTGAATTGTCCCTCGAGATCAATAAAGTAAATCAATTTATTTATAGTAAAGGGGTTAGGGTGAGCCACCCTTCGCTACTTTATCCTTTGCTCAGGGCTCCAGGGTTTGTGTTGCTTACATCCAGTCACCTTTCTTTCTGCTCTGGCCTTGTATACATGTGGTTCCTGAACGGTCCTGCTATAAAGCTATATAGCTTATGCTGAGAATGCGTCACTGTTGCAGATTCAGCTGTCTGATCGTTTTTGAGGCTGTACTTTTGTGGGAGTGACAATCCCATTAATGGCTGCCTATCCTTGTTAATGGGCTTTGACTTTTGACAGTCCCCCTTTGTCAGTAAAATTCACCCATATTTGGCTTTCATGATTTGACACATTAAATTGTTTAGCAATTTTTATGATCTGCTATCTCTACCTATTTGGGCTCTTTGGAAATGTCTTAGGTGCCTCATGTTGCCTTGAAGACACAAATCAAAGTGTTGATTGTCAGGCCTGTTTTAGCCTGAGCACAGAATAGTAATTGTCATTTTGCCTAATATATCCCAGTTTCATAGCTGTGTTTGTATGTCTGTAATTTCATTTTCATATGGTGTTTCCGTTACTTTGTCCAGTCACAGTATCTGTCAAACAAACTATAATAAGTGAAATTTCGGTCATTTGGTAGTTTCTTTTAATTATCTTGCTAAAAGTAGTTTTTTTGTCCATGACCACACAGTACCATAAGAACTGTCACCCCTTGCAAATGAAGTGGTAAGAAGCTCACCTTGAGAGAGAACTGGTACATTGGGTTGATGCAATGAAGGCTTTTGATGATGAAGAAGAGGAGCGACGCCCTCTCAGCGGCTGGGCGGTACAGCTCCCGGGTCGCGTTGATCTCTGTCTCATTCTCTTTGGCTTCCGCCACCTGTGTGCAGCCGACAGGCAGTCGGGAAGCGGGTCAGTACCGGTCAGTCATGCTGCTCCAATGGTTGTCGCAGAGGAAGTTCGTTTTTTGCAAACATTCATTGCATCACAACCGGTATGGCCTTAGATGAAAATCCATGGACGCTTTCTGATTCACATTCTGATAGGACCTCAATTTAAATGTATCCTCCTTGCATTTCATTCTCAAATTTACTTCAAGCACCGAATTCTGCTCCGAGCAACAAGAAGCGGTTAGGCTCCGTCATGTCTGTGGTGCGTAGTAGCTAAAACCTCTTGCCCTGTAACCTTTGCAAACTTGGCCGCCTTTTACCTTGTGCTCGATTTTTGTCACGGTCTGCTTAGTGTCCTCAAGCTTCTCCACCAGGGCGGTATCATCCAGGAAACTACCCTCAGCGGCTGAGATGCGGGTCAACAGCTCATCCTCCAGCTGCTTCAGTTGAATCTTGAAGTGATTCTGCTGCATGGTGACTGCCCACTGTGTACAAGAACAATCGGCAGCAAACTGAGTGTCATTCACAGCACTGGAAGATATTTTTATGCTGGAAAAAAAAGCCAAACCACTGAAACCACTGCAACAGAGACCAGCACAATTTCTTTGAAGGGGAAACGAAATACTGCGGACAAAGAAAGGGGAGATTCCACTTGCGAAGTTACCTTCTGCATCTCCAGGTCGGGTCTCTCCTGGGCGACCACCTTCCTCAGCAGCTGATCCTCCAGGCCGGCCTGAGTCACCGTGAGGTTGACGAGGGTGACGTGAGCCTGAAGCTCTGGGGAATAGTGGGGAGCTGCCAGCTTGGTGTGGAGAAGCAGCCGGAAACCTCTGTTGTACTCGCACTCCTTACCGGCAAATCGGATGTACCTTTGTGTTCACACACAAACACAGACACATATACTCTGAAATCTGTCCAGCACAGAATATCAGCTGATCATCCTTTTACACAACATCAAGCCTATAAGCAACTTATAGGCGTCTTCATAACCATTTAGCCGAACTGCACTGGCAAGCCAGGAAACAGCTAGTGTTTAAAAAAATCAATGGCGTCTCTTAAATAAAACTTGGGAAATAATCTTCCCAGTAGCCAATATTTATTTACATCCGCATTTCAATTAAAGCACTACTAAGCATACGAACTCTGCCATTTTCCTCCTGTTAAATCACCCCGTGGCTGTCAGCCAATGTGCCCATTTGTTCCGCCTTTTTATTTTAACACGGGCATTTGTGGTCCAGTCTGGTTCAACTCTATATCTTCAAAAGATGGAATTAATGTACTATTGATAGAATCATTACTCTACCAAATTAAAGTCACAGCTGATGGATTGGCTTGCAGGGCGCCGCCCGACACGAAAGGAATAATTAGTATTCATTACTTCACACGCTACAACATTCCAATTATTAATGAACTTCAGCTGCTGGGCCACAGCGAATCCATCATGGCTACCCCGGCCGGCCATATTCATCACTGCAAGGAGCAAGTGTGATGGTCAGCTACAGTAGAAGGAGCAGTATTGCTGTCAATGTTCCACAGCAGCCTGTCAGAGTTCAGGAGACCGAGCTCCAGAGAACATGTCCATTCACATATTTCATACTCATTCTTGTGCACCGACTCAAATGCAAGTTTTACATTATAGTAGGAATATCGGAGCCAGCGTTAACTTTCTGTGTCTCGTTTCTTACTTATTGGACCAGATGCAAACAGATCTTGAGTAGAAGCAATATAATGTGCAAGATTAATAATTCAAACCAGAAATCTATCGACCAATTCAAAAATTCTCTCTGTTTTGTTTCAATTTCCTAATTCCAAAAGAAGAGTTTTCACTGTAGCCCCATGAAGCCAAATTACACAGCACTAATGTTTTGAGGTATAATATATTCCCTACATGCCTAGAATTTCAGTCTAACTGCTATCTGAACACATTAGTAACTTATTCTTTTATAAACTGCTTTAAGTCAGTAATTACTTGAAACAGGACTCACGAGACAAAACGAACATTCTTTTCCATACGAATAACACGAGCAGCATATTCCACGCGCCACTGAGTGCCTGCAGCATTTTTATGTTTGCAAAAAGGTCAATAAAGTCCAATGGAACGCCGACAAAATGTAACCACGGCAACATACCTTCCTTTCTTAATTGTATTTCTTGCCAGTAGAGGATCAAGAATTGGATCAATCATCTCCCCCAAGTTCTCAATCAGGACTTTTGCTCCGGTGGCCAAAGCTTGTTCAATAGTGTCCAAGTATCTTGAAACAATCAAGTAGATCCAAAACAAGGGATCAGTTGCTCAGAAATGTCATTGGATTTCCTAAACATTGCTTATCCTACGTACAGATGTTATATACTTCCAATTGGCATCTTGCAAAAAACATCTACACATTTACCACATATAAATTTCCATAATAGTAAAAAAAAAAAAAGATTGTGTTTATTAGGTTTCAGATGATCTACATTTAAATTTGATTTATATCACTACAGCTGTTTGTGAGACATTAACTAAATGTTGACATATGAGAGTTTCCAAGTATCCAGCTAAATGCTATGTTTGACATAAAAGAAAAAAGAAAAGAATAAAACATTAAACATCCCTACAGGTCTAAAAAAATCTCACCCCTTTTGGCCCAGTTGCACCACTCTCAGGTCGGGTCCACTCCAGTTGCGGACCCATTTGATTCCCTGCTGTTGTGGATCGATCATGAGTGGCCAGCGCTCGCAGTTTGCCAGGATGGCAGCATTCTCCAAGGACATCCTGTCGCTTGGCAGCCCCTCACTGCTCCAGGCTGCCATGGTGGCATCGTCCATGAGTATGAGGATGGGGTCCAGGCCGTCTGTTAGGGGGATGGGATCCTGGAGCAGGAAGAGTAAACAGGAGGTACCACAAACCCTGAGGAACCCAACTGTCTATGTGACAGATCTACTCAAGCACTTAGGCAGAAATTAAAAGCTGATCATCAGGATAATATGTTAGTCAAAGTCAGAAGGATTGAGCAATATGAATACCAATACCAAACCTGGTTTCAAAATGGCATGAAGGTGATACACAACTCTCTCAAAATCCAGGTTAACGTAAAGGAAATTTTACTGTTACCTCTGCTACTGAAACAATATTAGAATTCAAATTCCCGTAATAAATGCTTAAATATGGAAGGCTTACAACTAATGATGAAAATACTTCTCAAAGTGTTAGATGTGCAACAGAACGCGGACTGTACCTTCAAGGATGTGAGGAACGGGATCCATGAGTTTTGTAGGAGTTCCTGGCGATACGGTCTGGTGAAGTAGCCGAGGTAGGAGACAAACGCGGAGGACAGGAGCACGTCTCCGCAGAGGGTTTTCTGCTGGGCCTCAAACTGCTCCACAGCCTTCGTCCAGCGAGCGTTCTCTGACTGCAAGAAATACACACAGACTGCTCAGTGCCCTCCAACTACAACTGGGGCCAGCTAGTCATCAGGACATATCACAGCCATTAGTTGTTTATATCAAATAAATCAGATATTTAGAAATATTTATGAAGCTATTGATTTTAATAAAGCTACTACTTAATTGAGAAAGGTTCTCACAACCACCACACCTGTAGTACAAAGGTGACCTTTGGCTGTGGTTCTGAAGAACATCTGTAGATCGGCCACTAAATGTTTAAGCACATTTTAGAGTCCATCTATGATAATTCGGGAAAACCTACTTGGGACGAAAATTGACCACATTGACCTGTCACCTCCTTATAGTCATTACATGAAAATGCTCTACAAAATGATTAGGCTACTGTGTTCTATAACAATTGCAATTAATGTGTACAACTTCACTATTCAGAGTTTAGATTAAAGATGAAAGTTCTTCAAATATTTTAGTAGAACATCGGAAATGTGGTTTTTATTTATTTTATTTATTTTTTATATTAATCACAAAAAAAATCAGTTAACCTATTTATAGAAATGGGAGAAATGCATTGCACACTGGACAACATTTGTTTGTTTTGATACTAATGTTTTATTTAAAATTAGATGAATTTACAATATTATGTATTTTTGGTGTCTGGATAACTATGAGTGATGGATATTTTAGTTTTATTGTTAAAACTGATCACGGTTAGAGTGCAATATAAAATACAGATTATGCACACTTACCTTAATTTTCTCTTCACAAAACTTCTTAACAGCATGACATTCATTCTTATTAAGACAAGGGCTTCGCCTTACAACAGTTTACACATTTAAATACATTAAAATTCAATAGTTCTCAACTCAACAATGCGTGGAGACGACCTTATGAAATGTGTAAATGGAGTCACAGTTCTCACTTTTGGTGCAAATCCGTGTAAAAGGCAGGTGTTTTAGATGCAAAACACCCTCTTAGCAAACACGCCTTATACTGCTAACGACTCCCTCCTGGGAGAAGTTCTACGACATACTTGTCTAAAAAGCCTAAAAGAGAGCAATTAAAGATGGATTTCACTTATCTTGTGTTTTAGAACATCAAATTCACACCAAATATGTTCTATAATGACACAGCTGAAAAAAAAACTCACAAAACCTTGCCGGACAAAAGCTCTCACTAGACAAAATGCAAGAAAAAATTGCACCATTAATGTGCTTCATACTATTGCTAGTTAATGAGTCAAATAATGTTTTAATGTTCAGTACTACGTACCAGTGGCACACATCCAAATATGGGAAAAGACAAGGCCTGGTCACTAGGACTGGAGGTAAGAAGGAGGATGTATACAAGTGCAAACTCACCAGGACTAGCTTTATAAAAGTTAAAGTAAAATTTCAGAATCAATTTAGCATCCAGTTTTAACTTCAATAATGTTACTCTGATCCCTTTCAAACAATAAATCATGCATAGTAATGCCTTACAAGGGCCCTAGATCTGGAAAACGTGTAATAAATTCCGAGACAGTTAAAAATCACTATCATTTTTCCCTAATGTATTATGGATTGCCTGTAATATCACTCAGTCTGGGGTGAACCGTTTTTAATTTCCAACAGCTGTTGAGGTTTTGAAGTAAGTTAATGATTAAATATAGACTGTCTGATTTATTAGTCTAAACGCCGTTGCATCCAGGTCAATGGCATGAAGACAATTCATTTATCTTGATATGTTTAAATCCTCTGCTTCCCTACTCTAATGTTCGCAAGCAAGCGAGCTTAAAGCTTCACTGTTTAAAAATGTATTACACTCATACATTCCTACCCTTTTATGTTGTTTGTTAACATTTTTTTTCTAATTCTGGTACAGATTGGTCATCCGCATGAAATTTATGTCAAAATTAACACCAGTCTGAAAAACTTTATTTATACTGGATATATAAATGTCAACTTCATTTTGAAATGCCTGTGATTTTATCAGTTTCGCTGCCGATTTAATGGCTGCAATCATATTAATATTAATATTTGCCCACACATTTATCATACGCGTATAAAAATGGCTGTGATGCATTTGCCGTTCAGTCAGTGTCGGACACCGGAGCAGAGGTGTACGAGCTGGAAAACGCAGCACGAGAGCCCAGTCTTAAATTTTCATATATCACTCTGTGGTCATTCTGTCACTTTTCTCCCCTTTTACCAGCCTGTTGGCAAGAACAAATGCTGATGAACCCCCCCCACCCCCCCCCCCGGCACGTCCTGCCCTAAACTATCATTTTCCACCTGGATCCTGACCAGCAGGTTATCCAGTTCAATGATGCATTGGCTGAGGCTCACTACTTCCTTCCCTGCCTCCCTCTCGCCGGTCGCCATCTTCCCTCATGCCTTCCTAAAGGTGCTAGTTCCGCCCACGCCTCTGTAAACCCAGCGCCCTCCTCCCGTCGGCCAGCCGGCCACAGCGACGAGGTCCTGTCACCCCCACCTCCACTCATCTCCAGGCATTTGACCGGCTGCTCGGCCAATGAAGCGGGCGCCGCTCTCCCTCGTACCTGGAGGCCCTGGACCAGCCGGTTGGCGAGCTCAATGGCGCGGCTGCTGCGCCGTACTTCCTCCTGGCAGTGCAGCTTCTCTGCTGAGGCTTTCTCAAACCGAGCTGTGAGGCTTCGGAGGTTGGCATCCAAATCCTAGCCGAGGTCCAAATTTGCAGATGCACCGCAGAAAGATAATGCCGAATGGTCAGCAGGTCGGGGGCTGTTTCATTTCAAAGGACATTTATAACTGCGCTCTACATGCTGTGTGTATATATAGCTTTGAATCTAGTAGAATTTATTTAAAGATCAGCTTTGAGGTGCGTGAAATATTTTGCACATTTTAATGTCCGCATGTGTTCCTGGGGTGGAAAGCCACTTACGAGCAGCTTCTTGCGGATGGTGGTGAGCTTCCCCGTGGCCACGTCAAGCTCGCTGTTGGCCTGGGATAAGGCCTGCCTCTTCGGTGCAACTTCACAGTATACCTACAGGCATCACGGCAGAGGAAAATGAGCCAGGAGGACCACGCTGAATTAATACACGTTACCCTCCTGAGTTGATCAGAGCAAATGATTAAATATGAAATGGAATATCATTAAAAAGTTCAATTCTCTATATATAATCTATTTAATTTGTTTTAATTTGATTACTTATTATGAAAATGACAGTGTGAATATCAATCTATACTTTAGGTAAAAGATCATTTTCATAGTAATATATACATAATGTCTGTCCCATGAGATATATTTTTCGTCTAAAGCATTTTGCCTTACATTAATCGCACCTTGAAAATACATTCATTATTTATTCATTTAACATTCAGTACATCTTCATAATGCATTAATTATTCACAGAACATTCAGCGCTCATTCATAATGCATTCAGAGAACATTCATAAGCAGCATGTAAGGATACCTTAACATCCTAACATACCTTAAAAGCTTTAATATGCATTTAATATTTGCTATTCATTAGGTTGTTATGCTTACATGCTGCTGATGAATGTTCTGTGAATGCATTATGAAGGTGCACTGAATGTTCTATGAATGCATTATAATGGTACACTGAATGTTCTATGAATGCATTATAAAGGCATTATGAAGGTGTAGATAATGTAAAGCGTTTCCCCATATTTTCCAGCAACCATCCACAAACGTGGGTTAGGGTCCCACCTCATAGTAGCGAACAATGTTAATGGTCCAGGCACAGAGTCCAGCGGCCGCGAAGGACTTGGTGCGGACCAGGTCCGGGTGAAACTCGGGCTTGCTCAGGTACTCCTCTTTGACCACCTTCAGGCACGCTTCTGGAATGTGCTCTTTGTCATAACCCATCAAAGCCTGCAGGAAGTCATCTGCCTGCCAGGGTTTAAACAAGTGCTACATCAGCATTTCTGCTGTCCTCTGCATTAGGAAGTATAATCTTTAAAATAAAATAAGATTTACGTTCAGTATGTACATTTTTAAATGTAACTATGTGTACTGCCAAATTTTATTAAATGAAATTATATGATAGAATCTCAAATGAGGCATCAAAACACACCATCAAGGCTAAAGAAAAGCTCAGTATGCATGAGGATGCCGTGAGCGACCCGATGACAGGCTACCTTTCCCATGAAGACGCGGGCCGCCTTCCAGCTGCGGTCTCTGGGCACGCGGCCGGGGGGGGCCAGCAGCACCATAACGGCACCCACCACATTGCTCACAGCCGCTGGTGGGTTGGGAAACGACTTCAGCTCTGTCAGGTTTACCTTCGGGGATCAATTAAGCAGCACTCAGGCGAAGAAGGCCGACATGCTGCCAGTGGTAATTTTGTGCCGTTTCCTGCCGTTGCAAAAGTGGCCGCTGGGGTACCTTGTTCAGGGTGTCCAGGGCAGCTGTGGCGGCCTCTAAGGAAGGTTCAGCCTTGGCCAGATCTGCTTCACAGTCCTTTCGTTTTAGTGACACCTCTGCTTGCATGGCTGTGACCTGCCATCAAGGGAACAGAGTTACCTCAGGACACAAACCGGGTCATTCTCTCGTGAACAGCTTTTATAGCTGAAGCCTACAGTCAATAAACAATGAAGGTTTTACGTATCAAAGACACATTGTAGTTAACCTCTCAAAATCCAACACTAGGTTAGGGGCCACAGAAGCACAGGCACCTAGGAGTCAAGCTGTTGTTTACAAACAAACTAGTCCACCTTCCGTTCTTCTTCATCCACAATCTGCCTTTTGCTGCTCGCAATCTCTGTCTGGCAGCCAATCTTTCCGATTAGAGCTTCTGCATCTCGATTCTTCAAGTTCAGCTCTACTTCCTGTGAGCTCAGTTTGGCCTTGAGATTGTCCACCTGCAATGCAGGGGTTTTTGAAAAATGCAAATTCACTGTGCCAGAGGTGCCCATATGTTCACAAGAAATGACAAATCTGCTGCTGTCACCTGAATTTTCATTTAGTCCTAGACTCACAGGCTCAGAAATTACAACTGTGGGAGTAGAAAAGCTAATGACTAACTTTCAGCTGCATTAGAAAGAAAAATCACAATATGCATAGAACGTAGTGTGTTGGCAATCCTAGAAATTGTAGTACCTGCGAGGCAGTGGTCTGCAGCTTCTGCAAACCGTTGACTACTCTCTCCATCTGACATGCAAGCTCTTCTCTCTTCTTGCCCAGAAGGTTCCGGTACAGTGTGATTTGCTGAAGAAAGCTCTTGGGGGTGGTGTAATTGTACCTCTTCTCATTGCGGCGGTATTTTTCACTCGCCTGGTTGACGCTGGTGTGAGCGTAGGCCATGAAACGACTGATGGATTCCTGGATGTGTGGCTGTAAAAGCCGGGAAGGCCCATGGAACAGGCCGGATTGCACCGAGTTTAACACTCAAAGCTGATGGCTTCTGAAATATTATCTTCATAAATTCAGAATTCATCTGCAAGTTTTCCCATTTTACTCAGTCCGGCCAGACTTACTCAATCGGAAGTTTAGGTGGTGCAACCAGAAATGATTATGCTTTGAAACCACTGCAAAAATAATACATTTGAGCCAGTGACACACGGACTTCAAAGCAGGATCACTTTCTACGTCACACCTCAGTCTCCTCACTCCCGTGGAGAAGAATGACTACAGATTTGTCACGTTACTCATTGTGTGCATTTCTGCTACAAAGCAGTTTATTTTGTCCCCATCTACTAGGTATCGATTACTACATAAATGAATTATTTACACAGGCAGGAATCAAAGCACAACATAATGCACATTTAAAAAGAGTGAAAATAACACATTAGGCAATGGAAAGAGAGACATATGGTGAGGTGACTGTTGCATTTAATTCCACAAACTTTCTCTACTGTCATATATGAGATGAACAAGATGATAACGATGCTCATTGTTCTGGCACTTTCTGTGTGCCGACACCGTGCCGCTCCTGTTGGGCTTCAGAAAGCTTTACTTCATCTGGGAATTAAATACCGGAATACCGACTCTCCATGGCGTTCCTATATATGTGGGCTCAGTCAACCGAATCTGTTTTTAGGTAAATATAATGTACTCATTCAGTGCTCACGCTGCACCACAACTGTGACATATCTGCATCCTGAGCACCTATTCACGGTCCAAACAGCAGAGCTCGCGCTGACTCCCACCCTGGCAAACGGAGGGATCTCTTAGCCAGGCAGCAGCTGGTCGTATGTCAACCAGGCTCTGGAAAGGGCCCGCCCCCCAGCCTGTCACTTCTCCTCAGAGAAGGTCACCAGCAGACAACGCTTCCTGCCTCAAACAGCTGTGCCACCTAAGAGGGTCGTCTCACTGTTGTTAATTACTTGTTTTATTAGCATAAATGATCCTGGCTAGTGATCGTTCCACTGCCAAAGAGTAAATAATAACAGAGAGAGAGACTCGTTCTGTCACCGAACTTAATGTGCATCTAATTGCTCATTTGTTTCTTTGTTAGGGGAGAACTAATTATGAGAAATCTAGTAAGAAATTTAATTCATCTGCATTGTATTAATTAAAAGTATCAGTGAAGTAACGGGCTTTCAGCTTGTTTGCGAAATACTGTGAAAAATCGTCAAACATAAACCGGTGGAAGAATATTCTGGAAAACATAAAGAATTATAATTGTAACATTAAGAAACTCAGGGCCATGAGATGAGACAGATGCAGAACTGACAGTAGGGGGCAGTGTTGTAAGTGGGACAGAGAGGAATGACACACTTGTAGACCTCACCTCAATTCCGTCCATCTCCTGCAGAAACCTTCGGCTGACGGACTGTAGGGCTGCGGGGGGCCACTCGTGGAACCAGTCGATAGTCGTGCAGCTGAAAAGGGTGGGGAAACGCCGGGCCCGGACTCTGAGTCTGCTGCCCACTGGGGAAAAACACAGCACCACCTAGTGGTAGAAAGAATGAAGCATCTGTTAACTGCACCCTCCATCTTTAATCCTTCCCCATCCGGGGTCATTTATCTGACATAATCTTATCATGAATTAACATGGATCATAATTGTATCTCCAAAGACATGAAAACCGGACCCATCAGTAGATGTAAAATTCTGCCACCTACAAATAATAAAACAAATTCTTTATACAAATAGTTATTACAACAAAAATGACATCACATCAGTCACATATTCAGTGGAGGAAATATCAAAATTAGTTATCAGTCACTAAAATATCTCTCCAATAAGGGGCGCTATATGCCTGGAAGTGAGGAATTTGGCTTAAACGCTCTCACACTGAACACACACTTGATAGATGAGGCATGATGAAGTGCAGTGCTGCCCAGGATTGTTGTGTGGAAGAACCCGTAATTTTGCAATAGATACGGTCTTTTTAGAGAGGCTGTGGCATGTGGTTTCAGTGAAGCCCACACTACAGAATTATCCCTCTCATTCTACAGTGCGGGGGTATTTAGCTTTCAGTGCGGGGGTATTTAGCTTTCTGCTTCACTGTATTCTTCAAACAATGCAGCTTTGATCAAGTGCCCTTTTAATATTAAACAGTAAGCAAAGTATATAGTAATCCTTACTCCAGGTCTGATCATGAGACAAGTAACACCAACCTTGAGCTGACGATGGACCCGGTCAATGAAGAAGCTCCAGCAGTTCTCCCTGGAGTCCAGCAGACCCAGTCCCCGAACCTCACTCTTAACTGCTGCCAAGATCTGACCCAGCTCCTCATCACTGAACAGGTCGGGAAGCTGACCTGGGCAGGCAGGCGGGGGAAATGGTCAGACTAATAAATAAAGTGGGCAGATTTTGAAAGTCTCTGCGTAAACATCAGGTCTACTCAGCTTTTAGTCCCCTTTTTGTTCTTTAACACTGGATGTTACTGCCCGAATCCACTAAATGCCCTTTCTGTGCTGGTATAGCAAGAGCAGAAAGTCTCTCTGTTCTGCTCCCAGCATTGCCGAAGGCTCATCGCTTATGGGAATATTACACACTCATTTGAAATTAAGATTTGCTATCAGCTTGCCAGTTTATTTTTTTTACATGGCCCTGAATGTCGGTGATATAAGTGACTGGTTTTGTAAATTAACATTTCAAGCCTGGCCATGAAAATCTAAGAGAGCAAAGAGCTCCAGAACAATGTCATCATTCTTTTTTGTAGACAATAATTTAAGTTCATTAAGAGCATTCAGCAAGGTACCAATTATAAAAGAGTTCCTGACTGTCATGACACTGATGCTTAGAAGCCCTGCAAACCAGCTGTATTACATTAGAATCAATTCTTCTGTTTAAGCAGTGCTTGTTGAAGTCCAGAATTAAACCCAAATTAACACCATTATTATGTCTTTCATCAGAAAAAGGTATGATGATAAAAAAACAAACAGTTATCGTTCAATCAAGATAAACAAACACAGAGGTTAAGGGTATTGAAATAAATAATAGCTGGGTGTACAGTGGTGATTGCAGGCATCTTGTTTAAAGGAAAATGTCTTTAGAAGATTGTGGAAGTTTAACAATAGAGACTGGAATTCAAGACGGAACGCATGACAGACATTCCAGAAGATGAGTTAGGTCACATGAAGAGTCGTAGAGGTGAAGAAGAAGGAGAAGTGAGGTAGCAGTGCCCAGACCCCGCTTAGGGTTATGGCGAGAGTGGAACCGGGGACTGCAGTGCAATGGGCACATAAGTAAACAAAAGGCAAACAGACCAATGATGAGAGGAAGTCGTTAATCAATCCCAGAGTCCTGGGTCTTAATGTGTCTTCCTCACAGAGACAATATACCTACATCTACAGCTACTCAACATCCGACCAACATAGGGTTAATAAGGCAAGACGTAGAGAATTCCAGAGGGTACCTACCTGAGGCCAGAAGGTCACTGACGGGCACCAGGAAATGTTCGTCTGGGATCTGAGTGTCTGTCAGTAGCAGAACTGTTGGGATGTTCTTGCTGCCAGTTTTGATATACAAACTGGCCAGATCTGTCTGAATAACGGAATGGAGCACAATCACCATACTGTCCTTGTTGACCTTAACCGAAGTGGACTTAAGTGATGACGCAGACAATGATGTCTTTTTATGATTTAGTCTGCATAATATATGCATAAATGTTGAGGTTTTGAGGAATCATTCCTTCACTAATAAAATAGATAATGGTTAACTGGTTAGTGAAGTTGCCACTGAAACAGGACACTCATGAGGTGTAACCTAAGTCCTTCACTCGCATAGATGACATCACCATCCTCAGCAGTCAGTGAAAGATTAACAGACCCGAGAGAGATCAACATCCTGCAAGAAGATAAGATTCAACTGGTGTGGGCAACACTGTCTAAAAGAAACTCTGATCTGTGCTAATTAATCAGGCGGAGAATTGCAGACCTGACCTGTAGCACGTTAAATGACACTACAATCTAGACTTCGTGGATTCAGTATGACAGAGACATAATAATGTCATTTTCATTGCACCAGTAATAAATGTGAAATTATGCAAAAATACAAAAGAGAAATTAATAGTCACTCCAGTCACATTCTTTCCGCATTTTCCATTAAATTGTCATGTACCATATTCACTAGAGCTATATCTCCATCTCATACTCGTCAAGATAGATGGTCAATGATACAAAATGATCGCGTTAAACATGTAACAATTTCATACGATTTGATCTGGTTTAAAAATGAAACAAAAAATGTAATTAGATTATGATTGGATATGCTTTAGATCAATTTAATAAGAACTGATGTGACCTAGTTTTGTGACACACCCACACACACACACACACACACACACACACACACTTCACACCACTTAATGTTTCCCATTCCTTTCAAAGGTCACTTGAGGTCATCCTCTGATTTATGACGTGCTGTCAGATAAGTTGTCAGTCACCTCTGGCATTATAAAGTTGCTTCTGCCCTCTACCTGGCTGGTTTTTGGTTATTGCCAGTGTCTCCTGCTTCACCTTATTCTTGTTTACTGCTGTCTTAGAAGCTTTGAGCCTGGAAGCAGCCTGCCTCCCAGTGTAGACGTCTGCCATCAAAATCACAATTACACCTAGACTTAAATTCAGATAAAAAAATAGATAATATAGAGTGGTCTCTGAAGTTTTCCTAGAGCTGTATATTTGGTCCCCACAATGTAATATAAACATAAGCCACACACACATACACACACACACACACACACACACACACACTGCAAAAAATAATCTGGGACTCTGGGTAACTGAAATTGAGCAGTAGGTTTTAAAATGAAAAAATATTCCAGTAACATGCAGCAATAGTCACATGACAGGTGTGTAACAGCATTATCAGTATTTGGTCAGTTTCCCTCTTAGACTTATCACCTGCACTTGGACCTGATTTCTGATTCGGATCCATCCCTAGTTTTCAATGAATCTTTTTTATGTGATAGATATTTAACTTAATTTTTTTCAGAAGGAGTCCTTAACGATTCTGAAGTACTTTTCGAAAAGAGGATGAAGTTTTGTTTATTATCTTTAGCTAAATGTGGAAACGCAGCATCTACCCAAGTCCTTCATCTGATGACACTTATTTATGGGGTGGAGCCAGAAGGGGCAGATAGTTACCTTCAGGTTCTGTAAGCTGTAGCCCTTGTGCACGGTGACTTGAAACACGCTGAAGGAAGACAGATAAGCTGCAAGGCGAGCCAAGCTCTGCTTGCCGCTGCCTCCAACACCCACCAGCAGGGCGTGCCCCCCGGGGCTCTCCAGGACGCGGCTGATCCGGCACCTGCCAACAGAGCAGCATTTAAATACAGCAAGACGTTAACTTTTCATTTTAGGATGAGGAGGTCGGAGATCTGGAAGGACATCAGAATGGAGTGGTCGCTCCTTTAGATCGAGAGGAGTCAGCAGGAGTCGCTTCAGGCATCTTATAAAGAGGAGACTGGTTGACTCCCAGCTGATCTGCTCTGGGCACCTCCTGCGGAGCGGAGGCTCAGGGAAAGACCCAGGAGCAGCTGGGGGGAGCATATCTCCACGGGCTCGGAAGGAGGCCCCAGGCTGACCTGCCTGGCATGCTGACACCACGAGCCTCACCAAGAAAAGCAGTGTGAAGATCTCCATTCACAGACTCCACTTACAGCACATTCAGTTTTTCATCATGACCTAAAAGACATGCAAACCAGTACATGCTACGAATATATGCTATTGCTGGCCCTGGCTCCTCAGGACATTCAGGTGCTTCAAACCAGCATGCAGAATTACCACTTGCACTCCTATAGCTGCTTAAGGCTTAATGGGTTTGAAGCATCTGCCTGTGAGGGACACGGACGACACCTTCTGAACCACAGGCTTTCATCTCGCATGTGCTTGGAGAGCAGCACTGGACTCACACATGCTGCATGGCATCCTCAAACAGAACCAGGTCCATCGCCGCATGCAGCTCATTGTAGCTCTCAAGTGCATCTGTCAAGATGCTCCTGAGGGAGGTCCAGTCCCTAACAGGCATGTAGTGATTCTTCCCCGGCCCTTGGCTGAAGTGGCAGTAGATAAGTGGCTCTCTGAGCACGATGTCGTCCTCTGGCCCCTAACAACACACCAACCATCAGGCAGCTCAAAACAAGCCAGTCAGTGTGTGAGGAACATTGCGGAAACATCTACTGGTAGCTACTTTGGTTATACTATCCTACTCAAGCACGTAAAAGTCAGAGGTGGGAAGTTCAGGTCAGGCCGTATGTGACCGACCCACATCCGATACTTATTCAGTTTTCGGCAGCCTCTAAACAGATGGCTCCTCTTTCTCGTTAAATCGATTTGTACGATCAATCGCATTACACCTCTTTCCCATTGTAGGTGTTTTTTTTTTTTTTTTTTGCACCATTCGAGCTAAACACTAATGCTGTCACTCAGTTGTTTGCTGCTCGGTGTGTGAACGTCTGCCTGCTGTGATGTCATGTGCTTACAGTACCCTCTGTAGCCGGGGGAAGATAAGGGGCTGACGATCGGGAAGCATTTTATGCTTTTAACAACGACGGGCAGCGCAGTGATTTGAAATCTTTGTAAAAACAAAATTTCGAGAGGCGGGGTAGCGTTGAGTGGAAAATCCCCGAAACCAAGCGCACGCAGGTGTGAGAGAGAACGCGAGTAACACGAAGAGAGCACCGGAGGATTTGTGAGTGGCTGGTACGGGGTGTTCTGCGTCCCGGGAACGGTCTCACATTCAGCGAGGAAGAGTAAGCGATGCTGTGGCCAGGGAGAGAAACATTACACGGCATTTTAAGCATTTGGCCACTTGCGTGTCCTCGCTTGGAAGATATTCAAATAGAACTGCGAACGTCTCAGAAACGCTTAAAACACGATGTACCAAGAAGGCGGAACAGGGCGTTATGTATGTTTATAGTAGCCAATTAAAGATTTTTTGGCATATATTTTTTCATTTGCTTTTACTAGTTTAAAATATGAATGATATATAAATATTTATATCATATATTCATTATATTAAAATATTGAAGACGTAAGCTCTTGTATCAGAATCTGTATCAGTATCGGTAGCTGTGTAATTTTTGACATTTCTGATTTGGAGGGAATCAACCAAATGTCCTCAGATAAATACCAGTCATTTTTGTTAAAAAGTAGAATTGGGCAGGATGTTATTGCCGTGATTCCTTCATCGCCTAAGCTTCTTGTTCACTCATTCGATGCTTTTCTGAAGCAGGAGTTCTGCGGCTGACCTCGAAATGCTTGTGAGCTGCCTCTGACAGAAGCTGCCGGAACAGCTCCTGGTCTCGGGACTCCAGAAGCTTGTCGGAGTACACCCTGGAAGACTCATGGAGCCAGAGCTGCACCAAGTCTGTTCTGCACTTCAGAGAGTCTGCCGTAGAGAGGAGCAGTCCCTAAAAGCACAACAATCAATGTAGTCAGTAATAAAAGGTGTTCATCAAGCACAAAATCAATGTGAGTAGACAAAAACACTACGACCCTGTAGGAAAATACCTGAAAGGTGTTGGAGAGGTCACGGAGGTTAAAGGTGTAGTGGAATTTGACAGCAGTGGGTAGGAAGTTCTGAACCATCCTGTGATGGAGCCAGATGGCAGCCTGAACCACTTGGGCGCCCACAGCCAGAACGGCTGGGCTGAAGGAGAACTGCTGAAAGTGGACAGCTAGGATCTGACCATAGATGTGCTCCAGAGCATCGGAAGACGGAAAATTCACCGCAAACACTGAAAAATGTCTCTGGGGACATAAAGGATTACCGAAAATGCTTAATCAGTCTTACATAACGACTCCATAATACAAATATAAAATCTGCTGTGAGCATATCTTATAGGACACCTCCAGAAAAAAAATGTGTAAAAACGTTAATAATCTCTGTATATGAGGTCATGATTGGTATGAGTCGACTGTAAAGAAACATTAAAATAGATTAGCACCTGGAGTCTTGGGTTGACTGTAAAGTTGCCAAAGGATGGGTTCATGCAGGCCACATACTGACAACTGCGGACCTCTTTGAGCGACAGCTTATGTCTGTCATACCTAAAGCAAGTAGCAGCAATGAACAGCACAGCAGGTTCACATTTTAGAAGAACAAACATTTGTATTATTATAGAGAATGTATTATTAGCTTATCTACTGCTATGTAACTTTACAGGAAGGAAAACGTGCTTTAGTTAAGTAGCATGAATAAAGATTTGATTTTTCACCCCGTATTCTTTTTTGGGCCCCCCCCTCCCCCCCATTACCCCTTCACTTCAGTGTGAAAGGTCACATGATTACCAGTGGCCGTAATCCAGGTGCTGTCGCATAAGCGAATGTGGCTGCACTGTCCCATAGCTGTCCACTGCAGGCATATTCATGTCATCGATGACGTAGATCAGCTTCCGTTTTCCGGGGGGGCCGTATCTTCTGCCCGCCTTCTTCTCCAGCGGCTTCTCCAGTACCTCTGAGATACGAAAATATCAGCATTATTCTTCAGACTGTGGGAAGACGTTGGCGTTCATGTTTGAATGTGTCGTTCCCAGTACAGTGGGAGGAGAACCAGTATCCCTGAGGGGTAAAGAAAACCACGCCCTGTCGGAAGACGTACTCTGCAGCATGGCCGACGTGGTGTAGTAGTTAAAGGCCACTTTGGCCACCATGTAGCTCTCAGACAGATCATCCATCTTGGCCCCCACCATAGCGGTCTTCCCCACTCCTGCATTCCCCACCAGCATCAAGGGCTGAGCCCTGCTGAGCAGCAGGTCCATGAAGTATCCCAAGCGCACAGTCTCCACGGTATGGACTAAAACATCCTGCACATAAGCACCACATTGCACATGAATATATAATCAATCATCCTTGGCCATCATTGGTCATATAAGCTTCACAGTAACATTTGCAGCTATTTTTAGAACAGGAAAATTATTATTAATAAGCAGCATTTATTGTTCTCATTTTACCTGAGATTTAAAAAAAAATGTCCAGGTAGAATATACTGCAATCAGTTTACACTCCATCATAAGAAATATGGTATAAATGTCTGAATTACCTACCTGCAATGGTGCTTTGGCCTCCATTTCGAACTTGGGTACTTTGTCATTCCAAGGTACAAACTTCTTGGTCACCGGCTCTATGTAATAGTCAAAGACAGACCCCTGGGCCGGGAACTTGACAGACTTCATTTCCTTGGTCCACCACTGGCTGAACTCTGCCCGATAGTCATGGAGCTGCTCCATGAAAAGTTTAAGGAAAAACACAATCATGACTGACTCCTGGGATACATCATTTCATACATCATCGATTTGCCTTTATGGCGCTCTCTGTTACGGTTTAGTAGATCTACAGTACACAACTGCCCATAGAACTGAGGCTAATAGATCTACAGTACACAACTGCCCATAGAACTGAGGCTAATAGATCTACAGTACACAACTGCCCATAGAACTGAGGCTAATAGATCTACAGTACACAACTGCCCATTGGACTGAGGCTAGTAGATCTACAGTACACAACTGCCCATAGAACTGAGGCTAATAGATCTACAGTACACAACTGCCCATAAAACTGAGGCTAGTAGATCTACAGTATGCGACTGCCCATTGGACTGAGGCAGGTAGAGCTGCCTGTACGGCTGAAGCTAATGCTGCTGCATTGCGTTCTTCATATTTCCAGGGACTATATTGCTTTTGTGAATGTCGAAATGGCACCTGCACTGTGTTAAAATAAAGCTTTTCTCAGATTACAGGTGACACCATAAGGCAGCCCTCGGCGGGCCGGGATACCTGGTCCTGGCAGAGGGCTCCACCGAAGGCCCAGGCACTGGCGAAGGTGAAGTACATCTCATAAAGCTCTCGTGGTGAGTCGGGGGGCACGTTATCTGGGGTCAGGAGACAGTCCAGCAGGGCACACAGAGTCTGTGAGGTAGATGTGCACACAGAGATACATCAGGGACAGAAAAGACGACATTGGTTCATCAGTAGAAAGTAACAGAAGGCATCTACAAACTCTCGCGTGTGTGTGCACATTGCCATCAGTATGTACTGTAGTGCATTATAACGCAGGCTCTTGATCAGTGAAACTTACATAACTCATACTTGGTTGTTAAAGCTTAGATACGTTCTGTGTGAAAGTGTTTAACAGAATCTTTCATTCAGCGATCTGAGGTGTAATCATATAGCTGTGGGACCAGTGGTCTGCTTTACCTTCTGAGCCATCCCACCATTTACCTGCACCATGCTGTTTTCAGAAACCAGGGTAACTGTCCTATAAGCACCCTTCAGCACCTCCAGGCAGCGTGGAATGTACTTGTCAAACAGAATAGTCAGGTTGGCCTTCTCTGATTGGTGGGTCCTAGAGTCAATCCAGCTAACCACATATCTGTCAGACACAAAAATGAAAATGAAGCCAACATTCTGACTTTAATAACAACCATCACTGCTGCCCGACTTTGCGATCATCTTCTGCAAGATCGTGATGTAATTAACAACTTAAACCAATGATCCCCTTCTCAAGCACTTATCCATAGTACAGAGTATTACAGTGGATATAGCTGATGCTTGATTGATGTGTCTTATTTAAGTTATAAACTGCCTTTATTTTTTCATGAGAATAACCTGCTTAAGGCACAACACGTTTAAGCCACTTAAGAATGTTTTTTCCCTTCTTTTTCACTAGAGATAAAATAAATAAGGTGTCTTAAGCATCCAGCTTCTCAAATCAAAGCATCACTGCCAGAGATGAATGTTTATTATACAAACGAAGGGCTAAAAGTTTTGTTTAAAGTCAAACGCTTGCCTTGAATACTGGCTCAGTTTAAACTACAGTAATTCTATTTTCGCTGTTATTGTTCATAACCTGGAACACGCTGCTGTGGCATTCCGCATAATATATGCAGAAAATCATACTGTTCTCTTTCAGCTATAATATAACACAATGTGAGTTTGCATGAATCCTGCATGTGTATCATTTTGCAGTCATTTTGCAGTCATTTTGCAGTCATTTTGCAGTCAAACTGAAAATTAGGGGTTATTGATAAGCGGTCAATCAGGTGGTTAATGTTCAGTTTCACTCCCAGCAAAGAATATGCTGTATACAAAAAACCAAACAGCCTAAAGTTCCCAGTGATCATGAGATTTCGGAATGAAGCCCGAGACATTTGGGTTTTCGGAATCAGCCAAAGCTACAGCGATGCCGATGTGTAGCACAACCGCAGTGACTCACGGGCTCCAGCCCAGGTCCTGGGGGTTGACGTAGAGGACTCCAGCTCGCGAGACCGTGGCAGGCGTGGCCACCCTCAGGTGGGCGACCTCAAACACCAGCCTCATGGAAGGGGTGAGGGGGACACGCTCATTGCTGGCCAGAGTAAGGACCTTCAAAGCACAAGGGGGGTGGGGGGGGGATGTTACAATCCCACAAAACACTCAAATGCACTTGAAATTTATATAATACTCCAAAATGAAAATGCAAAACAGACTTTTCGTGACCGTTTTGCTTTTAAATTTTATTTGTGTTAACCTGTGATTTATAATTCTCCAGGACAGACTGACATATGCCACTCTTCCTTCATTTCTGTCACAACGCCAACCCTTACTAGGCCGAGCACGCCGTCAGTAACAAAGTACAAATGTGGCATCCTGTCACCTTGTTATCATCCATCACGGTGTTTAGCGACTCAATCCACATGGGATCGATGTCCCCATCCAGGACGATCCACTTGGGCCTTGGGTGTGAGATGTTGGCCTGTTCTCTCATCAGACAGGACAGGAGACCTTACACGGAGAATTAAGGCTTCTTAGGATTAAACAAACAAAACAATACATTGCAACAAACAAGCAAATCAGTCGTGACAGCCTGATGGAAGGATTTTATACGTTAATCAAAGCAGGGTAGATTAGAATGTTACAGCAGCAACAATGGCAAAAATATTTTTCTGAAATCTCAAATCCCAGCAAAATCTATGCATAACAAAAACAATGGCAGAAGTGAATGGCCAGTGACTTATGGATCAGCCCACCATCTTTCCACTCTCGGGTGACGGGGTCGATCAGGCCAAACAGCTCATCCGTGCTCAGGACTTTTGGATTTAGGTCATCCCACACTGGCTTCCTTTGCAAATTAATGTAGGTCTTATGCAAGGTTCTCAATATCTAGTCAAACAAAAGGAATCAAACAAGCAAATGTAACATCAATTGAGGTGTTGAAATCAGCTGACAGACAGACACACACACACACACATACACAGACACCCACACACACACACAGACACACACATACACACACACAGACACACACACAGACACACACCCACACACACATACACACACACACACAGACACACACACACGCACGCACGCACACACACACACAGACACACATACACACACACATACACACACACAGACACCCACACACACATACACACACACAGACACACGCACACACACACCCACACACACATACACACACAGACACACACACACGCACGCACACACACACAGACACACATACACACACACATACACACACACAGACACCCACACACACATACACACACACAGACACACGCACACACACACCCACACACACACACACGCACACACACACACAGACACACTCACTACCTTGCTTTTTCCTGTCCCAGCATTTCCGACCACAAATACTGAGTGATGCACAGCTAGAAGCTCCTCCAACTGTACCACCTAATGTAGAGATGGAAAGGTGGACCAGTGTCATGTTTTAAGATACGTTCCATCATTAGGTTAACATTAGGTCAGCCTGACATGACACTGACAGCGCGAGGACATTTGGATCAACCCCAACAGAGGTGCTGACAGGAGAAGGGGACCTTGTAAGGAAGAGGCTGCTTCACCAAGGACGCCATGATTAGGAATTAGGAAAGCACAGCATTAACTGGACACACTTCATAAAGACCTCCTATCATACTTTCTCTTTCTTCTTTCTCCCTCTCTCTTTTTTTCTCTCCTATCATACTTTGTCTTTCTTCTTTCTCCCCCTCTCTTTTTTCTCTCCTATCATACTTTGTCTTTCTTCTTTCTCCCCCTCTCTTTTTTTCTCTCCTATCATACTTTCTCTTTCTTCTTTCTCCCCCTCTCTTTTTTCTCTCCTATCATACTTTCTCTTTCTTCTTTCTCCCCCTCTCTTTTTTCTCTCCTATCATACTTTGTCTTTCTTCTTTCTCCCCCTCTCTTTTTTCTCTCCTATCATACTTTTCTTTCTTCTTTCTCCCCCTCTTTTTTTCTCTCCTATCATACTTTCTCTTTCTTCTTTCTCCCCCTCTCTTTTTTTCTCTCCTATCATACTTTCTCTTTCTTCTTTCTCCCCCTCTCTTTTTTCTCTCCTATCATACTTTTCTTTCTTCTTTCTCCCCCTCTCTTTTTTCTCTCCTATCATACTTTGTCTTTCTTCTTTCTCCCCCTCTCTTTTTTTCTCTCCTATCATACTTTGTCTTTCTTCTTTCTCCCCCTCTCTTTTTTTCTCTCCTATCATACTTTGTCTTTCTTCTTTCTCCCCCTCTCTTTTTTTCTCTCCTATCATACTTTCTCTTTCTTCTTTCTCCCCCTCTCTTTTTTCTCTCCTATCATACTTTGTCTTTCTTCTTTCTCCCCCTCTCTTTTTTTCTCTCCTATCATACTTTCTCTTTCTTCTTTCTCCCCCTCTCTTTTTTTCTCTCCTATCATACTTTCTCTTTCTTCTTTCTCCCTCTCTCTTTTTTCTCTCCTATCATACTTTAACATCGTTCAATTAAAATTTGTCAATAAGTACAGCGATCAAATTCCTAATTTGGCAAGTTTAGCATTTTTGGACTAAAAAAAAAAATCTTTGGAAAAAGAATTCCACAGAAGACCTTCATTACAGTAGCACACCTGAAGGGGATTTCGAAAGTGATCTTGGCACCTATTGGCAGTGCAGTGGGATTCCTGGCAGAAGCTTCATCTTCCCTATTCTAATTGATGCGAACTTCAAAGCGGGCAGAGCAGAGGCTGCGCGACCCGACGCGGGACAGTGCGGTGAGCGGGCAGTGGTTCAACGTGACGCATGATTAGCGGCTCTGTCTTCCCGGCTCACCGGTCTGGCGTTGGAGCTCACAGAATTTTAACGAGGGCAGTGCTGCTGAGGAGCCCGGGAGAGCGGCATGTGGGGGTGCGGTGACCTGGAGGGCAGCCAGATAGAGGGCCAGGGACACAGGGACCGAAGAGTAACACTGCCCCTCATTAGTATACAATGAACGTCTGACAGAAGTGTTAACCCAGGGTAAAACTCATTAACACAGGCTGATGTTGGCGTAACAGAGTTATGTCGGGCTTATTATGCAGCGTACGTGAATTTTTCAACAAAATTTTAACAGCAAGTCTTCAGATTTAGAATATCACATCAAAAGTCGTTTCTTTTAAACTCATGTATATTATTGTTTGATGAGGATGCTTCTGTCATTGCACATTCTCTGCGAGGAGTAGAGAGGATACTACGGTATGTGCAGGTGTACGTGTTTGTTTCGGTGATGAAGAGGATTTCTCTATCTAACTGAGCGCAATAGAAATTCTCGTCCACCGTTTAGAGTAGAAGAAATTCGTCTGAGTGTGTAAAACATGGGAGGCCATGCTAACATGGAGATGATCTCTCACCTTGAGGACAAAGGTCTCTTCAGGTTGTAGACAAAGGTCCAGACTAGCCTGAATAACCATCTTCTCAAACTCAAGGTCCCGCTTCCGCTCAACCGCCACAGCAGGGAAGAGGTCAGCAATGAAGCCCATGAAGATGGGTGCATCATCCGTGACAATCTTAGGCAGATTGGAGTCTCTCAGGGCACACATTAAGACCTGGCCAAGGAGGAAGGACAACAATGTCAAACTCCTCTGGGATTTTTTTTTTGACAGTCAGTACATCTGCTTCATGACAAAATAATTATCATCGCAACTGCATTGATCCAAGATCATTCACCTGAGTTTCTGGTCTGGTTTTGTCTTCTCTCTTGAGCAAACCTGCTACCATCAGGACTGATTTTATGGCCCGCAGACCCCAATCGTAATGATCCTAAGAATGAAGAAAAGTTCATAATAATGAGTTTCCTATCCTGCCCTTTGCATACGAATCTTGCATTTTCAGTGAGTCTTTCAGCAGCAGATCACACTTTCATTGTGGTAAAACATATTATACACAAAAATGTGGGGAAACACGAACAATTTCTGAATTTCAAAGTTTCTCACCTGCCTTGGAAGTATGAGCTGAAACACTATGCTACCTGGTGTCAGACAAAAGCCGGCCGACCTCTGTGGTGATAAATCACCGTGAAATCTCATGGAATCAGGAGCACAGAGAGGGCATACTAACAGATACGGAAACCAAGCCATTCTCAGGCCGGTAAGACTGCAGTGTTTGACGCTTTTCCACTGCAACAGGCAACAAACTTTAATAAAAAATCAGTACTCTCCTTCTTCCATTGATTTCCAGTCCAGTATCTAAGTACCAAACCAGCTGGGATACTCATTTGGTACTTTGGCTTGACAAGAAATAAAAAAGTTTTTTGTTTGGTTGAATGATATTGGAAAAATTTCAAATAACGTAATGATTCTTTAGTGACAAATATTACAATATTTATAAAAGCAATTGAAGAGTTGAAAATAAATTTCTCAATGATGCATCTAAGAGTGATTTAAATAGCAAGGATGAAAATAATCATTTTGTAATATATACTAGATAATGGTGAGAAGGAACAATCGCTAAAATTGCAAAGCTTGCTAAGTTATGTTTCAAATTCTAGAATAACATTTTTAGCAAAACATAACCCCCCCCCCATGTTATAATGTCTGAATAGTAAAGAGGAGTTTAAAAGCATGATTTCAACCCAAATGACTATCGCGACCTTTGTAATGTAAGAATTGCACGTCCATGACACGCGACGCTGATATTAATACCGGCCTGCCCCATCTGGAAAGCAGTCTGCAAATGTGCGCATTGCGATCTGAATTGAAATTCATGGTATAATACAATGTTACAAAAGATACTCCTCAACAGATCCTTCAAATCTAAGGCAGAGGACTTTAAGAGAACATGGGGATATTATAAATGCAGTAGCATACTCATGTTGTCAGTATTCCTGGTGTTTTGTTACAGAAAGTACTATAATGAACATTATCATTAATCAGGAGGTACCTCAACTACATGGGTATTATTAGTAATTTGCAATATTTGTCTTTGATGTTCATGATCTGTACCTGTTTAGATAGTAGTTCTTGGCAAAGCTTGTAAAGTCTGATGAACTTTCTCGCGAGCACCCGAGCTGTCTGGAAGCCCTCAGCCACCAGCATTATCTCACAGATGAGCTCGAGTTCCGGAACCACCATGGCGCAGGGTCTGAGCGAGAGAGACAGTCACACAGCCGCTGCGTTTACACATTAAGCTCGTCTGAGAAAATCACGAGAACCCAACCTGAAAAGGGCCTTGAGGTTCTCAGGCAGTTCTGTGCGACCAGCATATCCTGGATTCATGGTGATGAAGATACCGACAGACGGCTTCAAAGGGATTTCCTCCTCCAAGAAAAGAAACCTGGAAAGATTTAATGCAGAAACACAAGAACAATATAACTGTCCCATTTGTTAATTTTTTTTAAGTGTACTCAACCTTTCAGTTGATGCCAATCAATATAATGTAATATGACACCAAGGCAACATGTATAGACGCTCCTCTACTTACAAACGAGCTGTTCGTAACTTGAAATGTTCGTAAGTCGTTATTCAACATCATTTTAAGGGTATACGCAATTACAAAGACCTAGGATGCTGGGAGTTCGCACGCTACACTGCTGCGCGGCGGGAGTAGCGGCCAGAAGTCGTACTGGGCGGAATTGGCGCGCAGAAAAAAAAATTGATGTTGCGGACAGGAAACGGGAGCCCAGTGAACACAGTTTGGACTTACAGTGCTCTTCGTTCGTATGTCCGAAAGTTCGTAAGTTGAAAGTTCATAAGTAGAGGAGCGTCTGTATAAATGGTACTATGGCAACATTTGTAATTACGAATGCTGTGGCAGCCAGTACCATTACATATTCCTACTGCATATTACATGTATCATACATAAATCATACTGCCTCACAACTTCAGGCTTGGGAGCTTGAAAGTCCGATACGAAAAACTAAGGAGCTGCCATTTTGAAGGGGTGGCAGATGATTGGCAAAAATCCACCAGGCAGGGGCAGTTATGGGCACAAGAAGAAAAAAAACGTCAGACTTGTCAGGTACTCGCATGCTACCCACTGTCAACACACTTAAAACTGGCACTCGATCTCGGGCATAGTACCAAACTCATAAATCTGGGCAGGAAACTGGCAATATAATTTGCCTTCAAGGTACCTGAGACAGAGTGAAAATTTGAAAATCCATCAATCTTACAGCAAATGATCCGGTACATGGCTATGGGTAAAATCTGAAGCTGGAGAGGACTTCAGAAGATTCATATTTTTATAGTACAAATTCAATACTGACACAGGAACCAAACCTGAGTCAACCACGCATGAAGCAGACCTCACCTCTTCTTCTTTTTGCGAAGGGCGTCCTGTATGGTCTTCACCTGCACCGCGACGACAGACAGCACCTCCGCGGGGATGCGGTTGAACTCGTCAAAGCAGCCCCACGCCCCCGTCTGGGCGAGGCCTTTGTATATGTTCCCTATAGACTGGTAGTTCAGACATTTCCTCATTAACAGGAAGCTCGTGCCTCCGACGGCCCCCTCCGGGCCCCTGTGCTGGCTCATTACACCCGCTTAATACTGTAATTAGCTTTTCTGGGACACCGCTCCATATGGTGAGCACGGCTATAAACATGCCCCGAGAAAGTGACGATTATGACAGCTGAGGCTTCTGGGAAAGGTACCCTTCCGACACATGGCCAAATCGAATGATGCCTGAGTATTATGGCGCTCACACCTGACAGCGTCCATTTCTTCTGGGGCATCTCACCTTGTAGTCCATCTGCTCAGAGCAGTTAAAGACATAGACCATGACGCCCAGGGCCTTGCCAAGGTCCTTGGTGGTCTCCGTCTTCCCGGTTCCTGCTGGCCCCGTCGGTGCTCCACTCATTGTCAGGTGCAGGGACTGAGTCAGTGTGATGTAACACCTGTGCAAAATGCCCACGTGTCACCATTTAAGGTGACCAGCTAGTCCACGTCAGGAGGGACACTATGAGCTACGACAGGGTTTGTAAACGACCATTTCAACCATTTCAATCAAAAGTACCATGATTTTGGGAACTGAGGTCTTGCTGTGTGCCGATTGGTCAGTCTCCTACATGTGATCCTGCATGTGCCACTACTGTCAATGTGAAACAGCCGGATGAATCTTTCAAACAAGGAAGCAGACCAGTCAAAGCACAAGGAGAACTGAACCAATTAGCCAAACACAGGGGCCATTCGGTTTTAAGGTCGTTTGTAAAAACCTGAAGTAGCTCATAATGTCCCCCCCCTCGACATGGATTCATCCTCGTCACCCTACATTAAAAACTGTTCTTTACAGTGGAAGCACAAGATGGAAGAAAAACAGTCAGACATCGTCATGGTGACTTTTACAGGAGCTGGAGTGACTGGTAGAAGGTTAAAGGTCAGACACCTGTCCGTGAGGGGTGTTATGACCAATCGAGGCGCGTTTCCCAGGTATTCGTAGGAATATAAGAACTGGGCGTCGCAGATGTTGGCAAAGCAGTGCCTCAGCTCTTCGTCCCAGCGGTGACGAAGTTGGTAGAACCAGGAGAACGTCTGAGCATTGGTCACCTGGTCGTACAGAAGAGGACGCATTTTTCAAGCAGGATTAAATAAAGAAATCCTAGGGCTTAGCTAGTTATGCATGTCTATTACAGTCAAACCATCTCATAATGTGTGGGCGAATGAACGAATGAATGAATGAATGAATGAATGAATGAATGAATGAATGAATATACAGAACCGTGTGAAGGTCTTAGGTAGTCAAACAAAACAATGATCAAATGATTTTCATGTTCATGTAAGATTGTGATGTTATGTCTGTCTAAGTGTGTCACCCAGTTCTAAACCTCTCCTAATGTCACCCCAGTATTTGCAGCAAATATCCAATACGCCAAAATATTCTTTGACTCAACCTGAACCTCTGACACAACCTGCTTGGCAATTCAATACCTCACTGAGTTAATTAACTAATTAAATTGATGAAATAGCTGAGCTGATGGTGAATTTGAATAAACTCCTGGAATGACGGGGGCCTCCTCTAGGGGAGGCCTGGGAAAGTGAAGCAGTGTTGTTCAATCCATCCAACAAGATATCAGTAACTTTTTAAAGAGAGGGAATGAAAAAGTCTTAGTCACTCTTCGTTTGCCGTGTTTTATCGTTAAACTGTGACTCTACACTGGCTACCCAGACACACAGCTTTCGATATTCCTTTGGAATTTTGCACAGTACTGTATAAAATAAATTAAATTATAATAATGCTTTTCCCTTAATTGAGAGAGCATCAGCTAGAGTTCTGATACCTAATGAAAATCCTTCTTTGTCCCCCGGCCCCCACAACTTATTACCTATATATCTAACTATATATATCTCAGCTACTATGCGGTTCCATCAAAGTATAGAACTATTATGAAAAACACATGAGTGAATGTAAGACCAGACACCTTTTGGGTGAGAAGCCTGGACACAACATCCCTGGCATGGACATCTACTGTGCATATAGTCCTTATCTTCTGCCGGTCGCCTGGCAACAGCTCCCCTAACAACATGGTGATCAGTGAGTTGAGCTGGATGATCTAAAGAGAGAGAGAGCGGACAAAGTGATGCAGCACAAAGCATGTTTAGATCCCTGGTGGTTGATCTTGTCCACATTCTGCCTGCCGCTAGTGAGCCCTCACAGTCCTGAGGTTTGGCTCTTCGGTATGAAGGACTTGACACTAAGTCAGTCATTAGCTTAGGCGACCAAGAAGTATCCAGAAGAGCCAACTGTGCCTTCAGTCTCAGGCAATCCGCTTAACAAAAGCAAGAGCGACATTCACAAGTCAATAACAAAGCGATAAAGAAAGACTGTGTTTCCTTCCGGTGTGGTTATCTTTGCTGCTGTCATTCTAATCGCGATTTGCATGATCCTTGCACCGTTACCTGCTTCTTATGGTAATCTTTAAGGGCGGACTCGAAGCCTTCCTCCACCTTCTCAAATGCTATCCCTACATCCGTGCTCCACCAGATCTGCGAGCCGAGGAGGGCCACCTGGGCGGGCTGCTCCAGCACCCACTGCTCCCTCGGCTTCTCCTCATAGCTGGCCACAGCCTCGGCCGCATGCTGTCGTAGCGTCTCCCGCATGGAGTCCTCCAGGCGGCTCAGCCACACCTCCACCTGTGTGACATCATGGCTTTTTAAACCAGGGTACCGGCGACCTCATTTCCAGCAGGACGTTCCCTCTTGAAATACAGAGAACCACCTTCACCCAAATAAGCAATCCATCTACCCACTTTCTGTAACCACTTGACCTATTCAGGGTTATGAGTGGTCCAGAGGCTGTCCTGGAGGCTATGGGTAGAAGGAAGGGAACAACCCAGGATGGGGCTCGAACCCATTGCAGGACACACTCACATACACCATTCACACACACACACACCAATGAGTAATTAAGCAACTCCAATTCACCTCAGCGTGTTTTTCGACTGTGGGGAGAAACTGGAGTACCCGGAGGAAACCCCACGACGACAGGAGGAGGACATGAAAAATCCACACATGGAGACCCGAAACATGGCCCCAGAGGTGTGAGCCCAAACAAGTAATCTTAATCATGATCTTGAATATCAGAATACATGACTCTCTGCTACTTATCTTACCGCTCCACTGCAATGGCAGGGATTCTGGAATGGAACATACTCCTCTTCCTTGCTGAGCATCCCTTGTGCTATGTTTGTCCTTTCGGATTTCTGTTGCCGCAGAAACTGCAGCCCAGCTATATTGTCAAACAATTTCGGTAGGTGTCGTGTCACCTGCAGGAAAAAAAAAATCACCAGAACTGTCACCCAACACAACAGAGAAGAGGCGAAACGCAACAGAGGGGTAACGAAAATGAGACACGGTGCCTTGTCTGTGCCTTGTCTGTGCCACACCGTAACACACCTCTTCAGGTCGGCCTCCTTTGGATAATATGTCCAACAAATCTGCCGATGACATGAAATAAAACCTGGGAAATAACAGCCGCTTTGTCTCCAGATACTGAGCCAATGCTTTTTCACACAGCGCCAATCTGTGGAGGAATCACAAGGAAAGAAATCATTCACATTTCCACATCAGATGCCAAATAATCTTATTACCGCCAACGTTACTTTTTGGAAATAGGGAAACTTCACAGACCGAGTCTTGAGGTCCTCCAGAGTATCGTAGAAAAGGTGCTTGCTGGTGACCTCTATCACATTCTTGGTTTTAACGCTTTCAAACATCAGCTTCTGCAAAAACACAAAACCGCAGCATTGTTATAAATAAGCTGCATAGCTGAAATATTTCAAAATCAACAGATTTTAATAGCTCTGCATATTACAGGTATTACCATCAACCATAAAATTTATGGAGTTGTGTGAAAAAGATGTTACTATACTGAACAAAAAATATAAACGCAACACTCTTGTTTCTGCTCCCATTTTTCATGAGATGGACTTAAAGATCTACAATTCATTCCAGATACACAATATTACCATTTCTCTCAAACATTTCTCACAAATCAGTCTAAATGTGTGATAGTGAGCACTTCTGCTTTGCTGAGATAATCCATCCCACCTCACAGGTGTGCCACATCAAGATGCTGATCTGACATCATGGGTAGTGCACAGGTGTACCTTATACTGCCCACAATAAAAGGCCACCCTGGAATGTGCAGTTTTTTGCTTTATTGGGGGTCTGGGGACTCAGAACCGGTCAGTATCTGGTGTGACCACCATTTGCCTCATGCAATGCAACACATCTTCTTCGCATAGAGTTTATCAGATTGTCAATTGTGGCCTGTGGAATGTTGGTCCACTCCTCTTCAATGGCTGTGCGAAGTTGTTGGATATTAGTGGGAACTGGTACACGCTGTCGTATACGCCGGTCAAGCACATCCCAAACATGCTCAACGGGTGACATGTCCGGTGAGTATGCTGGCCATGCAAGAACTGGGACATTTTCAGCTTCCAAGAACTGTGTACAGATCCTTGCAACATGGGGCCGTGCATTATCTGTCTGAGTGGCTGGTCTCAGACGATCTTGGAGGTGAACCTGCTGGATGTGGAGGTCCTGGGCTGGTGTGGTTACACGTGGTCTGCGGTTGTGAGGCCGGTTGGATGTACTGCCATATTCTCTGAAACGCCTTTGGAGACGGCTTATGGTTGAGAAATGAACATTCAATGCACGAGCAACAGATCTGGTTGACATTCCTGCTGTCCGCATGCCAATTGCACGCTCCCTCAATGCTTGTGGCATCTGTGGCATTTTGCTGTGAGACAAAACTGCACATTCCAGGGTGGCCTTTTATTGTGGGCAGTATAAGGTACACCTGTGCACTACCCATGATGTCAGATCAGCATCTTGATGTGGCACACCTGTGAGGTGGGATGGATTATCTCAGCAAAGCAGAAGTGCTCACTATCACACATTTAGACTGATTTGTGAGAAATGTTTGAGAGAAATGGTAATATTGTGTATCTGGAATGAATTGTAGATCTTTAAGTCCATCTCATGAAAAATGGGAGCAAAAACAAAAGTGTTGCGTTTATATTTTTGTTCAGTGTATAAAGAAATCTTTCCTGATCGCGTAAAACCGCAGACTCATCTGCAGCGAGGGGAAACAGCCACGACATTATAAACCAAGATGGAGGCTGGGCACCTTAAAGTCTGCATCGATGTCCTGGAACCTGCGGGTGTGGAGAGGAAGCTGCTGGCTGATGTCCTCCGAGCCCATGAAGATCCTCTCCAGGTGGGCCCAGGTGCGCTGCACCTCCAGCCACACGCGCAGCACGGCGTCGGCCACCGTGAGTCGGCCCTGCCAGTCGGACACCGCAGACAGGAAGTGTTCCACATGTGTGCTCTGCAGGATGAGCTGCAGCTGCACCTGCGAGAGGGGAAGACAGATGCTGTGGTGACATGAGAAGACAGGAGATACTGCAAACGTAGGATTGCACATATATATGTGCATATTGTCCGAAAATATATACGCACTGACGACTAAAGTCATTTAAAATTGCATACTGAAAATTGCATATTCAAACTCAAAGCTACACTTGCGAAATTTAGTTAAATTTGTATTTTTCTATAATGAAGCCTTACTTATTAGAAAGCAGCCTAATAATATTAAAGTTTCTAATTTCTACACTATAGGGGATTTCCAGCCTACGGCGCCCCTTAGCCTCGTGAGCTGTGGTACCGGGTACAGGCTCCAGGAACTCCTGACATCCCGAGCAGGACGGATGCAATTCTGCACTTTCACCATGGACATATTAATCATTGGACAAAAGGATAACATTTGCATTTATCATTCTAAGCACAAAGTTTCTTTAGGATTAAAGACACCAAATGTCACATCAAGTGAAAATGTGTAGATGCATCCAGCATGCGTCTGGCATCATGCCGAGCTTCTCCGCCCCCTGAACGGATGCATTATCCTGACAGAGGCAGCGCGAGAACAATGTACAGTCAGCCACAAAACGCTATAAATCTGAGGACTCAATACAGCCGCTTAAGTCAGATCTGTTCAATGGGTAGAGAAAAGCAGCCCAGCGCTCTGCTCCCCTTTGTCTTCAGTGTTAGAGATGGTCTGATGTTAGAGGTGGGTGAAAATACTTTTTATATGCAATTTATCATTTTGCATGAAATAAAGGAGGATATTCAGCATGAAGTCATTATAAAGTAATTACAGTATAGCAGATGGTGAATGATTAAACTGCGAAATACGAAGAAGTAGATAATCCCTTTTCAAAGACGGTGTTAAATATCAATATTATTATTAACTGCACCTGATTATCCTCTAGAATGCCTATGAGGTCGTCGTCAGGTTTCAGAAGTGGGATGGATGTGCAATCGCGAATCTCATAGGTGAATTCCATCCTTGTCCATGTCTGACTGATTTCTGATAAAACCTAAAAAAAAAAAAGTGTAGAAGGACTGTTTTTGGAGATAATTAACAGATAGACCAAGGGGAAACAAATAAATTGTAAGAATGCAAATAACAACATCTAACAACTTTACTACGCTGGTAGGAAAATATTCTCATTATAGGGAAGGGAAACGCATGAGCATTGTACAAGACCTTCTCGATAGCCATTTCCTTGACGGCCTTGTCCACAACACGGTGAACCTCATCCTCCACCCTGTACAGCCGCAGGGCCACAAGGTCCCCCAAGGTTGTGCTTTCTGTCATGGTGAAAGTCACCTGCATGGGCCGGACACAGCTACAGTCAAGGCCGTTTGACGTACAAGTTCATTTACTTTCATTTCATTGACTTTACAACTTTACAAGTTTTTTACAATTGCAAGGTGCACATAAACACTTATTCTGTCGCCAGACAGAACCACTGCACATTTAACTTCATAAAATTCAATAATTGTCAAGAAGATGGCTTTGGGCAAACATCTACGTTTATAGTCTTCTGTGTTCCGCTCGATGTCCATTCTGAGAATATAAACGTTTATGTGAAAACACAAGCGAATTAAAGTGATGCTCTCCTCTCTTTTGTTAAGGAACAGCAACCATCCCCTTACACCAGTAGTCCTGACCAACTGGGACCAGTGACGATCTCGCATGGCCGGGTTCTGCAGTTCGGTCACTGCCCGCAGTGAAGTCGCAAGATTGTTAATTTCTGTATCCAGTCCTCTATAAACATCCCAGCTGCGAACCTCTTTGTCCAGCTCCTGCATTTCCTGATCAGACAAGAAAGCCGATCAAACAAGACCCCCAATCTGCAGGACAGCCACCTTTACTACGGGGTGTCGAGGAAGGTGGCGCTTAAAGGGGTTACCTTACCCCTTTAAATCTCTTTAATTCCCCATCCATGTGCTCAACACTGATCTCTCTCCAGTGGGTCTTAGTCCAGCTCTCTACGCAGCACTATAATACAAAACAGTTTTTTGGAATTTAACTCGTGACACTGGATGAATGTTTGGGAGGTGAGTAAGTGCTACGTTTCCTTTAACTAGTAGTTCATCTTACTCAAAATTGCCACTGATGATACAACAGGGGGAAAAAAAGCAAATATTAATAGCATGTAAGACGTATGCCGATGTCTCAGATAGGACAGCGAGGGTGAGAAGCTAGCTGGCTCACGCTAGGCGCTCACCTGAACATAGATCACGATGTCCCACAGCAATTTGAGCAGCGTGACGTCTCTCCGGAAGAGCCTGAGTTGCCGATTCTCCGGGATACTCGCTTCGAACAGTTTGCCGGAGTCCCGTAGGGCTGTCAGCTCGCCCTCCAGTGCGCTGATTTGCTGCTGAGCCTGAGGGCATGATTTCCACAAGAACCTTAGGCACCTTTTCCCAGCCAAATAGATCATTATTATGCTTCTTTGAGCCACTATAAAGCATTTATGCACCATTAAAATTCTTCTGAAATCTACTGTCTGCAGACAAGATTATTATATGGCTCATAACATATTTCTATTGATGCTAATAAAGCATAACACTCGTAGTTATGTAATATTGTCACACGCACCTACAATAGTGACACACATACATAGTAGTATTATAAGAAGTAGTACAGAAGTATTGTATAACAAGTGTAAAGAATCTCTTCATTTTAAATTTTAATGAGTCGATTTAATCATTTATCATTTACATTAAAGCAGAGTAATGAGCGGAATAAATACAGCATAGAGGATAACAGAAAATCGCTTCATCTTACTGTGTCGAGCTTAGCATATGGTTTTATTGTGTTATAGTGAAATGGGGCTTCTTTCCTGAAAATCACTGTGAACTCCTTCTGCTTCATCTGATGGGTAAGAAAAATTCCTTATTATTACCGCTGAATTAACAGTGTCCACTTCAGAAGAAATGCTGGAGGTCTCACCTCAAACGCGACATATTTCCTGCGTATGACGGACACCTCGACTGTCTGGAGAGGAGCAACCTTGTGCTTCACCAGCACTGCCAGCTTCTTGGTGTGGTTCCACCTTTCCGGAAGCTCCTATTAAAACACAGCGTGACGGTGCTTCATTGGCTGCCCGCCTTCACTATAACCGCTTGCATTTCTTTATGTTTATGTGCTTCACTTGACAGTAAATCCACGTTGAATTTAAATTGTACTTCATGTCATCTTGTGCCTTGGACATTTCACTGAATGTATTACTCAGCACTCTCTTTTTGCATGGCCATAAAACTGAATCGTCTTTGCGGATCAAAACAATATATGCTATTAATTTGACAGGTCTGTAACACTTTTTCGAGTATAATTGGATGCCAAACTGAATAAATGTAGGATGTTTAAGGGCAACAGAACAATTCAGTGATAGGTTCCCCCTTTCCTCTACTTAATTACAGCTTAGCCTTCTCATCGTTTGCATCTCACCTCCAGGTGTGTATAAACATGACCAGGGACCGTCTGGTCATACCCTTCCAGTAGGGTAACGATGTCCTTCAGAGGCTCAAAGAGACGGTCGGTCGTCACCTGACGTTCCTTCACAGAGAGCAGCAAGCCAGTCACCTCTACCAGATGACTGTAGTCACCCTCAGTCAGGGGACACTTAAGCCCCTTCTCAGTCATCCTGACAAACTCATCCAGCTCATTCAGGCTGAGAAAAAACAGACAAATGTCACACTACATTAATGCTTAAGCTCGTTTTGGAGGATGACAGTGTAGATTTCATAGAGTTATATACACCAGCTAATGTGTGATACAAGCACAGCAAAATTCTTTGCAGATGAACATTATAACATCCATCCATCCATTTTGGAAACCGCTTATCCTCCTGGGTTGCGGGGACATTATAATAGTGTTTATAATAGTACCCAACTCAAAAGAATTTATATAATAAAACCTGAAGCCTTGTGACGTTTGTTGAAAAAGCAGCAATTGATAGCATGGACTTCACCTGTCAGTGACCTGTGCCAAGAGGTGTTCCTTCAGCATCCAGCTCCACTGTTTAATGGTGTTTAAGAGGCTAATCTTGAAAGGCTTGATGTCCACTTTAAACCATCTGTCAAATACTTTAAAGTCTTCAATTTGGCTTATGTGCACATACATGTTTTCAAAAATGTCAATCTAAAAAAGAGCAAACGTTTCATTAAACATGACTGTCATTTTTGACAATATTCTCAGTTTAGGGCAGCTTTCTTAAAAGATGAAAATCCAGAATTAAATGCATAAATCTGCCGGCCGAAAAACAAAAGAGATGATTCAGAACCAAAATATTGCTCGTTATTCACCTGCTCCTTGAACTGCTCAGTGGTTGGTGGGCTTGGCCTACAAGCCTCGACACCTTCTGTGGTGCAGATGTTGCCATACAGCAGGAAGTGCCTCATGAAGGTGGCCTTGTCATTCAGCCACAGGTGGGCGTAAGAGTCAAAGGCACGCTGGTACCGCAGGGCTTTCCCAGTGGCAGCATCGACTCGCGCCATGATTTCCTGCTGTAGCTCTGTGAGGTTGAACATGCTGTCCATGTCACACTTTGAGGGCCGGAAAATGTGAAAGAGCAGTTATATGCATGAAAAATGGGACACAACAATATCTGTTCACTGCATATCTTATTCTCTCCTCCTTAAAACGAGAAAATGAAAAGTGGATGCATTTCAAATAATAGTAAGGTATGGCATGTTGATGGTCTCAATTTCATGGATGGAATACTTTCACCCATCTTTCTACCATCATTAACTCAAAGTTCTCTGCATAAACGGAATCTCTGATCATACCTGATAGTTCTCCAAATGAAGGTGAGATGCAACTCTCTCCACCTGAGCAGACATCTTGAAAATGTCCCCAATCAGGTCCTCCATCAGGTTATGCAAGCCATCCCTCTCTTCTCGGTCAAGAGAAGGTCTGCAGATGATCAGGGGGGCATTGAGTGACATGTGTGCCTCTAAAAGAGGAGCCTCCCTGGACTGGCTATTGGTGCTGTCCACAAAGAACTCCAGTGAGTGCATGATGGCGCTGAAGAAACCGTCCATCACCATCGCATCTAGGTATTCGAGATACGCATGCCATGCATCCGACGCAGGATCAGCATGGAACAGGGAACAGTTTTCCTGCAAAATCCAACGAAGGAAACTTTACCAGTCAGCATTATAACTTTGCAATGAGAATGATAGTGTGTAGAATTTAGAATTTTGTTTTATTTTGTCAATTAAAATCTTTCTAAATATTTTATAGAATGATCTTGGTATTAAAGCACATATTTGTATCAGTAACATGACAGCTGCGTAGTGAAAGGTGCTGTTACATCTATAAGCTTGTGGATAAGTTGTCCATCTCTCTGAATGCCACCGTAACGCTTAGCCAGTCGTTCAGCTCTGTCCTCCAGCTGAAGCAGTGCATCTTTCTTGTTGTCCTTCCTGCAGAAAAGGGGATGCTCACTCCATCCCTTTATCACTGTCTGGATGAATTCCACATTTTCCTTGGTCTTCTGAATCCGGAGCTCCAGGTTTTGAACGGTGTCTTTCAGAGCAGAGACATAATCCCAACAGTTGTGGTGCTGCCAGGTGAACTCCGTCTGCAGCCTGAGCAGCTGCGCGTCGATGCGCGGGAGCTGCGCAGCCACTAGGGGCACCTCCACCTCCAGCGCAATCTGCTTTATGTTGTTGTAAGCCTGGACAAGAAGCTTCAGAGTACCGATGTGCTGAAAAGATGCGATAAATGTGCAATAAAACGTGCAGCAAGCTATCCACTTACAGACTGCAACAAGCAGACGTTTTAAACTACTACACACAGCTTTAAAAAGCCTGACGCTGTTTCCTTTTCAGAGCGTTAATAGCAAAGAAAGCCTGATGTTTCAATAGGGATCAATGTAACCTGCCTCTGACATGCTGGAACAGAGTTAGCACCAGCTGTACCACAAGACAGCAATAATAACAGAAATAAACTATAATCAATAAACATTACATACAAGACAGGAAATGCAAATAAAAAGAAATACTAGCACTGACATATGATTTTGAGCTTCTTATCGTAGGACATGGGGATTTAATTCAAAAACAATGTTTGCTAGGTGCTACTGAAAGACTTACTGTAATTAAGGTGTCTTTCTTCTTGAAGATGGCCAGTGCAACACTGGGAACTTTGGCATATTCCTGCAGTAGCAGGAACTTCACATCTCTCAGGACTGCTAACAGCTAGAATGAAAAAAGGTGAATATGATGTAATAACCTGAGAGCACATAACAGTGCACTAATATTTTAATGAGCCTTAAAGGATTCAGATTAATTATGCATGTGTAACATTACAGTAAATTTTATACATAAGCACAACTAAAGAAAGTATGGATTTAAATATAAATATACCTTTGAACTGAAGTTGACAGAAAGCAGGCCAGTGGTTTTATGTCTCCTGATGAGATTCTGGTCTAAGCTGAAGCGGCAGACTTGATCCAGACCGCGGCACCAATCAGTGTGGACATCCCCTTCATACTGATCTAACACAGCCTGCAGCTCAGAGTATCTCTGGCAGATCGCCTTCATGTCAGCATCATCCATGGCGCTAAAGAAAAAGCCGCATTAATCATTCAAGCACTTGCCTACCAAACAGTACGGGGTCTCAGGTGCTCATTAATCGACGTGCACTGTGGTCCTGCCAGTCATGTCTGCCTGACCCCCCTGTCTCCTCTCTGACGCGGCCCTCATGAGCCTGCTGCTTGTTACCTCTCATTACTCTTTGTATTTAAGTACCTGTTTGTCTCGTGTGCCCCGACCCAGTCACTGAAGTCAGTCCCCTTCTTGACTGTATACTTCCCGATACTAGTCTTCCCATTTTAACCCCCTGTGCTCCTGCTGATTTCCCTGTCCCTCTTTCGACCCCCCAGAATAAATCCCGCTTTGTTCGCCAGACGCCTGCCTTTGAGTACTTCGTCTCTCAGGTCATGACACTATCCTTGATGTTTCAACATTTAAACACTACACCAACAGCAGACTCTTTATATCATGCAAGCTAAAAAGTGAAAAGAGTATTTCCCCACTAATGAGTTGCTTCAAGCATGGAAGTTTTATTAACTAGATATCACGTGATGACTTTGAAATTAGACCATTATAAAGTACACAGTCCCCATCAGCAGCAGAACTCACAATTCCTGGATAAACATGATCGCAGCCCAAGGCGTCTCCAGTCTCTCTCTCAGCATCTTCGCCCATTTTAAGGATCCTGACATCAAAGGCATGTTCTTACTCACTGACCCCATTCCACTCCTCATCTGCAGAACAAAAACAGCACATTTTCCCTTCAAGTTGCAAACACGTTTTTAATAGTAACTTGCGGCAAACAAAGAAACACAAATGAAAACGTAGTTATTTATTATTAGGAACACAGAGAATTAAAATGAAATTTTAGAGTCAAAAAAACTCAGTCTATTATATTTATATATTTCTCCTCCTTAACCTGTCTGTGTTTTTTCTTAACTCTTGTACAGGAGAATGCATATCTTATCAAGTCTTATTGCCCGTATTTAATGACAGATCAGATGATCCTTTGTACTTGGTTACCTGATGAAGGTGTGTGACATGCAGCTGCCGACATTTCTCTAACTCCTGGCCAAACAGCTGAAGCACCAGTGAGAGATTGGGACGGAAGATTTCCTTTATAACTGGTCTTTCCAGGAAGGGGCCACACGCGGCCAGTAACTTAATGCAAATGAAAAACCACACTTATTAACTCCATCATTGTCTATAATTCATAAGTGACATTAATAATTTGCCACAATAAGGGTTATTTCGTGTTGATGAGCACACATTGGCATTTCCAGGCCCAGGATATTGCTGTAGAACCTGTGAGTGATGGTTAATATACTTACAAAAATATATCAAAAATTGAAACTTTGCATTTGTTCAGATCTTGCTGAAAGATGGTGTATCTATTTAGTGACAAATTGTCTTAGCAAAACAGCATCTGCATGCTATCACAGACAAAAAAATATGTATATGACTTTTTAATAAGGGTACATTAGTATATAGAATATTACATATCATAAAAAATGGACTATAGTCAGATGAATAGTGACATTTATATGCAGTTAAAATAAATTGCTTTACCGGCGAGAGAATGGAATAAAATGATTAAATAATTATGAAAAAGACCAATTTCTTACCTTCAAAGCTGATTCCAAACCAGAACAATCATTAAATGCCAGACACATGACTGTGGCAAGACGAGATTCAAAGTCCAAGACTTTTTCTTTGAAATCATCATAACGACCTTCAAATTCCTGGCGGAATGGAAAACACACTCTAGCTACTGAAGGACACAGAAACTGGCAATTTTACACTGAATTTATCAAAATCCAAAGTCCAATCGCCTTGCAAGTATGGAATCCAAGAACAGCTCCAGAGCCTTCAAACGTTTCACTCAAACGTCGATTAGACACCGTCACTGCAGAAAAACTTCTACCTGACTTCATGTACACTCTGATGCCCCTGCCAGCTCACTGACACACTGAGAAAGGGCTTTTTTTCCAAGTTTAAGTTTCACTCAGCTGAGCTGCTACAGAAAAAAATATTTTTCAACACTGAATCTACTTTGAGTACAATATGAAAAAAAAAACTCATACAGCATCTCTCTTCTGGTTAGACCACTTGCCGACATTCTTGGATGGCTTTTTTCGGAGTGACTGAGCTTATCATCAGTTTTAAACAGAAAGATCTTAAGTTACTAAACCGTGAAGGTCCCTGTTTTGTGACATTTCTCATCAGAAATGTTTGGGGATATGATAAACATTAACAGTATCTCAGTTTCAGACTTACGTACTGAGTAACAAGTTGCCTACAACAAGATGTTTTCCTCTACTGGCTACAAACTGCCCTCCCTGTCACAGAGACATCCTATCTGTGCATGCAGATCATAGTTTGCCATGTATTTCCTTTGACGAAGACCAGCACAGTCAGTGCTCAAAGACTATTGGTGCCTTAAAATCAGCAATGAAAAGTGAAACACAATTCAACGGATGACAAGAATTTAAGAGCTCTACAGCTTTAAGCCAGGGTGGGGCTTTCAGTGACATGCCAGTCCTTACTCTTCAATTGCACGTTAATTTTCAGGACATTATAAGTCTGTCTCCTGTTTTTTGTTTTCTCAAGAGAATAATATGAGTAAAGGAGAGGTAACTTTAGGTCATATGGATTATGAAAAAAACAGGACTGCGCACAATAGGACAGCAGCTATGGTTTAGTGGCAGTGCAGACCAGCTTACCTCATTGCTGAGTTGTGAGTTCTATATAAATCTGATGGTGAACCAATAGCTAGATAATTTACTGTAAAGCAAACATATTCATAATGCCTGCCATATGTGTCATTACCTTAGCACTGAGACATTGGGGGCTGCATTCACTGTTCTTCAACACCTTGCAATGCTCCTGGAATTCGACGTAAATGGAAGCAACCTGCTCACTGTAGCCTTTGCCCCCGGTGCCCCCAAACTCCAGCTTCTCCAGCTTCTCAAACTCTAACATGGTGATAAATAGGTCCTGGAAAAAAAAAAAAAAGCATGATGTTTTGCACCCGAATGTTAATTATAAAAATATCCTTCTGTAGAAAATGCAATTATGGCGCTTGTGGGAGTTTTATTTACACAAAAATGTTCTGAGGACAGAGCAAAAAAATTTCAGAGTAAATCGATTTCCAAGAGCCAGCTCCCTCACCTGCAGCTGCCGCAGGCGGAGAAGGAAAGGGTTAAAACGCAGGAACACCAGAGTGCAGGGAAAATCCCAGGGCTGGCAAACCTTCTCCCTCTGTGTCCGGAAGGTCTCCTTAAAGTGCGTGAAGCAAGCCACCACCACATGGATCTTCTCCAGGGCTTCCTCAGTGTCCACCTTCAGAAGGTCCCTTGGTGAGAGGTACTCAGTAGCCTTGGGGGAGGAACGATTCAAGGACTGTTTATATCAAAATTTTACATTTCACCCCACCCCCCAAAACAAAAATCCTGCTAATGGAACACTTATATTTTTTTAATTTTAAGTGTCCCCCGCCCACTGTTTCTGGGACAGACTCCAGGCTCACCATGAACCCACACCAAATAAGTGTTTATAGAAAATGATGCATGGTATCTGATCCTGCACTTCGACCTATAAGAGGATCCTTCTCACTGAAGTGGCTGTAGGGACGAGCCTGAGTCACCTGCTCGATGAAGAGGCTGCAGAGCTCCTGCAGCAGCAGCACAATGCGAGGCGGCGATCGCAGGGCCTTGCAGTGAGACCAGACCAGGCCAAGCACATGGAGGAGAGGGCCAACAAGTCGCTGCTTCTGAGGGAACTGCTTCTCCTGCAGCTGAGACAGCAGCCGGACCAGAGGGCGCAGGTGCAGCTCTACGTCTCTGGCCTCCTGAAGAGCTTGAAGATAAAGCAGGAGCGTGGAATGACTCAGAGATTCAGCTGAACTCGACATTTAGCCTCTGCGTTTATTCGGTCACTGTCCAAAACCATGCTTGAGAAAGCGAAGGAATTCATATATGTCACAAATTCGTACAAGTTAAGACAAAACGGACAACGTAGTAAAAATAGCTGAGTAACTGAACATCAACTAAATGAAGCTGAAACACCTTTAAATAAGTATGTTGAGCTTTAGTCGGCCCAATAACATTTGCCATTAAAAAAGTAAAAAAAAAAAAACAAAAGTGAGAGAGATCCGTTTCTCGAAATGTTGCTGTCGTTATATCTATGATAGGTGCCTCCTTGGGAAACGTCCTGCCTTATTCATCCAGCAGGTTCAGGTAGGTGTGACATCAGAATGCCTCTCACTTTCCCACTGTGCCTCAATCAGTATCAGAACTGCTAATCAACCATGTTTTGTTGTAAGAGTGAAACTGAGCCATTAATTGCTTACTTACCATTAAATACATCCATTAATGTTGTTTTGAAAGTTGGAAGGTAACTGCTCTCAGATGCTTCCAAAATCTCCACCATCTTCTGGACAACGGGGCTCTGAAGCTAACGCAGAAAATAGGTTCAACTCACCTGACAAAGTTGTAATTGATATATCGTCTATAATTTTGTGCACAGATTGACGCACCTGTTCATAAATACTTTGCATATTTTCCTTCCTAGATTTCCAGAATTCATATTCAGCATTCGGCCCCAGGTCAGAACCCTTCTGGAGAAGTGTCCCGGAATCTTCTTTCAAAACATCTCGGATCTGATGGGTCCAGTCGATGACCATGGACTCAATGACATACATCACTGTCCTGTTATGTCCATCTTGCCTGCGATATGTTTTAAAATAGAGATTCTTTTAACGGTACCTTGTTATTAAGAAGGACACCTTGCGCTGAATGTAAACAACATACGTCAGTCAGCTGATGTTCTTACGCATTGAATCCAGAATATGAATGACTTTCAATCTCGGTTGTCACCGTGGGAATCGGAAGGTGGGTTTTTCCTGAGCACAGGCCCCTCAAGATGGACACCTTGCTCTGCAAGCTCTCCGCATGCTGACTGATATCTTGAGATACGACACGCGGCCATGTCCTGTGATTCTTCTTGTTTGTCAGCACTGGTACAAAAACCTTGGATAAAGCAGAAGCCAGATTTGCAACGGAGAAAAATCATCAAAACGCTCCTGCTAGCATGAATCGTCCTTCAGTGAGCTAAATCTGTGGTTTATGCTTTCACCCAAAATTAAGCTTTTGGGGAACAATTTTAGTATCAAAATTTGTTAATTAGTTTAGTTTTTGAGATTGCCATTATTACTTCAAAAGAAATTATTTTAGAGTAGGCTGATTCCTTTTTGTCATCAAACAAGACTATGTGCAATAGTGATACTGCTGTTATCAAATAAATATTGTAGCAAATGCAAAATCTAATACAAAGTTGGGACGTTGTGCAAATTGTAAATATAAACAGAATGCAATGACATGAAAACCTCATAAACCCATATTTAATTCACAATAAAACATATCGAATGTTGAAAGTGAGACATTTTTCTATTTCGTGAAAAATATTGACTCATATTGAATTTCATAAAAGCAACACATTGGGGCCAATAAGAGGCGTAAAAGTTAGTGGTACAAAAACATCTACAGTACATAATATAATCAAAAGATTCCAAGAATCTGGAGAAATCTCTGTGCGTGAGGGACAAGGCAGAAAAACCGTACTGGATGCCCGTGATCTTCGGGCCCTTTGGTGGCACTGCCTCACAGATAGGCACGATTCTCTAACGGAATCACTAAATGGGCTCAGGAATATTTCCAGAAAACACTGTCAGTGAACACAGTTCACCGTACCATCCGCAGTTAAAACTCCATCATTCAAAGAAGAAGCTGTATTTGAACATGATCCAGAATCACTAACATCTTCTCTGGACCAAAGCTCATTTTAAATGGACTATGGCTAAGTGGAGAATTGTTCTGTTGTCAGACGAATCTAAATTTGAAATTCTTTTTGGAGACCGGGGATGCCGTGTCATCCGGACTGAAGAGGAGAAGGGCCTCCCGGCATGTCGTCATCGTTCAGTTCAAAGGTCAGCATCTCTGATGGTGTGGGGGTGCATTAGTACATACGGCAGGGGCAGCCTGTATATCTGGAAAGGCACCATCAATGCTGAAAGGTATATCCAGGTTCTACAGTGACATGTGCTCCCATCCAGACACCGTCTCTTTCAGAGAAGACCTTGCATTTTCCAACATGACAATGCCAAACCACACACTGCATCGATTACAACATCATGGCTTCGTAGAGGAAGGGTCCGGGTACTGAACTGACCCGCCAGCGGTCCAGATCTTCCAGCCATTGAGAACATCTGGCGCATCATAATATGAAAATTATCAGCAACTAAAACTTTGTATTGGATAAGAATGGAACAACATTCCTGGCACAAAACTCGAGCAACTGATCTCCTCAGTCCCCAGACGTTTGCAGACTGTTGTTAAAAGAAGACGGATTGCCACACAGTGGTAAACATGACCTTGTCCCAACTTTTTTGAGACGTGTAGCTGCCATGACATTCAAAATTGCCTTATTTTTTCCTTTTCTCAGTTTAAACATTTAATACGTTTTCTATGTTCTATTTTGAATTAAATATGGGTATATGAGATTTCAATATCATTGCAATCTGTTTTTATTTATAATTTGCACAACATCCCAACTTTTTTGGAACTGGGGTTGTATTACTTGGTTGCCTACGTTGTTAATGGCAAATGAGTTTTCACAATGTCGTTACACTAAACGTACAAACGCGATATTGCGAATTTAATTACCTGATCCACCGCATGCAACAACTGTTCCAGCAAGTACAGTGACACTACACCAAACGACAAGTGTTCTCTGTATTTCACAGGAAGAAGGGTGACGTCTTCCTTCTTCTGTACATAAACCCCGTTGACAGCAGCAGATGCCTAAAAGATCATACATCGTAGTACTTTGGTCTGAAAGCGCAGCTATTAACAAGCAACAAGTCAACAACCTCGGATTAAGCGGAAGATGATGGATGGATGGAAGTCAAATGACAAAACATGGCGCGACTGCAACGTGTCTGATTTAAATTCTGAAATAAACAGAAAAAAAACCTTAAGGACTTAAAAAAGTATATATATATATATATACAAAGCCGATACTGAGTGATGTCTAACTTACCTGTTCACATGAAGTTAAAACACCACTCGACTGGATGCTGAAAATCAAAATCTTTGAGTTCTTCTCAAAAAAGTCTTGAAGAACTTTTTGACTGTTCTCCAAGGCTAGGTAATTATCCCACGTTTCCGGTTTTATCCTTAGAAACTGGCATATTTTATTTCCAATAAAGCGGACTCTTTCGTCTTCGGCAAACGAAGGAACGCTTTCCTCCTCGTCGGACATTTGTTGCTTACGTTTCTTGAAACACTCCTCCGTATTCATGTATGCTATAGTTCAGATTTAAATCTACCCTGCATGCAAAGCACTATTGCAGCGGAGTCCCGTTATTTGGCGTTGACGTTGACCCCGTTAAAGGATATGCACGGACAACGCGTTTCCTTGGAAAGAAGCAAAATTTAACTTGTTTTAAAAAATTGGGGGCGGTGCAGCGTCTGGTTACCAGGGCAACGACAGTAACTCGTAAATCTTGATGTTGGCGTACTGGGGGGCCGCGCGCCCGCACCAGCCAGAACAGCCCGCTAGTCCACACTAGGGAGTCTCCTTCAAACCGAATAAGGCTTATAACCCTCTTCAACACTAGTTTTAATCAATGATCTATCTTAATATGCGACAGGAATTTATATACGGCAATATTTATTTTATACTTTTTAAAAACAGATAAATGAAAACACAACACAAATATAAGATGTATTTTTAAATGCCCTACAAAGTGTTTCACTTGATTTGAAGTAACATCTGGAGCAATAAATCTCTTTTATAATATTAGTTTGAGTTGCAGCGAAAATTATAATAATGATACCATAATTCGCCGCTCACAGTACCGTGCTTCTTCAACGCCAGTGAAATTCGTTCGGTACTTAAAATGTGTTTTCAGCAGGGTTTCGATTGTGAGCAAAGTATTTAAAACCTGGGGTTTAAAACTGTAAACAAGTGCAAATCAAAATGTCCTAAATGTTCCAAGAATATGCACAAAAAATGTATAATTCCTCCCAAAAATTATGCGTAAAAGTGTTTTTTAAATTTTCTCTACAGAAGGGAACAATGACTGACAGTTTTTTTATATGTGATTTTGGGTTAAGCCCCCCCATCACGACACAGCAACCCTAAGCAAGAGAACTGACTGGGAAATGGGGGAATGGAATTGTGTGTTTACACTACTATTAAAATATATCACCAAACAAAAGAGAAGACAAAACAATCCAGTATTTATTAATTTAGTCACTTGCAAGTGATGCAGGAAACGTTTTTATTTTTTCATTCACAAAACACTTTTGTACAAATTTTTTGTTTTAAAAACGTCAATAAATTGAAGCCTTTGAGGCTTTTTAGCAAAAGATACATATTAAACATCGTGGTGGAAAAGAAAAGTTTTTTGTTGTTTGTTTTTAGAAAAAGATTTACAAATGAGATGTCACTAGAAAATATTAACTGTCACACAAAATGTTACCAAAGCCATCTGAATTATTTTGGTTTCAATTATTATTAAAGTTCCAACATGTGTAAGAAAAAGCCTGATAAATTGGGATGCTGTGGCCACACGTACAAAAGTACCACGAGATTTAAAACCGATAAATTACAATAAGAAATGAAACATGCTGCAGTCTCGTAAATTCCATGTTTATCACACACTAAAATGTCAAGGCAAAGGACCAGATTAAAAAAGGTTAATCGTAAACAATAAATTAGCAACATACAGTCATCTACTGCTTCCCAGTTATCAACAAGACTGAAAGAAAACCTGTCGGCCAAGATCAATACAGGAGTGATTTATCGCGATATCAAAGTGGCTGAATGGTCTGCTCTACAACCAAGCAAGACAAGTGGCATCCATATTGCAATGGGAATTAAAAGGAATGAGAAGGACATACAAAAGGCTGAGTTCGACATACAGTACGTTATTGCACACCTATTCCCTCAGATGTAACTGCAGCTTCTGTCGAACCGGACGCTGATTACCATGGCTTAGGAGATACAGCAGCTACTTCGCAGGTGTATAATTAGCTATGAAAGGCTCCCTCCTACATGTAAGGGGGCATGATTGATATCTGTATGCGGTATATATTAAGGCATTGTAGTACATATGACGTCATCAAAAAGTTCACAATAGACGTAAATAATTACATATACGTATGTATATGGAAGTGCCCAGATATGTTACATAAGTTGCACACACCTTTTATTCGGCTCAACAGAGCAATGCTTATTTTCATATAACAAAAGAACATAATTTCTACTAATGTAAACATGTTTTCAAGATTGTCTTTATATCACCCACAAAATGCATCAAGTAGTACAATGATATGGAAAAAAAAACAGTATTTGTGAGATGCCTTCTCTCCACACATCTAACAAGGTAATGTGTGCTTTTAATGAACTTAAAACTCAAAATTTTTACTTTCTATAAAATGAAACAAGTTCTCCTCAACTCTCGCCCGAAGAGTTTTCTCAATTCCCGTCGTAAATTTATCATACTAGCTGATGTGCCATAAGGAAAATCATAGGTTTACCGTAAAATCATAATTCTCCAAGATCCGTTGTTATGTACACTTTCTGAACACTAACGTAAGGTTCCTGATGACTGTGTGAAAACAGAAAGGACAGATGCACCAAACGCCCATGTCGCTACCCGCAGGGCCGGCCCTAGGCAGACGACGCAGGTGGTATATGTGCATCTGGAGGGGCCCCCCCTGCATGTGGCACAATGCAGTCATTTCTAGAACCTGCAGAGGGTTGGTCAGAGTCTTGCCTCAGGCCCCAAAATTATGGTCAAAACCCCATTTACCCACAAACCATGTTTAGCACCTTTCAGGCCTTCAACTGTCCCGTATCGATCAAACACTCACTCTGCACCTGTAGCATTTTACCTGATTAATGGCGAGATCCATCTCATAATATGACCCCTACATAATATATCTCATGTTTTAACATTTGTAGTGAAACGCAGAAATACATTCGGTGCATAGAAAAAGGTTCCGTTTACCTACAAAATGACTTTTCTTAGCAGGGTAGCTCTGTACACTTAACCATTCTCTTTGTGCTTATCCAGCGCATCATATAAACATCTCTTTTTTTGCTATTGTATATTATTTTCATACTTTTAAGTTTAATAATTTATCTTCTCTAATGTGCATTGGTGTCTTTTTCCTTCCGTTCACTTCCAAATCCTGAAAGGCTCGTGACAACTACGTGCAAAATGGTGAAGCAGGACCCGCTTCTGGGGTGGCGAAGGTGGCTAAAAATCCTCCACGTTATTGGCAGTGTTCGGCGTGGCGGGGTCGGAATCCTGGGAGAGGGACACGGAGGCCACCATCGTCGGGGACCCCAGCACCTCATTGACGGTCTCCTCCATGTCCTCGGTGGTGACGATGGCCAGCGCTGCACCCCCTTTCTTGTTCTGGTGGGTCTTGATGTGCTTAGACAGGTGATCGCTCCTCATGAACCTCTTGGAACATTCCGGACATTCAAACCTTTTCTCACCTGCGAGCAAGAGTGGAAGACGACAGTGTCAACATTCAATTTACCAGGAGCGACTGGTCATAGGGAAGCTGGTGTGTCCGCTTCTCGTACCCGTGTGCGTCCGCCGATGTCGCTGCAGCTCGTCGCTCCTGGTGAACCTCTTCCCGCAGAAGATCCAGTTGCAGACGAAGGGCCGCTCGCCCGTGTGCCAGCGCAGGTGCGCCCGGAGGTGCGACGTCTTGCCGTAGACCTTCCCACAGCCCTCGATGTGACACACGTGCTGCTTCTTCTTGCCCGGCTCGCTGCTGTTCCTGACGAGGGACACCGTGGTGAGTGAAGCCCGACACCGACATTCCAGCAGGGCTCCCCACGCCCTGGGCGTCTAACCACTGAGAGAAGCCACATTTCCTGCAGATTTATAAGCTAGTGTCTCAGCACAGAGATCGACGTTGTGAAGGCAGGTTTACTAGGGTAAATAGCTTAATGCTAAACCATATTCAAACCACTGCTTAGAATAACATAATCAACATCATAAACCCACATATGTACCTATAATTAATTTCGGAGGACTGAAATTGAAGATAGAGCCTGTTTGCTTGAAAAGACACATTCAGTACTACGTTGCCTTGTCTGTAACTTAGCCCTCCTCCCGCAGAACCCTACACATGTTTCAGAAGCTAAGGTGAAAGTGGGCTGCACTTGCCTCCCCTCTCCATCCCGGCAGTTCGGGCACGAGCAAGCCACCCGTCGGAGCCTCTTGCTGGGCTGGCCCTCCTGATCCGAGATGCTCTGGTTCTGTTGCAGCTGCACTTGGGCTATCTGGTCGGGACTGACGCCGCTCAAGGCTGCATTAGCAAGGTTTCCCATGGCAACAGTCACTGGGGTGGGCTGCACTTTCATACCATCCTGACCTTGCTGTTGACCTGGAATGCAAAGGGTCAAAAATCAGCTGTTGCATCTTAAAGTTCAACAACTACAACATCTCTCAGCCACGAAGAGGACAATCATACCAGAGTATTATCCTACACATGAAAGCTATGTAATTTTCAGTTTGTATCTACACATTTCCGCCATTTGTGTATGAGCACACAAAAGTGTCGCATGTCCAACTGTCATGCATCCAAATTGCCAATTCAAACACGATACAAAAACCATGTAAAAACTACCCATCTATTTCAATATATATAATACGATTTATATATTTATAATTGAGGCTCCATTTAAAATAGGAAGCCTCCCAAAACAAAAAAGAGAATAAATGAATACGACTTAAAAACATTTAAATCTGTCAAAAATACCAAAGCATAATAATAAAATACCAGTCCTGCGCATCATTTATCAAGAACCATCTGGTAAATGTGCATAAGTCTGACATCCTGCCCAGTTGCCGCCCACAAATAACCATAAATGGTCAATGCAAATGAGCTGTGTGCTTATATAATAATCAAATCAGGTTTTTTTGGTTGCAACTGTAACTGGAAAACCAAGAAGAGGAATTTTGAACAGTGTGAGGTAGAGGCACAGTGTGTGCTATTTATAAATATACACAGAGGTTTGTAATTATATCATTGTGGGGACTCTCCATTCATTTCTATGGGGAAAACTCTAATCCCAACATGGCGACCTTAAGCCCTACCCAGCCCTAACCGTAACCATAAGTAACCAAACAAAATATGAGACTTTTGGCATTTTTAGTTTTTTGATTGCATTCACATACCTTTGTAGGGACCTGAAAAATTGTCCCCACAAGGTCTAATATAAGAGGTTTTTATTACACTGTTGGGGACATTTAGTCCCTGCAATGCCATATAAACATAATCTACACATATACACACACACACACACACTCTCTCTTTGTGCAAAGATCTTAAAAAGTCGATCTTAAAAAGTGTGCTGAATGGCAATGCATCAGCACTGAGGTAAAAAACACGCTGGGATAAAAGAGACTGGATCTTACGACAGAGAGGAAGAAACAGCTCTGCTACACGCAGGGCCACTGTGACTGACTGTCAGGAGCAAACTAACATCTTCGCTCCATACGTGTAACTCAAAAGTGAGTCATTCTTTAAGCACTTTGTTGACCGAAGTGTTTGATGGGAGAACTGATTGTGTTTTTGGATTTCCTTGACGTTCCACTTAGGGTTTTCCCTGATGCTTTTACGTTTTCCTGGTGTGTTGTGTCTTGCACTTTAAATCCAGCTGACTAGTTCAAAACAGACATGCTTCAGGTCGTGGTTTGTGGGGGGGGGGGGGGGATCCCCTAGTTTACCTTGTTTGCTTATCATGCAGGACAGTTAACCTTAACTTTTATGATGAATAGAGTTCAGCTAGCAGTGCTATGCATGGGAGGGGTAACAGGAGGCAATAACTATATCCGGCTAGCAAGTTAAAAGGAAGAAAATAACGTGCTGGGCAGCTTTGTGGGATTCTGATTTCTCCAGGATAAACTGATACAGACTATAAATGGGGGGCAAACTCAACCACTTCATCACAAAATGAGTCGTTAAGCTACCCAACACTTGACATGTTGGCAAAATTGGTTTAGTATGACTTTTTAAATTATTTAAATCACTAGCTGTGAGATCTTTTTTGCGATTTTTCAATAACTTGCGTTTTTTCTTCATTTTCTTTAATTTTGTGATTTTCTTTCTTTTTTTGTGTTTTGAACTTTGTCACCTCTGTAACAAACAGAAGCTTTACTATCACTCTTTGTTGCATTTTTGTACAACATCACACCTAATAGCACCTAACCACAACCACCAAACAGCTGAAGGCGTGGCTGCGAGTACAACATCACACTAATTCTGAAAGCTGGGCGCACCCTCGCAGGTTCAAATGTTCACATTTTATTAAAACAAGGAAATGCTTAAAGCTGTTTATCTGGGTACTAAGTATATATTTGCTTAGAACAAAAAACACAAAAAATGTTACCGACATTATATCAGCTCCCAATCACCTCCTCAGGGGCACCTCAGCCATTCAATGTATCTGAAGCTCATTTATTTAATTAATTTAATTAGTGTAAAAACTTAGTGAGCTACTGATTAGCCATGTGAGGTGGGCTAGTGGTCGAGTCAAAAAATGGTTGGTTGCAAATATTGGGATTAATTTAGGAGAGATGCTGAAGTGGTTAAGCTAACGTACTTATACAAAAATAATATCAAAACTGAAGATCATTCAAACATCATTTCCTTTGAATGCCAAACCTTAAACACAGCACTGTCTACTGCAATCTAACTGGTAAATCATCACAACATGGGCTTAATATTGGCTGAAAATACAGCTCTGGAAAAAATTAAGAGACCATTCCATATTTTTTGGGAATCTGCACTGTTCAATTCTGGTTTAACCCTGGTTCTGCTGGCAGACGTCTACACTGGGAGGCAGGCTGCTTCCAGGCTCAAAGCTTCCAAGACAACAGTAAACAAGAATAAGGTGAAGCAGGAGACACTGGCAATAACCAAAAACCAGCCAGGTAGAGGGCAGAAGCAACTTTATAATGCCAGAGGTGACTGACAACTTATCTGACAGCATGTCATAAATCAGAGGATGACCTCAAGTGACCTTCGAAAGGAATGGGAAACATTAAGTGTGAAGTGCACTGCTGGTGCAGTTCATATCAGGCTCCTAGAAGCAGGACTGAAGTCCCATAAAGAAAGGAAGGAGCCCTTCAGTAATGAGAAACAGGGAAGAACCAGGTGGCAGTTTACAAAAAAAAAAGTATAATTTACCATGTTGCTGCTGTACAGTTTTTTCTAGAACTGCACATTGCAGAGATAATTTTTAGACTGAAAAAAGTCATAATTCCTGACTGGCATGACAAGCGTTGAAATGGCCTTGATGGTCCGGATGTGTGAAGCATTAAAGACCTAATAATTCAATGTGATGCCATTCATTACTCAGTGAACGGCAGCAGTGGCAGCAAAAGGAAAGCAAAAGCACTGTGCAGGATTCCGCACCTCCTCAGGATGGATGGAACCTGGTTTCAGAACCTGGAAACCCTGACGACTTTCTGAGGCTCCTGTATGTCATGCTCTCAAAGGCCGTTCTAAGACTGGTATAAATAACTTGCACCATAACAGAAACATATAAACTGCATTACATTCTATAATAAGTTACTATATCAATAGGCATGCATGAAATTATGCATCCTACCTGTGAATACTGCATTTTCAAATAACTCAGGTAAAAGTAAACCAAATATCTGGCAGTTCTATGTAGTCTGCAGTGAGTAAAACTTTACTTTCACTATGACTGACTTTGCATTATATGATATTTAAATATCATTTGCAAAGAGCACATGAAGCGGACATAAACGATAAACTTACCTGGCAAGCCCGTAATCGTTACCGGGACTCCCTGAACTTGCACTCCAGCCGCTCCAAGATTAGCGATGTTCAAGGGGATGTTTGGCACGGAGGTAAGCTGCGCCGTGTTTAAGGTGATGGGCGCCCCGCCAAGGGTGAGCGGCGCAATCTGGGCGAACGCCGTACCGCCCGTGTTGGTCGTCACTGGGGCCAGGGTCAGCTGCTGTGGCACGCCAGCATTCTGCACCTGAATATTGTGCAGGCCCTGCAGGTTCTGTACCTGCACCGTCTGCCAGCTTATTTGCCCTGAGGCAGTCAGGGTCGGCGCCCGGATGAACACCTGTGCCGGACTCTGCACAGCCTGCAGCTGGACATTCTGCAAGGGCTGCTGCTGCAGTGTCTGTATGGTCTGCCCTGGCTGCAACTGTATCGCCTGCTGCTGGAGCCCCTGGAGGGGCTGGTGGATCTGGATCTGCTGCAGGACGGGCTGCCCCACAATCTGTACCTGCTGTATCTGGCCCGTCTGGTCCGGTACAGGAGGCAGCCCATTTGTCTGGATTTGATTCAAACTTGAGGTTTCACACTCAGATGCCTGCGCATCCAGCGACTCTGCAGCACTATCCATAGAGGACGGTGTCAAGTTTAGCTGCCCTCCATCGGTCATGGTCCCAGCCAGGGAATCACCTCTGGATAAGCCTGCAGTAGAACTGGATGTGGTGGGGGATTCCGCTACTGTGGACCCAGATGTGGATATAGGTGTGGAAATCAGCTGGCTCCCGTTAGAGATCCCAGAGTCGGCAGGCTGGATTAGTTGGACTGGCCCTCCTCCTGTGGCCACGTTGTTGATAACCGGCAAAGCCAGGGTAACCCCACCGATGTTAATCGGCAACGTGGTCATCAGTTGAGCTTGGGCACCCGGGATTGTCTGAAGCTGAAGAGGGAAAGAAACGCCCGGCCGAATTTGTACAGGGATCACCTGGTTTGGCACATTCTGAGAAACAAAGTTAGCTGAACCTGCCCGGTTCGCTGTGGCAATTATTGCCTGGTTACTTGCGCCGGGAATGAGCTGAATCTGATCAGACTGCACGCTGAGGGCAGCGGTGCTCACCGGATTTATCTGCATCTGGCCGTCTACAGTCTGAATCTGCGGAATCACCTGATACTGGATGCTTCCTGAAGGATTGGACACGTTTTGCATCTGGATGACCTGCAGTTGCTGCTGCTGTCCGATGGTCGCATTATTCGGTCCGACTGGTTTAGCCTTCCGGGTCGAGGCGCCGTCATTGCTGTTATCGGTGACGGTCGCACCTACCAGTCCAGACTGGGCGCTATTATCTTTAGGCGCCGCCGCGACTATCTGCCACCCATTCCCCACAATCGGAGAGGTGACCAACTCAAGTGGCTGAGGCTGGTTCTGAAACTGCACAAATCCCTGGCTCGGGTCGATGATTATCTGCTGCTGGCTCGCGGCCTGGCCGTCACCGGGCACGCCGCCTATTTTGCTGCATGTGGCGGCAAGCAGCGCTAAGGGAGACGGCTGCGCGTCCTATCGAGGCAAGAGAAACAGAAAACAAATGTGGGCGGGCTTTCTGGTTCAGGAGTGGGCGTGAATAAAATTTCTGTGCGAGAATGACAGTCTTCACTTTAAATAACTGGGTATGATGAAACATATGTCACGTATAAAACTCGACCTGGATAAATATTCATATATTTATCAGAGTAAGTCTCAGTGCTCTAGATAACTTGCATAGAGAACGCTGTTAAAAGTAATCGGTGACGTTTATTGAGGTTATGGCAGCAGTTATTCTATATGCAATATAACACATGGACTTTGGGTATGATTCGCTCTTATCTGTAACAGGTTTCTAGTGTTAACAAAAGGAACTCCAGCCATTAATGCTTTATTTCTTCATTCTGGCCACAATCGTGCTGCCATTATCGTTCGTAACATAAAAGCAGGAAGTGTTTCAGCTGCATGGGTGAAAGAAGTGCAATCTCTGATACTCCGCGTTAACTACCTGTGATCCAGAAGTTTTGCCTTTATTACCATAATCACCACCAGATGCTTTCCCTCCCTCTGTCGCCATCGTTTCCTTCTTTTGATCTGGAAAAGAAATAATGTTTCATCTACATTAATAGTTACAACATCTAACTGTCAAAGTCGTAAAAGGGAAAAAATTGAAAACTTAGCCAGAAATCAATATCACTCCTGGAATTATCGCTTAAAGACCAGCCAGCTGAGCAAAAATAGCCTAAGATTCTACCAAGTGCCAAGCTAGCGCACCGAAAGGTGGTGTGCCTTTCGAGCCCCCAAAAACCAACAAGTGCATCTAAAGAAATAAACTCAAGCACGATTATATATGACAATAGTAAATAGTGGGTATGCAGAAAGATGGAGGGGTGGAGACGGATGGGAGGAGGGTAGCTAGATCGCTAACGTACCACTCATCCCGCATTAATGAGAAAAAAACGGAGAGGAGTTGTTCAAGAAAAAAAGGCCGGACGATATGGAATCAGAGGCTGGCTGAAGCCAGGAGAAGGACGGCCTATTTTTCCACGAATGGCTGCTGCCGGGCTGTGGCGTAGCTCCTTCGGCCGCTATAATCAGATTCCTCTTTCTGCCGAAGGTCCCTCCTGTCAGGAAGGGCGGTACCAAACGCGGTGCAGTCAAACCCCGGAGTGATGCTGCCGAAAACTCTGCGCGACCCCGTCGCATCCCAGCTGGCGCGCGCCTCCTGCACGGTCCAGTTACTCGCGGCTAATCCTCGCACGCGGGTGTACTGCACGAGCGAATGTCATCTCAGATAGCTAGTGCCTTCGCGTGCAGACCCAGCTACAACAGCATCGCAGGCTGGCTTTATGCATGGACACCCACTAAAAGGCCCGCTATAAGAATAGAAAATAATAAAATGTCGACTTTACACGTATAATTTCTACGGTTACTGTCTCATCCGTACAATTAACGGTATGAGCAATACACAGCTCCGCGGACACACAGATGTCACTGAATTTAAAGTAATCTGTATAAAAACAGAAAAGCCCCTACAGTTGTGTCAGTCGGACGTCCCTCCCCCATATTCAGATTGGATAAAAGGGCGTTTTTATCTGCGAACGTTGATATGGGAGTTGTATTTGGTGAGGTTTCGAATTCTGGATGAGCACGGACTACAAAGGACTTCTGTTCCCGTGATGCAACGCAAAGAGTGGGCGGAGATTGGCAGTCAGGTTAGGTTGAGGAGTAAAGAAAGGGCGGCATTTCTATGTCCTGAGGGCTGGGCAAATGTGAAGTAAGGGAGCAAGGGCGGTGTTTCTTTTTCGTTTTAAGTTCAGCCTTGTCGCTGCACAACGCTTTAGCGCGGAAAAAAACCTTCTGACTGTAATTATGTGCGCATAAGCTGTTATGATAACTGAAATATTACACTTGACCATTAGTACCTTGTTTATTTGTCAAATGCAAGGTATGCGGTTAGACTATGATCTTAAGTTAAACGAAAGGTTCATCCTAAAGCTTTTAGGAATAAATAATATTTAAGAACAATTTACCCCAGACTTTTGTGCAATAATAACAGCTCAATTACATTACTAAGGGAAATTATGAGATGAAATCTGATTTTGTATATATGACTTTTTAAAAAGTTAGTAGACGTTAAGGAGTTTATTAATTTATTTTTAATATCCATAAATCTATTTTCTGTCACCTTTTGTCCTATTCAGGGTCACTGGGCACACTCACGCACCATTCACTCACACGCCAGTCACTCACACGCCAATCACTCACGCACCAGTCACTCACGCACCATTCACTCACACGCCAATCACTCACGCACCAGTCACTCACACACCAGTCACTCATGCACCAGTCACTCACACGCCAGTCACTCACGCGCCAGTCAATCACATGTCAGTCACTCACACTCCAATCACTCGCGCACCAGTCACTCACACGACATTCACTCACACATCATTCACTCACACGCCATTCACTTACGCACCATTCACTCACACGCCAGTCACATCCCAGTCACTCACGCACCATTCACTCACATGTCAGTCACTCACGCACCATTCACTCACATGTCAGTCACTCACGCACCAGTCACTCACACGCCAGTCACTCATGCATCATTCACTCACACGCCATTCACTTACGCACCATTCACTCGCACGCCATTCACTTACGCACCATTCACTCACACGCCAGTCACATCCCAGTCACTCACGCACCAGTCACTCACACGCCAGTCACTCACACACCATTCACTCACACGACATTCACTCACGCATCATTCACTCACACGACATTCACTCACGCATCATTCACTCACACGCCAGTCACATCCCAGTCACTCACGCATCATTCACTCACACGACATTCACTCCTGCACCATTCACTCACGCCAGTCATAGTGGCGATTTGGTAACTCTGAGTAGCCGTACCGTGTTCTTAGACTCTGAATCAGAGGAAACTCCACAATGATACGGGGAGAACATACCAAATGCACACATGTGGAGCCCTAGTGGAGACGTGAACATGTCGTTTGTATTTTTCATTGTTAGATTTGACTTCATCTGTATCACGTGGAGAGTCTACATGCTTTCTTTGGGTTTCACTTCAGGTATTTTCAATCCATTTTGTGCATAACGTGATTTACTCGATTACCCTAAATTATCCATGTTTGGGCACCACAGAGAAAATATATCTTTAGATATTTGTTGCAGCTGGTGCAGTTCATTTCCAATGGAAATCGAATACTTGAAGTTCCGTGACTTGAGTCCAGGGAATGTCATTTAACCTAATATTTGAATTCCAACACATATCAGATATTCTTAAATATCCTTCCGAACACAATGTTTCGTAATTATTAAACAGGAAGTGGTGGGTTATTCTAGATTGGAGCATATGAGGACAAACGGATGTTCCATTCTAAAAAAAATTCTTTTGACCTTCTAGATTTCACTGTGAACTGTGTCAAGTACATTAATAATATTTGTATCTATCCTAAAGAGACATTTCTGGCAGATAGCAGTTTCATGGATAGAAGAATTTAGTGAACATATTATACCAAACATTTCATAAAAATAATAGTAATGATACTTTATTTGCCTTTTTGCAAGTACGTATGAGACAGACACAAGGGTAAGAGTGAAACCATGTGTTTGGCTAGCCTGCAGCAGTTCTCAGAGTTACGGGCCTTGCTCAAGGACCCAACAGTGATATAGTCACTCTGACAGCTACAGGACTGAAAGTGGTGACCTTCCAGTCACAGAGGTGTAACCCACAGAGTTACACTCTCGGTCACCAAGCACTATACTATATCCAGCTAGTGCAAAATTTGTGCAGCTAGTGCCATCCATCCATCCATCTTCCAGCCTCTCAGCCTGGCTGGGGGGGGGGGGGGGGAGTGCACATGCCGACAGACCACGAACAATTTAGAGATAGCAGTTGTCCTACCTGCACGTCTTTAGCCTGTGGGACAAAAGCCATGCAAACTCCCTGCACACCGAGCAGAAGTAGGATTTAAACCCAAATCCAGGCGGTATCAGGCGACACCCTGAGCCACCATACCGCACCGGTAAAATATGCACCGGGCGCTTTTTCCGTGCCATTTCAGTCTGGACTCTCACATTACTATTATCCTGTGTGCCCATAAACCTTTTTGACATACTCTGTAAATCACCCTCTATGTCATTGTTCTTATCCGCATTTTACCCATTTTCAATTTAGTGGTAAGACTATAGTAACTATAATTAGTGGAACAATTAGTATCGTAATTTTAATAAAAATACATATTCTTTTCAATTTAGTACAATTTAGAGGTCAGTTATATCTAAACAATTTCATAAATGAACTATTTTTAATTCACCTAATAATCCCAGTTCTTTACAAAACCAACCTATTAATTAATATGATATATTTCCAATTATTAATACAACCTGAACATGCTGCATTAGAAACTGACAAGCATTCTGTCTTTATGTCATTCTAAAACTTCTTAAAAACGTGGGAAGTCCTCGCGCCGAGGCTGATGTGCCACGTTGCTGGTTCTCTGGTACGTTTCAGTTCCATCCATCCATTGCACATCATGGAGGCGTGCAGTGATGTCACTTCCTGCAGAGCCACCACACCTCCAACTCAATATTACAGGAAAACCTGCAGTCCTGGCCTGGATCCAGCATTAAACGGAAAATATGGGCTATGAATAGAAATGGCTTTGCAACCTTTAATGGGATGCAAATGAAAATAAAAACTACTTGACAAGTCACTGTATAGGATCTAGACCTCCGTAATCTGTCCTTGGTTTGGAGAAAACGATAGAAAATTGTCAAACTTAGATGAGACATGCATACCTCTGGAAAAAATTATAATACCACTCACTCTATATTTTCAAACAAATCTGCGTTTTTAAATCCTGGTTTGTTCCTGGTTCTGCTGGCAGAAGGTCACACTGAGAGGAGAACTGCTTTCTAAGACAACAATAAACAAGAATAAGGTGAAGCAGGAGACACTGGCAGTGACCAGAAACCAGCCAGGTAGAGGGCAGAAGCAACTCTGTAATGCCAGAGGTGACCGATAACTTACCCGGCAGTTCCTCATGAATCGTAGAATGACATAAAGTGACCTTCAAATGGAACGGGAGTCATTAAGTGCAGGTGTGAAGTGCACTGCTAGGACAGTTCGTATCAGATTGTTTCGGATTGTTAGAAGCAGGACTGCAGTCCCATAAAGCAAGGAAAAAGCCCTTCATTAATATGAGAAACTGGGAAGAGCCAGGCTGCAGTTGGCAAACAAAGTCTGTGTGTGTATATATATATATATATATATATACACAGAATGCGTAAATTGAGAAATGCGTGAAACAAAAACTTGTGCTGTTTTCTCTTAATTTCTTCCATGGCTGTATATACATCCAATAGCCATTGTACCTGATGTGAATCGTGTGGCTGTGACTGAACACAAACATGACCAGGAGGCCGGCTTACCGTGCAGCTAAGCCTCGACGCAGGTCAGTGAATTTCAGCATGGCGTGATTGCTGATGCCGGCAATAGCCACCCTCCCGGGATTTTCATGCACTGCAATTTATTTTAGTTTACAGGGAGTGGAGCAATAAAAAAATAATTTCCAGTTATGCAGTTTCTGGATGAAAACACCTATTAATTGAGAGAACCCTGGGCCCTACACTGCAGGGGTCGGCCAGCTAATCTAAACTGTATTTTAATAATAAAACACACAGAGCAAATGTCCACTCCAAACCATTTATATCGCCGTTTTGGTTAAGATACTATGATCTATAATAACACATCATAAATCTGGCTGCCTGACCCCCAATCCACAATCAGTGAATTTTACCAATAACACTCCCACCCCCACCCTTTTACCACTGACAACTTGCACCTTGATTAGCATATTACTGATGTTCCCCCTTGTTTCTCTCTCAGCACCCCCAGGGAAGTTAGTTAGTAGAAGCCGACAGGAAGGCCACAAGTGCAAAGATAACAGCTCATACAACAGTGATGTGATGAAAGGCTTATCTACATGCAGAACTCCTCATGGTCTGAAGTGGCTCAGGAGGCTAAGGGGGGCCTGCCTGGTACTACCCTGGAGTACCTGATGAAATGAACCCTCTGTGTGTGTGTGAGTGTGTCTGTATTTAAACATATATACATATATGTATATATACCTTGACCTGCAAGACTGTCAGTAACTGTGTATTTTTATATCTACTTTGTTTATATAGTTTGCTTATATACTCCTTTTTCAATCCACCACAAAGTTTTCTTTATTTGAAGAACAATAACCCTGGATCAATGTAAGGAAATCAATGTTCGTCTGACACCTCAATAGAAATACTCGGTTTTCTGCAGCCTAGCAGAAGTAAAGGATGGTAAGGGAGAAGCCAGACATGTAATACCTGATATCTTTCCACCTGGGGTTGGAGTATCAACCTTATTTAGAAAATGAGGAGATGGGTTTTATAGCTCTTGTGCCTATGCATCCCGCACATCCGAATACTGGGGGGACGAGTCTCCTCAAAATATAATTATGGCCTATGTCTCATTCTGTTTATATTGTATACTCGTATTAATAATGCATCGCCTCCTTTTCTATGGCTTACCGTACGCTATGCTGCACAGACACATACGCATATTTTTGGATTACTGGCGGTAACGCACAGGACGGGAGTAGGAAAACTCTACAGAGAAAAGGCGCGGGCGCGATCGGGGGTCCTGGCGAGAGCAGGATTCGAGCCCCCGTTCCTGGTGGGGTTATGGGGAGGCTGTACCCACTGAACTGCCGAACGGCTCCGGGCAGCGACACAGCGTTTCATGTAATGACGACAATAAATTGGTGATGCCGGAAAAGTCTATTATATTTACTATTACAGTTTATAATAAAATGTTTATATAAATCGCACAGAGGTGTAAAAAAGGCCTCTGTATTCCGGGGATATTAGAACGGTTTCTGCTTTATTACATAAGCTTTACAAGTTTTCATTAAATCCTGCAATAGAAGTGTGTCATGTTGTATTGTCAAAGAAATGTGATGTAGCGTCGCCTAAATGTAACTTTAAATGCTATGGTGTAAAAGGATTTCGTCTTGGGAAGTAGGAAAGGCATTTATATGCCTAAATTATAAATAAGACCGATAAGTGGGGGGTAAAGGTGCGGCAACACTGCCCTCTAGTGCTATAACGCAGATATGTGCTCAATTCCAAAAAACGTACCTGAATTATATTAAAATTCTTTACTCCGGATCTCATAACAATTAATTCAACATGAATTAATTTTGTAATCGAGTTACTGCTAAAACCACAGTAGAGGTTGTTACCGTAATACTTTGATCACATTTTCTTATGTTTTTTCTTAAGCCCTAAATCTTATATTTAGTTATGATAAAAACACATTAATGTTCGGTTTGTGGCCCTCAGTTTCCTTTTCGAGTACAAAGCATCGTCAGTAGTGTGCGGACGTGAATGCTTGTTACTTGTCAAACCAGTAAATGTCCTTCGTACACATCTTTGATCTTTCTATGTTTAATAAAAAAAAATTGAAATATATGCATCGCGTAGGTGATTTCAAGAGTTTCTCACGAATTTTTATTAAAAAAGCCACCGATTATCTAAAGAGGGCAAACCGTCCTTTAGTACGGAAGTAGTCGTTTCCAACAATCATCTGGGTGAACAAACCCTTGGCCGTCAACCAGTCGAATGTTTGTAGTCAAATGTTGTTGAACAAAGATAGGTATAACATAGGCTCATGTTTGTTACGTCCTATATCATGAATTGTTTGTTCCACCTCTGCACGACGTTGTCTACAAAAGGTCTAAAAAGGCACTTCCAATAGTCCAATAGTCCTGCTCTAAGTAATTTTGTCTGGTTTAATCTGACTTTTAAAAACTCCAAGGTTAATGCCATGGAAGAGTTTTTAAAGTTCATGAAATAAAAAAAGACGTAAAACAGCATTCCTGGTTTAGTATGAAAGTTTTCTCCGTGTGTCTGCGGCAGTTTTTTCCATCTTTCTCACCGGTGCGTTAGGAAGCTGGTGAAGCGGAGGGAAGAGCATGACTGGGGAGTAACGAAGGAGACACAGCATTGATGAAGACCATACATGCATATATGCTCTTCAGCTTATTCTACATTATAATGTGACAATAAATCTACGAAGTATTTTAACTGTTTTTTAAATTAGCCCCGCGCACACATACACCGGTTAAATTCGGCCCATTAAGGAAAAAGAAAATTAACGTTTTTTGTTATTCAGAAATTCAAAGGGAAAACGGTAAATAGATAGAAATGAGCGTCATTTCCTGTACAGTGGTGTTCATATATACACACTAGAATTCACAGTATTCCAGACATGACCGTAAAACCGCATTCAGTAGCTCAGTCTGGCTTTAGCGGTGTCAATGTTTAAAACTCCCAGTAAGAGCCTCGCCAATGTCCAGCTGCATTTCAGCTGTGCTCCTTAAGGGGTCCCCGTAAGCACCATTCATCAGCTCCCGTTTGTAATCACCATTATATACCTGAGGCATATCAATAAGGTATCTATGAAAGACAATCAATGTTGACCTGAAATTTGTTAACAAATGCAAGTGAAAGAAATGCAGTAAATATATTTGGATGCATGTCCGTTAATGAATAAAGTAATTTATTATATAGCGGTGAAATATAACAAGTTATCGACATTGCGTCTGTCGTATTAATGAAAAATTTCTGGACTTTCTGTGAGTTATGTTGCCATTAGATTATATGAAGCTGCATTCAGATCACACTGGTGTGCAAACAGTCTGGATTTGTGTAATAGTTTATTAAGAGAAGTCAGCAATTAACAGGCTACAGTAACTTAATAATCACACTGGAGTGTGTTTTGTGAGATTTGGGACAGTGCATGTTATGCCTGTGAGTGTACTGTTGTGATTTAGTAACAGCATCAGCACTGTAGTCCTCGCGCTCATCGGGACATTCTGCTCACAGACAGTGATTTATATCTCTGCGGTCTATAGCTCAGTGCTGTGGGAGATTGAAAGTGTCGACGAGACGTGTAGAGGTCTTAATACGTACATGGTTATGTGCGGAATTATGCATGTAGATTGCTGGACACTAGAGATCCGTCTGCCGATTTATAAACGCCCACAGGGCTCTAATACGTTTGAGTCGAATCACTACATTGAATCACTACAATCTCGCATCTTGTGTTTTCATAGCATGGTATTTTTTTATATACAGTATGGTCTTGCACATTTTAATATTGTTCAGTATTGCTCAATATAAGGAATTCTGAAAATATTCAATGACGTTTACTGCACAATGAATAATGTATTTTTTACGCCAGTTCAGCTTCATTTCAAAGAATTTAACATGTTGATTTTAAAACATGATCATCGTATTTCCGGTTATTCACTGCTCTACTGCAAGTTAAGATGAAGAAAATATAGCCGAACTAGCATGTGAACTACAAAGGACAAAATGTGTTATATTCAAAGTGTTGCTTTAGTAAGTTTAGAAATAAATCTTTTGCTTGTATCGCATCAAGTAACGGTAGGATGATAATGGAGAGCTCTGAATTGTCTAAATTAAATAATCTTTCGCCATAGATCATAATGTCTTGGAATGTCAGTGACGAAGTGCAGTAAACATTCCGCGGCGTGTTCCTCCAGGTGAAGGCGGCGCAGCGCAACGCCGACCCGCTGTATGACTGCGCTCCCAGCAGCGTGTCGGGTCAGGTTCAAATGGGAGCAGTTTTGTACAAATTCACTGCTGAATAGAGCCAGTTCTGTACTGGCTACCCCGCTGGGTATCTGGATTTCTGTAACAAAGAACATAGTACAAAGGCTTCCATTTTACATAAGTCAATTATTATATTTAATTGACCATCAAAAATGGTGTTTCGTTAAGTGTTAGCTTAGTGTTACAGAGTATTTTTCCTATGTAAAAACATATCTTAGAAAAAGATGATGCATAAAAACTGTTATTCCTGCCAAAGCCGAAATAAAACTTCAGAATGACACGTGAGATCTGTAACGCAATTACTAAATTATGTTTATTAAAGAGACTGCTTTGTGTGGCAGTGTTTGTCAAAGTATTGTAAGAATTATTTCTTATCCATCTTTAGTATTTTATTACATTATGGCAGTTTATTCTAATATTTATTACAACAAATTATTACATTTAATATTATATATAAGTAATTATCTAGGTTTACATTCATATTTATCTGAATCCAACCAATGGAAAAGAAATCTCTCAAAACAGAGAGGAAACGTGGTGAATTTAGGAAGATGAACACACACATACACACACACACTCACACACACGATTTAAACCAGAAAGAAAGGTTTGTTGTTGGGTGGTGGTAGATCTTCTCTGAAGGTCAAAGACAAAGTAATTTTCCTCTGGAAAAAAAGGCAGATGTGCTTTCTGAATGAAAGATTAAAATCCTCTCTTTGTTTCTAACTGTATAATGACAAAACTAGGAAACCGTCTACAAATACATGGTTATTCTGAGCTTGTAGCACTACAGAAATACAAACCATAGTACAATGCATGATGACAATTTTCAGTAATTACAGACTAACAATGAAAGTTATTATATGACAGGCATTCCAATCATAATGAGTTTTTCATGAGTCACAACGCAGGAACTCAAACTTTTGTTGTTGTGTAACAAAACGGTTATTACAAACCTGGTATTAAGACTATTTTTTAATAATAATAAAAAAAACTTTTACAGCCAAGTCTAGTGAATTAATCAAGGAAATGTTTTACCTGAAACAAAACAGGACCTCTCTCAGTGTCTCGCTTGATCAAACTTTGTCAGCAGGCAACAATGACAGGACGCCTAATTTCTGAGGAAATACTGTTGCTTATGTTCCTTTAAATGTATAATGTATGCATGTATAAATATACATATATATATATATATATATATATATATATATATATATATACACAAACACATCATACACATACATACATACATATAATTTCTTTAAAGGCAGGTGCATACAATAGACTAGATTTTAGGGGTATTGTCTTGAATTTCCCCCAGAAAAGTCACTGTGATCGGTAACCTTTCACCTTCAATTGGCCTTTCTGCACCAGCACAATAGAATGGGTGGATCATGGTAGATTTTGCAGTTTCACATGGTCTTTAAGATGGGGACCCCGTCAATGGGGCCCTAATAGAGCCACTGAGATTTCTATAGAGATTTTCTACACAAAAAAGTTGGACGGTTTAATATAATGGCATTATATATGTGGCCTTTCATACAAAATGGGTTTCTTTCCTGTCTGGAGTTTTATGGCTATAGGGAATACACTGCTTTGTTTTCATTTTGATATTCAGATCAATGGCAGATATGTGCTTGTGCCATTAAGGATATTGACAGCATTCTCTCAGTTCCTCACTTTTCTCAGGACGCCTCAGCTCCGTCTCCTCTGTAGTGATAGATTGCCGTCGTAGAGGCCAGGCTGCAAAATGCAGCACACCTGTCTGACGACGCAGTAATAGATGCATTACTGCTCTCCCCTCCTGCCTTTAACAGCACTGGTCACTGTAGTTCTGCATGGCCCCCGGCTAGTACTGCTGGTTTGTCTCATCTGAAGAGCCTGAATCGTTGTAGATACATATCATCTGAAACCACGCGGCCCCTCCTATCTACCTACCTTTTTCCTTCAGTTTAGAATTAGAATGTAGATTTACATTTTTAATGTCATATCGCACACATAATTTAGATTTTATTTTTGTATGATTCTAAAGTTAAAGTAGTTAAATATTTTATTTATATATGATAATGATACCCGCAGCCCGGTAGGATAAGCGGTTTGGAAAATGGATGGATGATAATGACATATAATTTGTATATTGTATTTATTGTATGTTCGTTTGTTACTGTTCGCTGTTATTGCTGTTTAGTGTTCTGCCGCGTTATATGTTGTTAACGTCTGCAGAGAGGTACGCGAGCACGTGTTTCATTGCATTTCTACAACTAACTGATAATAAATAACAACAAACATGTTTTTCCTTTTTTCAAAGTAATATTTATTTTTTATCTTATTTCACCTTATCTTATTTGAATCAGTTTCATTGTTTAGACAACAACAGATTTGTTGAAGGGGTTTAGGTTGCTGTGGTGAGAGAGTTTCTATGGGGAAATGGAGGAATGATAGCTACATGTAAAGAAAAGGCGGACATGCTATATTGTGAGCTTATGAGCCAAATATATTGGAGCGTGATATCTCTCCCCTTGTTCAACGGCCTCACCTCCGTCACACTGCATAGATGCGAGGCAGAAAACCAGAAAGCAACATATTACTGGACATGGTCCCAGGCTGAAGGAGTGATTTTATTTTTGCTGTTGGCAGAGTTTTAAACAGCAGGTTTTACGCCCCATTCGCCTTTAACACATTTTTTTAAATCGCTCTTAACATTCCATTTGACATGTTAAACGAAATGAAGTATAAACTTCTCCGCTAAACCAAATTGCTTTTCATTGACGCCTGTACAATGCAAAATAATCAAGGGGAATCCTGCCCGTAAATTCCGCTCCCTTAACTCTTTGACCCTTTTCGGGAGCATTATTTAAGCGGCATGCTTGCTATTCCCCTCTCTCATTATAGTAATAAATTTACAGGATTACAGAAGCCAGCCGGGAGAGATTCCGATGTGTGTGTGTGTGTGTGTGTGTGTGTGTGTGATGGGGGGGGGGGGGGGGGGCTGTAACAAGAAAGCAGACAAGCTGCAGTCACTGATTCACTTCGCTCTGTATTTACCAAGATTAGACATTTATCGTCGGACAGTTACCGAGTCGGACCTTGACCCGGGTTCCTGTTCACGCAGGTATTTCACTTGCGGGCACTCCTGAGAAAACAGTCCGTAAAACACGAGTTGGTGAAAAGCCTAAATTGGTTATTGATTTTATTTATTTATTTTCAATAGTAATATAATGCTTTTATGTTTTTTAGGTCGTAATGGTCTCCACAGGTATTCGCTGCAATCACGATCCTGGATTATGGTGTGAAATTTTACCGGCTTCGTATAGCGGCGGCATGTCGCCTCCACATCATGCTCCCTCGCTCTCCATCTCCGCTCTTTTCTTCCTGGGTCCATTAAACGGCGCAGACTAATCGAGCAGCACCGCTCGCTCCCGCGGTGAGATCATTAAGTAAATTATTTTAAGATCAAACGACCATTGGCCACAATGAAGCCCCGTTTAATGGTAAAAGCTTCAAAGGGTCCCTTCTCTCAAATTAAAGTCGGACGGATAGCTCTCTGCACCTCTCAGGTAGATGCCGGACCATTAGGCGTCTTTAAGCTGCAGGCGAAGGCACGGCTTGTTAATTGGCCCCTGGCAGGATCAGACCTGCATGGAGCTTAAAGAGAAAGAAAATAGAGAGGGCTAAAGACTCAGAGATGTTAGAAGCCATTTTGGCCGCCGGTCATTACATGTGGTGAATTTGTGGCTGTGCAGCACTTAGAATAAAGTACACACAGAATGATCTCCCAGCTCTGCCATCCTTTCCCATGCCTGTGCCTTCTCCCTTCTCCTTTGAGCCTAGATAGTCGTGAAGAGTTGAAGAATAGATTTTTGGGTGGTGGGTCTGGAGAAGGTTTTGGAGGAGACTATGGTGTGCTGGTGTACAGTAGGCAGGTGGACCCGAGCAGCATTGCACATTTCTCTGCGGTATTAAGTGTCATGTGGAAAGCAGGATGTGCTTGGTCCTTTTCCTTTTAAAATTGTAATGCATTCCCAAGCTTTAGGGTCAAACCCGTGTAGTTTAATGAAGCATGACTTATCTACAAGGCTTACTCAGGTAAAATCACACCGGGACAGTATTCATGATTTATTGTTTAGACTACTGAGTAAGAAACAGATCGATCCTGAAAAATACAGGGGTTAACGCAAACAAAACTGCATTTGAATAGTTCACAATAAGACATAATTTGCCATTCAGATGTATGACTTTTGCAAAGCACTTCTCTGATTTCCATTTTCCCAAATCGCTATCAGAAAGCGATTTGAAGTGGTCCTGTCTTGCCCTAATAGCTTAACGTCTGTAGCCTGCTTTGACGCCCGCGAGACAGAGGAGGGTCAGAGGAACATGCCTGCAATTAGGGAGAAAGCAGCAGGTACAGGGAGTAAGTGAGATGGAGCTTCGGTGATGTCTAGGCCAGCAGGTCAGCTCAGAAGCTATTAGACGGTGATTACACACAGCTCGCCGCTCAGGGCTGCTGGCTTTCAAAGCTCGTCGCTTCATGCGAGGTCCAGTGAAAATGACAGCATGTAAAATGTATGCCGCAACTTAACACAAACAGCAAACATAGGACTTATAAGTACTGAACCTTAGATTCAAACAAACATGAAATAAGCAACTAAGCAAATAAGCAAATAAGCAATGCACTGTATGCATTTTGGTACACTGTCACCCTCTGCCAGCCGACAGTGTATTTTTTTGAAATTTCAAATTTAAATGTAAAAAATTCTACAAAAATGTCCTTTCATCCTTTCATATATATATATATATATATATATATATATATATATATACACACACACACACACCCTCCACAAGATAAGTATTTGGAAAATGGTTGGGTGAATGGACATTTTTAAATAAATTTCTCTCTCTCTCTCTCTCTCTCTCTATATATATATATATATATATATATATATATATATATATATATTACACACACACACACGCACATACACAAACGTTCTGATTCAGGATTATATGTGATGTCCTTCAACATCTCTGTTGTTCTTGGAGGACAGCTTAATTCCAACAACTGGAAAAATTGCTGTCATATCTCAGAATGGACTGTTTTAAAGATTTAAAGGTTTTAAAACAGAATATTCATCAGCATTAAGAAGACACCATTTGGAAGACAATTCTTCAGATCGTATGATCTGTTCTGTATTCTGAGGCAAAGGGGGCTGTAAAATGCTGGACAAACTAAGGGTTCGAAGTTGACTGTAAACACCATTAATCAATAAAAATGAACAGAGGTACCGTCATTGGATGGTGCACATTGTCTGGGTTGCTGATCCCTGCCGGGAACAGGAAATGGACATCTATGCACAGGAGTCTGCCGATTCGCCCTCATTTCCTCAACAAATAGATGCATGTAAAACGACAGGCCAAGGAACACTGACCGCTGATATTTTTCTGGGTGACTGGTTCCAAACGTAAAAGCCTTTGGCAGCTCCCTAATAGTGCTGGCATTTTCGTGGGCCTGGCCTGGTCCCACTTGCTGCATTAGAAGACAGACTTAATGTTTCGGTCATCTGCATCCTACGGATTTCTGGCTCGCAGAAGGGAGGCTTTTAGGACAACGGTGCTCTGGTCTAATGTGTGCTGTGAACAAGAGAAGAGAGCGACGTCTGCTCCAGTGGCCTCAGTCTCTATCGGGCTACGAGGTTCCGCAGAGTTCCTGGCAGAAGCCTGAAGCTATATTGTAAAAGAATAGTTTCACACCGTTCAGATATTATGTCCCTCCTAGTTCTGCTTATGACTCAAACAAATCTTAGCAAATGCTGCAACATGTAGAAAAGGGGCAATTTAATAACAAAATTCACTGAACATTAACATACTAAACACACACGTAATTTGTCTTTGTTAAGGACAAATATAACAACCCGAAACTCATCAGCTGCAACGTTGTGTTTTGAAACTTTTTTCCCAGAATGCTTTTGCATAAATTGAAAACTATGAAAAGTGGGTCCTTGAACGGCTCCAGTCTGATGCATTGACTGTTCATCCATTGACTTTATTCAAGGCACCAGATTATAGTGATGCATCGCCTTCATTTAAGCCATCAGTGACCTTTGTAAATCGTTGCGAATACTTCGATTTCTAATGCGAAATGGATTATAATTGTTGACCTTTATTGTGATTATTAATTTGACACTCAATTGTATGCTTTCCGTACTTCTCCTTACCCTTTTCCTGTCTGAAATGCTCTCTGAACCATTCGTCATTCTGCCAACGCTGAGAGAATGCAGCACTGACGTGGCGATCATATTTAAAACTGCAAGTTTCAGATGCTTAACCTTCTGAGGAACATCTGTGGAAGCTTTAGTAATTATTGCATTTAAAATTGCTTGGGATTAAGGTCTGGCTGATTTGCAGGGCTGAACATTTTTAATAAATTTTTGAGCCCACGTGTCAGGCAGTGATACACACTACCTACAAAATGCATGGATGCACTGTTAGGATCCCTGCAGTTTCGCAGGATATTCTGCATGTCTAATGTAGAAACATGCTCAGTTTCACCAAAAACACTTCAAAGAAAGCCACCTGACTATATCTGACTTGGTAACTGGGACTGACATGATTATTTCCCAGCAAAAGATGCCTTTGATTTCATTTGTATTCAGCATATTAGTGGTAATTTGAGGCTTCCTACAGGCACAGTAAGTACCGCAGATTTGCCCAGGTCCAGTCCTGGGGGCCAGAATCCAAAACAGTTTGCAGATTTGCCTGCTCAACCACGCCTAACAAACCTGGAAATTAGCGGACTAAGATGTGTTTGAGGGTACACAATGACAGGGCCTCCCTCTCCAAATTAATATGCCCCACCTCTGATTCCCTTATCAGTGCGACACTTCACATGTATCAGGATAAGTGGACACAAGAAAAGTTAAGTGTCCATTGAGATGCAAAAAAAATGGCTAATTACACAGCACTGATAAAATGTTGGGGGAGTCTCCTCTGAATCGCTGTAATGTAAAATGCCAAGTTGCTGTGATCACACTTCAGGGAGACCATCTGTCCTAGAGAGGGAGCCGTAAGAAAGGCAGCCTGTGGATGAGCTGTAAGATTCGGGGAAAAATCCCCTTAGTGCTTGTTCGCCTCTCCGTGTGTGTAAATACCATTTGGGGCAGCAGCCGCTGAACTGCACTGAAAATTGATTTGAGAGCCGAATGACTGACAATATAACATAAAGCTATAAAACACAGCAACAAATTATGTTTGACTGACATGGTGTTTTTTTGTTTTACCTTTGGGGGGAAAAATGCAGTAACTTCCATTACGGGGTTATAAATCTCAGGAAATGTTCCGCTCAGGCGTGTTTGAACACGCCCCCGGAACGCATCCCTCCAGGCACGAAGATTTAAACTTTCATCCTCCGCTTCCTTTTTTACTGCAGGAAGGTGCTACCAGTTAGTTGTATGTAATTTTCTCATTGCCAGCATAACACCAGTTACAGGTGATTTCCATATTCTTCATACCCAGCTGCTTAATACTATGGGGAAATTATGAAAGTTTATATATATATATATACACACACACACACACACACACACACACACAAATGAGTGTGTGTGTGGATTAGGTTTATATTACATTATGGGGACCAAATGTCCCACACAACGTCATAAAAACGTTATTTTGACGTTGTAGCGACCATTCTCTCATTTCCTCTTCCTTCAGACACAAAGGTATCAGTTTTTTCCCCTTTCTTTCAAATCCAGCCAGTGTCATAATGGGCGAGTGAAATGCACAGCAGCCGTCTTGGTGAGTGACTGCGCAGTGTCCGTCTTGGTGAGTGAATGCGCAGTGTCCGTCTTGGTGAGTGAATAGACAGTGTCCGTCTTGGTGAGTGAATGCGCAGTGGCCGTCTTGGTGAGTGAATGCGCAGTGTCCGTCTGGGTGAGTGAATGCGCAGTGTCCGTCTTGGTGAGTGACTGCGCAGTGTCCGTCTCTCATCACCATATGTGCACAGAATACATTTGGATGCACACCGCCACTCTGGGCAGGAAAGGCTCTAGTTGCTGTGTGACTAAAGGGCAATTGTCCTTTCTGAAGCTAACGTAAACTCTGTGAAAATATGTCACACTAAACTGTCAACCAGGCCTGAGCCAGGAAATTGTCACTTCAAATGTTACAGTACAAGGAAAGCACTGGTCTGCACTTACTGCCAGAAACGACAGGTTAATTTATTCTATACTGAAAATACATTTTGCACCGGAGTGACATGGCAGTCAAATATACTTTCAGCTTCTAGTTCGTCAGAGTACTCAGACACGCTAAGGCCAGCTTTAGCAGGATGATGCAGGTCGTCTGACATTTTGAAGTCTGTGATCCTGACAGTGTGGTAAATGCCAGCTGGGTTTTACCGAACCATCGTTGTGTCTCGGCTGATTTACATCCATAATCACCCACTTATCGATACATGTTTTGGTCACCCCACACCATAAGACAAGTGGGCAACAAGCAAGGGACACCCGGAATGGGCTACCAGTCCAAGAAACAGTATTTCACCTGAATCACACCCATAAAATATGCAGTTCTTTAACTATGCCAAATTCACTTTTGATAAAAAATATCACAAAAAAACAATAACAAAAAAGCAAACCTTTAACAGCTTTTGGGACAAACAAAGCTGCCTTATGGCTGATCTGAAAGAAACTTTATCTGTGTGTTTTGCATGAAGGAATGAGTGTGAATTTAACACTGAAGTTAAGGCGGGTTTTTCGGAACCTAAAACATGGTTGAATTGTGATTGTCATTGTCGTAAGGCAATTGACATCGTTTTAATGACTACACAATGCCAGCAATGAATTACTGGACCACTGGTTGATGTGCAATTGCATGATATTTGGAGTCATCTTGGTTATCTGGTTAGCAGTGTGATTTCTTTGACTGCTGCAGACCGTAAAGTTTACGTGACAAACTTTATTCTTACAGATACCAATGTCAAAGGTTCTAATCTTTCAAGTTTGGGTGCCAAATTCCACTCAGATCTGTGCAGTTTTGAAAAAGACAAAAATTGCCAGAGATGGCAGGAGGGGAGAGAATTATGGATCTGCAACAAGAGGTGAAAAATGATGGCCTTTAAAACAGTATTACCTTGTCAAAGTACCTAAAACAAAGGACAGTGCAAACCATGGTAAGTTAATGGGCTTTTAGGTTTCATGTTCAATTCCTTATTTCCTCAGTGTTACCATTGTAATATGTGGACCTATAAACTGTGTTTCATAGTTGTTTCACATTAATAATCCATAAAAACATCAGAGCCTATTTATAGCACATTTATATTTACATATATATATATATATATATATATATATATATATATATATATATATATATATATATATATATATATGCACAGACACACACACACGAACACACACATTTTTTCTAAAGGTTTGGCCAACCTGTGTTTGAAAAGAATCCACTTTACTGAACTAGTAATACTGACCTCATTTCTGTTCAGAATCATGCAGCGTTTCTCTATTTCTGAAAAATCGCAGTTATTAAGCTTTGAGGGAAGTTTCTCCTTGAAGCGTCTCCTTGAATCCTATAGAAGTCTGACTCAAGTCTCAGGAGTTACAGCACAATCTGATTCCCGTTGGCCACAGTGCCACTGGCAGGTCAAATACCATCACTTTCATAACCTTAGTAGGACTGGTTTGAAATCCTTTCACTGCCATCCAGCAGATACAAGCCTACATTTTGTTAGCCCATTTAGCATTATAATCCCGTTGAAAAGGCTTTGCAGATTTTGAGACTTTAGAAATTGGAGCAAACAACATTAATAGTATCCGCTGTGCATGAACAGATTTGTTCTTGATGGAACATCTCCGATACCATAAAAAAGCGTCTTTTTTCATTATTCTTTAAATAAACGCATTATTGAGGTTACCACAGCAATTGCTTGTCAGTTTCATGACAAAAAGCAAAGGGCAGGATTTTTACAGTAATTTATTACGATCAGGTAATTCTGCTTTGAAACATCACAGAACATGTTCTGTTCTCATAACTCCATGATACACTTTTCCTGCTTGAGTCATTTCTTTGTATTTCTTTGTAAGACAAATTTTCGCAACAACTTACGTTTAAACTGAGCTGAAAATTGTTTGAACGGGTTCGCTATTCTTTAAATTACTAGACATAATTAGTAGCAATTAGTACCATGCCAGTGGAAACAATGGGATAATTACTCATGAGCAGGTAATTGAGGGCCCATTATGTTGACTTAAAATGCCGTCTTGAAACTGAACGGGCGGAGGTACAGATGTAAATAAAAGCCCAGCACAAATCTGACAGTGGGAATTTAAAGCCTTTATGGAAAGGAAGAGCTTTCAGGTACCTTAAATAATATGCATCGTGAGCAACATTCTCTGGGCTTTTGTTTGACATATGACAACATTATAAATCGTCTGAAAATGAAACCCAACCCAACTTTTTGGAAACTACTTTTCAACTATGGCAAGACAACAATGAACTACATTTCAGCAGTCTCTCTTTCAAACGAACTATTAACTTATTTATGCACTTTCAAACATCTTCCTCCCAAATGACCTTATATGGTGCTACAAGGATGCCATGGAGTAGAAATTAGCCTGGACCACAGGGACTGTTTCTGACAGGTGTGTTGAGGTCCAATCAGTAGCACTTCAGATTCTTGTCCCTTAACTCCGGAGCACAAGCTCTTTTAACAACACTGCCCCACCACCATAATAACCAGGGAGGCAGACGCACGACTGCATGTTCAAAAGAGAGAAAAAACACACAATACACAGAAAGATCAAATTCCTAGTTGCTTAGCAACTTGCACCAAAAAGTCCTGCATATAAACAGCAGTAGCTTGTAATTTAACGCTTTGTGGTGAATAACAACATGGCTGGCAATCGGGAATGTCTACATATAAGTATGCTCGTCTGTGATTCTTCTTAAATGGGAACAGACACAAAAGTTAACATTCGGCAGCTACAAGGGGACTCGAGAAACACTGAAATAATATTTCAATGAAAAGAAAGCGAGACCCGGTGAAACGAAACCTTGTGTTTTACATACTTCACAGCTCAGCTACGTCACACTGATGCACTCTCCAATATGTCTGCCGTACTTTGAGTAATCAGTGTTTTCTTGTGTCCATGATTGGAAACCTGATCTAACAACAAGAAGAATTTCTTAGTTTTCTGATTCGATGGCCCTTCGTAATGGCATGAAATGGTGAATGCTAAATGGTTATTAGCCTGTGCTAATAAAAAGATATGCACAAATGAATGGTAAGAGAAAAATGTGCAAAACCAGATCATTTTACTAAAATAATGATAAATCCTGCTATTTGATTTTGTTAGCTGGGCTAGGAGATGCCCAATTGTGTGTCCGCATGCTCAATGAAGCTGACCTCCACATGAGTATCAAGGCAAACCTGCGAATCCCATCACCGATAAGTCATGTCACCCCCACAATCTTTCCTAGAGGCCTTGTGTGCTTAATCAATCTTGCAGTCATTTTTTTTTAATTCCAAATGTTTAACCTTGACCATTTACAATGTCACATCTGCCTGGTGCACACCAGGGACTCATTTTACTACCATTGGGCTGAGCTTGATATGACTCCGTAGCTCAGGGACCCAGACACTTGCTGTGCTGTATGAAATGGGCAACAGTAGGATAACAAATGTGAGGTAGGCAATTTCTGCTGGGTCAAAAATGCAATACATTTACAGTACCGTGGAAATGTCTTAGGCTGCCAAAGAAAATTATATTTAAATTATCTTTACAAAACTATGATATTATATCTGACCATTGAAAAGCTCTTCCAAAGTCTCCCCGGTATGTGTACTGACCATCCAATATACTCCTGTAATTGTTGACTCGACAACCAGCAGCACATTTGACTAATCAATACCTCATTGAATTATTTAACTAATTAAGTTAATTAATTAATTGAACTGGTGGTGACATTTGACAAAGAGAAAGATTGGCTGTGATGCCAATGAGGAGAACATCGGGAACCAAGGGTATGTTCTAGCCATCCAACAAGGCACCAGCAAGAGAAGAAGAATTCCTCTATATACAGATATCCATCGACTTATGTCCAACTGAGTGACATCCGATTGTACTTACGGCCAAGGTACCATAAAAGCATTAGTAAAATTTACTGCGATTGGTCCGAAGCAGGCAGAGTGGCATCAAGAACCGAAACAAAGCAATTACACTGCCATCTGCATAATGGAACACAGTACATATATAACCTTTGATACTTATAATACATATATGTAGTTGACAGCAATGATAAACAGATGGGTACTCTTGTTAATGTTAATTTTTTCCTGAGATAAAAGCACACAGTACGTACAGTATATTTGACCTCTCCCCTATGATTGCTAGATGTCCAGATTGACTTAGATCCTCATTTCCTGAATGTAGGCCAGATATAAGTCGACGGATATCTGTATATGAGGGGAAGAGGCCTTTATTGTGAGAGTTCTGCGTCCACTCAGGGGCAGTGCACTCCTATATAAGCCTTAAAGTATTCTAGCTCCATGTTAGTGAGCTGAAAGCACTTTTAATGGAAGCTCATAGTTGTGATCCAAATTACCGCAGCAGGATTATCGTAAACTGGGAAGAGCCACTTGTGCTCTAACCATGCATTGCATCAGCAGGCACGGCTGCACAAGCACCTCATCATTAAAACATAATATCTGTGTGAAAACAGTCTTTCCCAGAGACGCCAATGGGCCAGTGAAGAACATGCTTGGAACCAGGGCACCATAGCGTCCCGCACATAAGCGTAATATGTCCATGTGTGACTCAGCTTATTGTGCTAATATAGTGATATAGTGAGATATCAGACATAATTAAAATAGATAAATAAACACAGGGTCTCTATTACTTGGCCTAAACAGGAACTATAAAGACAACACTGTTCAGTGTTCCTCAGGGAACTTTACAAAGGGAAATTTACGGAGCCCTAAGCACTGCGTAGCTGAAGCCGTAAAAATCTTATAGCTAGGACAAGAATTGGCTTGTAGCTTCGGCACCCGGCAGGTCCGTGGAGGGAGCGTCCCTGACGTCTGTGGATGCATCTGTCTGGCTTTATCGTCGAGTATCTCTGACTCCGATGTTTGCTGTAGTGCTTAACCGAGGGCAGTTTACCCTTTATCCTCTGCCGGAGTTATAAACGACAGTCATCGTAACTTCAAGCGTGCCAGTAGCTCTTTAATATAATTTTAATTGGTGTTAAGGAAAGTGCTTGGAGTGAAAAAAAGCACCAAAGTACAATTTTACAAAAAACTTTTTCATAACACTTCACTTAAACGGTATGACAATTACAATTCCTGGACAATGAGGGTATTCATTGGTCAACACGAGAACTTCCTTTAATATAGAAAATGTCATCTGTAGAACCTCTATAGTGTGGCTACAATGTAGCACATGATATAGCTTCTTTACAAGTTATAATGATGATGACAATATCATTTTATAGTATAGCTATAATATACCATAATAATATATTGTTGCTGTCCAATGAAAAACATCGAAAAATCGATTATTTCAGGAGCATGAAAAAATACTTTTTCTCAGAAACTGCTTTACAAAATAAACCTAAAGCAAAATAGCGAGACCCTCAGCACCTCAAATAGGAAGATATATGTACTCCACCGTCAATGGAATGGTTAATGTTTTAAAAGGACTTAAGTGGATTATTGTCAGTGAATGTGAACTTGGTTGATTTTCTTGTCATACAATCCAATGGCACATGGTTAGTTCGAGCCTCATCTCCCTGTATTACAAGAACAGGATGGGAAATCGACAGATAGTCCCAATGCTCGCACAGAATAAGTGCCCGATCCTACTATACATTTACTCTTGCAAAGATCTTCTATTGAGAATGAGAGATGACTCATAAAACATCTTTAATTGGACAATTAGATGTCAAATGCTGTCAGTAGGCAAAGAAGAATGGCAGTATTTCATCTTTAGTAAAAAGTCACAATCGTCAGAAAGTGCACATGGTGTTCATCGCACGGCTATGTAATTTATTTATTTTACAGGCTTGTTATTGATATTGTGATCTTATCATATCATATCATATTGATCTTATGATATTTATATATACAGTGTAGTGGTACCTGTGGTGGCATTTCTCTGTGACGTAATCAAATGTAGAACATGAGACTCCAGGACATTGCAGGGATTGAGCATATTCAAAATCTCCTTTAGTCCAGAAGGTGTCAAATATGAATAGAATGGGGGAATAAAATCCACCATGACAGTGGCATACTGGGCTGTGTGAGCGTATGTGTGGCTTCACGCCAGTGCAATTCATGCAAGGAAACTCCAAGCGGATTAATAAACAGATGAAGAAATGAACGACTGGACGAATGAAGTGCCGGAGTAGATCGACAGCGAGGATCCCTTTGTTTAGCTCAGTGTCACAAACGTGCCGCGAGTTTGGTTCATGCTCCTTCCCGCCTGCTCTTTACGGCTGAGAATCATTTACAATCCGGTGGCTTCCTGTGCCACAGCACCTGATGAATGATCCCCCCCCCCCCCCGTCCTGATTAAACATAGGTGACGTGTCAGGGGGAAATACAGATCTCCCAGATTGTGTCATTTCAGCGTTAATCCAGGACCCCTGTTGTTTAAAAGGCCCCAGACCTTAGTGCCGAATGCAATGACAAGATGGTGGATGGGCACCTTCCATGTGCCTGACAGATTCAAACAAGTGTGGCTTAGCATTTATATATCTGCAGCCCGGTTCCATGTGCAGGAAGGGAATAAGGCTCCAGGTGGGAGTCTGTGCTGTCTGCCACCAGCAGGCAATAACCATGCTGACGATTTCATTCATCATCAGTCCATGTTCCGTAGCATGTGTGGTTGTGCCTTTTAGCAGCAAATCTCACATCAAAACGAACGTCGGGCTTAAAGTGGGCAAACAAACAAACAAATTTTAATTACAATAATTATTAGTTTATGCTTCATCACCTGGTACTTCTTAATCCTACTACTTAATCCTTACCTTCTATGTCGCTATACACGCTATAGGTACTGTAATATTAATCAAAGGGCTCAACCCGCTTGTTATACGGCAAATTCAAATTACAATTAAAAGCAATTTAAATTGCAGTTCAAATTATAATTTATTGTTCAATTACAATTAATTAAAGTAATTGCAATTAATTTGAATTACAGTTTAAATTACAGGTGTGAACATCCGCCCGGAACCAATTCTTATCTTTAGCACGGACCATATAATCCTTAATCTTATACAATCTGAATACTTTCTGTCATCATGAAACACAGCATTCAGTGGATCACTGCTATGTTTCCCTTAATAATTTTATACGTTTCCTTCACTGACTTTAATATATTGCCAGGCAGCATCTAGAGTGTTTTAACAATCAATACATTACCTCTAGCTTCCCTTTTGCCAGAAAAGCTTAAACGTTGAGTTTTTTTTTGCTTGTTTGTCTCTCCTCTCTAAGGCGTGTCACAGAAATTAAAAACACCGCAGGTCAGTAAAAGGACCATCCATACACTTAAACAAATAGGTCTGCCAAGCGCATGGGTGCGGGGAGCGAAAAAACTCACGCTGACCTCTCCTCCACTTGGTCATTTATCTCAGACTACTGTCCGCTGATAGATCCTCGCTCAATGATTTATGGCAGAAAAAATGTCGCACTGGAGTAAGCTTTTGATAAAATTGTTTGGGAGATTCTGGGTAATAAATTCTGATCTTTAGATCCAGGTCTTGGGCCACTTTGACATTCTTCTGCCATCAATAATGGCTGCCACACCTGACAACTAATCCATAATTTTACATTTCTCCAAGTGATTTTGGGAAACTGTTACATTTAAATTTAACATAAAAGGAACTCGCTTTCAGTTGCTATGGTTTCTTACATATTACCAGAAACACTACTGTCAAATAAGCAAAATTAAATCATTTTATATCCATGGTCAACCTCTACTTTCCTGACTGCTGGCTGTGGGATAAACCAGCTCCTAGGGAAGTAGACAGTGTGCTGAAGACAGGTATTAAAATGTAACTATTATGTGGTAAAGCTCATCAGAAACGTCTGTGCATGTGCATGCTGGGATGTGTGTAGCATCCAGCTCAGGTAGGGATTCTTACTAACTATCGTTTTTATTTGAATTTTAGAAGCTGACTTGGGAGAAACTTCAGTTAAAGTCAAACGAAAATGCATTCTTTGATTGGCAATGTTCACACTGAAAGGATTTCCAAATGTGATCTGTGACAGAAAACACATTTTGCTTTCTTATCATGCGAAGCAAACTATTAAACTGATCCCATTCCATTAAAATGATCCCATTCACAGATAATAAACAGACCTTTTAAATGATCAGGCCTTCAGTGTTGCATTTTCCCTCAGCATTCCAGCTTCATTGCTCACTCCATGCCTGACATGGCACTAGTTAAGGATTCCCCGCATTCATAGCTCTGACTTTCTGTCGGTGGACTTTCCATACTTGCCCCTGTGGTGATTCGGGCATAATTTATAGGCAGTTCTGCGGAATCCGGAATCCCAAGCACGACACGGCCAGGATGTTTGCTCCAGGAACATTACAAGCAGAGGACTGGCGCCAGTAGGACTAAGACACTTCTCCGAAATTACTCTGCCCATCCTCCGGTCCCTGTCTCTGTCATCCCCCTCTCTTTACAGGATGGAGGGAGGGGTTGGGAAAAAAACAGAAGAATGATTCACTGGTTGAGTACCGGTGTTTTTTCCTCAGGTGTGACAGGTTAACAGGCAGGTTTCGCCCAGACGTCCCTCTCAGGTGCAGTATGGCTGTCCGCAGATACTTGGGCTCGTGAGCGGCGACGATGCAAATGATGATGTCATCATTCTAAAAAAGTTCACCTTCCCCTGGACAAATTTATAGGATATCAGATGACGCATCGGGTATCATCGGCACAGGTGAAACTCCAGAAAGACAATATGGGACAGATTCCATTAAGGGAAAGATTAAATAAACTACAGAAAATATGTTCAGACAGAACAAGAAAATGAGAATCCTTGATAAATGGAAGGAAAAATGTACGCTGGGGCACTTAGTAAGTGAAACAATCAAAGGGAGGCAGTAGAAGGGAGGCATCAGAGGGGCAATAGTGGCAGTCAAACGTTGACAGGTGGTAGGATGTGATTGTTAACAAAGAGAAGAGGCCCACGGAGGTGATGAAAAGACAGGGATGTGGTGGACCTCAGTGAGTTTGTGTTTCAGATTAACCCAGCTGACCGGAGCCTCCTGTAAGTGGAAGACAAAGGCGACCTGGCCAGGAAGAGGAAATGAAAAGTATACTGTAAGCGTGTTTGGGAGGACAGGGACAATGCGAGTCGAATTCTCTCTCGCCAGAGAGTCAACACAGGCAGGCGAAAGCAAACCGGGAAGATACACTGTGGTTATCAGCACCGGTAAGGGGAGCCGGCAAAATGGAGGGATAAGGAAGCAGGACATGGGAAACGAGCTCCTTTGGTGCCTGAGCCTGTTAAAGTCCTGCTGGAACGAAGGAAACTTAACTAAGCGCGACAGCGAAATATAAAAAATGGATACGTGTACTTCCCGCAATGATAACAAATGTATTTTAAAATGTCTTGATTCACACTGTTGCAATTGTCTTGTTAAAAATGTTCTAATCATTTTAATATAAGTGCGATGTGCTATTATGTATTATGTATTCTCTAGACATTTAATACATTGCAGGTACATCACAGACCTGGACAATGAGTGACAAACATCCAAATTCACTGGACAAATGACAGCATAAGGCTACAAATCTTTTGATTTGTCTGGAGTCTGCATGTTTTAAATAATCTTTCTGATTTCTGGGGGGGAAATTAGATATTTACTCAGATGCACGCTTCCCTTCCACCCCTAATCTGAGAGGGGGCGGGTGGGCGCACATTCATTTAACCTTCTCCTCCCGTGTGCGGGAGAGCAGTGTAAACATGCCTGTCCTCCTCTCTGTAATCACAGCGCGGGGCACAGGGCAGCCGTCCCCGGAGCCTCGTCTCTCAGCTAATCTTTCATTTCGGAGCCCATCTCTCCATATCACGCCGCACAAATGGCCCCATTTGCATGACGGGATTTGTAACGGGGCAAATCAGGTGTCAGACTCGATTAAACATTACACCGGAGCAGCATCATAATCAAGCGTCTAATGAGCGTGGGTATCAAGGGCCACGGGGGGTGGGCTGCAGTGGGGAGGGGGAGCCAGGGTAGGGTGGGTGAGGGACGATCGGAGCTCAGCTCGCCTTAGCGGTGTGGTGCTGATGCCCTGCTGGCACCCAATCACGGCAGAGTAAAGGGACCGGCCCCTCCCCACCAGGCATGACCATAGGAGGGGAGGCTCCCCCCATGGTAAGGGATGCCTCTCTTGATAAGGTAACTTTGTCCGTTACCATTTGTAAAGGATATTTGTTGGTTCGCAAACATCCGATCTCCTTGAGAGACATTTTTGGAGTCAAAGCCCAGGGTTAGTCTGGGCACCGGGAGGAGTTGGGGTCTAACGGTGATACGATTACTCTGCTGACCACAGGGTTTGAATCGATAACAATGTGGAAACGGCCCAGATTCATAACCCACAAGGCCAAATGACGGCCCCCATTGATCACGTGCCTATGTGAGACTGGGCCAGACATGTAACACGCATCGTGAAACAGGTTTCAGTGGGCCTTTCCAATCTGACCCTACACTCTCCAGTGCTCAGTCACTATTATATGTCTTTAAACATACATGTAATTAGCTGTGTCTTTCCAGAATATCACGTGTCCTGTGACTGTATACAGTATCTGTGTGTAAATATTCGTAAATATCATGGGATACCGGTTAAACCATTCGCTAATGTGTGTGTTCATTCACCCACACAGCCTTGTGAAATGTTTTCCATTAAACGGATGTGAGAGCATGGATCCACAACAAAGATTTAAATTAAAATAAAGAAAATAATGCTAATAATGCAAGTTAAAGGAGAAAATGTTTTTTTTTTTTTTTTTTTAAATGCCACCACTCACCTGCAATGCAACGCCACGCAATAACCACCGAGTAATTACGCGATCTGCGCCGCACCCCCATCCATCGCTAGCGTCTGACCTCCCGGCAGGGGGGGGTCATGTACAGTGTGTCCCCTGCCACTTTCTACACGTTCTTAGTGGGAGGTGAATATTTACTGGTGACAGTACAGATTGCCCCTGTCCCACAGCAGGGGCATTTGGTGTGACTCTCATAGATGACCCCCCCCACCCAAAAAAAAAAAAAAAGCTGTACGGGGGGGTCCCCTGCATCCCACAGGCTGTCACTGGCCTCCCTCCTTCCCATGAGTGGAACACACAATAGAGAAAGAGCCCGACTGAGGAGTTCAGTGGCCATTAACCCCAACCAGCTGTTCCTGCCGTGGGCATTCTGTGCCTCAATGCATGCCCCAGAGGAGGCCCTCACGTCCACTAATCTAGCCATTGTTGGCCAGGAATGCTGACAGAAGAAAGGATTTTTTTCCTTCCTTGTGTCCATGCAAGTGTGTGCATCCATGTGTGAGAGCGCAGAAACGCAGGGCTAATTTCTATAGTTGTGAGTGAGCGACGGGACCATGGAGAATAGCCCATTTAGCTGCTTGACAAAATCAAATGTGCGGCGAATTGGCGCGCTAACCCCCTTCTGCTTCCGCGCCCCGAAGATCATTTTTATCGTCACTCAGTTTTACATTACTTTTGTTGCATAACTGCGGAGTCTAGCAATAACACCTTGCAAAAATGTTAAGCAGAATTTTTAATAGAGCGATTGTGATTTATATCTCATATATTATGGGAACATGCAAGAATCCACACTGCACGGGACTGTAGTAATTACTGTAGATAAAATGATCAGACTATTGAGATATGCTTATTCGAGTAATATTTAATTACCCGATTATCTGCATTTGAAAGTTATTCAAAATAAAACGCGGTGTCAATTTTAGAAGTAACTGATCAGACATAAATTGAAATTATTTTGCAGTCATTTCGCCAGTGCGCACGCGGAATATATCAGTCCGTTTCAATTAACATAAGAATTAAAGCAGCATTTTCCAGCCAATTGAACAATGAGGCAGTTAGGCTGCCCTCTTGCTTGGGAACAGTCCTCAGGTACATGCGCGAATCGGATGGACACAACGATCGCAGAGGTAACGATGAGGTGCAGCAGATTTCTGAAGCTCCTCTAGATGTAGAGCAGGTACGGAAAATGTTTATATGTAGGCTTCGTATGTATATGCACATGCACACATGCACGTCACGTGTGTTCTTTCCTGTATATCTTACTGTTTATACACATGGCTGTAAAGACATGACACTGCTCTGTTTATATTTGTGTATACATATTTGTGTGTGTATGTGTAAATGTAGGTGTGAATCCATGTATCCACTCATACATTTATCTTGCATCTGGATCATGGTTAATCTGTGTATATACCTGTATGAAGTGAACATTTAGTAAGCTAATGTTCCTCAGGCTTGAAGCGGCACGTCATGCTAAGTGCAGGGCTTAGGACCTGTGCTGTAATTCCTTGACATGTGTGTGAATTCGCTACTGTTCAGAGAGACTGTGACACACAGCAGCAGTATTGAGTCACATATTTAATACGTATGGTGTTTATTACATGCGCCGCTCAACGCCAAGTGGAACACGACGGCGGCCCTGTGAAATGTGCCAATAAAGCCCGCTTTCTACTCAGGGGCGACAAAAGAGCCGTCAGTCATATTAACTATGTGTTAATTAAATTATTTAAACCCTAGAATCACTCTTTAAGGGTCATGAATGAAAGCCCTCCGATCTTTTCTCCCCTCCAGGCCCCGGTCTCAATAAAACAGGAAATGCAGCTCAAAAGGTGAAAAAAAGGGAAGAAAAACACAGAGATGTGCAATTTACAAGCTCCTGGGGGCGGTAGGGGGGGGGGGGGGGGCGAGGGTGGTGTGAAAGGAGAGAGGTAGCACCAGTGCAGATAAAAGTATAAGGATCTGTTTTAAGGAAAAGTGTTTTCTGTGCAGCCAGTGGTGCCCGGCATGTTGTGACAGACTGGGGGGGGGGGGGGGGGGGGGGTTCTGCATCAGTCAATTATGGGCCCTAACAGTGCCTGTACTAATGAGCTCCCCCTACCATCGGCAGACGTCCCCTGTCGCACAGAAAAGATCACTTTCATTGCTTGCAGAACTAATTCAGGGACACAAAAGTGCGAAGGGACGCGGCACTCTGGCCCCCTTTTACTGCTCCTTTTGTGGGGGGGGCCCTTTGCAAGTGCGGCGAGGAGACGCGGCACCCACGTTCAGGGGGCTGGGGGCTTCATCTCCACTCCATCACCCTCCATTACCATACATATCCATATGAAAAGTCGGGCAGCGCCGCGGACAGCTGTCCGCTAAAGGCCTCGCGAAAAGGCCCCTGTCTCTCCCCGAAAGAGGCTGACAGAAGCCTTTAGCCTCTTCTGCCAATAATAAACCAAACCATTTAAACAGTCTTTCGGGGGAGGGCGAAGCAAGCACCAGGGGTATAATGCGACATTCAGGGGCTCGCCACCACCCTGTCAGCGGGGCCAGGAAGTCTGGGGACAGTGTGGGACACGGACGCCATATTCAGACATGTTTCAACTCTTATTTTCTAATAAATGTGTGTAAAGTAACCAGCTTAACCTTTACATTACTGATGTTGGAAATTTCTTCTGCTGGCAAAAACCCTGGCGGTGCAATACAAGGAAACTGCAAATGGTTTACGTGTTTAAATGGTATTTAAATGATATGTTTATTTTGTGTGATAATGCTGATTAAAACACGTTTCAAAAATCATTTGAACAGCAGTGATATTTTTCGTTCCGACTGGCATGTGATTGAATGGAGAATTCGGGGTGATTTGTTTTTAAGTCAGAAGTTGATTGGATGGCATCAGGCGTAATCACGCATATTCAGACTTATGTAGAGCCTTTATTTAAAAGTGGGTGACCAGTTTGCACACCAAGGTTAAGTGGCCTGCCTGGGTCAGGTGGAATGACATTTAGAGGGGGGGGATTTGTATACCGACACTCCTAAACCCTCCCCAGAGTCACAGCGCCCTCCCCGCCCCTCCCCTCGCATCCCCTTGAGGGCGTCCCTAACCTGCCCCTTCAGCCACACCTTCTGTACTGCAGGTAACCCCCACTAATCTGTTTGCTGTTAACTGAGACACCAGACTGGGCTCAGACTAATTTGTCAGAATTCATTGTCAATAATGTGAGCTTCGAAAAACTTAAATATCGTATCTTCAGTTTCATGACAGCACCAGTGCACGCCAAAGTTTGAACAGTGGAATGTGGAAACCAAAAAGTTTGTGTGAACCATTTAAATGTGACCCTCAACCCCAAAAGCTGTGCTTTCTGTCGGTGTCCGTCTGTCTGTCTATTTGCATAGATATCATATATTTTCTAGTTCCCGAAATCTATCCCAGAAGTTATGGGTGCAAGGCAGGGAATAACCAACCCACTTCAGATTTTACAGTGCTTGTTTACATCTACAGTATATATACTTGGGAAGGAAATCATAAACTAAATGCCTTTTCGTTCTGACCTTGGTAGATACTGTATATTGTAAAGCAGTCTTTCTTAACGTGCTCCTCGAGGACTGCTGTGTAGTTGTTGTGTATTATATGCTGTCTAAATATGGGAAGTGCAGAAAATATGTCAAGTCAATTAAAAACTGATTTAATTCACTGGATACAAGGCAGAAAAACCGCAGGTTCAACATGCTGGTCACCTGGGGAATGAAACTCTTCAGTCTAACAATTTTATGTTACAGTCTTTGTTTCAATGATGTAAAATTATTTTGAAATAGTATTACTCTTTTTGTACTATACCATCATAGCAGTTTATATTATCTATTTGATGACACTTCCAGTAATCCTTTTTGTAGAAATACAGTAATATTCAAGTGTTTGTTATATAATGCTTAAATGCTTAATTTTGTTGTAACTGGGGCAAACAAGGAACAGGTGTAAGGCAATCAACCCTAATCCTAATCCTAACCCTAATTCTAACCCTAACCCTAATCCTAACCCTAACTGTAACCCTAACCCTAATCCTAATCCTAACCCTAATTCTAACCCTAACCCCAATCCTAACCCTAACCCTAATCCTAATCCTAACCCTAATTCTTACCCTAACCCTAATCCTAACCCTAACCCTAACCCTAATCCTAATCCTAACCCTAACCCTAACCAATCAACAAACACTGACACAAAGGGCAAGAGGTGGAACGAATAACAACTAATAGGCACAGAAACCAAGCAACAAGACCTAAACCTGAGAACTGAGAGACATACTCCACTGGAAAAAGAAGCGAGAAAGCAAAAGTACAACCAAAGCAGAAGGAAGACAAACCTAGAACAGGAAAACTCTACATGGAAAAGAGAAAGGGCTAAGGGAACAAAACAATAAACACAAAATGACAGAGGAGTCTGGCCTAAGCCAGCCTCAAACCCAGGCCCACAGACCCCATGACGTCTAAGCCTCACACTCAACCCCATAAGCTATGCAGTGGCCCAGGAAGGAAGGCAAACACACAAGGGTGAAGGACAGAGAGGGGGAAAGGCAGGGCGATCAGCAGTGCCTGGAGGTCAAAGGGGAAAGGACCCGGGAGGTGGGACCAGAGGGCTCCCACCCTGACAACACCGGCTGATGGACCGCAGAGTGGGAATTTCAAGACCCACAGTGCAGCCAGTGATTTTCTAACAGGGACGATATTCACTTCCAGAAAAATGACAGACTTAATGTTGTTGCCCAGTGCAGAATCCAGGGGAAATGGGACCAGACCACAGCAGCCACCCCCGTTCACGGAGGAGGGCGATCTGTAGAAGCCCCGGTATCCAATCTAATGAATAAGAAAAGCTCCCGTTCAAAAAAACAAGACCGGCCCGTGGGTACGTAGGCCGAGTCATTCAACCTTCGAAATGAGCTGAAGTGATTGATGAACCGCAGCCCGCCACGGCCCCCCTCCGAGCCTGTGACCCCGGAGTCACTGCATACAAAGCATCTCACCTTAACGTTCCAGAAAAACAGAGCGAGCGAATTTGTGGCCATTATGGCGGATTTGACGTGCATTTAACAGGGGTGTTATAACGAGCTAGAGGCCCAGCAGGCTACTGGCCGCTAACTGTGCTTGTAAAAAAGTTTTTATTCTCCCATTGACCTGGGTCCCCCCCCCCACACACCCACCATGCATCAACAGCCTGTGCGGCATCAAAACACTTCTGGGTCCCCACTTGTGTTGCTTATGTCCCCGCTTGATGCCACTGGCCAATGGAAGCATCTCTCAGCGCACTATGCACCAATAACCACAGACCGTACCGTCTTGTCTCCGCCCCTCTGCCCTTATTTATTATAAGGCCCTGTTTGTTGTGTCTTTGTAACTCTGCAATTCATTAAGAAAAAGGAATGGGGAGGGGGGATGGCGGGAGCAGGGGAGGAGTTTAACGTGGCTCGGGGGAGGGGGTGCAGGGTGACTTTTAAACACATTTTCTTCCTTTTGCTGCAATTAAACAAAGTAGGGCTGTGATTAGTGCAGTGTGGGGGGGGGAAAGGAGAGAAAAAGACACCCTTGAATCCAAATGGGGGGGCCTGACTGACCATTATTGCCTGACAATGGCAGAGTTTATTGCTAAGACCTGCTTACTCTCCTGCACGGCACACCATGGGAACTGCACTCAGGTGGAAACGTCTCTCTTTCTCTCTCACTTGCTGCCTCCCTGCCTCCTGTGACGGCGGAAGCCCCCCGAGCAGAGTGGGGGCGGCTAAAGGCGGCCGAAATCCCCCCTCGTAACTGAGACGTTTCACATAATCTTCCCTGGTCTTCCTCCTCGTTCCTTGCTTGAGCTTGTGCAGCGTCGTTAAAACACAGTTAATGACGAGCTTCCTCTCTTTTTTCCCCCTTCTGCCTTACCTCCTCCGCCTCCTCCTGCGCTCCTCTCTTTTATCTTTCTCCTTTTAACCAGCCGAGCGCCTGGTTAAGTGGAGTGCGCCTCCTATGTCCCACCCTTGGGAGAGCATCCAAGGGGACTTCGCTTGGCTCTGTGTTCATGACACATAATGAAAACAATTTTATGCTGCAGAGGGAAGTACGGGGCAATTACGGATGTGATAGCCACCTGCAGAAGCCCCCCTGCAATACCCCCCCCCGACGGGCGGCTTCATGAATATTTGGTGGTGGGATGTTATTATGAATAGACGGGGCAGGTGATTTTGGAGGGGCAATAAATCGCCCAGCTGGAGCCCTGTCACCCTGCGGCAGTCCTTACAGCCGCCCCCGCTGGGAACAGTGACCCCAGAGCGGCACGCTGGGTGAGGGCGGGTGGTGAGGGGGGTTATGTCACAAGGGCTCTCTGGGTGCCAGCCCAGATCTCTTGTTGGCCAATTTTACACATCACGCCTGGCCCAATAGCTGAGTGGCGGTCCTGTCACTCCACTGATTTCATTTGATATCCTGTGTATTCAAAAGGAATTAAAAGAGTATTTTACTTACAAATGACCCTCCCCCCGTCCCCCAGCTACTGAAAATACCCAGTCCTGTGTTTTGGTAAAATAGTCCTGTTCCACTAGCAACAATTTACCGATTATTAAAATGTGCAGTCCATAAAACAAATTCATGTTAACTTATAATAGCAAACAAATTACTACCATTAAGCGCTAAAGGGCTGGTATTATTAATACTTAAAGTATTTTTTTTCAGTTAATGTTATTAATTGTCATGAATGATGAAGCCCTTTGCAGTGAAATGCTGTGTGAGTGGTTTCAGTGACCAATGCGGCAGGATTGTGCTGTAAGTTTACAGTTGAGGTCTGTAGCTGACCTGCTTTCGCTGGGGGGGGTGATCTCACTGATGCTCCAAAACACAGGCCACCCAAGAAAAGCATTTTGAGAACTATTAGTATTAGTATCGAAGTATTTTAATTATAGATACATTCCTGGAGGCTGCTGCAGAAACGCAGAAGTCATTACCAGAGTCATCGCTTTGGCTTCAATAAATTCTCATCAATATTCCATAATTAAATTGCCATTGATTTCCAAAGAAAGATTATATAAACCTGCAAATTTATTGTGGGTTTAAGGAGACACAGACAAAGAACATTAGAAGTGCATGTCCAAGCAGATTGGCCATGCTGGGCGCCTCCCTGCGGTAAGGCGTTTGGACTGAGCATTGCATTCTGGGAATAAACATCAAAAGCACAATAAAAATAAAAAGAGAACTATGTTGGGGGTGGGGGGGGTGTCCAAAGATCACATTTGTGCATCAGAATGTCCCCAAAGTGCGGTAAATCCTGAAACACTGAAACGTTAAGCTTGGATAAGCTCAATTTTATAAAAATCAGTAAAAAAAAAAGTAAAAATGCCAAAAGTCTGTATTTTGGTTGGTTACTTATGGTTAAGGTTACGGATGGGTAGAGGTTCAGTGCGTCGTGATTGGGATGAGGGTTTTTGTCGTAGAAATGAATGGAAGGTTCCCATTTAGATAGGTATTCCAACGTGTGTGTGTGTGTGTGTCGATGGACCGTGTACTAATTAACAGGGATTTATTGAAGCTGTAAATGGATTAATGCTGTTTAGTATCATAGCTTAGGAAAACTTTTATTTTAACATTTACATGTTAAAGGCTGGTTTAATAACAACTGCTCATGAAATCATAAGAGTACCTTGGGGCCCAGTAGCAGTTAAATGGCTGGGAGATGGATGGTCATGGAGGTGTCGCGTTGAATAACTCGTCTTCCGTAGTGGTGACCCGGTGCCGCTGTACTTTCACAGCAGGCGAGATGTGCTGCAGTGGCATCACTCATGTAAGTCCTCTTGGGATGCTGCCATGGCTCCTACACGTTACTTAGCCAGAGAGCTTCTTTGATCTTCGGGGACAGACGTAAAGCAACAGTAGAGTCCTGCTCATGTTTCCTGTGACCTGACCTGACCTCAGGTGTATAAAAACTACCATCTGAATGGGACCGTCTGTATCAGCTGACGGAGCCTGGGTGAAGGGCTCTCTTCAGCTTCGCCGATCACCTCAGGAAGCAGCGAGACAGGGCGAGGCTTGGCCGGACTCGGGAGTCGCTCACAGCCAAACCACCTAATGACCGCCATTGAGATAACAATCACCCAGCTTCCCCTTGGTGGCTTGAGGCAAAAAGGAAAAAGTAATTTTCCAAGGAAAGGCTCTAAGAGCTTCCTTCAGAGAGCCCTGATGTCACCCAAATGACGGTGGAGGTCATTAAGGCCGAATGCAGGCCGGCATGAACATGTAGACATATTCACCTGTGTGTGCACCCCACACCTCACTATGGCTGGAGATCACATGATGAAGAATCAGCCAATGAATTGCTGCCGGCTCATGTTACAATCACATGGTATAAAACCATCCAATGGAGTGAAGATAGTTACATCATATTCCTACATGCCGATCCAATATAGCCCAGGGGGCGGGTTTTGCTCTTTTCATAAGCAGAGCAATCTGTGATGTATAAAAATTACAAGGCTAAATGGGAGTGTTTAACTGGGAAAACAATACATTCAAGGAAGACAAATAGACACGGAAGGAGAATAAAGGGGAATGAATCCTAGTGTAATATCTCACTGCAGGGCAAAAGCATGTCAGTCTTTAACAACTTGGGGCAAATGAGAACAGTTGCTTTATATTATGAGACCATGGGTGAGAAGCTCATTCACCATCAGTGTGATATATTTCTGCAAACGATGAAGCAGATCAGTCAGGAATGAAGACTGGCTGCAGATGAAGCACGTGCTGTAACACAAACCGGCCGCGAGTCCATCAGAGATCCTGCACCACATTGAATTAACGGGGCCCCCGCCTGGTCCAGGGACTCTCATTTTATTTGCCTTGCATGGCTCATCCTTTAGGAAAATGACAGCACCCCCTTATCGATTTCACACGCGGAGATCAATCAGCCCCAGGCTCCTGACTCAGGCCATATTCAGGGCATCCCCGGATGCCACTGGTAGCGCGGGAACTAAGGGGTTAATGTGCGGGACACATCACTCAGGCACCAATTCAAGCGCAAGCAAAAATAAACTAATCTGTCGGGGGGGGGGGGGGGGGGGGATTCGCAGGCATACAGGGACCCTTGTCTTCTTTGTGATGGATTTCTGTTCCAGGATGCTTAGTTAACCCCTGGTTGAAAAAGCACAGAGGCCAGAACTGTTTCGGCTCCTAAGAGCAGGTCATCCTGCCTCGTCTCCAGATTCACACGTCAGCCAGTCGAGGACAGTGGATGGGATGAGAAAGTTTGTCTCTGGGACCCTGCACAGGCCATGCATCGGAACAGTGATCGCTGCGATGATTATAGCTCATATGATGTCGTACATCTAAAACAACATAGATTCTGTCAATATTATCCGATAATATTAGTCAGTCATAGGAAATGAGGGGAGTAGTTGGGTTTACAATTGGCCCAAAAGCACCGATATCAATCTCTAGAGTTGCTACAAACATGACATACCTGGCACATAACACAGACTAGAACCACAAGTAACTGAAAGACGGCATATTCCTTATTTTATATTACTTTACTTTTAATTATAGTGTTGTTAGCCTTGGTAACACCTTCCTGCACAGCTAGTCTGAACAGGTATAGGCCTGAGTCACCCCAGGCCGTAGATGATGACTTACCAAACCCTACACTATACAAAAGCACAAATCAGTCACTCCCGCTTCCAGACACGGAATAAAAGCAGACTGGGTTCGATTTAATGCACGGAGAGGCCTCGTTAAGAGATACACTCCCGTAATAATGACCCATCCATGAATGCAGTCGAAGATCACAGTTAGTCTGGACCCTATTGCAGGAAACATAGATCATGACACAAGGGAACACCCTGGATTCTCTGAGCCCCGCTGCGTTGGCCTGCGTAGTAACGATGTGCTGCATTTATGAGCTACGCTAATGACTTACATGAGGTGTCTCTGAAAGCCTCGAGAAGGAACACACAGCACACAGAACACAGAACAAAACATACAGAACACAGCATACAGCACACAGCACACAGAACACAGCATACAGCACACAGAACACAGAACAAAACATACAGAACACAGCATACAGCACACAGAACACAGCATACAGCACACAGCACACAGAACGCAGCACACAGCACACAGAACACAGAACACAGGACACAGAACACAGCATACAGAACACAGCACACAGCACACAGAACACAGCATACAGAACACAGCACACAGCACACAGCATACAGCACACAGAACACAGCACACAGAACACAGCATACAGAACACAGCACACAGAACACAGCACACAGAACACAACATACAGAACACAGCACACAGAACACGGCATTCAGCACACAGAACACAGCATACAGCACACAGAACACGGCACACAGAACCGAAGCCCTGTGTCAAAAGTACCAGGTGATAAACAGGGGTGGAGATCTGTATCCCTGTACAGCCACAGCAAGGCATCGTGGGCCGGCTTGTGTCGCCCAGGAAATGGCGGGGCCAAGCTGCCCTCAGAACCTCCCCCCAGGCGGGGAATGTCAGGGCACAGGGGGCTACCTGGCAGCAGTCAGGCACATTATCCCACCCCATTACCTTGCGCCCAGGCCGTCTACCCTAATTATGGGTTTGTTCCGTCAGGAGCTTCGGATGCTGCTTACATCCGTGATGCTGGAGGAGGAGGACGGTGATGCGAATGCTTCTCGTTTGGTATTCTGAGCCTGGTTTCAGAATCAGGTGCTTGAACACTATAGACAAATGCTTAAACCAAAGTAACGTAACTTGAAGTTGTTGTTACTATACCTTAAACAAAGTGTAACCATACCTTAAACAAAAGTGCTGCTTAGCACTTTAGTTGCAATTCTGCAACACACTCACTCCCTTCTACAACACACTTACTCCTGCACACTACACACTATGTCATACATAAGACACTTCATTCAAAAATGAAATCTCAGGGTACCAATGGGAAAACACATCTATTCAAAATACAAAACACATTGAGCAATTGAAAATACTTAGACACACACCTGAAAATACTGACTTACAAAATGGAATACCAATCAGCCAGCTACAAAAACACCTCACTTAAGCCATTTTGAGAAGTTTGCAAGCATGGAAGCAGGGAGAGCTAGAGGCAGAGGCAGAGCTAGAGGCAGAAGTAGAGGAAGAGGAAGACAGAGAGAGAGAGAGAGGAGGAAGTGGTCGAAGAGGCCATGCAAGGACCATTATTTCTGATGACATAAGAGCAACTTTGGTAGACCATGTTATAAACCATGGCCTTACTATGAGGGAAGCTGGGCAGAGAGTCCACCCTAATCTAAGCCGTTTCACAGTTTCATCTATAATAAGGACATTCCGACTGGAAAACAGGTATGTCTTCAACTCTCTACTCTACGCAGACTGTATCTAGAGTATTTACAATACTGTACCATATCACATTGCTGTATCACATGTACTGTATTTCGGGGTGACTAATGCTCCTTTTTGAACAAAAGTAGTAGTTTTGTGAAACATACGACGATAACGTGTTGAGATGTTTCAGTACTATGTATGGTATACACAGTAAAGTACAGTATATACAGTACTATGTATGGTATACACAGTAAAGTACAGTATATACAGTACTTTGTATGGTATACACAGTAAAGTACAGTATATACAGTACTATGTATGGTATACACAGTAAAGTACAGCATATACAGTACTATGTATGGTATACACAGTAAAGTACAGTATATACAGTACTATGTATGGTATACACAGTAAAGTACAGTATATACAGTACTGTAAAAGCAAACCAATAACAAATTGTGGTTGCATTTTTCTACAGAATGGCTAGAAGACCTACTGGGGGTGGATGGCAGCACCTGTTCACACAACAGCAGGAACTCGCCATTATGAACCTAGTGAGAGCAAACAATGCAATCCGTCTCCATCAGCTACAGCAACAAATACTTCAAGATAGGCAGGTATTCAACAACATAAATCGAGTAAGCATTACCACTATCAGACGCATCCTGGTAAAGCACAACATGACCATGAAGCAACTGTACAGGGTCCCAATTGAGAGGAACAGTGTCAGGGTCAAAGGACTTCGACATGAATATGTACAGGTAAGTGTAACAGTCCTTTACATTTACAATACAGAATGGGTGCAGTCCAGTAACAGCTGAATATGTACCATTTGATCAGTACCACATAGATATATTCGGAAAGCCTCACAGGTACCTGTGGGGTGGGGCGGTTCTGTATGTGTAGTAGTGTAGTTGTGTGTTTTGAGTAATGCCATCCACAATATGTATTTTTTGTTGCAGAGAATCTTGGACATGGATGGAGCTGCTGAGCCTCATGAATTTATTTACGTTGACGAGGCTGGATTCAACCTTAGCAAAAGTAGACGACGGGGACGTAATATACTTGGCCAAAGGGCGATTGTGCACGTCCCGGGGCAGCGCGGGGGAAATATCACATTGTGTGCCGCCATAAGCCTCCGAGGGCTACTGCACCATCATTCCAAACTGGGTCCATATAATGCGCAACACATAATCACATTTCTAGATGCACTTCATGATGCAGTTGTACAAGACAGACCAGAGCAGCTCAGGTTTGTTGTTGTCTGGGATAATGTCAGTTTCCATTAGGCTGCTATCGTCCGGAACTGGTTCACCAACCATGATCAATTTGAAGTTGTGTATTTGCCCCCTTACTCGCCATTTCTCAACCCTATAGAAGAGTTTTTTTCTGCTTGGAGATGGCGCGTATATGACCGCCAACCACATGCCCGCACGCCTCTTCTGCAGGCAATGGAACAGGCCTGCGGAGACATTGAGGTAAGGTCAATCCATGGATGGATTCGGCACACAAGGGGATATTTTCCCCGATGCTTAGCAAGAGAAGACATTGCTTGTGATGTTGATGAGATCCTGTGGCCAGACCCCAACAGACGGCAGGATCCATAAGTCCACTTATGCACAATTGCGTTTCTCTGTGTTTACAATAGTGTATTATTTGTTTTATTGTTGCTTTAACTGAATTTACTGTACTGTAAAGTACACAACTGTAATGTACAGTATTTAGTATTTCATTTTTTGGGTGTTCTGAAAACGTGCCTTCTGTGGAACTGAATAAAAACAGTGCAAACAAAAGCCTGCCGTGTTTTATATAAAGTAGAGTAGTGTGTTGCTGCTGATTTGTAAGTGTATTCATATGATGCAAGTGGGTTTCATTTTGTCATTAGAGCGACATTTTGACAAAGGATTGTTAGGTTTTGATAGCAGAGTTTCAATTTGACATAGATGTGAATGGTTTATTTCCCAGTGTCGTGTCTTATTTGCTTGTGTGTAGAGTTTTGACATGATGAGCCAAGTTTTGCAAAACGTGTTCAAGCAACGGGCAAAAACTGTAAGTAGAGAGGGAATAATTAGCATTTATTCAGTGTGGTTTTGGACCATTTTCACATTCAGGCTACCATTGTAATACAGGTGTGTTGATTGTATTACAATCATCTCTCTCTACCATTTTCATTTAATTTCATTTCATTCATTTTATTTCATTGTACAAGACAGCATTTTGCATACGGAGAATTAAGCATATTATTCATCTTCCATAGTCAGTAATGGGCATATCCCTGCACTCGCAAACACACCGATGGATAAACACACAGAACCCCATGGATCGGGGACCACATGCCCAACCTCTAAGCCACTGCAGCATCCAACTACATGTGAGCATTTTCAATTCACTTCATTTTTGGTGGAAAAGGAACAGAAAGTTTTATAAAGTTTGCAACAAGAACAAACGCTTTTGTATTTTCCTCTAGTAATCCGTTATTGATTATTGGTATGTTAATACATAATTAGCTTTTGTCTAAGATAAATACTTAGGCAACTGAACCCAATGGATTCATGTGTCCAGCATGTTTGACAAGCTATTCAATACACTGTCATACCTAACAATGGATTCTATTTAAGTTTAAACTAGTAATGATTATGGGCTTGTTGTTGCTTCTATCACGTCATTTTTTATCTGAACACTGACACATGTTTCATAATAAACCATCGGTTATTTTCCGTAATATAACTTTCCATGCAATTTTAGGTCACTTTTTTGCACTGATGGTTAACAAAATTTGTTTTTACTCTTATGTACTTATATGCAGGGTTTGTTCCCATAAAAAGGCATTTTAACAACCAACAATGAGTCGGTGGGTCTTCTACAAGGACATCCTAATAATAATGATTGAATATTATTGTCAATATTGATACCTCTTGTTCTTTGCTATTGACCAGGTGACATAATATTTTCTCAGTCCATCCCTAATTGGTCACTCACATGATAAAGGCAGCTAATGCAAATACTGACAGTAGTAGCAGACAGGCATAGAATGGCTTCAAAACAGTGGCCTTTCTGACAACCTAATACAACACTTAACATCATACTAGATATGTTACACTTTTTTTAATCTGTTGTTTTCTTTTTTAAATCATTAAAATCAGAAAGCTCATTTACAAAGGACTTGCCTTTGCAATCACAGCAATAATGTAGCGGTGGGTAAAAAGGGGGTAATTGGTTTGGTAAGGATCGCTTTCCATCACACCATAAAGCTCTAAACAAAAGAAAAGGTCGCCAATTAAGGCATCGTGAATACCAAGTACCGCGGCTGATGAAAACAGGCCAGTGGTTTAAATAGATTTGCAAGCAATTTACCTTTTCACAATGTTGGCAATCTGATGCAATTTGCCCGCAATTTTGCCGGCTTTCAGTAGCACACTGAGCTGACACTATACAGACCAAATGGCACCAAGGACCACATAGAAAATGTAAAACTATCTTGGCTGCATGAAGGTACCAGAATGGTGCTTCATCAGGAAAATTACAACAATTAGCATAAGTGCTGAAAAAAAACAACACTAAATGTCAGCGGCAAAGGTTCAGCCAGCGATGGATGCGGACGGGAAATGTCCTCGCAGACGGACTCCTTGCGAGACCCGAGGCAATCACCCTCCATCCGCAGTGGCTGATGGGTCCACAATTGCTGTGACATTCTCTGAGTCGCAGACCTGTCATTCTCTCCCGCAAAAGTATTTTTTCCCCCTCCTGCTCGTGATTTTCTCTCCGTAGAATCATGACATTCCCTACAATCAAGAAATACGTTTTACTTTCATGTCTCTGGTCTGTCTTAAGCGGGCACCAGATGTGGTCATGCTGCAGCACCAGACGCCTCTGCAGTAAATCGAATGGCGGGCGGAGAAATTAAATGCATTTAGTACATTGACCGTGACATCAAAATATCAAGATACCTATGTCCAGTCTGGACATGCGGATGCATTAAATCCATGAACAGAAGAGGAAGACACAAATTCCAAGCGTTATCATTTTCAGGAGTGTGATCATTTCCATTCCTTCTCCGCCAATTTTCCTTCATGGATGTGAAATGATCTAATTGTATGCTAAAAACCATGAATTTATAATTTCGGTGCTTAAAAATTACACCAAACAAAGTTTGTGAAATAGGCCCAGCCATACAAACCCCCACTGAATCTACGTTCATAATATCCCAAACTGAAAAAGAGTTTAACGAAAAAAATCCAAGTGAACATGTATGCAAACAATATCAAAACATGTTTCTATATAAGAGATTTTCTCTTTTGAATGCGTGAGCATCAAGCTGCATGCAAAATAAGCAGTTTTGGCCTCGGCAGTAGCCGATAGCAGAGTAGCGATGAGCTGTGCTTCGCCTCCAGTGAGCAGTAGCCGATAGCAGAGTAGCGATGAGATGTGCTTTGCCTCCAGTGAGCAGTAGCAGATAGCAGAGTAGCGATGAGCTGTGCTTCGCCTCCAGTGAGCAGTAGCCGATAGCAGAGTAGCGATGAGCAGTGCTTCGCCTCCAGTGAGCAGTAGCCGATAGCAGAGTAGCGTTGAGCTGTGCTTCGCCTCCAGTGAGCAGTAGCCGATAGCAGAGTAGCGATGAGCAGTGCTTCACCTCCAGTGAGCAGTAGCCGATAGCAGAGTAGCGATGAGCAGTGCTTCGCCTCCAGTGAGCAGTAGCCGATAGCAGAGTAGCGATGAGCAGTGCTTCGCCTCCAGTGAGCAGTAGCATGGTTAGCGGAGGGAGTGAGAACAGGCTGACAGTGCCAACTAGCAGATCTGTCATGATGGCTTTGAGTCATATGCTTGCTTCTGATGCTGTATGCACCGTGCGGCTGCTACCTAATGTAGCAGGAGAAGGAAATGAGGTGTGTGCCTAATTAAGTTCTGGAGGGGAGTGGCCAATCGGAGAGGGCGCTCAGACTATAAGGGTTACCCTGGCACCAATGTTCTAGGCTCCTTGGCGGCGGTCACCTTAATTGCTGGATCTCCTGTTCGTCTGCGGACATTTTACCTTGGTGTGTTCAGCCCGGGTCCCGTGTGTTGTGGCGTGGGGTTGACAGCTGCTTCATCTCGCGTGGAACTACTGCTGCTCTGCCTAGCGGCAACTGCGCCCTGCTCTGCCTAGCGGCGACTGCGCCCTGCTCTGCCTAGCGGCGGCTCAGCTTTATTTTGCCTTATTGCTGCTGCCTAGTGACATTTGCACCGTTTCGCGCTTTGCGCTTCCGGTTTGTCCATACTCTGTCTAGCCTATAGCAGGGTGAGTCGCAAGCGGGTCCATAGCTGGGGGCAGGGGGGTGTGCGTGCCCACATGAGTGCGAGCGGGGGTTGGAGAGTCTGACTGGTCCCCCGCTTCCTAAGGGTTTGTGTTTTTGTTTTGATTGTATTATGTTTGTGTTGTTACATTTGTTCTGTTTTGAATGGGATTTTTATTGTGTATTAATGTAATGGTTTTGTATTTTATTTGTTTCTTTTAGACTGCAGTGTTTCCTTTGGGTTTTGCGTGATTTTGTTTGGTTTGCGGTTACATCTTTTTCCCTCCTCGCTTGTGCCCGCCCGACTCTGGCTGTTCTAGGTCCCGGTGCCCAGCCTTAGATCGGCAGGAAGTGGCTGCTGGTACGCGGCGGTGCTCCAAGCTTACGGTGCTGGGATCGACTGATTACTCTTTTTATGGTTTTATTGTGTAATAAAAGTGTGTGTGTTTGGAACAACGTCTCTCCGCTGTTTCTGGTGAACGGACCAGTGTGCCTTTGCCCGGGGATAGGGCGATTTAACTTTCTCTGGGTGTAATACCTGGGGTGGCGTAGTCGGACTAACGTATGGCTATTGGTACCATTGTTTGGTACTATTTGGCAGTATTTCTCTCACCACCACTCGCCACATCTTGGCGTAGTCGGCAGGATCATCTTTCAGCGGAGACGTGTGTTCCTTTTAATTGAGTTTCTGTAATTTTTGTTTTTTTAGGGTGTCGTCAGTTTGGAGAGGCAGAGCAGCAGTTTGTTCCTTGTGGATCGTTTTGGGTGGCTTGGTGAAGGTTTGCCCAAGATACGGGTTCGCGTAGCTGTAATAATTTGAGCGCTACCATCATACTGGATTAGCCCAGCCTTGGTTAAATTATAGGTATGGCGGAGGAGTTACAGGAATTGAGGGAGCTTGTTTTACAACTGCAAGCTGAGAATGATAGGCTGCGCCAGGAGCCGGTTTCTGTTGCCCCAGGGCCTAGTGCTAGTGTTAACCCCAGTCACTTTACTGTACCCAGTAGGGGTACCCCTGTAGTCGAACGTTTGGTTCTCGTCCCTAGGGATAGGAAATGCCCCATTTTTAGAGGGAGAACAGGAATAGGGTTAATGGAGTGGCTGGAGGAAGTGGAGGCCAGTATGAGGGCACGTCATTTGTCCATGGCAGATCAGGCATTCTTCTTGTTTGACCATTTGGAGGGCGAGGCAAAGGAGGAGATAAAGTACCGTCCTCAGGACAGAACAGACCCAGTAAAGATAATAGCAGTTCTAAAGGAACTGTACGGGTGTACTGAATCCTATGTGTCTTTACAGCAAGCTTTCTTTGCTAGAAGGCAAGAGGACGGGGAGTCTCTTCAGGAGTTTTCCTTGGCTTTAATGGGCCTTATGGAGGCTGTAAAACAGCGTGCACCGGCCGATATGGAGAATGCAGATTTGTTGCTGCGGGATCAATTTATTGAACACGTACTAGATGGTGCTTTGCGCCGTGAATTGAAACAATTAGTGCGCCGGCAGCCTATGGCTACGTTGTTGGATGTCCGAGGGGAGGCTATCAGGTGGGAGCGTGAGGGTTTGTCCCGTGCTGCACACGGACGGAGTAGTTCCGTGCCAGCAGTGCTTGGTGTTCAGTATGGGGTTCATGGTGGTCCCCAGGGTGCTGGTAATTCATCCCATTTGACTGCAATGGAGGAAGTGAGAGCGTTACTGACGTGTCAGCAGAAGCAGTTGTCTCAGCTCACCCAGAGTGTGGCTCGGTTGCAGAATTCCAGTCAGCGTGATCGTGCACCCCAGAAGGATCCAGTAATATGTCGGCGTTGTCAGCAGCCCGGTCACTTCGCTAGGGAGTGTGATGGTTTGCGCATTCGCTCTGGTAACTTGCCCCGGCAGAGGATATCCTCACAGCCCAATAGTCAGCCCCATCCGGTGCAGCCGTCGGAAAACTAGTGCCCACTGAACTGGGGGGCCAAAGTTCTGTGGGGATTGTTTCTGGCTCAAGTAATTTGGGGAATGCCTCCCGGTTAATGTCATCCTGCCCCCACTTGGAGGTAGACATGAGTGGCGTAAGGGTGCCCTGTTTGGTTGACACTGGATCAATGGTGTCTACTATCACTCAGAGCTTCTTTCAGCAATATTTTGTGCCTTTGGGTCATGAGCGACTACAGGATTGCCGTTGGTTGGAGCTTCGAGCTGCCAATGGACTAGCTATTCCATATATTGGTTATCTGGAGCTAGATGTTAACCTGTGTGGAAAGTGGATGCTGGGCTGTGGGATACTTGTGGTCAGGGATCCCCCTGGCAGTTTACCATCTCAATTTCCAGGTATACTGGGTATGAATGTGATTAGGAGGTGTTATCGAGAGTTGTTTTCCCAGCATGGTGCGTTGTTGTTTGAACAACCTGGCTCGTTTCAGGTCCCTGAACCAGTGGTGCAGGCATTATGTCAGTGTCATGCTCAGGAGTTGGCTCCTCCGGTTTCGGGTAGGGCCAAGGTCCGGGGTGGGAGGGCCTGTCGCGTTCCAGGTGGGACCATGAAGTTGGTGGCCGCAACATGCTCGGAGCAGCTTTCTGGTAGCACTGTAATGTTTGAACCTCCAGAGGCTGGTTTGCCTGCTGGGCTTCTTGCTTCCCCGGCATTGGTTCAGGTGCTGCGGGGCACAGTGTACATTTCTGTCATCAATGTAGGGGCCACTGATGTGCTTCTTTACCCTCGTACCTTTTTAGGTACATTAGGTGCAGTTAGCGTGGTGAGCCTCCCTGCTGGAGTCACGGAGGTGCCTCCGGGGGTACCCACTACGGCATTTCAGGCTGCGACCACAGCCACTATGGATCCAGTGGAGGCTCTGGACCTGTCCTCGCTCCCGGTTGAGACACAGATCCTAGTAAAAACCCTGCTAAGAAAATTCGTGTCAGTGTTTTCAGTTGACGAGGGGGATTTGGGTTGTACAGATCTGATTATGCATGAGATTCCACTACTGGATGAGGTCCCAGTTAGGCAGCGCTATAGGCGCATACCACCTTCAGAGTACGAGCTGGTGAAAGGGCATATTAATCAGCTTTTGGAAGCTCAGGTGATTACGGAAAGCAGTAGTCCCTATGCTTCCCCTATTGTTCTGGTCCGGAAAAAGGATGGCAGTTTGCGCTTGTGCGTAGACTATAGGCAGTTGAATAGTAAGACCAGAAAGGATGCTTTTCCCCTGCCTCGGATTGAGGAGTCTCTTGATGCCCTTACTGGGGCCCGCTGGTTTTCTACTCTAGATCTGGCTAGTGGCTATAATCAAGTAATGGTGGCAGAGCAGGATCGTCCAAAGACAGCATTCTGTACGCCCTTTGGGCTGTTTGAATTCAATCGTATGCCATTTGGTTTATGTAATGCTCCGAGCACGTTTCAGCGGTTGATGCAGAGGATGTTTGGTGACCAACAGGGCCAGTCTTTATTGCTATATCTGGACGATATCGTGGTGTTTTCCTCCACCGTAGAGCAGCATCTGGAGAGGTTGGAGGTAGTGTTGAACCGTCTCCAGCAGGAGGGTCTCAAGGTCAAACTGAGCAAATGTGCTTTCCTTCAGTCTGAGGCACGCTACCTTGGCCATGTGATCTCTAAGGAGGGGGTCTCTACGGATCCAGCCAAGGTAGAAGTAGTGGCTAGGTGGCCGCTTCCCAGTACTGTATCAGGGCTGCGCTCTTTCCTGGGTTTTGCTAGTTACTATAGGCGTTTTGTAGAGGGTTTTGCCAAGTTGGCTGCCCCCCTACATAGGCTGGTTGGAGAGCTTAGTGGCTCAAAGACCAAGGGGAAGGGAGGACAGGGTCTGATTGAGAGCTGGACTGCAGAATGTCGTGATAGCTTTGAAGCTCTTAAGACCAAGCTCACTACCGCGCCGGTGCTTGCTTATGCAGATTTTTCACAGCCATTTATTCTGGAGGTTGATGCCAGTTATGGCGGCCTGGGAGCAGTACTTTCACAGGAACAGGACAATAGGGTCAGACCTATAGCTTTTGCCAGTCGAGGGTTGAGGCCGACTGAGCGTAACATGCAAAACTACAGTTCTATGAAACTGGAGTTTTTGGCATTGAAATGGGCTATGACCGAAAAGTTTCGGGAGTACCTGTTGGGGCAGAAGTGTGTTGTCTACACCGATAACAACCCATTGAGTCATTTGTCCACTGCAAAACTTGGAGCGACGGAGCAACGGTGGGCTGCTCAGCTTGCGGTTTTTGACTTCGAGATCAAGTATCGGTCAGGGAAGAGTAATACAAATGCAGATGCTTTGTCACGTCAGCATCCATCTAGTGCTCAGGGAATGGAAGGTATGGTCCCTGGCACTTTACTCCCTGGGCCCTTACGGCACGCTTTGCAGTCCCATCAGGTTCCAGGGACTCAAGCGGCAATTACAGTCTTGCCAGGGCATTCTCTGGCTGACATCCGTGCTCTTCAGCAAGCTGACCCCACTTTGAAGGAGGTCTTGGTGTTTTGGAGGCGGAAGCAGCGCCCCAATTTTGAGGAGCGGAAACAGCTTTCCCAGCGTGTATTGGTGGTGTTGCGGCAATGGGGTCGGTTGGTGGAGAGGGACGGAATTTTGTATCGGCAGATCTTTCACCCTGATGGGGGAGAGGTTGAATTTCAGCTGCTGCTACCAGCTGCATTGAAGGAGGAGGTCTTGACACAGCTCCATCAGGAGCATGGCCACCAGGGGGTAGAGCGGACCTTGGGGCTTTTGCGTTCACGGTGTTATTGGCCCAGTATGTCTTCAGAGGTGGCTGGTTGGTGTCAGATGTGTGAGAGATGCCAAGTTGCGAAGGACAATCAGCCGGTGGCTCATAGCTACATGGGGCATCTTTTGGCATCAAAGCCTAACGAAATCTTGGCAATAGATTATACCGTATTGGAGCCTGCTTGTAATGGCCTAGAAAATGTTTTGGTGATGACAGACATCTTTAGTAAGTACACCCTGGCCATTCCCACTCGAGATCAACGTGCCTCGACCGTAGCGCAGGTTTTGGTTTCGGAATGGTTTTACAAGAATGAGGTTCCAGCTCGGATTCATTCCGACCAAGGCCGAAATTTTGAGAGCTTGTTGATCCGGCAGCTTTGTGATCTTTATGGCATTGAACGTTCTCGCACTACCCCATACCATCCGGCGGGGAATGGACAGTGTGAAAGGTTCAATAGGACGCTTCATAATTTACTTCGCGCGCTGCCGGTGTCTCGCAAGCGGGACTGGCATTCCTGTTTGCCGCAGTTAGTGTACTGCTATAATACAACTCCCCATCAGGCCACCGGTGAGTCCCCCTTTTTCTTGATGTTTGGCCAGGAGCCTCGGCTCCCAGTGGATTTTCTGCTTGGTAGAGTTCAGGATCCCGGTAGGGGATGTGTTCATGAGTGGGTCAAGGAACATCAGGCCCGATTACAGGTTGTGGTTGACGGTGTGAGAGAACGGTTAAGGGTGGCTGCAGCCCGTCGGAAAAGGAATTACGATCAGCATGTCCGGGAGGTTCCTCTGGCTGAGGGTCAGTGCGTGCTGTTGCGGGAGACCAGTGCCAAGGGTCGGCATAAAATTCAGGATTTGTGGGGTTCGGTAATGTACAAAATCTTACAGGTACCTGATTCTGGCGGCTCCGTGTATACTGTGGCCCCCCTGCATGGTCAGTCTAAGGTAAGGCGAGTTCATCGCAATCTACTGAAGGCGGTGGTTGGAAGGGACCTTCCTACGGGTGTGGTGGTTAGTTTTCCACCACCAATGGACTCGCCACAGTCAGAGGAGGAGGATTCAGTGGCTGGTGATCTGTTGTGTTTAGGGCTGGAAGATCACAGTCCAACTGTGATCTCGTCAGTTCCAGCTTTGGGTTCGGTAGCTATTCCACAGGTGACTCGGATACCGGGTGAGGTGGAGCCTGTTCACGCTCGTCCAGTGGATTCGACCCTAACCAGGCAACCATCCGCTTCCTCAGTGGACCCACTAGTTGGTAATGTAGATCTTGGTGGGGTGGCCCTTCGGCGGACAGTACGATCTACTGCTGGCCGGCATTCTAATATCCATCGCTTGCCTAGGTCTTTGGGGGAGGTACACGGGGCTGTGCGCTCTGCAGATACTGCATCTAATGCCATGATTGCTTTGTTTAGGCCCTGGATGTAGTGGGTTCTTTTGTTGGCTTGTGTTATCGTCGGGGCGACGATAAAGAGATGGGGGGTAGACTGTAGCAGGAGAAGGAAATGAGGTGTGTGCCTAATTAAGTTCTGGAGGGGAGTGGCCAATCGGAGAGGGCGCTCAGACTATAAGGGTTACCCTGGCACCAATGTTCTAGGCTCCTTGGCGGCGGTCACCTTAATTGCTGGATCTCCTGTTCGTCTGCGGACATTTTACCTTGGTGTGTTCAGCCCGGGTCCCGTGTGTTGTGGCGTGGGGTTGACAGCTGCTTCATCTCGCGTGGAACTACTGCTGCTCTGCCTAGCGGCGGCTGTGCCCTGCTCTGCCTAGCGGCGACTGCGCCCTGCTCTGCCTAGCGGCGACTGCGCCCTGCTCTGCCTAGCGGCGACTGCGCCCTGCTCTGCCTAGCGGCGACTCAGCTTTATTTTGCCTTATTGCTGCTGCCTAGTGACATTTGCACCGTTTCGCGCTTTGCGCTTCCGGTTTGTCCATACTCTGTCTAGCCTATAGCAGGGTGAGTCGCAAGCGGGTCCATAGCTGGGGGCAGGGGGGTGTGCGTGCCCACATGAGTGCGAGCGGGGGTTGGAGAGTCTGACTGGTCCCCCGCTTCCTAAGGGTTTGTGTTTTTGTTTTGATTGTATTATGTTTGTGTTACATTTGTTCTGTTTTGAATGGGATTTTTATTGTGTATTAATGTAATGGTTTTGTATTTTATTTGTTTCTTTTAGACTGCAGTGTTTCCTTTGGGTTTTGCGTGATTTTGTTTGGTTTGTGGTTACATCTTTTTCCCTCCTCGCTTGTGCCCGCCCGACTCTGGCTGTTCTAGGTCCCGGTGCCCAGCCTTAGATCGGCAGGAAGTGGCTGCTGGTACGCGGCGGTGTTCCAAGCTTACGGTGCTGGGATCGACTGATTACTCTTTTTATGGTTTTATTGTGTAATAAAAGTGTGTGTGTTTGGAACAACGTCTCTCCGCTGTTTCTGGTGAACGGACCAGTGTGCCTTTGCCCGGGGATAGGGCGATTTAACTTTCTCTGGGTGTAATACCTGGGGTGGCGTAGTCGGACTAACGTATGGCTATTGGTACCATTGTTTGGTACTATTTGGCAGTATTTCTCTCACCACCACTCGCCACACTAAGATTGCGCAGTGCTAACTGCTAATTCATCACAATGCTAATTTGTTGCAAGACTTGAGAAATTAGCGTGAGCATACGCTCTGTTTTTCCCGGACGTGTCCTTACTTTTGGGACCTAGAATTGCCTGAAATGTCCAGGATTTCAGTGTTTCATGTTGACATTTGCTTTCTACAGTCAGAATACTTTCTGGGGGCACACATGGGGCTTCTTTCTTTGTCCTGCCCCACTCCTCTCTTTTTGCAAACCAAAATATGGTCACCCTCTGAGAACATAAAGCGGACAATCACTTCCACTCCCTGCATTTGCTCAATTTAATTTAGATTTATGTAACCTGTTTAAAAAAACAGTCCTCATACTGCATGGACAATTTCCTGCCTAAAAATTACTAATGATGACCAGTAATTTATCTCACTGTATCACAGCTCATTATACTTCCTTCCTTTAACCCTGATGGAGATTCACTGAACACAACAGTAAACAAACAACTGCACATTCCATACAAGTACATCAGAAAATGGTAGCTTCTGACAATCTATCTATCCATTCATCTTCCAGCTTCCATATTTCTGAAGGATATGGAAAGTGGGGGGGCAGCATCCCAGGCAGAATATGGCACAAGGCAGCAATACGCCCTGGGAAGGATGGTTTTTGACAGTCCATCTTGTGGGAAAAGCACAGTAAATTATACTTATGGAAGGCAGGTTATTTTGGGAGTGTAAGGTATCAAGGACATTCTCCCTTTCTTTCAGAGGTGCGAATGTTTGGGGCTTGAATATTAGAGCAGGTATGGGTCAAGGGGCACATGGTGGCAGTACTGAGCAATTTCGGGGCTCGTTCAGGGAGCAGCCGCTGTCCCAGGGTAAGGGGCAACGAGGATGAGGGGCTATACAGATGGGTGCAGTGATGACACCAGCCTTCCACATGCAGCTTGGCCTTTAATTACAACTGATTGCTGGGAGAGGGAGTTTGGGGGGGGGGGGGGGGGGGCTTGGGGGAGGGGGACAGACAGGTGACAGGACGGGGAGAGGAACCTGTGGCAGATCGCGGTGCCATCAGGCAGGACGCGCCTCCGCCTGACAGCTAATTAGGAACGACACGGATTCCTCCCAATGTAACAGATGTTCCCTAATCAGTGCAGCCTGGGAGGACGCAGTGCCAGCAACATTTCATGCACAATTTAACTATCTAAAAGGAGCAGATACTTAATGCATTGTCAGGCCCCTGCAGCTGTTTCCCTCAGCTGAGACGCTCGCCGTCTGAAATGTGACGTTTTATGTAACGCTAACAGAGTGTCTATAATACATTAATAGCTGTAAAAAAAGGCCACACATTTGCAAGAAAACTGTGCCCTGTTAGATGTGGTCACGCGGTTCTCAGACGGGAAGGAAACACCCGGCACTCTGGTGTCTCGAAAATGTGCCTGAATAGAAGCCCCTGTTTTCAAACACTCCCCTTCAACATGTATAATAATAATGTTAACATAAAGCAAATAATCAAACAAAGACCCTCAGTCATTCCTGCGCTCTGATCATTTGGGCAAAGTGCCATTTCCTTAATGTTTAAGCTTTCGATTTGTGATCTTTACTGCAGCTAGTATAAGGATTTCACTTTCTTATGGTTCATACAGTAATTTGGCACAACAGATGTTTTAAATGTGCTATACACACACACACACACACACACACACACACACACACACAAGTAATTATATCTTTGTCGGGGCTCTCCATTCATTTCTATGGGGAAAACTAATCCCAAGATGACGACCTCCTGCATACCTTGGTTGTAACAATAATGAAGTGGAAATGTGTATGTGTGTGTGTGTGTGTGTGTGTGTGTGTGTATATACAGTATGTACAGTTCAGTTTTACTTACCAGAATCAATACAGTCATGCATCGCATAACAACAATGATGTGTACTGAGAAATGCGTTGTTAGGTGATTCCGCTGTTAGTGTGCTTACCTACAGCATAGTGTGCTAACCTACAAGTGCCTACAGCATAGTGTGCTTACCTACAAGTACCTACAGCATAGTGTGCTAACCTACAAGTACCTACAGCATAGTGTGCTAACCTACAAGTACCTACAGCATAGTGTGCTAACCTACAAGTACCTACAGCATAGTGTATTAACCTACAAGTACCTACAGCATAGTCTGCTTACCTACAAGTACCTACAGCATAGTCTGCTTACCTACAAGTACCTACAGCATAGTGTGCTAACCTACAAGTACCTACAGCATAGTGTATTAACCTACAAGTACCTACAGCATAGTCTGCTTACCTACAAGTACCTACAGCATAGTCTGCTTACCTACAAGTACCTACAGCATAGTCTGCTTACCTACAAGTACCTACAGCATAGTGTGCTAACCTACAAGTAGCTACAGCATAGTGTGCTAACCTACAAGTAGCTACAGCATAGTCTGCTTACCTACAAGTACCTACAGCATAGTCTGCTTACCTACAAGTGCCTACAGCATAGTGTGCTAACCTACAAGTAGCTACAGCATAGTGTGCTTACACAAACCTACAGTAGATGGTATAGCTACTACACAACTAGGACACGGTAAACTATTTTTAGAGTAGAAGAAGTACTTTCTTAAATGATGATAAAAAACCCAGTATAGTAAATGCATAAACAAGTAACATGTTTATTATCATGCATTATGTATAGTACATAATTGTATATACTGTACTATACTGTATATACGATCGGCAGCACAGTGGGTTTGTTTACAGCAGCATCACTGCAAAAACATGAGGAATGTGCAGTGCTGTGACGTTATGATGTTGCTAGGCAAGAGGAATTTTTGAGTCCTATTATAATCTTATGGCAAAACCGTCATCAGTTGTTGAACGAAACGTCTTTATATGGCATGTGACTATATACCCTATATAGACAAAAGTATTGGGACACCAGGCCATTACACCCACAGGAACTTTTATGACATCCTATTCTATATCCATAGGCATGAATGCGAAGTTGGTCCCCACTTTGCAGCTATAACAGCTACCACTCTTCTGGGCGCTTTACACAAGATTCTGGAGTGTGGCTGTGGGAATTTTTGCTTATTCATCCAGAAAAGCATTTGTGAGGTCAGGCAGTGATGTTAGATGTGAAGGCCTGGCTCACAATCTCTATTCTAGTTCATTCTAAAGGTGTTTGATTGGGATGAGGTCAGGGATCTATGTGGGCCAGTCAAGTTTATCCACACCAAACTCACCCAACTTTGTCTTTATGTACCTTGCTTGAACAGCAAGCTGAACAGAAAAACGCCTTCCCCAAAATGTACCCACAAAGTTTGAATCCTAGAATTGTCCCCAGTATCTTGGCATGTCGAAGCATTAAGAGTTTCCTTCGCTGGAACTATGGGGCCGAGCCCAGCCGCTGAAAAACAACCCCATACCATTAGGCCTCCTCCACCAAACTTTATAGTTGGTACAATGCAGTCAGGCAGGTAAAGTTAATCTGGAAGGTCTCACTGGGGTTAGCAAAAGGAACAGGCAGCGTACTCTGTTCATTTGCGTTTTATTTAATTTGATGCGATCGGCACCCACATGCATAAACATGGCTGAAGGATGATGACATTTCTCAGCAGTATCAGGCAAGATGAAAACCCAGCTCCCCATGTACCTCACGCGTTCCGAGCCTCTCGCCAGACCCCTTTTACTCCGCATCGCCACCGGGAGTAGCAGCGGCTCTCTCCGGCTTGCCGCTTTTATCTGATGCTCTGGATGACAGGTAATCTGGCTGAAAGTTCCTTCAATTGCACCCGCAGATAAAAAAAAAGAAAGAAAAGAAGTGGTGTGTGATGAAATCTGAGCAGTTATCACGCTAACCATTACCTGTCAAGTCGCCCGCTTCCATTTAAGGGTGCATCAATTTTCTGAAGAGGAAATCAAGGGCGAGGAAGAAAAGCTGGCCAGATAAACAGTGACAAAGGCCTCTGTCTCTTCTTTTTATTTATGATGGGATGTTGCTGCATGGAGAGCCCAGTGAAGACTTTATCAGACAAACAGATACATGGCTGATAGCCGGCTAGTCTTCACCTTTCATGACATGTCACACTTTGCCCCGGATGATTTTTCCACCCAATATGACTTTTCCTCAAGATCGGGAATCCCTAGAAGACTGTCCAGCCCTCGATGAACTGGGAGATAAAACGGAGAGGAAAGTGAATAAGCTGGGAAGAGGGGTGGTCCGGACAGCAATTTAAATACCATCTAGCTGCTTTTCTTTTGAACACGTTCGTTCAGACACTTTCATTTAGATGCATCATCTTTTCTGAGCCAGGGAATGAAAAACAGGCGGCAAGAAAAGTATTGCACGGCAAAACCAAAACCCAAATTAAAGTCAAATGAACAAACAATATGTACATTTTTGATGTCTGTCGAAAGTATGCATACTAAGACCTTGTCCTGTTAGGCCCAAATGCTTTTGCTAGGACCAAATGCTTCTGGCAAAAAGCATCTCACAGCACGTGTGTAAAGGTTTAAATTTGAGCCTGACTGGCACAAACACCGCAATAAATCTTGTAAATCTTGAGTGCTGTCCTTGGGGAAAAAAAGGAAAACGACCCGTCATACATTATAATCAGAACAGACGTTACGGCAACATTTGTCTGAAAATTCTCAAAATGACAAGCTCCACTACAGGATGAAGATAATGACCCAGGATGTGCCCCCCAGGCACGAAGTGGCTGGCCTCTGCCAGGACCTTCCCCACTCTGTTATTAAGTTACTGCAAACGTTTCTTGTTTCGACGCAGAAAACCCTGGGGGCACAGCCCGATGGGGTTTATACTTCTGGAGTGTCTAGGTGTTACGAATAACTCATCGCTAGCTGTACCGAGTTCTGCATGAAATTCCACTCGGCTGGAGTATTAAGAACTTTAACAAGCTCTTATCTGAAGAGAGGTCTGAGCACACTTGAACACACTTGACAGAGGATTGTCTTTCATAATAGATTATTAATTTCCACTGCCACACCTAGCAACCAATGACTGACAACTAAGTTTATGAAATCAGATTTCAAGACCTTGAATAAATGTAAATTCGGGATAGGCTCCGGACCCCCCGCGATCCAGTAGGATAAGCGGTTTGGAAAATGGATGGATGGATGGAAAATTGCTCCATCGACAATTCTCTCTTCAGGCTTGCGTCGATTCACCAACAAAGACGTCAAAAAGCGCTCTTTGCAAACAAACTGTGAAATAGCAGCATTTTTTACTTAAACCAAACCAAATACCAGAACCTAAGTGCCAAATATCATTTTAGTCAAGACAATTTCATGCAACCATGGGGTATGATCCAGTTATAAAAATTAACCCATTTTTTAAGCAATCCAGTGGTCAAAATGATGAGTGTTGATCTGGATGTGCAACTTTGTTTTACAATATTTTCCATTTTTAATGAAGAGTTAAGCTGTGCACCACTTCACTGTGTAGTGCTTCACTGTGCAGTACTTCATTGTGTAGTGCTTCACTGTGTAGTGCTTCACTGTGCAGTGCTTCACTGTGCACTGCTCATCTAATTATCATGTCTTTTTGTATCAAAAGCCAACATAGTTTTTTTATTGAGATTTAAATCCCTTTTGAGTATTATTTTCTGTAAGTGTGCATTTTTAAATTGGTTACTTCAAGGTTAAAAGGAGTGGCTTCGGATTCAGAGGCACCTGCGGATTGTTCTGTCACTAAAACAGCCTTATAATGCTGCTGCTCTTGTTCGGGCTGCTTTTCGGGGCAGAGCGATGGTTTCTGTGGGACACCGTAACTGTCCATCCCTGTTGCCCCAGCAAGGAGGCCAGCAGAGTCACGCTTAATGAGATTATCGCAGCAGGCCTCCGACATTCCTAACATCAGCCGCCAGCCTGACCGGTACCATCCGCGTTGGTATCACAGCGCCAACCTTCCTCCTCCACGGCAGACATTCACTGATCACCTGACTGACCAGCGTGCCTCGCACACGGTGCAGTTGGACAGACCCACCATACATTATATAGCATTTGTGCCTTGAGAATTCTGGGGAAAAAATAATAATAACTCAAAAGATACGTCTGATATCAGGTCAAGTTCGCAAAACACGGTAAAATGTATGACTACTATTTTAGCATGAAGTCTAAATTAATAATATCAACAAATAGTATTTAATAAATACAGTTCCTTTATTTTCAGTTTACTGTGAAAAACAGGGTACACAAATAAAGCAGATTTTGCTGTAATGTACCATGTAATTGCTGCCCTCAGGGACCCCCCCCAGCTCACTGAGCCCCAGGCTATTGCCTGCCTTGCCTGTCCTGTCCCTACACCTCTGTGTCCACCTCCTGACATTCCGAGTGCAGCGCTGTGGCACCTACCGAGCGTCACGTGGATGAAGTGTGTTTACCTGCCTGCTGAATGATGTCGAGTGGCAGCCTGATCTGACGTATTAAACAAATAAAAGCCAGTTAACCGTTAAATTTGAAGGCAACCTTTAAGAACCTTCGTTTTAGACTAAACTACACCTGATGCTACTGAGAATTCCAATAACAAATGAAACACTCGTTTCAGTTAGTCATTTCAGTAGCGGCTTTAGCATGTAGCATTGTCACAAAGCACTCGGGCTCCAGGTCTCCAGGGAGAAAGACTGAGGCTATGGCCACAAGGGAAGGTAGGGATATCCCCTGGGAGGAACTATATTCAAGGGGGAACCCTCCTCAGGACATAACTGGGCAGTACAGCTTTACATAAAGTACTGAGGTAAATTCAGGCTAATGGTTAGACAGCACAGGCAGGCAGACTTCAGATTGGTGTTGTCAATGTTCTGTGTTTGCCTGTCGTCGTCTGTGCCATGTGTGCAGACTGAGAGGGAAGAGGGAGCCGACTCACTGGGAAGGCCCCGAGCCCCTCGCCAGCCTGCTCTCCCCCAGCCCCACGGATTACACATACAGGAGTTTCAGTGACATAAAAAAGGAAGTTCCCTGCTGAGCCTGTGAGGAGCAGAAAGGGGCCGGTGCTCTCACATCCCGAGCCGGGCTCTCAGCAGCATGTGAATGACAATGGATTAAAAAAAAAAATACATGAATGTCCTGCCTACACAGGATATAATATAGGTGGCCGTGACAATGCCTGAATGGGCTGACGGACCAGTCGAGGAGCAAACGGACAATGGGCTAATGATAAAGGAGATTCCTGTGGGCAGCAGTGCATCGCATTCAGCGCGTTCCTCCAAGCACTGACCTCGCAGTCGGGGTAGCCCCACAGGGAACCCGAAATGCAGACCCCACAAGGTACGGCAGGTGGATACGATTTTGTAAATGGTGAGTCAGAGCTCTATTAATCACCAGCACCAGGAGGATAACGAAGAAGGGGGCCCGCGCTGTCGATCGGTAGCCGTCACGCTTTCATTCGAGCTGTTTCCTCGGCTCCTTTGCGTAGTCTTAATTTACACACACATTTCGGTCTGTCTCTCATTGAGGAGAACGTGAGAGGCACTTGGGGGAAGCATGTAGCATTGGAACATAAAACGTGAAAAAGGAACTCTCAGCAGTGTTCTGCGTTTGGTTCGAAACTGAACACCGAAGTTATCTGCAGCTCTGCTGACAAATTAATTTCATCGTCAACAGGAAGGATTACGCAGGTGTAAGTGCAGTCACACATTCCAGAGTATTGGATGGCAGATGTTCGTGCCTAGATTTGAGAAATGTCCAAGTCGACCACTTTAGCTATTAGCTTCCCTTTCAGTTTGGACAAAATAGCATGAGCTTGGGAGGCCTTTGGAACTTATTTAATGGAGGTATTTCCCACAAGTGCCGTGGAGGTTAGATAGCTTGAAAATTAACCTACGTTAAAACATGGCTATAGTTAATATATTTAAAAATAAGAAAAATCGAAATATACTAGCCTCACATGCTCAACCTACTCATGCGTGGGTTTTCTGTGTGTAGCTGTGTGCTTTTTATAAGGACTTTTTGTAAATTAAATTTCTTATCTAAATTGTGCGAAATTGAGTCCAGTGCTAAGTTTCGTTGAATGTTAAAAACACAAAAGAGGACATTTCTGCCACCTTACCTTCCTCAGACAATCTCTGCCCTGAACTGTTAATCTAATTAAAGAAAATAAATGTATACACACTGATCACCTTAGTGACAACACATAGCTGAGAAAGCTAATTTGCTTCCTTTCAGTTCCTCCCGGAACAGATAATAGTATTTTATTGCACAAAGGTCACTAGGGAAATTAACTTATCGTCCAGCAAATAAAAAAAAAAACTCACCACCCAGAATAACAAGTATATCCTGATTAAATTCAATCAAGAGCCTCCCAGTAGGATAGGACACTGACCTTTCTCCCAACACAGAAAGAAATAACCCAGACAAAGGTTGGCTAACCCACAGCATCTGAAGCACTCGTGTTAGATTGTAATATTAATAGTAAAAGGCAGGCAGCCTCCCCAAGGCACATTCCTCAGGTTATCCATCTGAAGGTGAAGTATTGCCTTAACGGGAGTAAAACTGGTATCTTTAGTTAAGATTAAAAGTCCAAATCAGAATTCCAAATTGGGTGTGTGAACTTTTGCTGAAAGCACAAACAAAAATAGGGAAGAGGAGATATGTTCTTCTTCCTGGTCGTATCACAGCTTAGGGTACAGCATTTTAATTTGCTTAGCAAGAATCGTATCTTGATTTCTTTGAGTCAGTGGTTGATAATTGAAAATACCAAGATATCATTAAAATATACTAAAATGAATTAGCCAACATATGAACCCTTTTGAGTGAACAGGTAGAATTTACTCATTTATTTTGAGCAAATCAAAAGGTTCCAAACTCACTGCTGCCCTGGGTAAGGAGTTATAGTTGGTAGGTAGATACCTACCCAGCACCTCTGTCTATTTGGTGCTCTCTGCCCAGGCATGGAGTGGTCTTCAGGACTACATGTGGGGTCACTGTTCCCAGCCCACAGATATCGATGCCCAATTCAGTATTTGCATACAGTATTTTGCTTTTCTGATCATTTACCATTGATTTGTTCCATCTCAGACACATGCTATTCTGGATTTTTTTTTCTTCCAATCACGGCTTTAGCTACCCCTGGGTCGACACCTTAGTTTCATTGTGTTATTATGGGAATCACATTACCCAAAGCATTGAACGTACTGAAGTGCGTTGCATTGAGCTAATGAAACGTTGTAACAAACTGACAAAAATGCCCTAAGTGATTGTTTGTTTCGATCAATGATGAATCTAGTAAATAAAAACCAGTAGAGAAAACTCAAATGCATTGATCCCGTCCCTGCAGAAACCTACTCACTGTGGAAGGCATGGTTCAATGATGCCCGACAATAAAATCAATAAAACTCATCCTTTCAATAGCATCCAATTATCAGTACAAAGTGAAGACAGCTTTCTATCATAAATCAGAAAACTTCACTCAAAACAGACATGAGAAAATAAATGCCGACTGAAATTATATCAAGGGCTAGTACAGTCTCAGTGACACAGGCCGACCAGAGGCACTCGACACTGAGATGAAGCTGAAGTTTTGTGGACCGTCAGACAAAATGTTTGAAACACAATATCGATTGTCTTTGTAAAGGTAGCCAGTTACTTTATGAGGACAAAACTCAGACAAGCTCTTTTACCACGAACTGAGTTATCAGGCAATCTGAGCATTGAATGTTTTTGTCCTTATTTAATCCCATGTGAATCCATCCATTTTCCAGAAAGGCTTATGCCAGGAAGCACATGGTACCAGGAAAAAGAAAGGATGCTGTTTTGCACAGGGCACACCTGTCTTTACACTATGGAAAGAAACCCATATGGAGCGCCAGGTAGCTCCTCCTTGGACTATCCCATATAAATGTGGCAACATCTGAAAATCAACCGGCTCCGGAGGGCGGGGTCAGATCGATGGCTTGTGCAATAAGTCACTCTGTTGGTTTAATGCCACAATACAAGGAATAAGGCGGCTCTGGGAAAAGAGATGATTTTTTAAACTCATTGCCTTATTTTAAGGGAACAAATAGAAAGCATTGCAGAGGTTATTCATCTCTGTTCAGTGCAGGTTAAAATCCTCCTCTGTTTCTTACTTACGACGGCACAACCCAATCCTCACAGTCGTCTAATTCGCTTTCACAGACAGATGTGTGCTTTGCTTACTTGCTGTACACATCTTATTTTTTTTTCTATTGTGCAACTGGGGCCAAGTTGGTGGTGGCAGCAAACCATGCAAAACCCGAAGGACTCAAGCAAGAGAAGAAATGCTGGGTTTGTACCTGAACAGTGGATCCACACAGCACAGGAGACATCGTTGGGAGTTTATTACAAGCTTGGCTTGTAACAGGAATGCCGATCTCCAATCACAGCTGAAAAGCTCTCCGTCCATAATAACTGACGAGAGCCCGTTTCATCCCACTCACACACACTAAATGACAGCAAGTGAATAATTAACCTTTAAGCAATTAACTTTCGATGAACTTCACAGAGGTGAGCTTCTGGTTTGTCCCTGGTCCCTCTCCCCCAAAACAGCCACTCCTTTCTCTCCCACATTCACATTTACATAAATAACATGGTGACCAATGTCAACAGTTTAGCCTAAAATAGTGAATAAATCTCCAGTTGACAAAAATCAGCATCTGCCTGCATCATTCTTATCACCATCATCAGTGAGCCGTGATTATCAGTGGGCCAGTGACACCTACGCGTTTTAAATAATATGTAGTGCAGAATTCGTTTGTAATTACTTTTAATTACTCATTGTTGATCAATATCAATCGTGATTTGTAAAAATGGTCATATATTCATACTCCAAAAAGCTTGTCTATACCTATAATGTGGGCATATAATATAACGTGGGTAGTGGCAGCTTGATGGCTAGGGAAGCGCACTTGTAATTGAAAGACTGCAGATTCGAATCCCGACCAGCAAGGTGCCACTGAGGTACCCTGAGCAAGGTAGCGCCCCCAAGCCCTGCTCCCCGGGCGCTGAATTAGCTGCCCCATGCTGTGTCACGATGTCACACATGGGTTAAATGCGAAGGACACGTTTCGTTGTTGCGTGCTGTGGTGTGTTAACACTGATCACTTAATTCTAACAAATGAATGGAAGTTTCTTGGCTATGTAATTAAAACGCTGACATAATTAATGTGACATTCCTTTGGTCACAGGTTGTTAACTAGGTAATTACAATGAAGACTATTATGTCTTTGAATGATTAACTTACATCCTATTTTGGATCATCTGAAACCCTTCAGCTACTCCTTTGAAAATATTTGTTTACATATATGTAACAGGGTGGCCTTCTATGTCATTTACTGAAGACTGATTGCACTAACAGGCCGTCATTTTTTTCAGGTCCACCAGCTCCTCCTGAACGTGTTTAACTGCATTACACAAAGGGTTAAGTGAATGTGAAAACGTGAGATTGCATCCCATTAACTGTACGTCACTTCTGAAATGCGGTGCGCTGTTCACACGCCGGCCATCATGTGGAGAGGACGAAAATCAGATTAAACAATTAGTGTCAATTAGCTACAGCAAAATCATTCCATAAACAATTGGTCTCCAGTGCCCAGCTTAATTACGGGCGACTTTCAGCTCCTTATCAAGTGACTCTCTGGCTGTGATTCATCCCTCGCTCCTCACTGCCCCCCCCCCCCCCCCACAGTGTCCCCCAGCCCCCCAGGCACTATCAATTATCCTTCAGTAAACAAATCCTTGATAATAAACGACACCAGTAGCTGGCCGTTATTTGCATGCCTTAATTTATGCAGGTCTGATTCCGCAGAGCCGCGAGTGATCAAAAGGCAGCGTGATTAGGAGGCCGGATGTCGGCGGCGATTGGGAAGGAGATAAAAAGAAACAGGAAATCAATCAGGAAAAACTGGCAGAAGGTTAAAGACCAAAGAGATGAGGAAGCAGAATTATTTCTTTGTGATTCCCACAGGAAGCAAAAAAGAAAAAATTTACTAGCATATTTAATCTGCAAAACTCAATACACATCCAGATCAGAACATGTCAGACAAAATAGCAGTTATATATTACATTTAAATGGTCAATAAACTAAGTGCTATATTTTGTCTGTTTGTCTATCTATCTATCTATCTATCTATCTATCTATCTATCTATCTATCTATCTATCTATCTATCTATCTATCTATCTATGTGTTCAATACACTGCATGATGATGTATATCTGTCATATCTCAAAAATTAAAAGTAGAACAAAAACCTACAATAATATAAACCTGGCATGTTTGCAGGGTAAAGTTCAAACAATTTCATTTGATCTCTTTTATCACATTTCATGAATGACTAAACAAAGGTCTAGATATAGGGCAGGATGTAGATACATGGGGATTGGAGTGAATGTTGATGCTACTTCTGACACCATCTCCATGTGGGGGTGATGAGAGTGACCACGGAGGGGTGTCACACACACCCCCACGACGAGCAGGAACAGGAGACAGCAGGCATGATGACATGTTAAATTACCATGTTGATGTATAGCTTAATGAACCCCCCCGGTGATGATCGCGCTCCACATTAATCAACGGTCCTGAGCATGTTGCCTTATTTTCTCAATGCTTTGCTGATAAACTGCAATTTCATTTAACCTTGGACAAGAACTCTAATGGCCTCCGCAGGACAACTGTCAATACTTTGCTGGGGATGCGGTGATTAAACTGCGAAGCTGGCTTTGTGCTGCACCTGTATTCTCACCTAGAAAAGAGCAGAAAGCCTCCGCACTCTGCCACAAACGTGGGACTTACGCTTTCAATGAACACTGAAGGCTTTGGATAAAAGTTTGATGTCGATCAAAGTGCCGTAGAGAACATCGCCTGATTTCTGCGTATATAAAACATCAACAGTAACAGTCCAACGTTAATTAAGCATTTGTAAGAACCTATTGATGTAATAGGTACCATGCTAATGACTGAATGTAATTACGGGTACAAATGCAAGGCTCTTGTGGCATTAGTATGACGGCATCAATGGCTGCAGACCCAGACACTGTCGGCATGATTTATTCCGATAGCAGCCAGCTCCTTCTAACAATTCTGCATAAATATTCTTCTAGAAAAAGGATGCCGTCTGATTAAAAACAGTTGTCAGATGATGTAAAGGACAAGGACAACTATCCATTCTATGATTAAATCATTTTTAAAAGTATCACTGAAGAAGATAACCTTCCCCCCTGGGAAATTGTAGATTAAAAGTTTAATTGCTTTTTTTTCTGTTGCAGATTTTTCATTTACAGTTTCCAGGAGGTTGCTACCCGTGTACATCATCAACAAGATAGCTTGAAGAAAGGTAAGTATTTTAGGTTGAAATCCAGAAAACAAAAGAGCGAGCATTAATGCATCGTTGGGAATATAATTATTACAGGTCTTCCTTTATACAAAAGCACTATAACGTGCAAAATAAAGTCAAGATTGTTATCATCTAAGGTGTTATAACATTTTCCTTCCATTGCCTGTGTACAGTCTGAATAACAATGAAAGCCACCATTCAGTACTCATTCTCCTCCCGTTAACTCCCTCCACCGACACTTTAGTGCTGACAGGCGGACACCAACTTCCACTATTATCCTGGACGGACAAAATGCCTTCAAGAGGATAATTACAAGAGGTTCAAAAAACAGAGTAATCCCGAGTACTTAACTTTATGTGGTCGCTTCATTTATTTGCCTTAGAACCTGCCATTCTGGCAGACTGCGGGGCTTAACGGCTGTGTGCGCGCGTGTCGATGAAAAGCACGAGACAGGAGGCGCAGGAGTAAAGCCGCGGCGGACGTGTTTGAGCTCGCCGTTAACCTTCAGACTGACGCCCACGTAAATGCACAGGAACGGACACAGCAGCCGTCATCGTTTTAACTTACCGAAGCAGAAAAAATAGTGCGCATACATACAAGCGCGCGCACGCACGCACTCACGCAAGCGCGCGAGGCTGTGTAGTGTGGAAAAATTCGCCGATCCAGGGTCCCATACCCGAAATAAATTCAATGTTATAATAAATGTGCTAATAACACACACTCAGTTTGCATTTTATGCGAATAAAAAACAGACTTCACATTATCATTACCAGTTTACTTCATTTCATCTATAGTAGTTTAGCTTTTTGTGCGCATAGCCTACGAATGTATTCATTCATTTAGGACTTCCTATGTACCTTTAAAACAAAACATAATCATCGCTGGTAAAAGATATTAAAATATATTTTCATTTTTCCCTTTTTGACAAAGAAAAACTATACAAAACGTCCAATAAAGCATATTACTACAAAGTGAGTATTTATTACTTAACTGTATTTAACGATATTTGAATTGCTGTATGACAGTAATAATACCAATATCATCTTTACATTGCATTTATGTTCAGAAGTTCAAAATGTAGTTCGAGATTTCCCCCATTGTGCTGTTTTGGCATAGTTCCTTCAGTCTGCACAAACAATAAGTCTTTTTAGTTTTTTTAAGAAACCACAAAATCTAGATTTTGAAAAATAATGAAAGAGTGATGCCTGCGGTGTGTAAGAATGATTTCGTCAAACAAAGGCTGCAGTTAACGTGTAAGTACAGTCACAACGAGGTCTTTGATTGTTAACTCTGACAAGCATTTAAATATTTTACTACTGAACACTGGAAAAGACTAAGTCTAGTTGAATTTTTAAAAATACAATTGGTTATCTAGCACCCCTAGTAACATTTCACCATTCACAAGTAATCGGTAGTTCTCAAGAACAATTTGCAATTTGATACTTGTTGTACAGTGAATACTGATTATCCACGTATTCATGTTATCGAAACTTTTCTCAGTGTTTTTGTTGATGAGTGGGGGTGGGGGGATAGGTCTTCTAAGAGAAGGTTGATTTACAAGCCAGAAGGGCAGCCCTCCAGTCTGACAACCCCGGTAGCAGCTGCCTGATCGATCCCCAACAAAGGCTCAGAGGAGTGGGCAGTCAAAAGATTGTTAACTGGCCATTTTTTCTAAACAGACATTTATGTCAGTGTTTATGGTCTGACGCTTTGCTTCATTGTAAGTCATGGCGCACACCCATCCTCGGGCATTCTCACATTGTACTTCAAAAACCCCAAGAAGGGGCCAACATTTGGCTCGTATAAAAACTATACTAAAAAAAAACACTCCAGCAGTTTGACATGTCAAGAGGACTTTTCTAAATTCAAATTGGTCAAATGATGTGTCCTGTTAATCGGCTCGCTTATATATGGTTCAAATACTGACAATGCCTTTGGTTATCAAGTCAGAACACCACTGAAAATGACGTGAAGGTCTTTCTTTGACTCGGTTCTGTTATAATACCAGCCTGTTACAAACATTTATTACAGTCACCTACATTTACTTTGTGTTTTTCTGAAACTTTTAGGAACTTTATTCCTCATACATCTAAACGCCATGTTCCAGACATTTTAGAGTAAAGTAAATAACTAAGCCCTTAGCTTAACAAGTCACAATGCTCTTGGCCTAACTTAACAAGAATGATTATTTGATTTGAACATAATTAATAAAGTTCTATTGAAGCATGTATAATATCATTTATAATGTGTATTTTCCTACATTTGCGAACTTTGAAACGTAAAGAGGCATAACTGGTGCAAATATGTGTTAGTGTAATTGTTGAATCAAACATGTTTAATTTCCTTGGTCAGAAGAGTGCTGCTGATTACGATGAAAAAAAAAGTATTATATATATAAAACACAGAATATTAACTTCTTTACATCCTCTGAGTGCTGCTTCTTAAGACAGTTAATATTAGTAGTCAATTTGTACTGCATTTGTGTATATATATCCGCTCATGTTTGCATTTGGCGTACATCAGTGATCACAAATGTAGCCACTGGTCATCCTTCACCCCCCCCCCCTCCCCCCCCCCCCCGCAACCACCCCAGCCCCCACCCCCCCCACGCTGGCAGACCAGCAGCCCTCGCGGGGCTCAGCCAGGCAGAGAGACGCTTCCTGCACATCCTTTGTCACACCATTTGGGCCCCCGTGTCTGTAGTGCTACCTCTACTGGCTCCGCTCACACTTCGCCCCACAGACGGACATCTGCTACCTCCGACCTCCCGGTGAACGGACAGAACTGCGGCACGAGCGCACCGCCGCATCCAACCGCCCCGCTTGCTGTGCTGGAAGTGCTGCACTCTGGCGCAGTAAAACCCAAGCAGCTAAATTAACCTTCCTGGACCAAACGTCACTCAGCCTGTATAATTTTAAAAATAACATACACCACCTCTACCAGTGAATGACCCTGTGATATGCGTAGGGCAGTGAGCACCTGCTCTACCGACATGAAGCGTTTCACAGCGCAAAATTTTGGTTGGAGTCTGGAAAATTTTGCTTTTCTTACCAATGGGCTAGTAAACTTTGGGGAATTTGTCCATACGACATATTGATCGTGAAAGTAAAAATTGTCACTGTCACGTGGCAGTTGTGTTATTATAAACCATAATAAAAAATCAAACCATGTTTTTTCCTCCATAGAAAACATAAAAGTCTTCTTTATACGCAATAGTATAGACATAATTCACAAAAATGACAACCAAATAAATCAAGGATTGACTGTCCATCAGATCAAAGTTAGTTCCGATAGAAGCAAATCCCCGGAACTGATGATCTTTCTTAGGAATGTATCGCTTGTAAAGTAATTAATCCTATTCTATAAACTATACAAATTTAACTCTCCATTTTGGGGAGAAAATGAAAGCAACAACAATGAATCGCTGTTCAGAGTCTTATCCAGCTGGATGGGTGTGACTAAAGGAGAAGATGCATTAAGTTTAACTATGATTTAGAATTGTTGCTCACGCGCTGTCTTTCATATTACGTGCTCCGATGATTAGTTGGAATTATTAGAAAGGACATGATATTTTTTATAATGTGACAGACTGTTTGGCTCACGGATGATCAACTGTAAGACCAGTCCTTCAATGTTTCGGGGCTGATTCCTGACCAGCTTGCACATGGAGAAACATTTGTACAATAGAGACTATAGGTCAGTCATTTAGGCTGACAGATAGCATTGACCCCAGGGAGCGACTGGACATCTGTTAAGTAATAATAGCAGAAACAAACAAAATGTTATCAGGTAAGTCACTGTACAAATAACTATGAAGCAATAAATTACTGTTATATGAAATTATTTCATAAACGTCCAAATAGCCTCCTTTGCTCAATTTATATTTTTTTTGGCTGTGAGGGGAACTTAATGAACTAGCTGTGCATCAAGATTTTATAAGTATTTTGTGAAACAAATAACTATGAATTTTCAATATACGAGAAAATAGCTCATTTAAATTCTACAATTAATTTATCCCAGTTCCTCCAAAAACGTATTTTATAAAACTTATTATATAAAAGCTCTTACCCTCCCTTACCTTATGGTAGTCTGAATACAAACACGTGACATGGCACTTTCCGATTAAGTGTAGAAATGACGAAGCGTTTGTTACAGATAAACTCGGTCACATGTAAATGCTGTGCTCTAGAAGGTCCTAGACATTTAAAAAAAAATGCGCACTTAAATGGGTTATTGTGTCATTAAGTCCAGCATATTAACTTATGTGCTTAAGTAAATGAAACATACATAAAATAACTCACATTTTCCGCAACTCTACATTAGATGCACTGTATTTCAGATTAATCTGTTAAATTCTAGGCCTAAATACTGAATGTTACACACTGTGATCTGTAATATTTTAAAATTAATCTCGCAAAATGTCTGATGTAACACTCTGTGTTACAATAAATGCCTTCCATGATTTTTTCTGCTCAATATATGACAGCAGATATATCCCCGCCTGCGGAATTTTACGCCTGTGTATGTGACGTGCCGTACGGTGGGAACGCAGAAGTACTCGTTTCTGTTCTTTTACAGCGATGTGCATTATTTCATGGTACAGTGGGCATTCTGATTTCTATACGTTACTCGGCTAATTGTGGTGGCAGTTAATTACACGCAGTTTACGTTGCAGAAGGCATTTTGATGCTAAATTACATAAAATTCACGCGCAGACACACGCAAACACGCACGCACGGACACACGTAGCTTATGTCTTCCCGATCAATTTCATGGTGCAGTTTCTTCTCTTTACTCTAGGGAGGATTACTCGAAAGCACGCGATATTAAACTCATTTTGTTCCTACTTAGTGGTGCTGAATAACTCTTTTATTTATTGTAACAAGTAGAAGAGGTTTTAAGATTGATTTCGCGACGGCAATTTCATGCGTATGAGAAGACAGATTTAAATTGTGACATCTGTTCTGCGCTTTACAGTTAGGCCAGAATGAAAAGCTCGACCCGGGCGCCACCTTTTGAATATGGAATATTTATTACAGTGGGAGTTTGCTCAAATTTCAAAATGCAAACAAAAATGAGGGATATGTATACATATACACATATATTTGTGTCGCGAAACCGATCTTTGAAATAAATTGCGTCAGTTGAAATTGTGTAATATATTTGCAATAGGGAATTGAGTACTTCAGCGACATTAGGCATTAAAGTGTATAGGCTTGTCTCCAGGTAAACCTCAAAGGTAACTATGTCAGACACGTTTAAGACTATTTCTGCCGTATATATTTTACATATAGAATCCCCGCAGCTTCTATAGTGGAATAAGATGCATGTTTAACAAACAGAAGAATGTAGCGGCAAGGGTCTCTCTAAGCGCACGGTACGATGACCACGGACCGGTGGATTTATAGGTAAATAACCACCTCCTTCACTTCGCGCGTTGCCAAACCTGTGCGGAACATATAATCTGATTAAGACGGTACTGAATGACTGTCTTCTCGGTTACTCCCATTTCCCATTGTAATATCCGTACTCCCGTATTTATTTCTCTTTTTCTTATTTTGGTGTCTTAGAAGTCTCTCGTGCATTTTTGAAAGATTGTTGAAGCAATCTACTTTCTCTTCTGGACATGGTGAAACTTTACCGGTAATGCTTATCGGACAATACGGTACGTATATGCATGAAATAATCACGAAAACAGCCACTACACATATTTATACCGACCGCCTGTTACCAGTTAAGTTTTTTTCTTTTGCCGTTAATAATCTTCTGATGCAGGGGTAAACTTTAAAGAAGTTAGGTGCACTTTAATATAACTGCTTTAAGCTACATTATCAAGAAATTGTAGATCAACGGAGAGACTTAACGTCTCACAATTTTGAATATAAAAATCGTATTATGCTTTCTGAATGGCATATGCTATGAAAAGTTTATGTAAACAAACGTGATATTTCCATGACAGATTTCGAAGACGAGAGCATTCCGATTTACAACTCCATAGGTTTGCGGTGACGTGACTTTCGGGGGTGTTATAGACTGTCAAATATCTGTTACTAATATATACAATAATACTGTCAAAATATAAGTTGGTTGATATAATAATGGCAAACTATGAGTACAGAAATGATAGTGAAATATGCAATACTCGTGCGAAATATATTTTACTGGTATTGTAAGTTATACATTATGAAAAGAAAGAAAATCATGAATAATAATAATAATAATAATAATGACAATTATTATTATTATTATTACTACTACTACATAACTAAACAAGCAATACATGTTTGTATGTATCAAGTTCTTGAGAGTCGCTGTCATTATCTCGACTTCTTTATTTTGCGAAATTTGAGCACGGCGTGGATTGACCTTTCATCGCGTATTTTCCCAAGATCTATTGTCGAAATTGAAGAAACAAGGAGAATAACCTGACTGGCCATCCATCACAGTGCGTAATAAAGTATAGAAGGTACAGGCTATGCAGATGATATGATGAATATTCCGCGGTCGCTTTAATTAACTTTTCCTTGTCCTGCGATGGCCAAGCTGGTCAACAGACTCGGTCAATAAGCATATTAATACCAAACAAATAAAACTGCAAATGATTAAAACCACGGGCTTTATTAAATTTGAAATTCAAATTAAATTCATGCAGTTTGTGCACACTGCATGCTAATGGAATTAAACATTACTGGAGCAACATGCCAGCGCTCAAGTAAAATATAGGGCGGACTATGTCAAACGTATACAAACACGCTCGCATATCATTTTGCATTTATAAGAACTCTGCATTCACATTAAACAAAATCCAAGTGCGTGGGGGGTTTAACTCAGAAATGTATGTTTAAATTACATTTATTTTAATAATTTAATTCATAATACAAAGCTGTCAGAGATAATGTTCCGTATGAAACAAACGGTTATATTCGGGACACGCTGCTCGTTCTAACCCTAACCCTCCCTACACCCCAGGGTCGGGCAGATACGCCCTCTCAACATGCCGAAATCACTCAGCAGCGAGTGCAAATAAACACGCACTAGTTGCTACAGCTCAGTTTATATACAATATAGGCTGCAGGCCTACATTAACTATACATAAGTTGCTCAAATTTGTGAATATGCAGCACAGTCAGCTTCTAATAAATATTAGAATTAGAATTTTTTTTATCCAAACATAGCCTTTAATCTTTTAATAGTAGTTCCTGAAAACAAAACTTATTTTTATATTCGTTGGTTATGGCATTTTTCCTTAAGAATTATTTTAAAAGAGCAGTCAAACTAGTCGGCTGAAAACGTTTTAAAATAGCTGAATAATAATATGTGAATATGTACATTCCTTTAATGTACTTTTACCTTTTTAACTTTTCATACTCATTTTACTCATTTGATTTGTGGAACACAAATCACAGACCTGCATACTATTTCTTCAGCTATTGGAAACTTAAATTCCTGCCCCGAGTGTCGCGGGTGGATATAAAACAAATACTATGGTCAATATGACCTTAATTGCTCGGGTTTATTCTCTCGTAGTTATAATCTTTTTATTACTACGTCCACATTATAACGTTATCGTGTCCGTTTTGTTCTTTCACTGCGGAAGCGCGGGTGAGGGGGGGGGTGGTGCCTGAAGTCTATTGATGACCTCACGTTAGAATGTGGAAAGCTGGAGGTGCCGGTGCTCTGATTGGCCGGCTGCGTCCCAGCGGCACTTCAAAGTCGGAGAGGACCTACAATTGTGGTGAAATGGGCGGAATACATCATTGTATTGCACACCTCTAAAAAAACAGTGCTCTGATTTATAAATATAAAAAGATCCTCTGAGGAGGGCGCTTTTTTGTGATGGCAACTTCACTTCTAGGGGTGAGTCTAAGGATTTTCTTGCCGGTTTAATTAGTTGTGTAATTGTCCTGCGGAAAGGATTGAAATTGCTTTGGTACGAGTGGGAAAGTCAGTCCGTTGGTTATGTTTTTAGCAAATTGGTCAAGGAAAGTACTTCCATCAGAAAGAAACGGGATTTGCACTTTCTGTCATCTATCTGCAGATGCACCCAGGACGTTTATGTTATTCCATTATAGAATCCTCTTAAACCTGTACCATTTCGCCGTATTTTAACTTTTGCGTTTCTTGTTCATCGCGATCTAAAGGTACGTCATTCGCATGCAAAAATGTATACTGTGATGTAAAGCGAGTGAACATGTTAGTTTTACGAAATATACTCAGTGAATTGTTCTATGCTGATCTTAAACGGTACGAAGGCACTAATTGTAGGCTGATGGGATAGAACAATTGCATATTTAAAACTCTATATATGGATTTATTTTAAAACGAGAAGGCGGGTTATCGTGCTTCCTCATTTAGTAATTCTTTTTAAAATCTCTTTTTAGGAGGAGCCGAGATTAGGATCGACTCCTTTAGCCATGCTAGCGGCTACCTGCAACAAGATCGGAAGCCCGAGTCCCTCACCTTCTTCTATATCGGATAATACATCATCTTTTGGTAAAGGTTTCCACCCTTGGAAAAGAGCCACCGCTAGTAGCTGCAACGTCGGGTCCAGCCTGACGAGTTTCGGCGTATCTGGAGTTTCCAGAAACGGGACAGGACTATCGGAATCCTTTGGGACAAACGGCTCCACGGGATCAAGTGCCTTTTCCCTGACGTCTGGCAATTCTTCGAATTCACACTTCGGAAACGACTACTCGGTTTTCCAAGCTTCTGTTTCCAACACGTCCCAAGATCCCAGCCACCAACCGGTGTTCATTTCCAAAGTGCATACATCAGTGGACAGTTTACAGGGTATCTATCCGAGAATGAGTGTCGCACATCCCTATGAGTCGTGGTTTAAATCTTCTCACCCTGGCATACCTACAGGAGATGTTGGTACCACCGCCACTCCTGCGTGGTGGGACGTGGGAGCTGGCTGGATTGATGTCCAGAACCCAAACGGAGCCGCGTTGCAGACATCGTTGCATTCCGGGGGACTTCAGACTTCGTTGCACTCTCCTTTGGGAGGCTACAGTTCAGATTATTCCGGTCTGAGCCACTCGGCTTTTAGTTCTAGCGCTTCTCCTCACCTTCTGACCGCCGGTCAACACTTGATGGACGGGTTCAAGCCCGTGTTATCATCCTACCCAGACTCTAGCCCTTCGCCTTTAGCAGGAGCGGGCGGGACCATGCTGACCGGAGGGCCAGCAGCATCTTTAGCAGGATCTCCTCGGTCGTCGTCCCGGCGGTATTCAGGCAGAGCCACTTGCGACTGCCCTAACTGCCAGGAGGCAGAGAGACTAGGACCAGCCGGAGCCAGTCTGCGTAGGAAAGGGCTTCACAGCTGTCATATCCCGGGCTGCGGAAAAGTGTACGGTAAAACTTCGCATCTCAAGGCACACCTGCGATGGCATACTGGAGAGAGACCTTTCGTTTGCAATTGGCTGTTTTGTGGCAAGAGGTTCACGCGATCCGATGAGCTGCAGCGACATTTACGTACGCATACCGGTGAGAAAAGATTTGCATGTCCGGTGTGCAATAAGCGGTTTATGCGCAGCGATCACCTTAGTAAACACGTAAAAACTCACAGTGCCGGGGGATCTGCAGGGTCAGGCTCCAGCGGCAGCGGAGGCAAGAGAGGAAGCGATACAGACAGCGAACACAGTGCACCTGGTAGCCCCCCGTGCAACTCCCCAGACCTGTTGCAACCTCCGGACTCCGTACAAACCACGGGTATAAATGGCCACACTAATGTCATTGAATGAGCAGGACATCGCTCACTGCAGGAGAACTACAGAGGCTGTAGGCGAAAAGACTCGAAAATGTAGACACTGATCAACATCTATATTTATTTTGCCCCAGTTGGAACTGAACGTTAAATCCAGTTTAAGTTAATTGGTGCAATCTTAATTGTTGGTAAGGACATTCAACTAAGATATAGTTTTAATTATACACCGCATTTTCATGGTGGTAATAATAATAATAATAATAACAATAATAATAATAATAATTGCTGGGGAAGCATCTATTATACAAAACATTAAAACTACACTGACAAATGAGCGTCTCTTAAAGAAATCGTGGCCAGCAATTCTCTACAATTTCCAATGTATATATTTAATAAAAAAAAAAAACTGTGGCACTTTATTCTTGAACACTGATAGTTTCGTCGTTTTAATACTGTCTGTTTTAGTCGGACACATCGCAGTGATATTACATTGTTTTTGTTCTGTTGTCATCCACGCTCATGAATTGTGGAAAAGATGATGGTTATTGTCTTTATTGAGGAAAAACTACATTACAGTCTGGCCATATATTTAATGCGAACTACTGGTGCGAAAGAGCCCATTTCTAACTATTCGTATTAAACCTGTTGCTGCAAAGCCGGAAATTGGAAAATGTAGTAGAGTAGCATAGCATATCATTACCCAATGCCTATGTAAAGGTGAGTACGGTATTTGTTCTAAACACGTTTTGTATAGTATTTTCTAGTTGTATATTGCTTCTAGTAAATATCTGAAAATATATGGGAGTGTATTTTCTTTTCTTTTTTTGTCAAGAACAAATGAAAAAAATGTATATTTCTGTGGCAGTGACATTAATCCACAAGTTGTATCTTTAAATATGTCAGAGACGCACTTTGAATTTATTTGTAGGATTTTGAAAACAAATTTATTTGATGGAGTGTTTAATCACATTTTTCATTGAAGTGAGCATGTCCGTATTGTACCCTGACGGTCACAGCAATCTGCGACAATTACAGTTTATCGGCTTTTCAGCTGAAGCCGGGTAATAAAGTCGGAGTGGATTTAACTGTATACTCACACTGTAATTTGTCTTCAAATAAGCGACCATCTACCCGAACTAAATAGTAAATGAATGATCAGCATAATCACAACAAACGCGGTAAAAAATGCAAATTGCAAAACAATTTTTCTTGCATTTTACAGTGTCTTCATAGTATTATAATCATTTTGAGTGGATTTTGATTATGCTTCATTGGCATTTAAATACGTTGTTTCTTGTTGATTTAATTGCACCACGTTTACGCGCCATGCTGATTTAAAAATAACTCTGTTTAATTTAAATATATAAAATGACTCAAACTCCCAAGACAATGCAGATACAGCCCACTTAAATAGTCGTTCTCGTATATATTATTATTAGAAATATTAGAAATATGACGGTTTAAAACTGGGAAATTAAACTCCTTTTGATATAAAGACTGTGGGCTCGAGTTCAAGCGGGAACAGTGTCATTCTCAGTACAAAATAAAATAACACCATATTGTTTGGAAATGTCTAACAAAAAAGTTGACATTTCACATTCATTCGTGAATGTCGACAAGCTATTAATTTCAAATGAAGCTCGTATCATTTTTGAACTTTAAAATGTGACGATTAATTCGCCGCGACTGTGTAGCATGACTTTGCGTGGTTGCCGAAGGGTAGTGAGATAAAATAGCGTGAATGTGCGCTGCGTTAGACTGACATTCGATCCAGGGTGTACCTTCACTTCGTGGTCTATACTGCCTGGGTAAGCTCAATGTCCCAAAGGATAGCTTGTCAGAAGACAAATGGATGGAAGGGACTGCAGTTATTCTGAGTAAAATTCATACTAAAATAACAGTTCTCTGGCCGAACAAGCATTACTGTGATTATCAATGTTTCCAAAAATTTTGAAGAGGTTACAATTCTTAATTTCCTTTCAATGTTCCATACATATATTAAACGATACAGGCGTAGTGTATAGCGTAGCATTTTGATATATTTGTCTAAATTCTTACAAAACACCATATCACGAAACATACAAGTTTTTGGGTTTATATGAGTGTTGAGTTCGCTAGTATGAGTATAATTACAGGCCCCAGAGACCCACTGGTTGAGGGGCTTGTGTTCCCCTTTCACAGTGTTTTCCATTAACCGTCAGCGTGCAGCATCCAGCTGGGTAACATCCCTACACCAATGTGTCCACATCACATCCCTACACCAATGTGTCCACATCACTTCCCTACACCAATGTGTCCACATCACATCCCTACACCAATGTGTCCACATCACATCCATACACCAATGTGTCCACATCACTTCCCTACACCAATGTGTCCACATCACATCCCTACACCAATGTGTCCACATCACTTCCCTACACCAATATGTCCACATCACATCCCTACACCAATATGTCCACATCACATCCCTACACCAATGTGTCCACATCACTTCTCTACACCACTATGTCCACATCACATCCCTACACCAATGTGTCCACATCACATCCCTACACCAATGTGTCCACATCACATCCCTACACCAATGTGTCCACATCACATCCCTACACCAATGTGTCCACATCACACACCTGTGGCCATGAGACAAGGTTTTAAACTGGCAGCCTAAGAGATGATTGAAGGAAAACACTGAGCTTTGGCCACAGTTGACGACACTGATATCCATCACAATGCCAGAGAAGCTCTAATTACAGTCCTGAGATTTGTTCATCATCTCGGATGTAATCTTGCCCACAGTGTAACAACACGCATGCAGCACTTCCTGACCTCGTCCCCATGCGGCAACCCCCTGCTACACCTCTGAACCGTCCACCAGCCACTTTCACATGAGCTGTCGTAGCATGGATTGCTAACGCTTATCACTGTCTACCGACGAAGAATCAAAGAGGCTACAACTCCTTTGTGAGTTGACAGTTTCAATAGTACAAACCCAACAAGTGATATTTTACCTTTGGAACTCAATACTACGCATACAAACTTGAAATGACTTTTAGTGGGCCTCTGTTATGCATTTTCTCTAAATTCCCAAATGCAATAGATCAACATTTTCACAGTTAACTCAAAAAAATGCATTATAATGTCAAGATTTGGGAGTTGAACTAAACTGATTTGTCAGGCATTGATTAAAAATAAGCTGAATAACTGTCATGACAGCCGGCATGAGGGACACAAAGACCATCAGCTGACGGACAAAAATAAGGTTTTATTTAACCAATCAGGGGCAGCGAAACACGTACAGACAACAAGTTGAGGGAGGCGTAAAGAGAATTTCCCCACAGGGATCAATAAAGTATCTATTATTATTATTATTATTATTATTATTATTGCCAATAACAGCATGTTCAAAATCTGACCACATAAACATACACACAAAGAACAACTCACCAATGCGTCTAGAAAACACAGGAAATAACTGTTAATCGTACAGTAATGTCTTGCCTGCCATGTGCACCTGCCCATCTTGTCTCCTCCCTAACGTGACCCTGATGAGTCACACCTGTGGCTGGTTGCCCCTCAATAGTCTTTGTATTTTAGTACCTGTTTGTCTCATCAGCCCCAGTCCAGTCATTCATGGTCGTTCCGTTTGTCTGCCCATGTCGTTCCCATACTAGCCTTCTCAGTTTGATCCCTCGCTGTCTTGTTTCCCTGATCCTGTTTTGTTTAAATAAAGCCCCTTTTTGTTCTCCCAACGCCTGCCTTCGAGTCCTTGGGTCCTTGGTTACGACAGAATCACCGGACTCCACTGACAGGCATCCCCGGATGCCTCTTTCGTTCCACATCCTGTACGCTTTCCCTTGTTTCTAACCTCCTCCTGGTGTCCAAGCCTCTCTCTCAGCAATGGTTTGTGGGCAATGTCCTCATTGATCCGCTGACTGAGAGTGACGTAGAGGAGCCCGAGGAGGATGAGGATCCGGTGAGTCTCCCGGCATGTGGGTCACCCTGCCAATAAGGACACCAGACCAGGCTCACTGCCACGACGTGAGGCCACTCGGCTTGTCACTTCCCTGTGACGTGAATTCGCTCTCCTCACTGCCTCTCCTCACTGCCTCTCCTCACTGCCTCTCCTCAGCTCGCCGCAGGAAGAAGTGGAGAAAGCTGGCTGCCTCCTTGCCTGACCCAGTGCCTCCAGAGACCTATGCAGGGGAAGCTATCGTCACACCTCCAGTGTCCAGCCCAGGGGGGCTTCAGTTCATCCTGAGTCTCCAGGGTCTGCTTCACAGGGGCTTATTCTACCTGTCCTTACCTCTGTTCCTCCCCCAGAGGCCATCCTTGCCCCTGCTGCACCCCCAACGGCTGTACCCAGCTCTGCTGTGCCACCAGAGGCTCCTGGCCCAGAGAGGGCTGCCCCACAAAAGTCCCGAGCTACCGGCCCAATAGGAATCATGCCACCCGAGCGTACGCCTAGGGAAGCTATTGTGCCTACGTCCTTCCTAGGTGAGGAACCAACCAAGACACCACTTTGTGCTGTGTGGACTGCTATCTCTCTCCTGCCATCCCGCTGGGATTCCCAGTGGGTGCGGCAGGCGTCCTGGCTTTGCTCTGCTCATCTCCAGGTATCATGGCTTTGCTCTGTTCACCTCCAGGTGTCGTGGCTTTGCTCTGCTCACCTCCATGCGTCCTGGCTTTGCTCTGCTCACCTCCATGCGTCCTGGCTTTGCTCTGCTCACCTCCAGGCGTCCTGGCTTTGCTTTGCTCACCTCCAGGCGTCGTGGCTTTGCTCCGCTCACCTCCAGGTGTCGTGGCTTTGCTCCGCTCACCTCCAGGTGTCGTGACTTTGCTCTGCTCACCTCCATGCGTCCTGGCTTTGCTCTGCTCACCTCCATGCGTCCTGGCTTTGCTCTGCTCACCTCCAGGTGTCGCGGCTTTGCTCTGCTCACCTCCAGGCGTCCTGGCTTTGCTCTACTCACCTCCAGGTGTCGCGGCTTTGCTCTGCTCACCTCCAGGTGTTGTGACTTTGCTCTGCTCACCTCCATGCGTCCTGGCTTTGCTTTGCTCACCTACAGGCATCCTGGCTTTGCTCTGCTCACCTCCAGGCGTCGTGGCTTTGCTCTGCTCACCTCCATGCGTCCTGGCTTTGCTATGGTCACCTCCAGGCCTCCTGGCTTTGCTCTGCTCACTTCCAGGCATCGTGGCTTTGCTCTGCTCACCTCCATGCGTCCTGGCTTTGCTATGGTCACCTCCAGGCGTCCTGGCTTTGCTCTGCTCACCTCCAGGTGTCGTGGCTTTGCCCTGTTCGGTTCCGGGTGCCCCGGCTGCATCCTGCTTGCCTCCTGCCTCCCCCTCGGTTCCTGCTTTGTCTCCTGCCACACTGCCGCCTCCTGCCTCATCTCCTGGTATCCCACCAGGGCCTGCCTAGCCCACTGGCTGGCTCCCTGCTGGTGGTTTCCTCATCCCCTGCAGGTTGCAGCCAGGCTGATACCAAACTCTGTGGTTGCTGCCAGGCCGAGTTGGGTTGACTCAGAAGATGCCCCGCCAGAGGACTTAGACTGGGACCTTCTGGGACTTGCCCTAAGTCCTGCTCCATGGGCACCTGCCTCAGCCCGAAGTCCACACCAACCCTATCCTAAGTCCTGGTGCAGTCATCTTTGTTAGCTGGGGCCCAGAAGAGGGGCTGGTCCAGCCTCCATCTCCAGGGGGTGGGGATATGGGGTGACACTATCTGTGCCAACCAACCAGACTCCCATTTACCCCCGACATTGGCCCCTCTGTGCACTCCTTCTCTGGCCCTGGTGGCCCCTCTATGCACTCCTTCTCTGGCCCTGGTGGCCCCTCTGTGCACTCCTTCTCTGGCCCTGGTGGCCCCTCTGTGCACTCCTTCTCTGGCCCTGGTGGCCCCTCTGTGCACTCCTTCTCTGGCCCTGGTGGCCCCTCTGTGCACTCCTTCTCTGGCCCTGGTGGCCCCTCTGTGCACTCCTTCTCTGGCCCTGGTGGCCCCTCTGTGCACTCCTTCTCTGGCCCTGGTGGCATCACTGCACCCTCTGGTCTCACTGGCCCTCTGAAGCCCTTAGGTCCCACCTTGCTGGTGAGTGGGCCCAGGAGGGTCCATATCCCTCCCTGGATGTTCCCCACTTCCTCTCATTGCACGTTGGTCCCTGTTCCATTGCCCTGTCCTGCCTTTGTTTTCTGCCTTTTTGTCCCATACTGTCCTCTCCGGTAATTCTCTATCTATCTCCGTTGTTCCTCTTCTTGTCTGCCCTGTTTTTGAGTGTCATGTTCTGTCTGTCTTTGTCTCTTCTGCCCCCTGGCCCCTGTTACTGTCTGGTGTTTGTCCCTTTGACCCCTGGCCCCTGTTACTGTCTGGTGTTTGCCCCTTTGATCCCTGGCCCCTGTTACTGTCTGGTGTTTGCCCCTTTGATCCCTGGCCCCTGTTACTGTCTGGTGTTTGTCCCTTTGATCCCTGGCCCCTGTTACTGTCTGGTGTTTGTCCCTTTGATCCCTGGCCCCTGTTACTGTCTGGTGTTTGTCCCTTTGATCCCTGGCCCCTGTTACTGTCTGGTGTTTGTCCCTTTGACCCCTGGCCCCTGTTACTGTCTGGTGTTTGTCCCTTTGATCCCTGGCCCCTGTTACTGTCTGGTGTTTGTCCCTTTGACCCCTGGTCTGTTGTCCCTGGCTGCCCTCGAGCCTGCATGTCTGCCCTAGTGGCCGATCCCCTTGGTCCCCTCCCCTGTTTTTCCTCCATGCCCGGAGGCCATGCTTCTGGGGGGAGGGGTAACTGTAATGTCCTGCCCGTCATTTCTCTTTGACACTCCCGCCTCCTCCCTGATGTGACCTGATGAAGCTCACCTGTTGCTTGTTATCCCTCGTTAATATTTGTATTTAAGTACCTGTTAGTCTTGCCATTGATGTCGTTCCTCTTGTGTGCCTGTGTCCTTCCCCATACTATCCTTCCTGCTTTGACCCCTTTCAGTCTTGTTTGTTTCCCTACCCATGTTCGGTTGCATAAACCCCTTTTTTGTCCACCAACTGACTGCCTTTGTGTCATTCAACTTATTTTAAATCAATGCCTGACAAATCAGTTTATTTCAACTCTGAAATCTTAACATTAGAATGGATTTTTTTGAGTTAACAGTGAAAAGGTTAATCTATTTCATTGGGGAATTTAGAGATAATGCATAACAAAGGCATATTAAAAATCATTTTAAGTTTGTATGCTTAGTACTGAGTCCGAGAATTATTGGATCTGTTCTGTTGAAACTGTCAACCCACAAGCGAGTTGCTCCTGTTTTGTTTAAATAAAGCCCATTTTCATTCTCCCAATGCCTACCTTCAAGTCCTCTGATCTTTGATTACAACAATTATAGATCCAGTTCAATGTTAATCTAATTTCCCTAACGAGGTTTATTGGCCATGCAGATAGAAACTAAAAATAGCGGATCTTGAAGGCTCTAAACTTTTCCGTTTCCCTTATATCAATATTCGCCAATATGTAAAACAGAACACGATTGCCAATAGAAATGAAATGTCTAAAAGGACCACAGAAATGGCACCTCGGTTAAAACAAGGAATGTATTCATTCAATATATTTTATTGGTCATTTCCTTGTCCAGTTCATTCACTAAATAGTAGGACAAGCGGAACATAAAAAAGGAGTCGAATTTCGTCCGGTAGCCAGACCATTGCAGGGCCACGCAAGTATCGAAAAAAAGACTAAAAAGTAGAAAATCTGTAACCTCTGCAGAGCTGAGGAGTGCTGTTAACACGTGACCCCACCCGCGGCCACAGTGCTGCCCTACATCATATATTAATTGGCAATCCACTTTTATGCATCATGTTGAATTTCCAATACACATTATCTCGGCTAGGAATCACACAAACATATTTTGAATATTGTACAAAATAAACGTACGTGACCCAGTGAAGGTACTGAAAGCCCCTTAATTTGAAGAACAACTTTAAAACAAGCAAAGTATGTTACACATGCAGGATACCGTTTTATGCCACAACTTAACAATGCTTTCTTACCGCGGCGCCGACGCCATCGGTGCTCGGTACGGGCTGCGAGCGGAGCTGTTTACCGCCATAGTTACACTGGATAGCTGGTTGTGAACAAATAACGCCCTCATGTGTTCGTATTGGGTGCTGTTTTGTAAATTCATTCAGGAGTATTGTTTCTACAGACACCGAGAATGTATTATTTTGTATAGATACGGCAGGTTTTTGTGACGGTTTCCATGTCACACACATAGGTTTGGGCTGCGTTGGATTTGAGCTAGCAGCCTGAGTAAATAAATGCAAATGTACCAGGGTTCACAGGTGAAACAAAAAAAACAAAAACCTGCCATACATATACAAAATATCCCACACACTGACTGACCTGCAAATATGAGACACACGTTCACAAAATATATGGAAACACAAGTCTGTTTTATTTATAAAAAATAAAGTGAAAATAGAATGAAAGGTTGCCCATAGAAAGAAAACATACGAACACTTCAGTCTTCAATGTATGTTTGTACACAAATGTCATAAGCTGAGCGAAGTAATGGTCCATGGTTGATTACATGCTCGTACACGTGCAATTTCTGTTGCAGTTCTCTTGTACCTCATGACCATGACTCAGCATATAGGTTTGGGCTGCCTTGGATTTGAGCTACCAGTCTGAGTAAATAAATGTGGCAGGGTTCACTGCTATAGGTGATTAGTGTGTTTGCACAACAAAAGCAGGCGGACAATGGCGCTGATGGTCCTGCTGAAATCTGCCCAGGCTTATTAGTGCCAGGGAATTTTCGCAAATTTGCTAATGCGTAATAGTTCTAGTGTTAAATTAATGGCATATTCCAGTAACAAATAAACGCTTTGAATCAAACAAACACAACCAGTTTGGGAGAACACGTTCTTACGAAACAACCTCTACACCCATGCGGGCAGGATTATGTTTGGTATTTATGTCAGAAATGTGTTTTATGTCTACAAATCTAATCCCTACCTCCCACAACCTAGGCCTGCTGACCCAGTTGCTGCCTGGATTCTACATGAAACGTGACAGATCATATTTAACATTCTGTTCATAATTTAATACACCCTGTGTACTGATATTCTTACGTGCCCCCAACACACTTCCAGAAAAACCCAGAAGTGTGAATTTCAAGGTGCGTGAAAGTTAAATAAACCATAAAAGCAGGGTAATGAAGGACTCAGGCAGAAAGAATACTGTCACACATAAAAATGCGTTTCCGGAGAACAGTAAACGACATAATGCAAACCAAACCACACCAAAAAGACAGACAGGACATCAAATTACAAATTACCACTTTCACAGCGGGACTGACTCAAAAAAAGTAAATACATTTCTATGCAAAAATATACTCGGACAGGCTAAAATCATCTGGCAGGAAGGCCATCTTCCCTTGCTGTCGGTCAGCTTCATAAACTCCACATTTCAGTGGCTGCACTCTGTGAGGTACGCAGACCGGGGAGGGGCCAGATCTCTGTAGGTGGGGACACCTACTTTTGGTCTGGTCGGTCTGATGGCTGCCACATGCAGGGAGAAGCTGTTGTTGTAGCGGATTGACTCCATCCGATGGTGTCTGATGTCACTCCTTTCAACAAGGGTCACTCTGATTTGCTGTTCCTGTCTGGAAAGGGAAGAGTGATTGCCTGGATTGTGGCAGTTACACGGAGGTAACAATACTCTCGGTGCCGGGTGAGGACCTTGCTAGGGTCTTCCTCAGCAGGATCTGTGATCACTTTTTTGCATATCGGTGCCTGGAGCAGTCTGGTTTCACACCTAAGAAGTCTACATCAACCACATCCTGGCACTGAGGATTCCCATCGAGGGCAAACGTGAATATCGGCAGGGTTTCTCTGCAGGCTGTTGCAGCCTCATTCAATAGAGCTGCCCTTTTGGACATCCTTAGGCTGTGCGGGATCCCCCCGTCATGGCCGGCCTGTACACTGGTTCTGTGAGTGCTGTGCAGAGTGGAGGCAGAACCTCCGTGTTCTTCCCAGGGGATTCTGGGGTTTGTCAGGGGTGTGTTCTCACTTCCATTCTGTTCAATGTTTGCATGGCCTGTGTGTTCAGCAGGGTTGTGGGGTGTCTGTCGGTGAAGAGATTTACCAATCTTGATCTTGTAGCTTTTTGTTGTGTAGTGGGCATGTCAATGTGCTATACCAGTCCATGTTCTCCAACCTGACCTGACCCAACTGTGGAATTGAACCTAGATTGCTTCAGGGTACTGTGGCCACTGGCCATCCCCATGCTGGGATTCCTAAGCTTGCTCTCTTCTCTGTATCTATATGTAAGTCTCGTGAAGAGCAAACCGAGATAGACAAAGGTACAATTTCCCAATAGGTATATTGGGATATATTCCCAATACATTAAGTGTTGACATTCTATATTTAGATTTTTTTCTGCTTGGTGCAGTTTCATGTAAGTCATGATACAGGATCACTAGTTCGCTCTTCTTAGGCGAGATACAGGGTCTGAAGATCGTTAACCATCAAACTTGTATAGTTCAGGTGACAGATTTCATTGTGCTATGACATATCATGAGGGATATTATCGGAGTATTTAACTTTACTATTCCAGAAATCGTTATTGTGTGGTATCTTCTGATTGGAAGCATGCTAATATAACTGAATTTGAGGAAACACTTCTTTACACAGCGTGTAGTTAGAGTATGGAATAGTCTTCCTTCTAGTGTAGAGCAAGCTAAAACCCTGGGTTCCTTTAAATCAGAGCTAGATAAGATTTTAACAACTCTGAGCTATTAGGTAAGTTCTCCCCGAACGAGCTTGATGGGCCAAATGGCCTCCTCTCGTTTGTAAATATCTTATGTTCTTATGTAGATCCTGAAGTATATCACGCCCGGCTCGTCCGCTCCTCGTGTGTGCCACGCCCCCTGATTACCCACGTGTGCTTCCCTGATCGTCTCCAGCTTTGTCCACTTACTTTGATTAGTCCCGTCCTATTTAAGTCCTGGTCTTGCCTGTTTCCCTTGTCTGTCATTGATGTTTGTATGCGTGAGATGTTTCCCAGTCCGCGCTTCCGTAATAAATCCCCAGTATTTCCCGTATTTGCCTGTCTGCCTGCTCCTTGCACGCCTTACCCGCACGATCGCCTGTCTGCTCAACTCTGATCGTGAGAAAGTATAAATGTGTAAATGTATGTAAAATCTGGCTGTAAATCGATTAAAAAACATAAACTAATTGCACAGATTTCTATGATTAATCACACCAAATATTAAAACTTATAATCATAAATAAATAAATGTGAAATTAATTTGAAGACCTAAAAATATTTTACGTTGCTTTGTATTACTGATTTTTAGCAAATGGTTACAAAACTCACCAAATCACAGTGACAAATAACATAATATACCTAAAAAGTTAAAGTTGCTTTGCAAAAATTCCCAAGTTCGTGAGCGACCCACACTTTGTGTAACGGTTTAACGTAAACTTGTGAAGTCCCAGTTGTACCCTCATTGCTTTTTTTAATCACACAAAGGAAACTAATGGCATATATTTCATGTAAATATATATGCTGCACAATATGTGACAGAATTTATTTAGCAATACACATCAAACTCTAGGATTAAATGCTCTGCAAATTACACAAAAAAATAATTCAAAATTTAAATAACGCATGATATTGGTGCAGAAATCATTAATGTTACAGTGTGATAGTCTGATTGGAAGTTTCAGAATCACCCAGTCAGTACGGAACATGGCCATCAATTCCACCTTACTGTTTGTACCACATTGTCATTGGTGTGTAATTCCTTCAAAATACGCCTATGAACCAAGTCGTTACATTGGAGAGTTTGTCCGAATACATATCTATGTTGGGTACTGCCACCCACGTTCAGCGGTGACAAATCATATTTTGGGAAGTTATCCATTATAATGTTCGGGTCATAGCTAACTACTGGGCAATAAGAAGTACCAGAGACATTTGTGTCAGTGAGACACCTGGGCATTTATTAGGGCATAATAGGCCCCCTCCCTCTGCATGAGTTGGCTGTGCGTTCCTTGTTCGACCACCCTTCCATTCTGGATGACGGCGATGATGTCTGCGTTCTGGATGGTGGACAGACGGTGGGCGATGACCACACAGGTGCGACCGAGCCGCGCCTTGTCCAGGGCCTGCTGCACGATCTGCTCAGTGGACAGACAGCAGCTTTGTGTGAGATGCGGGATTCTCAAATCTCAGTAGGCCGCTAATGGGAGGTTTACTCAACAACATTTTGTGCCATAAAACTAATGCATTTAATACACCACTGGGCATTCTTCCAAAATGTGTAAATGAGTCTGACCTTTTCGCTCTCGGTGTCCAGTGCGGAAGTGGCCTCGTCCAGCAGCAACACCTTTGGATGACGCACCAGTGCTCGGGCAATGGCAATCCTCTGCTTCTGCCCCCCAGACAGCTGGGCACCTTTGTCCCCCACTCTGGTGTTGTATGTCTGTCAACCGAATATACATACAAATTCTTGCAATGTTTATTTATTTTCAAATGGACTGTTTACCCTTGGCTGCAGTAAACAGAGAAACCAGAAAATATTTTCTGTTCTGCATCTGTAAAATGAGGTTCATGTCCATTTATAACCTAAATATGTGCAGATTTGAACCGCACATGCAAGCATGGATTTTATGTCTTTCAGACTAAAATGCTACACATAGCATGATCTTCTGAGGGGGGTGCTAATTTACGGAACTGCCAGTGCTAACAGAACAACCCCCCCAGTTAACCTCACCACCAGCGTGAGGACCACCATGTAAGACAAAGTGAACCTGGCTCTGAAGTTTATCTAGGGCACCAAACGGGCTTTGACGGGCACTGCCTGCAAATTCTGACCCTGTGTCCTAATTCTCCAGTTTTGGATAGTGATTCTGTAAGATTTCAGCACATTCACACACCACTCACTAACACACCATTCACTCACACACCACTCACTCACACGCTATTCACTCACACACCACTCACTCACACACCATTCACTCACACACCACTCACTCACACACCATTCACTCACACACCACTCACTCACACGCTATTCACTCACACACGACTCACTCACACACCATTCACTCACACACCACTCACTCACACGCTATTCACTCACACACCACTCACTCACACACCATTCACTCACACCATTCACTCACACGCCATTCACTCACACACCATTCACTCACACACCACTCACTCACACGCTATTCACTCACACGCCATTTACTCACGCCATTTACTCATACACCACTCACTCACATGCCATTTACTCACACGCCATTCACTCACATGCCACACACTTACACACCATTCACTCACATGCATTTCACTCACACGCCATTCACTCACACACCAGTCACTCACACGCCATTTACTCACACGACATTCACTCACATGACATTCACTCACATGACATTCACTCATACGCCATTCACTCACACGCCATTCACTCACACACTACTCACTCACACACCATTTACTCACACGCCATACACCATTCACTCACACGCCATTCACTCACATAACATTCACTCACACACCATTCACTCACACGCCATTCACTCACACGCCATTTACTCACACGACATTCACTCACATGACATTCACTCACACTCCAGTCACTCACGCATCATTCACTCACACGACATTCACTCACGCCATTCACTCACACACCATTCACTCACACGACATTGACTCACACGCCATTGACTCACAGGCCATTGACTCACAGGCCATTGACTCACACGCCATTGACTCAAACACCATTCACTCACACACCATTCACTAACACGCCATTCACTCACACACCATTCACTCACACGCCGTTCAGTCACAGTCACAAGCATGCTTCATTCAATGACTTATTATTAAAAGTTTTCTAATTTGTTGTATGTTTTGCAAGGATTGTGGAGCTTATTCTTACATTTTATGAAGATAACTAAGTCTGACAATAAGCCATAAAAGAATTTTTGCAGCTGGATACAGTTACATGGCCAAAGCTGAGGAACCCAAATAACTTTCCCCACTGAATAAAATCCATACCTCTGGAAGATTCTGGATAAAGGTATGGATATTGGCACTCTTGGCTGCTTCCTCAATCTCCGTCTGGGAGACGTCACGGCTGTTGTCGCCATACTGGATGTTCTCAGCAATGCTGCAGTCAAACAGGATGGGCTCCTGAGAGACCAGGCCCAGCTGAGAACGCAGCCAGGCCAGGTTTAGAGACTTGATGTCGTGCCCGTCCAGAGACTGAACAAGGGAAAGGAACAGGGTCATGTGGGTTACGTATTGGGTTGCCTACAACTGAAAATGGCAGAAGGTGACATTTAGAGTGCAGTGTTAATGTGGTAGACATGTCAAACTGGCCCCAGTACTACTCCAGAATGTGGGAAACGGGCCACATGTCTTGACTGCCTCACCACGTGTCCAGAAGCGATGTCGTAGAAACGCTCCAGCAGCTGGATAGAAGTGCTTTTCCCACAGCCACTCCCACCAACCAGGGCCAGAGTCTGGCCCGAGCTTACAGACACATTCAGGCCTTGCAGCACATTCACGTTCCGCCTGGTTGGGTACATGAAGTGGACGTCATGGAACTCAATGTTCCCCGTGCAGGTTCCCTGGGTGAAGGATACATCATCCAAGTGACAAACTCATAGTCATAGTCACAGTCACATTCTAAGGAATCATAAGTCCTGCTGTACAACTTACAGGCATGTCGCCCTTCTCACTGTAAATGTCGATCTCAGGCTTCCTGTCCAGCAAGGTTAATATTCGCTGTGCAGATGCCTTTGCTTTCGCAAAATCCGGAGCAAAACTAGACGACTGTCCGATGTTCATGGCAGTAAAGATAATGACGGAGAACACACTGGGGAGAGCGCCAAGCACAGCCAGTCATGCACCATCCATCAGGCAAAGCAAGACAGCACTCTGGATTTTCCTCGATATGTAAATTAAATACTTACAGAAACACATTCTCATACTGCGTGTAGCAATGCGCTATAAGCCATGCGCCGAAACGGAAAATCGCAGCGTTGACAAAGTATGGGATGGCTTGGGAAATACCGTAGGTCAATCCATAGATGGGGGCTTTACAAAGAGCAGCCCTGAAATAGTATATCATACATCATGCATGAACTAAATACATACGGTTATGGCTACTGGGTGAAATATATGTGATTTAAATAAAATGATACTTTACTTGTATGCATAACTCAAACTATCTTTGAATTTCTTGAAAAATACTTCTTCTCGTGACAAAGACACAACCGTCCTGAAGTTCTCAACAGTTTCTGTGGAGATCTGCAGAAAAGAAAAGGCAATTAACCAAACAATATTAAATATGCACAGTTCCAGCACTGCAAAGTTAATCTCAGTGCTATTTAAGACCTTTTTAAGACCTAATTCAAGAGCCAAAAAGTGCCAAAACAAATTCTTTGATACAAAAAAAACATTTCATTTATTTATTTTCAGTTCTGCTATAGCCTTGGTGTATTTTGCCGATCGCAATTGACCGGCGTTGTACATTAATCATCCAGCAAGCTGCTCTCAGGAACTTTGGGCATGAATTTGGTAAGTGCGCTAAGCCCTAGATCAAACCATTATTGTTGTTTACGTGGTTGGTTATTCGTAGCTCTCACTGGTGCTACTCCCAGATGTTATTACATGTTTATTAAGACTTACAATCGGGACGCTCTGTGACTGAGTGTGAGGGACATGACAAGGCTACATACAGTAAGTTAATCACACATACACACTGCTGGATGTTTTATGGCAGGACACTGTGCTTGATATTTTGGCCATCAGCCTTAAAGGCATCTTCTGCAAATTTAATACCTACAGCAAATTTATGACCTTACTTTCCCCAGTTTTATTTTAAGACCTTTTAAGCCTTTTTAAGGTGTTGCAGGAACTCTGATATGAAGAAAACCATACTTGCCCAGACATTCAGAAATTCTTCTTTACCATTCACTCACCACTAACAATATATGTGCCCTACCTTTCCAGAAAGTTCCAGGGCTTTCTGGTCTTTGGAAGCATGGCCGCCAGTGGCCCTCATCTGTATGAAGTTGGCTCCCGAGAGGATAGGCACGCAGGCGAGTATGAGGAGTGTGAGCTGCCAGCTGAAGATGAAGGCCACGACGATGGCGATGATCAGAGCACATATGGTGTTCGTAATCAGGCCAAGTCTGGATCCTGCTGCCTAGCAGAGAGACACAGGGAAGACAGAATAGGGATCCCATTAGTCACAATGCAAGTCCCAGATGCATGTCAATCCAAAACACCCACAGCCACAAATGGTGCAGAACTGCTCAATGGAATGGCTGCAGATTAGGGCTGCACGATATCACATTTCGATATAATCATGATACATGCACATGTGAAATAATCACCAGGGCTTTAGATAATGAATGTAAAAATTTGTCCGGATGCTGGCTGTTTTGGTACCAAATGATTTTACACTTTGATAAGCAGATTAGTAGCACGCCTAAAATACTAACAAGAGGCGTATTCTGATGCCCAGAAGTTAGTAATCTGTATACGATTAATGTATCCTTATATTTATTAAATTTGATTGGCAGGTCATAACACGTTACTGTTTTGGTATATTACGGAAGTGAAAAGCACTGAAGTGGAGTTGAAGAAAGGGACAGTTCAGCAACCATAACATCTTAAAAAAAAAACAGATATTTTGGATAAACAAAGCAAAAAGAAGTCAAAGTGGTTTGGCGGTACTTTTTGCCGTTCGAAATCTGTGATGTTTACATGGTGTTTGGCTACAGTATATTTCGGGTACATTTCAATCGTTTTATAAATAGCACAATGTCGCGCGCAAATACTTTGCATAATCATGATGTGATGTCACACAGGGCTACTGCGGCTTGAAATCCACATCTTTCTGGCCTGATCCTGAATGCATAAATAAACTGTTCGGCTTTATGAACACCTAAGGCCACTAGCTAGCTAAGTCTTCTCAGAACCCACATACTATGGTATTATGGCACCTCCATCATTCCACAAACACTTAACAAATGAGGCACTGAAAAAAAGGTTGTTTTTACCCCTTTGACCAGCGACGCATCGGTTGCCAGTTTAGTAGTTAAAACTCCCACGGCATTTCTGTTGTCATCAAACCAGCCGATTTCCTGAAGGAGACAAAGTCAGAACAAGCTTCAGTGCACGTCTGTGTTCAAGGTCCCCAGTTTTTCAGGAATTTCTGTGACTTTTCATTACTTATCTGATGCATTTAAAAATGCAGCCTTACCTGCCCCATCATGGCTCTGAAACACTGACTTCTCAGTCTCATTGTCAGAAGTTCTCCTGATTTGCCAAACATGTAACCCTGAAATATGGGAGAAATAGGGAATGAGGCAGCTGTTCAGCAAGTCCTTTTTCACAGGCAGTGTCACTGGAAGTAATGAAAGTGACTGATGTATGTGCAGGCTAACTGCAAAGACTTCTTAAAATAGTTATATTTAATGGAGCATAACACCTTGATATACCAGTAGCAAGGGCCCACTTTGTCAACATCGATGTTATCCTTTTATTTCTACACAAAAAATTCTCGATCTTCCTATTAGCAGTGAAGTATGTATTTACATTAACTAGTCTGCAGGACTAGTTAACCATGGAATCATGGAATTCTCCTGTATTAATCCTTGGGAGGTCTTTACGTCTTATCCAGTCCTTATAAAAATATTAAAAATATATTAACATTTAAAAATTTCAAATGTTAAGCTACATTGATGGTGTGCATTGCATTCTGGGGAGAAAACATTGTTAGACAGATAGAATGTGTATCTAAAGGCTATGTGATGGACCTGTAAGAAGTATGTCACGAACGCGACTCCACCAATCAGAAGGAAAAGCAATGAAAACATCAGGGTTTTCTGACGTTTCACTTCCGGGTCAATTTCAGTAAAGACCTGCAGTGGTAGAAGAAAATGAGCATGACATCTGATGTATTTACTCCAGCAGGATGATCAGTGACATATTCTTCAGAAAGTCTATAAAATTACTCACCCCAATTATTTTTGCAAAGACAATAGCGAGACAGGGATAGACGGCCCCGCCCACCAAACTGGCAAGCACCCCAATCAGCAAGTAAGGCCACTCCGGCTTATTCAAAGCTAAAACTCGTTTGAATGGAACTTCTGGGAGCTTCTCTTCCTCCTAGAAAAATGAATTCACATTTAAATGGGCAAATTAAAGTCTGTGCCTGGACAGAAAAGCACTGCTAATGTGTTTTTAAAAACCTCTATTCATCTTGCAGGATTCCACTGAGTATTCCACATTAAGTATACCTTATTCTCCTTATCTGCAGGTTTCTTGAGGAACTTCGTCTTCTTCTTCTTGGAAGATCTCCGCCGGAGGCTGCCTGTACGCCTCAGAGAGACATTCTGGTATGTGCCATGTTCTTCTACATCATTGTGTAGAATTTCTGCATAGACCGGGTCCTCCTCAAAGGACTCCTCCTCCACGTCCTCATCACACGAGTCGTCTTCACTTGACTCACTTCTATCTTCTGTTTTACCTGAATTCTGTCAAAGGGCCGCGATAGTTAAGGTTACCTTATGTAAGCATTTTAGTTATATAACAGTAATAGAAAAAACAAATTGAATTAACTAAGCTATGTAACATTGCAAAGTTAAGTACAGCACTGGAACAAATCAAGAAAAAGTTAATGTTGAACTGGTTTAATTTTAGTAATACAAATGTGTTTTCAGCTAGTAGCTTGCAGTGATTTATTTTATGAATATGATAACAGTTCGGCTTGAATCTTGGTAGCTACCTGCTGCATGACTAATGAGTAATAGACCCCCTTCAAGGCCATGAGCTGGCTGTGGGTTCCTTGCTCAGTCACCACACCGTCACTGAAGCCCGCGATGATGTCGGCCGTCTTGATAGTCGACAGGCGGTGAGCGATGATTATCGTCGTCCGGCCGGCCCGTGCCTTTGTACAACAGTCTAGCTCATTATCAAATAATGTGATTTTGAGCTAATTAGTTATTTCAAAAATTTGCATCATTACCTCATCATTAATATATTAATTACATTTTTCACCATTCGCACCTGTCATATTAACTGCATTTTTAGTTACACAATGCTATACAATGCTAACTGGAGCAGTAGTTTCCTGCTTAGGTCAGTATCTGTTAATTTTTATTTTGCACTATCGGTCTAATAATAACTGCCTCAAACCTCCTCCCATGGATGCACTGCCACCATTCCATGCCTTTTTACTCCAGGGCGCGGGGGCAAAATGGCAACAAAAAATGAGTCCCTCTTGGTATATTATGCCAATCACGACCACCAATGAAATCAACAGTGCATTATCCATTACTCAAGTCCTGCAATCGACCTGGAAATAAGCTGAGATCCACAGATGGGTTTGGCACCCCTGGTATATAAGCTCTATAATTCAGGGGATGGGAAAGGGGAACCGGCCCAAACTCGCAGACGGCCAGTCTATGCGTGCTGCAGGAGCTGCTGGTTCCTCTGAGTGAGGTAGATTATTTAGCAGTGAGCGCTATCGGCTCCAGGTAGCTTCCCAGCTGTGCTAATGCAATGCACTAGGGACTGAACCCAGACTCCATGCTGCTGGGTTCTTTGATAGGTGCCCCAGTAGGGAGCAGGTTAGGTTTCTACATTGGTGGGCACCTAATCAGCCCCGGACCCCCCGCTCTATTAAACACATACAGTACTCCGGAATAATTGCTAATTAGTATACCATCCATACTCTAACCTATGTGTTTGATGGGGAAGAGCCATCCAACCATAGCTCTACAATTGCTATTTCCTGCTTTTACATTTCATCTAAGAATACTGTTGAAAACCCCACTCTCTGAATACTGAAGTCTGGCCTGCATAGTCCTACCTTATCTAGGGCAGCCTGCACAATAGACTCGCTCTGAGTGTCCAGAGCGGAGGTGGCCTCATCCAGCAGCAGGATTTTGGGATTTTTCACTAGGGCTCTGGCGATGGCGATCCTCTGCTTCTGCCCCCCACTCAGCTGGGCCCCTCGTTCCCCAACCATCGTGTTCATCTTCTGTGAGTCGAAACACAAGCAGGCCATTGTATAAAGCTGTGGCAAATGTCTTTTGTCATCACATGTTCTATCAAAACAGGAAACCATCTGGTGCCATATGAGCCATGCAGTATAAACAATACAAAAAAATAAGTTTCAACGTCACAGAAATAAATCATGAGGTTTGCTAATAAAAAACCAATAAGAAGTCTGTGGTCTTACATCAGGGAGTTTAGATATGAACTCGTAGGCGTTGGCTTCCTTCACGGCACGCTCGATGTCCTCATCCGTGGCGTTCTCCCAGCCGTAGCGGATGTTTTCAGCAATCGTGGTTGCGAAGAGCACAGGCTCCTGGCTGACGATGCCGATGTTCTCCCTCAGCCATTTCACATTGAGCGTGCGGATGTCATGTCCGTCCAGAGTGATCTGCAGTCCAGCCGCCGAGAGACACTCTTATTAATCGCTGTGAGAACTAAGGCGAATGTGCGAGAACATTGTCATTAAAGGAAATATCCTGCTTCTTCTCCATATGAAGCAGAACTCAGTGCCTTTGCTGGCATGTCGGCCACAAAGTCTTGGTGGCCATGATGTGTCTCTTTCAGAGTAGGACCGGCATTCTCACCTCTCCAGCATCTGGGTCATAGAAGCGCTGCAGAAGCTGGATGGTGGTGCTCTTTCCACAGCCACTGGCTCCCACTAGGGCAATGGTCTTTCCACGAGGGACCACCAGATTCACACCCTGCAGGATCTAGTGGGGGAATCAAAGAGATCATCACCATCATCATCACCATCATCATCATCATCACCATCACCACCATCATCATCATCATCACCACCATCATCATCATCATCATCACCACCATCATCATCATCACCATCATCATCACCATCACCACCATCATCATCATCACCACCATGATCATCATCATCATCATCATCATCATCATCACCACCATCATCATCACCATCATCATCATCACCACCATCATCACCATCATCATCACCATCACCACCATCATCACCATCATCATCACCATCACCACCATCGCCTGTTTATTCTGATCCACTGCTAATCCCTGAAAGGAGCATATACTTTCATCCTTATTGATAATTGAACAGGATTTTTTTACAGTAAGTCAATTACTCCAAAACTCTGTAACGTGTGTCCTGTCACGAACATTGCACCTTGGCTTCAGGAAGAATGTTATTTTGTTTCGCTCTCTATTGCACATGGCTGGGTTGAAAATAAAACAACTTTAATTGACTTGGCCTACATCACCTACTTTCACATCCTTCCTGGACGGGTAACTGAAGTGAATGTTCTTGAACTCTATGTCTCCTTTCACCGTTTCTGGCTTGTGGCCTTCCTTCGAGCTGCTGTCAATCGGACGCGGCTGGAACACAAAGGGTCAGTTTGCATCAAAAAAGTACAGGCTGCCTGTTAATTAGCCAAAGTGACTGTAGCATCAGGCTAATATTGATACCAGGTCGATGGTCTTGTAGATCTCATAGGCCGCCCCACGGGCCTTGGCTACGCTCTCCAAGTTTGGCATTCCTCGACCCAAAGAAAATGCACCGATCATCACAGCAAAAAACACCTGGAAAATGAAAGCGAACATCATAAAGAAGTACATGCACTTCAGCAGATCACAATAAGACTATGATACACTCTTACTGCATGAGATGACAGTCAATGACGGCTTACAGTGAGAACTTGTCCGATGGAGTAGTTTTCAGGTTCGTCGACTGTAAGCTTTGTTCCATACCAAAAGGCCAGGGCGTACGTCCCCAATACGATGAACTGAGTGAGTCCCATTGCCGCATTGGTTGTGATGGCCTTCTTCACCCCAAAATTTCTGGCCTCCTCTAAGTTAGATTCGTACCTAAAAGAGAATGGAATAGCATTGTTCACTCCTGTATACTACAAGCTGCTGCTCACATCTCCTCTGACAAATATCTTTATCTATTTCTCTGAAAGAAATGCAGCTGTCAAGTCAGCCGATTTGTACTTTGCAATCTCACATCAGCATCGTGCTCTGACTGTAACCTGTTTCAGCAGAGCAAAGTCACAGTGAAAGAGGAGATGACATTCGGGAGCTGTAACACAGATAACGGGGTCCAACCTACGTCCCTGGAATTTCACACAATATAAATAAACCTTTTATGCTACTGTTGAGGACACATTTTATTTTTAACATGTTTGCATTTCCCAGTGGGGCATCGGTAGCTTTGGAGAGTCAGACATACTTCTCCACTGCTTTCTTCTGCCCATTGAAAGCCACGACTGTCCTGATAGCCACAAGAATTTCCTCAGCAACTGCCCCAGCCTTGGCATATGCTGACAGCTCCTTACTCGTCAAAGTGGCGATGATCTGAAAAGAGCACATGACACTCGACAGTGTTACTCAAAGTTACTGTGAGACCACAGGGGATGAACACAGGTTCTTCAGTGTCTGCCTTCCTACGTTCCTCTATATTTAATATATAACCTCTTTGGACAATCATCATGAGAAGGCTGCTTCTTCTTACCGTGGACCAGACTGCAGCAGATCCGGCAAGAAGAGGACTGACTGCTAGGATGACAAGGGTCAGCTTCCAGCCTTTGATGAACCCAATGATGAGGCCAGCAATGAATGTGCAGAAAAACTGCACGAATAAACAGATCTTGTCTCCCAGCCCATCGTTGATTGTGTTAATATCACTAAACGACAATGAAATGGCAAAAATTTTATAAGGTTCAGCGTCTTCAGTTCTTGAACATAATATCCATCTTCTAACTACATATTCTGGTCAAGGTTGGAGGGGATGGTCTGGTGCCTATTTACGGCAGCACAGGGCATTCCTGCAGTACACCCTGGCTGGGCACACGCACACACACAGTAATATACTATGGGCAATTTAAAGATGCCAGGTAGCCCAGCTGTATGCCTTTGGACTGTGGGAGGTAAATGGACTATCTGCTGGAAGCCTAAGCAATGCAGGAAGAGCATGCAAACACACACAGAGCAGTGGCACTTGGAAAAACAGCCGAATAGAAATGCATGCACCATCCTACATCACCTACCATCTATAATTAAAAGACAAGCAGCCAATTCATTGTTTTATATTAATGCTAAAGATCAGTCCCTTTTTTACTTTATTATAATTATTCTGTCCGCCCAATACACACCACCAGCCTAAAACAGATATTCTCACTCTGTCAGTCTGGTAATTAGCACTCCGATCTGATGTGTGTCAAACCATCCCATTTGCTGGTGGATCACTGAATGGAAGTATCTCTCACGGATCCTTTTTGTCTGTCTGGTAGCTGCCAGCAGGAAAAGCAAGACTTGAAAAGTTCCAAGGATGAGTACTGCTACTCCAATCCCCACAAAGTAATAGGCACGACTGTGAATGGAATATGCAACAAAGTTTTATATTACATCTGTGAAGATCCTTCACCTGACAGTAGCAGTGAATGTACAAGTAAGATTCATCAAGGACACTTACTTGGTCATTAAAGATTCGATATCCACTCCGGGAACGGTAGGACAATTGGCAGAGCTGGCATAACTGGGAGTAAAGTTGCCCAAGGCTGATAGAGGAGAAAAAGACATTGGGCATCACGTCCGGCATGAAAACCATGACATTACTCATTGAAACAGAAATTTCTTCAGCAATACTTCTGATGCCAGTATAAGACTGGCACAAGGAAAATGTAAAATTTAATGTTTGGTGACTGAATCCTGTGTCGAACAATGTATACATCATCCCAGCTGAGGGCTACTAGCAAGTTCCCATAAATTCCCACCTGAAAGGTTTAAGGGTCGACTGCTCTGGACGAAGCTGTCTGTCATCTGGCCAAACACCACACACATGAGTGGCAGAGCGACCCCATTGGCTGCAGCACAGAGTAACCCCACAATCATTAAAATAATATCCAGAGGTCTGGCAAAGCGGTACTGTGGCAAAATAGGAAACAAAATATATTATTACAGACATTCTTTTTTTCTGAAATATCCATTTTACATAATTTCATGGAATCCCACAGAATTGTTTGCTTACTAATTGGAAAAATCCAACCAGCTTCACTGGTTCCTTTGGTTCCTTTCTTTTTCTTCTAGAGGAAGAAAGGAGGAGAACGTTACAAAGCAACAAAGGAAACAGGCCTCATTCCTCTCCATCTATACATGCAGTATATGGGCAGATGGCTAAGTGAAGGGAACACCAGCATAAAGCGACTGATGGGTCTCTGGACCAGCATGAGCTGACAGAATACCTCCATACAGACCCTAGTCTGTATCTGAGATTCATACATCCATGAGCTGACAGAATACCTCCATACAGACCCTAGTCTGCATCTGAGATTCATACATCCATGAGCTGACAGAATACCTCCATACAGACCCTAGTCTGTATCTGAGTATCATACATCCATGAGCTGACAGAATACCTCCATACAGACCCTAGTCTGTATCTGAGATTCATACATCCATGAGTTACTCGACAATTTAATGTTTGGTGACTGAATCCTGTGTCGAATAATGAAATAATGAAAATGAACTGCAAACTCTCTCACTTTAAATGGGCTACGATCCACTGACTAATTTTTTCCCAACCTGAGACATTCTCACAATAGCACTTGGGAAGCTCTCAAACAACTGATTAACTGCAACCTCTACTATGGACAATATAGAATAGAATAGAATAGAATAAACCTTTATTATCCCACGAATGAGAAATTTAGGTGTATATATTAGGATATAATTTATCCTGTTATTTTTGCATCATATTATTTAAACCTCTCTATCAGATGAGTTCTGATAATTTTGTTTTATCCACTGACCTTAAATTTTAAAGACATCAGTTAAAATGAAACGCCCCATTACTCACACAGTAGCCCTGATTTTAATTAAAATTGTATTTTACATTTCCCTAAAATTTAAATTATATAGAGAAGAGCATTTCCTTTTCTATTCAAACAACGCAACCGGAGATTGTCAGGAATTGCTTCATGTCAGTGAAAATTGCTCATCTCCGTTTACCTAAACAATCCCTTTTTATTTGATGCCGGAGTTGGCTCCTCCGGAGGTGGGGGGTCCTTCTCATCCTCTCTGCGTTTCTCGTCTTCCACAAAGGCATCGTTGATATAGGAATTCGCGTACAGCGCGTCCTGAGAAACTAAAGAGGGGAATCGGCATGTTTTTCAATAACCACATACCTTGTCAATCACAGATCCCGGCAACTTCAAAATGAATTATTCTATTAACCCATTAAAATATTACAGAAACAGGCGATCAACATTTTCAGATCATTGTGTATTTTGTAAATCAAAGTAAAAAAAATACCTTCTCCGGACATTGTGTCTGGTACAGCTTCTTCGTCCGTGTTCTGGCTTTTTTTCCTTTTATCTTTGTAATTAAACCCCTGAAATCGACTGACAGAGGAAACATATTTGTTCTTGGACGAGCAAACGGCAACCCTTACATCTGTACGTCGCTTTGGATAAAAATCGTCAAAAAGAAATAAATTGCAAACTCAATGAAAACTAATAAATATGAATTTATGCCACCGATTTTTCAGTGTCAAATGTAAAATACATAAAACACATAAAAACAATGCGAATGCAGTGGATAGTGTTTAAATGTTTTTAAACGGACGATGAATCCCCAAGGACATTATAACAGGTAACGGCAAACTGCAGTTCCGAGTCACAGACACCTTTACTGAGGCTTCACTGACTGCCATCAACAACTGTACCTACATTCTGCGCCTTTTCAGTAGAAACACGTTACCTACCGTTTTCTCAGGATTTTTAAGACAAAACCAGCAAAAACATGTGCACTGACAGCCTATTAACAACGACAAATTAATCACAGTGGAGGGCAAATTCACAGTTTTGTCCAAATACTGAAGCACTGAGAGATACGAATATGTAGGTCAACATAAAGCTCTGGTTCACATTTATCTGAACATTAAATTACGTGGCAGTAGTATGGAACCACACCTATAACCAGGCGGGTACCAAATCCTCCGGTCTAATGAGAACCGGTCGCTGGCAAAATTTATTAAGCCCCCCAGACGGCGGCAAAATTTCAAACGCGGGCTACTAGACAGCGAATTACCGGGCTGCTATTTATTGCTGTTTGATTCGATTTACTGTTTACCTTTGTGAGTCTGTAGAACCTTGACATTCGCGCCGTGTTATTATTAACGTTATGTTTTCCTGTGAATAAGGAAGACTTCCTTGCCATAGGTTATGGCTGGCGAGCAGTGAATCACACAAGGTGTACGAGGGCTATATTCACGTGTGGAGTCAGATGACACTAACGAAAACGGCGGACATACATCATGAATGCATTACATAACCTGGAATGTTATATGCAATCATGCCCGTATCTACCTTGCGAAAACTGAGGTCTAGTCCTGGATAATTGTTCTTTTTTTTCTTTTGTCACTGAAATTATTTTTCAAAATGATTAATGCTGCTCTCAAAGAGAGGCAAAAATATGAATTTATGCCCACACTGTAAAATTCTCGTGCCTCCTCTTGAAAGGACTAACATTTTTGACCTCGGTGTTTTAAAAGTCCTGGCTACGGTACTGTATACGACAAACAGCATCCAACTACAGAAGCCTTAACATCCAATATATCTTATGAGTACGAGGACTGTCCTGAAATACCTCAACAATATTTTAAGAACATTCCGTACGTATTTCAATATTTAATACATCGGCTACGGAAATTACGTTTATGTAAAAACAAAAGCAAATTATTTGAATGCACACAGTTTCTGTTACCTGTATATGAAATATTCATTTGGTAAATAGTATGGTATTATATTTATTGAATAACATATTTCATCTGCACTTAATGAATCATTTTTATTGCAAGACTCAGTTTCCAAGAACAAGTTACGGGATGCGCGCTATTCTAGTTTTGCCCAACAGAAGGATTAACACTGAATAAAACTGAATAATGGTTGGTCTACATATAAATAAAACGTCCACGGCAGCTAGAGACGATGACGACAAGTTTTTCGAAAACACCAAAATGATTCAATTTTCTGACATTAATTTGAAGGTTATATGAAAACAACAGGCAGCAGTCTACGTTTCAAACTAACTCCTCTAAAACCGAAAAAATAAATCCGTAAGATACCCGCTACGTTTTTATTTTTAAAATACTGAAAGTGCTTGACATTGACATTATACGTAGAGTAATTGCGATGTGTGTCGTTTTTCGTGTGGTGAAAAATTCGATCATTACTGTGGAATAGATTAGACAAACAAAATGAAAAGAATGAATAACTTACACAAAATGTCGACAAATGACCCGTGTTGTACGTAGCGAATTGATGGGTTACGATTTGTGGTTTTCTAATCTTTGTCAGTATCACTGAGAAGTCGTTTCCGGTGAAGTTATATATATATATATATCCCTGTCGTCTGACATCACATTCTTACCGTATTGTCGTGTGTCTCTTGTTAAAATCACAGCTGTCCCTTCACCTACATATGAAGGCGGCGCATGCTAATTAATATTCAGATATGAATTGTGAACAAGCCGAGGACGGTATGTGAACTCTGAACACATTAACCCGAAGCTACTCTTGCATCACAGTAAAGTTTAGCCAGCTGTATGATCTGGTACGTCAGGAGCGTTTATTTTTATTTATTTTAGTGTAGGTGAAATATGTTAGTCAATAAACGACTATAATGCCATATTATTTACCTTACGAACATTGAATATAAAGAAAATAACCAATAAATCAGAATCATAGACAATATAATGATATTTAATATAGTGGCTTTACAATAGGAATTCGCGTACAGCTCGTCCTTAGAAGCTAAAGAAAGCTCGGACTTTCTCAGATTTTAATCCCATCTTCGCTGGGTGTGTGGAGTTCGCATATTCTCACCCTTTCCAGCCGCAGTTAGACTAACCCAGCACACATATGTTGAAATGACATTGATTCCACATCAGACAAAAATATTGAAACAACGTTGATCTTCAGTCTTTCACTTAATATCAACATTGACTTAAGGATTTGCCACCATGAATTTTTCAATATTGAAAATCTCAACAAAAATCAATTCAGTTTCAACGTGGATAATTTAACACTGACCATAATTCAACGCATTTAACTATAATTTAACGTTGAATAATAACATGATGCTATCTGGGTTATGCGACGTAAGTGCCTGCAGTGTGTGAAGGTACATGATGCGATGGACTGAAGGTACGTGCCGTGCGATGGACTGAAGGAACGTGCCGTGCGATGGACTGAAGGTACGTGCCGTGCGATGGACTGAAGGTACGTGCCGTGCGATGGACTGAAGGAACGTGCCGTGCGATGGACTGAAGGTACGTGCCGTGCGATGGACTGAAGGTACGTGCCGTGCGATGGACTGAAGGTACGTGCGATGGACCGGCATCTCGCTCAAGTCTAAAGTAGAGACTTCAAAATGTATAAATGTGATTTTTTCAAAAATATGCCTTTTCAATTTCAATTTCAATTCCTCCAGCAAGACACGTGGTGTGAGGATGCACCCCCGTCATCGCCGCACCCACACCACCCCTTTGACAGAGCTCCCTCAGCAGAGTATTAACAGCCATCTTGTACTGCGAGATCACATTTTGCCTAGTTGCTCTGTCTCTTTATCCAGTCTAGCCGGTTCCCCTGGTGCCCGGAACTGTAGAGTCATGTCCGATTACTCATCTTTGCTTGTGGCCGACTGCCTGATTCTCCTCCCCTTGTGCAGCTTCACAGGTGTGGTCCCCAGCCATGTGTGTATGTGTCCCAGTCCCTTTCTTGGTGCGAGTGTCTGCCTTCACCCCCCAGGACAGATCTCATGGCTTTTGACCCCGGCTTGTTTTCGCGAGTGCTACTTCTGCTTCTCCTTTTGGTTTTCCGGCCTGTGAAGCCTTCAAACCCAATTCGGTCTTTATTCGAGTTTCCATACAAGCGTATTGGGCCAGCTTGAGTAAAAAAAAAACAAAAAGATCTGGAAAGTTGCAGCTCATCCAGAAAGCTGCAGCCAGAATTCTCACTAACACCATGAAAGTGTAGCATGTAGCACCAGTCCTTAGGTCACTGCACTGGCGTCCCGCATGTCACTGGATCGATTTTTTTCTTTATTATGACTTGTCCATAAAGCACAAATTGATTCCAAACTGATTCAAGCATTAGTCTACAAAAGCTGTCTAAGAATACAGCAGTCATTCCTGCATCTGTGGACACCAACCATCCGTTGATCCCAAATGCCATGTGATTTTTATACATGTGTATGGTAAAGTTTGATAAATTATGGTTGGTAAGACACTACTGACAAATATAAGTATATTATGCAGTACTGTAGTCTCTCAAATGAAAGGGATTCTAACATTTTAGTCTAATTCCCTAGAGATGATATAGGCCCAGTAATGAAAAAGTATGTATCAAGCGATGATGAAACACTGAAAATCATGTTGTTTGAATCCCTCAAAGGACGAAGGAACAATGAAAAAATGCAGGTTACTGTTAAACATTTTACAGTGAAAAATATTGTATTTCGTAGCTGTACACACCCTGTAATGAGACAATTTTGCTTAAAAATATCTCACCCGCTTAATGTACAGATATTTTCACAGGCCTCACCACACCATCCCAAAAACACCTGAAAGTGTGAATTTCAAGGCGTGTGCAAATTAAATAAAGCATAGAATGGGGGGTAATCAAGAGCTCAGCTGGAAAGAATAGCAGCACATGTATACAGTGCATCTCAGGAGAATGGAAAAGGACGCTGTGCAAAGCAAACAAAACACAGACATGCAATTACAAATTGCTAATTTCATAGCCAGTCTGATTCAAGAAAATTAGATAAACATTAACACAAAAATATCCTCTGGTGGATTGAAAAACTTATCTGTACCTGCACAACAAGAAATGTACAAGTATTTTAAAATAATTATTCTGGATTTGAAATAAAATCAAGAGATATAAGGGGGGGGGCAGCGGGTTAGGGCTCAGGAAGGTCACATGATCGAATCCCAGGGCAGCTCTTGGGCCTTGAGCAATTGCTTGAAGAGCACTGGCCAGTGACCGATCCTGCAGTGTCACCCTTAAGTTTTCTGTCACATGTGTGTGTGTCTCATGGAGAGAAGCATAGATTTGGGTGTGAGGGAAGGACATGTCTCTACCGACAATGTGGGGGTACCGTCTGTCTTCAGGGAGGCAGGAGGGTTGGGGCTGATTAGGTCCCTCCCAGTGTTGAAACCAAACCTACATCTTTGCCCATAGATATAAATAAAATATTGGTAAACTAGATTTCTGTTCTGGTTCATGCAGTGTTCATGTAACAGTTAAGAGCCAGGATCACTACTTCTTGTGCGAGATTCAGGGTCTGAAGATCAGTATTCATCACGCCTGCATGGTTTAGATGTCATATACAATGATCCCCCGCTATATCGCGGTTCAACTATCATGCCCATTGCATGTTCCTCCTGCAATATCACACTAGCATCCTTGGGGGGCATCATACAGGACAGAATCCCGCCTCAGTTCAGCCTGTCCACATTCCTACCATTACATACATGCTATAGGAGTGGGATATCATGGACCACAAGGCTGCGCAACAGCGTCTACCCACAGGCTATCGGACTTGTGATTAGCTTTCCCCCACTGCCCTACCTCCGCCCCATTCTGTTGACGCAAACCACCTACAACGTAGTATGACCAGTAGCTCATTCGTACTATTATATTAATTATAATATATTATTTTATATTCTTGCTTTTGGGGGTTTTGTTTTGCTCTCATCTGCCTGACCAAGGCGCCGCTTCAAGGAGCTGGACTGGCTAAATGTGTTTGTTTTCTTCCATACTCCTGTTATTTGTTTGTTGATTGGTGACGTAGTAAAACCCTTTGGCTTCCCAAGTATACGGCTGGACTTTGTTGCTATGGAGTTCTGGATTTCCTGCTTAGCCTGATAACTTGAATCTGACAAATTATCTGGCTGAGAAATACAGTTTCGTGGGACAGATTCATTCCAAGCCACATTGTTTCATCCTGCTACATCCATTACTGGCCTATTAAGGACCATCTGATTAAGGTATGGTTGGTTGGGACTAAAACGTTCTGCCAGGGATCCTCCAGGAACAGGGCTGAGATCCACCGTTTTACACTGATCACTGTGTTTACATTGCACTCAGGACCGGCCTGGCCGACATGCTTCCCTAGGTCAGCATCACCATGGCACCCTCATCCAAGGCAAAATGTAATCGGCTGGCAAGCTGGAGCCCCCTCAGAGGCTGGGGGGGGGAGGTACCTGCATTACCATTGGACTAAACAGCCCTGATGTCACTACATGTTACTATAGCGGTCACCGGAAAAGCACTTTCTTTTCAAACACATGAAAGAAATCTTAAATTATAACAGCAAATTCCCACATTAAACAGAAAGTACCCAGCTCCACACCAATGTCATTTACAGTTACATTGCACCATCTCTACATATATATTGTATTACTGCATTTACATCTTCATTACATCTTACATCTTCATTTATCCTCCGTAATCAGAACTCATCTGGGTTTTATTACATGTAAACATTTAAAGTAAAAATTTAATATCATGGTGGAACTGACTATGTACTCTGTACATGACAGCTGCTCTTGTACAGACAGTCCCCCGGTTAGGAATTAGACACGTTACCTTAAGTCTGTCTTTAAGTCAAATTTGTAGGTAACTTGGGACGGATACATAAGGTTCTTATTTAGTGTCAGTCAAATGTTTGTCTTCATAAATATTTTACCTTTCTGCCAATACAAAACTTTCAAATACACTAAAACATCTTAAAAATAGACAGTAACACAATACTGTACTGTACGTCAAGCTGACAAACCACTGAAGCTACCCAACGTCTTCATGAGCGTCTCAAAGTAGTGCATGTATTTCTTATTATAAACCACCCTATTTAACTTACATTTTTAATAAAATAGGCTTATTGGCAGCCCAGTCATAAGTATGACTTCTCTCTGAGTGCCGGTATCTTGAATCACTGTCTCAGTGAGACACCTGGGCATTTACTAGGGCATAATAGGCCCCTTCCCTCTGCATGAGTTGGCTGTGCGTTCCTTGTTCGACCACCCTTCCATTCTGGATGACGGCGATGATGTCTGCGTTCTGGATGGTGGACAGACGGTGGGCGATGACCACACAGGTGCGACCGAGCCGCGCCTTGTCCAGGGCCTGCTGCACGATCTGCTCAGTGGACAGACAGCAGTTTTGTGTGAGATGCGGGATTCTCAAATCTCAGTAGGCCGCTAATGGGAGGTTTACTCAACAAAAGTTTTGTACTGTAAATAAAAGTCATGTACTTAATATCCAACAGGGCATTCTTACAAAATGCATAAATGAGTCTGACCTTTTTACTCTTGTTGTCCAGTGCGGAAGTGGCCTCGTCCAGGAGCAACACCTTTGGATGACGCACCAGTGCTCGGGCGATGGCAATCATCTGCTTCTGCCCCCCAGACAGCTGGGCACCTTTGTCCCCCACTCTGGTGTTGTATGTCTGTCAACCGAATATACATACAAATTCTTGCAACTTTTATTCATTTCAAACTGGACTGTTTGACCTCAACTGCAATAAACTGAGAAACCAGGACATGCTGTCTGTTATTTGTCTGTAAGATGAGGTTATTTGACGTCCATTATAGATTTAATTATGTGTAGGTTTAAAGCGTACATGAATGCAGGGATTTTGTATTTTTCTCATTGAAATGATACACTTGTTTATATAGGTGTCATGCGTCCTAACCCAGGATCTGACCCCAGTTATCCTTCCCAGATCATCTTCGCCTGATTATCGAAAACACCTGTTACTCAATCCTACACAAGCTGTTAAATATCCCCTAGACTTCTCAGTAGACTCTGATCTGATCTCTGTTACTTTTGTTCAGTAAACCCACCCCACCCAGCAGATGGAGCACCATGAAACTGGCAGTGAAGTTCACTTTACACACCACATGGGCACCTTGCCTGGCACTACCTGTGTTTTCAGACTCTGAATCTGAGTGTCTGAATTCTTGACTTTATCTCTTGGATTGTGTTCTGCCTCAATATGGTTTCTGATGTTGTGCCTGATTACTGACCCTGAGCTTTGGATATGATTTTTGGCTGTTGGAGAAATAAACACCCTTGATTCAGCCCAGACATCTCGGCCCAGACTCCATGTTTGTGGACTTTGTATGTTCCCCCCATGTCGTTGTGGGGTTTTCTCTGGGTTCTCCGGTTCCCACCTACAGTCCAAAAACATGCTAAGGTGCTCTCACCTGTATATCTGTCTCATGCAGAGCAAGATAGGAGAGGCGAAAAGAGCATTTCCCTATGGTGGTTAGTAAAATATCACTATTTCTATTTTATATCGCTTTTAGTTTGACCGAGTTTGAGCCACAAAAAAATTTTTGCAGCTGGATGCAGTTACATGGCCGAAGTTGAGGAACCCAAATAACTTTCCCCACTGAATAAAATCCATACCTCTGGAAGACTCTGGATAAAGGTATGGATATTGGCACTCTTGGCTGCTTCCTCAATCTCCGTCTGGGAGACGTCACGGCTGTTGTCGCCATACTGGATGTTCTCAGCAATGCTGCAGTCAAACAGGATGGGGTCCTGAGACACCAGGCCCAGCTGAGAACGCAGCCAGGCCAGGTTCAGAGACTTGATGTCGTGCCCGTCCAGAGACTGAACAAGGGAAAGGAACAGGGTCATGTGGGTTACGTATTGGGTTGCCTACAACTGAAAATGCCAGAAGGTGACATTTCGAGTGCAGTGTTAATGTGGTAGACATGTCAAACTGGCCCCAGTACTACTCCAGAATGTGGGAAACAGGCCACATGTCTTGACTGCCTCACCACGTGTCCAGAAGCGACGTCGTAGAAACGCTGCAGCAGCTGGATAGAAGTGCTTTTCCCACAGCCACTCCCACCAACCAGGGCCAGAGTCTGGCCCGAGCTTACAGACACATTCAGACCTTGCAGCACATTCACGTTCCGCCTGGTTGGGTACATGAAGTGGACGTCATGGAACTCAATGTTCCCCGTGCAGGTTCCCTGGGTGAAGGATACATCATCCAAGTGACAAACTCATAGTCATAGTCACAGTCACATTCTAAGGAATCATAAGTCCTCGTCTACAACTTACAGGCATGTCGCCCTTCTCACTGTAAATGTCGATCTCAGGCTTCCTGTCCAGCAAGGTTAATATTCGCCGTGCAGATGCCTTTGCTCTCGTAAAATCCGTAGGGAAACTGGATAACTGTCCGACATTCATAGCAGTAAAGAGAATGGCGTAGTACACACTGGGGAGAGCGCCAAGCACAGTCAGTTATGCACCATGCCACTGATATGTCATGACACCACTCTGAATTTTCCTCGATATGTAAATTAAAGACTTACAGAAAAACATTCTCATACTGCGTGTAGCAATGCGCTGTAAGCCATGCGCCGAAACGGAAAATCGCAGCGTTGACAAAGTACCGGGTGACTTGGGCAAGGGCGTAGGTTATTCCATTGGTGGGGGCTCTACGCAGAGCAGTCCTGAAACAGTGTTATTATATATTATTATCAAAAATTAATAATGCAAATATACAAAACATAGCTAAATCCTTTCCAAAAAACAATGCAACTATCATGCATGGATTTTATATACAAGGTCAACGTTAGTAATTGAGGCATAAGTGATTTAATTAAAAGGACACTTTACTTGTATGAAGAACTCAAACTATCTTTGAATCTCTGGAAAAATACTTCTTCTTGTGACAAGGATACAACCGTCCTGAAGTTCTCAACTGTCTCTGTGGAGATCTGCAGTAAACAGGCAGACCTTATTAACCACACAACTTAATATGCAGGATTCTTCCACCATTTTAAAAGTCAAATTCAATGCTTTTACCATATTATTATTACTCCCTTCTACTATGCCCTTGATATATTTTGCCCATCGCAATCGACTGACATTATTCATTAATCACCCATCTGGACCCACGGTAGGTTTGGCACCCCTGTATAATACTAAGCGTAGCACCCTTACGGCAAACACACTGACATGTGAGGTATCTGTAGCTAAACATGTGCCTTACCTGTCCAGAATGTTCTGGGGCATTCTGGCCGGTAGAAGCATGGCCACCAGTGGCCCTCATCTGTATGAAGTTGGCTCCCGAGAGGAAAGGCATGCAGACGAGTACGAGGAGTGTAAAATGCCAGCAGAAGATGAAGGCCACGACGATGGCGATGGTCAGAGCGCATATGGTGTTTGTGACCAGGCCTAGTCTGGATCCTGCTACCTGGCAGAGAGAAAGAGTTTCCTAGTTTCCACCAAGCCTGAGCTGGAGCTGATGCCAGTGCTGGGCTGGTTCTCGATTGGTGCCTTTTGAGAACCGGCCCGAGTTTCCACTGGTTTAGAAAAAGAATGGAAATGAGAGTAGAGAACTGAGGCAAAATATTTTGCTTTTATGTGTATTTTTTACTTTCATTAATACAATGCAATATTAGAATGTTAGTGTTAATACTTGTGTTGTATTTCCCTATTGTCATGTGTACCTTTACCTGAAGAGAAAACACATGCACTAACTCACAAAGGTGCTGGCTAGCTAAGTCTTCTCAGAACCCACATGATATGGTACCATAGCATCTGGACTAATCAGTCAAATTATTCCACAATCACTCAGCGTAATCCCACAAGTACCAAATGGGCACTGAAAATAAATTTTACCCCTTTGACCAGCGACGTATCGGTTGCCAGTTTAGTAGTCAAAACTCCCACAGCATTTCTGCTGTCGTCAAAAAAGCCGATTTCCTGAAGGAGACAAAGTCAGAACAAGCTTCAGTGCACGTCTGTGTTCAAGGTCCCCAGTTTTCCAGGAATTTCTGTGACTTTTCATTACTCATCAGATGCATTTAAAAATGCAGCCTTACCTGCCCCATCATGGCTCTGAAACACTGACTTCTCAGTCTCATTGTCAGAAGTTCTCCTGATTTGCTAAACATGTAACCCTGAAATATGGGAGAAATAGGGAATGAGGCAGCTGTTCAGCAAGTCCTTTTTCACAGGCAGTGTCACTGGAAGTAATGAAAGTGACTGATGTATGTGCAGGCTAACTGCAAAGACTTCTTAAAATGGTTATTTAATTTGATGGAGCAGTACACCTTGAGATACCAGTAGTAATGGCCCATCGTTTCAATAGCAAAGGTATTTGCAGTGAAGTTAAAATGAATGAATTTATGTTGACTACTCTGCAGGGTTAGTTAACCATGGAGCCATGGAGTTTTCCTGTATTGCTTCACTTCACACACACATTTAAAAAAATATTTTGGATATATTAACATTTTAAAACATCAAATGCTAATTAGCTACATATGAAGCAGATAGAATGTGTATCTAAAGGCTATGTGATGGACCTGTACGAAGTAGATCACGAACGCGACTACAGCAATCAGAAGTAAAAGCAATGAAAGCATTTGGGTTTTCTGCCGTTTCACGTCCGGGTCGGTTTCAGCAAAGACCTGCAGTGGTAGAACAGAATGAGCATGACATCTCAGATATTTACTCCACCAGGAAGATCAGTGACATATTCTTCTGGAAGTCAGGAAGTTACTCACGCCAATTATTTTTGCGAAGACAATAGAGACGCAGGGATAGACGGCTCCGCTTATTAAACTGGAAAGCACCCCAATCAGCAAGTAAGGCCACTCCGGCTTATTCAAAGCTAAAATTCTTTTCAATAGAACTTCTGGGCCCTTCTGCTCCTCCTACAAGAAAGAAAAAATGAATCCACATTTAAATGGGCAGATTAAAGTCTGTGTTTTGCCTGGACAGAAAAGCACTGCTAACGTGTTTTTAAAAACCTTGATCCATTTTGCAGGATTCCACCGAATAAGCCAGACACCTTGACTCACATTAAGTATACCTTATTCTCCTTATCTGCAGGTTTCTTGAGGAACTTCTTCTTCTTCTTCTTCTTCTTGGAAGATCTCCGCCGGAGGTTGCCTGTACACCTCAGAGAGATGTTCTGGGATGTGCTATATTCTCCCACATCATGGGTTAGAATTTCTATATAGTGTGGATCCTCCTCCAAGTTCTCATCAAACATTTCGTCTTCGCTTGACTCAGTTGCATTTTTCTCTTTGCCTAAATTCTGTAAAATGGCCGCAATAGTTATGGTTAGTATATGAATTTTGGAGGAGACTAAGCTATGCAACATTTCTTGGAACAAGTCAAGGATATGGTAATACTGAACTGCATTTTGTTAATACAAATGCATTTTCAGCTGGTAGTTTGCGGTGATTTATTTCATGAATATGATAACATTGATGTTATTATACGATAACATGGAGCTTGAATCTTGGTAGCTACCTGCTGCATGACTAATGAGTAGTAGACCCCCTTCAAGGCCATGAGCTGGCTGTGGGTTCCTTGCTCAGTCACCACACCATCACTGAAGCCCACGATGATGTCGGCCGTCTTGATAGTCGACAGGCGGTGAGTGATGATTATCGTCGTCCGGCCGGCCCGTGCCTTGGAACGACAATCTAGATTATTATTAAATATTGTAATGTTTAACCAAATTAGTTATTACAGGACTTTGTTTGCATCATTACCTCAATGTGAATGGATTTATAAAAATTTTCCACCATCTGCCCCTGTCATATTAGCTACATTCTTAGTTGTGTATAATGCTAACTGGAGACAAGAAACTGGAGACATGGTCAGTGTTTGATCATTCTTATCATTTTTGTTGTAGATCATCGGTCTAATGATGACTCTAACAACCTTCCTTCAATGCATGTTCTGTCAGAATTCCATTCCATGTTGCTCTTGGGAAGGGGTGGACTGGCAACAAAAAGCAGCTAACAATCGGGGGGCAGGGGGATTCCCTCTTGATATATTCTGCCAATTGTGACCCCCAATGAAATAAAACATTATTCATTGCTCATCTCCTGTGATCCACCTGGAGACAAGCCAAGATTGATGGATGGGCTGGGCATCCATGGTGTATAAGCTCATTAATGCCAGGAAAGTCTGTTGCCTCGACTCTCTCTAAGCCAAACACATGACCCTGTTTCGTGTTCGTCGCTCCGGTTCTACTTCACCTGCACTCTTGTAAATATATCAATCTGCTCAGCAAAGGAACTTCTTTCTACTCTATGTTTATTTAAGTACTGCCCATAATATTGCACTTGAGTTTATTTATTTATCTAACTGACTGTCTCCCTCTGTATTGCATAATATCGCACTGAACACCGCAGCAATTTCCTGATGTTGTAAACCTGCTCAACATTTGGCAATAAAGTCCATTCTGATTCTGATTCTGATTCTGAAAGAGGAGGAGAGACCTGCCCTTAACTTGACCGGCTCACCTGGAAAGTTCCCAAATTTCCTCATGGTTAATCCACACATGCTGTAGGGGCTGCAGGCTTCTCTGAGTGACACATTTAGCAAAAAGTACCAAAAATGTAGTGTTGAGGCACTCGACAGAATTCAAGCCAGTTTGGTCTTCCATGCCACAGAGAGCTAATACAATACACTGCGGAAAGAATCCAGATTCCCTATTGTTGGAGCCGGTGATGAGCTCCTCAGTGGGGAGGTCATGTCCAATCATAGTTAAAATAGCTCTGAGATTCAGTAACCTCAAAACCCTGGTAAAACTGATAGAACCCTACTCTCCTACTCGCCCTACCTTATCTAGGGCAGCCTCCACAATAGACTCGCCCTGAGGGTCCAGAGCGGAGGTGGCCTCATCCAGCAGCAGGATTTTGGGATTTTTCACTAGGGCTCTGGCGATGGTGATCCTCTGCTTCTGCCCCCCACTCAGCTGGGCCCCCCGTTCCCCGACCATCGTGTTCATCTTCTGTGAGTTGAAACACAAGCAGGCCATTGTATAAAGCTGTGGCAAATGTCTTTTGTAATCAAACGTTCTATCAAAACAGGAAACCATCTGTTGCTATATGAGCCATGCAATATAAACAATACAAAAAAATAAGTTTTCAACATCACAGAAATAAATCCTGGCTTTTGCCAATAAAAAACCAATAACAAGTCTGTGACCATACATCAGGAAGTTCAGATATGAACTCGTAGGCGTTGGCTTCCTTCACAGCACGCTCGATGTCCTCGTCCGTGGCGTTCTCCCAGCCGTAGCGGATGTTTTCAGCAATCGTGGTTGCGAAGAGCACAGGCTCCTGGCTGACGATGCCGATGTTCTCCCTCAGCCATTTCACATTGAGCGTGCGGATGTCATGTCCGTCCAGAGTGATCTGCAGTCCAGCCGCCGAGAGACACTCTTATTAATCGCTGTGAGAACTAAGGCGAATGTGCGAGAACATTGTCATTAAAGGGAATATCCTGCTTCTTCTCCATATGAGGCAGAACTCAGTGCCTTTGCTGGCCCGTCGGCCACAAAGCCTTGGTGGCCATGATGTGTTTCTTTCAAAGTAGGACCGGCATTCTCACCTCTCCAGCATCTGGGTCATAGAAGCGCTGCAGAAGCTGGATGATGGTGCTCTTTCCACAGCCACTGGCTCCCACTAGGGCAATGGTCTTTCCACGAGGGACCACCAGATTCACACCCTGCAGGATCTAGTAGGGGAATCAAAGAGATCATCACCATCATCACCATCATCATCATCATCACCATCATCATCATCATCACCATCATCATCATCACCATCATCATCATCATCGTCTGTGGCCCCTACGGGGCTTAGCCTGCTAACGAGATCTCTCCAGACATTTCGATCCTGGGCCAGTCATTTCAAATGTCCCCAAAGAGGGTTTCACATTCTGTCTATTTATGGAGCTGATTCAGTGCTATTCTCTTTAAAAAAAAAAAAGTTAATTTACTGATTCTAGTTGGGTTCACCAGGCAGTTATATAAATGACACATTTAATCCCACAGTGAAAACAGTTAAAGTCCTATTTCTTACATTTCCTCAAAACTCTTTATTGCAAACATGTGTATCAATCGTATTTGTATCCCATTTCAGCATCATACTGTACATCTTCCCTGCTGTGCTTTGACCTTTGCTTTGCCTTCCTGTTTATGATTGTGTTTAATCTTTATGCTGATCCTGGTTGTTTCTGAGCACTGCCTGTTCCGTGTTTGTGCTTTTGTTCCCCATCTGTCTCCTGGTTTGCACCTTTGCCTGTTCTTACCTTTCAAGGTATCAGCTTTGGTTCGTGGCAATAACCCTTTTCATCTTGCACACCCCATAAGCCGTCTGTCACTTGTCTGCTCGTGACAATTCCCTCCTTACTCCATTTTAATTATTTACTAGATGTTTTATGCAATGATGATAATAGAAATCCATCCATTTTCCGAAACTGCTTGTCCTATTCAGGGTCACAAGGGGTTCGGTGGCTATGGACTCAAGGTGGGGAACAGCCGAGGGTTAGCATGAGGTGCTAAGCCATCATAGGACACACTGTCACACACCTATGGGCAAATTGGTACCTCAAATTAGCCTCTATGTTTTTGGACTGTAGTGGGGAAAATCAGAGTACTTAGAGGAAAGCCCACAAAGACAAGGGGAAATCACACGAACTTCACACACATGGAACCCCGAGAGGGACTTGAACCCAGGTCCCAGGGGTGTGAAGCACCAGGCCAAATACTGCACCACCATCCCACCCTCTAATAGCGGAAATATTAAGCTATATTGTTAAAGCTGCACATGCACCATATAAATGAATTTATGTGAAATAAATTTAATTTTCATTGAACTTCCATATATTAAGTCGAATTGTGATTCTGTACCATGTTTTCAACCATGAATTGAATTTGACCTTTTTATGGTCATTCTCAAGTCAGTTCTGAGTGATTCGCAGCCCTGTTATGGACTCAAAATGCATACATGTGTTACAGCAACAAACCACTTTTGCACTTTATAGCTTTGAATTGCAATATTGGCCTCTTATTATATCATCAGCATTATTATGTTGTCCGAAAAAGAGTGTCAATGTGTTTTTGTCATCTATTATGACTGATTTCTGAGACACGAAAGCAGGCAAAAGTTCAAATAAAGAATGACATAGAAAATACGGAGTAGGTCAGAGGACTCTCTGAACGAGATAATGAAGTGCATAAGTTGCGTGTGCTAATTAACAATCAATCTACTACATAAACCATTTAGCATTACTAAGCTTTGTGGAATCGCACCCTTGTCCGTTCATGGACAAATGCATCCGTGGCTCATCTCTGTTCATGGTAAATCACTATGTAGGCTATGCTTTTGCACACCATGTCTGTGCTAAAACCTGCATTTTCATCTTAATGTCCATCAGAATGTGCATTGGTGTTGACCGCTGCCCTGGAGCAAATTGGGCTTCAGGGCCGAAAAACGAAATCCCCCCGATTACAGGCACAGCAGCCTACCCTGCTGAGTCACACACTACCCCTTAGTTGTATGGAATAAAACTTACCTCTCTGGGGTTGAATTGTGTGAAACTACCATTGCGTATTACTGCTCATGCCCTGCCACAATATCTTGCATACATGAATGTTTAGTATTTAATAAATAAATTTTAGGCCATTTGGTTTTTGCATCAAAATGTCGCTCCTTGTTTTGGTCATGGGAGTTTGTAAAGAGAAGCTTTCTTCTGCACACAAAACTACATCAGCACCTACTTTCGCATCCTTCCTGGACGGGTAACTGAAGTGAATGTTCTTGAACTCTATGTCTCCTTTCACCGTTTCTGGCTTGTGGCCTTCCTTTGAGCTGCTGTCAATCGGACGCGGCTGGAACACAAAGGGTCAGTTTGTATCAAAAAAGTACAGGCTGCCTCTTAATTAGCCAAAGTGACTGTAGCATCAGGCTAATATTGATACCAGGTCAATGGTCTTGTAGATCTCATAGGCCGCCCCGCGGGCCCTGGCTACGCTCTCCAAGATTGGAGTTGCTCGACCCAAAGATAATGCACTGATCCTCACAGCAGAAAACACCTTAAAAAACAAAAATGAACAGTCTAATTAAAACAAATGAAATTCAGGAGATCACGATAAGATTAGAATACCAAATACAAATGCATGTACTCAAGTACTAAAATATAGAGTAAGGAATTAGCATATTTCTTTATATATATATATGGAATACATAATATATAAGCATGCACACACACAACTATGATACGTCATTACTGCTAAAATGACAGTCAATAACGGCTTACAGTGAGAACCCGTCCGATGGAGTAGTTTTCAGGTTCGTCGACTGTAAGCTTTGTTCCATACCAAAAGGCCAGGGCATACATCCCCAATGAAATGAAGTGAGTGAGTCCCATTGCCACATTGATTGTGATGGCCTTCTTCTCCCCAAAATTTCTGGCCTCCTCTAAGTTAGATTCGTACCTAAAAGAGAATGGAATAGCATTGTTCACTCCTGTATACTACAAGCTGCTGCTCACATCTCCTCTGACAAATATGTTTATCTATTTCTCTGAAAGAAATGCAGCTGTCAAGTCAGCCGATTTGTACTTTGCGATCAGCATCGTGCTCTGACTGTAACCTGTTTCAGCAGAGGAAAGTCACAGTGAAAGAGGAAATGACATTCAGGAGCTGTATCACAGTTAACGGGGTCCAACCTAGATCCATGGAATTTCACACAATATAAATAAACCTTTAATGCTACTGTTGAGGACACATTTTATTTTTTTACATGTTTACATTTCCCAGTGGGGCATCGGTAGCTTTGGAGAGTGAGACGTACTTCTCCACTGCTTTCTTCTGCCCATTGAAAGCCACGACTGTCCTGATAGCCACAAGAAATTCCTCAGCAACTGCCCCAGCCTTGGCATATGCTGACAGCTCCTTACTGATCAGTGTGACAACAATCTGAAAGGAGCACAGAACACTCAACAGTGTTACTCAAAACAGTGAGACCGCAGGGGATGAACACAGGTTCTTCAGTGTCTGCCTTCCTACATTCCTTAATATTTAATATATAACCTCATTCGACAATCATCATGAGAAGGTTGGTTCGTCCTACCTTGGACCAGACTGCAGCAGATCCTGCAAGAAGAGGACTGACTGCTAGGACGACAAGGGTCAGCTTCCAGCCATTAATAAACCCAATGATGATGCCAGCAATGAATGCGCAGAAATACTGCACGAATAAACAGATCTTTTCTCCCAGCCCCTCGTTGATTGTGTTAATATCACTAAACAGCAATAAAATGGCAAAAAAATTCAAATGGCAATAAATTCCAAAGTGGGAAAATGATCCTAGGCAGGGCCATAGCCAGGATTTTTAAAATACCAGGATCAAAAGCATTTGCCCTTCCTAGGTCTGCTCTGTAATTGTTCATTGTTATTGGAGATGCTTAATAAACACTGAGTATTTCCATCATTTTTGCAGTCAAGTCACGAGTCATCAGATTTGTGACTCAAGTCCCGACCTCTGTCATATACATACTCATATACTGTGGGCAATTTAAAGATGCCAGGTAGCCCAGCTGTATGCCTTTGGACTGTGGGAGGTAAATGGACTATCTGCTGGAAGCCTAAGCAATGCAGGAAGAGCCTGCAAACAGACACAGAGCAGTGGCACTTGGAAATACAGTCAACTAGAAATGCATGCATCATCCTACATCACCTACCATCTGTAATTCAAAGACAAGCAGCCAATTCATTGTTTTATATTAATGCTAAATATCAGTCGCTTTTGACTTCATTATAATTACTCTGGGGGGCGGCATGGTGGTGCAGTGGTTAGCACTATTGCCTCACACCTCTGGGACCCGGGTTTGAGTCTCCGCCTGGGGCACATGCGTGTGGAGTTTGCATGTTCTCCCCATGCCGTCGTGGGGTTTCCTCCGGGTACTCCGGTTTCCCCCCACAGTCCAAAAATATGCTGAGGCTAATTGGACTTGCTAAATTGCCCGTAGGAGTGCATGTCTGAGTGAATGGTGTGTGAGTGTGCCCTGTGATGGGCTGGCCCCCCATCCTGGGTTGTTCCCTGCCTCGTGCCCGTTGCTTCCGGGATAGGCTCCGGACCCCCCGCGACCCAGTAGGATACCACCAGCCTAGTATCCAGATATACTCACTCTGTCAGTCTGGTAATTAACACACCAACCTGATGTGTGTCAAACCATCCCATTTGCTGGTGGATCACTGAATGGAAGTATCTCTCACGGATCCTTTTTGTCTGCCTGGTAGCTGCCAGCAGGAAAAGCGTCACTTGACATGTTCCAACAATGAATACTGCTACTCCAATCCCCACAAAGTAATAGGCACGCCTGACAGAGGAAGATGAAATAAAGGTTTTTTTATTGTCTCCGTACATTCTTCACCTGACAGTCGCAGTGAGTGGCAGGGTCGGCGTCCATGTAGCCCTGCGCACCCCCCCCTGTACCTCTTGCCCATTATGGCCAGCAGTTCCCACTGGCCACCCTCCTCCGTGTTTCCCTTGCCCGCTGTCCCTACTCCCCAGACTGCTGCATGACTTTGCAGGCCGGCCATGTGGCTTGCTGTTGGGAATCTCTAATTTAGTGGCCGTGAAGCCAGCACAGCCTGTTATCTTTTCTTATTTCGGTTTATTCCTGGTTTGGCGTTTCTCTGTCTCTGCTTTTGTTCCTGTGCTTGGTTAGTCCCACTTCGTCCTTGTTTTATCACGTGCTGCTTGTATTCTGGTTCCTGTCCCTTCCCCGTTGTCAGCCTCATCTGTACTTTCGGATTGATTAGTGTTCCTAGTTTTTGATTTGTTAGAGTTCCCTGGTTCTCCGTCCATTAGTGTAAATTCCTCCACCTGTTGCTTGTCTTGCATCTCCTGTGATTGGTTAATTGTTTCTGTTACTCTGCCGGTTTGCCCAGTCCTGTTCGCAGTGTTTGCTTGTTCCTTAGCTGTTTTTCCCCCCATGGTTTTAGTTAATTTGTTATTTTCCCTTGTTCATTCTCTCACCCCTTCTGGCCTCTTTATTTATATGGTTTCCCCATCATCTTTGTCAATTAGGTTTTTGTCTTGGAAGCGCCTAGTGGATTGTCACTCATTTATCTATCCTAACCATGCTGTGGTGTGACAGTGAATGTACAAATAACATTCATCAAGGACACTTACGTGGCCATCAAGGCTTCGATATCTATTTCAGGGTTGATAAGACACTTTGAGGAGTTGGTAACATTGCCTAAGCCTGGTAGAGGAAAAACAGACATTGGGCATCACATTTAGCATCAAAACCTTGGCACTACTCGTTCAAGCAGAAATTCCTTTAGCCATATTTTTGATGCCAATATAAGACCGGCAGAAGGAAAATGTCGTATTCACTCTGGAGTCAATACTCTTCATCCATGTATACGTCGTCTCAGCTGAGGGCTACTGGCAGGTTCCCAGAAATTCCCACCTGTAAGGTTGAAGGGTTGAGCACTCTTGACAAAGATGTCCGTCACATGTCCATAGACCACATTCATGAGCGGCATGGTGACCCCATTGGCTGCGGCGCAGAGCAGCCCCACAATCATTAAAATAATTTCTGGAGGTTTGGCAAAGCGGAGCTGGGGCAAAGTAGGAAACAAAATATAATATGATGCAGGTTCTCTCTCGCTCTCTTTTTTTTTTTGAAAAATCCATTTTACATAATTTCATGGAATCCCACAGAATTGTTTGCTTACTAATTGGAAAAATCCAACCAGCTTCACTGGTTCCTTTGGTTCCTTTCTTTTTCTTCTAGAGGAAGAAAGGAGGAGAACGTTACAAAGCAACGAAGGAAACAGGCCTCATTCCTCTCCACCTATACATGCAGTATATGGGCAGATGGCTAAGTGAAGGGAACACCAGCATAAAGCGACTGATGGGTCTCTGGACCAAAATGAGCTGACAGAATACCTCCATACAGACCCTAGTCTGTATCTGAGTATCATACATCCATGAGCTGACAGAATACCTCCATATAGACCCTAGTCTGTATCTGAGTATCATACATCCATGAGCTGACAGAATACCTCCATATAGACCCTAGTCTGTATCTGAGTATCATACATCCATGAGCTGACAGAATACCTCCATATAGACCCTAGTCTGTATCTGAGATTCATACATCCATGAGCTGACAGAAAACCTCCATATAGACCCTAGTCTGTATCTGAGTATCATACATCCATGAGCTGACAGAATACCTCCATATAGACCCTAGTCTGCATCTGAGAATCATACATCCATGAGCTGACAGAATACCTCCATACAGACCCTAGTCTGCATCTGAGAATCATACATCCATGAGCTGACAGAATACCTCCATACAGACCCTAGTCTGCATCTGAGAATCATACATCCATGAGCTGACAGAATACCTCCATACAGACCCTAGTCTGCATCTGAGAATCATACATCCATGAGCTATTCAATAATTTAATGTTTGGTGATTTAGTAATTTAGTACTGTGTTGAATGATGAACAACTGCAAAATCTCTTACATTTTTCAAATGGGCTACAATCTACTGACTAATTCTGTGACATGATTCCATTCCCTGTCACAACCTGAGACATTCTTACAAGAGGACTTATGAAGCTCTCAAACAAATTCTACTTAAACCACAACATATATTATTGACAATATAATTTGTGCTACAATAACTACATTCGACTATTTAAAAAGAGGCATGGAGACACTTCACTAGGAGATCATGATTCGTTTCTAGAATGCTTCATAACGATAAATAGTCAAATTGTACTTCAGTCGTTAAGTAGCACGCGTTTCCAGAAACCCTTGGTAACTAAAGTTTTCCTTGTCTTGCTCGTAGAGACGCAGAGATCGACCGAAATAGATGACAAAACACATTGAGGGTCTTTCTGGACGTTATAATGCTGATGATATAATGAGAGGTCAAAATCGCAATATAAAACTATAATGTGAACTACAAATTAGCGCAAAAGTTGCCCATTGCTCTAACGCCTGTATACAATTTGAGTACATAACCTGGGGTGGGTTTCCAGAAAGCGCGCGATCTTAGCGAATAACGAAAAAGACGTAAGTAAAGAGTAAGTGAGGTCTGTGAGCGTTTCCAGAAGTCCTTCGTTATTCCAGAATTAACGAACTAACTTCAAGTAATACTTTCCAAAGTATTGTATATCGAAACGTACATCGCTGCCGCCAGGAGCGGAATGGCGAGTGACCAGACATCCACCCCGGAGCGATATAGATTCGACTCCTTCCCAGCCTCCGCGTAAGAAAAGCGATGTATGATTGTATTTAATTGAAATTTCACAAATTCTTAAGTACTAGGTAACGAAGTACCTAGCGTTAAAAAGCTTTCGGGAAAGCCTCCCCACGGCATTTCCTCTTCTGTTCAAATGAAGCAAAAGGAGACTTTAAGGAATTGCTTCATGTCAGTGAAAATTGTCCGTCTCTGTTTACCTAAACAATCCCTTTTTATTTGACGCCGGAGTTGGCTCCTCCGGAGGTGGGGGGTCCTTCTCATCCTCTCTGCGTTTCTCGTCTTCCACAAAGGCATCGTTGATATAGGAATTCGCGTACAGCGCGTCCTGAGAAACTAAAGAGGGGAATCGGCATGTTTTTCAATAACCACATACCTTGTCAATCACAGATCCCGGCAACTTCAAAATGAATTATTCTGTTAACCCGTTACAATATTACAGACACAGGCGATTAACATTTTCAGATCATTGTGTATTTTGTAAATCAAAATAAAAAAATACCTTCTCCGGACATTGTGTCTGGTACAGCTTCTTCCTCCGTAATGTGGCTTTTTTCCTTTTATCTTTGTAATTAAACACCTGAAATCGACTGACAGAGGAAACATATTTGTTCTTGGGGAGCAAACGGCAACCCTTACATCTGTACGTCGCTTTGGATAAAAAGCATCAAAAACGAAATAAAATGTAAACTCAATGAAAAACATATATATGCAAATCAAAATATGAATTTAGGCCATCGATATTTCTTAAAAGTACACAAAAACATGTAAAAACAATAAGACTATCGGGGATGGCGTTTACCACTTTAACGATTGAAAGACTTTATATACAGGTAAGTAGATTTTTCAAACTGCAATCCCCAGTGACAGACACCTTTACTGAGGCTTAACGGAGTGCGATCAAGAACCGCAACTGCATTCTGCGCAATTTCATCAATTTCTCAGGGTTCTAAAAACAAAACCAGCAAAATTATGTGAACTGAAACTCCACTAACACTTACAAATAAATCACAGCGGAAAACAAATTCACAGTTCTGTCCAAATACCAAAGCACTGAGAGATACGAATACGCACCCAGTTTTTGGTTAACGGGCTAAATTTGTCATATTTCTACGTCTAAATTTTTTTAAACGACGCATATTTTACTATAGTCTTTGAAACACTGACTGGTTCCTCCTCTGACGGTCTTACCACATTCAGCTGAAATGGGCCAGACGATCAGTTAAATGGGCCAGTAGAATACAGCGATTAAAACGTCAGTATTGGTAAATTCTAGTCAAATCTCAACCTCGAAGAAAAGCAATTTGACCCCAGATGACTCCTATGGCTACAGGCTGAAACGATTACTGTCACATCGAACACGGTGCGGAGCGGGGAAGCAGGCACGGGGAAGCGGGGAACGAGCACGGGGACCAGAGTGAATAAAAGGGTTTAATACAGTGGTTCTCAGACTCGGTCCTTGGGACCCACTGCCCTGCTTGTTTTCCAGCTATTCTTGCCTCACACACTGCTGATTGCCTGAATCAGGTTTGTTCAGTCAATCAGAAGCTGAAAGAGAGCTGGGACTTGTGTGTGGGGCAGGGATAGCTGCAAAACAAGCAGGGCAGTGGGTCCCGAGGACCGAGTTTGAATTCGCACGAAGGCCATATAGACTCTAGCAACATCAATGACCGGACCGGGGAGACATACTTGAACGCGGACTAAATACATTACACTAATGACAACGATCAGAAACAGCCGGTAGACACGGGGAATGCACACGGAAGGATAGGACAGGCAGGACAATTACGCTCTGACTAACAGGCCTATATATAAAAAATCTAAACAAAAAATAGGTGATCTGCATACGAAAACGACAAGCTTTTAAAACTAATTGATAGCATAGATAGTTAATCTAAAATTGTCAGTGATTCTTGATTTTGCTTCTTGATTGAAAAAGTCATCCAGCAGTTTCATATTAACGTTAGCCGCATAAGCATGATACTAGGAGACTGACCAATGACACGCAGCAAGAACTCGGCGCTTAACTGAGATCCGGGTTCTTTTAATTAAAATGGTATTTTTTAAATCCTGTCCTAGCTCAATGTGTCCTCCCTGACATGGATTATCTGGTCACCCTAAACGGGAATGGCACGGACAATACTGACCGAGATACTGAAACACACACGGAATAAGAGGTAAACAGCAGTCAGCTGAGGGTGACTAACGTCAGGGGCAGGTAAGGCTAACGTGACGGGCAGGTCGGGCAGGACGTGACAGCACTTTCTGCAAATACCTGCATAAAACTGCAGAGTCATTGTAAATTATTAATTATGTAATAGCCTACTTGTTTAATTTGCAAGCTAATTTCCTTTTTATTCATAGCCCTTATTACAGACAAGTGCGATTTGAAATGTCGGGTCACTTAGCACGGGTTTCTTCAGATCAGTATAACTTTAAGACACAACCCTTCCCATGTTTGCAAATTTTCACCAATCAAATCTAATGAGACAGCTGTAACAACATAGAGGCTAGTTTTGAGAGGTGGGCTGTTGATATTTAAAGCAGAAAGACGCTGCAAGCTTATCTGGCCGTTTTACCTTATTGCCCTAAGTACCCTGCATGCGCAAAGCTCCGGGACTCATTCATCTGCGCATTAAATCACGTGCCAGTAGAATGAAAACACACCTATGACGATGTGTGTCCTGCGGCTGCTGTTTCATTTTGTTTTACGTTTGCGCCTATATAGAACCTTACCATTCGCCCAGTGCTTTTTAACTGAACATTCTTGATTCACGGAGAAAGATTTTCTTCCCTCAACGTTCTGCCAATTGTACCCTTCCCGTATGTAAAGGTAGCTTTTAAGGTACAGAAATTGACTTTAAGGAACATTTTTGTACTATTGGCGGTACGTTAGTATTGTTTGTATCTTGGGGTACAAAACTGTCTCAGGGCTGTACCCTTTTTTTCTGACAGTGCAGAAATGCCGATTATTATCGAGTAGGAAAAATAACAAAACACCCTGAGGGGAATTGTTAAAATATTTTGCATATACATTGTGTATAGCCTTGAACAGCAACGTTTGTGAAGAAAATTAGAAATTTAGAGCTGGGACGATTGTAGGATTTGACTCTCAGTGGGGGTCAGCCCCCTTCAAGAAATAAAGAAAACACCACCACCACTACTAAATTTACAGAGCAGGGCTGGGAGGGGGCACCACGATGAAGTTTGCTAAGTCGGGGTACGACATGTATACAAAATATGGGACAAATTGCTATATAGTTAAAATATTTAATATATTTAAAAAATATTTATTTGGGGGAGAGGGGCAAAAAATAGGGAGGCTAAAGCCCCACTAAATAAGGTCTAGAACCGCCTATGATTTAGAGGGAGATCTCGTAGCACGAATACTTTTCATTTAAATACTTATAGTCCATTTCCAGAAGGAAGTCACGAGATGCCTTCTGCTCGTGCTTTTGCAATACAAGTATTAACACTGGATAAAGTCAAATAATGGTACATATAACCAAAACATTCACGGACAGATAGGGATAATGACGAGGACTTTTTCGAAAACACCAAAATGATTACTTTTTCCCCGTCAGTAACTTCATGGTAATATGAAATCTGGAGGTGCTTTTCTAAGTTTCAGACTAACTCCACTAAAACCGAAAAATTAACAGTTTGACATACAGACATCATATATAGAGCGATTGTAATGTCAGTCGTCTTTCATGTGGCGAAAAATTGATTATTGTGAAACTAAAATAAGATAAACAAATACAAAATAATGAAAAACTTACACAGAACGCCGATAGAAGACCTTTATTGTAGGCAGCGAAATTTCATATTACGAAGTGTCGCTTCCAATCTTTGACAATATCATTGGGGGAATCTCGGCTCTTGTATATACTGCTGTCCTCTGACATCACATTCTTACCGTATTGTCGTGTGTCTCTTGCAGCTGGAATCACAGCTGTCCAGTCAGCTACGTAGGAAGGTGGTGCTTTGCTAATTAATATTAAAATATGAATTGTGAACAAGCCGAAGACGGTATGTGAACTCTGAACACATTAACCCGAAGCTGCTCTTCAATCGTACGTGCCATGTAATGGACCGGCATCTGCCTGCCCCCCCACCAAGTCTAAATTAGAGACTCCGCAATTTATAAATGGGATATTTACAAAAAATAAATGTCATTTAAATTACAATTTAAAGTGTCATTTAAACGAGTATTGATAAATATATCATTTAAATAACTATTTAAACAATAATTTGAATTGCTTTTTAACTGGGGTGTATTTCCCGAAAGTTTCGCAACTGTGTAGTTCGTTGTCTAGTAGCCCTCTGAAGATCGATCGTTAATTAGCGAGCGTAACTGAAGCAGTTCCTTGTCTTGCTCCTAGATGTCTGAATGCTCAGATCAATCTATTTTCTAAGTTCTTCTTTATTTGAACTTTTGCCTGATATCCTGTCACAGAGAAACGGAGATCACCTAAAACAGATGACAAAAATAAATTGACGGTCTTTTTTGGGCAACGTAATAATACTAATGATTATAACAGGTCAATATCTCAATATAAAATTATAATGTCGACTATGAGTGCAAATGGGGCTCGTCGTTGTGGTAACGCTTTGCAGTACTGCCACACAAATAAGCATATGCCTGAGTCATGATGAGTTAACCAATCTCTAATGATTGGTCAATACTAAACCACTTAATGACTTAACAAATCATACACAAATAAGCATTAGTAAGTGTCATTGTTAACTGCTATTGCATTCATGACACACTTTACTAAAGTGTTTAGAGTAGTGACTGTTTGCTGGCAACAGTGGCCCCCCAAAGACAAGGGCCTAAAGTTAGTATGTTTCTGTGTCTCAAGAACTTAATTGATTGTCTTTTTTCACACCTCCCTCAACTTGTTCTTTGTAGTAGCCTGTGAAGGGCAGGAAGATTAAGGGTTTTGCTCAAGGAACCACAGACGTGTTGAGGCTGGGTTTGAACGGGTGACTTTCTGATCACAGCCACACAGGCTTAGCCCACTGATCCACACGCAGCCCCCCCCAATTCAGCACTTCAACCATTTCAAGCCCATTTTCTAAGCGTTTGGTGTAATTCAACGCTGAAGGGAACTGTTCAAAATTGTCCACAAGTTCTACACTTCAGGATCAACTGCTTTGCGTGGTTCCATGTAGCTAGACCTGCTCAGGGCTGAGCATCAGGCAGCCTGCTGGACTAAACTGAACCTCATACCCACTTCTTTATTCACACATTCAAAAAAAAAACTTTTGCTCATTTGACACAAGACTTACCACTGTCGCAAACCAAAAATTAACCGGAAAAGCACTTTCTTTTCAAACACATGAAAGAAATCTTAGATTATAACAGCAAATTCCCACATTAAACAGAAAGTACCCAGCTCTACACCAATGTCATTTACAGTTACATTGCACCATCTCTACATATATATTGTATTACTGCATTTACATCTTCATTACATCTTACATCTTCATTTATCCTCCGTAATCAGAACTCATCTGGGTTTTATTACATTTAAACATTTAAAGTCAAAATTTTATATCATGGTGGAACTGACTATGTACTCTGTACATGACAGCTGCTCTTGTACAGACAGTCCCCCGGTTAGGAATTAGACACGTTACCTTAAGTCTGTCTTTAAGTCAAATTTGTAGGTAACTTGGGATGGATACATAAGGTTCTTATTTAGTGTCAGTCAAATGTTTGTCTTCATAAATATTTTACCTTTCTGCCCATACAAACTTTTCAAATACACTAAAACAGACAGTAACACAACACCGTACTGTACCTCAAGCTGACAAACCGCTGAAGCTACCCAGTGTCTTCATGAGCGTCACAAAGTAGTGCATGTATTTCTTATTATAAACCACCCTATGGTACTTACACTTTTAATAAAATAGGCTTATTGGCAGCCCAGTCATAAGTAAGACTTCTCTCTGAGTGCCGGTATCTTAAATTGTCTCAGTGAGACTCCTGGGCATTTACTAGGGCATAATAGGCCCCCTCCCTCTGCATGAGTTGGCTGTGCGTTCCTTGTTCGACCACCCTTCCATTCTGGATGACGGCGATGATGTCTGCGTTCTGGATGGTGGACAGACGGTGGGCGATGACCACACAGGTGCGACCGAGCCGCGCCTTGTCCAGGGCCTGCTGCACGATCTGCTCAGTGGACAGACAGCAGCTTTGTGTGAGATGCGGGATTCTCAAATCTCAGTAGGCCGCTAATGGGAGGTTTACTCAACAACATTTTGTGCCATAAAACTAATGCATTTAATACACCACTGGGCATTCTTCCAAAATGTGTAAATGAGTCTGACCTTTTTGCTCTCGGTGTCCAGTGCGGAAGTGGCCTCGTCCAGCAGCAACACCTTTGGATGACGCACCAGTGCCCGAGCGATGGCAATCCTCTGCTTCTGCCCCCCAGACAGCTGGGCACCTTTGTCCCCCACTCTGGTGTTGTATGTCTGTCAACCGAATATACATACAAATTCTTGCAATGTTTATTCATTTCAAAATGGACTGTTTAACCTCAATTGCAATAAACTGAGAAACCAGGACATACTGTCTCTTCTTTGTCTTTAAGATGAGGTTTACGTCCTAATTATGTGTGGGTTTAAACCGGATTTTGTATTATTCTCAGAGAAATGATACACTTGTTTATATAGGTGTCATGCGTCCAACCCCAGTATCTGACCCCAGTTATCCTTCTCAGATCATCTTCACCTGATTATCGAAAACACCTGTTACTCAATCCTACACAAGCTGTTAAATATCCCCTAGACTTCTCAGTAGACTGTGAAGTAGTCTGAGCTATGCTCCTTACTAAGCAGATTCTTTGTCATCTGTGTTCTCTGAGCTGATCTCTGTTACTTGTCTTCAGTAAACCCACCCCATCCAGTAGATGGAGCACCATGAAACTGGCAGTGAAGTTCACTTTACACACCACATGGGCACCTTGCCTGGCACTGCCTGTGTTTTCAGACTCTGAATCTGAGTGTCTGAATTCTTGACTTTATCTCTTGGATTGTGTTCTGCCTCAATATGGTTTCTGATGTTGTGCCTGATTACTGACCCTGAGCTTTGGACATGATTTTTGGCTGTTGGAGAAATAAACACCCTTGATTCAGCCCAGACATCTCGGCCCAGACTCCATGTTTGTGGATTTTGTATGTTCCCCCCATGTCGTTGTGGGGTTTTCTCTGGGTTCTCCGGTTCCCACCTACAGTCCAAAAACATGCTAAGGTGTTCTCACGTGTATATCTGTCTCATGCATAGCAAGATAGGAGAGTTGAAAAGAGCATTTCCCTATGGTGGTTAGTAAAATATCACTATTTCCATTTTATATCGCTTTTAGTTTGACCGAATATGAGCCACAACATTTTTTTTTGCAGTTGGATCCAGTTACAGGGCTGAAGTTAAGGAACCCCACTGAATAAAATCCATACCTCTGGAAGACTCTGGATAAAGGTATGGATATTGGCACCCTTGGCTGCTTCCTCAATCTCCGTCTGGGAGACGTCACGGCTGTTGTCGCCATACTGGATGTTCTCAGCAATGCTGCAGTCAAACAGAATGGGCTCCTGAGACACCAGGCCCAGCTGAGAACGCAGCCAGGCCAGGTTCAGAGACTTGATGTCGTGCCCGTCCAGAGACTGAACAAGGGAAAGGAACAGGGTCATGTGGGTTACGTATTGGGTTGCCTACAGCTGAAAATGCCAGAAGGTGACATTTCGAGTGCAGTGTTAATGTGGTAGACATGTCAAACTGGCCCCAGTACTACTCCAGAATGTGGGAAACGGGCCACATGTCTTGACTGCCTCACCACGTGTCCAGAAGCGACGTCGTAGAAACGCTCCAGCAGCTGGATAGAAGTGCTTTTCCCACAGCCACTCCCACCAACCAGGGCCAGAGTCTGGCCCGAGCTTACAGACACATTCAGGCCTTGCAGCACATTCACGTTCCGCCTGGTTGGGTACATGAAGTGGACGTCATGGAACTCAATGTTCCCCGTGCAGGTTCCCTGGGTAAAGGATACATCATGCAAGTGACAAACTCATAGATTTGTGTCTAACCATTTTTGCACAATAATGGTCTTTTCCATCCATGTATCTTCCTGAAGCTTATCCAGTATAGGATCACAATGGGGCCTGGAGCTTATCCCAGCCAGCGAAGGGCTTAAAACAAGAGTATCCACTGCATGGGATGCCAGTCATTTATCAAATATAAATATGATGATAATAAGTCACATTCTAAGGAATCATAAGTCCTGGTCTACAACTTACAGGCATGTCGCCCTTCTCACTGTAAGTGTCGATCTCAGGCTTCCTGTCCAGCAAGGTTAATATTCGCTGTGCAGATGCCTTTGCTTTCGTAAAATCCGTAGGAAAACTGAATAAGTATCCGATATTCATAGCAGTAAAGAGAATGGCGTAGTACACACTGGGGAGAGCGCCAAGCACAGTCAGTTATGCACCATCCATCAGGTAAAACAAGACAGCATTGACACCAGTCTGGATTTTCCTCGATATGTAAATTAAAGACTTACAGAAAAACATTCTCGTACTGCGTGTAGCAATGCGCTATAAGCCATGCGCCGAAACGGAAAATCGCAGCGTTGACAAAGTACCGGGTGATTAGGGCAAGGGCGTAGGTTATTCCATTGGTGGGGGCTCTACGCAGAGCAGTCCTGAAACAGTGTTATTATATATTATTATCAAAAATTAATAATGCAAATATACAAAACATAGCTAAATCCTTTCCAAAAAAGAAGGCATCATCTATCATGCATGGATTTTATATACAAGGTCAACGTTAGTAATTGAAGCATAAGTGATTTAAATAAAAGGACACTTTACTTGTATGAAGAACTCAAACTATCTTTGAATCTCTGGAAAAATACTTCTTCTTGTGACAAGGATACAACCGTCCTGAAGCTCTCAACTGTCTCTGTGGAGATCTGCAGTAAACAGGCAGACCTTATTAACCACACAACTTAATATGCAGGATTCTTACACCATTTAAAAAGTCAAATTCAATGCTTTTACCATATTATTATTATTCCCTTCTACTATAGCGTTGATATATTTTGATATATCGCAATCGACTGACATTATTCATTAATCACCCATCTGGACCCACGGTAGGTTTGGCACCCCTGTATAATACTAAGCGTAGCACCCTTACGGCAAACACACTGACGTGTGAAGTGTCTGGTTAACTGTCTTGTGTAGTTAAGCTTCGTCCCAAAAAACGTCCAACGTGTCGGAACAGATTCCCAAAACATGGTTCTGCTGGACGAAATTCCGTGATCTTACTACTCATGTCATGTAGGAAATATAATAAAGCCTATAAAAATCACGTCTCAGCATTCCAATTAATTCCAGAATAATTAAAATAAAAGCGTATCCATATTACAAAGGTCAAGCATGACATGTAATGACTGAAACTGAAAAAAATCTGCTAAAACAATATGAACAGAAGATATTTTTATATTTTGTTTAGTCACAGTCTACTTTGAAAGTTCATTGGTAAAAAGCAAAGACAAGATACGGTTATTTGTGCAGAACATTTCAGCCGGATGTGGTTGGAAGTATTTTACGGAGATCAAATAATACAGAATAACATTATACAGTAAGAATGACACTTGAACTCAACCCAGAAGGTTCCCCGTCGGCTTTGGAGATCGAACCAGGAACTTTCGTGGTGTAAAACAAGCGGTGTTTTTTTTCCACCGCAGAACAAACACTGCTGATGGGTTTGTAACAATCCAGTTACAAGAGATTTACATTGTGTTGGGTTCCTGTGCAGGATTTGTGCCAAAAAAGGTTTTCTAATGCTAAGTGTTGCAAGAATTGATTTCAGGGTAAGGCAACCTAATTTCGGTAAAACATTTCATACAGATGGTAAATTCAGAGTAGCATATTCACTGACAAAGTTATGGCATGACTGATGTTTACAGTGCGGATCATTGACACTGGGTCTGTCAAAATGGGAAATTTAATTCTGCTAAACCTAGTCAACGCATGTGGAATTAAATTATATTAGTTTTGACACTGATGTGACCTAATTACATGTTTATTAAGACTTACAATCGGGACGCTCTGTGACTGAGTGTGAGGGACATGACAAGGCTACATACAGTAAGTTAATCACACATACACACTGCTGGATGTTTTATGGTAGGACACTGAGCTTGATAATTTGGCCATCAGCCTTAAAGGCATCTTCTGCAAATTTAATACCTACAGCAAATTTACGACAATTATAACATTACTTTCCCTGGTTTTATTTTATGACCTTTTAAGACTTTTTAAGGAGTCTTAAAAGGAGTCTTATTAAGACTATTCTTTAACATTCACTGCTAACTATACATGTGCCTTACCTGTCCAGAATGTTCTGGGGCATTCTGGCCGGTAGAAGCATGGCCGCCAGTGGCCCTCATCTGTATGAAGTTGGCTCCCGAGAGGAAAGGCATGCAGACGAGTACGAGGAGTGTAAGTTGCCAGCAGAAGATGAAGGCCACGACGATGGCGATGGTCAGAGAGCATATGGTGTTTGTGACCAGGCCTAGTCTGGATCCTGCTACCTGGCAGAGAGAAAGAGTTTCCTAGTTTCCACCAAGCCTGAGCTGGAGCTGATGCCAGTGCTGGGCTGGTTCTCGATTGGTGCCTTTTGAGAACCGGCCCGAGTTTCCACTGGTTTAGAAAAAGAATGGAAATGAGAGTAGAGAACTGAGGCAAAATATTTTGCTTTTATGTGTATTTTTTACTTTCATTAATACAATGCAATATTAGAATGTTAGTGTTAATACTTGTGTTGTATTTCCCTATTGTCATGTGTACCTTTACCTGAAGAGAAAACACATGCACTAACTCACAAAGGTGCTGGCTAGCTAAGTCTTCTCAGAACCCACATGATATGGTACCATAGCATCTGGACTAATCAGTCAAATTATTCCACAATCACTCAGCGTAATCCCACAAGTACCAAATGGGCACTGAAAATAAATTTTACCCCTTTGACCAGCGACGTATCGGTTGCCAGTTTAGTAGTTAAAACTCCCACAGCATTTCTGCTGTCGTCAAACCAGCCGATTTCCTGAAGGAGACAAAGTCAGAACAAGCTCCAGTGCACGTCTGTGTTCAAGTTCCAGTTTTCCAGGAATTTCTGTGACTTTTCATTACTCATCAGATGCATTTAAAAATGCAGCCTTACCTGCCCCATCATGGCTCTGAAACACTGACTTCTCAGTCTCATTGTCAGAAGTTCTCCTGATTTGCCAAACATGTAACCCTGAAATTTTGGAGAAATAGGGAATGAGGCAGCTGTTCAGCAAGTCCTTTTTAACAGGCAGTGTCACTGGAAGTAATGAAAGTGACTGATGTATGTGCAGGCTAACTGCAAAGACTTCTTAAAATTTAGACATATTAACATTTTAAAACATCAAATGCTAATTAGCTACATATGAAGCAGATAGAATGTGTATCTAAAGGCTATGTGATGGACCTGTACGAAGTAGATCACGAACGCGACTACAGCAATCAGAAGTAAAAGCAATGAAAGCATTTGGGTTTTCTGCCGTTTCACGTCCGGGTCGGTTTCAGCAAAGACCTGCAGTGGTAGAACAGAATGAGCATGACATCTCATGTATTTACTCCACCATGATGATCAGTGACATATTCTTCTGGAAGTCAGGAAGTTACTCACGCCAAGTATTTTTGCAAAGATAACAGCGACGCAGGGATAGACGGCCCCGCCCACCAAACTGGCAAGCACCCCAATCAGCAAGTAAGGCCACTCCGGCTTATTCAAAGCTAAAATCCGTTTGAATGGAATTTCTGGGAGCTTCTCTTCCTCCTACAAGAAAGAAAAAATGAATCCACATTTAAATGGGCAGATTAAAATCTGTGTTTTGTCTGGACAGAAAAACACTGCTAACGTGTTTTTAAAAACCTTGATTCATCTTGCAGGATTCCACTGAATAAGTCAGGTACCTTGACTTACATTAAGTATACCTTATTCTCCTTATCTGCAGGTTTCTTGAGGAACTTCTTCTTCTTCTTCTTGGAAGATCTCCGCCGGAGGCTGCCTGTACGCCTCAGAGAGACGTTCTGGGATGAGCCTTGTTCTTCTACATCATTGTGTAGAATTTCTGCATAGACCGGGTCCTCCTCAAAGGACTCCTCCTCCACGTCCTCATCACACGAGTCGTCTTCGCTTGACTCACTTCTATCTTCTGTTTTACCTGAATTCTGTAAAATGGCCGCAGTAGTTAAGGTTAGCATATGAATTTTGGAGGAGACTAAGCTACGCAACATTTCTTGGAACAAGTCAAGGATATGGTAATATTGAACTGCATTTTCAGCTGGTAGTTTGCGGTGATTTATTTCATGAATATGACAACATTGATGTTATTATATGATAACATGGAGCTTGAATCTTGGTAGCTACCTGCTCCATGACTAATGAGTAGTAGACCCCCTTCAAGGCCATGAGCTGGCTGTGGGTTCCTTGCTCAGTCACCACACCATCACTGAAGCCCACGATGATGTCGGCCGTCTTGATAGTTGACAGGCGGTGAGCGATGATTATTGTCGTCCTACCGGCCCGTGCCTTTATACGACAGTCTAGGTCATTATCAAATAATGTAATGTTTAACCAAATTAGTTATTACAGGTATTTGTTTGCATCATTACCTCAATGTGAATGGATTTATAAAATTTTTCCACCATCTGCCCCTGTCATATTAGCTACATTCTTAGTTGTGTATAATGCTAACTGGAGACAAGAAACTGGAGACATGGTCAGTGTTTGATCATTCTTATCATTTTTGTTGTAGATCATCGGTCTAATGATGACTCTAACAATCTTCCTTCAATGCATGTTCTGTCAGAATTCCATTCCATGTTGCTCTTGGGAAGGGGTGGACTGGCAACAAAAAGCAACTAACAATCGGGGGGGCGGGCGGGGGGATTACCTCTTGATATATTCTGCCAATTGTGACCCCCACTGAAATAAAACATTATTCATTGCTCATCTCCTGTGATCCACCTGGAGACAAGCCAAGATTGATGGATGGGCTGGGCATCCATGGTGTATAAGCTCATTAATGCCAGGAAAGAGGAGGAGAGACCTGCCCTCAACTTGACCGGCTCACCTGGAAAGTTCCCAAATTTCCTCATGGTCAATCCACACATGCTGTAGGGGCTGCAGGCTTCTCTGAGTGACACATTTAGCAAAAAGTACCAAAAATGTAGTGTTGAGGCACTCGACAGAATTCAAGCCAGTTTGGGCTGCCATGCCACAGAGAGCTAATACAATACACTGTGGAAAGAATCCAGATTCCCTATTGTTGGAGCCGGTGATGAGTTCCTCGGTGGGGAGGTCATGTCCAATCATAGTTAAAATAGCTCTGAGAATCAGTAACCTCAAAACCCTGGTAAAACTGATAGAACCCCACTCTCCAAGTCTGGCCTGCCCAGCCCTACCTTATCTAGGGCAGCCTGAACAATAGACTCGCTCTGAGTGTCCAGAGCGGAGGTGGCCTCATCCAGCAGCAGGATTTTGGGATTTTTCACTAGGGCTCTGGCGATGGCGATCCTCTGCTTCTGCCCCCCACTCAGCTGGGCCCCTCGTTCCCCGACCATCGTGTTCATCTTCTATGAGAAATGAAACACGAGCAGGTCATTGTATTAAGCTGTGGCAAACATCTTTTGTTATCACCTGCTCTATCAAACCCGGGAACCATCTGGTGCTATCTGAACTATGCAATCTATACAATAAAAAAAGTTTTCAACATCACAGAAATAGATCCTGGCTTTTGCTAATAAAAATCCAATAACAAGTCTGTGACCATACATCAGGAAGTTCAGATATAAACTCGTAGGCGTTGGCTTCCTTCACGGCACGCTCGATGTCCTCGTCCGTGGCGTTCTCCCAGCCGTAGCGGATGTTTTCAGCAATCGTGGTTGCGAAGAGCACAGGCTCCTGGCTGACGATGCCGATGTTCTCCCTCAGCCATTTCACATTGAGCGTGCGGATGTCATGTCCGTCCAGAGTGATCTGCAGTCCAGCCGCCGAGAGACACTCTTATTAATCGCTGTGAGAACTAAGGCGAATGTGCGAGAACATTGTCATTAAAGGAAATATCCTGCTTCTTCTCCATATGATGCAGAACTCAGTGCCTTTGCTGGCCTGTCGGCCACAAAGCCTTGGTGGCCATGATGTGTTTCTTTCAGAGTAGGACCGGCATTCACACCTCTCCAGCATCTGGGTCGTAGAAGCGCTGCAGAAGCTGGATGGTGGTGCTCTTTCCACAGCCACTGGCTCCCACTAGGGCAATGGTCTTTCCACGAGGGACCACCAGATTCACACCCTGCAGGATCTAGTGGGGGAATTAAAGAGATCATCACCATCATCACCAGTTTCCCCAGTTAAATTTAGCATCATTGCCCATTGTATCCTCACGTTCCAGGTGCCAGAATCCACTTCAGCTTCCCCCATATTGTTACCCACCCATTTCTGTTCCCTCCTTCACCTTGATTGATTCATTGTGTCCAGCTGTGTCAGGTCTTGCTCTGCTTTGCCCAGTTCCTCCCAGTCCCTCCTTGTGAGTCTCTTACCGCTTTGTCATTCATTTGTGCATGTATTATAGTTCTTCCTTGCTGTGTTTTGACGTTTGATTCGCCTTCCCGTTCACAGTTCTGCATAGTCCTTTTGCCTGATTGCCATGCCTGTTTCTAATTTTGTGTATGCCTTGTGCTTTTGTACCTTTGCTCTTCTTTGTACCAGCTTTGGTTTATAGCAGTAAACCTTTTTGAAGTCTTTACTTGTCTGCTCGTGACAATATTCTCCTAATTCCGTTTTATTTACTTAGATGTTTGCGTGCAAAGTGACACAGAGTTGATAAACCACAGTCACAGCATCAACCTGTCCGTTCACGGACAAATACATCCATGGCAAGACTCATCTCTGTTCATGATAAATCACTATGTAGGCTATGGTTTTGCACACCATGTCTGTGCTGAAAACTGCATTTTCATCTTAATGTCCATCAGAATGTGCATTGATGTTGACCGCTGCCCTGGAGCAAATTGGGCTTCAGGGCCGAAAGACGAAATCCCCCCGAATACAGGCACAGCAGCCTATGCTGCTGAGTCACACACTACCCCTTAGTTGTATGGAATAAAACTTACCTCTCTGGGGTTGAAATGTGTGAAACTACCATGGTGTATTACTGCTCATGCCCTGCCACAATATCTTGCATACATGAATGTTTAGTATTTAATAAATACATTTTAGGCCATTTGGTTTTTGCATCAAAATGTCGCTCCGTGTTTTGGTCATGGGAGTTTGTAAAGAGAAGCTTTCTTCTGCACACAAAACTACATCAGCACCTACTTTCACATCCTTCCTGGACGGGTAACTGAAGTGAATGTTCTTGAACTCTATGTCTCCTTTCACCGTTTCTGGCTTGTGGCCTTCCTTCGAGCTGCTGTCAATCGGACGCGGCTGGAACACAAAGGGTCAGTTTGCATCAAAAAAGTACAGGCTGCCTGTTAATTAGCCAAAGTGACTGTAGCATCAGGCTAATATTGATACCAGGTCAATGGTCTTGTAGATCTCATAGGCCGCCCCACGGGCCTTGGCTATGCTCTCCAAGTATGGAGTTGCTCGACCCAAAGATGATGTTCCGATCATTACAGCAGAAAACACCTGGAAAATGAAAATGAACATTATTATTAAAATATGTGAAATTCAGTAGATTGCAATAAGTCTAGAATGCCAAATACAAATGCATGTACTAAAATACCAAACTACAGAGTAAGAAATGAGCATATTTCTTAATATATATTGAATAGAGAATTTATAAGCCTGCACACACACAACTATGATACACTGTTACTGCATGAGAGATAGTCAATGACGGCTTACAGTGAGAACCCGTCCGATGGAGTAGTTTTCAGGTTCGTCGACTGTAAGCTTTGTTCCATACCAAAAGGCCAGGGCGTATGTCGACAACATAAAGAACTGACTGAGTCCCAACGCCGCATTGGTTGCAACAGCCTTCTTCACACCTAAATTTCTAGCCTCCTCCAAGTTACATTCGTACCTAAAAGAGAATGGAATAGCATTGTTTACTCCTGTATACTACAAGCTGCTGCTCACATCTCCTCTGACAAATATGTTTATCTATTTCTCTGAAAGAAATGCAGCTGCCATGTCAGCCGATTTGTACTTTGCAATCTCACATCAGCATCGTGCTCTGACTGTAACCTGTTTCAGCAGAGCAAAGTCACAGTGAAAGAGGAGATGACATTCGGGAGCTGTAACACAGATAACGGGGTCCAACCTACATCCCTGGAATTTCACACAATATAAATAAACCTTTAATGCTACTGTTGAGGACACATTTTATTTTTTACATGTTTACATTTCCCAGTGGGGCATCGGTAGCTTTGGAGAGTGAGACGTACTTCTCCACTGCTTTCTTCTGCCCATTGAAAGCCACGACTGTCCTGATAGCCACAAGAATTTCCTCAGCAACTGCCCCAGCCTTGGCATATGCTGACAGCTCCTTACTCGTCAAGGAGGCGATGATCTGAAAAGAGCACAGAACACTCAACAGTGTTACTCAAAGGTATTGTGAGACCACAGGGGATGAACACAGGTTCTTCAGTGTCTGCCTTCCTACATTCCTTAATATTTAATATATAATCTCTTTGGACAATCATCATGAGAAGGTTGGTTCATCCTACCTTGGACCAGACTGCAGCAGATCCAGCATGAAGAGGACTGACTGCTAGGATGACAAGGGTCAGCTTCCAACCTTTGATGAACCCAATGATGATGCTAGCAATGAATGTGCATAAATACTGCACAAATAAACAGATCTTGTCTCCCAGCCCATCGTTGATTGTGTTAATATCACTAAATGACAATAAAATGGCAAAAAAAAACAAAACAAATGGCAATAAATTCCAAAGTAGGAAAATTATCCTGGGTATCTCTAGTTCTATTTCTAGTTCTATGATGCCATGTATACATATGCTATTTTTGAACTATTTTTAATAGTTCAGTGTTCTCATTATGAAGAAAAGAGAGTTAGCAATAACATATTTTTACAAGAAAATATGATTAAACAGTTCTTGAATATATGTCCATCTTCTAACTACATGTCCTGGTCAGGATTGAGGGGAGGGTCCGGTGCCTATTTAAGGCAGCAGAGGGCTCACCTCCAGTACACCCTAGATGGTCATGCACTGTAATATGAGAACATAACAGCAGCCTATTCCATTGCAAGGGTACATAGAGGGGTCGCTCAGACCACTGCAAGGGCACCTTATAGGACACTGCATCACATTCTCTCCACTATATGGGCACTTCATAACGGCACCCTTACATGTCACCTCTCTGATGGGGAAGGAGCCTGAGCTTGTGAAGTTCCGGCTAGATATAGTCGGACTCACCTCGACGCACGGCTTGGGTTCTGGAACCAGTCTCCTTGAGGGGGGTTGGACCCTTTTCCACTCTGGAGTTGCCCACGGGGAGAGGTGCCGAGCGGGCGTGGGCATACTTATTGCCCCCAGACTGGGTGCCTGTACATTGAGGTTTACCACAGTGGATGAGAGGGTAGCCTCCCTTCGCCTTCGGGTGGGGGGACGAATCCTGACTGTTGTTTGCGCTTATGCGCCAAAAGGCAGTTCAGAATACCCACCCTTTTTGGAGTCCTTGGAAGGGGTGTTGGAAAGCGCTCCTCCTGGGGACTCTCTTATTCTGCTAGGGGACTTCAATTATTGGGAGGAACGACTCCCCTGATCTGAACCCGAGCGGTGTTTTGTTATTGGACTTCTGTGCTCGTCACGGATTGTCCATAATGAACACCATGTTTAAGCATAAGGGTGTCCATATGTGAACTTGGTACCAGGACACCCTAGGCCGCAGTTTGATGATCGACTTTGTAGTTGTGTCGTCAGACTTGCAGCCGCATGTCTTGGACACTCGGGTAAAGAGAGGGGCGGAGTTGTCAACCGATCACTACCTGGTGGTGGGTTGGCTCTGCTGGTGGGGGAGGAAGCCGGCCAGGCCTGGCAGGCCCAAGCGTATAGTGAGGGTCTGCTGGGAACATCTGGCGGAATCCCCTGTCAGGAGGAGTTTCAACTCCTACCTCCGGCAGAACTTCTCCCATGTCCCGGGGGAGGCGGGGGACATTGACTCCGAATGGGCCATGTTCCATGCCTCCATTCTGGAGGCAGCTGACCGGAGCTGCGGCCGTAAGGTGGTTGGTGCCTGTCGCGGCTGCAATCCCCGAACCTGCTGGTGGACACCGGTGGTAAGGGATGCCGTCAAGCTGAAGAAGGAGTCCTATCGAGCCTTTTTGGCCTGTGGGACTCCAGACGCAGCTGACGGCTACCGGCAGGCCAAACGGGATGCGGCTTTGGCAGTTGCTGAGGCAAAAACTCGGGTGTGGGAGGAGTTTGGCGAAGCCATGGAGAACAACTTCCGGACGGCTTCGAGGAGATTCTGGTCCACCATTCAGTGGCTCAGGGTGGGAAAGTGGTGCAGCATCAACACTATTTATGGTGGGGATGGTGCGCTGCTGACCTCAACTTGGGACGTTTTGGGTCGGTGGAAGGAATACTTCGAAGACCTCCTCAGTCCCACCGACACGCCTTCCGATATGGAAGCAGAGTGTGGGGACTTGGGGGTGGACTCGCCTATCTCTGGGGCGGAGATCGCTGAGGTGGTCAAAAAGCTCCTCGGTGGCCGGGCCCCGGGGGTGGATGAGATTCGCCCGGAGTTCCTCAAGGCACTGGATGCTGTGGGGCTGTCCTGGTTGACACGCATCTGCGGCATCGCATGGACATCGGGGGCAGTGCCTCTGGACTTGCAGACCGGGGTGGTGGTCCCCCTCTTTAAGAAGTGCTCCAACTACAGGGGGATCACACTCCTCAGCCTCCCTGGTAAGGTCTATTCGGTGGTCTTGGAGTGGAGGGTCTGCCGGATTGTCGAACCTCGGATTCAGGAGGAGCAGTGTGGTTTTTGCCCTGGCCGTGGAACAGTGGACCAGCTCTATACTCTCAGCAGGGTTTTGGAGGGTTCATGGGAGTTTGCCCGACCAGTCTACATGTGTTTTGTGGACTTGGAGAAGGCATTCGACCGTGTCCCTCGGGGAGTCCTGTGGGGAGTGCTCCGGGAGTATGGGGTACCGGGCTCCCTTTTAAGGGCGGTTCGGTCCCTGTATGACCGGTGCCAGAGTTTGGTTCGCATGGGCGGCGATAAGTTGGACTCGTTTCCGGTGAGGGTTGGACTCCGTCAGGGCTGCCCTTTGTCACCGATTCTGTTCATAGCTTTAATGGACAGAATTTCTAGGCGCAGCCAGGGCGTTGAGGGTGTCCGGTTCGGTGACCTCTGGATTATGTCTCTGCTTTTTGCAGATGATGTCGTTCTGTTGGTCTCTTCGGACCGTGACCTTCAGCTCTCACTGGAGCAGTTCGCAGCCGAGTGTGAAGCGGCTGGGATGAGAATCAGCACCTTCAAATCCGAGACCATGGTTCTCAGCCGGAAAAGGGTAGAATGCTCTCTCCGGGTTGGGGATGTGGTCCTCCCCCAAGTGGAGGAGTTTAAGTATCTCGGGATCTTGTTTACGAGTGGGGGAACAATGGAGCGGGAGATCGACAGGCGGATCAGTGCGGCGTCAGCAGTGATGCGGGCGCTGCATTGGTCTGTCATGGTGAAGAAAGAGCTGAGCCAAAAGGCGAAGCTCTCGATTTACCAGTCAATCTACATTCCTACCCTCACCTATGGTCATGAGCTATGGGTAGTGACCGAAACAACGAGATCGCGGGTACAAGCGGCCGAAATGAGTTTCTTCCGCAGGGTGGCTGGGCTCTCCCTTAGAGACAGGGTGAGGAGTTCAATTATTCGGGAGGGACTCAGAGTAGAGCCGCTGCTCCTCCGCATCGAGAAGAGCCAGATGAGGTGGCTCGGGCATCTGATTAGGTTGCCTCCGGGACGCCTCCCTGCGGAGGTGTTCCAAGCATGTCCCACTGGGAGGAGACCCCGGGGAAGACCCAGGACACGCTGGAGAGACTCTCGGCTGGCCTGGGAACGCCTCGGGATCCCCCCAGAGGAGCTGGATGAAGTGGCCGGGGAGAGGGAAGTCTGGGCCTCCCTGCTGAGACTGCTGCCCCCGCGACCCGATCCCGGATTAAGCGGAAGATGATGGATGGATGGATGGATGGATGGATGAATGGATGGATGGATGGATGGATGGAAGGATCGATGGGTAACGAGAGGGGCAATTTAGATCACTGCAAGGGAACCTTATAGGACACTGCATCACATTCTCTCTACTATATGGGCACTTCATAACAGCACTCTTTTCCATTAAAAGGGTACTCATAGAGGTCGTTAGACCACTGCAAGGGAACCTTATAGGGCATTGCATCACATTCTCTCCACTATATGGGCACTTCATAACAATTCTCAACCTGTGGGTCGAGACTCAAATTTGGGTCCTGGCAATTACCCCCTTTTCGCTGTATTATAATTAATCTGTCCACCCAATACATACCACCAGCCTAGTATCCAGATATACTCACTCTGTCAGTCTGGTAATTAGCACTCCGATCTGATGTGTGTCAAACCATCCCATTTGCTGGTGGATCACTGAATGGAAGTATCTCTCACGGATCCTTTTTGTCTGTCTGGTAGCTGCCAGCAGGAAAAGCGTGACTTGAAAAGTTCCAAGAAAGAGTACTGCTACTCCAGTCCCCACAAAGTAATAGGCACGACTGTGAATGGAATATGCAACAAAGTTTTATATTACGTCTGTGAATATCCTTCACCTGACAGTAGCTCTGAATGCACAAATAAGATTCATCAAGGACACTTACTTGGTCATTAAAGTTTCGATATCCACTCCAGGCATGGTAGGACAATTGGCAGAGCTGGCATAACTGGGAGTAACGTTGCCTAAGGCTGAAAGAAGACAAACAGATATTGGGCATCACGTTCGGCATAAAAACCATGACATTACTCATTGAAACAAAAATGTCTGCAGCCAGTATAAGAGTGGAACACAAGGAAAATGTCAAATTCACTCAGGAATCAATATTCTTCATCCATGCATGCATCATCAGCTGTGGCCTACAGGCAGGTTCCTATAAATTCTCACCTGAAAGGTTTAATGGTTGACTGCTCTCGACAAAGCTGTCCGTCATCTTCCCAAAAACCAAACTCATGAGTGGCAGAGCGACCCCATTGGCAGCGGCGCAGAGTAACCCCACAATAATTAAAATAATATCCAGAGGTTTGGCAAAGCGGTACTGTGGTAAAGTAGAAGATAAAATATATTATTACAGACATTCTTTTTCTTTTTTCTGAAATATCCATTTTACATAATATCATAGAATCCCACAGAATTGTTTGCTTACTAATTGGAAAAATCCAACCAGCTTCACTGGTTCCTTTGGTTCCTTTCTTTTTCTTCTAGAGGAAGAAAGGAGGAGAACGTTACAAAGCAACGAAGGAAATAGGCCTCATTCCTCTCCACCTATACATGCAGTATATGGGCAGATGGCTAAGTGAAGGGAACACCAGCATAAAGCGACTGATGGGTCTCTGGACCAGCATGACCTGACAGAATACCTCCATACAGACCCTAGTCTGCATCTGAGAATCATACATCCATGAGCTGACAGAATACCTCCATACAGACCCTAGTCTGCATCTGAGAATCATACATCCATGAGCTGACAGAATACCTCCATACAGACCCTAGTCTGCATCTGAGAATCATACATCCATGAGCTGACAGAATACCTCCATACAGACCCTAGTCTGTATCTGAGAATCATATATCCATGAGCTGACAGAATACCTCCATATAGACCCTAGTCTGTATCTGAGATTCATACATCCATGAGCTGACAGAATACCTCCATACAGATCCTAGTCTGCATCTGAGAATCGTACATCCATGAGCTGACAGAATACCTCCATATAGACCCTAGTCTGTATCTGAGATTCATACAACCATGAGAAACTCAACCATTTACTGTTTGGTGACTTAATTCTGTGTCGAATAATGAACAACTGCAAAATCTCTCTCTTTAAATGGGCTACGATCCACTGACTCATTTTTTTTCCCAAACCTGAGACATTCTCACAATAGCACTTGTGAAGCTCTCAAACAGCTGATTAACTGCAACCTCAGAGATTGTCAGGAATTGTCCGTCTCCGTGTACCTAAACAATCCCTTTTTATTTGACGCCGGAGTTGGCTCCTCCGGAGGTGGGGGGTCCATCTCATCCTCTCTGCGTTTCTCGTCTTCCACAAACCCATCGTTGATATAGGAATTCGCGTACAGCGCGTCCTGAGAAACTAAAAAGGGGAATCAGCATGTTTTTCAATAACCACATACCTTGTCAATCACAGATCCAGGCAACTTCAAAATTAATTACTCTGTTAACCCATTAAAATATTACAGACACAGGCGATCAACATTTTCAGATCATTGTGTATTTTGTAAATCAAAGTAAAAAAAATACCTTCTCCGGACATTGTGTCTGGTACAGCTTCTTCCTCCGTAATGTGGCTTTTTTCCTTTTATCTTTGTAATTAAACCCCTGAAATCGACTGACAGAGGAAACATATTTGTTCTTGGGGAGCAAACGGCAACCCTTACATCTGTACGTCGCTGGGGGTGCTTTTCTGCAATTGAAACTAACTCCATTAGAACATCGGTCACTGAAACCGAAAAAATAAATCCGTAGGAAATCTGCTATAGTAGGTTTTAATTTTTAAATTTAAATACTGAAAGTCCTTGACATACTGACATTATACATAGAGCGATTGTAATGTCAGTCGGATTTCATGTGGTGAAAAAATCATTACTGTAAAACTAAAATGATCTGAATTCTAGGATCAACCCACGTAAAGCATCCATTCCAGACAACACACCTGGTCGTGCTCTGAAGGACTGTGCTGAGGATCTCAAGGATGTCCTCGCTGATGCCTTTAACTTCTCCCTGGACCGAGCTGTAGTTTCCACGCACTTTAAAGTCACAACTATAATTCCTGTCCCTAAGACGCCCCTCCCATCCAGCTATAATGACCTCCACCATCATGAAGTGCTTTGAGTGGCTGGTCACGTAGAACATTAAGTCCATTCTTCCCCCCTCCTATGGCCCATTTCAGTTTGCATACAGGACAAACAGGTCCACAGAAGATGCCATTACCGCTACTCTCCATCCAGCCCTCACCCACTTTGACGAAAAGAACTCCTACGTGCGAATGCTGTTCCTAGATTTCAGTTCAGCAGCCAATACAATCATTCCCCAGCAGCTAATACAGAAACTCAGTCTCTTGGGACTCGAGACCCGCTTCTGTAACTGGGTGTTGCACTTTCTTACAGGGAGGCTACAAAATGTCGCAAGTCAGCAGTAACATCTGTAAGACCATCATACGGGCTCCACAACGGCGTGCGCTCAGCCCGCTGCTTTTTATCCTGCTGTCCCACCAACCTACAACTCCAACCACATTGTCAAGTTCGCAGATGATAAAGCTGTGGTCGACCTCATCACCAACAATGACGACGCCAACTACAGGAATGAGGCGAGCCAACTAGTCCAGTGGTGCAAAGACAACAATCTCTTCCTGAACGTGGGCAAGACCAAAGAGATGGTTGATTTCAGGAGAGGTGATTCACAGCACCCCCACCTGACCATCGACGGTGCAGCTGTGGAGAGGGTGAGTAGCAACACGTTCCTGGGGACAGACATCTCTGAGGACCTCTCCTGGTCAGACAACACCACATCATTGGCCAAGAAAGTTCAAACCCGCCTCTACTTCCTACGTAAACTGGGGAGAGCACGAGTCCCACCCCCCATCATGTGCTGCATCCTCACCTGCTGCATCCCTGTGTGGTACAGAGGCTGCACTGCATCCTGCAGGAAATCCCTGCAAAGCATAGTGGATGCAGCCAGCAAGATGATCGGTGCCCCACTGTCCTCCCTCATTTTCTACTCCCGCCATTCCTGGTGACTCCTCTCCCTCTTCAGCCTCCTCGCCTCAGGGAAAAGGTACCGGAGCCTCCAGGCCCACTCCACAAGACTGTCCAAAACCTTCATGCACTAAGCCAGTGATTCCCAACCGGGGGTATGCGTACCCCTAGTGGTACGCGAGCACATTACAGGGGGTACGTGGAAAAAAATTTTATATTTAATTTCCCTGATGATGGGTAAATATTATCAGCCATTCCATTAGCTGTGCCCTGGTATAGAAAGAAAATCTATCTGGGATGTGTTGCTTAATGAATTAAATGTTCAAGTTATGGAGATTTAATAAAATGTTTTAAATTTGATAATCAGTTGTACGTTCTACTTTTATTGAATCATCAACACATTTGACAAAGGGGGTACTTGTGGTATGAGAAAATCTCTCAGGGGGTACACAATTCAAAAAAGGTTGGGAAACACTGCACTAAGCTGTCAGAATACTGAACTCTGCCCACTACCACCTCCCCCTCCCCTTGCCCCCTGCCCCTGGACCGTGACAAGACAGTCGCTACCTCCCAAGTACCCTACCGTAACTGCTACCATATAAAGACTCAATATTACATCTGCTGCTAACGTCTTTCTACACATCTCATAAGCTGCTCTAAAGTGCACATCCCCACATGACATCACTGTTACTGGCCTTTCGCTGTTTTTGCGCTGCTGACTATTGCATATCGTGCAGGGGTTTCCTATTCTTAGTACTGTTTGTATTTATCTTTATCTTATATGTTTATACTTTTTATACTTTTATACTTTATATTGTACTACAAAGATGAGAGAGAAACAGCATTTCGATTCTCTTGTATGTTATGGACATATAGAGATTGACAATAAAAGGCTATTTCACTTGATTTGATTTTATAAGACAAGTGGAAAAGTATGAAAACTTACACAGAACGGCGACGGATGACCGGTGTTGCAGGCAGCGAAATTTCACAGTACGAAGCGTCGTTTCTAAGGTTTGACAATAACACTGGGAAATCGCGGATGTAATATATATACTGCTGTCCTCTGACATCACATTCTTACTGTATTGTCGTGGGTCTTTTACTAATAGAATCACAGCTGTCCCTTCACCTACGTGTGAAGGCCAATACTAATACTAATTAATATTCAGATATGAGGTGTGAACTGGCCGAGGTATGCGAACTCTAAGCACCTTAATCCGAAGCTGCTCTTGCACCACAGTGAATCTTAACCATTTTATAATTTTTATTCACTCGCTTTATTTAAATACATTTGTGCAATTACATTTGACAAATTATGTCCCGAGCTGTTATTTTTATATTCACTTAACCAGATTTAGATTAAAACTACAAGAGTATAATTCCATATTATTTACCGTATGAATTTTGAATATATAAAGAAAATGAGTAATAATTCAGAGCCATAAGTAATATAGTGGATTTACGTTACTTTCTTAGATGAACCGATATTTCACATCCCATTTTCGCTGTGTGTGTTGTTTGCATTTCCTCGTTGTTTCCACACGCAGTTAGACTAACAGACGTAAATAAATGCCTGTAGTGGGCGACGGTACGTGCCATGTAAAGGACCGGCAGCTGCCCCCCCTAAATTAGAGACTCCACAATTTATAAAGGGGATGTTTAAAAAAAAATATGCCTATCAATTCACCAATTCCTCTAGCAAGACACGCGTATATGTTGTGTGTTTTGTGACAATATTCAATAAATGAATATGTCATTTGAAAATGTATTTAAATTATTTTTTAAAGTGTCATTTAAATGACTATTGATACATTTGTAATTTGAATCATTATTTAAAAAATCATTTAAATCGCTGTTTGGTTGATTATTTAAATTGCAATTTAAATGATACCAGCAATCAGTAAAATTACCTGTCAAAGTTACAAAGTCACCCATTAAACTCATCGTGAGGGCTGTAAACATATAGTATGTGGCGGGTTTCTCGAAAGCGATCGATCTTAACAAATAACGAAAAAGATAACGAACTACGAAAGTAAAGTACCAGTGAGGTTTGCGTGCGTTTACAAGAATCCTTTGTTATTCTAGAATCAACGAACGAACCTTAAGTAGTACCCCCAATTGGAAACCCGTTTCCGCCATCTAGAGTACAAAAAAAACACATTTATCTCAGAATTCTAACTTAGTAAGTCGAAATTCTGACGTTTGTATCTCAGAATTCTGACTTAAGTCGCAATTCTGAGTACATATTAAACCGAAATTCAGTATTTTTCGGCCATTCAGGCAGGATGCTGTTTTCGCACATACCCCAAACACGCATTATTCACATACTGTCATCTACTGGAAAGTAGTTCGGATTTCATGTTACTGTAGCTCGCTATTGTGTGAAAGCAGTAAAATAGGGTGACGATGGTGCTGCCTTCATTGCCTTGGTTTGGGTAATTCGGTTATTCTTGTGATGCCAGTGTTTGCCTTGGACTAGTAGTAGCTTTAAATCACAATTAACTAAAATACATGTTTAATATTTTAATCACTGTAATTTGAACCTACATTTTGTGCAATGTCACGATTGATAGGATCTGTAGCGGACAATAATATATCTACCGTTAATGTAATAATTACTGCTGATAACGTAATAATTTTTCCGCTATTATGTTTAATAAAAGTCTATAATTATGTGTTACTTTTTTGATTCAGAAACGTTAGTATTGTATTGTTGAGTTAGACCTTCCTGTTAATCGGCTTTTATTTCATTGTGAACGGAAAAGCTATTATGAACATGTCATTACATTAACGGTAAGTATTACATTACTGGCTGCTACAGGGTCTAATGCACGAAGCATTAACGTCGGATATGACTGAACCACAGCTGATTTCGTTTTATACCTGCTTAACGTTTACAGGAAACTGTAATTTTCGATGTAGACTAGCTACCATTCAGACGTACAACTGAAAATATTAAAATGCCCAGACAGAGCGGACAGCCATTGTAGCCTTCGCTGCTGTCTGCTACCGTACGGGCGGTACATTGAACGATTAAAGCTGGAGCAGAAGTGATGGATCGATGCGGCTACTTTCTGTTTGATAGAAAAGAACTTAGAATTACGAGAAATGAAGTAAGAATTGCGAGGGGGGAAAAAATCACGACTTCGATGTAATAATTCGGAATTCTGGGATATTAAGTCAGAAGTTCGAGCTTGGAAGTCAGGACTCCGAGATAAACGTGTTTTTTTCTACTCCAGTTGGTAGATTTGGACACAGACCATGTGCATCTGTAGATCTGCAGGAACCCACCAGTGGCGTAGAAGCAGAGAGCTGTGAGAAGCTGCCCGGTGCACTGAGGGTAAAATCCTGCTGTGTTCATTTCCGCTCTTTATTTCAGCCCAGGCCAGCCTGGAATCCTCTCCGAATTGTTCATTACCGAGATGGAAGGGATTCATGACTAGCCACAAAAGGACCTTTTCTTCCAGGATGGCACGGTCTCAAATGCTGTCTTCTGTTGACTTGCACAATTCTCTGACATTGCTGGTCATGAGGGGTGATTCACCTTCCCAATTCAAAAGAGGTGACTGAACACATAGCAAGTTTAGTTTATGGTTAGTTTATTGTGTAGCCTAGCAGGGTTGTTCAGGATATATGAATTGTGCCTCATTCCATTCATCAGTTGGATTTTGAACTGGCTTGGTCACACCTTATAAGATGCTGAATTGGAATGACAGTAAGAAGAATGGGAATTCAGTTCTATTCAAAGCAATTCAATGCAATCATACAAAACAAGAATGTCATCTAATCTAGCAAAACATAAATACATAATAGATTTACAGTCAGGACCATAAATATTTGGACACTGACACAAGTTTTACTATTTTACCTGTTTACTGAAATATATTCCAATTGAAGTTATACAATGGGCATGCGCATAAAGTGCAGACTCTCAGATCCACATTCAAACTGGATGAAGGGTTTAGGAGTTTCAGCTCGTTAACATGTGACACCATCTTTTTAAAGGGGCCAAAATAATTGGACAACTCACTCAAAAGCTATTTCATGGACAGGTGTGGGCAATTCCTCCATTCTTTCATTATCAATGAAGCAGATTAAAGGTCTGTAGTTGATCTGAGGTGTCTTGTTTGCATCTTGAAGATTGAGGTGTGAACATACAACATGCGGTTAAAGGAACTCAGTATGCAGGTAAAACAGGCCATCCTTAGGCTGCGAAAACAGACAAAAACAAATCGAGAAATTGCCACATTAGGAGTGGCAAAATCGACAGTTTGGTACATCCTGATAAAGAAAGAAAGCATTGGTGAACTCAGTAATGCAAAAAGTCCTGGACGTCCACGGACAACAATGGTGGATAATCGCAGAGGTAGGCGTATCAATCAGCGGGTTAGGCCTCAAGAAGGTCACATGATCAAATCGCAGGACGGCTCTTGGGCCTTGAGCAATTGCATGAAGAGCACTGGCCAGTGACCGATCCTGCAGTGTCACCCTTAAGCTTTCTGTCACCTGTGTGTGTGTCTCATGGAGAGAAGCATAGATTTTGGTATGTGAGGGAAGGACATTTCTCTACCGACAATGTGGGGGTACCGTCTGTCTTCAGGGAGGCAGGAGGGTTTGTAGTGTGTGTCTCTCTTATCATGAACCATTGTATTTAACTTACATTTTTTATATAATAGTCTTCATGGCAGTCCACTCATAAGTATGAGTTGTATGAGTCTGTAAGTCAGGGAATGCCTGTATCTTGAATCATTGTCTCAGTGAGACACCTGGGCATTTACTAGGGCATAATAGGCCCCTTCCCTCTGCATGAGTTGGCTGTGCGTTCCTTGTTCGACCACCCTTCCATTCTGGATGACGGCGATGATGTCTGCGTTCTGGATGGTGGACAGACGGTGGGCGATGACCACACAGGTGCGACCGAGCCGCGCCTTGTCCAGGGCCTGCTGCACGATCTGCTCAGTGGACAGACAGCAGCTTTGTGTGAGATGCGGGATTCTCAAATCTCAGTAGGCCGCTAATGGGAGGTTTACTCAACAACATTTTGTGCCATAAAACTAATGCATTTAATACACCACTGGGCATTCTTCCAAAATGTGTAAATGAGTCTGACCTTTTCGCTCTCGGTGTCCAGTGCGGAAGTGGCCTCGTCCAGCAGCAACACCTTTGGATGACGCACCAGTGCCCGGGCGATGGCAATCCTCTGCTTCTGCCCCCCAGACAGCTGGGCACCTTTGTCCCCCACTCTGGTGTTGTATGTCTGTCAACCGAATATACATACAAATTTTTGCAATGTTTATTCATTTCAAAATGGACTGTTTAACCTCAACTGCAATAAACTGAGAAACCAGGACATACTGTCTGTTCTTTGTCTTTAAGATGAGGTTTACGTCCATTATAGATCTAATTATGTGTGGGTTTAAACCGGATTTTGTATTTTTCTCAGAGAAATGATACACTTGTTTATATAGGTGTCATGCGTCCAACCCCAGTATCTGACCCCAGTTATCCTTCCCAGATCATCTTCACCTGTATATCGAAAACACCTGTTACTCAATCCTACACAAGCTGTTAAATATCCCCTAGACTTCTCAGTAGACTGTGAAGTAGTTTGAGCTATGCTCCTTACTAAGCAGATTCTTTGTCATCTGTGTTCTCTGAGCTGATCTCTGTTACTTGTGTTCAGTAAAGACACCCCACCCAGCAGATGAAGCACCATGAAATGCGGTGAAGTTCTGTGTTCTGATTGTGTTCTGTCCCAGTACAGTTTTGGTTGGTTTGCCGGATTATAGACCCTGAGTTTTGGATATCAATTTCAATTGTTGGAAAAATAATCAACCACGATTCACCCCACACCTGGACCTGGATCTTAATTTTCTTTATTCTGGGGGGGCGGTGACACAGTGGTGCACAACTGCCTCACACCTCTGAGATGAGGGTTCAAGTCCCCACCCCATGTCGTCGTGGGGTTTCCTCTGGGTTCTCCGGTCTCCTTCCCCCCCCCCCCCCCCCCCTTATATTTTGGCCGATACGTTACAAGGATTTGGGTAACTTCTCTGTAGAAATGAACAGGATACAGCTGATATTGGGGTGGTTCAGCCGGCTAACCCTTGTTGACTGTGATTAGAAAGCTGTCAGTTTGAATCTTGACAAAACAGACGTGTGCCCACTGGGCCCTTAAACCCTCCCAGCGCCGTTAGCAGTGCACACTGGCTGACCCCCAAGGTCACCCCCAAGCTTTCTGTCACCTGTATCTATGTCTCATGGAGAGCAACATGGGGTAGGTGAAAAGAGCATTTTCCCATGGCCGTTAATAAAGTACCACTATTTCTATTTTATATCGCTTTTAGTAGTTTGAGCCATAAAAGAATTTTTCCAGCTGGATACAGTTACATGGCCAAAGTTGAGGAACCCAAATAACTTTCCCCACTGAATAAAATCCATACCTCTGGAAGACTCTGGATAAAGGTATGGATATTGGCACTCTTGGCTGCTTCCTCAATCTCCGTCTGGGAGACGTCACGGCTGTTGTCGCCATACTGGATGTTCTCAGCAATGCTGCAGTCAAACAGGATGGGCTCCTGAGAGACCAGGCCCAGCTGAGAACGCAGCCAGGCCAGGTTCAGAGACTTGATGTCGTGCCCATCCAGAGACTGAACAAGGGAAAGGAACAGGGTCATGTATGTTACGTATTGGGTTGTCTACAGCTGAAAATGCCAGAAGGTGATATTTAGAGTGCAGTGTTAATGTGGTAGACATGTCAAACTGGCCCCAGTACTACTCCAGAATGTGGGAAACGGGCCACATGTCTTGACTGCCTCACCACGTGTCCAGAAGCGACGTCGTAGAAACGCTCCAGCAGCTGGATAGAAGTGCTTTTCCCACAGCCACTCCCACCAACCAGGGCCAGAGTCTGGCCCGAGCTTACAGACACATTCAGGCCTTGCAGCACATTCACGTTCCGCCTGGTTGGGTACATGAAGTGGACGTCATGGAACTCAATGTTCCCCGTGCAGGTTCCCTGGGTGAAGGATACATCATCCAAGTGACAAACTCATAGATTTGTGTCTAACCATTTTTGCACAATAATGGTCTTTTCCATCCATGTATTTTCCTGAAGCTTATCCAGTACAGGATCACGATGGGGCCTGGAGCTTATTCCAGCCAGCAAAGGGCATAAAACAAGAGTATCCCCTGGATGGGATGCCAGTCATTTATCAAATATAAATATGATGATAATAACAGTCACATTCTAAGGAATCATAAGTCCTGGTCTACAACTTACAGGCATGTCGCCCTTCTCACTGTAACTGTCGATCTCAGGCTTCCTGTCCAGCAAGGTTAATATTCGCTGTGCAGATGCCTTTGCTTTTGCAAAATCCGGAGCAAAACTGGAGGACTGTCCAACATTTACGGCAGTAAAGACAATGACGGAGTACACACTGGGGAGAGCGCCAAGCACAGCCAGTCATGCACCATCCATCAGGTAAAGCAAGACAGCATTGACACCACTCTGGATTTTCCTCGATATGTAAATTAAAGACTTACAGAAAAACATTCTCATACTGCGTGTAGCAATGCGCTATAAGCCATGCGCCAAAACGGAAAATCGCAGCGTTGACAAAGAACCGGGTTGCTTGGGCAAGGGCGTAGGTCAATCCATACATAGGGGCTCTACATAGAGCAGTCCTGAAACAGTGGAATTACGTATTATTTTCAAAAATGATTAATATAAATAATATCATCCATTCATCCATCCATCCATCCATAATCCAAGGTCAGGTCGTGGGGGCAGCAGTCTCAGCAGGGAGGCCCAGACTTCCCTCTCCCCGGCAACTTCATTCAGCTCCTCTGGGGGGATCCCGAGGCGTTCCCAAGCCAGCCGAGAGACATAGTCCCTCCAGCGTGTCCTGGGTCTTCCCCGGGGCCTCCCCCCAGTGGGACATGCCCAGAACACCTCACCAGGGAGGCGTCCAGGGGGCATCCTAATTAGATGCCAGAGCCACCTCATCTGGTTCCTCTCAATGCGGAGGAGAAGCGGCTCTACTCTGAGTCCCTCCCGAATGACTGAGCTCTAAGGGAGAGCCCAGCCACCCTGTGGTGGAAACCCATTTCGGCTGCTTGCACTCGCGATCTTGTTCTTTCGGTCACTACCCATAGCTCGTGACCATAGGTGAGGGTAGGAACGTAGATCGACTGGTAAATCGAGAGTTTTGCCTTTTGGCTCAGCTCTTTCTTCACCATGACAGACCAATGCAGTGCCCGCATCACTGCTGACGCCGCACCAATACGCCTGTCGATCTCCAGCTCCATTGTTCCCTCACTCGTGAACAAGACCCCGAGAAACGTAAACTCCTCCACTAGGAAGAGGACCCCATCCCCAACCCAGAGAGAGCATTCTACCCTTTTCTGGCTGAGGACCATGGTCTCGGATTTGGAGGTGCTGATTCTCATCCCAGCCGTTTCACACTCAGCTGCGAACTGTCCCAGTGAGAGCCGAAGGTCACGGTCTGATGAAGCCAACAGAACCACATCATCTGCAAAAAGCAGAGACCTAATCCTGAGGTCACCGAACCGGACACCCTCAACGCCCTGGCTGCGCCTAGAAATTCTGTCCATAAAAACTATGAACAGAATCGGTGACAAAGGGCAGCCCTGACGGAGTCCGACCCTTGGTGCATAAGCACAAACAATAGTCAGGACCTCTCCCCCCACCTGAAGGTGAAGGGAGGCTACCCTCTCGTCCACTGCGGTAAACCCCAACGTACAGGCACCCAGCCAGGGGGCAATACTGTAAGTATGCCCACTCCCGCTCGGCGCCTCTCCCCGTGGGCAACTCCAGAGTGGAAAAGGGTCCAACTCCCCTCAAGGAGACTGGTTCCAGAGCCCAAGCCGTACGTTGAGGTGAGCCCGACTATATCTAGCCGGAACTTCACAACCTCGCGCACCAGCTCAGGCTCCTTCCCCATCAGAGAGGTGACATTCCATGTCCCTAGAGCTAGCTTCTGCAGCCGAGGATCGGACCGCCAGGGTCCCCGCCTTTGGCTGCTGCCCAACTCACATTGCACCCGACCCCTATGGCCTCTCCTATAGGTGGTGAGCCTATTGGAGGGGGAACCCACGTGCCTTGTTCGGGCTGTGCCCGACCAGGCCCCATGGGTGTAGGCCTGGCCACCAGGCGCTCGCCATCAAGCCCCACCCCCAGGCCTGACTCCAGGGGGGGGCCCTGGTGACCCGCGTCTGGGCAAGGGAAACCGCGGTTTCAAAATGTTGTCCATCATTAGGGGTTTTGTGAGCCGTATTTCGTCTGGTTCCTCACCGGACCTCTTTGCCTTGGATGACCCTACCAGGGGCATAAAGCCCTGGGCAACATAGCTCCTGGGATCTTTGGAACACGCAAACCCCTCCACCACGATAAGGTGCCGGCTCCAGGAGAGGTAAATAATATCATTAAACCTAAATCCTTTACCAAGAAAGGCATTTATCATTCATTATGCATGGATTTTATACACCAGGTTAGCGTTAATGATTGAGACATATGTGATTTGAATTAAAGGGTACTTTACTTGTATGGATAACTCAAACTATCTTTGAATTTCTGGAAAAATACTTCTTCTCGTGACAAGGACACAACCGTCTTGAAGTTCTCAACTGTTTCTGTGGAGATCTGCAGAAAATAAAAGGTAATTAACCAAACAAAATGAAATAACAATAAGCAGGGCTCATGCTTCAATGTTTTCTGAGACCTCAAGAAATACAATTTACGATCCAAAAATATGTAGAATCTATATCTTTGATGCAAAAGAGACCACTATTATTATTATTATTATTATTATTATCATTATTATTATTATGTTTATTATTATTATTATTGGAGTGCCAGGCAGACTGAATCATCGCAGCGACAGCGGATATCATGAAGACTTGGTTGCAAGGCAGAAAGCAAGCTTTTATTGACTCTTTAACAGCACTAACACCCAACAAGCTTGAAATCAACTACAGTATACTAGGGGAACACAGGGAGGTTAGACGCTGCACAGTGAAGCTCACACATGGTGGAGAATTTATACAATGCTAAAGACATGAGAAGATCGGACAGGGTTAACGCAAGACAAGGGCAAACACACACGCAACAATAGGACAACAAGGGGGTGTTCCACGAAGCAGGATTAAAGGGAAGTCTGACTTATTTCGACAAGTCTGGCTCATTTAAGTGCGAGTTCTGTTCCATCAAAATGTCTTAAATGAATTCCCGCTGAGTTACCATGGTAACTTAGGCGAGTGAACAAGTCTTCTCCGGACCAGGGGCCTGTACTATGAAGGGGGTTTAACCAAATCAGATTTAACCCGGAGTTAATTTGCGAACGTGGGGTTGACAAAACCAGGTTGTCTCAATCGGTGATAATCAGTACTACGACGCCAGTTAAGAAGTTACTTGTTGCATAAATGAATAAACACAGAGGCTCACAGATGTGACGCAATTCAGAAGTAAGCATATTATTGCTGTTAAGTAATGCAATGCTCCCTAAAGGTTCATTACTGTGATGTTATTGCAAACCTAATGTTAATAATAACTGAACTGGTCCGATTTCAAATGCAATAGTAGTGGAAAGTGTAAGTGGCAGCAAGTTAAGATAAAATATGAAAACATCAAGTGGCAGGGCGGGGGGCCAAGCGGAGGTACAGGCGGAGAACCAGGCGGAGGTACAGGTGGAGGGCCAAGCGGTGGGCCAGGCGGAGGACCATGCAGAGGTACAGGTGGAGGGCCAAGCGGAGGTACAAGTGGAGGACCAGGCGGAGGGCCAGGCGGAGAACCTGGCAAAGGGCCAGGCGGAGGTACAGGCGGGGGGCCAGGCGGAGGACCAGGCGGAAGGCCAGGCGGAGGACCAGGCGGAGGTATAGGCGGGGGGCCAGGCGGAGGTACAGGCGGGGGGCCAAGTGGTGGGCCAGGCGGAGGACCAGGCGGGGGGCCAGGCAGAGGACCAGGCGGAGGACCAGGCGGAGGGCCAGGCAGAGGACCAGGTGGAGGTACAGGCAGGGGGCCAGGCAGAGGTACAGGCAGAGGTACAGGCAGAGGACCAGGCGGTGGGCCAAGCGGAGAACCTGGCAAAGGGCCAGGCGGAGGACCAGGCTGAGGTACAGGCGGAGGTACAGGTGGAGGACCATGCGGAGGGCCAGGCGGAGGACCATGCGGTGGGCCAGGCGGAGAACCTGGCAGAGGGCCAGGCGGAGGGCCAGGCGGAGGTACAGGCGGGGGGCCAGGCGGAGGACCAGGCGGAGATACAGGCGGAGGACCATGTGGAGGGCCAGGCGGAGGACCATGCAGTGGGCCAGGCGGAGAACCTGGCAGAGGGCCAAGCGGAGGACCAGGCTGGGGTACAGGCGGAGGACCATGCGGAGGGCCAGGCGGAGGACCATGCGGTGGGCCAGGCAGAGAACCTGGCAGAGGGCCAGGCGGAGAACCTGGTGGAGGGCCAGGCGGAGGACCAGGCGGAGGTACAGGCGGGGGGCCAGGCGGAGGACCAGGCTGAGGTACAGGCGGAGGTACAGGCGGAGGACCATGCGGAGGGCCAGGTGGAGGACCATGCGGTGCGCCAGGCGGAGAACCTGGTGGAGGGCAAGGCGAAGGACCAGGCGGAGGTACAGGCGGGGGGCCAGGCGGAGGACCAGGTGGAGATACAGGAGGAGGACCATGTGGAGGGCCAGGCGGAGGACCATGCAGTGGGCCAGGCGGAGAACCTGGCAGAGGGCCAAGCGGAGGACCAGGCTGGGGTACAGGCGGAGGTACAGGCGGAGGACCATGCGGAGGGCCAGGCGGAGGACCATGCGGTGGGCCAAGCAGAGAACCTGGCGGAGGGCCAGGCGGAGAACCTGGTGGAGGGCCAGGCGGAGGACCAGGCGGAGGGCCAGGCGGAGGTACAGGCGGGGGGCCAGGCGGAGGACCAGGCGGAGATACAGGCGGAGGACCATGTGGAGGGCCAGGCGGAGGACCATGCAGTGGGCCAGGCGGAGAACCTGGCAGAGGGCCAAGCGGAGGACCAGGCTGAGGTACAGGCGGAGGTACAGGCGGAGGACCATGCGGAGGGCCAGGCGGAGGACCATGCGGTGGGCCAGGCGGAGAACCTGGTGGAGGGCCAGGCGAAGGACCAGGCGGAGGTACAGGCGGGGGGCCAGGCGGAGGACCAGGCGGAGGGCCAGGCGGGGGGCCAGGCGGAGGACCAGGCAGGGGGCCAGGCGGAGGACCAGGCGGACGGCCAGACGGAGGTACAGGCGGAGGACCAGGCAGGGGGCCAGGCGGAGGACCAGGCAGGGGGCCAGGCGGAGGGCCACCTATGGAAGCCTTTACTCATGCTGAAGAGTTGGCATTAGCCAATAACATTGGAAGGCCCATTATGTAGGGGTAGGTCCAGTCAGACCCTGGTGCCTCGGACATGTGCACCCTCTATGTGCAGGGTAATATCACAATAACATTGTACAGTGTGATCATTTGTGCAATCATGAACTTCAAATCCATGTCTCCTGTGCAGGGGAGGGGGATAATAATATATAATAATATTATGCAGGCGTCCAGCCACCTGCAGAGCCCAGCACCTCCTGTGATCCTCAGGTACAGTTACATGTAGAAATGACTAGGTGTGCCCAGTGTTGACGCATCTTTACATTTGTATTGCTTTATTGTTCAGGAGGACTTGGCTGAGGACACCTTGCCGGCATTGTCTGACACACACATCCAGGTAGATGCATTTCAGCAGGCGTGTGGTTCCCTCAGGATAACGGACTCAGTGATTTGAGTGTCCTTACGTTGTCATCTGCATTATTCTCCCTTAGGAGGAGTTGCAGCGACCCCCCCCCCCCCCCCCCCCCCCCCCGCGGTACCTCCACTCGCACCTCCCAAACAGAAAGTGTACTTTTGCTTTGTCTTTGACTCCTCAGGGTCATAAGCGGCATGCGCACTGCTTTGCCTCTCTGTCTTTTTGCCTCTGTAGGCTGGATCAGACAGTCTACATTCCCTATACAAGCACATGCTCCAGCTGGACAGCATGAAGAAACTGAAGCTTGAAATTTAAGTTTTTTTCTGACAGTGTGAATTAAAACACCTGAAATCAGTGACTGAGGTGTACCCTGATACTTTTGTCCACATAGTGTATCTTGTGTGTTTTATAAAACCTAGATCGAGCCTTTATTGTTCTTTAAGTGGTCGTTTATTCGTAGCTCTCACTTGTGCTACTCTCAAGCCATTAGACGCCTATTAAGACTTACAATCGGGACACTCTGTGACTGAGTGTGAGGGACATGACAGGGCTACATAAGTTAATTACACATACACCACCAACTATATGTGTGCCCTACCTTTCCAGAAAGTTCCAGGGCTTGCTGGTCTTTGGAAGCATGGCCGCCAATGGCCCTCATCTGTATGAAGTTGGCTCCCGAGAGGAAAGGCACGCAGACGAGTATGAGGAGTGTGATCTGCCAGCTGAAGATGAAGGCTACGACGATGGCGATGGTCAGAGAGCATATGGTGTTCGTAGCCAGGCCAAGTCTGGATCCTGCTGCCTAGCAGAGAGAAACAGATACCTCATTTTCACCAAACCTGAGCTGGTACTGGTAACAGTGCTGGGCTGGTTCTCACTTTGTGCCTTTTGAGAACTGGCCCGAGTTTCCACTGGTTTTGAAACAGAATGCAACGGAAACATTATCCAGCTGGATGTGAGAGTAAAGTACTGAAGCGAAATGCTTACCTTTCATATGTGTTTTTAACTTTGAATAATACCACAGAATATTAGGGCAACATTGTGGAAAGCAAATCTGAGATTTTGTGAATAAAGTTATAATTTCACAAGAAAAATGTCGTAATAGTACTATAATAAAGTTGTCATTTCAGGCTACGTGTAAATGGAAGATATCTGAGCTAGCTTTAGTAAAAAATTAATCAATTTTGAAGTATAGGTATATTTTAATCAGTTATTACATTGTAATTATTCATATGTGGATGGTATATTATTTGTTCAATCGATATAATCTTTAATAGTTTTAAAACAATATGAGGACTATTTCTGTGCAGCTTATATTAAAGTAAATATAGGCAGTCAAAGTCATAGTTCCCCTCGAAAAAAAGTTAAAACTTTGTTCGCTTAACTCTCCCTCAATATTGATCCAAGACTTTGCCCAATTTCAGTTTCATGAGTTTCTCATGTGACCAAATCAGCTGCCAAGTTTCGTTAAAGTCTGTGACGCTGAGGTCCAAAGGTGTGGTGACCAGGTGACTGGAGCATTGAACTCCGCAATCGCTTTGGAGGAATCTGTTAAGTTTTTATTGTTGTGTTTACTTGTAGGTTTACTTGTAAACTTTAATCGCATTTGGTGTATGTCGGATGCCATCCAAGGATCCGTCAAACAAAATAGCATATTTTGTTTGAGTGTTGTGTGTTGTGATGACGGCTGCGATTTATGACGTTGTAAGGACAATGTAGGTAACTAATAAATTTCCATTAGAATTTGACTTATGTATATCAGCCAGTGATACATAATATTTAGCTATCTGCTTTGTTACAGCAATGAAAATAATCCTTTATAAGAATTTACAAGAATCCTTTATATGGTTTTACAAATATTTTTATTATTAATGTTGTTAACGTGGCAATTTGTATTTTTTCATTGTGTATATTCCACAATTAATCAGAAGAAGGGTGCGATAGCCAGTCCCACTTCCGCTGATATCTTGAGGCCAGCCTTTTTTGTGGTGCCATGCTGTACCCGGGGACGGTTTAATTTTTTCTTTTTTGAGGTGGAAATTAGCAGAACTAATTGAGAAGAAGCCTGGCATTGGCAGTGCATTGATGGAAATGATGGAAGAGAGGACAGCATAACGATCCCATTATCCACAATGTATGTATAGGATGTGAAGTCACCCAGATTCATGTCAATCCAAACAGCGCCAACCACAAATGATACAAAGCTGCTCACTTGAAAGGCTGCAGTTTCAAATCCATGTTGCTTTGTCATAACCCTGAATTGCATTTTGAGGACCCACATACTGTGGTACTATGACATCTAGACTAAAGCGTTAAATTATTCCACAAACAGCATAATATCAATTTGGCTTTGAAAACAAAGTTGTTTTTACCCCTTTGACGAGCGACGCATCGGTTGCCAGTTTAGTAGTTAAAACTCCCACGGCATTTCTGCTGTCGTCAAACCAGCCGATTTCCTGAAGGAGACAAAGTCAGAACAAGCTTCAGTGCACGTCTGTGTTCAAGGTCCCCAGTTTTCCAGGAATTTCTGTGACTTTTCATTACTCATCAGATGCATTTAAAAATGCAGCCTTACCTGCCCCATCATGGCTCTGAAACACTGACTTCTCAGTCTCATTGTCAGAAGTTCTCCTGATTTGCCAAACATGTAACCCTGAAATATGGGAGAAATAGGGAATGAGGCAGCTGTTCAGCAAGTTATTTCAAAGTCAGTATAACTGTAAAAGACAAAAATTACTGTTCTATTTATGTTAACTTGTGATATCTGTAGCAATGCCCCACCTTATCAACATAAATGTTATTTTTTATCCATCCATCCATCCATTTTCCTAACCGCTTATCCTACTGGGTCACAGTGGGTCCGGAGCCTATCCCGGAAGCAACGGGCAGGAGGCAGGGAACAACCCAGGATGGGGGGCCAGGCCATCGCAGGGCACACTCACATACCATTCATTCACACACGCTGACCTACGGGCAATTTAGCAAGTCCAGTTAGCCTCAGCATGTTTTTGGACTGTGGGGGGAAACCGGAGTACCCAGAGGAAACCCCACGACGACATGGGGAGAACATGCAAACTCCACACACATGTAACCCAGGTGTAGACTCGAACCCGGGTCCCAGAGGTGTGAGGCGACAGTGCTAACCACTGCACCACCATGCCGTCCGTTATTTTTTATTTAATACAGAAATTACTCAGTCTTAGTAATGAGGTTAAAATAAATGTATTTAGTTTAACTAGTCTCCAGGGCTGGTTAACAATGGAATCATAGAGTTTTCCTGTGGATGCATTCCTTTACTTCACACCCACATTCATAACATATTTTCCATCCATCCATCCATCATCTTCTGCTTAATCCGGGGTCGGGTCGCGGGGTCGGGTCGCGGGGGCAGCAGTCTCAGCAGGGAAGCCCAGACTTCCCTCTCCCCGGCCACTTCATCCAGCTCCTCTGGGGGGATCCCGAGGCGTTCCCAGGCCAGCCGGGAGACATAGTCTCTCCAAGGTGTCCTGGGTCTTCCCTGGGGTCTCCTCCCAGTGGGACATGCCCGGAACACCTCCCCAGGGAGGCGTCCCGGAGGCATCCTAATCAGATGCCCAAGCCACCTCATCTGGCTCCTCTCGATGCGGAGGAGCAGCGGCTCTACTCTGAGTCCCTCCCGAATGACTGAGCTCCTCACCCTATCTCTAAGGGAGAGCCCAGCCACCCTGCGAAGGAAATCCATTTCGGCCGCTTGCACCCGCGATCTCGTTCTTTCGGTCACTACCCATAGCTCATGACCATAGGTGAGGGTAGGAACGTAGATCGACTGGTAAATCGAGAGCTTTGCCTTTTGGCTCAGCTCTCTCTTCACCATGACAGACCGATGCAGCGCCTGCATGACTGCTGACACCGCACCGATCCGCCTGTCGATCTCCCGCTCCATCGTTCCCTCACTCATGAAAAAGATCCCAAGATACTTAAACTTCTCCACTTGGGGGAGGACCCCATCCCTATCCCAGACACAGCATTCTACCCTTTTCTGGCTGAGAACCATGGTCTCGGATTTGGAAGTGCTGATTCTCATCCCAGCCGCTTCACACTCGGCTGCGAACTGCTCCAGTGAGAGGTGAAGGTCACGGTCCGATGAGGCCAACAGAACCACATCATCTGCAAAAAGCAGAGACCTAATCCTGAGGTCACCGAACCGGACACCCTCAATGCCCTGGCTGCGCCTAGAAATTCTGTCCATTAAAGCTATGAACAGAATCGGTGACAAAGGGTAGCCCTGACGGAGTCCAACCCTCACCGGAAACAAGTCCGACTTATTGCTGCCCATGCGGACCAGGCTCTGGCAGCGGTCATACAGGGACCAAACAACCCTTATAAAGAAGCCCGGCACCTCATACTCCCGGAGCACTCCCCACAGGACTCCCCGAGGGACACGGTTGAATGCCCTCTCCAAGTCCACAAAACACATGTAGACTGGTCGGGCAAACTCCCATGAACCCTCCAAAACCCTGCTGACAGTATAGAGCTGGTCCACTGTTCCACGGCCAGGGCGAAAACCACTGCTCCTCCAGAATCTGAGGTTCGACAATCCGGCGGACCCTCCTCTCCAGGACCCCCGAATAGACCTTATCAGGGAGGCTGAGGAGTGTGATCCCCCTGTAGTTGGAGCACACCCTCCGGCCCCCCTTCTTAAAGAGGGGGACCACCACCCCCGTCTGCCAGTCCAGAGGCACTGCCCCCGATGTCCACGCGATGCCGCAGATGCGTGTCAGCCAGGACAGCCCCACAGCATCCAGAGCCTTGAGGAACTCCGGGCGAATCTCATCCATCCTCGGTGCCCAGCCACTGAGGAGTTTTTTGACCACCTCAGTGACCTCCACTCCAGAAATAGGTCCACCCCCAGGTCCCCACACTCTGCTTCCATATCGGAAGGCGTGTCGGTGGGATTGAGGAGGTCTTCGAAGCATTCCTTCCACCGATCCCAAAACGTCCCAAGTTGAGGTCAGCAGCGCACCATCCCCACCATAAATAGTGTTGATGCTGCACCGCATTCCCGCCCGGAGCCGCCGGATGGTAGACCAGAATCTCCTTGAAGCCATCCGGAAGTCGTTCTCCATGGCCTCGCCAAACTCCTCCCACACCCGAGTTTTTGCCTCAGCAACCGCCAAAGCCGCATCCCGCTTGGCCTGCCGGTAGCTGTCAGCTGCGTCTGGAGTCCCACAGGCCAAAAAGGCCCGATAGGACTCCTTCTTCAGCTTGACGGCATCCCTTACCACCGGTGTCCACCAGCGGGTTCGGGGATTGCCGCCGCAACAGGCACCGACCACCTTACGCCCACAGCCCCGGTCAGCTGCCTCCACAATGGAGGCACGGAATATGGCCCATTCGGACTCAATGTCCCCCGCCTCCCCCGGGACATGGGAGAAGTTCTGCCGGAAGTAGGAGTTGAAACTCTCCCTGACAGGGGATTCCGCCAGACATTCCCTGCAGACCCTCACTATACGCTTGGGCCTACCAGGCCTGGCTGGCTTCCTCCCCCACCAGCGGAGCCAACCCACTACCTGGTAGTGATTGGTTGACAGCTCCGCCCCTCTCTTCACCCGAGTGTCCAAGACATGTGGCCGCAAGTCCGACGACATGACTACAAAGTCGATCATCGAACTGTGGCCTAGGGTGTCCTGGTGCCAAGTGCAAATATGGACACCCTTATGCCTGAACACGGTGTTCATTATGGACAATCCGTGACGAGTACAGAAGTCCAATAACAAAGCACCGCTCGGGTTCAGATCGGGGGGGGCGTTCCTCCCAATCACGCCCCTCCAGGTTTCACTGTCATTGCCCACGTGAGCATTGAAGTCCCGAAGCAGAACAAGAGAGTCCCCAGGAGGAGCGCTCTCCAATACCCCTTCCAAGGACTCCAAAAAGGGTGGGTATTCTGACCTGCCGTTTGGCGCATAAGCGCAAACAACAGTCAGAACCCGTCCAGCCACCCGAAGGCGAAGGGAGGCTACCCTCTCGTCCACTGCGGTAAACCCCAATGTACCTGCACCCAGCCTGGGGGCAATAAGTATGCCCACGCCCGCTCGGCGCCTCTCCCTGTGGGCAACTCCAGAGTGGAAAAAGGTCCAACCCCCCTCAAGGAGCCGAGCATCGGGGTGAGTTCGACTATATCTAGCCGGAACTTCACAACCTCGCACACCAGCTCAGGCTCCTTCCCCATCAGAGAGGTGACATTCCATGTCACTTGAGCTAGCTTCTGTAGCCGAGGATCGGACCGCCAAGGTCCCTGCCTTTGGCCGCCGCCCAGATCACATCGCACCCGACCCCTATGGCCCCTCCCATGGGTGGTGAGCCCATTGGAGGGGGGACCCACGTGCCTTGTTCGGGCTGTGCCCGACCAGGCCCCATGGATGTAGGCCTGGCCACCAGGCGCTCGCCATTGAGCCCCACCCCCAGGCCTGGCTCCAGGGGGGGGCCCCGGTGACCCGCGTCCCGGCAAGGGAAACCGTGGTTCCAAGCTTGTTTTCTTCATAAGGGGTTTTCTGAGCCGCACTTCGTCTGGTTCCTCACAATTTTAAATATATTAATATGCTAACATGTCAAATGTTAATTAGTTATGTCATGCCCGGCTCGTCCACTCCTCGTGTGTGCCACGCCCCCGGATTACCCACATGTACTTCCCCGATTGTGCCCAGCTGTGTCTAGTTACTTTGATTAGTCCTGTGTATTTAAGTCCTGGTCTCCCCGGTTTCCCTTGTCCGTCATTGATGTTTGTACTCGTGAGCTGTTTCCCGGTCCCCATCTCCTTTATTAAACCCTTGTTTGATCCCGTAATCTGCCTGCCTGCTTCCTGCTTTCCCGCTTGCCCTTACGATCGCCTGCGTGCTTCGCAACGATCGTGACAAGTTACATATAAAGATAGAATGTATATCTAAGGGCCATGTGATGGACCTGTAAGAAGGAGGTCACGAACGCGACTCCACCAATCAGAAGGAAAAGCAATGAAAACATCAGGGTTTTCTGACGTTTCACTTCCGGGTCGGTTTCAGTAAAGACCTGCAGTGGTAGAACAGAATGAGCATGACATCTCAGATATTTACTCCAGCAGGATGATCAGTGACATATTCTTCAGAAAGTCTATAAAATTACTCACCCCAATTATTTTTGCAAAGACAATAGCGAGGCAGGGATAGATGGCCCCTCCCACCAAACTGGCAAGCACCCCAATCAGTAAGTAAGGCCACTCCGGCTTATTCAAAGCTAAAATTCTTTTGAATGGAACTTCTGGGAGCTTCTCTTCCTCCTACAAGAAAGAAAAAATAAATCCACATTTAAATGGGCAGATTAAAGTCTGTGTTTTGTCTGGACAGAAAAGCACTGCTAACGTGTTTTTAAAAACCTTGATCCATCTTGCAGGATTCCACCGAATAAGCCAGACACCCTGACTCACATTAAGTATACCTTATTCTCCTTATCTGCATGTTTCTTGAGAAACTTCTTCTTCTTCTTCTTCTTGGAAGATCTCTGCTGGATACTGCCTGTACGCCTCAGAGAGACGTTCTGGGATGTGCCTTGTTCTTCTACATCATTGTGTAGAATTTCTGCATAGACCGGGTCCTCCTCAAAGGACTCCTCCTCCACGTCCTCATCACACGAGTCGTCTTCGCTTGACTCACTTCTATCTTCTGTTTTACCTGAATTCTGTCAAAGGGCCGCAATAGTTAAGGTTACTTTATGTAAGTATTTTGGAGGAGGCTGAATTATACTATACACTATATGGACAAATGTACTGGGAAACCTGGCCATTACACCCACAGGAACTTTTATGACATCACATTCTAAATCCGTCAGCATCAATATGGATTTGGTCCTCCCTTTGCAGTCATAACAGCTGCCACTCTTCTGGGAGGGCCTTACACACATTTTGGACAATTCTTTCTTCCAAATTTGTGAAAAAGTTTGGGGAAGGTCATTTTCTATTCCAGCTTTACTGTGTCTCTGGGCAGAAAGGAAAGTCCATAAAGACATTGTTGGGTAAGTTTCTTATGGAACTTGACTGGGCCACACAGACCCCCGACTTCAACCCCAACAAACATCTTTGGGATGAATTAGAACGGAAATTGTGAGCCAGGCCTTCACAGCCAACATCACTGCCAGACCTCACATCTTGTGGAAATCCTTCCCAGAAGAGTGGTAGCTGTTATAGCTGCAAAAGGGGGGACCATCACATATTGATGCCTATGTCATATTAATTCATGTAGGTATAATGACAAGGAGTCCCAATACATGTGTCCATATAGTGTATATTAGCTATTACAAAGAAATTAAATCAACTATGCTATGTAATGTTGCATAGTTAAGTACAGCACTGGAAGAAGAAAAAAGTTAATGTTGAACTGGTTTAATTTTAGTAATACAAATGTGTTTTCAGCTAGTAGCTTGCAGTGATTTATTTTATGAATATGATAACAGTTCGGCTTGAATCTTGGTAGCTACCTGCTGCATGACTAATGAGTAATAGACCCCCTTCAAGGCCATGAGCTGGCTGTGGGTTCCTTGCTCAGTCACCACACCGTCACTGAAGCCCGCGATGATGTCGGCCGTCTTGATAGTCGACAGGCGGTGAGCGATGATTATTGTCGTCCGGCCGGCCCGTGCCTTTGTACGACAGTCTAGGTCATTATCATATAATGTAATGTTTGACCTAATTAGTCATTGCAAATATTTGCATCATTTCCTCATCATTAATATATTTATTACATTTTTCACCATTCGCACCTGTCATATTAACTGCATTTTTAGTTGTATATAAGGCTAACTGGAGACAAGTAATTTTCGGCATATGTCAGTGTTGGTTCGTCTTTGTTCTCAATCATCGGTCTAATGATGACTTTAATACTCTTCCTCCAATGCATGTACTGCCAAAATTCAATTCCTTTTTACTCTAAGGAAAGGCTGGAACGGCAACAAAAATAGCCTGGGGATTTGTCGACACCCGGGGGGGAGGGGATGCCCCCTTGGTATATTTTGCCAGTCACAACCCCCAATGAAATAAAGCATTGTCCATTGTTCATCGCCTCCAATGCAGCCAAGACTGAAGGATGGGTTGTGCGCCCCTAGTGTATAAGTTCAATATGCCACGGATGGGTAAGAGAATCCGGCACTTGCTTCACCTGGAAAATTCCAGGTTGGCCAGTCTTAACCAGCTCTAAGGGCTGCAGGCTTCTCTGCATGACACACCATCTCTAGCAAAGAGCAGTATCAGCTCTGTGTAGCTTCATAGCTGTACCAAAAATGTAGCATCGTAGCACCCAGGTTCCCCATTGTTGGAGCCGTTGGGTGCCCCAGTGGGGAGGCCCTGTCCAGTTATATTTCAAATAGCTCTGTTTCAATAACCTCAAAACCCTACTGGTAAAATCCTACTTTCCAAACAGAGGTCTGCTCTCTGGCCTGCATAGTCCTACCTTATCTAGGGCAGCCTGCACAATAGACTCGCTCTGAGTGTCCAGAGCAGAGGTGGCCTCATCTAGCAGCAGGATGTTGGGATTTTTCACTAGAGCTCTGGCGATGGCGATCCTCTGCTTCTGCCCCCCACTCAGCTGGGCCCCCCGTTCCCCGACCATCGTGTTCATCTTCTGTGAGTTGAAACACAAGCAGGCCATTGTATAAAGCTGTGGCAAATGTCTTTTGTCATCACACGTTCTATCAAAACAGGAAACCATCTGTTGCTATATGAGCCATGCAATATAAACAATACAAAAAAATAAGTTTTCAACGTCACAGAAATAAATCATGAGGTTTGCTAATAAAAAACCAATAACAAGTCTGTGACCATACATCAGGGAGTTTAGATATGAACTCGTAGGCGTTGGCTTCCTTCACGGCACGCTCAATGTCCTCGTCCGTGGCGTTCTCCCAGCCGTAGCGGATGTTTTCAGCAATCGTGGTTGCGAAGAGCACAGGCTCCTGGCTGACGATGCCAATGTTCTCCCTCAGCCATTTCACATTGAGTGTGCGGATGTCATGTCCGTCCAAAGTGATCTGCAGTCCAGCCGCTGAGAGACACTCTTATTAATCGCTGTGAGAACTAAGGCGAATGTGCGAGAACATTGTCATTAAAGGAAACATCCTGATTCTTCTCCATATGAGGCAGAACTCAGTGCCTTTGCTGGCCTGTTGGCCACAAAGCCTTGGTGGCCATGATGTGTTTCTTTCAGAGTAGGACCGGCATTCTCACCTCTCCAGCATCTGGGTCGTAGAAACGCTGCAGAAGCTGGATGGTGGTGCTCTTTCCACAGCCACTGGCTCCCACTAGGGCAATGGTCTTTCCACGAGGGACCACCAGATTCACACCCTGCAGGATCTAGTGGGGGAATCAAAGAGATCATCATCATCATCACCATCACCACCATCATCACCATCATCATGATCATCACCATCATCACCATCATCATGATCATCACCATCATCACCATCACCATCATTATCATCACCATCATCATCATCATCATCACCACCATCATTATCACCATCATGATCATCATCACCACCATCAACACCATCACCATTACAGACACAGCATCCGTGGCTCATCTCTGTTCATGGTAAATCACTATGTAGGCTATGCTTTTGCTCACCATGTTTTAGCACGACTGTGCTAAAACCTGCATTTTCATTTTAATGTCCATCACAATGAGCATTGCTGTTGACCGCTGCCCTGGAGCAAATTGGGCTTAAGGACTGAAAGACGAAATCCCCCCGATTACAGGCACAGCAGCCTACCCTGCTGAGTCACACACTACCCCTTAGTTGTATGGAATAAGACTTACCTCTCTGGGGTTGAAATGTGTGAAACTACCATGGTGTATTACTGCTCATGCCCTGCCACAATATCTTGCATACATGAATGTTTAGTATTTAATAAATAAATTTTAGGCCATTTGGTTTTTGCATCAAAATGTCGCTCCTTGTTTTGGTCATGGGAGTTTGTAAAGAGAAGCTTTCTTCTGCACACAAAACTACATCAGCACCTACTTTCACATCCTTCCTGGACGGGTAACTGAAGTGAATGTTCTTGAACTCTATGTCTCCTTTCACCGTTTCTGGCTTGTGGCCTTCCTTCGAGCTGCTGTCAATCGGACGCGGCTGGAACACAAAGGGTCAGTTTGCATCAAAAAAGTACAGGCTGCCTCTTAATTAGCCAAAGTGACTGTAGCATCGGGCTAATATTGATACCAGGTCAATGGTCTTGTAGATCTCATAGGCCGCCCCACGGGCCTTGGCTACGCTCTCCAAGTTTGGCATTCCTCGACCCAAAGATAATGTTCCGATCATCACAGAAAAAAACACCTGGAAAATGAAGGTGAACATTATAATTAAAACATATAAAATTCAATAGATTGCAGTAAGTCTAGAATGCCAAAAAAATGCATGTACTCAAGTACTAAAATATAGAGTAAGGAATTAGCATATTTCTTAATATATATATGGAATCCATAATATATAAGCATGCAAACACACAACTATGATACATCATTACTGCTAAAATGACAGTCAATAATGGCTTACAGTGAGAACCCGTCCGATGGAGTAGTTTTCAAGTTCGTCGACTGTAAGCTTTGTTCCATACCAAAAGGCCAGGGCGTACGTCGACAACATAAAGAACTGAGTGAGTCCCATTGCCGCATTGGTTGCAACAGCCTTTTTCACCCCAAAATTTCTGGCCTCCTCTAAGTTAGATTCGTACCTAAAAGAGAATGGAATAGCATTGTTCACTCCTGTATACTACAAGCTGCTGCTCACATCTCCTCTGACAAATATGTTTATCTATTTCTCTGAAAGAAATGCAGCTGCCATGTCAGCCGATTTGTACTTTGCAATCTCACATCAGCATCGTGCTCTGACTGTAACCTGTTTCAGCAGAGCAAAGTCACAGTGAAAGAGGAAATGACATTCGGGAGCTGTAACACAGATAACGGGGTCCAAACTACATCCCTGGAATTTCACACAATATAAATAAACCTTTAATGCTACTGTTGAGGACACATTTTATTTTTTACATGTTTGCATTTCCTAGTGGGGCATCGGTAGCTTTGGAGAGTGAGACGTACTTCTCCACTGCTTTCTTCTGCCCATTGAAAGCCACGACTGTCCTGATAGCCACAAGAAATTCCTCAGCAACTGCCCCAGCCTTGGCATATGCTGACAGCTCCTTACTGATCAGTGTGACAACAATCTGAAAAGAGCACATGACACTCAAGAGTGTTACTCAAAACAGTGAGACCACAGGGGATGAACACAGGTTCTTCAGTGTCTGCCTTGCTACATTCCTTAATATTTAATATATAACCTCTTTGGACAATCATCATGAGAAGGTTGGTTCATCCTACCTTGGACCAGACTGCAGCAGATCCTGCAAGAAGAGGACTGACTGCTAGGATGACAAGGGTCAGCTTCCAGCCATTAATAAACCCAATGATGATGCCAGCAATGAATGCGCAGAAATACTGCACGAATAAACAGATCTTTTCTCCCAGCCCATCGTTGATTGTGTTAATATCACTAAACGACAATAAAATGGCAATAAATTCCAAAGTAGGAAAATGATCCTGGGTATATCTAGTTCTAATTCTAGTTCTATGATGCCATGTATACATATGCTATTTTAAACCGTTAATAGTTCAGTGTTTTCATTATGAAGAAAAGAGTTAGCAATAACATATTTTTACCAGCAAATATGATGAAACAGTTCTTGAATATATCTCCATCTTCTATCTACATATCCTGGTCAGGATTGGGGGGAGGGTCCTGTGCCTATTTAAGGCAGCAGAGGGCTCACCTCCAGTACACCCTAGATGGTCATGCACTATAATATGAGAACATAACAGCAGCCTATTCCATTAGACCACTGCAAGGGAACCTTATAGGACACTGTGTCACATTCTCTTTACTAGATGGGCACTTCATAACAGCAGCCTATTCCATTGGAAGGGTACATAGAGGGGTCGCTTAGACCACTGCAAGGGCACCTTATAGGACACTGTGTCACATTCTCTTTACTAGATGGGCACTTCATAACAGCAGCCTATTCCATTGGAAGGGTACATAGAGGGGTCGCTTAGACCACTGCAAGGGCACCTTATAGGATACTGTGTCACATTCTCTCTACTAGATGGGCACTTCATAACAGCACCCTTTTCCATTGGAAGGGTACATAGAGGGGTCGCTCAGACCACTGCAAGGGCACCTTATAGGATACTGTGTCACATTCTCTCCACTATATGGGCACTTGATAACAGCCCCCTTTTCCATTGGAAGGGTACCCATTGAGGTTGTTAGACCACTGCAAGGGCACCTTATAGGACACTGCATCACATTCTCTCTACTAGATGGGCACTTCATAATGATTCTCAACTCGTGGGTCGCGACTCAAATTTCGGTCACGGCAATTAGCCACTTTTCGCTGTATTATAATTAATCTGTTCACCCAATACATACCACCAGCCTAGTATCCAGATATACTCACTCTGTCAGTCTGGTAATTAGCACTCCGATCTGATGTGTGTCAAACCATCCCATTTGCTGGTGGATCACTGAATGGAAGTATCTCTCACGGATCCTTTTTGTCTGTCTGGTAGCTGCCAGCAGGAAAAGCGTGACTTGAGATGTTCCAAGGATGAGTACTGCTACTCCAATCCCCACAAAGTAATAGGCACGACTGTGAATGGAATATGCAACAAAGTTTTATATTACGTCTGTGAAGATCCTTCACCTGACAGTAGCTCTGAATGCACAAATAAGATTCATCAAGGACACTTACTTGGTCATTAAAGTTTCGATATCCACTCCAGGCATGGTAGGACAATTGGCAGAGCTGGCATAACTGGGAGTAACGTTGCCTAAGGCTGAAAGAAGACAAACAGATATTCGGCATCACGTTCGGCATAAAAACTATGACATTGCTCATTGAAACAGAAATTTCTGCAGCCAAGTATAAGACTGGCACAAGGAAAATGTCAAATTCACTCTGGAATTAATATTCTTTATCCATGCATGCATCATCAGCTGTGGCCTACAGGCAGGTTCCCATAAATTCCCACCTGAAACGTTTAAGGCTTGACCACTCTGGACAAAGCTGTCTGTCATCTGGCCAAAAATCACACTCATGAGTGGCAGAGCGACCCCATTGGCAGCGGCACAGAGTAACCCCACAATCATTAAAATAATATCCAGAGGTTTGGCAAAGCGGTACTGTAGCGAAGTAGAAGATAAAATATATTATTGTACACATCATTTTTTTCTGAAATATCCATTTTACATAATTTCATAGAATCCCACAGAATTGTTTGCTTACTAATTGGAAAAATCCAACCAGCTTCACTGGTTCCTTTGCATCCTTTATTTTTCTTCTAGAGGAAGAAAGGATGAGAATGTTACAAAGCAACGAAGGAAACAGGCCTCATTCCTCTCCACCTATACATGCAGTATATGGGCAGATGGCTAAGTGAAGGGAACACCAGCATAAAGCGACTGATGGGTCTCTGGACCAGCATGAGCTGACAGAATACCTCCATATAGACCCTAGTCTGCATCTGAGAATCATACATCCATGAGCTGACAGAATACCTCCATACAGACCCTAGTCTGCATCTGAGAATCATACATACATGAGCTGACAGAATACCTCCATACAGACCCTAGTCTGCATCTGAGAATCATACATCCATGAGCTGACAGAATACCTCCATATAGACCCTAGTCTGTATCTGAGTATCATACATCCATGAGCTGACAGAATACCTCCATATAGACCCTAGTCTGTATCTGAGAATCAGACATCCATGAGCTGACAGAATACCTCCATATACACCCTAGTCTGTATCTGAGTATCATACATCCATGAGCTGACAGAATACCTCCATACAGACCCTAGTCTGTATCTGAGAATCATACATCCATGAGTTACTCGACAATTTAACGTTTGGTGACTGAATCCTGTGTCGAATAATGAAATAATGAAAATGAACTGCAAACTCTCTCACTTTAAATGGGCTAAGATCCACTGACTATTTTTTTCCCAACCTGAGACATTCTCACAATAGCACTTGTGAAGCTCTCAAACAGCTGATTAACTGCAACCTCTACTATGGACAATATAATTTATCCTGTTATTTTTGCATCATATTATTTAAACCTCTCTATCAGATGAGTTCTGATAATTTTGTTTTATCCAGTGACCTTAAATTTTAAAGACAGCAGTTAAAATGAAACGCCCCATTACTCACACAGTAGCCCTGATTTTAAATAAAATTGTATTTTACATTTCCCTAAAATTTAAATTATATAGAGAAGAGCATTTCCTTTTCTGTTCGAACAACGCAAACGGAGATTGTCAGGAATTGCTTCATGTCAGTGAAAATTGCTCATCTCCGTGTACCTAAACAATCTATTTTTATTTGACGCCGGAGTCGGATCCTCCGGAGGTGGGGGGTCCATCTCATCCTCTCTGGGTTTCTCGTCTTCCACAAAGGCATCGTTGATATAGGAATTCGCGTACAGCGCGTCCTGAGAAACTAAAGGGAGGAATCGGCATGTTTTTCAATAACCACATACCTTGTCAATCACAGATCCCGGCAACTTCAAAATGAATTATTCTGTTAACCCATTAAAATATTACAGACACAGGCGATTAACATTTTCAGATCATTGTGTATTTTGTAAATCAAAGTAAAAAAAATACCTTCTCCGGACATTGTGTCTGGTAGAGCTTCTTCGTCCGTTTTGTGGCTTTTTTCCTTTTATCTTTGTAATTAAACCCCTGAAATCGACTGACAGAGGAAACATATTTGTTCTTGGGGAGCAAACGGCAACCCTTAGGTCTGTACGTCGCTTTGGATAAAACGCATCAAAATGACATCAAATGTCACACTTGTCATGCCCTGCTCGTCGGCTCCTCGTGTGTGCCACGCCCCCGGATTACCCACGTGTTCTTTCCCGATTGTACCCAGCTGTGTCTGCTTCTTTTCAATCAGTCCTGTGTATTTCAGTCCGTGTCTTACCTTAGTCCTTCGTCCGTCATTGATGTCAGTCAGTGTCCGATGTTCCCTGTTCCCCGAAACCAGAATAAACCCCGTATTTGCCCTGATTACGGCTTGTCTGCCCGTTCCTGCCTGCTTGCATGCACGATCGCCGCTTCGCCCGACCGCGTCCCGTGACAATACTGACATGTATAAACGGGCCACCACAATAACATTTGCTGAGTCAGGATATGAAATGTACACAAAAATACAGGACATATTGCTAAATAATTCTAGGGAGGCTGAACATCACTAAATAAGGTCGTTTTTATTTCCGGTGAATTAGGGTAATCTGGGAATTAGGGTATTCTGGGAATAAGGGTACTCAGGGAATTAGGATAATATGCGAATTAGGGTAATCTGGGACGCTTCTTGCTTTTGTGACTGTGATTTATTGCAACACTGCACCGCCATTTAGATCGGCAGATGAGATCTCTTTGACATTTTAAAGGTGGTTTCTTCCTATATGAAAAGAAAAATATGTGGATATCACTCCCCTAGACATCATGCCACCGCTTTTAGTGTTCCTAGTATTATAATATTTTTTAAGTTTGCATATTGTGATGCGGGACAATTCAGCTCGAAATCTGGAACGGGGGGGGCTGCTAGAGATTTTGTCCCCATGAAAGAACGCATCATTGGCTTTAATATATTATGTTTTAATTTCATTCGGTAATTTTCAATGTGTGTGTGTATGTGTGTGTGTGTGTGCATTTGTAGGGGGTCTGTTTCACATTTCATTACTTAAAAAAAATCACCCCAAATGTTCTACATATTGACCTTTTGTTTAGTGATTTTGCACAAATTACCGGTTGTATTTGAGAGAACTGAATGAATCAAATGCATTGGAATAAAACTGGTCTAAATACAAATGTAAAGTTGGCTAAATGCAGGACAGTAATTCATTAAAGTAAACCTGACAACTAGTCAACAATCTATAACCTCATTAATGGTTACAGAGAGCAGTTTGTATGTTAATCCAAACGCATTGAATAAAAATGGAATTTAGAACAAATTATGCCAGTTTCAGAAAAATAGTGGAGCAGTAATGTATAAAAGTACGAAAATCATGCTACTGAGGGCATAAACATCATCAATTACATCGTTACGCTCAGCACAACGTTTGTGGAACCACTTGTCTCTGATCGTTTAAAGTAACTTATATGACTGTCCCAGATTTTCCAAACGATGCTGTCTCACTTTTGCAAATTCTTTTGATAAAGTGAGACTATTGAAAAATCATCAAAAAATAAAATATGCGCGATAAATTGTCACAATATATGTAATACATTTACAGTATTTGGCAGACGCCCTTAGCCAGAGCGACTTACATAAGTGCTTTAAGACGCTGCGATGAATTTTTCCGATACTAGCTCAATAAGGACTCAAGCTATGAATACCATCTATCTGAACAATATATGTGTCAAACTAAGTCCATTAGAACACCGGTCACTAAAACCGAAAAAACAAATCCGTAGGAAATCCGCTATAGTAGGTTTTTATTTTAAAATTTAAATACTGAAAGTCCTTGACATACTGACATTATACATAGAGCGATTGTAATGTCAGTCGGATTTCATGTGGTGAAAAATTCATTACTGTAAAACTAAAATAGGCTTTTATATAAGACAAACAAGTGGAAAAGTATGAAAACTTACACAGAACGCCGACAGATGACCGGTGTTGCAGGCAGCGAAATTTCACAGTACGAAGTGTCGTTTCTATGGTTTGACAATAACACTGGGAAATCGCGGCTCTTGTATATATATATATATACTGCTGTCCTCTGACACATCACATTCTTACTGTATTGTCGTGTGTCTTTTGTTAGAATCACAGCTGTCCCTTCACCTACATATGAAGGCGGCGCCATGCTAATTAATATTCAGATATGAATTGTGAACAAGCCGAGGACGGTATGTGAACTCTGAACACATTAATCCGAAGCTGCTCTTGCATCACAGTGAATCTTAGTGAATCACAGTGTGGAGAGCAATATCTGCAGGGGAACAAGGACACGTAGGGAGGCTCTGTGCGTACCAAAATTAAGCTATTGACGCAGGCCGTGGTAGTTTTACGGAGGAGTAAGGATAACCTACCGAACAACATGGTGTACCAGATAAGGCGAAATTGCCATAAAGTGGAAAAGACAGGGGCAGGGGCTGCTTGTAGAGGGGTATAAGACACACATGAATAGTAAGGAAGTCGAACTCTGCTGGAACACGGTGTGTCGCAGAGTTCCCAGATCGATCTGATGGAATAAAAAATGGAATAAAAGATTATTGGACAACTCATCCACGCCTCCAGGTGATCTCTTCTCATCTATGGACCCGGTGGAGTCGGCGTACTACAACACCATCTACAATTTTGATTCACTTTTGACTTTAATACATTAGTGCAATTACATTTGATAAATTGTTATTTATTATAGCCTATTTTTATAGCATATTCACTTACCCAGATTTAGATTAAAGACAGAGCAGACACAGCCATTGTAGCCTTCGCTGCTGTCTGCTACTGTACGGGCGGTACATTGAACGATTAAAGCTGGAGCAGAAGTGATGGATCGATGCGGCTACTTTCTGTTTGATAGAAAAGAACTTAGAATTACGAGAAATGAAGTAAGAATTGCGAGGGGGAAAAAAATCACAACTTCGTTGTAATAAGTCTGAATTCTGAGATATTAAGTCAAAAGTTCGAGCTTGTAAGTCAGAACTCTGAGATAAAAGTGTTTTTTTCTACTCCAGTTGGCAGAAACGGGCTTCCATTGACATGCAAATGTGAAAACCCTTGTAATTGTACCTTTTAAGGTACAGAAATGGAACATCCCCAAAGGTACAAAGAGCATTAATGTACCATCAAAAATACAGAAACTTTCCTCAGAGTCCAACTCTGTACCATGAGGTTATAGCTTCCCTCAGCCACGGTTTGGGATTCAGCACTGGAATCAGCATGTATTCTGTGTACCTGATGTCTCCCAATAACCAGTTACCAGCAAATATACCATCTTTTGCCACCTGACTCACCCCAAAACTGGACCAGATATAAGCATCCTGTGCACTCAGGCCACTTGGTGACAATATCTGTAAAATGTCTTTGATGGCTGCATATCACCTGGACGTTTAGGCCTAGTGCCAAGAACCCAGGCACAGGTGGGATTCATGGACTGGCACCTACAATGCCAAGTATGTCTGCATTGACATGAAAACCTATTTTAATGTTATGTAAGGCATCCCCTCCTGCTGGAAACTGTATGTAGTTGTGAGCACAGAAATGTGATCAATACACAGATGCAGGACACAGCAGCCCTGCTGAGGCCATGTGCATCTGTAGATCTGCAGGAACCCACCAGTGGCGTAGAAGCAGAGAGCTGTGAGAAGCTGCCCGGTGCACTGAGGGTAAAATCCTGCTGTGTTCATTTCCGCTCTTTATTCCAGCCCAGGCCAGCCTGGAATCCTCTCCGAATTGTTCATTACCGAGATGGAAGGGATTCATGACCAGCCACAAAAGGACCTTTGCTTCCAGGAGGGCACGGTCTCAAATGCTGTCTTCTGTTGACTTGCACAATTCTCTGACATTGCTGGTCATGAGGGGTGATTCACATAGCGAGTTTGATTGGATAGTTCATTATGTAGCCTAGCAAGGTTGTTCAGAATTAGTGAATTATGCGACATTCCATTCATAAGTTGGATTTTGAACTGGCTTGATCACAACCATTTAAGATGCTGAATTGGAATGACAGTAAGAATAGGAATTCAGTTCTATTCAAAGCAATTCAATGCAATCATACAACACAAGAATGTCATTTAATCTAGCAAAACATAAATATGTAATAGATTTACTTCCAAAATGGTTGATGTATATATTGACCTTCTATATGTAATAGCGAGTGAACTTTATATTTGCATGATTTTAAGATTAAAAATTGTGTAATTGTTTTGTCCTTTTCTAACAATATGCATTTGGTGCCCCCTTGTGGCTCCCCTAAATATGTACACTGCTTCGGTCTGAAATAAATGTATTATTATCATTACTGTTATTATTCACATATGTGGGCTAAAATCCTGTGCACTGGGAACAGGCGTAACACAAATGTTAGTACATTTCCTTGACGGACTCTTCACGTGGGTGTGGCGGATGGTCGAGTCACTTAAGTGGGTGAAAGGCCCTCCTAACAGAACAACATAGATTTGGGTATGTGAGGGAAGGACATGTCTCTACCGACAATGTGGGGGTACCGTCTGTCTTCAGGGAGGCAGGAGGGTTGGGGCTGATTTGGTCCCTCCCAGTGTTGAAACCAAACCTACATGTTTGCCCATGGATATAAATAAAATATCGGTAAACTATTTAGATTTCTGTTCTGATTCATGCAGTGTTCATGTAACAGTTAAGAGCCAGGATCACTACTTCTTGTGCGAGATACAGGATCACTACTTCTTGTGTGGGATACAGGATCACTACTTCTTGTGCGAGATACAGGATCACTACTTCTTGTGCGAGATACAGGATCACTACTTGTTGTGCGAGATACAGGGTCTGAAGATCAGTAACCATTACGCCTGTATGATTCAGATGACATATATGCTTGTATTATGGTAGAACTGGACTGGCTAGAATGTGTTAAACCTGCTGTTGATATTCTGTTTATTTTGTCTGTTTGACCAGTGTAATAAGGTGATAATGAAAGAGCTTTTGCTATTTCTTTATGCCGTTAGTTTGTTGATAGGTGAAGTAGAGTAGTTAGTATCCGGAAGACTTTCGTTTAATCTTGCAGTTTGAGTTATTTTTACTCTATGGATAGTAACCTCCACAGCTGGGAAGGTTATGTTAGTTTACCTTTGTTTTCTTCCCCATTCCTGTTTTTTTGCTTGTTGATTGCTGGTGTAGCAAAACCCTTTGACTTCTCAAGTATACAGCTAGACTTTGTTGCTACAAAGTGCTGGATTTGTTGCTTAGCCCGACAACTTTTAAAGGTTTAAGGTGAAACTTAAATGGACTTTATCTTCATTCATGTACATTTAGCCCTGACTACCTTTAATTTGACATATTATCTGGCGAAGCAAGAAAGCCGGCATTGTAATACGGGCCCCAAACACCTAACCTACCGCTTTCTCTTACATTGGTCACATGTTTACTCTGCACTCAGTACCGGTCCTAGCCGTTGTGGGGCCCTAGGCGAGCATCACTGCCGGCACCTTCTCTAAGGCAAAGTGTAATCGCCTGGCAAACTGGTGTCCAAGGGGTGGGGGGGGGGCACCCATCTCACCTCTAGATATATGTTACATCACACCATGTCTACATATTTATTGTGATAATTGTATTTCCTGTGTTACTGCACATACACCTTAATCTGTACTTACTTCATCTTACCGGAAGGAGATGTAAAGTAAAACTTTCACTTCATCCTGGAACTTACTACTCTGCACATGACAACTCTTGTATAGGCAGTTACCTGGGTACAAATGAGATACGTCCCTTAAGTCTGTCTCTATGTTGAATTTGTGGGTAAGCTAGAACAGACACATACAGTTCTTATTTTGTACCAGTCAAATGTTTGCCTTAGAGTATATTTTGCCTTTCAGTGCATATGAAACAACTTAAAAATAAACAATGACAAAAGTAACAACGTGCAGTACTGTAATGTTTTCATGAGCGTCACAAAGTAGTGTGTCTCTCTCATAATGAACCATTGTATTTAACTTACATTTTTTTACATAATAGTCTTCATGGCAGTCCACTCATAAGTATGAGTTGTATGAGTCTGTAAGTCAGGGAATGCCTGTATCTTGAATCATTGTCTCAGTGAGACACCTGGGCATTTACTAGGGCATAATAGGCCCCTTCCCTCTGCATGAGTTGGCTGTGCGTTCCTTGTTCGACCACCCTTCCATTCTGGATGACGGCGATGATGTCTGCGTTCTGGATGGTGGACAGACGGTGGGCGATGACCACACAGGTGCGACCGAGCCGCGCCTTGTCCAGGGCCTGCTGCACGATCTGCTCAGTGGACAGACAGCAGCTTTGTGTGAGATGCGGGATTCTCAAATCTCAGTAGGCCGCTAATGGGAGGTTTACTCAACAACATTTTGTGCCATAAAACTAATGCATTTAATACACCACTGGGCATTCTTCCAAAATGTGTAAATGAGACCTTTTCGCTCTCGGTGTCCAGTGCGGAAGTGGCCTCGTCCAGCAGCAACACCTTTGGATGACGCACCAGTGCCCGGGCGATGGCAATCCTCTGCTTCTGCCCCCCAGACAGCTGGGCACCTTTGTCCCCCACTCTGGTGTTGTATGTCTGTCAACCGAATATACATACAAATTTTTGCAATGTTTATTCATTTCAAAATGGACTGTTTAACCTCAACTGCAATAAACTGAGAAACCAGGACATACTGTCTGTTCTTTGTCTTTAAGATGAGGTTTACGTCCTAATTATGTGTGGGTTTAAACCGGATTTAATATTTTTCTCATTGAAATGATACACTTGTTTATATAGGTGTCATGCGTCCAACCCCAGGATCTGACCCCAGTTATCCTTCCCAGATCATCTTCACCTGATTATCGAAAACACCTGTTACTCAATCCTACACAAGCTGTTAAATATCCCCTAGACTTCTCAGTAGACTGTGAAGTAGTCTGAGCTATGCTCCTTACTAAGCAGATTCTTTGTCATCTGTGTTCTCTGATCTGATCTGTGTTACTTGTGTTCAGTAAAGACACCCCACCCAGCAGATGAAGCACCATGAAATGCGGTGAAGTTCTGTGTTCTGATTGTGTTCTGTCCCAGTACAGTTTTGGTTGGTTTGCCGGATTATAGACCCTGAGTTTTGGATATCAATTTCAATTGTTGGAAAAATAATCAACCACGATTCACCCCACACCTGGACCTGGATCTTAATTTTCTTTATTCTGGGGGGGCGGTGACACAGTGGTGCACAACTGCCTCACACCTCTGAGATGAGGGTTCAAGTCCCCATCCCATGTCATCGTGGGGTTTCCTCTGGGTTCTCCGGTCTCCTCCCCCCCCCCCCCCCTTATATTTTGGCCGATACGTTACAAGGATTTGGGTAACTTCTCTGTAGAAATGAACAGGATACAGCTGATATTGGGGTGGTTCAGCCGGCTAACCCTTGTTGACTGTGATTAGAAAGCTGTCAGTTTGAATCTTGACAAAACAGACGTGTGCCCACTGGGCCCTTAAACCCTCCCAGCGCCGTTAGCAGTGCACACTGGCTGACCCCCAAGGTCACCCCCAAGCTTTCTGTCACCTGTATCTATGTCTCATGGAGAGCAACATGGGGTAGGCGAAAAGAGCATTTTCCCATGGCCGTTAATAAAGTACCACTATTTCTATTTTATATCGCTTTTAGTTGGACCGAGTTTGACAATGAGCCATAAAAGAATTTTTCCAGCTGGATACAGTTACATGGCCAAAGCTGAGGAACCCAAATAACTGTCCCCACTGAATAAAATCCATACCTCTGGAAGACTCTGGATAAAGGTATGGATATTGGCACTCTTGGCTGCTTCCTCAATCTCCGTCTGGGAGACGTCACGGCTGTTGTCGCCATACTGGATGTTCTCAGCAATGCTGCAGTCAAACAGGATGGGCTCCTGAGAGACCAGGCCCAGCTGAGAACGCAGCCAGGCCAGGTTCAGAGACTTGATGTCGTGCCCGTCCAGAGACTGAACAAGGGAAAGGAACAGGGTCATGTGGGTTACGTATTGGGTTGCCTACAGCTGGAAATGCCAGAAGGTGACATTTAGAGTGCAGTGTTAATGTGGTAGACATGTCAAACTGGCCCCAGTACTACTCCAGAATGTGGGAAACGGGCCACATGTCTTGACTGCCTCACCACGTGTCCAGAAGCGACGTCGTAGAAACGCTCCAGCAGCTGGATAGAAGTGCTTTTCCCACAGCCACTCCCACCAACCAGGGCCAGAGTCTGGCCCGAGCTTACAGACACATTCAGGCCTTGCAGCACATTCACGTTCCGCCTGGTTGGGTACATGAAGTGGACGTCATGGAACTCAATGTTCCCCGTGCAGGTTCCCTGGGTGAAGGATACATCATCCAAGTGACAAACTCATAGATTTGTGTCTAACCATTTTTGCACAATAATGGTCTATTCCATCCATGTATTTTCCTGAAGCTTATCCAGTACAGGATCACGATGGGGCCTGGAGCTTATTCCAGCCAGCAAAGGGCATAAAACAAGAGTATCCCCTGGATGGGATGCCAGTCATTTATCAAATATAAATAACAGTCACATTCTAAGGAATCATAAGTCCTGGTCTACAACTTACAGGCATGTCGCCCTTCTCACTGTAAATGTCGATCTCAGGCTTCCTGTCCAGCAAGGTTAATATTCGCTGTGCAGATGCCTTTGCTTTTGCAAAATCCGGGGCAAAACTGGAGGACTGTCCAATATTTACGGCAGTAAAGACAATGACGGAGTACACACTGGGGAGAGCGCCAAGCATAGCCAGTCATGCACCATCCATCAGGTAAAGCAAGACAGCATTGACACCACTCTGGATTTTCCTCGATATGTAAATTAAAGACTTACAGAAAAACATTCTCATATTGCGTGTAGCAATGCGCTATAAGCCATGCACCAAAACGGAAAATTGCAGCGTTGACAAAGAACCGGGTTGCTTGGGCAAGGGCGTAGGTCAATCCATACATAGGGGCTCTACATAGAGCAGTCCTGAAACAGTGGAATTACGTATTATTTTCAAAAATGAGTAATATAAATAATATCATCCATCCATCCATAATCCGAGGTCGGGTCGCGGGGGCAGCAGTCTCAGCAGGGAGGCCCAGACTTCCCTCTCCCCGGCAACTTCATTCAGCTCCTCTGAGGGGATCCTGAGGCGTTCCCAAGCCAGCCGAGAGACATAGTCCCTCCAGCGTGTTCTGGGTCTTCCCCGGGGCCTCCCCCCAGTGGGACATGCCCGGAGCACCTCACCAGGGAGGCGTCCCGGAGGCATCCTAATCAGATGCCCGAGCCACCTCATCTGGCTCCTCTCGATGTGGAGGAGAAGCAGCTCTACTCTGAGTCTCTCCCGAATGACTGAGCTCCTCACCCTATCTCTAAGGGAGAGCCCAGCCACCCTGTGGTGGAAACCCATTTCAGCTGCTTGCGATCTTGTTCTTTCGGTCACTACCCATAGCTCATGACCATAGGTGAGGGTAGGAACGTAGATCGACTGGTAAATTGAGAGCTTTGCCTTTTGGCTCAGCTCTTTCTTCACCATGACAGACCAATGCAGCGCCCGCATCACTGCTGACGCTGCACCAATCCGCCTGTCGATCTCCCGTTCCATCGTTCCCTCACTCATGAACAAGACCCCGAGATACTTAAACTCCTCCACTAGGAAGAGGACCCCATCCCCAACCCAGAGAGAGCATTCTAACCTTTTCCGGCTGAGGACCATGGTCTCGGATTTGGAGGTGCTGATTCTCATCCCAGTCGCTTCACACTCGGCTGTGAACTGTCCCAGTGAGAGCCGAAGGTCACGGTCTGATGAAGCCAACAGAACCACATCATCTGCAAAAAGACCTAATCCTGAGGTCACCGAACCGGACACCCTCAATGCCCTGGCTGCGCCTAGAAATTCTGTCCATAAAAACTATGAACAGAATCGGTGACAAAGGGCAGCCCTGACGGAGTCCAACCCTCACCGGAAACGAGTCCGACTTATTGCCGCCCATGCGGACCAGGCTCTTGCACTGGTCATACAGGGATCGAACTGCCCATAAAAGAAAGCCCGGTACCCCATACTCCCGGAGCACTCCCCACAGGCCTCCCCGAGGGACACGGTCGAATGCCTTCTCCAAATCCACAAAACACATGTAGACTGGTTGGGCAAACTCCTATAAACCCTCCAAAACCCTGTGGAGAGTATAGAGCTGGTCCACTGTTCCACGGCCAGGGCGAAAACCACACTGCTCTTCCTGAATCCGAGCTTCGACAATCCAGCGGACCCTCCTCTCCAGAACCACCGAATACACCTTACCAGGGAGGTTGAGGAGTGTGCTCCCCCTATAGTTGGAGCATACCCTCCGGTCCCCTTTCTTAAAGAGGGGGACCACCACCCCGGTCTGCCAGTCCAGAGGCACTGCCCCCGATGTCCACGAGATGCTGCAGATGCGTGTCAACCAAGACAGCCCTGCAACCTCCAGAGCCTTGAGGAACTCTGAGCGAATCTCATCCACCCCTTGGGCTCGGCCACCGAGGAGCTTTTTAACCACCTCAGCAACCTCCGCCCCAGAGATAGGCGAGTCCACTCCCAAGTCCCCACACTCTGCTTCCACATTGGAAGGTGTGTTGGTGGGATTGAGGTGGTCTTCGAAGTATTCCTTCCACTGACCCAAAATGTCCCGAGTTGAGGTCAGCAGCGCACCATTCCCACCATAAATAGTGTTGATGTTGCACCGCTTTCCCGCCCTGAACCCCCGGATGGTGGACCAGAATCTCCTCAAAGCCGTCCGGAAGTCGTTTTCCATAGCCTCGCCAAACTCGCCAAAAGTTTTTGCCTCAGCAACCACTGAAGCCGCATCCCGCTTGACCTGCTGGTACCTATCAGCTGCCTCCGGAGTCCCACAGGCCAAAAAGGCTCAATAGGACTCCTTCTTCAGCTTGACGGCATCGCTCACCAGCAGAACATGGCCCATTCGGACTGAATGTCCCCCGCCTCCCCCGGGATGTGGGAGAAGTTCTGCCGGAGGTAATAGTTGAAACTCTCCCTGACAGGGGATTCCGCCAGACGTTCCCTGCAGACCCTCACTATATGCTTGGGCCTACCAGGCCTGGCCGGCTTCCTCCCCCACCAGCGGAGCCAACCCACCACCAGGTAGTGATCGGTTGACAGTTCCGCCCCTCTCTTCACCCGAGTGTCCAAGACATGCGGCCGCAAGTCCAATGACACGACTACAAAATCGATCATCGAACTGCGGCCTAGGGTGTCCTGGTACCAAGTGCACATATGGACACCCTTATGCTTGAACATGGTGTTCATTATGGACAATCCGTGACGAGCACAGAAGTCCAATAACAAAGCACCGCTCGGGTTCAGATCGGGGGGGGCGTTCCTCCCAATCATGCCCCTCCAGGTCTCACTGTCATTGCCCACGTGAGCATTGAAGTTCCCCAGCAGAACAAGAGAGTCCCCAGGAGGAGCGCTCTCCAACACCCCATCCAAGGACTCCAAAAAGGGTGGGTATTATGAACTGCTATTTGGCGCATAAGCGCAAACAACAGTCAGGACCCGACCCCCACCTGAAGGTGAAGGGAGGCTACCCTCTCGTCCACTGCGATAAACCCCAACGTACAGGCACCCAGCCTGGGGGCAATACTGTAAGTATGCCCACCCGCGCTCGGCGCCTCTCCCCGCAGGCAACTCCAGTGTGGAAAAGGGTCCAACCCCCCTCAAGGAGACTGGTTCCAGAGCCCAAGCCGTTTGTTGAGGTGAGCCCGACTATATCTAGCCAGAACTTCACAACCTCGCACACCAATTCAGGCTCCTTCCCCATCAGAGAGCTGACATTCCATGTACCTAGAGCTAGATTCTGCAGCCGAGGATCGGACCGCCAGGGTCCCCGGCTTTGGCTGCTGCCCAACTCACATTGTACCCAACCCCTATGGCCTCTCCTAGAGGTGGTGGGGGAAGGAGGGGGGACCCACGTGCCTTGTTCGGGCTGTGCCCGACCAGGCCCCATGGCTGTAGGCCTGGCCACCAGGCGCTCGCCATCAAGCCCCACCCCCAGGCCTGGCTCCAGGGGGGGGCCCTGGTGACCCGCATCTGGGCAAGGGAAACCGCGGATTCAAAATGTTGTCCGTCATTAGGGGTTTTGTGAGCCGCACTTTGTCTGGTTCCTCACCCAGGACCTGTTTGCCTTGGGTGACCCTACCAGGGGCATAAAGCCCTGGGCAACATAGCTCCTGGGATCATTGGAACACGCAAACCCCTCCACCACAATAAGGTGCCGGCTCCAGGAGAGGTAAATAATATCATTAAACCTAAATCCTTTACCAAGAAAGGCATTGAGACATATGTGACAATGATTGAGACATATGTGATTTGAATTAAAGGGTGCTTTACTTGTATGGATAACTCAAACTATCTTTGAAGTTCTGGAAAAATACTTCTTCTCGTGACAAGGACACAACCGTCTTGAAGTTCTCAACTGTTTCTGTGGAGATCTGCAGAAAATAAAAGGTAATTAACCAAACAAAATGAAATAACAATAAGCAGGGCTCATGCTTCAATGTTTTCTGAGAGCTCAAGAAATACAATTTACAATCCAAAAATATGTAGAATCTATATCTTTGATGCAAAAGAGACCACTGTTATTATTATTATTATGTTTATTATTATTATTATTATTGGAGTGCCAGGCAGACTGAATCATCGCACTGACAGCGGATATCATGAAGACTTGGTTGCAAGGCAGAAAGCAAGCTTTTATTGACTCTTTAACAGCACTAACACCCAACAAGCTTGAAATCAACTACAGTATACTAGGGGAACACAGGGAGGTTAGACGCTGCACAGTGAAGCTCACACAATGCTGAAGACATGAGAAGATCGGACAGGGTTAACGCAAGACAAGGGCAAACATACACGCAACAATAGGACAACCAGGGGGTGTTCCACTGAGCAGGAGTAAAGGGAAGTCTGACTTATTTTGACAAGTCTGGCTCATTTAAGTGTGAGTTCCGTTCCATCAAAGTGTCTTAAATGAATTCCCGCTGAGTTACCATGGTAACTTAGGCGAGTGAACAAGTCTTCTCCGGACCAGGGGTCTACATATTATGAAGGGGCTTTAACCAAATCACATTTAACCCGGAGTTAATTTGCGAACGTGGGGTTGACAAAACCAGGTTGTCTCAATCGGTGATAATCAGTACTACGACGCCAGTTAAGAAGTTGATTTGTTGCAAAAATGAATGAATACAGAGGCTTACAGATGTGACGCAATTCAGAAGTAAGCATATTATTGCTGTTAAGTAATGCAATGCTCCCTAAAGGTTCATTACTGTGATGTTATTGCAAACCTAATGTTAATAATAACTGAACTGGTCCGATTTCAAATGCAATAGTAGTGGAAAGTGTAGGTGGCAGCAAGTCAAGATAAAATATGAAAACATCAAGTGGCAGGGCGGGGGGCCAAGCGGAGGTACAGGCAGAGGACCAGGCAGAGGTACAGGTGGAGGGCCAAGCGGTGGGCCAGGCAAAGGGCCAGGCAGAGGTACAGGCGGGGGGCCTGGCGGAGAGCCAGGCGGAGGTACAGGCGGGGGGCTAAGCGGTGGGCTAAGCGGTGGGCCAGGCGGAGGTACAGGCGGGGGGCCAGGTGGAGGTACAGGCAGGGGGGGCCAGGCGGAGGTATAGTCGGAGGACCAGGCAGGGGGCCAGGCGGAGGACCAGGCGGAGGGCCAGGCGGAGGTACAGGCGGGGGGCCAGGCGGAGGTACAGGCGGGGGTCCAGGCGGAGGACCAGGTGGAGGTACAGGCGGGGGGCCAGGTGGAGGGCCAGGCGGAGGTACAGGCGGGGGGCCAAGCGGTGGGCCAGGCAGAGGACCAGACGGGGGGCCAGGCAGAGGACCAGGCGGAGGGCCAGGCAGAGGTACAGGCGGGGGGCCAGGCAGGGGGCCAGGCGGAGGACCAGGCGGAGGGCCAGGCGGAGGTACAAGCGGGGGGCCAGGCGGATGGCCAGACGGAGGTACAGGCGGAGGACCAGGCAGGGGGCCAGGCGGAGGACCAGGCAGGGGGCCAGGCGGAGGGCCACCTATGGAAGCCTTTACTCATGCTGAAGAGTTGGCATTAGCCAATAACATTGGAAGGCCCATTATGTAGGGGTAGGTCCAGTCAGACCCTGGTGCCTCGGACATGTGCACCCTCTATGTGCAGGGTAATATCACAATAACATTGTACAGTGTGATCATTTGTGCAATCATGAACTTCAAATCCATGTCTCCTGTGCAGGGGAGGGGGATAATAATATATAATAATATTATGCAGGCGTCCAGCCACCTGCAGAGCCCAGCACCTCCTGTGATCCTCAGGTACAGTTACATGTAGAAATGACTAGGTGTGCCCAGTGTTGACGCATCTTTACATTTGTATTGCTTTATTGTTCAGGAGGACTTGGCTGAGGACACCTTGCCGGCATTGTCTGACACACACATCCAGGTAGACGCATTTCAGCAGGCGTGTGGTTCCCTCAGGATAACGGACTCAGTGATTTGAGTGTCCTTACGTTGTCATCTGCATTATTCTCCCTTAGGAGGAGTTGCAGCGACCCCCTTCCCCCCCTTTTATAAAACCTAGATCGAGCCTTTATTGTTCTTTAAGTGGTCGTTTATTCGTAGCTCTCACTTGTGCTACTCTCAAGCCATTAGACGCCTATTAAGACTTACAATCGGGACACTCTGTGACTGAGTGTGAGGGACATGACAGGGCTACATAAGTTAATTACACATACACCACCAACTATATGTGTGCCCTACCTTTCCAGAAAGTTCCAGTGCTTGCTGGTCTTTGGAAGCATGGCCGCCAATGGCCCTCATCTGTATGAAGTTGGCTCCCGAGAGGAAAGGCACGCAGACGAGTATGAGGAGTGTGATCTGCCAGCTGAAGATGAAGGCCACGACGATAGCGATGGTCAGAGAGCATATGGTGTTCGTAGCCAGGCCAAGTCTGGATCCTGCTGCCTAGCAGAGAGAAACAGATACCTCATTTTCACCAAACCTGAGCTGGTACTGGTAACAGTGCTGGGCTGGTTCTCACTTTGTGCCTTTTGAGAACTGGCCCGAGTTTCCACTGGTTTTGAAACAGAATGCAACGGAAACATTATCCACCTGGATGTGAGAGTAAAGTACTGAGGCGAAATGCTTACCTTTCATATGTGTTTTTAACTTTGAATAATACCACAGAATATTAGGGCAACATTGTGGAAAACAAATCTGAGATTTTGTGAATAAAGTTATAATTTCACAAGAAAAATGTCGTAATAGTACTATAATAAAGTTGTCATTTCAGGCTACGTGTAAATGGAAGATATCTGAAGATATCTGAGCAAGCTTTAGTAAAAAATTCATCAGTTTTGAAGTATAGGTTTTTTTGTTATTGATTTTTTTTTATATTTTAATCAGTTATTACATAGTAATTATTCATATGGGGATGGTATATTATTTGTTCAATCGATATAATCTTTAATAGCTTTAAAACAATATGAGGACTATTTCTGTGCATCTTATATTAAAGTAAATATAGGCAGTCAAAGTCATAGTTCCCCTAGAAAAAAGTTACAACTTTGTTCGCTTAACTCTCCCTCAATATTGATCCAAGACTTTGCCCAATTTCAGTTTCATGAGTTTCTCATGTGACCAAATCAGCTGCCAAGTTTCGTTAAAGTCTGTGACGCTGAGGTCCAAAGGTGTGGTGACCAGGTGACTGGAGCATTGAACTCCGCAATCGCTTTGGAGGAATCTGTTAAGTTTTTATTGTTGTGTTTACTTGTAGGTTTACTTGTAAACTTTAATCGCATTTGGTGTATGTCGGATGCCATCCAAGGATCCGTCAAACAAAATAGCATATTTTGTTTGTGTGTTGTGTGTTGTGATGACGGCTGGGATTTATGACATTGTAAGGACAATGTAGGTAACTAATAAGTTTCCATTAGAATTTGACTTATGTGTATCAGCCAGTGATACATAATATTTAGCTATCTGCTTTGTTACAGCAATGAAAATAATACTCATGCTCTCTTGCTTGAGCTGTCAGTAATTAAAGTGAAATTTGCCTATCGTGCCTTTCGTGTGTTTGTTTTAACGCAGGTGAAGAGATTGTAGATGGACAGGAACATTACTTCTTATATTTATTCCACATGAAAGATTTACATGTTTCTTTATTTTGTATATTTGTAAAATGTTTACCAACAGGTTTTGTTCTTTTCTTGTCTTCACTCTCCATATCAAAGTACCAAACATTAATGTATATTGCGCAGTAGTATAAGAAAAATTATATTGAGATAATTAGCGTTATTCCTCAGCCCAATGGAGATGTAACCTAATTAGCATTAGCCACAAGAATCCTTTATATGGTTTTACAAATATTTTTATTATTAATGTTGTTAACGGGGCGGCATGGTGGTGCAGTGGTTAGCACTGTTGCCTCATACCTCTGGGATCCGGGTTCGAATCTCCGCCTGGGTCACATGTGTGTGGAGTTTGCATGTTCTCCCCATGTCGTCGTGGGGTTTCCTCCGGGTACTCCGGGTTTCCCCCAACAGTCCAAAAACATGCTGAGGCTAATTGGACTTGCTAAATTGCCCGTAGGAATGCGTGTGTGAGTGAATGGTGTGTGAGTGTGCCCTGCGATGGGCTGGCCCCCCATCCTGGGTTGTTCCCAGCCTCGTGCCCATTGCTTCCGGGACAGGCTCCGGACCCCCCGCGACCCAGTAGGATAAGCAGTTTGGAAAATGGATGGATGGATGGATGGATGTTGTTAACGTGGCAATTTGTATTTTTTCATTGTATATATTCCACAATTAATCAGAAGAAGGGTGCAATAGCCAGTCCCACTTCCGCTGATATCTTGAGGACAGCCTTTTTTGTGGTGCCATGCTGTACCCGGGGACGGTTTCATTTTTTCTTTTTTGAGGTGGAAATTAGCAGAACTAGTTGAGAAGAAGCCTGGCATTGGCAGTGCATTGATGGAAATGATGGAAGAGAGGACAGCATAACGATCCCATTATCCACAATGTATGTATAGGATGTGAAGTCACCCAGATTCATGTCAATCCAAACAGCGCCAACCACAAATGATACAAAGCTGCTCACTTCAAAGGCTGCAGTTTCAAATCCATGTTCAAATCCTGAATTGCATTGTGAGGACCCACATGCTGTGGTACTATGACATCTCGACTAAAGAGTTAAATTATTCCACAAATAGCATAATACCAATTTGGTTTTGAAAACAGAGTTGTTTTTACCCCTTTCACGAGCGACGCATCGGTTGCCAGTTTAGTAGTTAAAACTCCCACAGCATTTCTGCTGTCGTCAAACCAGCCGATTTCCTGAAGGAGACAAAGTCAGAACAAGCTTCAGTGCACGTCTGTGTTCAAGGTCCCAGTTTTCCAGGAATTTCTGTGACTTTTCATTACTCATCAGATGCATTTAAAAATGCAGCCTTACCTGCCCCATCATGGCTCTGAAACACTGACTTCTCAGTCTCATTGTCAGAAGTTCTCCTGATTTGCCAAACATGTAACCCTGAAATACGGGAGAAATAGGGAATGAGGCAGTTGTTCAGCAAGTCCTTTTTCACAGGCAGTGTCACTGGAAGTAATGAAAGTGACTGACAAAGACTTCTTAAAATTTAGACATATTAACATTTTAAAACATCAAATGCTAATTAGCTACATAGGAAGCAGATAGAATGTGGATCTAAAGGCTATGTGATGGACCTGTACGAAGTAGATCACGAACGCGACTACAGCAATCAGAAGTAAAAGCAATGAAAGCATTTGGGTTTTCTGCCGTTTCACGTCTGGGTCGGTTTCAGCAAAGACCTGCAGTGGTAGAACAGAATGAGCATGACATCTCAGATATTTACTCCACCAGGAAGATCAGTGACATATTCTTCTGGAAGTCAGGAAGTTACTCACGCCAAGTATTTTTGCAAAGATAACAGCGACGCAGGGATAGACGGCCCCGCCCACCAAACTGGCAAGCACCCCAATCAGCAAGTAAGGCCACTCCGGCTTATTCAAAGCTAAAATTCTTTTGAATGGAATTTCTGGGAGCTTCTCTTCCTCCTACAAGAAAGAAAAAATAAATCCACATTTAAATGGGCAGATTAAAATCTGTGTATTGTCTGGACAGAAAAACACTGCTAACGTGTTTTTAAAAACCTTGATTCATCTTGCAGGATTCCACTGAATAAGTCAGGTACCTTGACTCACATTAAGTATACCTTATTCTCCTTATCTGCAGGTTTCTTGAGAAACTTCTTCTTCTTCTTCTTGGAAGATCTCCGCCGGAGGCTGCCTGTACGCCTCAGAGAGATGTTCTGGGATGAGCCTTGTTCTTCTACATCATTGTGTAGAATTTCTGCATAGACCGGGTCCTCCTCAAAGGACTCCTCCTCCACATCCTCATCACACGAGTCATCTTCACTTGACTCACTTCTGTCTTCTGTTTTACCTGAATTCTGTCAAAGGGCCGTGATAGTTAAGGTTACTTTATGTAAGTATTTTGGAGGAGGCTGAATTATACTGTACACTATATGGACAAATGTACTGGGAAACCTGGCCATTACACCCACAGGAACTTTTATGACATCACATTCTAAATCCGTCAGCACCGATATGGATTTGGTCCTCCCTTTGCAGTCATAACAGCTGCCACTCTTCTGGGACGGCCTTACACACATTTTGGACAATTCTTTCTTCTAAATTTGTGAAAAAGTTTGGGGAAGGTCATTTTCTATTCCAGCTTTACTGTGTCTCTGGGCAGAAAGGAAAGTCCATAAAGACATTGTTGGGTACTGTCACGATCACAGCGGAGGTATGCGGCGATCGTGCGGGTAAAGCGAGCAAGGAGTAGGCAGACAGGCGAATACGGGGCAAAACGGGAGTTTAATAGGGAAGTCCGGGAAGCGGGGATACAGGACGGCAACAGACATCAGGTAACATCAATGACGGACAAGGGAAACCGGGGAGACCAGGACTTAAATACACAAGACTAATCAAAGTAACTACACAAAGCTGGAGACGATCAGGGAAATACACGTGGGTAATCAGGGGGCGTGGCACACACGAGGAGCGGAAGAGCCGGGCATGACAGGTACGTTTCTTGTGGAACTTGACTGGGCCACACAGACCCCCGACTTCAACCCCAACAAACATCTTTGGGATGAATTAGAACGGAGATTGTGAGCCAGGCCTTCACAGCCAACATCACTGCCAGACCTCACAAATACTCTTCTGGATGAATGGCCAAAATTCCTACAGACACACTCCAACATCTTGTGGAAATCCTTCCCAGAAGAGTGGTAGCTGTTACAGCTGCAAAAGGGGGGACCAACTCCATATTGATGCCTATGTCATATTAATTCATGTAGGTAGAATGACAAGGAGTCCCAATACATTTGTCCATATAGTTTATATTAGCTATTACAAAGAAATTAAATCAACTATGCTATGTAATGTTGCATTGTTAAGTACAGCACTGGAAGAAGAAAAAAGTTCATGTTGAACTGGTAATACAAATTTGTATTAATTTAGGAATACAAATGTGTTTTCAGCTAGTAGCTTGCAGTGATTTTTTTAATGAATATGATAACAGTTCGGCTTGAATCTTGGTAGCTACCTGCTGCATGACTAATGAGTAATAGACCCCCTTCAAGGCCATGAGCTGGCTGTGGGTTCCTTGCTCAGTCACCACACCGTCACTGAAGCCCGCGATGATGTCGGCCGTCTTGATAGTCGACAGGCGGTGAGCGATGATTATTGTCGTCCGGCCGGCACGTGCCTTTGTACGACAGTCTAGGTCATTATCATATAATGTAATGTTTGACCTAATTAGTCATTGCAAATATTTGCATCATTACCTCATCATTAATATATTTATTACATTTTTCACCATTCGCACCTGTCATATTAACTGCATTTTTAGTTGTATACAATGCTAACTGGAGACAAGTAATTTTCGGCATATGTCAGTGTTGGTTCGTCTTTGTTCTTAATCATCAGTCTAATGATGACTTTAATACTCTTCCTCCAATGCATGTACTGCCAGAGTTCAATTCCTTTTTACTCTAAAGAAAGGCTGGAATGGCAACAAAAATAGCCGGGAGATTTGTCGACAACCGGGGGGGAGGGGATGCCCCCTTGGTATATTTTGCCAGTCACAACCCCCAATGAAATAAAGCATTGTCCATTGTTCATCGCCTCCAATGCAGCCAAGACTGAAGGATGGGTTGTGCGCCCCTGGTGTATAAGTTCAATATGCCACGGATGGGTAAGAGAATCCGGCACTTGCTTCACCTGGAAAATTCCCAAACTTCCTGGTTGGCCAGTCTTAACCAGCTCTGAGGGCTGCAGGCTTCTCTGCATGACACACCATCTCTAGCAAAGAGCAGTATCAGCTCTGTGTAGCTTCCTAGCTGTACCAAAAATGTAGCATCGTAGCACCCAGGTTCCCCATTGTTGGAGCCGTTGGGTGCCCCAGTGGGGAGGCCCTGTCCAGTTATATTTCAAATAGCTCTGTTTCAATAACCTCAAAACCCTACTGGTAAAATCCTACTTTCCAAACAGAGGTCTGCTCTCTGGCCTGCATAGTCCTACCTTATCTAGGGCAGCCTGCACAATAGACTCGCTCTGAGTGTCCAGAGCGGAGGTGGCCTCATCTAGCAGCAGGATTTTGGGATTTTTCACTAGGGCTCTGGCGATGGCGATCCTCTGCTTCTGCCCCCCACTCAGCTGGGCCCCCCGTTCCCCGACCATCGTGTTCATCTTCTGTGAGTTGAAACACAAGCAGGCCATTGTATAAAGCTGTGGCAAATGTCTTTTGTCATCACATGTTCTATCAAAACAGGAAACCATCTGGTGCCATATGAGCCATGCAGTATAAACAATACAAAAAAATAAGTTTTCAACGTCACAGGAATAAATCATGAGGTTTGCCAATAAAAAACCAATAACAAGTCTGTGACCTTACATCAGGGAGTTTAGATATGAACTCGTAGGCGTTGGCTTCCTTCACGGCACGCTCGATGTCCTCGTCTGTGGCGTTCTCCCAGCCGTAGCGGATGTTTTCAGCAATCGTGGTTGCGAAGAGCACAGGCTCCTGGCTGACGATGCCGATGTTCTCCCTCAGCCATTTCACATTGAGCGTGCGGATGTCATGTCCGTCCAGAGTGATCTGCAGTCCAGCCGCCGAGAGACACTCTTATTAATCGCTGTGAGAACTAAGGCGAATGTGCGAGAACATTGTCATTAAAGGAAATATCCTGCTTCTTCTCCATATGAGGCAGAACTCAGTGCCTTTGCTGGCCTGTTGGCCACAAAGCCTTGGTGGCCATGATGTGTTTCTTTCAGAGTAGGACCGGCATTCTCACCGCTCCAGCATCTGGGTCATAGAAGCGCTGCAGAAGCTGGATGGTGGTGCTCTTTCCACAGCCACTGGCTCCCACTAGGGCAATGGTCTTTCCACGAGGGACCACCAGATTCACACCCTGCAGGATCTAGTGGGGGAATCAAAGAGATCATCACCATCATCACCATCACCATCATCATCATCACCATCGTCACCATCACCATTACAGGCACAGCAGCCTACCCTGCTGAGTCACACACTACCCCTTAGTTGTATGGAATAAAACTTACCTCTCTGGGGTTGAAATGTGTGAAACTACCATGGTGTATTACTGCTCATGCCCTGCCACAATATTTTGCATACTTGAATGTTTAGTATTTAATAAATAAATTTTAGGCCATTTGGTTTTTGCATCAAAATGTCGCTCCTTGTTTTGGTCATGGGAGTTTGTAAAGAGAAGCTTTCTTCTGCACACAAAACTACATCAGCACCTACTTTCACATCCTTCCTGGACGGGTAACTGAAGTGAATGTTCTTGAACTCTATGTCTCCTTTCACCGTTTCTGGCTTGTGGCCTTCCTTCGAGCTGCTGTCAATCGGACGCGGCTGGAATACAAAGGGTCAGTTTGTATCAAAAAAGTACAGGCTGCCTGTTAATTAGCCAAAGTGACTGTAGCATCAGGCTAATATTGATACCAGGTCAATGGTCTTGTAGATCTCATAGGCCGCCCCGCGGGCCTTGGCTACGCTCTCCAAGTTTGGCATTCCTCGACTCAAAGATAATGTTCCGATCATCACAGAAAAAAACACCTGGAAAATGAAGGTGAACATTATAATTAAAACATATAAAATTCAATAGATTGCAATAAGTCTAGAATGCCAAAAAATGCATGTAGTAAAATACCAAAATATAGAATAAGAAATTAGCATATTTCTTAATATATATATGGAATCCATAATATATAAGCATGCAAACACACAACTATGATACGTCATTACTGCTAAAATGACAGTCAATAATGGCTTACAGTGAGAACCCGTCCGATGGAGTAGTTTTCAAGTTCGTCGACTGTAAGCTTTGTTCCATACCAAAAGGCCAGGGCGTATGTCGACAACATAAAGAACTGAGTGAGTCCCAATGCCGCATTGGTTGCAACAGCCTTTTTCACACCAAAATTTCTGGCCTCCTGTAGGTTAGATTCGTACCTAAAAGAGAATGGAATAGCATTGTTCACTCCTGTATGCTACAAGCTGCTGCTCACATCTCCTCTGACAAATATGTTTATCTATTTCTCTGAAAGAAATGCAGCTGCCAAGTCAGCCGATTTGTACTTTGCAATCTCACATCAGCATCGTGCTCTGACTGTAACCTGTTTCAGCAGAGCAAAGTCACAGTGAAAGAGGAGATGACATTCGGGAGCTGTAACACAGATAACGGGGTCCAACCTACATCCATGGAATTTCACACAATATAAATAAACCTTTAATGCTACTATTGAGGACACATTTTATTTTTTACATGTTTGCATTTCCCAGTGGGGCATCGGTAGCTTTGGAGAGTGAGACGTACTTCTCCACTGCTTTCTTCTGCCCATTGAAAGCCACGACTGTCCTGATAGCCACAAGAATTTCCTCAGCAACTGCCCCAGCCTTGGCATATGCTGACAGCTCCTTACTCGTCAAGGAGGCAATGATCTGAAAAGAGCACATGACACTCAACAGTGTTACTCAAAGTTACTGTGAGACCACAGGGGATGAACACAGGTTCTTCAGTGTCTGCCTTCCTACATTCCTTAATATTTAATATATAACCTCTTTGGACAATCATCATGAGAAGGTTGGTTCATCCTACCTTGGACCAGACTGCAGCAGATCCACCAAGAAGAGGACTGACTGCTAGGATGACAAGGGTCAGCTTCCAGCCATTGACGAACCCAATGATGAGGCCAGCAATGAATGTGCAGAAAAGCTGCACGAATAAACAGATCTTGTCTCCCAGCCCATCGTTGATTGTGTTAATATCACTAAATGACAATAAAATGGCAATAAATTCCAAAGTAGGAAAATTATCCTGGGTATCTCTAGTTCTAATTCTAGTTCTATGATGCCATGTATACATATGCTATTTTAAACCTTTAATAGTTCAGTGTTTTCATTATGAAGAAAAGAGAGTTAGCAATAACATATTTTTACAAGAAAATATGATGAAACAGTTCTTGAATATATCTCCATCTTCTATCTACATATCCTGGTCAGGATTGGGGGGAGGGTCCTGTGCCTATTTAAGGCAGCAGAGGGCTCACCTCCAGTACACCCTGGATGGTCATGCACTATAATATGAGAACATAACAGCAGCCTATTCCATTAGACCACTGCAAGGGAACCTTATAGGACACTGTGTCACATTCTCTATACTAGATGGGCACTTCATAACAGCAGCCTATTCCATTGGAAGGGTACATAGAGGGGTCGCTTAGACCACTGCAAGGGCACCTTATAGGATACTGTGTCACATTCTCTCCACTATATGGGCACTTGATAACAGCCCCCTTTTCCATTGGAAGGGTACCCATTGAGGTTGTTAGACCACTGCAAGGGCACCTTATAGGACACTGCATCACATTCTCTCTACTAGATGGGCACTTCATAATGATTCTCAACCTGTGGATCGCGACTCAAATTTCGGTCACGGCAATTAGCCACTTTTCGCTGTATTACAATTAATCTGTTCACCCAATACATACCACCAGCCTAGTATCCAGATATACTCACTCTGTCAGTCTGGTAATTAGCACTCCGATCTGATGTGTGTCAAACCATCCCATTTGCTGGTGGATCACTGAATGGAAGTATCTCTCACGGATCCTTTTTGTCTGTCTGGTAGCTGCCAGCAGGAAAAGCGTGACTTGAGATGTTCCAAGGATGAGTACTGCTACTCCAATCCCCACAAAGTAATAGGCACGACTGTGAATGGAATATGCAACAAAGTTTTATATTACGTCTGTGAAGATCCTTCACCTGACAGTAGCTCTGAATGCACAAATAAGATTCATCAAGAACACTTACTTGGTCATTAAAGTTTCGATATCCACTCCAGGCATGGTAGGACAATTGGCAGAGCTGGCATAACTGGGAGTAACGTTGCCTAAGACTGAAAGAAGACAAACAGATATTGGGCATCACGTTCGGCATAAAAACTATGACATTACTCATTGAAACAGAAATTTCTGCAGCCAAGTATAAGACTGGCACAAGGAAAATGTCAAATTCACTCTGAAATCAATATTCTTTATCCATGCATGCATCATCAGCTGTGGCCTACAGGCAGGTTCCCATAAATTCCCACCTGAAACGTTTAAGGCTTGACCACTCTGGACAAAGCTGTCTGTCATCTGGCCAAAAATCACACTCATGAGTGGCAGAGCGACCCCATTGGCAGCGGCACAGAGTAACCCCACAATCATTAAAATAATATCCAGAGGTTTGGCAAAGCGGTACTGTGGTAAAATAGGAAACAAAATATATTATTACAGACATTCTTTTTTTCTGAAATATCCATTTTACATAATTTAATGGAATCCCACAAAATTGTTTGCTTACTAATTGGAAAAATCCAACCAGCTTCACTGGTTCCTTTGGTTTCTTTCTTTTTCTTCTAGAGGAAGAAAGGAGGAGAACGTTACAAAGCAACGAAGGAAACAGGCCTCATTCCTCTCCACCTATACATGCAGTATATGGGCAGATGGCTAAGTGAAGGGAACACCAGCATAAAGCGACTGATGGGTCTCTGGACCAGCATGAGCTGACAGAATACCTCCATACAGACCCTAGGCTGTATCTGAGAATCATACATCCATGAGCTGACAGAATACCTCCATACAGACCCTAGTCTGCATCTGAGAATCGTACATCCATGAGCTGACAGAATACCTCCATATAGACCCTAGTCTGTATCTGAGATTCATACATCCATGAGCTGACAGAATACCTCCATACAGACCCTAGTCTGCATCTGAGAATCATACATCCATGAGCTGACAGAATACCTCCATATAGACCCTAGTCTGCATCTGAGAATCATACATCCATGAGCAAACTCTCTCACTTTAAATGGGCTAAGATCCACTGACTAATTTTTTCCCAAACCGAGACATTCTCACAATAGCACTTGGGAAGCTCTCAAACAACTGATTAACTGCAACCTCTACTATGGACAATATAATTTATCCTGTTATTTTTGCATCATATTATTTAAACCTCTCTATCAGATGAGTTCTGATAATTTTGTTTTATCCAGTGACCTTAAATTTTAAAGACAGCAGTTAAAATGAAACGCCCCATTACTCACACAGTAGCCCTGATTTTAATTAAAATTGTATTTTACATTTCCCTAAAATTTAAATTATATAGAGAAGAGCATTTCCTTTTCTGTTCAAACAACGCAAACGGAGATTGTCAGGAATTGCTTCATGTCAGTGAAAATTGCTCATCTCCGTTTACCTAAACAATCCATTTTTATTTGACGCTGGAGTTGGCTCCTCCGGAGGTGGGGGGTCCATCTCATCCTCTCTGCGTTTCTCGTCTTCCACAAAGGCATCGTTGATATAGGAATTCGCGTACAGCGCGTCCTGAGAAACTAAAGAGGGGAATCGGCATGTTTTTCAATAACCACATACCTTGTCAATCACAGATCCCGGCAACTTCAAAATTAATTACTCTGTTAACCCATTAAAATATTACAGACACAGGCGATTAACATTTTCAGATCATTGTGTATTTTGTAAATCAAAGTAAAAAAAATACCTTCTCCGGACATTGTGTCTGGTACAGCTTCTTCGTCCGTGTTGTGGCTTTTTTCCTTTTATCTTTGTAATTAAACCCCTGAAATTGACTGACAGAGGAAACGTATTTGTTCTTGGGGAGCAAACGGCAACCCTTAGGTCTGTACGTCGCTTTGGATAAAAAGCATCAAAATGACATCAAATGTCATACTGACATGTCATACTGACATGTATAAACGGGCCACCACAATAAAATTTGCTGAGCCAGGATATGTAATGTACACAAAAATACAGGACATATTGCTAAATAATTCTAGGGAGGCTGAACACCACTAAATAAGGTTTTTATTTCCGGTGAATTAGGGTAATCTGGGAATTAGGGTATTCTGGGAATAAGGGTACTCAGGGAATTAGGATAATATGCGAATTAGGGTAATCTGAGACGCTTCTTGCTTTTGTGACTGTGATTTATTGCAACACTGCACCGCCATTTAGATCGGCAGATGAGATCTCTTTCACATTTTAAAGGTGGTTTCTTCCTATATGAAAAGAAAAATATGTGGATATCACTCCCCTAGACATCATGCCACCGCTTTTAGTGTTCCTAGTATTATAATACTTTTTAAGTTTGCATATTGTGATGTGGGACAATTTAGCTCGAAATCTGGAACGGGGGGGGGCGGGGGCTGCTAGACATTTTGTCCCCATGAAAGAACGCATCATTGGCTTTAATATATTATGTTTAATTTCATTCGGTAATTTTCAATGTGTGTGTGTGTGTGCATTTGTAGGGGGTCTGTTTCACATTTCATTACTTTAAAAAATCACCCCAAATGTTCTGCCGCATCTCATATTGACCTTGTGTTTAGTGATTTTGCACAAATTACCGGTTGTATTTGAGAGAACTGAATGAATCAAATGCATTGGAATAAAACTGGTCTAAATACAAATGTAAAGTTGGCTAAATGCAGGACAGTAATTCATTAAAGTAAACCTGACAACTAGTCAACAATCTATAACCTCATTAATGGTTACAGAGAGCAGTTTGTATGTTAATCCAAACGCATTGAATAAAAATGGAATTTAGAACAAATTATGCCAGTTTCAGAAAAATAGTGGAGCAGTAATGTATAAAAGTACGAAAATCATGCTACTGAGGGCATAAACATCATCAATTACATCGTTACGCTCAGCACAACGTTTGTGGAACCACTTGTCTCTGATCGTTTAAAGTAACTTATATGACTGTCCCAGATTTTCCAAACGATGCTGTCTCACTTTTACAAATTCTTTTGATAAAGTGAGACTATTGAAAAATCATCAAAAAATAAAATATGCGCGATAAATTGTCACAATATATGTAATATATGTGTCAAACTAACTCCATTAGAACACCGGTCACTAAAACCGAAAAAATAAATCCGTAGGAAATCCGCTATAGTAGGTTTTTATTTTAAAATTTAAATACTGAAAGTCCTTCACATACTGACATTATACATAGAGCGATTGTAATGTCAGTCGGATTTCATGTGGTGAAAAATTCATTACTGTAAAACTAAAATAGGCTTTTATATAAGACAAACAAGTGGAAAAGTATGAAAACTTACACAGAACGCCGACGGATGACCGGTGTTGCAGGCAGCGAAATTTCACAGTACGAAGCGTCGTTTCTAAGGTTTGACAATAACACTGGGAAATCGCGGCTCTTGTATATATATACTGCTGTCATTTGACACATAACATTCTTACTGTATTGTCGTGTGTCTCTTGTTAGAATCACAGCTGTCCCTTCACCTACACATGAAGGCGGCGCCATGCTAATTAACATTCAGATATGGTTTGTGAACAAGCCGAGGACGGTATGTGAACTCAACACATTAATCCGAAGCTGCTCTTGCATCACAGTGAATCACAGTGTGGAGAGCAATATCTGCAGGGGAACAAGGACACGTAGGGAGGCTCTGTGCGTACCAAAATTAACCTATTGACGTAGGCTGTGGTAGTTTTACGGAGGAGTAAGGATAACGTACCGAACAACATGGTGTACCAGATAAGGCGAAATTGCCAGAAAGTGGAAAAGACAAGGGCAGGGGCTGCTTGTAGAGGGGTATAAGACACACATGAATAGTAAGGAAGTCGAACTCTGCTGGAACACGGTGTGTCGCAGGGTTCCCAGATCGATCTGATGGAATAAAAAAATGGAATAAAAGGTTATTGGACAACTCATCCACGCCTCCAGGTGATCTCTTCTCATCTATGGACCCGGTGGAGTCGGCGTACTACAACACCATCTACAATTTTGATTCACTTTTGACTTTAATACATTTGTGCAATTACATTTGATAAATTGTTATTTATTATAGCCTATTTTTATAGCATATTCACTTACCCAGATTTAGATTAAAGACAGAGCAGACACAGCCATTGTAGCCTTCGCTGCTGTCTGCTACTGTACGGGCGGTACATTGAACGATTAAAGCTGGAGCAGAAGTGATGGATCGATGCGGCTACTTTCTGTTTGATAGAAAAGAACTTAGAATTACGAGAAATGAAGTAAGAATTGCGAGGGGGAAAAAAATCACAACTTCGTTGTAATAAGTCTGAATTCTCAGATATTAAGTCAAAAGTTCGAGCTTGTAAGTCAGAACTCTGAGATAAACATGTTTTTTTCTACTCCAGTTGGCAGAAACGGGCTTCCATTGACATGCAAATGTGAAAACCCTTGTAATTGTACCTTTTAAGGTACAGAAATGGAACATCCCCAAAGGTACAAAGAGCATTAATGTACCATCAATAGTACAGAAACGTTCCTCAGAGTCCAACTCTGTACCATGAGGTTATAGCTTCCCTCAGCCACGGTTTGGGCTTCATCACTGGAATCAGCATGTATTCTGTGTACCTGATGTCTCCCAATAACCAGTTACCAGCAAATATACCATCTTTTGCCACCTGACTCACCCCAAAACTGGACCAGATATAAGCATCCTGTGCACTCAGGCCACTTGGTGACAATGTCTGTAAAATGTCCTCGATGGCTGCATATCACCTGGACGTTTAGGCCTAGTGCCAAGAACCCAGGCACAGGTGGGATTCATGGACTGGCACCTACAATGCCAAGTATGTCTGCATTGACATGAAAACCTATTTTAATGTTATGTAAGGCATCCCCTCCTGCTGGAAACTGTATGTAGTTGTGAGCACAGAAATGTGATCAATACACAGATGCAGGACACAGCAGCCCTGCTGAGGCCATGTGCATCTGTAGATCTGCAGGAACCCACCAGTGGCGTAGAAGCAGAGAGCTGTGAGAAGCTGCCCGGTGCACTGAGGGCAAAATCCTGCTGTGTTCATTTCCGCTCTTTATTTCAGCCCAGGCGAGCCTGGAATCCTCTCCGAATTGTTCATTACCGAGATGGAAGGGATTCATGACGAGCCACAAAAGGACCTTTGCTTCCAGGAGGGCATGGTCTCAAATGCTGTCTTCTGTTGACTTGCACAATTCTCTGACATTGCTGGTCATGAGGGGTGATTCACATAGCGAGTTTGATTGGATAGTTCATTATGTAGCCTAGCAAGGTTGTTCAGAATTAGTGAATTATGCGAAATTCCATTCATAAGTTGGATTTTGAACTGGCTTGATCACAACCATTTAAGATGCTGAATTGGAATGACAGTAAGAATAGGAATTCAGTTCTATTCAAAGCAATTCAATGCAATCATACAACACAAGAATGTCATTTAATCTAGCAAAACATAAATATGTAATAGATTTACTTCCAAAATGGTTGATGTATATATTGACCTTCTATATGTAATAGCGAGTGAACTTTATATTTGCATGAGTGTAAGATAAAAAATTGTGTAATTGTTTTATCCTTTTCTAACAATATGCATTTGGTGCCCCCTTGTGGCTCCCCTAAATATGTACACTGCTTCGGTCTGAAATAAATGTATTATTATCATTACTGTTATTATTTACATTCACATATGTGGGCTAAAATCCTGTGCACTGGGAACAGGCGTAACACAAATGTTAGTACATTTCCTTGACGGACTCTTCACGTGGGTGTGGCGGATGGTCGAGTCACTTAAGTGGGTGAAAGGCCCTCCTAACAGAACAACTGGCCCCAGCCTGCTCCCCTCCCCGCCCCGCCCATTTTAAATGGTGTTTACATGGGGGGCAGCGGGTTAGGGCTCAGGAAGGTCACATGATCGAATCCCAGGGCGGCTCTCGGGCCTTGAGCAATTGCTTGAAGAGCACTGGCCAGTGACCGATCCTGCAGTGTCACCCTTAAGTTTTCTGTCACATGTGTGTGTGTCTCATGGAGAGAAGCATAGATTTGGGTATGTGAGGGAAGGACATGTCTCCACCGACAATGTGGGGGTACCGTCTGTCTTCAGGGAGGCAGGAGGGTTGGGGCTGATTTGGTCCCTCCCAGTGTTGAAACCAAACCTACATGTTTGCCCATGGATATAAATAAAATATCGGTAAACTATTTAGATTTCTGTTCTGATTCATGCAGTGTTCATGTAACAGTTAAGAGCCAGGATCACTACTTCTTGTGCGAGATACAGGGTCTGAAGATCAGTAACCATCACGCTTGTATGATTCAGATGACATATATGCTTGTATTATGGTAGACTGGACTGGCTAGAATGTGTTAAACCTGCTGTTGATATTCTGTTTATTTTGTCTGTTTGACCAGTGTAATAAGGTGATAATGAAAGAGCTTTTGCTATTTCTTTATGCCGTTAGTTTGTTGATAGGTGAAGTAGAGTAGTTAGTATCCGGAAGACTTTCGTTTAATCTTGCAGTTTGAGTTATTTTTACTCTATGGATAGTAACCTCCACAGCTGGGAAGGTTATGTTAGTTTACCTTTGTTTTCTTCCCCATTCCTGTTTTTTTGCTTGTTGATTGCTGGTGTAGCAAAACCCTTTGACTTCTCAAGTATACAGCTAGACTTTGTTGCTACAAAGTGCTGGATTTGTTGCTTAGCCCGACAACTTTTAAAGGTTTAAGGTGAAACTTAAATGGACTTTATCTTCATTCATGTACATTTAGCCCAGACTACCTTCAATTTGACAAATTATCTGGCGAAGCAAGAAAGCCGGCATTGTAATACGGGCCCCAAACACCTAACCTACCGCTTTCTCTTACATTGGTCACATGTTTACACTGCACTCAGTACCGGTCCTAGCCGTTGTGGGGCCCTAGGCGAGCATCACTGCCGGCACCTTCTCTAAGGCAAAGTGTAATCGCCTGGCAAACTGGTGTCCAAGGGGTGGGGGGGGGGCACCCATCTCACCTCTAGATATATATGTTACATCACACCATGTCTACATATTTATTGTGATAATTGTATTTCCTGTGTTACTGCACATACACCTTAATCTGTACTTACTTCATCTTACCGGAAGGAGATGTAAAGTAAAACTTTCACTTCATCCTGGAACTTACTACTCTGCACATGACAACTCTTGTATAGGCAGTTACCTGGGTACAAATGAGATACGTCCCTTAAGTCTGTCTCTATGTTGAATTTCTGGGTAAGCTAGAACAGACACATACAGTTCTTATTTTGTACCAGTCAAATGTTTGCCTTAGAGTATATTTTGCCTTTCAGTGCATATGAAACAACTTAAAAATAAACAATGACAAAAGTAACAACGTGCAGTACTGTAATGTTTTCATGAGCGTCACAAAGTAGTGTGTCTCTCTCATAATGAACCATTGTATTTAACTTAAATTTTTTTACATAATAGTCTTCATGGCAGTCCACTCATAAGTATGAGTTGTATGAGTCTGTATGTCAGGGAATGCCTGTATCTTGAATCATTGTCTCAGTGAGACACCTGGGCATTTACTAGGGCATAATAGGCCCCCTCCCTCTGCATGAGTTGGCTGTGCGTTCCTTGTTCGACCACCCTTCCATTCTGGATGACGGCGATGATGTCTGCGTTCTGGATGGTGGACAGACGGTGGGCGATGACCACACAGGTGCGACCGAGCCGCGCCTTGTCCAGGGCCTGCTGCACGATCTGCTCAGTGGACAGACAGCAGCTTTGTGTGAGATGCGGGATTCTCAAATCTCAGTAGGCCGCTAATGGGAGGTTTACTCAACAACATTTTGTGCCATAAAACTAATGCATTTAATACACCACTGGGCATTCTTCCAAAATGTGTAAATGAGTCTGACCTTTTCGCTCTCGGTGTCCAGTGCGGAAGTGGCCTCGTCCAGCAGCAACACCTTTGGATGACGCACCAGTGCCCGGGCGATGGCAATCCTCTGCTTCTGCCCCCCAGACAGCTGGGCACCTTTGTCCCCCACTCTGGTGTTGTATGTCTGTCAACCGAATATACATACGAATTTTTGCAATGTTTATTCATTTCAAAATGGACTGTTTAACCTCAACTGCAATAAACTGAGAAACCAGGACATACTGTCTGTTCTTTGTCTTTAAGATGAGGTTTACGTCCTAATTATGTGTGGGTTTAAACCGGATTTAATATTTTTCTCATTGAAATGATACACTTGTTTATATAGGTGTCATGCGTCCAACCCCAGGATCTGACCCCAGTTATCCTTCCCAGATCATCTTCACCTGATTATCGAAAACACCTGTTACTCAATCCTACACAAGCTGTTAAATATCCCCTAGACTTCTCAGTAGACTGTGAAGTAGTCTGAGCTATGCTCCTTACTAAGCAGATTCTTTGTCATCTGTGTTCTCTGAGCTGATCTCTGTTACTTGTGTTCAGTAAAGACACCCCACCCAGCAGATGAAGCACCATGAAATGCGGTGAAGTTCTGTGTTCTGATTGTGTTCTGTCCCAGTACAGTTTTGGTTGGTTTGCCGGATTATAGACCCTGAGTTTTGGATATCAATTTCAATTGTTGGAAAAATAATCAACCACGATTCACCCCACACCTGGACCTGGATCTTAATTTTCTTTATTCTGGGGGGGCGGTGACACAGTGGTGCACAACTGCCTCATACCTCTGAGATGAGGGTTCAAGTCCCCACCCCATGTCGTCGTGGGGTTTCCTCTGGGTTCTCCGGTCTCTCCCCCCCCCCCCCCATTATATTTTGGCCGATACGTTACAAGGATTTGGGTAACTTCTCTGTAGAAATGAACAGGATACAGCTGATATTGGGGTGGTTCAGCCGGCTAACCCTTGTTGACTGTGATTAGAAAGCTGTCAGTTTGAATCTTGACAAAACAGACGTGTGCCCACTGGGCCCTTAAACCCTCCCAGCGCCGTTAGCAGTGCACACTGGCTGACCCCCAAGGTCACCCCCAAGCTTTCTGTCACCTGTATCTATGTCTCATGGAGAGCAACATGGGGTAGGGAAAAGAGCATTTTCCCATGGCCGTTAATAAAGTACCACTATTTCTATTTTATATCGCTTTTAGTTGGACCGAGTTTGACAATGAGCCATAAAAGAATTTTTCCAGCTGGATACAGTTACATGGCCAAAGCTGAGGAACCCAAATAACTTTCCCCACTGAATAAAATCCATACCTCTGGAAGACTCTGGATAAAGGTATGGATATTGGCACTCTTGGCTGCTTCCTCAATCTCCGTCTGGGAGACGTCACGGCTGTTGTCGCCATACTGGATGTTCTCAGCAATGCTGCAGTCAAACAGGATGGGCTCCTGAGACACCAGGCCCAGCTGAGAACGCAGCCAGGCCAGGTTCAGAGACTTGATGTCCTGCCCGTCCAGAGACTGAACAAGGGAAAGGAACAGGGTCATGTGGGTTACGTATTGGGTTGCCTACAGCTGAAAATGCCAGAAGGTGACATTTAGAGTGCAGTGTTAATGTGGTTGACATGTCAAACTGGCCCCAGTACTACTCCAGAATGTGGGAAACGGGCCACATGTCTTGACTTCCTCACCACGTGTCCAGAAGCGACGTTGTAGAAACGCTCCAGCAGCTGGATAGAAGTGCTTTTCCCACAGCCACTCCCACCAACCAGGGCCAGAGTCTGGCCCGAGCTTACAGACACATTCAGGCCTTGCAGCACATTCACGTTCCGCCTGGTTGGGTACATGAAGTGGACGTCATGGAACTCAATGTTCCCCGTGCAGGTTCCCTGGGTGAAGGATACATCATCCAAGTGACAAACTCATAGTCATAGTCACAGTCACATTCTAAGGAATCATAAGTCCTGGTCTACAACTTACAGGCATGTCGCCCTTCTCACTGTAAATGTCGATCTCAGGCTTCCTCTCCAGCAAGGTTAATATTCGCTGTGCAGATGCCTTTGCTTTTGCAAAATCCGGAGCAAAACTGGACGACTGTCCGATGTTCATGGCAGCAAAGACAATGACGGAGAACACACTGGGGAGAGCGCCAAGCACAGCCAGTCATGCACCATCCATTAGGTAAAGCAAGACAGCATTGACACCACTCTGGATTTTCCTCGATATGTAAATGAAATACTTACAGAAAAACATTCTCATACTGCGTGTAGCAATGCGCTATAAGCCATGCGCCGAAACGGAAAATCGCAGCGTTGACAAAGTATGGGATGGCTTGGGCAAGGGCGTAGGTCAATCCATAGATGGGGGCTTTATGTAGAGCAGACCTGAAACAGTGGAATTACGTATCATTATCAAAAATGAATAATACAAATATAGAAAATAAAGCAAGATCCTTTACAAAGAAAGGCAGTATATATCATTCATCATGGTTAGATTGTACACACAGGGTCGACATTACTGATTGGGATATGGAGTATTACAAAAAGAGGCAAGTAGCCATCACAGTTTAAATGCCTGAAATTTTACTAGGTGAAGCTGTCTTTAATTTAACTTTCTGCATGCAAATAATTTTAAACTATTAAGTATGCTTTGAACGAAAGGATACTTACTTGTATGCATAACTCAAACTGTCTTTGAATTTCTGGAAAAATACTTCTTCTCGTGACAAGGACACAACCGTCCTGAAGTTCTCAACAGTTTCTGTAGAGATCTGCAGAAAACAGGAGGCAAAAAGCACAAAAATATCAATAACAATACAGTAAAAACCACACTTACCCAGACATTCAGAAATGATTCTTTAACGTTCATTCACCACCAACTATATGTGTGCGCTACCTTTCCAGAAAGTTCCAGGGCTTGCTGGTCTTTGGAAGCATGGCCGCCAGTGGCCCTCATCTGTATGAAGTTGGCTCCCGAGAGGAAGGGCACGCAGGCGAGTATGAGGAGTGTGAGCTGCCAGCTGAAGATGAAGGCCACGACGATGGCGATGATCAGAGCACATAGGGTGTTCGTAGCCAGGCCAAGTCTGGATCCTGCTGCCTAGCAGAGAGACACAGGGAAGACAGAATAGGGATCCCATTGGTCACATGTGGGTCAAGTCCCAGATTCAGGTCAATCTAGCATCACTAACCAAAAATGATAAGTTGTTTCAACTTTTACTTTTCAGAGCCAAACAATGACTATTCACTAGGGGTGAGTCAGCATTGCCAATGCAGCCCCTGAGTTGGGACACTGCTAGTGACATGTCAGCGACGAGGACCAGCTGAGCTCCATTCCTCATTTTATTCTAATTACTGGATCTGTTCAGATTGTAATTAGCATAGTTTGTTGTCGTTGTTGTTATCTGTGCTTGGTTCCAATATTAGATAGTACAAACAGAATTAACTGTGCTAAGTTTGCTCTCCTGCAGATGCACACCAGTGCACATGATCAACCATTATACCACGTTTAGTGTTTAGTACTTGTTAGCATCTTTCTTTTTCTCTGTCATATCGGCATCGATTAACTGCATATCCCAACATACCCATTAATATACCAATAAGTATTCGTATTGTAACATCATACATTGTCACTCTCCTTTGTGTTACGACCTAACCCTAGACTGGGTCATAACGCTACTTTTAGTGTACTACGTTATGACTTTGTAGCAACAAGCAATATCTCATTTTGTATGTAATAAAATAAATGTTTCGATCCATATTCCAGTCCTGTTTCTCCATGTGTCTGGTGGGCGCAGGGTTAATTGAGTATTATTGACTAATAAGGACTGTAGCAATTCTGCATGAAATAGCCATCCCTACTTCTTACTCTGACACACTCTGCACAAGGCCATCGTTACTCCATTGCATGCAGCACACCTAAGCAGGGCTGCATGATTCTGGTGCAAAATATCGATCGCATTCCCCCCCCATTCACAATCAAGATTGCAATTTCCTGTCACAATTCATGAGCAATACATTTCTCTTTTTTATTATTGAAATTTTGTATTGCATATTGCCTTTATGAAGACGAAACAAACAATATGTACAGATGTATGATATAGCCTGTCAGTTAACATACTAATAGTGGGAGCCAGAATTTAAACTTTATCAATAATAAAATTAGCAGCGCCAAAGCTACTACTGAAATAATGATGATTGGAAAATGGATGATCGTCCAAACCAGAGTTCTCTGATGACACTGTCCATCTCACAGTCCCCATAATAGTACTTTTTACTTTACATTCATAAGTACTTTTGAAACTTCTTTTTCCATTTACTTTAGTAGTATTTTACTGGATGACTCTTACTTGAGCAACATTTTGGTATCGTATCGGTACTTTTGCTTAAGTATGAAAATTGAGTACTTTTTCCATCACTGCATTTGAAAGGCTGCAGATTCAAATCCATGTTGTTCTGCCCTAATTCTGACCTGCATAAATATACCACGGTCAGCTATATGACATCATAAAAGTACTTGCTCAGAACCCACATGCTATGATGTTGTGGCATCTCTAATCCAAAAACACTCAGCATAATCCCACAAATACCAAATGGGCACTGAAAAAAAGGTTGTGTTTACCCCTTTGACCAGTGACGCATCGGTTGCCAGTTTAGTAGTTAAAACTCCCACGGCATTTCTGCTGTCGTCAAACCAGCCGATTTCCTGAAGGAGACAAAGTCAGAACAAGCTTCAGTGCACGTCTGTGTTCAAGGTCCCAGTTTTCCAGGAATTTCTGTGACTTTTCATTACTCATCAGATGCATTTAAAAATGCAGCCTTACCTGCCCCATCATGGCTCTGAAACACTGACTTCTCAGTCTCATTGTCAGAAGTTCTCCTGATTTGCCAAACATGTAACCCTGAAATTTGGAAGAAATAGGGAATGAGGCAGCTGTTCAGCAAGTCCTTTTTCACAGGCAGTGTCACTGGAAGTAATGAAATTGACTGATGTATGTGCAGGCTAACTGCAAAGACTTCTTAAAATAGTTATATTTAATGAAGCAGTACACCTTGATATATCAGTAGCAATGTTATCCTTTTATTTGTACGCAAAAAATTCTCAATCTTCCTATTAGCAGTGAAGTATGTATTTACATTAAAAATTTCAAATGTTAAGTTACCCTGATGGTGTGCATTGCATTCTGGGTATTGGGTATTCTGGTGCATTGCATTTTGGATATACTGTAAAGCAGATAGAATGTGTATCTAAAGGCTATGTGATGGACCTGTAAGAAGTAGGTCACGAATGCGACTCCACCAATCAGAAGGAAAAGCAATGAAAACATCAGGGTTTTCTGACGTTTCACTTCCGGGTCGGTTTCAGCAAAGACCTGCAGTTGTAGAACAGAATGAGCATGACATCTCAGATATTTACTCCAGCAGGATGATCAGTGACTTATTCTTCAGAAAGTCTATAAAATTACTCACCCCAATTATTTTTGCAAAGACAATAGCGACGCAGGGATAGACGGCCCCGCCCACCAAACTGGCAAGCACCCCAATCAGCAAGTAAGGCCACTCCGGCTTATTCAAAGCTAAAACTCGTTTGAATGGAATTTCTGGGAGCTTCTCTTCCTCTTCCTACAAAAAAATCCACATTTAAAAGGACAGATGAAGTTCTGTGTTGTATAGAGAGAGAAAAAGATCAATACTTCATTTGAACATGTTTTTAATACTAGAACTGTCAGCACTTCTTTAGGCATCTTTTAACCCAGTGCTTCTCAGTCGGTCCTCGGGACCCACTGCCCTGCTTGTTTTCCTGCTATCCCTGCCCCACACACAAGTCCCAGCTGTCTTTCAGCTTCTGATTGACTGAACACACCTGATCCAGGCAATCAGCAGTGTGTGGGGCAGGGATGGCTGGAAAACAAGCAGGGCAGTGGGTCCCGAGGGTCGAGTTTGAGAAGCACTGGTTTAACTGGCACCGTCAATGTACTGTGACCTATGACCTTTTGAATCAGCAATAAACTATGTGTATTTATCCATCATTTTATGAAATACTGCATTTGAAAAGTTTTCTGCTTTACAGTTTAAGGACTTAGCAGCCACTCTGTTAGGAACATTACGGCTTTTTGGTTGTGGGTGTTAGCTTCGCTGTTGACATTAAGCAGCCACTCTGTTAGGAACATTACGGCTTTTTGGTTGTGGGTGTTAGCTTCGCTGTTGACATTAAACAGCCACTCTGTTAGGAACATTACGGCTTTTTGAATGCGGGTGTTAGATTTGCTGCTGTTATTAAATACCTTGATTCATCTTGCAGGATTCCACTGAATAAGCCAGACACCCTGACTCACATTAAGTATACCTTATTCTCCTTATCTGCAGGTTTCTTGAGGAACTTCTTCTTCTTCTTGGAAGATCTCCGCCGGAGGCTGCCTGTACGCCTCAGAGAGACGTTCTGGGATGTGCTTTGTTCTTCTACATCATTGTGTAGAATTTCTGCATAGACCGGGTCCTCCTCAAAGGACTCCTCCTCCACGTCCTCATCACACGAGTCGTCTTCACTTGACTCACTTCTATCTTCTGTTTTACCTGAATTCTGTAAAATGGCCGCAGTAGTTAAGGTTAGTATATGAATTTTGGAGGAGACTAAGCTACGCAACATTTCTTGGAACAAGTCAAGGATATGGTAATATTGAACTGCATTTTCAGCTGGTAGTTTGCGGTGATTTATTTCATGAATATGATAACATTGATGTTATTATATGATAACATGGAGCTTGAATCTTGGTAGCTACCTGCTGCATGACTAATGAGTAATAGACCCCCTTCAAGGCCATGAGCTGGCTGTGGGTTCCTTGCTCAGTCACCACACCGTCTCTGAAGCCCGCGATGATGTCGGCCGTCTTGATAGTCGACAAGCGGTGAGCGATGATTATCGTCGTCCGGCCGGTCCGTGCCTTTGTACGACAGTCTAGGTCATTAACAAATAATGTGATTTTGACCTAATTAGCTACTTTTTGCTTGCATCGTTACTCAGACATAAATGTATTTATATTTTTTTCTCCATTTGCACCTGCCAGAGAGTTGTTAATAATCTGATCATATGGGATGTCACTGGTCTTATGTTGTGCTTCCAGTCCTTTGAACTCTAGGGGATAAGGCCTTCTGCTCTATCTGCTCCATGTAGGCTCCTATCATGACAATTTATTCCCATAGCAGCCAAAAGAAACTGAGCCAGTCTGGGATTCCTTGTCACAGACAGCTAATGCAACGCACTGGCAATTGAACCCAGATTCCCCACTGTGGATGCGATTATGGGTGCCTAAATGGGGAGGTCCAGTTCTAATCATAGCTCAATAGCGCAATGTTTCAATAGCCTCAAAACCCTACTGGTATACCCCCTACTCTCTGTCCAGAGGTCTGGCCTCTGGCCTGCCCAGCCCTACCTTATCTAGGGCAGCCTGCACAATAGACTCGCTCTGAGTGTCCAGAGCGGAGGTGGCCTCATCCAGCAGCAGGATTTTGGGATTTTTCACTAGGGCTCTGGCGATGGCGATCCTCTGCTTCTGCCCCCCACTCAGCTGGGCCCCTCGTTCCCCGACCATCGTGTTCATCTTCTGTGAGTCGAAACACAAGCAGGCCATTGTATAAAGCTGTGGCAAATGTCTTTTGTCATCACATGTTCTATCAAAACAGGAAACCATCTGGTGCCATATGAGCCATGCAGTATAAACAATACAAAAAAATAAGTTTTCAACGTCACAGAAATAAATCATGAGGTTTGCTAATAAAAAACCAATAACAAGTCTGTGACCTTACATCAGGGAGTTTAGATATGAACTCGTAGGCGTTGGCTTCCTTCACGGCACGCTCGATGTCCTCGTCCGTGGCGTTCTCCCAGCCGTAGCGGATGTTTTCAGCAATCGTGGTTGCGAAGAGCACAGGCTCCTGGCTGACGATGCCGATGTTCTCCCTCAGCCATTTCACATTGAGCGTGCGGATGTCATGTCCGTCCAGAGTGATCTGCAGTCCAGCCGCCGAGAGACACTGTTATTAATCGCTGTGAGAACTAAGGCGAATGTGTGAGAACATTGTCATTAAAGGAAATATCCTGCTTCTTCTCCATATGAGGCAGAACTCACCTCTCCAGCATCTGGGTCATAGAAGCGCTGCAGAAGCTGGATGGTGGTGCTCTTTCCACAGCCACTGGCTCCCACTAGGGCAATGGTCTTTCCACGAGGGACCACCAGATTCACACCCTGCAGGATCTAGTGGGGGAATCAAAGAGATCATCACCATCATCATCACCATCATCATCATCATCACCATCACCACCATCATCATCATCATCACCACCATCATCATCACCACCATCATCATCACCATCATCATCATCATCACCATCATCACCACCATCATCATCACCATCATCATCATCACCACCATCATCACCATCATCATCACCATCACCACCATCATCACCATCATCATCACCATCACCACCATCGCCTGTTTATTCTGATCCACTGCTAATCCCTGAAAGGAGCATATACTTTCATCCTTATTGATAAATGAACAGAATTTTTTTACAGTAAGTCAATTACTCCAAAACTCTGTAACGTGTGTCCTGTCACGAACATTGCACCTTGGCTTCAGGAAGAATGTTATTTTGTTTCGCTCTCTATTGCACATGGCTGGGTTGAAAATAAAACAACTTTAATTGACTTGGCCTACATCACCTACTTTCACATCCTTCCTGGACGGGTAACTGAAGTTAATGTTCTTGAACTCTATGTCTCCTTTCACCGTTTCTGGCTTGTGGCCTTCCTTCGAGCTACTGTCAATCGGACGCGGCTGGAACACAAAGGGTCAGTTTGCATCAAAAAAGTACAGACTGCCTGTTAATTAGCCAAAGTGACTAATATTGATACCATCGGGCTAATATTGATACCAGGTCAATGGTCTTGTAGATCTCATAGGCCGCCCCGCGGGCCTTGGCTACGCTCTCCAAGTTTGGCGTTCCCTGACCCAGAGAAAATGCACCGATCATCACAGCAAAAAACACCTGGAAAATGAAGGTGAACATTATAATTAAAACACATGAAATTCAATATTCACAATAAGACTAGAATACCAAATACAAAACAGGCACTAAAATTCATATACACGAATAAAGTACGAAATCAGTGTATTTCTTAGAATTTAAGATATACAGGGGAAAAAAAGTATACATGCATGTGTACATTGCACACAACTATGATACATCATTACTGATAAAATGACGGCTTACAGTGAGAACCCGTCCGATGGAGTAGTTTTCAGGTTCATCGACTGAAAGCTTTGTTCCATACCAAAAGGCCAGGGCGTACGTCCCGAATATAATGAACTGAGTCAGTCCCATTGACACATTTGTTGTGATGGCCTTCTTCACCCCAAAATTTCTTGCCTCCACTAGATTAGATTCATACCTAAATGAGAGTAGGATACCATGGTTGACTCCCCTATAGTCTGATCTGGAAATGTAGCAGCTAAGCCAGGTCTTTTTTGTTCTTTGCCATGGCAATCTCACATCAGCATCGTGCTCGGACTGTAACCCATTTAAGCAGAGCAAAGTCACAGAAACAGAGGACATGACGTTCAGGAGCTGTAACACAGTTAACGGGGTCCAACCTACATCCATGGAATTTCACACAATATAAATAAACCTTTAATGCTACTGTTGAGGACACATTTTATTTTTTACATGTTTACATTTCCTAGTGGGGCATCGGTAGCTTTGGAGAGTGAGACATACTTCTCCACTGCTTTCTTCTGCCCATTGAAAGCCACGACTGTCCTGATAGCCACAAGAATTTCCTCAGCAACTGCCCCAGCCTTGGCATATGCTGACAGCTCCTTACTCGTCAAAGTGGCGATGATCTGAAAAGAGCACATGACACTCGATAGTGTTACTCAAAGTTACTGTGAGACCACAGGGGATGAACACAGGTTCTTCAGTGTCTGCCTTCCTACATTCCTTAATATTTAATATATAACCTCTTTGGACAATCATCATGAGAAGGTTGGTTCTTCTTACCGTGGACCAGACTGCAGCAGATCCGGCAAGAAGAGGACTGACTGCTAGGATGACAAGGGTCAGCTTCCAGCCATTGACGAACCCAATGATGAGGCCAGCAATGAATGTGCAGAAAAGCTGCACGAATAAACAGATCTTGTCTCCCAGCCCATCGTTGATTGTGTTAATATCACTAAACGAAAATAAAATGGCAAAAAAAAAAACTTAAATGGCAAAATATAGAAAAACACCTGCATATGCTACCTATCCATTTGTACTTTTCACATACATTATTTATTCACTGTTTTGTATATTGTATTTATTGTTAAATACTGCGTGTCTTGTCTTGTCCTGTGTGGGGAGCAGCTATCCTAATCTCATTGTACAATGACAATAAATAACTGAATCCTGAATTCCAAAGTAGGAAAATTATTACACTGTATCTAGTTCTATGATTCCATACAATTTATTCAGAAAAAAAGTTAATTGTTTAGGGTATAAGGAAAGAGTAATAATACACTTTTACAAGTGAATACAATCAAACAGTTCTTGAACATCCATCTGTGTTCTAACTACATGTGCTGGTCAGGGTTGGGGGGCACTCCTGCAGTACACCCTGGCTGGGCACACGCACACACACACTAATATACTATGGGCAATATAAAGATGCTGGGTAGCCCAGCTGTATGCCTTTGGACTGTGGGAGGTAAATGAACTATCTGCTGGAAGTCTAAGCACTGCAGGAACACAGACACAGAGCAGTGGCATTCAGACATGTAGAGGTAAGAAGCGCACGCTGATACAGGGCACTGCCACACCCACCACATGACGAACCACCTCAGGGATGAGAACCCAAGTGCAGCCATGCGGCGGGTGATACCTCAGCGCCACACTAGTTCGAGTGGAATGGAACAGTGTTCAGTTTTTCTCTGGTAGCTGGAGTCATACATATATATACTATATGCTATATTCACACATAGTCAAATATAAATGCATACATCGTCCTACATCACCTATTATCGATAATTCAAAGCCAAACAATCAATTCATTGTTTTATATCAACCCTTTTATTCTGCCCCTTTGAACAGTTAATCATAACAACATTTTTCACTGCGTTACAATTTCTCTATCAAATACGGTCAGTCCTGCTACAACGAGAATAATGGGTTCCTGAAAAGCCTCAGGTTCACTAAAATTGCATACTAAAATTACATACTAAAATTGCATACTAAAATTCAAATACCCAATGGGAAAAACTGGGTTAGAGGAATCCACTCCGAAATTTTATAACTTACGCCTAACAAAATGAATTAAATAATGTAAACAGTGATACCATTGTCCAATAATGCAATTATTTGCATTTTAAATAATAAATACTAATAATAATACATTAATAAGATACATAATAAACATCTCCTATGGGAAAAATACAGTACAGTACTGTACGTTAGAGAAAGGGACTCACAAACCTTAGAAGTTACGCACAATGGCAATGAAATTAAAATTAAATATGATAGCATTGGACAATAGTAAATGTTATACTGACAATAATAAACCAGCTGCGTGGTTATATATGTTAATTTGTCAGATATTCTTAGAATCTAAGACTCTGATCTGTGCAATACAACCAGTTCATTGAAAAGATCTGGTTGAAAAGAATGATTTGTTCACAAAGTGGACGTCACTATCGTTCACTTACAGCTGTTTTTGCATTCAAATTGTATTTCTTGCTAAGATCATATATTGTAGTTGTAGTTCACGAAATGCTGTTTCTCTCCAACTGAAAGCTGTACAAAAACAAATGCGATTCTGTGTTGTATTGGACTTGGGTGCCAGTAAATCAATGGTATTTGAACTGATTTGCAGTGCGATATCACGTGTTGTAGCAGGACTGACTGTAGATACCACCAGCCTAGTATCCAGATATACTCACTCTGTCAGTCTGGTAATTAGCACTCCGATCTGATGTGTGTCAAACCATCCCATTTGCTGGTGGATCACTGAATGGAAGTATCTCTCACGGATCCTTTTTGTCTGTCTGGTAGCTGCCAGCAGGAAAAGCGTGACTTGAGATGTTCCAAGGATGAGTACTGCTACTCCAATCCCCACAAAGTAATAGGCACGACTGTGAATGGAATATGCAACAAAGTTTTATATTACGTCTGTGAAGATCCTTCACCTGACAGTAGCAGTGAATGTACAAGTAAGATTCATGAAGGACACTTACTTGGCCATCATGGTTTCAATATCTACTCCAGGAATGGTAGGACAATTGTCTGAGCTGGCATAACTGGGTGTAACATTCCCTAAGGCTGATAGAGGATCAACAGACACAGGGCATCACGTTTAGTATAAAAACAATGGCATGCTCATTCAAGCAGAGATTCCTTCAGGTGTATTTTCCATGTACATGACTGGCACGTACAAAAATGTTAGGTTCACTCTGGAATCAGTATTCTTGATCCATGCAGTGTTGTCACAATAACTCGAATTTTAAAAAGCATCGATCACAATCTGCCTTCTTGTTTACTCTGCAATATGGCAGAATGAAGAGAGACATAAGCAGATCCGGGTCTGAATAAAAGCCGGAAGTCTCGATTGTGTGGTAGCATGTCGTATTAAAAGTGAATGAAAATGCTGCTGCAGAACTCAATGCAAGGACATCCTAATAGAAGATGTCCATGGAACATTACTTTACTTGAATAATGAATTCTATGTAATCAAATTAATTCATAGATTGCTCAATTATTAATATAATTGATAGTGACAGCCCTGGACCCAAGTATACATCATCTGAGCTGTGGGCTACAGGCAGGTTCCCATAAATTCCCACCTGAAAGGTTTAAGGGTCGACTGCTCTGGACGAAGCTGTCTGTCATCTGGCCAAACACCACACACATGAGTGGCAGAGCGACCCCATTGGCTGCGGCGCAGAGTAACCCCACAATCATTAAAATAATATCAAGAGGTTTGGCGTAGCGGAACTGTGGCAAAGTAGGAAACAAAATATAATATTACACAGGTTCTTTTTTTTGGAAAGTCCGCTTCACATAATTTCATGGAATCCCACAGAATTGTTTGCTTACTAATTGGAAAAATCCAACCAGCTTCACTGGTTCCTTTGGTTCCTTTCTTTTTCTTCTAGAGGAAGAAAGGAGGAGAATGTTACAAAGCAACGAAGGAAACAGGCCTCATTCCTCTCCACCTATACATGCAGTATATGGGCAGATGGCTAAGTGAAGGGAACACCAGCATAAAGCGACTGATGGGTCTCTGGACCAGCATGACCTGACAGAATACCTCCATATAGACCCTAGTCTGCATCTGAGAATCATACATCCATGAGCTGACAGAATACCTCCATACAGACCCTAGTCTGTATCTGAGTATCATACATACATGAGCTGACAGAATACCTCCATACAGACCCTAGTCTGTATCTGAGAATCATACATCCATGAGCTGACAGAATACCTCCATATAGACCCTAGTCTGTATCTGAGAATCATACATCCATGACCTGACAGAATACCTCCATATAGACCCTAGTCTGCATCTGAGAATCATACATCCATGAGCTGACAGAATACCTCCATATAGACCCTAGTCTGCATCTGAGAATCATACATCCATGAGCTGACAGAATACCTCCATATAGACCCTAGTCTGCATCTGAGAATCATACATCCATGAGCTGACAGAATACCTCCATACAGACCCTAGTCTGTATCTGAGAATCATACATCCATGAGCTGACAGAATACCTCCATACAGACCCTAGTCTGCATCTGAGAATCATACATCCATGAGCTGACAGAATACCTCCATATAGACCCTAGTCTGTATCTGAGAATCATACATCCATGAGCTGACAGAATACCTCCATATACACCCTAGTCTGTATCTGAGAATCATACATCCATGAGCTGACAGAATACCTCCATACAGACCCTAGTCTGTATCTGAGAATCATACATCCATGAGCTGACAGAATACCTCCATACAGACCCTAGTCTGTATCTGAGAATCATACATCCATGAGCTGACAGAATACCTCCATATACACCCTAGTCTGTATCTGAGAATCATACATCCATGAGCTGACAGAATACCTCCATACAGACCCTAGTCTTTATCTGAGAATCATGCATCCATGAGCTGACAGAATACCTCCATACAGACTGCCACCGCTGCCACTAGCCACAGTTATTTTGTACGCCCTTTGCCTGCTCCCCTGTCAGACTCTCGATTTCATTCCCAGTGGCTAAGTCTTGTCAACCTGAGTCATGTTCCCAGATTTGAGCCACAGGTCTCCTGGTCCTGGGTTACACCTTGCACTTGTTCCATGCCTTATTCATTAAAATCTTGGTACTCACACCTGCATCCCTGTGTCCTGAGCCTTTCCCTTCACCTGTGCCTGCTAACCCACGACACAATACAATTTATATTCTTATGCTTGCATCATAGCCTGTTACTTAAAAACGACCATGGCGAGACACCATGAGGAAAATTTTGCTTTGACCCCTGACTGCAAATTACCCTGTCTTTGAATTTCTTTGTGAGTAACAGACAGGTTTATTCTGACTGTTGACCTCAAAATTCTTTTTTAATAAATGAGATCATTTTTGACCTGATCATTTCCTCTTCTGTTCAAACAAAGCAGAGAGTGACTGTCAGGAATTGCTCTGCGTCCGTGAAAATTACCCGTCTGCATTTACCTAAACAATCCTCTCCTATTTGCCACGGGAGTCTGTTCCTCCGGAGGTGGGGGGTCCTTCTTCTCAGCCTCCCTGCGTTTTTCGTCTTCCACGAAGGCATCGTTGGTATACGAATTCTCGTACACCGCATCCATAGAAACTAAACAGGGTTATCAGCATGTGTTTCAACAGACACATGCTCAGTCAATCACAGCTCCTGTCAATTTCAAAATGCTTATCCCTATATAATGTATGATGTAATTATACCCCATAGAATTACAATATTATATACATATTGACATTTTCAGATCATTGTATATTTTTTGTTTTATCAAATTAAAAAAAAATACCTTCTCCGGGAACGTTCTTCTTATGGTGTTTTTTCCTTAATCTTTGTCATCAAACTCTTGAAATCAACTGACAGAAGAAACATAGATATGCAAATAATTCATTAATAATTAACCCCGAAGGGTCAGATCTTAGACCTGCCTCTGGAGAAAGTAATTTAAAACAGGTATTTTTTGCCACGGGTTATGACTGTGACACATGGAAAGTGGTGCAGTTACACAAGGTACATTATTACTACACTGTGCAAAAGTCTTAGGCAGTCAAAGAAAATGTCCAAGTGGTAAGTGTATGTAAGCAAGGAAATACGATTCCACATAAGAATATGTGCAAATAAACAATAATGCAATAAAATGTAACTTGAATTTCTTCTTTTCTCCCAAAAGCAACGGACATCTTGTTGGATGACTAGGAGCATACCACTGTGGTCCCAAAGTACTTCTCACATTCATGCCCCCCAGCCGTTCCACCTGCTTGTCATTTCACCGGCAGCTCATTTAATGTATTAGTTAGTTAAATAGTTTGATTAGGTATTTGTTAGTTGAACATACTATGCCAGGGGTGTAGTCGGCAAATAAAGAGAGATATTGGATGGTTACGTTAGCTGAAGTTGTACGTTGCTAAGGCCCATACAAGGTCGTTATGCATCCCTTTTTTGAGGGGCACACAAACTACAGCGTAGCCTAAATGGACAAGAATGTCTAAGGAATTTAGAAATATAGTACTTTACTAAAAAATTAAGAACATATATAGTTCTCGGTATTCATTAATGTAAGGTTGCCGCTAACGTGAATGAAAATTACGCATTTGAAAATGTGTTCGAACTGCGTTTAGGCTCCAGTAGATATAATAATTAAATACTAATAAATGTTCCTATTTCTCCGTGTATGATATACTTCCAAAGTAGAAATTTCCAGAATATTTAATGGCTGCCAACTCTCGCGCATCTGAAATGACACTCACGCTTTCAGACTCTCACGCCCACGCAATATTTTACGGCAAATATATATTATTCCATTATAAACCTAAAATTAGTACTATCAAAAGCGAGTGCGCAGTTTGTAAACCCTACAGGCTATTTACAAGGTAATACAACTCTTACATACATGTGTGTAAACTACTGTCGAATTGTAAATCTCACGCTAAACAGGCGACCAAAGTCGGCAATTCCGGGTTTGGTCCAGATAGTAAAAAGGCGCTGCGCTCGCTCCGCCTCAAAGGGTACGCGACTCAAATTAAACCAGCAACTCTTGTAGTGCGTGTTAAAAGTGCACAGCGATAGAGAAAACGTGTGATGCAGGCAGGCGTTTGAGAAATGACAATTTCAAATTACAATTTGCAAATTACTTATCAATGCAATAAAAAAAAATCTAACTTCTAAAATATCTGAGGGGGCACGTGCCGCCTAGGTCTGTATGGGCGTGACGCGTAACAGCAGTGAGGAAATATGTTAAATTTAGGAATTAACATTATAAGTTGCTTTGCTTAGCAAAGAGTTTATAAGGAAAATTTACAAGGCATTCTCAAAGCAAGAATTATTTTCATTTAAATACTTGTTCAGTGATTAATTGTTCCTGACACAAATTTCATTTTGTACTTTTAAAAACATGATGCCATGAAACTTAAAGGCGCGTATCTTACTACGTATCAAACTAACTTCGAATAAACTGAAAAAAATAAAGTTAGTAACGCGGATAAGAAATCCGCCGTAATACGAGTAGTGCGAAATGTGTTTGATATATTGACATTTTACATACTGCAACGTCTGTTCATGTGCTAAAAAATGCTTTACTGCAAAACAAACACTATAACAAAATTAAGAACTTACAGAAAATGCCGACAGATAACTCGTGTTGTAGGTAGCGAATTATTGGCCTCTGATGTGTCGTTTTCCAATCTTTGACATCATTGGGAAATTGTTTTAAGTGACAAGGCTGTTATATATATATATCTCTCTGTCCTCTGACGTCACGTTCCTACCGTATTGTCGTGTCTTATCGTGAAAACCCCTAATGTCCCTTAACCTACATATGAAGGCGGCGCCATCCTAATTAATATTTAGATAAGAGGTGTGAACAAGCCGAGGACCGTATATGAACTCTGAAGACATTAACCGTCACTGCTCTTGCATCAAATTGATATGTATTCATCCGTGAGATTTCGATTCACTCCTTTTATGGTCATTTTAATACATCTGTATGATTACATTTGATCGATTTGTGTCAGAGTTTTATTCTTCATATTCACTTTCCCAGGGGGGTGGCAGAGGCATGGACACCCTGGAGAATTCAGGGGGCCCAGAACTTTACAGGGGCTCAAAATCTAGCATCCTAGTCCACAAAAGACTCCCCATGCGCCAAGCTTGGGCCCTGGAATTTCTAGCTAGACCATGCGCATAACATAGTGTAAATGAAATTAGTCAATGAACATTTTAAATACTGTATTATTTACCATGGAATTTTGCAATATATAAAGAGAAATAGTAACTCATAGGTGAGAATCTTATACACCATAATAATATGTAATATACTGGGCATATATTCATTTTAATTCCTCAAAGGAATCTCAAATCCCATCTCCGCTGTGTGTGTGGAGTTTGCTTGTCCTCGTCGTTTTCCCACAGATAGACTAATGGGCGCCTCGGAAGTGCGAGTAGCGTGTGACGGTGTGTGGCATGTGATAGACTGGCAATTTGCCTAGGGTGTGCCCCCCCCCCCCCCCCCCACTTCCTTGACCTGAAATGGTTGAGGTTATATATGGAAAAAAGTGGGCAGTCACCAACTTCCAAAGACACTTTGATAATGAATATTGAAAAATATGAAGTGTGTAGTTTAAAATGTGTTTTTGGAAGCTGCCTAATACAAGCTGTTCACCTCAAAAGTCGCAGACTGATAGAGGACTCGTTTTAGAAAGCTGTTGTAATATGGGTTGGTGAAAGGTTGGAAGTCTGTGCACTTGTTTGACCTTTCTCATTGTGAATGGGATGGACATCTCGCTTGCGTGCTTAGAAAGTGAGCACACACCAAGCTTCATTCTTCCTTCCTCTGTGGATTCCTTTGAAGGATCTTCCCAAACCGGTCATACTCGCTGAGGCAGCACAACTCGGGGGGGGGGGGTGTTTGTAAGACGGCAGAGAGAGATACCTGTCATGCCCAGTAGATTATCTTTGTTCAGCAGTACGTTTCCACTCCCCAAAATAGGCCTGTGACTGTGCTGTTTTTAAGTGTGAGTGTGAAATGGACTGCTAGTATAATTCATAATTCACATTTCTGCATATTATGACCTGAAACATCATCAGATTTTTCACACACATCCTCAAAGTAGATAAAGAGAACCCAGTTGAATAAATAAGACAAAAATATTTCACTTGGTCAATTATTTATTGGGGGAAATGATCCAATATTACATATCTGTCAGTGGCAAAAATATGTGAACTTTTCATTTCAGTACCTGCTGTGACCCCCTTTTGCAGCAATAACTGCAACTAAACGTATCCGGTAACTGTTGATCAGTCCTGCACATTGGCTTGGAGGAATTTTTGTCCATTCCTCCTTACAGAACAGCCTCAGCTCTGGAATATTGGTGGGTTTCCTCGCATGAACTGCTCACTACAGGTCCTTCCACAACATCTCAATTGGATTAAGGTCAGGACTTTGATTAGGCCATTCCAAAACATTAACTTTATTCTTCCTTAACCATTCTTTGGTAGAATGACTTGTATGCATAGGATCGTTATCTTACTGCATGACCCACTGTCTCTTGAGATTCAGTTCATGGACAGATGACATTTTCCTTTAGTATTTGCTGGTAAAATTCAGAATTCATTGTTCCATCAATGATGGCAAACTGTCCCAGCCCAGATGCAGCAAAACAGGCCCAAACCATCATACTATTACCACCATGTTTCATAGATGGGATAAGGTTCTTATGCTGGAATTCACTGTTGTCCTGTCTCTAAACATGACACTTCTCATTCAAACCAAAAAGTTCTATTTTGGTCTCATCCATCCCCGAGAAATCTTTCCAGTAGCCTCCTTGCTTGTCCATCTGACCTTTAGCAAACTGCCGTTCATCTGCAAAGTTCTTTGTGGAGACCAGTGGCTTTCTCCTTGCAACCCTGCCATGAAAACCATTGTTATTCAGTGTTCTCCTGATGCTGGACTCATGAACATTAACATTAGCCAGTGCAAGAGAGGCCTTCAGTTGCTTAGCAGTGACCTCTGGGGTCCTTTGTGACCTAGCCGACTATTACACGCTTTGCTCTTAGACTGATCTTAGTTGGTTAGTCACTCCTGGGGAGGGTAACAATGGTCTTAAATTTCCTCCATTTGTACACAATCGGTCTTACTGTGGATTGGTGGAGTCCAAACTCTTTAGGGATGGTTTTGTAACCTTTTCCAGCCTGTTGAGCATCAACAGCCCCTTTTCTGAGGTCCTCAGTAATCTCCTTTGTTGATTCACTTCCACAAACAAATGTTAACACTTTGGTAGCTTCGTGTTCTTTAAATAACACTGGGTGCCCACACACCTGATTGTCATCCCACTGATTGAAGACACCTGACTAATTTCACCTTCAAATTACCTGCTAATCCTTTGCATACTTTTTTCCACTGACAGATATGTAATATCGAATCATTTTCCTCAATAAATAAATGACCAAATGAAATTTTTTTCTCTCATTTGTTTAACTGGGTTTTCTTTATCTACTTTGAGGACTCGTGTGAAAATCTGATGATGCTTCAGGTCATATTTATGCAGAAATGTAGACAATTCTATAGGGTTCACAAACTTTCAAGCACCTCTGTACTTCAGTCATCCAAAAATATACTCTCAGGCAATGTTCTTTAGGGTGTGTAGCTATTGTCCAATTTGGTCAAACTGGTCAAAAGATCCCAGTCACCCTGTTCTAACGAGAGCAGGTATGCATGTTCATTTGCGGATGTGATTTTTTTGTTTGAAGTTCCTTTTTCATGTTATGCAAAACTTTTGCAATTTTCTACCGCATTGTCATGTGTCTCTTGCAGCTGGAATCGCAGCTGTCCTTTCACCTACTGTCCATATCAAGGCAGTGCCGTGCTAATCAATATTCAGGTACATTATGCTAGAACCCAGTCATCTATCCATCACGATTTGGCCCTTGTCAGAATCCCTCAGATCCTTACCTTGCCCATTTTTCTGACATATCAACTTCAACAACTGACAGGTGTCATTGTAATGAGATAATCAGTGTTATTCACGTCACCTGTCAGTGGTTTTAATGTCATTGCTGACTGGCGTAGAGAACATTGCGTATTTTACAGTATGTGTTGCACCTAAGACCATCTCTGCAGACACAAATTACAGTTAAGATTCTATGTCTTTAGGGCCATACTAGTAGGCACAAGTTCAAGAATGTGTCTCGTTCTCTGCATGAAAGATAGCACAATAGATTCAGTTCTATTTTAATGTCAAACAGGAATGCAAACAAGGGGTCACCTTCTGATGTTGTGAAAGATGAAATGTATTAAATATCCTTTTTAAGTTTAGCTGAGGAACATAAGAAAAGTACCCAGTGATCTTAATTGCATTTTACTCAGGAGATTCAGGTATTAACTTTTAATTTGAATGTGTAAAACACACGTTCATGTGTACACCACCATGCCACCCCCTACCCACATGAGTCTTAAACAGAAAACATTAGCCGAAAAAAAAACAAACAAGCTAATTAAGCCTCTATCCTCTTAGCGAATAAGGATGGACTAGCATGAACTTTTGTTTACTTAGGAAGCAAGATACGGTCGGAGAAAAAAATATTCTGGCACAACTTGTAGATGCAGGTTGCTGTTGTCATGTGAAAATGTGTAAGTTCAAGCTGCCTTGTGATCCAGATTACGCTATGTAGACAATCAGTTGTATGCGGTAATAGATAGTTTAAATACCTCTAGTAGCCACTAGATGATCTTATCCCTCCAAGCGCTCCGCTAGACAGTCCACATTTTTGCTCACCATCTTATCTGTTTGATACATTTGAATGCGGGATTGCCCCGACAATAAAAATTCTAACTTTCCTACAATTAACTACAATCAGTAGGCTTTTACAGGTGAAAACCTAGAGTTTCACATATCAATTCATTAAGTGAATTGTCCTACATTTATCCATATCTGCAGTACCAATTGCTTCTCATGTTCTCATATTTCTTTGTGTATCTATAGACCATAGTAAGTACCACATCAATGAAAACCCGATACACTGATTTGTTCATCAGTTTCGTGTATAACACTGACAGTAGTCTGAGTGATAGGTGGCAATGATGAAATAACAATTGACATATTGCTGCTGGAACAGCAAATGAATGTTAATAACACAAGGAGATGATTGGCATCTTCAGCATGTCCTGGCCTGGCCTCTCTCCTATGAGGATCAGTAACTCCACAATGGATTGACCATGTTTCTAGGTGTGCTTGGAAGACTTCACCTGGTCAACCAACCCCAGCTCCCCGATCAAGGGGCTCCAGTCCAGCCTGTACTTCCTATAACAACTGAAGAGGGTCACAAGCCCCCACCCATCCTCACCAAATTCTGCAGGGACACCAAGGTTTGCATGGAAGTGCTTGGGGTTCAGGGGAAACAATTTGGGGGGGGGGGGCACTGATTGTTTTAATTGAGATTTTCTTGTATTAAGCAGTGGCGTTAAAAGTTGTCGAGGGGTGGGGGGGGGGGGTATGATAATCAATCTGACATCAAACATCCTTGGTGTTTGGCATTCGGGGGAAATGATGGATCATTTGGGGGGGGGGGGGGGGGTCATGGCCCCTTATGATGTTGAGCCTGGGCAGCATCGAGAGTGTCCTGGCCAGCTGCATCAACGTCAGTTATGGGAACCGCAGCTCCATGGTCCGGAAGATTCTGCAGACGCTGATATGGATGCCCGAACCTATCATCCATACCTCTTTATGCCAAATGCAAGACATGTTCCAAACACACTGCATCCACCCAGCCTCCAGCATGGTGGTGAACCGCTCCCACCCCTCCCATGAATTCTACACACGCTTGTGTGGAGTGTTTTTATGCTGGATAGAAAACATACAGCAGGTAAAGGTCTCAGCTTTCCGGCCCCTTAGGCTATTGATGTTTGTACAGGAATGTTTTTGCATGTAAATTATTGCATGACCCTGCCTTTGTCATGTCTGTGTTGTCATGAATGTCGCACTGTAGCTCCAGCAGGAATGCCGTCTTTTCACTGTGTTTCCTACTTGGCTGAACTGACAGTTAAGCTGTATTTGACTTGGCTTAGTTGTTCATTTTGGTTGCATGTGCAAAGAACCAATATATACAGACGCTTTGTACAGTATGTACAGTATTATGTATGTATATACGAAATCTGCATATAAAGAAGGTAAGTGCATGAAGAAGGTAAAGATGTGTTATGTAATGAAGGATTTTAACAGAATATTTTCTTCTACTTAAAATCGATAAAATAAAATTTTGCAGGACTTGAGTCTCCACACTTTGCTTTCAGTAAAGTACTGGAAATAATTATGCATCACCCCATTGACCTGTCAAAGAATACTTGGCAAAATAAAGTTGGTCCCTAATTGCTTCAAACATTTCATTTGGCATTTTTTCCCCTCAGCACAGGTAAGACAACAATAATGCTATATATCATGTCTTAAAAGGTACCTTTATGTATTTAAATATAACAAATATACTACTCCATACTGTGTGCACACACAGTATTAAATTCATAATGATTAAAACAACCACTAGAGGGCAATATCGTCTTGATTCTTTGGGACCTTTTGCTAAACCTCTAGGCACCTTGTTGACCTGATATGCCGTGTCGTCCGTGTTCATGGATTCGCATCACATAACTAAAATGGAGGCTCAATCCTCCGGAGTCTGAGGTCTGCCAGCCACTTTCTGAGGCAGTCTGACATACCTTGAAATTTTTATAAATTTTGCATATTTAAAAAACATTTTTCCCAAAGTGTTACATACGCTTTTATTCAGCACAAACTCAGCACCAATAATCTGAGACCATTAAGAATCACATTATATCATTCCAGGCCGTCCTGTGTTTGCCCATGAATTGTTCATCATGGAGGCAGTCCGAGAGGTTCATGTATTACCACACAACAGCACTCAGACAAGCAACTTGACTTCCTTGATGGCGCTGCCTCAAATGCAGTCTTCATAATGAACAATTCATAGCAAAATACAGGTTGGGTTACTTAAGTCAGTAAAATTGGTTTTCATGCAATTGTAGGCATTTCGGGTGCAGTAGATTCACTCAACCCTATTTGTACTTGCAACCTTCCGAATCCCATCTGCAAATGCAGAAAAAGGTTCTTGCCACTGGATCTGAATGCCCAGGTGATATGCAACTCAAGGGCATCTTACAGACATTGTCACCAAGTGGCCTGAGGATGTTTATATCTGATTCGGCAAAGGATGGTGCACTTGCTGGTGGTTGGTTACTGGGAGACAGCAGATACCCGGGTGTTGTACTGACTTTGAAAATATTACCAGTATGCAAAAGACCAGTCCAGCTCACCTACTGCATCACGCCCTTGTTTTGACCTTTATATTTTGGTGGTATTCCTGACAGCTTACCAAGGAGAGCTCAGTCTCGGAATAAAACGTTTATTCGGCTTTTCTTTTTTATTATTTAAATTCTCGTTTTTAAAATGGTGGGCAAAGTACAACAAATCAACGTCAGACTAACTGGACCAAACAAGTTAGCAGTTCTACACGGATAACAATGACAAGAAAGAGAGAGGAGTTACCTTTGGGAGAAACTAGAATGAAGGGCGAAGACCATCCTTCACTCACTGGTACACTGCAGTACAAGTTTAGGTAAGTTATAGTGCAAGGTAAATTCAGACAGATGGCAGAACAGTTGGGGGGGGGGGGTGTGGCTCGGTGGGTTAGGATGCTGTGCTCATGACTGAAAGGTTGCCAGTTCTAATCCTGTAGTCAGCAGAGTGATGTCATTGCTGGGCCTCTGAGCAAAGCCCTTAACCCCAATTGCCCTGGGGACTGGATGAAGCGCATTAAATTAGGAAAATACCCCTGGTAGGTTATGGAGCAGGCAGGGAATTCCCTTTTATCTGCACCTAGAGTGGTTCAACCTAGAAGGGGGGATAAGGGAGGTGCATCCAGAGTGAATGACACCAGCTCCACTCAGCAGACCCGGAGTGCTCATTCATTTTCCCCTGCGGGCCAAATTTCATCAGCGACACGAAGCCTAAGGCCACTGGCCCCAATTAAAATTTTTCCAGGGTCAGCAGTTAGCCTGATGATCGATCACACGGTCAAGAAAAAAAAGTATGTTTTGGTTCATATAGTGACCAAAGTCCGCCACCTGAATACCCCTTCCCTAGACCGGGGGTGTGTCACTATCCGAAGCTGGTAAGCTAATCTAAACAAGTGTTTTTAAACTTGACGTACAGACTGAGAGCGAATCCCACACCGTAGCTCTCTCTATGCTGGGAACTAACTGATAGCCCAGCTAGAGAGAGGTGAAAAACGGTGTTTCATGTAGTTTCATAATGTAATTTATATTGCTAACTTGCACTTCTTACCAGTCACTCATTGGAAACTCAGCCTAGCAGCATTAAATAAACAAGCTGGTTCACTGCTAGCCTATATGTTTGCGAAATACTTTCTATCGCCAGACCTATATATGCAGATTCTTTTTTACAAGTACGTTACGGTTACGGTACGGTTATGACCGACCTTAAATGGGACTCGTGTGAGGCACAGATCATCTAGGATTTATCGATAGGATTGTTCCACCATCGTGCCTTATTAAGTGTCACTGTGGATCTTTTCTCTCTGATGCTGTCAGGCTGTACGAGGCATTTCCCTCCAGCAGCCCTCCTCTCTCAGCGGCTGCCCTTTCCGCACAAGGAACATTGTTACGACACTGCATTCACAGCTGAACATTATATGATCTAAACTATTTATCTTTTTATTCTCTGTTCTGCAACAGTAATGTTTTGTGATATGTATATTATGTTATGTTACTGTCGTGTCTGCATCTTGTAACTGCACATTGAATGTTTATTATCGCTACTGTTTTCTCTTTCTTGTAACATTACAAGAAAACATTTAGATGAGCGGAAATAGCATAGAACAACTTAAATTAGACATATCGTCGTTAAGAAATGCACGCGGTAATAGTTTTTCAGCAGCAAGTGAACTCTCATAAACTTCCTTTAAGCACCGAAACTACCTTTCTTTCAGTAGTTTCAGGTGTTGAAACTTTTGCGTCATTATAGCAGGGAACTGTGGGAGTTGCAGTTGTACAGTGAAACGCTGCCAATAGCAAAACTGCCGTGTAAATGACGAGTGTCGGTCCGGGGAGTATCTTTGACAGAACAATAATCGCTGGGAGAGAAATACTGGAGCGAAAGGTGTTGGTTTCGGACACTCCTCGGTGATAAAAACATACGGATTTATGATGGAGCCTTGAAGTGAATGTACATTGTAAATGAGGACTGAAATAGATTTTGTTCCGATGGTGAGTACTCCATTCATTGTATGAAAACTTAGAAAGTCACCTGGGCGACCCATGCAAATTATGTACATATATAAAATGCTTAAAGGCATTTTTGTTAAAATGTTGGAGTAGAACTATGGTTGATAGATTGAGTTTGTGAACTTATTTGGATTTCTGTAAAGAATAAGTTTATACAATATGCTTACAGACAATTAAATGACTCACTAAAGGAGATTAAAAAAACGTCCATATAAAAATAAGTGTGGGAACAGGTGCATTGACATATTTAAAACGTGTAAGTGTGAGAGACACCGTGACACGAATCTTAATTCACCTAGTTTCTTGTATGATTGTGGATCGTACGAAGCCACATTTAGAAACGTTGTACAGTCCAAGACAGGACTAACCTGTTTTATTTACCGAAGTAAGAAAATGCGATAGGAATGACTCACTGCGTTTGACAGGCGCAATAATTCCACACAGCTCGGTTTCATGTGCAAATATTTAAACGTTCATCTTTAGATGTTATGCATATAAAAATGTGTTATACCCATGTGATTAAAACCAAATCCATATATGTGTACGAGAAAGAGAGAGTAAATGCGCATCAGCAACGGCCGGAAACGCACACTGGTCTTAAATCGGTATGTTTATTATACGCGCGATTAAGGCTCGCAACTACTGTTCCAAAGACCTGCTATTTTACGGCACTGGAGAGTAGACGTTTCTGTTATTGGGCCTATAAGGTCGTTTGGAAACAATGTCTGCGATCTGTGCATGGCGTTCTCTATAAGATTCATATTCATAAATCGTCACTCAACGCATATTTTTTCTGTTCAATGTGTGCTACTTACATATAAAACACTAAGCTGTTACATGGTCCTTTTCATGAGATGAGCACCAAAAAGTGTACAAAAGGCATGTCGGGGGAGGGGTAAAAAACATTTCACCTAATTGAGAAGAAAATACTCGTTATGTGGTATGTTACCTGCTGTTGTTATTCAATGGGGTGTAGACGTTATGAACCTTTTAACTGCAAAAAAAAAATCACCGAAACTACACACTAATCTCACTCTTCTATAGTGTAACATGTACCCAAAGTGTACCCTAAAATGTGTAAAGTGTTTTGGGACACTCTTCAGAGAATTTCTCCTTTTAGATTTCCAGGTGAAATCTAGACATAAGAATGATATACGACTTGTCCATGATGAACCTATAAGTCATGAATGATGTAATATTGTAAGTTGTCACCATTGGAGAAACTTGTGTGTGTGTGTGTGTGTGTGTGTGTATAAGGGAAAGTTGTGTGAATATTATACCTGTCCTATGAATGTGTGTGTGCGTTTATGTGTAGTTATGCACGCAGCTGCATTTCAAATGAACAAATTTCCTATCTTTATGATTGCAGGTGTGAAGATGACCGCTGCTAAAACAATGTCACATCACACAGGGAGTCTTCTTAGAAGCCGATCTGAGGGAATGTTGATTGATTTCAATGAGGATGAAATGCCAAACAATTTCAGCGGTACCAGATTCAGTTTACATTCTAGATAAACATACAATATTTTGTTAAACAGGTTTCTGTATACCTTTACATAAGGCTGATTGTTTTGCATTCGTGTCTTGGTTATAGTACGCTGCTCTTCTTTTACAGATGATTTTGATGCAGCTCACATGACAACGCAGTCTGATCTGCCAGTTTTACAGCCTGAGGTTCCCAGTACTGTACACAAAACTAACCCCTTTTGGAATGGACTTTCTGGCTCTAATCCATTTTTGGATGATATTGTGCACACTGACAAAGAAAGTAGGAGATCTATCGCAGACGTTTCCATTCTAAAGGACGATCCCTCTGTGATATTTGGTGAGAATAATGTGGACTTCAGTAATTCTTCAGATGAGGCAAACTTTGGCCAGCTTTTCGGTCCGATACGAAAGAACAAGTCCGAGAGACGAAAAAGTGCCTCGGATATCCTGGATGTGAACGAGGAGACGGACACCCAAAAAGAGGGCTCCTTCAACTACTCAAGTCAGCTTTTAAACCCCGACTTTGAATGGCTGAAGGATGATAGGGAAGCCTACAAGATGGCCTGGCTGAGTCACAGACAGTTAACGAGGTCCTGCCTAGACCTGGGCTCCACGAGCCCAGGATGGGCTCAAACCCAAGCCTCGGAGACCCAGATCGTCTGCAAGATCGGGCACAATGGTGGCTCTGTACAGTTGCCTCACTCTGACATAAGTGTCTGTATTCCAGAAGGCCATGTTCTTCCTGGGGAAATGCAAGAAATCGGGTTGAAGGCAGTCCTAGACCCACCAATTGGTCTTTGCAATGACCTTCTAACAATCGTAAGTCCACTCCTGGAAGTGAGTCTAAGCAACATCAACATGAAGAAATCTATTTCTCTATTGATGAAGATTTCTGGCGAAGTAAAGAATGATCCACTGAGTCAGGTGATGACCCAGCTGACTGGCTTAGTTTCCCATAAACGGGACGGGCCTTTTCAAAAGATAAAGCACTCTTACCTATATAACAATACTGTACAGATGAAGATCGAAAACCTAAAACCACACATGTATATCGTTGCTGCCATGCAGGCCACCATTCTCCAGCCACCTGCTACATCTGTGTGGGACTACATGAACAGACATCTCACTGTTGGGGTTTATGGACCAAGGCATATTCATCCATCTTTCAAAGCGGTTTGTGTAGTTTCCTGTCACAGTGAAATCCCAAAGAAGCTACCATTTTCAAACAACAAAAGGGGTCCCAGGAACTTACCGCCGCTTGTGTTGCAGCTTTGGGGCAAGCAGAATTTCAGCCTGAATGGGCTCAAAGATCTGTATGTTACAACCAAGCCGATGGGAACAGCGTTTGAGGTTAGGGCTGGAGAACAAGTTAAAGTGCTGAAGAAAGAGGACCTCAGGACATGCCAGGTCTTTCGCCTCCCATTTTCAGTGTCTATGACCTCCAAAGAGGAAGTGGTCCCCTTCAAATTAGTCGTTAAGATAGAAGACTCAAAGGATTCATCATTAACTAAATTTCAGGTGCAGTCTCCAGGTCCTGTGCATCAAAGGACAGAAAGGCTTGCTCAGAAAAGATTAGAGACATTCAGGGAGAAAGTACAAGTTGAAACAATTCCAGAGGAAATGATAGAACGGTCTCCCAAATTTCAGGACCAGCCGGTACATATAAAGTGGTACGGTGTGACCCTGAAGTCTGTCATTCATCAGCCAAGGGTTGAATACCTGCTGGACTACATTAAGGGTGAGACCGTGGCCATTCTCTCTCGAGACACAGTGAAATCAGTGGGTCAGTCGAAAGTGAAGGAGTGGTACATCGCTTTCCTTCGGGGTCGGGTTGGCCTGCTCCACTCTAAGAATGTCAAGGTCATACCCAAAGATCAGGTGATTGATTTTACTGACGTGGAGGTGAAGACGAAAGTGCTTCTGGACAACATAGCTATTCCATTTAAGAAGCTAACGTACATGTACTCCACCATCGAGACTTTGGTGGTGGAGCATGTAAGCAGCTGGAGGACCTTTGCTGAGGCACTGGGCTACACCAACCTTTCCCTGGATGACATTGTCTGGAGGCAGATCGAGACGGAGTCGGAAAAAGTGGCCTGTGTGCTTGAGAAGCTCAAGGAGGATTGTCACTCGGACAAGAGCAGGAAGAAGTTTCAGCACGAACTCATTGTTGTAAGTGAGAAGCACGGCGGGGGGGGGGGGGGGGGGGGCTTTGCCTGTTTTCTGCCGGTTAAGGTGTTCCTGTCCCATTGATTTTTACACTACAATTTCGTCGCATATAAAAGGTTTAATCTTAAAAGTAAATCTTAGCTTATGATTACTTAAGAAGACTTTGGATTCATCCAAGCTGCATAAAACTGACATTCAAAAATGAAATATAAATAATTATAACATACTTCAATGCACACGTGCGTCTGTTTTTCAGTCAACATAAAGTCAGACCCAAGTGGGCTAAGAGTCTGTGATCATCAGGTCGGGGTTCAAACCCGGCCTCAGCACATCTGAATATCCCTGAGCAAGGCCCTTAGCCCCTAGCTGGGCGGGTGGCTGCCCTTCATTGCCAGGCTTGCTATCATGGAAAAGAGAATTTCCTCACAGGGATCAATAAAGTATCAAATATTATTACTGTATTTTACTGATTCAGGTTATCACACAGTCAGTATAACATTGATGGGAAAACAGCAAAAACTAAAAAAATCTGTAACACCGTATGTCCCCATTTAAATAATTAATTCTAATAAACTTCAGTGTGAAACTCCTTTGCAAAACACTGCGCAGAGCCATTCTTCTATGGCTCATGGAATTAAACCTGTTGGTTGGCTTCACGTTTTTCAGACGCGTAGGTATCGCTTGCGTTGGTAACTTTATACCATTAAGCAGATCAGTGACATGTTTCAAAGATGGATACCGTCACTGAATAGCACAAGATGTGCAGGCAATTTCGGGTGACTTGGATTACTTTATCCAGATAATTATAATTTCAAATTCACTAATAATGCATAAATTGGTTGCATTTATAATACTCAGGCTGCCGAAAAGTTAGTTTTTTTCCCAATAAAATCTGAAAAGTACAAGAAAGATTAAAATATGTATGAGGGATTAAAAGAACAAGTCGGATACGTAGCCGAAAATTTATATATAGAGAAAAAGATATTCACTGTTTTTATAGGTATGTCTCATATGCGAAATTCAGATGATTGATTGCTGTTGCCCAGTATTTTGATATGAATATACATGGTATCATAGGTTATTTAAAATCCATCCATCCATTTTCCAAACCGCTTATCCTACTGGGTCGCGGGGGGTCCAGAGCCTATCCCGGAAGCAATGGGCATGAGGCAGGGTTATTTAAAATGAACAAAATATTTGTTAATTGTTGAATGAATGGAATTTTGCCACAGTATTAATAGAATGTCTTGTGTTGAATAAAAATAACTGCCGATATGGTAACGGCCCCACACTGGTGCCATCTTGTCTGCCGGAACAGCACAGCTGAAAGCCATATTAATATAGCGTGTGTATGTGTTTGCCTTGCCAGGGTCTCTTGAAGATGGATGCTCAGGATTTGGTATCTCGTCTGACTCAGAACACTGTGATTCTGTCAACGGCAGTGGAGCTGGGGGTGCGATGGAGGGAGCTCGCTGAAAAGCTTGGAAAACTCTCCAGTGCTCAAATTGCCAGATATGAGACTCCACACCAGGACAAATCAGGCCAGGTCAGTAGTCAGGTGAGTCAGAATGGTAATGAGCACCTTGATTGCTTTTCTATAAACTGAATTTCTGGAGAAAAGATGGATGGATGGATGGATATCTGTAGATATAACTCACTAAAGTGAGTTCTGATGATCTTATTTATTGCCTTTTATGTTTCTAATTTTTGTTAAATTAAGTAGCGAGGTTACGCACTTTCAGCTACAAGGGGTGGACAAAACATAGAACGCCTAACCATATACGGTATATGGTGGTTCTCCATTCCAGTCTTGGGGACCCTCTGTCTGTAGCACATGGTCCTGGAAAATAGCCTCCTGTTCCTTAGCTGCACAGCCGTTAAAAGCAATCGTGAAACATAATGACTCACGCAAGATGGCCGTCCGTGCTATTAATGATCCCACACCATGTGAAAGAGCTGCTAATGGTGGTGGTGGGTTGGAGGCATCATTTGGTTCCTCCAGAAGTAAACCAGAGTTGCTGGGAAAATGAGTAAAAGATGAGTCATCAGACCAGATTACTTGTCCCATTGATCCGGGGTCCAAGTTTTGTACCATTTGCATCAGGTTATGCAAGTCTATGCATTGGCATTGGATGAAAGCATTTTTGAGGCCCCCTTATAGGGACCTTATTTAAATCTGCAGCAATCTTTGAGGCTGCACTTTTGTGGTGTAGAAGAACGGTCCTTCTAAGGCTCTGTCTATCCCTGTCCGATGGCGTCAGCGTGCAACAAATGTTCCTCTCCGCCAGTGCAGTTGTTTCCCGTTTTTCACATACGTTGTTGTCCGTGAAACTTCGCCTTGACGCATGAAATCATTTGGAGTTTTTTTTGTACTTCTACTTTTTTTTACTTGCCCTTTTCGGGTCACTTTGTTGCCTCGTGATGCTTTGAAAAATCACATATCAAAGTGACGATTGTCTGTTTTGTAGCTGAACACGCGCTGATCACTTGCATCCAACCAAATACGACTCACCGCTGTCAGTGTGTGATGTTATTTTCTGTTTTTTTACTCTCCCCACAGTCCATGTGGAAGCCAGCGTACGACTTCCTGTACACGTGGAGCAGCCACTATGGAGAGCATCTGAGGGACCTAGTGCAGGACCTGCACCTGGCTCTGGACAAGATGAAGACCCCAATTACCAGGCAGTGGAGGGAGATAACCGGGGCACTCATCACGGTGAACTGCATGGAAGTCCTCCAGGGTTCCGCATTCTCTAAACCATAATGCCCACAGAATTCCGCGAATCTGACCCACGGTATTCGGCAGATCCGGTTAATACCATTTGAAGTAGCTTGTGTGCCCTGCGATAAGCAGCGTCCAACAAGGATGCACTTCACATCCTGCGCTGCACGGAACGAATGCCACACTCTGCCCTGCCCTGCCCTGCCCTGCCCTGCCCCCATGTTCCTGACCCGGGTAAGTGGTTGGAAGATAGAGAGATTTAAAATAACACTTATAACATGTTAATCTCATTATAACTATCCATATACTGCAGAAAATATGGCACATTTATTTATACTTATTTTATTTGTTTTATTGTTCTTAGTACTGGACTAAACGTTAACTTTAATATTATTATTTACTGTAATACTATGTCTCGACCTCACTGCATTTAAAGCAGTAAATGAATCATTTTCACATACTGTTACCGCTCCTGTAAATTAATCATTAACGTAAGTGGCATGTAGCCTTTTCAGATACGTGGACATTTTCTGCAGTTCTCTCTCTGCACGCCTTGCACATTTGGCTGTAGTCTGTTAGTCTGTTACGTATAATGAAAGTGTCGGTATAGTGAGAGCATTGGATGCCTGATTCCTGGAGAGGATAAACAGTGGTGGAACACAGGCTAAGCACAGCAGTGTAAAACGGGAGCACACTGTACTGTGTACTGCTTTATGCAAGGTCCAGACTTCATTGCTGAAATATGAAACCAAAACTCCCTTATATGTGGTGTCAGGGGCACGTTCGGAAAATGGATGTGGGAGGGACTGACGTCAAAGCGGTATTCACAATTATTTTGTTTTTAGGAAGACATGCCACTTAAGACCTCAGAATGATCAATTGAAAATATGCCTATTCAAGTAATGTGAAACTATTTGGTCATTTTATATACTATAGTATTTATATTCTTAATATTAATTTTTTATGCTGTAATTGTATTCAGTTTTACTTCTTTGGGGAAATGTCCTTTAGTACTCACACCTGTTACATTGTGTAGTGAATTAACTATTAACCACTGGCTTTGTAACAAAAACTAATTGTGATGCAAGATGCAATCAGCAACTTCTTTTCATGAAGACTAAATACATTTAAAATTTAAAAACAGCTTTGTATGGCTGTTAAGTATGCTTTTGTAAATAAATAAAAATAAATGTTAATAATTTAAGTATTGATTTACATGGTAGTGCCACATTTTATTTAAATATGCTGACGTTTGATCACATAATGATATCTTTTTGTTGATACCACAGAAACCTCTCAATATTCATGTGCATGAAAGGACACGGCTTGACTTCTGTGTAAAATAAAATATTTTCGATAATATTTGCAATGCTAACCACTGCACAGTTGAGCCAAAGTTTGAGTCCCAGTCCTGTATGTGCGTGGAGTTTGCCTGTTTCCCCCCAAAAACGTCCAAAAACGAGATAAGTTAATTGGCGTTGCCGAATTGTCTGTGTTTCTGAATGGTGTGTGTGTGTGTGTGTGTGTGTGTGTGTGTGTGCCCTGCGATCGGCCGGCACCTCATTCTAAGTTATTCTCTGTCTTGTGTCCATAGCTTCTGGGACACTCTCCAGACCTCGCCGCCCTGCATAGGATACGCGGGTGTACAAAATGGGTGGATGGATTATAGACTTAATTTGAAATGGGAATAGTAAAGTCATGCATCACTGAAGCCATTTCCGTCTGATAAGCATGTAAATACGCAGACGCGCAGACGGGCCCTCTCTGCGCTGCAGTTTCGCTAGCAGGAGTATATTCCTCATTGTCCTTGAACTTTGTAACTGGTGCAAGGCTCTCTGTTTGCACTGCACACAGGGCTCACCTGCGCTCTCCTTTAGAAGTCAACACATTTTAAATGAAAAATGATAGAGCCAAGAAGTGCGCAGTGGTCCTGCAGTGCTACTTCAGTGAAGCATACTAAATAAAACATTTAGTACTGATAGTGTTTCACTCTCAGTGTAATTCCCTTTCTTTGAACTGCAGATTTGCTGGTGAGAAATTCTGGCTTTTAACTGAGTAATTGGATTGAAACAATCTTGATGAAATAATAAGCCTGTTTAAAGTTTTGATTAGGGTTTCATCGCTTCAGCTATGACACAGTGCAGCGCTGGCTGTGTCTGTGTCATTCTGGGAAAATGAATGAATTTACCATTTATTAATACAAGAAATGATGTGGTAAAACCGCCATCTTTACACCCTGCTTTCTGCTCATCTTTCACCAACAATATCTGCAGTTAATGTAACGTATAATGATTATACTGTATGATGTAATTACCTGCTAGCTAACACTGTAACCTACCTGTAGATAGTTCTGCCTCTAAAAACATGGTAGACTCTACTACACGGTCTTTTAGGACACGGCCGGGACCCAACGGCCGGGACCGTTTCCTCTCACGAGCCGCATTCTTGTCCACGGGGCATGAATGTATCCGAGCTGACTGCTGTGAAAAAATATTTCAACTCCGTAAACTCATCATTTAATAATTTACCCTGCGCTATTACATTCAAACCGTACTATATATAGCACTGTCTAATTGTATTTATATATAGCAAGCCTGCAACTTTTGGAGCAAGCCCAGTCGCCGGGGTGGGGATGATGTCATGAGTTGCCATGGTTATTGATCACCAATCCCTTGCCTGCTAATGCCTCTGAATGTAGCCCAACTGACCCTGTGTGTACAGAATGATGTGCAGTCCCTTAGTATCGTTTACATTTAGATTGTTAATATATTAATTTATTTTTGTTGACCCCTCTAGTGCATAGCGCTGTGAATATGGTTTTCCTCCTGCTCACAGTGTCCCACACTGCATAGGCAGTTTTGAAAAGGAGACAGTTCCTCTTACTGTAACTTGTCACTCGTTTGCATGAAAGGAATGTTATGCTAACAATGTGAATGTAATCAGGTTATTTGAATACTGAAACCACGGCAACATTAACATGACTGAGCGAGGGAGGATAATCTTCTATCTGATCTGCCCTGTGCCATTTACAAAACCAATAATGTGTATAAAATGGCACATAACTGAGTAACTAGATATTTTAAGCTTTAAAATGTAATTTCAGAAGACTTTGATATGTCTTAAAAAAAACACGCATGTTTAAATGAAGTTAATGCAAATGCGTTAATGCAATGCGTTAAACTTGCAGTTTAGGGTAACGTGTGTAAAATGGGGTTCAGTGGTGTGTATTTTAGTATGAAGCAAGGCGACATTGTTGGTGATGGTCCAGTTAAGTTTCAGAATTGATTAGAGATAAGGAATGACCTATGGATGCTGGCAGTGCCCATACTCCTCTGATACCAACACTAAATATCAGCTATACTCACCCAAGTACTAACTGATAAGGGGCAAAGATATATTAGTATTATTGAAAGTGATCTGTCATGAAAAGGCTTATTTAAAAAAAAATTGACAGATTATACTTACTTTTAACAGTCAAGATCATTGAACTCTGATTATGTGAATCTCTAGGACAGTGTGTCTCAGTCGCTTCCTCCGGGACCCTAGAAAGTCCAGGTGTTTCTCCCTCCCAGCCCCCAGCACACGCGTACAAGGTGGTTTTGATTGTTTGGTTTGTTCTTTACTGTTTGACTCAGGTGCGCTGGGAGCTGGAAGGGGGCAAAAATGCGGACTGTCTGGGGTCCCCGAGGATAATGAGCTCTTGAAAAGAGGCTGATTGCAGTCAGATGTCTCAGTTCGGACATGGTTTTGAGCTACCCTACTTTATATAAACCACACAACTTTGAGTATAAGCTCATCATGACAGATTTCTGTTCAAGTATAAAGCAGTCCCATTAAGAGAGATCTGAGGACCTCAGATGTAGAATTTTTAAACCTCCTAAGAGTCACGATTACTCGATTATTTAAAAAGCATTGATAAAAAAAAAATTTCCCTCTCGATTACTAAGCAATATGGTGGACGGAAGACGACGCATACTGGATGAGTGTCATTTCAAAGAACCAAATGCATAAATTTAGACCAACTCTTGTTCGCTTTTCTCCTTTTTTGTTTAATTTCTCACAAACGCACCTCAATATCTACCACTGGGTTAAAACAGGGAGGACAAGAATGATTAGATTGTCTGTTATAGCGCATGCAGTCTGAACTTCAGAGTGATTTTTCTTAGTATAAACTAGATCATGTTGAAACGGAACCGTCATTAAAATTGTAAAGCTTGCTAAGTTTTGTTTGTTCTAAGTAAAAATATTTTAGCACAACTTATTGATGGTCCTTGCGATGTGGCAAATCAATGTCGACATTACAGATTGTGTAAGCCTGTAAAGCGGGGGGGGGGGGGGGCGCAGTGGTGCGGGGGGGTGTCGCAGATTACTCCATTATCAATATAATCGATAGTGACGGCCCTAATGTTTTCAGAGACTTGGGCCTCTAAGTGCAGAGCCAGGCAGGGTTTATACAAATGGAGGCAATCATCACCGTGATGCTCGCATTAGCCAGGGAATCCAACAATGATCAGTTCAGTGAAAGATGAGATAAAATTTTATTCATCCCATGGGAAATTATTGTGCCATGGTGTAGCTTTAAAATACATAAAAAAGAATACAATATAATACAGGAATTTGATATTATGCAAAGTAAAAGAAGGAATACAAGTATAAAGACAAAAAAGATTTTAAAAAGAGCTATGTAACTAAGGCTGTGTTGTAGAATCCTCAGACAAGTGATGGTGGAATGGAATGGTGGCAGCTCAGGATCTGAAGGTCTCTCCTGGCCTTGATAAGGTCTCTTCTTAAGAGTCTGCAGTTAGAAACAGAAGAACAGAAGTAGTGACTGTGGGATGTTACCATGGAGGATGGCTTTTCTCTCCAAGAAACACCAATTCAAGTTATCGAAACGCCATCTAGATGGTCCTGAGCACTAACTGGAACAATGTTCTGTGGACAGACAAAAGCTAAGGGTAGGAAAGCGAAACATTGCAGACCAACCCCCAAAACTCCCGACTTTGAGGCACTGTGGTTACTGTCTTACTGCCCACGGTCTGCAGTCTGATACGGACCAATACATTCCAGGTTACATCAAGAAATTCCGCAGCGGATTGTGTGGAAGTCTGTCTCCGATGGAAAACTCAAAACACGTTGGTTCATGCAACATGACAATGAGTCAAAACACAAAAAGACAACAGCCTGGCTATAGCAGAATGACCAAGAGACGCTCATGACCTCAGCTCCATTGAAATTCAGATGCGTGATCTGACACAGACTGTCCAAGCAACAGATGTGAAACATACTGTCATAGAGGAACAGGCCGGACTACATCTTAGCTACGACTTAACTTGTATGTCGGTCTCCTAATAAAATCCACCGATGTTAAGGTTCCATGAATTTAAGGATGGAAAAAAAAACAAAAATGTATCTTTATACATTTATGATGAGAAAATCAATTCTCTCATTGAAGTAAATGCTGAGGAGCCATACTTCCTGTATTATATCTTACCATTTGTAGCCTGGGGTCGTATGTAAGTGTTACAGTTCAGTCTAGGGTTGAGAATGTGTGTCGTTATATATGGGAAATTCATTTTTGTCTTTTAGTTTTATTCACAGACGGTGTATTCTGGCCAAGAAATGTGGTTAAAATGTTGATAGACAGCATTCATATTTTTTCCCCGCTTCTTCCTAAACACTGGAAAAAACATCCTTCAATACAAGCTGCACAATTCTCATTTGTTTATGCAGATTTTTACATAAACGATGCGATTCAGTTTAACTGCCTGCATTTCTCCATCTACAATTCCATGTTTTCAACCCGTCTTGGCACCTGGTTTATATTAGTGCTTTAAAATGTTGTTTTCAGCTTGGCTGTCCTGCGCTGAACAACAACCTGCCAGGAAGCCTTTTCTCCTCCTTAATTCTGAAGGCCCCGGCCAGAACCGTTTAGAATGATTCACAGCATGTTTTCCTACTGCCTTGAAACACGGATCTGGCGATGCCTGAGACAGCCGGTCATTTTTTATTGGCTGTTTGATGAAGGAGGAGCACGGTCACATCATGATTCACTATATGCAGGGAGAACGTAAAGTTCACCTGCGCCGGATGGCCTCATGCGCCGGATGGCCTCATGCGCCGGATGGTCTCATGCGCCGGATGGCCTCATGCGCCGGATGGCCACATGCGCCGGATGGCCACATGCGCCGGATGGCCTCATGCACCGGATGGCCACATGCGCCGGATGGCCTCATGCACCGGATGGCCTCATGCACCGGATGGCCTCATGCACTGGGGTGGTTATGAATGGCCTGACCTGGACAAGCTTTCGCTTTCACTTCACTGCCCCTGGAAGAGAAAGGCTGCAGTGCAGTGCAGTGCAGTGCAGTGCCGTTCCCTTGGGCTCTGATGATTTCTCAAAAATAATTCTACCTTTTTTAACAGATCTTACAAATTATAAGGCAGTTGTTATTAATTCACTGAAGAATGGTAACAAAATGCAAATAAAAACAATAATACAATAGCAATTATCTAATACATATAATATTGTGTATATCACCCAGATATTGTGGTTAATCCATTAATTAATTTTAATATTAAGAGGCTACATGTCGTAGTATTTTACAGTCAGCTCTCAAGAAAAAAAATCTCAAATTGTTAATACTAGGAAAATTGAAATATCTGCTGTGAAATCGATACTAGCTAAGAATATTTAACTGGCTTCATTATGCTTTCTGGCCTCTGAATGGGTTAAAATTCCCAGTAATGCTGCCACAGAAATTATTGTTTGCCTTTTTTGTTCGAGCTTTCCGAAAATAAGCACTTGTGTTGCTCGTGGTTTCCAGTGGGTTCATCCAATGACCTTGAATTTACAGCTACCCAAAGGCGCACTGATTTTAAATGTGCTTATGAGAACAGACACAGAGAATATCTCTGGAATATAGAAGGGACACAGAGTTCCTGGTAAAACAAGTACACACGCAACAATGACCGGAGCAGAGCAAGGTGAGGGAGGCGTAAAGACAATTTCCCCATGGGGATCAATAAAGTATCGATTATTATTATTATTGTCATGTACGCTCCACAGACATAACTGGACCGAAACCTGTAACCTTGCTGGGTAAGCATACTGTAATCTCTATGCCTGATTGTCTTGAACTTATCTGACCATCTACCTTGACATGACAAACATCATGCATATAGCATGTTATTCATGTTTGTTGATTGCAATGGTATTGAAAATTATTGTTATATACAGCTCTGGAAAGAAGGAAGAGACTACTCCATATTTTTTAAAATTTGGCTACGCTGAGAGGCAGTTCACAGTTTCTAAGACAGCAGTACACAAGAATGAGGTGAAGTAGGAAACACTGGCAATGACCAAATACCAGCCAGGTAGAGGGCAGAAGCAACTTCCTAATGCTAGAGAAGACAGTCAGCTTATCCGACAGTGCTTCGTAAATCAGAGGATTACCTCAAGTGACCTTCAAACATTAAACATTGTGAAGGGCACTGCTCGGACTATTCATTATAGGGTTCTTGAAGCAGAACCGAAGACCCACAAAGTCAGGAAGAAGCCCTTCATTAATGAGATATAACCAGGTTGGAGTTTACAAACAAAATGTGTATTTTACACAGTCACATATTCATAAATTAAGAAATGAGTGTAACTGAAAATTTTGTTGTAGCCTCTTCATTTTTTCCAGACCTGTGTCTGGCTGAGTGACCTTTGTCATACTGTACACTGTACGTCAAGTTAACCAGGCAGCTATAAACTTGCAGTGTGATGCCAATCCACAAGGGGGCACCATGGTATTGCAAGTAAGCTGGCAAGCATCCACCCGCTGCATAAATTCCTGTTCCAACCTCGCAAAACTTTGCCGCCGCTTTTATTCTTTCACGGACACAAGTGTGCATGACAGGCCCTGCGGCTGCCGAATGTGATCAGAGGCATTTTTAAATAACCACCCATTTCAGCTGTGAATAATCTGAGAATTAAGTCTGTGCAAACTGCAGAATTGAAACGGCGAAGACACCCAAGAACCATTAAACTTGTCCCTTCAGGTCCGTATCACATAAACGTGTATAAATGCAGAGGTGACGCTCTTGAACGTGGCCGGTCTCCTTAAACTTGATTTACAGCAAGATTCTGGACAAGAAATATGAAATTGCAACGCATACCTATCAAGAGAGATGTTGTGTATGGCCAAAAGTATAGAAGCATGCTGTACTGTGTTAAAAATAGCGTGAATAAGTGTTTGTTGTAAAGTATTGCGTTAAATAAATTCAGTTTACGTGTGCTGGTGTCCCCTATACTACATCGTACTAGCAGATACACCGACCAAATGGCCTGTCTCGGGGACATGTGACACACTTAGGACGAGAGGGCAATGGCCGCTCCGCAGGTGGTCCACGGGGAGACCGAATCCCTTTAACTCCTTATATGGACGTCATGCCCATAACCTCACCGGATCGGGGCGTGCCTTTGCCTCTGGGTGAGGCGTGAGCAGGACCATTTGAGTGATGCTTAGATGATGCTGGATCGGATTTCTTTAGTGGTGCAACAGCTGTTAAGGACAGGATACATCATATTTGTCATATATCTGCTGCGTCGAATACATCGTTGTCCTCTCCAACACCACCAAAACCACACTTGATGTGTCTTTAATAAAGCTACACAAACGCAGTTTTTCATGAAGAGATCCATTGTAGTAAGCAAGCTTTAAATAATCACATTAATTGCATTTAATCATATTAATTGTTTAGATTGTACTTAAAAGTAATTTGACTACTTTTTTCTTGAGGTTTATTCCAATTACATTATATCGCATTCCCAGTTTTTTTGTGTATTAGCCAAGTCAGAGAGATTCATTGTATTTATAATCTGTTGGCATCTGAAACTTTGGAAATGTCTAGACAAAACTTAATTTACATGGAAAGATTCCCTGTTCCAACATCCACAAGAACTCTGGCAGGGATATTCGGTTTAACAAATAGCTGCTCCCTGAGCACTGCAGTACAGAATACAGCTGGCATGAACGAGTCTTCAGGAGTACAAAATGCAAAACGTAGCACAACAAAAATAACAAATACAAACTAAAATCTTTGAAAAGTTTTCACCCAAAGATAGCACGTTTTGTAACGACTTGCGGAAATGTGGGAGCACTGGCAACAACAATCATCACTTACTGCAACAATTTTACCACCGGTATTTTTTTCAAGCAAATTAACTTGGGTTAGTGCTTTATTTCAATCCAAACTTTACTTCGGGCCTGCACTTTCCCTAGTTCCGACGTGTTCAGCCTCCAAATTCTTTAAAATAAACTATTTCAGCCAATTTCAACAAAACTTCATCATTCTGATTTAGGATTTTGCTCCCGCCCCCTTCAAACAAAAAGTGGTAAAACCTAAAAAAAAAAAAAAAAAAGCACGGCGTATTACTTATTATAACATGCTAAAGTGGCACTTGGCGGATTCCAGCGCAGCCGCGCTCGGTGCCTGGGGGGTTTAATGACTTACGGACTGACATTTTCCTGTTGGAGCTGGAAACCAAATCGGTTTATTTATGAATAATAATATTAAAAAAACAACGGGAAACTGAAAGCTTAACTCCGACCCTTTCGGTTCGGTGCAAACATTAATATTTAATTAATTTTAATAACACCAGTACCATGCGCTTGCTTGGCAGTTCTTGCAGTTTTCTCAGGCAAAACCCACTGGCAATATTCACCTCTTCCCTCAACACCAGCAAGAGAGCTGAAACACCGGAGTATATATCTTGCGACGCGGAAGCCTCAGTAACTTATATTGTTAAAGGCAGAGACGCTGATTTGGGTGTTTAGCTCTGGGAGCACTGGGGGCTCCCCTGTGAGCTACCCACAAATCACCATTATTAGCACAGCATTCTCCTTTCCTCCGAGGGGAGTTTCTTCCTTTCCTTCCATGATAAATGCGAAGGGCAATAAGCGTGGTGATTTATTTCCGCAGAGCAGACATCGGTGCGCCCTGCCCCCCGGCCCCCTGCCCCCTGTTCCCCCCCCCCAGCCCACATACGCACTCCGCCGATTCAAACACTCATGCGACACACTGCAAATATGCAAGTGTTCCTTGTTCCTATAGCTACAGAATTACTGATTACACAATAGGGTTAAATGACTCTTTAAGTAAAGTGTAGTGAATTACACACACAATGACACAGAACTGGTGGAAACAGTGAGGGGATCAAGGGTCATTTGCTTCCCTGAATCAAGATTAATCACATGCCTAGTAAGACCACTTGATTGTGAAATGTCTTGAAGAAATAAAATGTAACATCCTTTCTCAGCTGGAGTAATTTGAGTGGTATAACTGCCTGGCAATTCGATAGGGCAGCTGTAAGACCCTTTGGCAACAGCTCAACACTAGATAATAAAGGGCAGCATGTGAGTTGCTTAATTCGCATTGACATTTCCAGTTTACCTGCATCGGATACATCTAAAACATCTGAGGTATAAAAGCTCAGGAATCCTTCAAATGGCTGTTTTATGATTACATCCTCTATGTGTCCCACCACTTTAAAGAAACAATTGTTATTGTAAAGCTGCAATATGCTTAGAAATGTAACGTCATTATGGTATTGTTAGCTGTCTAAGTTCTCCCCAAACCAGCTTCATGGGCCGAATGGCTTCCTCTCGTTTGTAAATTTCTTATGTTCTTATATTCTTAGTATTTCTTTTGCGAAGCTTTAATATGCAGCCCACCCCAAACAAACCTCCCTTATATATGTCACAAACACACACACACATATATATGTGCCCTGTGATGGGCTGCCCCCCCCCCCCAAACAAACCTCCCTTATATATGTCACACACATTGCATGTGATGTAAGTCTGTAATCAGAATTCTGGAATTGTCTGATCTTGGACCATCATGCGTATATCTGTGTGTGTATGTGTGTGTGTTTATATGTGTGTGTGTGTGTTTATATGTGTGTGTGTGTATGTGTGTGTGTGTTTATATGTGTGTGTGTGTGTGTTTATATGTGTGTGTGTGTGTTTATATGTGTGTGTGTGTTTATATGCGTGTGTGTTTATATGTGTGTGTGTGTATGTGTGTGTGTTTATATGTGTGTGTGTGTTTATATGTGTGTGTGTGTGTGTTTATATGTGTGTGTGTATATATGTGTGTGTGTGTTTATATGCGTGTGTGTTTATATGTGTGTGTGTGTGTTTATATGTGTGTGTATGTGTGTGTGTTTATATGTGTGTGTGTGTGTGTGTGTGTGTGTTTATATGTGTGTGTGTGTGTTTATATGTGTGTGTGTATATATGTGTGTGTGTGTTTATATGCGTGTGTGTTTATATGTGTGTGTGTGTGTTTATATGTGTGTGTATGTGTGTGTGTTTATATGTGTGTGTGTGTGTGTGTGTTTATATGTGTGTGTGTGTGTTTATATGTGTGTGTGTGTGTTTATATGTGTGTGTGTGTGTGTGTGTGTTTATATGTGTGTGTGTGTTTATATGTGTGTGTGTGTGTGTGTGTGTGTGTGTTTGTGTGTGTGCGTGTGTGTGTGTACACAGTGCCTATACTTCAGCCCCTGTGTATGGAAAGTTACCTCCAGTTCCAAACTGCAATGTCATCCGATATTCTACAATGTCACCTAATGCAAACCAATGCAGGGATACCCTGCGGAGGAGGGAGTTACATGCATGGATCTCAGTCCAGCTCACTGCAGGCGAAATGAGACTGAGACTGAGGTCTATAGGTGCCTTATGAAGCTTCCTAGGCAAAGTCCTGCTATTCTCACCCCATACGTGACAAAATAACATTCAGGGAAATGCTATAAATACCTTTTACTGCACTGGGGAAGCAGCCCGTACACAGGTGCATGTCACTGCCGTGCCGTACGTGGGAGAGAGGGGACAGCACAACACAGTGACAGTGACAATCAGGGTTAGGTTTAGGTTTAGGTTTAGGGTTATCCTATTTCACACCAGGCCCCAGGCTGGCCAGATCATGTGAATCATAATGAACCGTTCAAGGTTTCATTCTGGTAAAATGCATTAGCAATAAATAAGTCATTAAAAAAAGTCTGAAATTTAGACCAGGACCTGAAAACCACATCCTTGGACCTTTTCAAAAGTCTCTCTTTCCATTGTGCCCAGGATGCTCAATGGAAAAAAAATCAAGTGGTCTCTAAGTTCCAAGACAGTATAAATATTTACTTTCCTGAGAGATCTTCTGAAATGAGTATTGCTATAATTACCTTTGCAAGTTAGTATTTCTGTAAGTACCTTTGGAAATGAGTATTGCTATAAGTACCTTAGGGACAAACCCTCGGAAGCTTTCCAACTCTCTCTGGTCATCAGCACCTATTTAGACTCGACCTTTTACTTTTCTTATTTTTAGATTTGGATTAGGCTGAAATACGTAATGTGATATATTTCTGAGCCAAAGGTTGCTGTTCAATAGAATAGCCCTTTTCTGATTGGGAGAAAGCAATACATTGGATAGCAATGCAATACATTTGTAGTTTAATGGCTAAAGGTCCACAGAGGATCAGTTTCCAGAGGTAGGATGTGGTATGGCGTGATGGTAGCTACCTCCAGCCCAAGCTTTCAGTCTCTGGTACATTAGGTCTGCAAATCTGAAACCAGATTCTCTTCAGTGGTACAGTTTCTTTTCCGTTTTCGTCTGCCAAGTGAGCACAATTAGTGACATAAATAGTAAAAATCACAAGTCAGACTCGTTAATTGTTATATACAAAGGCAAAGCCACATTGTGTCACGTCGTGCCGCGGGACCTGATAAGTTAGCTATGTGGCTCATATTTTGACATTAAGAAAATATACGCGAAAGCCTTCATCCCCTTGATTAAATGTTGTTACAGCTGATTCTAGCAGGGACACATGAATTAGCCCTTTTGCGGAATTTAAACAACTGCGAGTCAAAGGCTTTTATATTGGTTGTGTTATGTTACAGTGTCTGGCACTCGGAGTGGACGTGCAGTTCCGGAGGGTTTCCCACGATTCGTTTACACAGAAACATAAAGATTCAATCGTGTTTGATAAGTTGCAAATCAAAGCGAAGCCTGTTTATTCAGCTGAAATCAATAGCCAGGAGGAAGCATAGAAAGAGCAGTAAGGTTGGGCGGGTATGAGACTGGATAAATCTCCGAAGAGCGAGGGGTGAAAATCTGCTGTCCCCAGAATTGTGTGAAAACCAGCGCTAACAATGTTAGCGTGTCTGAGAGACCACAGAATCCGTATGCCAGGTATGTACAGGCTCATGAACATTGCCAAGGATAAAACTAGAGAGGACACTTATGTATAAATACGGTAACATCTAAATATTGACTGATCTGCTGCAGTAGTTTTGCTTTATCTATCTGCCAACCTTTGCTGAACTAGTGTCTTTATTTTTGCACGAATCCATCCATCCATCTTCTGAAACCACTTGTCCTATTCAGGGTCGTGGGGGTCCGAATCCTATCCTGGAGGCTACAGGCACAAAGCAGTTTTTACGAATATTCTTTATAATTTAATAATGCAATCAGCCATCCATCGTCCAGCTATTTAACCAATACACTGTAACTGCAATCATGTACGCGGCTATTCAGTTTTAAATATCATCTATAAATTCACTATCTGTAGTGAGCAGCGTTTGCTATTATGTTGGACTATAAAACAAAACACAAGCTTGTATTAGTATTAGCTAATTATTAGAAAGGCAAACTATATCCTATATATAGTCCCCACTATCTCAAACAGGTGGCAACAAAGAATTAATTTAATTTAATTTTGTCAATGTGGAGATGCTGGTTTGCATGTCACTGAAGCTTGAAAAGACCCTGGTTAAATTGAGGCATCCGTATTATTGTATTTGCAGACGCCATATTCGCTTATGAGATCTTTTCCGAATCTCTTCTTTTGTCAAGGATTGGATTGAAGGATTCAAGGGTTTGATTTGTCACATGCAAGATATACAATCCAACTGCAACCTGCAGCGAAATTACAAGGTGGCCATTTTGGTCAACTCCTCCTTCTAAACGGTGACAGCTGGAAGACATTTAAAGTAGCGATATGGCAGTTCATCGACATATTAATAATGAAAGTTAAACTGCACAATAAATGGTTGTACTGAAAGCAAACAGAAAAACAGAATAAATAGGCCTCAGATGTGCAAACCGGCTCAAATTAATGTGTGAGGTGTATAGATAGGAGTGGATATGAATTAAAGTGTCAGTCAGGCACTTATATGTTTCAGCAGGATGACCACGGAGACCACTGCTGGCGTTTTACTATTAATGTTGCTGAAAGATGGCTCACTGCTATTGGATGCATGACGCAAGGTTCCCAAGATAGAGTAGGCCTCCACTTTGGAAGCCTTACAAAGATGCGCTGTTTAATAGGCCAATTACAGTCCGTATTAATTTAGACGCAGCATTTGATCAATCGTTGTGCTCCGTTCCACTTCATCGGTATAGATGCGAAGGTACCACACTGGCGTCAAATTTAATATGGCAAACGAAAGGAAAACCCACAAGCGTTTACAGTAAGAGAAGACGTCAGTGGCGCAGTGTGAATAGGTTGCCGTGAAAACGGTCCCATCGGCGTCCCTTTTTCCAGAACACACATCTTTCGGCACGTACATTTTTCATGGGGTGTTTTTCGCACCGTGTCCTACTCCGGGAGGTGTGTGCTGACTGAGTCTCAAGAAGTGCCAGCCAGCGTCCGTCCCCCCCTTAATCTAGGGAGCAGATGGGGGCGTGATGGCGAATGATGTGATTTGCAGGAGAAGAATAAGAAGGAGTTCCAAGTGGCTGGATTCACGACAATCCGCAAAAGATCCCGAGATGACGTGACCCACCACAGTGGTGAAATTGCCTGGAGACACCGAGAAACCCTCACAGGACCTGACATCATTATTCCATCTACTAATAGCCATGTGGAATACCTTTTATTGAATTAATAAAGTACATTCTCCCCATTAATCAAAATACTGTTATTAAACAGTCAAATCAAGACTAATTGCCTTACTATTAGCTTCTGTAGAGCAACTGCAGTTATAAATTTGCAATCTTAGATTCCAGTACGAAAGCAGTCATTACATTTGTATTTTATGGACCAATACTTGCCCTTTTAGTACGTAAGTTAATGTAAGATTTCCGAAGGTATCTAATTACATGCATCTCTAATGAAAGGCGTGGCTTTTAAATATTATTTTGGTTTAAGGTTGTATTGTTGTTATTGGAATTAATACAAGCAAAACCGTTCTTAAATTTCATGGATTGACTTGATGGTAGTGGAAGGAACATGGAGACCATCGTAGAATGTGGCGAGGATCCATCCTCCTGTGCTTTTCCGGTTGTTGACGTTGCTCTGTCTGTAGGCTAATCGACGGCATTTCAGTTGTTCCCTTCTTCATATGCGCCTGTAAAATACTTGCAGAGCCCACAATTTACAGTACTGTGGAATTTTATTGTATTTACAGGGATTCATGTATACAGATTTTTCATACCGTGGTTTCCAGTAGTTTAATATTTTTCCTTAGGAAAACTCTAAAGAAATTACAGAGACCGCTAATAAAAGATGGAATGTTACTTTAGATATTTGAGTTCAGATGCATGCAGTTGCGTCTTTGCAGATGCGAGTATCGTATTAGTTACAGTTAAAGTAACAGTACAGTCATATGTATGTAAAGATCTTGACTGTGCATGAACATCGACATGCCGACTGGAAGCTGGAATTAGCCCAACGGTTTCCCCGATCTGTTGATCCTCGGTGCTTAATGGGTTTACCTAGTCGTTTGTAGTAAGCCTACATATTACACAGACCACATGTTAAAGATCCACACTGCCGTGATGTGTCACGCAACACATCCCTCGACAGTTACATCAAACGTGTCTCTATAACCCACTTTGCATCTAAAATAAACACACAATAGGTTGTTATATAAAAAGGAATCATTGATCATTAATAAAAAATGAAACTTTCCTTGAATGCCACATATTTCTATGAACAAATAAATCAATGATCTGCCTCGATGGCTTCACTCCTCTTACGCTGCTTTGCACAGAAGTCCAGTTTTCAGCAGCATCCTTGTGAAAATAGTGAATCTTACTGGAAAGTCTGTAATGAGCAGAGGGACAGCTGGGGTGATGGCCATGGCTGCCCAGAGCTCACTTACATGTATAGCTTATGTTTCAAGAGAAATAGTGAGAAAACATAATTGCGTCAAATGTCAACAAGTCTCATGCAAAGGACCACAGGGTTACCTTCAGTAACTAGTGGAAACTTCTCCTTTGAGAAGATCCTAACACTTTGGCTTTTGGTTTACAGGACATCCAGGGTAGTAGTATGGTTTTCGGCCCTTAGAAGAACATGCACAGTGTTCGATATTGGGGGGTTCATTTTGTGTCTTGGATTGTATAGCTCCCCCCCCCATCCCTCCTGCCGCTCCTCAACTGAATTATTAAGCAAACCTTAAGTTTGCACTGAATCACTTTCCTCCGGCTGTCTGCCTTTTCCTCTCTAAGCCTCCCTACCTTTGCGTACCGCCGCCCCTTGAATGTGTTAAGTTCTGTTGGAAGTTTATCTGTCTTTTTTTGAGCCCGTTATAGTCTATGAGCTGTATTTGTGGAAGGGGGAGTTTAACCCAGAGGGAGCCCCGCTCCACCAAAACCGCCACCCCCCCTGCTGTGGGGTTATATGAATTGCAATATCCATGACTCTGTTCTCAGGCAGGGTGGGGCACCCTGGCACTCCCCACATCTGTGTTTTCCAACTTTCCTAGACCGGCCTGGGGGCTCTTCACTTCTTGGGAATGTCGGACTATCTGCTCAGCCTGAGGCACTCCAGCAGACCGATCGAGCCTTTTTATTTCCTGAGCTTCTGCCTCTATCTTCTGATTCCACAGCTATAAGCAATATATACTGTATATATATATTAGCAGATCTCTGTTAACAAACAGACAACCATCAATCTAAATTTAAATTTGAAATGTGAGCATAACTAAAGTTTATCCACCTGGTATGAAGCAGCCTAGGAACATTCTAACTCCCGCGTGCTACTGAGATGGGGATGACGTGGCTGGGTTTTAAATCACAAGCATCAAAAGCTACAGGATGTAAGCAATATTCCCCAGGCCAGGCCTCTGATACACTGTATGCTGAAAAGAATTATTTTTGGAAATAAAAACAGTCAGAATGTCTTTCGTTGTAGGTTTGGAGCAGTAGCTTAAAATCTCCTCAACCTTTATACTGAAAATGGTTTGGCAATGACATCCTGAGTTTTTATCAACTTATTAGATGAAGGGTGAACTCTTAACTGGGAGCTGAAGCACATGAAGGTGGCATGTAGCTGTATGTGGATCCATGTGTGTTATTCATTGCCTTTTGTAAGTATATCCACAGATTAGCTAGCGACGGTGGTCTTGGAGAGTACTAGCACTGCGGAAATCCTCGAAGCTGACTACATTTTGCAGTTTAACTGGAATCAGCTATTGCAACCAATAAAGATCAAATGCCTTCTAAGAGTTTTTGAAATAAGTTGGTACATGTTGGCAGCACGACTGTGTCTATCTTCATATCACATTAGACAGCGGTGGGTATTCAGGTCCTGAGAGTTAAAGTCCAGACCAAGATTTTGTTTCAAGCAAACAGTTGAATACTGTGACTCAACTTGAGTACTGTGAATTTTATACTCAACTCTCAACTGGTTGGTTGAAACAAAATCTTAGTTTGGACTTTTACTCTCTGGACCTGAGCTACCCACTTTTGGTACTAGGGTCTCTACACACTGGACCAAGGGCAGAAACATAAGCAGAGTTTGATTGATGTTTGTGCCTGGGGGTGGGGGGGGGGTTAATGCACATATCTGATGCATATATAAGCTGCCAGTGCTACTGCAGAACACATGCAATGCTGGTCTTGCTAATTTATTGCAATTTGACTCAGGCGACTAGGGGGGACAGTGCCTTCCCTGCCCCCACCCCAAACTCCGCCCATGAGCCCCAAACTCCGCCCATGAGCCCCAAACTCCGCCCATGAGCAGAAGCCTTAAACACGCCGCAGACTGTCTGTTGAATATCTATAAGGAGATTCCAGAGGAGGTGCCGCTGATCTTTAAGCTGTTGTGAAAACGTTAATGGGAGCAGGTGAGGCGTGGTGAATGTCCTCGGGGTGAATGTCCTCGGGGTGAATGCCATCGGGGTGAGTGTCCTCGGGGTGAATGTCCTTGGGATGAGTGTTTTCGGGATGGGTGTCTTCAGGGTGAGCGTGCTCGGCGTGAATGTCCTCGGGGTGAATGTCCTCGGAGTGAATGCCATCGGGGTGAGTGTCCTCGGGGTGAGTGTTTTCGGGATGGGTGTCCTCAGGGTGAGCGTGCTTGGCGTGAATGTCCTCGGGGTGAATGCCATCGGGGTGAGTGTCCTTGGGGTGAATGTCCTTGGAGTGAATGTCCTTGGGATGAGTGTTTTCGGGATGGGTGTCTTCAGGGTGAGCGTGCTCGGCATGAATGTCCTCGGCGTGAATGCCATCGGGGTGAGTGTCCTTGGGGTGAATGTCCTCGGGGTGAATGTCCTCGGAGTGAATGTCCTCAGCGTGAATGTCCTCGGAGTGAATGTCCTCGGGGTGAGTGTCCTCGGCGTGAATGTCCTCGGCGTGAATGTCCTCGGGGTGAATGTCCTCGGGGTGAGTGTCCTCGGCGTGAATGTCCTCGGGGTGAATGTCCTCGGCGTGAATGTCCTCGGCGTGAATGTCCTCGGAGTGAATGTCCTCGGGGTGAATGTCCTCGGCGTGAATGTCCTCGGGGTGAATGTCCTCGGGGTGAATGTCCTCGGCGTGAATGTCCTCGGCGTGAATGTCCTCGGGGTGAATGTCCTCGGGGTGAATGTCCTCGGGGTGAGTGTCCTCGGCGTGAATGTCCTCGGGGTGAATGTCCTCGGGGTGAATGTCCTCGGGGTGAATGTCCTCGGGGTGAGTGTCCTCGGCGTGAATGTCCTCGGGGTGAATGTCCTCGGGGTGAATGTCCTCGGGGTGAGTGTCCTCTGCGTGAATGTCCTCGGGGTGAATGTCCTCGGGGTGAATGTCCTCGGGGTGAGTGTCCTCGGCGTGAATGTCCTCGGGGTGAGTGTCCTCGGCGTGAATGTCCTCGGGGTGAATGTCCTCGGGGTGAATGTCCTCGGGGTGAGTGTCCTCGGCGTGAATGTCCTCGGGGTGAATGTCCTCGGGGTGAATGTCCTCGGCGTGAATGTCCTCGGGGTGAGTGTCCTCGGCGTGAATGTCCTCGGGGTGAATGTCCTCGGGGTGAATGTCCTCGGGGTGAGTGTCCTCGGGGTGAATGTCCTCGGAGTGAGTGTCCTCGGCGTGAATGTCCTCGGGGTGAATGTCCTCGGGGTGAGTGTCCTCGGGGTGAGTGTCCTCGGCGTGAATGTCCTCGGCGTGAATGTCCTCGGGGTGAATGTCCTCGGAGTGAATGTCCTCGGGGTGAGTGTCCTCAGGGTGAGTGTCCTCGGGAAGCCTGAAGGAGGATCCTGGGAGCTCTCCCAAGCAGGCTGAGCTGAGAAGGGGCTCTTCCAACGTGTCTTCCCAGAGAGGCCTGGCGCACCAGCAGGAACATCTGTCTGACACCTCTGTTGTTTTTGGCTCAGCTTAGTATCCCACTCTCTGACCGCCCCCCCCCCCCTCACACGCACACACACTGAAACCCAGCATCATCAGTCCTGATTTCCTTCTTGCAATCAGATCACGTTCCTGAAGCTCCCCCCCCCTCTCATGGCCAGGGGCGCCGCTAAGGATTCTGGGCCCCATGAAGCGTATCACATTTGGCCCCCAGCCCAGACCAATCCAATCATGTTCCAAATTCTTTAGGGCCCCTGTTGTTCAGAGGTCCTTGGAATCATTCTAACCCCCTCGCCCCCTCCCCCTTTACAGCACCGCTCCTCGTCACATGGAAGTTCAGCTGGGGCTCTCTGGCTCCCCCCGATGGAGCCCTTTTTGACGTGCTTATTTATAACATGCCCAACAGTACGCTCACACCCACACACGCGCACACCCCAGCTCCAGAATGTGACACTCCTCAGAGTGACTGCATCAGAAAATACCAGACGTTTCCCCAAAATGTCACCTGCGATGTCCACAAGGAAATGCCACCGTATATGCAGGCATTTTTAATATAGTAGGTTTCTATATTTCCACCACCCCCCACCCCCCTGGGTTCCACATGCAGTAAGACTCCTGCTGTTCCTTGAAGGACTATGAAGACATCTGAATCTCTTATATGGGGATACGATTCTCCTGACAGGTAGGGTGCTGACAGACCTAGTAGTGTGAAAAAATAACAGCATTGTATTTTCGTTTGTGAGCACTGAACACTGCATCTCTTTCTTATTTCCAGTATATTTTTCACCTTGGCTCACAGAGTGTGTTTTGGGGACAAAATTCTATACTTGCATATCAAGGAACAAGCCTGCAGACATTTCATAACCAGGGTACACTGGGAATAGATAGGGGAAGGAAGTCAGTTGGTTATGACTGAACCAATACAATACAGCCCATCAAAAGGCATATTTATGCATCATATTGATTTTATAAAATTGCTGCATGTTATACCTTTAATAAAGAATCCATTGATTTTCATTTTTTTAGATTCAATAGACGTTACTGCAGATATGGCTAAACTATTAATAATGTAGCTTACAGATTGTCATCCCTTTTGGGGTCAATAAGTATTTTACACATCCATGTATCCATCCAACCCCTTCAGTACAGGGTCATGAACTATGATTGACTCAGTTTAATTTCAAATTCTCAAAAGCTATAAAACATTATTAATTTCTTTAACTTTTCTTATAGCAATTCGCAAGAGTTTTGTCACCGTCTCTAACCTGAAAACTGATGGCTGCCAGTTCAGAACTTGTACGTGGAACAGACTGAGAGACACACCAGAAAAGGTCATGCGAGATGCTCCCAGGACAGCGTGTGAGACTCCCTGAAGCTGCTGGTAAACGCCACTCCGTTAGCATGTGGCTCTCGCCGCCGGGACCAGGGCCTTCTGGGAGTGTAACATCGCTCACCGTTGGCTGCCCAGCTGCACAAACACGCGGTGGTCTGCTGGGAAAATGGTAGCCAGGAAGATCCACATGGGGGCAGAGCTGAACTATAGATCTCCTAGAACAAATAAAAGAAGTGTACATTTCATATAAATTAGGCACTGGTATATTTCTGAATGCTTTATTAGGCTTGTCTAAAATGACAGATATACCTACTGGGTAATGCTGAATTCCGCCATGGCAGTAACAATTTAAATAAGTCAAATCCATCCATCCATCTACTCACCCGCGTAGGTCCTTGGTGATCCAGGGGCCACCCAGAAAGTGTTCAGCGTCAGGTAGGAATATAGCCGGGACATTATGCAGAATAAAGTGTTGTTGGAATTCCATTTTTAGCCAGGCTGATATTATAATAAGAGACTGGGCCGCAGTAGGTAGGCAGCAAAATTTTCAGTAAGTGAGATCATTTCATAATTTGTGGGGATTATGGCCGGACCATCCTTTGCTCCAGAAACCAGAGCAAAAATGATAAGATGTTTACACTCATAGACGAATTAAATATCCCCAGTGAACATTTTTTTCAGCGTTAAACCTAGTTTTTCAAAAACTTTCCAAAATGAAATAACTTGATTCTCCAGCACTGATGCTAAATTGTAGTCTTCGTTTTCCACCTTGTAAAACAGCGACCTGATCCCACCAGTTAGTTTGTCATTTTTACAGCTCTGGCAGCAGAGCATGGAGCTGATCGTGATGCTGTACGCTCCCAGGGGACATGGAATCTGGCCTTTTCATGCAGGCACTGGGCTTGCCAATTGTTCCAGGAGACATACTCAAAAACAAGCCTTCCATCGGTTAGGAGCATTCAAAATTCCCTTCATTTTAAAATCACACCACCGTCACTAAGGTTTTTTCCCCCCCCTAACGTTCCCCCCCAACTTGAATCCGGACGGGAAGGTCAGCAGAGCCGTGCGATGGCGGCATGGAAGGAAGGGAGGGGGACCTTTGTTTGTGGATGGGAGTCGGGATGGATTTATGTAAACCAGTGGGGGAGAATAAAACAGCAAAAGACAGGCGTTTTGGCACGAGCATGAAGGAAAACAGACGTCAAGAAAAAAAAGGTGATTTGTCGTGGAGGGGCCACCAGGTGGGCGGGGTCTCGGGGCGAGATGACAGAGGGGGCCAGAAAGAGACAGACTCCTAGATATACAGCACGGGACAGCACAGATGGATGGGGAAGGGAAAGGAAAGAAAGATGTAAACCCTTACAGACGGCTGACTCACCCTCCCTGATGGACTGACAATACCCCTCCCCCCGCACCCCTCCACCACACACACACACGCACATTTTGACACTCGTGGGTGTTAAATAAAAGTCATTTCTTTGAAGGGTATTATATGCTCTACAATGGAATATGGCCTCTTCAGGTGATCAGCCAGATTGATGATTAAATTTATTAGCATTCTTACATTTAGAACTTATGCTTATCGCCACACATCTCATCACGACAACATGAGTCTAACAAATCAGAATATGGTTTAAAATGCATGGGTTCTGCCTCTTGTTTGCATGTGCAGTGTTACAGTTATATCAGTTGTTATTGATGAGACTAAAAGGGGGTTATGTTTTTGAATACTGTATAAATCATGGTATTGCCTATGCATTGTTAATGTCAGTCTATTTATTGCAGACTTCGCCACAATGCCATAATCCCGCTGGTTTGTTTTCTGCTGCTAAGGTATTATTCAACACAGCGCTGGTTAGGTCTTCCAGGATCAAAGAGCTCTCGATTTTAAAAGCTTTTTTACAGGTCTTTTCAGAAGTCCTGGGTGTTTGGAGCCAGACATATTAAAGCAGGGGCTTTTTCCCTCCCCACCCTGATTCCGGAACATGCGGCCTTGCCCTCCGCGTCTGGACGCCTGCTATCGCGGCCGTGATGTCTGGCTATTCTCCAGCAAGCTTTACGTCTTGAATTAAGCCCAGGTGATTGCGGGGAAGTCCAGGAAAAAGGTTCTCATCCCCCACCCTAGGCATGACTTTGACGTGTTGACTGTTAAGAAGAGACATTGTCCTGCTTTTATAATAATAAATATGAATAGGATGCACAACAGACACTTGTAACTTTTCACTGACGCGCAGACCAATCACAGTTCATGCATCATTTAGAAGATGTGCTAGCCAATACAAATGAACTTATTTAAAGATGGAATCGGAAAATATTGCACAGGCAAATTTTTTAATATTTATCATCAAAGTATATTAACCATCGTGCCGTAACCACGACGAGTGTAAACCGTTTTCAAATCCGTACTTTTCTAGTTTTATAGAAAGTGTAACATTTAACTAAAGTTTCCTCAATGAAAAAGCTATGCTAGATTCATGGACCTTGGCAAATAATATACATAAAAAATACATAAAATAAATGAAGTACCAATTTGTATCATTGAGGATGCAAGAACTTGTTACTGGAGTTGTACCCTTAAGGGTCTGTCAATTGTACCCAAGGTGTAGGTAAATATACCTTTGCCTCTAGGGGACATTTTTGTACCATTGTGGGAACATTCATGTTATTTGTACTTTGGGGAACAACATTGTTCTTAAGTTCCTTGCGATGCTGCCTTCGCTATTAAGCCTGTGACTGGTTATTAAATTATTCAGATTATAATTCGCAACATTGATTATTAGTATGTATATTTGAAAAATATATTTGCTACACAAATCATTCTCTCAGAAATTATTTAGTTTTATACATATTGAGATCTAAGGCTGTGGCACAAAACTTCTGCCACACCTTCACTGATTAAAACACACAGTTACATCCGAGAAATAAAGCAAGTGTTTGTTAATTGTTTGTTTAGTCGTAGTATCAAGGGTCTATACACCCCAGGAAATACCCTCCTATTATGACTCTGTGATGAACAGAAAATCAAATTATTGCACGAGGCCCGGTCCCAGGCCATGTGGCACCTCAGGCCATGTGGAACCTCAGGCCATGTGGCACCTCAGGCCATGTGGAACCTCAGGCCATGTGGCACCTCTGGCCATGTGGAACCTCAGGCCATGTGGCACCTCAGGCCATGTGGAACCTCAGGCCATGTGGCACCTCAGGCCATGTGGAACCTCAGGCCATATGGAACCTCTGGCCATGTGGAACCTCAGGCCATGTGAAACCTCAGGCCATGTGGAACCTCAGGCCATGTGGCACCTCAGGCCATGTGGAACCTCAGGCCATGTGGCACCCTAGACCAGCATCATCGTTATGTACTTTGCTATTGCAGATTCTTAATAGAATTTCATTCTATACTAAATATACAGACTATACAAATTTGTAACCTGCTTGTGCATGTGATTAATCACAATTAAAAAAACCTTTTTTGGACTGCTCTATGAGTGGCTCAGCAGGCTAAGCCTTCTGAAGAAGATTGCCAGTTTGGGTTTCAGCTGAACAGACACATGTCCGTGGGCCGTTGAGCAAGGCCCTTCACCCATAGCTCCAGGGATGTTGCACATTTGCTGACCCTGTGCTCTGACCCCCTAGCTTGCTCTCACCTCTATATCTGCTTGTGTCTGTTATGGAGCGCAAGATGGCGTAAGCAAAGAGAAACATTCCAATAAACCTGTGATATCGCTAATGGAACTGTCGGTCTTCTTCCTGTTGTCATTTTTTTTTTTTTGGTTGTACTGTACTGACATAACAGCGTCCACGACACTGTTCATACGGCAGCATTGCATTTTAGCATAAATTTGTGTGGTGCCCCCTATCTCCAACAAAGAGAAATTTGCTGGCATGTGTGTGCCCCCCTCCCAGTAGTTGGTGCCCAACATCTCGTAGCTGTTGTGTGCTGGAACCGCAGAGATCATAAGCCGTGCTAGGGCCAGCCGCTAGGGCCAGCCGCTTATTGCATTAACTGGTCCTCAGCTTCATGCCTTCTCCAAAGTGTATTCAGCATCCCAAAAGGAACAATCTGACATATCACTAACTATAGGACATCAAACCATCATTCTGTGGTTCTTTACTCTATATCAATAATCAGCCCACATAGCGCTCTAGGCGAGAATCACCCCCGGCGCCCTCTGCCCAAGGCAAAGTGCAATTGGATGGCAAGTCGGCCCCCCCTAAGAAGCTGGTGCCCTAGGCATCTGCCTCTGTTGCGTATAGGATTGACTGGCCCTGCTGTAAAGTGCTCAGGACATTCTCCAGATATTTTCATAAAATGATTAGATGGTAAACATTTGATTTCTCCTTTGAAATTGTAGCTTTCACTCCCAATAATTTACTACAATAAGATTCATCTTCGGCAAACTGTATTTTGGCACACCTTTACATTTTGCTTGAGTTTATTAAATCATAATATTCATTTAAAAAAACACCCACTGTCACATGCGTAGTTTACAGCTAGTTCTGCTCCACCCAAAATCTTTATCTACCACTTCAGTTCAAAGGTACCTCATTTTTTATTTATTTATTTATTTATTTATTTAGCAGTGGTTTTCAGCTGAAACCGTCTGGCTTACAAAAATAACACTGTCTGAATATCTTCTTTGAAGTGCATTAAATAGATAGGTAATGTGAAAACTCAGCGGTCTTCAGAGGAATAAGATCGGAAATTAATTCTGGGCTGTTGTTTATTTTTACTGTGCTCCGTTTCATTCAGCCTTTTCGTTTCGAACATTGTTCAAAATCGTGCCGCATAATTTGTGAGTAATTTTACACATTTGAATGCAATATTTTAAAAACGTTGTTTATTTTGCCTTCTACTGGCAAACATAATAGCCTTCACGCAGAGTTTATCCTAAAATCTTTAATGACAAAGCCAGAGGAAATGACCCCACACCAGGAGGAATACTTGAGGGAACACACACACCTTTCTTTTACTGCTGCGAGCCTTATCTGAACACTTTCAACCAGCCTCGGGCAAATTGCCAGAATGTAGCAAAACTAAAGGTATAACGACACAATTAATTATGGAAAAACAACTTTACGTTATTCACTTAAGTTGTGAAACACAGATGAATATTACGCGTCTGCGGCAAAGGAAAATAATTTGCTGAGCCTTAATGATATAAAATAAATGTTTATTAGCATTTATATATATATATAAACAAAAAACCAAAAGAAGGCTTTGATTAATGTAATACTGTTACAGTCCGACACTAAAAGTCAAACATTTTATGCCTATATTATGGAAACTATGTAGCCGTTTATTTGGGGTCCGATTGCATAGCGCGGGAACCCCATTGTTTTTGTTTTAATACGTCTGTGTTAAGTTGAAGCTCTTGATTAAAGTTTCATTGGATCAAGAGTATTCATTCTCAAATATTTTCTAAATTGCATTTGAAATTGTACTGCATTTTGAATGTATTGTGGTGAAATTTTGATTCAAAAGTCAAAGTACGAAGGTGCGTCTTAGTGCTGACAATACGAGAGTTAGCGGCGAAGCAGCTCTAAGGATCTAGCCAGACTGAACACGGAGCACGTGTTTAACGAATAGTAAACATTGCAGTTCAATCATCGGCGGAAGATGCCTGAATGGTTAGGCGTGCACCCTCTTGCGGTAGCTATAAATACATACATACATACTTACATACATACACACATATAGTTACTACTGCTGCTACTACAACTAACAATAATAATAATAATAATAATAATAATAAATGAATGAATGAGAGGAATCACTCACTATCTTCACTAGGCTTATTGTCAATTGTTTTCTTTATTGTTATCTGTTTGTAATTGTTAAAAATGGTTGTGAATGTACAAGTTGTGGAACCTGAGTCACAAAAACAAATCAAAATTTAGGCCCACTGGCTATTTTCACAGCTTTCAGCAATCATGAACTGGGACTATACGGTGTTGTTTGTATGTTGTATTACTTTGGTAATGCATGTAATTTTACTGCTAAAATTGGCTACATAATATTTTCCCATTTCATTTCACGCTATTTAAAATATTACCCCTTTTATTTACTATTTTATACGTAAATCTGAATAAAATATTTCAGCCCATCTCGCTATAGCACAACACATTTATTCATGTATATAAAACATGAAACATCGCACTATCGTTATACTAAGTGCAATGAAAACGTCAAATATTTACCCCCTTTGTGTTAATTAGGGATGCAGCGTCGGTATTCGTTTTCAAATTACCGCGCTTCAAAATATAACGTACTGCAGGCTTTAGGTGCATAAATCGTGAATGCAACTTAAACGGAATACTTCAATTGCGTGCATAGTTTTTTCCTGTTTGACAGTTCCAAAGAATTATTATGCAGAAAGAAAACTTCTGAAATAGTTTTATGTCCATCTCCACCCCTCCATTCGCGCATCTGGTTTTCTTGACCAATCACGTCTGTCTCCAAAAAAACTTTCCGCCGTCCAGGATATAAGAGCTCAACACTTCCAAAAACTGAGATGGATCGTCATGGCCAAGTAGCCACTACTGCGGGCATGGTGGCAGGTTTACCGTGCATAAGGTAAAAGGCCTAACTGGAATTTTTTTGACGTTGAATAAATGAATCAGTCTAAGTGCCTATGTTCAAGCTGAAACTGGTGCTTGAAGAAACGATGCAGAGCGATTCCTGCTCCCCAGTGTCTCCAGCGGACAGTCCCAGCAACAGTGAAGAAGAAGTCGACCGGCAGCAGAAAAGATGTGGAAGGAAGAGGAGATCGAGTAGAAGAAACGGGGAGGAATCAGATAGCCCGACCCATGGGAAAAGAGGGAAAAAATCCAACAGCAGCAGTCCGCAGTCTTTCGAGGAGCTTCAGACGCAGAGAGTTATGGCGAATGTGCGCGAGCGGCAGCGGACTCAGTCCCTCAACGAAGCCTTCGCGGCACTGCGGAAAATCATTCCCACTTTACCGTCAGACAAACTGAGCAAAATCCAGACCCTCAAACTGGCAGCCAGGTACATCGACTTTCTCTGCCAAGTGCTACAAAGTGATGAACTGGACTCTAAAATGGCAAGTTGTAGTTATGTGGCGCACGAGAGACTAAGCTATGCCTTTTCTGTGTGGAGGATGGAGGGCGCGTGGTCCATGTCAGCATCTCACTAGTCTGTGGATTTATAGGGCAAGATGGTATGATTTGCTTTCAACATATTTTATGTCTCTTTGTTTATTTGTTTGTTTCTTTGTTTGCTTTCCCGGCAATTAATCCAAAACCAAGTAACGTCATTAAATTATATATAAATTTGAAATCATAGGGACATTTTTTTTGTTTGAATAGTGAACGTAAACTTTATCAGTTTAATAGAAAATTGATCATACTTACTATAATAATTCTAAGCCAAAAAAAAACGTTTTTTTTGCACTTAATATACCAAATTAATAATGGTTATCGGAATAATAACAATCGATATTCTTACCCACAGGTGACACCGGTTCCGTTAGTTTCTGCAAGGGGGCAACTCGGGAATCCGATGCTGGATATGTGTGCAAAGCTGCAATGTTTTCTGGAAAATATGATAAAAAGAAACCAAAGATAACAGAACGTAAAAAGCACTTAGAAAGGCCGTGGACAATCCAGAACTCTGCGTTTTGATATAAACTTAATTGTTCAGTTTGACAATGAATGTTGGAATTGTGTATTTCTTTATGCATCTGGTCGTTTGACCAAGCCGTGCCGAGTCTTTGTTTCGCTCATGGAACGGGTGAAAGTGCATCGCCATTTCAGTTTCATGGCCGCCGGATTGTTACAGCCGTGAAATGACTTGATATTTGGCTTTTACATATGCAAGACTTTTTGGATTAATATTTTGTCTCCAAAATACGTTTATTAATTTATTAATTACATTTGTCGCAATGCAGGATAGATCCGGTGTCTAAATGCATTCGTACTTTTTGTAAATACTGTATTTTTCTGCAATAAAATATGAATTTAAAACACTTTTCCAAAACGCATATATTTAAATTATGCTTTAACTGCCGCGAAAAAACAGCGAGGCCACGCATGCAGTGTCAAATGTTGTTCTTAAAAATGACAAGGATCCCAAAGTTGTTTCTGTTGCAAACAAACAAGAAGGTGTAAAATAACGTTGCGTCGGTACCTGTAAGCTTGTTTCCTCCTTAAATAGTTTAATTCCACACGCATTAATTAAGGTTTGACTTTGTCGTGTGTACAACTTAGGCTACATTAAGCAAAATAGATTACGTCAGCAGATGGCCGTTATAGATCCGTCGTAGTTAAATATGTCATTTATGAGACTCCCATTGACTATATTACCGTGTTGTGCTTGTAGTAATACCACGTAGAGCCAAGCAAAGGGTTTGTTGCTATGCGTTAAGGGTAAAAGGTTAAAACTGTGAAGTACAAATGTTTTATGACCAATATAAACGTTGTTGTAGTTTCATTAGTTAGTTAAATAAGTTTGACAGATATAGTAGCGCTAGCAGTATATACAGCGTTAGTGAAAACAATAGAGAAAAAACAGGCCTAAATTGTACAGGATTCTTACATATATTTAATGACATATATTATTTAATCTGAAGTGTTTTAAACTGAAGTGATTGTCACACGAAACTCAACTAAACTTTGGAAAACTGAGCGAAATATAAAAAAAGGAGGCAGATATGTGCACACCAGTTTACTGACTTGTAGCTGGGGGAAGTGCAAACTGGCCTTCAAATTATCTCTAAGCACTTAAATTATTTTAACTACGCAGTACTTGGAGAAATGCATGAAAAGTATAGTGAGATACATCAATGATATTATTAATATATTAACATTATTATTATTAATAATAATAATAATAATAATAACAACAACAATAATAATCATCATCATAATTATGATAATTATGATCATTATATTAAAGTTAATTCCTAAAGAACAATTAGATGTATCTGTTGCGTTCATGAAGAGCCATATGTAAAAATAAATAAGCTGTCAGTCGAGAACATTTACAGTTCGGAACAGTTTAACAAGCAGCTCTGAGCAGGCCTGGTTATTCCCGGGGAGCTGGCTGATCAAGCATAATTGGCGATTTTACATCGCCGCTGTATACTGCACCTGGTTGCATGGTGAAGGCAAATCGGACAAATGTCAACAGACCCATTACCCTTTTCATGCGAGTTAAAAACAAAGTCTGGAAAAGCATTTTGGCCTAAACCCTGTTACATTCTTGGGAATCAAAGTGAGTGGCCATTTGAACAAGGTGTGTAATTGGGTTTTGAGGTATGTATGGAATTTCCAGATGTCTATGAAATATAAAGCGCGTTTGACAGGTCACTGGGAGGCCCATCAAGCGGAACAAACGTACAGAATAGGCCCTAACAGTCATGATATTTAAGTAATGATTAGTCAATCGTAGTACAGGCAATATGACCGAGAATAACTCTTTAAAACTCATCGCAGTATGACATGTAGCACTTGACTTTAAATATCCCCCATTTAAGAGGCACTATTATAGTGGGAAAAATAATTTTCATGATTTAAAGTTATTTTGGCCGGAGTGAGCATAGATTTCCACATGAAATTATCACATTTTCAGCTTCAGCGAAACAATACTTCAAAAGATTTGATTTAAAAAAACGTAAATATGTTTGACGGAAACGGAAACTATTATAGCCTATAAGAAGAGAGACGAAACCCAAGTGAAATACGTTTGCTGAGGCTAGTACTATTACTTCTCATCAGGGAAGAACACCGGCCGGGATCTTCCACATGCTGAAAGGCGACGGTAAAAGAGTGTGACGTGCACTGATTAGGTGAACATTTTATTTTACTTTTTGAGGTACGTTTTAGTGATCTATGTGCTAAATGTCCACCATCGCGGCATTTATCTGTTAATCTTGGTCTTTTGCAGTGGTATGATCACTGACGTATTTGTTGGTCTTTTGCAGTGGTACGATCACTGACGTATTTTTTATCCTCCATACGTCAGTTTTAACACTTTCGGTCTGTTATATAGCATTTGTTTCGAAATGAACTTAAGTGGGTGCTTTAAATTAGTAGATTAATTTGGCAAGTGAATTATTTTCTTGTGTCCTCCCAGACCTTCTTTAACTTTGTAAACTACCCGTATAAATGTAGCCTAAACTAATAATTAAGTATCTCCTTCGTTTCCCAGATAGCACATGCATATATAGAAAAGATGTTTATTCCATATCAGACAAAAAGGTTGAAACAACGTTGATCTTCAATATTTCGCTTTTTATCAACATTGAATCAAGGTTTTGCCACCATCAGTTTTTCAATATTGAAAATCTGACCAAAAATAAATTCAGTTTCAACGTCGATAATTCAACACTGACTATAATTCGACGCATTTAACCATAATTCAACGCTGAACAATAACATGGTGCTATCGGAGTTTGCTCTTGGTTGATTATAATGTTTATCGTATACCGGCGTGTAGGCAGTTCATGTACGACAAGAAAAATCCGGGACTGTTCTGATTTATTATTATTATTATCATTATACTTATTATTATTATCATCATCATTATAATAATAATAATAATTATTATTATTATTATTAGCTACGCAGAATTCAGCATTACCCCCTTAAAACAATCTGAAACTGTTATTCAGGTTTTAATCCAGATTTGTTGATTCGAACATGCAAGTCCTCCTGACCAAATCTTCCATTTAAATATACGAAATTATGCACTGCTGTTGCATAAGAATTTATCACATATAGTAAATAATATGACATATTTGTATATGCAGATCTACGTATCTAGTGTCACGCATTGTGAGATTTTTCGGCAGACTACCCTGCATTGAAATAAAAGATTGACGATACATCGCTGTAGAATCGCTACATTTGTAGCGATACTTCATTGGATTGTGCGTTGTCATCACATCCGTATTATTTTTCCTTTAAGTGATAATTGACCGAACGTAGTAGTTTCGCTAAATATTTTCTACCAGAATCATAATGTTTTCAGTGTGGGGCATCATAGTCCTGTGGGGCAGGTGAAACTCTGAATATAAATAGCCTTAATGGCTAACACATGGTGATTTGGAAGACCTGTTATTAACTCCTGGAACAAAACTCCTGATGATGTTCTCCACTGTCCCCATTTAGCATTAGGAAGTTTCTCTGTGATTTGGGAAGTCTGATCCTTGCTTAAAGTACGCATTCCAGGTGCTCTTAGGCCACTGGCTTGCAGTGCAGGGCCCTTGCTGATTGATGCTTTCTCTCACATGTTATTCTACCTCTAATCAAACAGAGACAGTAAACAGACGTGAGGTTAAGAGAACCTTCTCTTAAGAGAAATTTCTCTTCTCTTTCAGCGTGTTAAGAGGTATGAAGGTTTGGATACAGATTTGACATTTTACATTTATGGGTTTGCATGACCTTTATAGGCTGGGATGTCTTTAGATCTGATTGCCCAGTGTTTGTAAAACAAAGGATATCTGAGCAGCGGCATTTTAGCCAAGTGAAACATGTAGTGATGTGTAAAAGGACACGATGATGGACACATACATGCACACTTCCTGTCTGCGCTCTTAGAGAAACCCCCTGAGATAGATGTTGTCCCAGGGCTGTGTGATGTTTATGCCTGACCCCATGTGCTTTTTGAAGCTTCTCCAAGAAAAAATTGGAACAAAAGGAGAGCTATTTTTGATTAGGATTAATTTTTGATTATTGCACAGTATTTCCTTCACCATAGATGAACGTGACGGATAGCAAGCAGCTGATGATCAGACAAGGCCGGGTTTCCCAATACGGTCCTCAGGGGCCCATGGACGGTCCACAGTTTTGCTCCATCCGAGCTCCCTGCCAGACTTTCCACATTTTTGCTCCCTGCCAGTTCCTGGTAGGATAAAGGTATAGAAATTGGTGAAGTGCTATTAGTTCTGGTATTTATATATACGTACTGGCAAAGCTAAGGAATGTAATTTTAAAGGGACACATGCTGAGATGTTGGTATTTATAACTATGGTGGTCTTCAGTGTTTTGTGAATGTTTAAGGGAAAATCTGAAGTGTGTGTGTGTGTTTGTGTGTGTGTGTGTGTGTGTGTGTGTGTGTGTGTGCGTGTGTGCGTGCGTGCGTGTGTGTGTGTGTGTGTGTGTGTGTGTGTGTGCAGTGCACAGGAGGTGTTTAAGCCCGGATGTCTGCATGCACACTGTATGTCCCAAACCAACACAACACACAACAGGCTGCATAAGTCCAGCAGATGATGACAGTTAACGATTTACACAAAATTACATCGGTTTCATGTAGGAAAAAAAGGCAGAAACATATCAGTGGTGACCAGATAATTTGATGTTTGACATATATGTAAATTATATAAAGTTTTATTATAGAAGAGTATTTTATTAATGTTAAAGAGTTAGTGTTTTATTTAATACAGATACTATGAAAAATCGCTTAGATCTATTTAGTCAACCCTCCTTCCTGTTCTGTCATGTAAATTGGTGACCTATAAGATGCTGAAACCTTTTTCCCATTAAATACCTCACTCTAAGCACCTGACATGTCCGTCCGTCCCCCCCCCTCCCCCCGCCCAAAAAAAAATAATATATCTGTGTCTTACATCAACTTCTTTAAGAAAGATCAGCAACCACCTGTAGAAATCAGAAAGAGTCTGGTATTACAGATATCTTACTTTGGTACTTTCATGAAAGATGGCATTGTTGTGCCCTCTTGTGGCGTGGAGAGCTGCCCGTCGCCACACTTCTGTGCTGTGATTAATCTGTTAAGTGTGTCAGTGTCTGTAAGTGCAGGGCAGCCGATGTGGACGGGCTGAAGTCCATCCTTTTCAGATTCAGATGTTGTTAAACTTTGGCCCTTTCTTCTATCATCTCATTCATGTTTCCTTTCTGCGCTGTAACGTTCCAATGAAGGCAAGGAGAAACTCTGCGATTTACCATCCAAACGTAACATGATTAAAGCTACATCAACATTTGAAAAAATCTCCATGAAATTGGGAACGACGAACAAAAATATCAAATTAATTGTACTAATTCCGTAATTAGTTGGAATGACTGGGGCCAATAGCTCTGTAGTTTGGCTGCCTGTGGACTGCGCTTGAGGTCGCTGTCCTCAGTTCATCTCAGAAGAAATGTGTTCTAGTCCTGTGCTATTACATGCAACATCCAGCCTGCTGAGGCTCAGTTTGACTTTCTGCCATCAAGTAAACAGACTTCAGTCTTTATTAGCAGTGTTTCAGCACAATATTAGCTGTCCACCTATTCCTACAGACTGAAGGAATTGTGCAAAAGGTCGGACTTGTAGCATCATACGAGTCAGGAGCGAGACCAGAGTTATTCTCACATGACATATTCCTTATCTTTTCCGTAACCTGGAAGCATAAATAGATGAAGTTACAGATACTCCGAAACTTTTTATAATGTCAGCAGATGATTAAGACTTTCAGTGATATTTCCTGTCAATCAAAACTAGGGATGTTGATTTAATTACCAAAAGCTGTGAGTTATGTAACTCAACTTTTCCTTCGATTCCACACTTAAAAGCCGCTGTTAGGAGGAAAATGAGTGTGGATAATATCCTCCAACGAAGTAGTTAATTTATTTCTTGAATCAATAGCACTCTATGCTTATTAATCACAGGTATTGCAATGTTGTTTTTTATTAATGATTTGATTATAGATCTCAGTAAACTAAAGATTAAATATATACATACTAAAGGAATTGAATAAGTATAGTCTGAAAGCAGTTTTGTCAGCGATAACCGCATGGCTCATGGTCTCAGGAGATCATTCCGCCCCAAGCATGGCACCCAGAAAGAGACAGGGCCTGGGGCCTCCCCCTCGCATGTGCGCCGAGAGTCAGCCGAAAAGAGCCCCACACTCCACGTTTATGTTCCGTGTGATGCACGCCACCCAGGCAGCGGACAAGACACGGATCAGGGAGCCTGCGAGGGATACAAGTGATGTCACAGACAGGAAATGGCCGGGAAGTCTTGGCACTTCTCGGCGCTGACTCACCGGCCGTTGGCTCAGGAGCGGCCCTGTGAAAATAAACAGGCCGTCAGGAGCAGCACAGGGGTATGCAATGGCACCGCGGAGCCGTGCGGAAAATAAAAGCTGATTTTTCACTTCTGCGCACTGTTTATTTGTGTTATCCAGTTGTCCATAAATAAAGGCTCTTTCAACAGGAAGGATAAACACACGGTCAAGTGGAAAAACAGTTAAAATCCAGAGCTATGATTTCAAATGTTCCAGTTTATGTTTGAGCGTGTTTGCGGACCTGTACGTCTGACCGAGAGTCAGGACTTTTGCTTTCCAAAAGGACGAAGGAAAGCTAGAAAGAAAGAAAGAAAGAAAGAAAGAAAGAAAGAAAGAAAGAAAGAAAGAAAGAAAGAAAAAGAAAGAAAGAAAGAAAAAGTCAGTCCCACGATAGAATGTAAACTATTTTGCTTTCATGGTGGTTCAGCTAATTTTGCTGTGAAATCATACACCCACTTATCCCGCCAGAGAGCCGCGCACATGTGGCTATGGATGGTATGCACTTTAGAATGATACCCAGCCAATGCAAAGCAGTGCATTTCGAAATTAGACTCCACAGGAATAATATTCTCATGCGCTGTGCAGTTGCTGCTTTAATTCACTATAAATGAAGAATAGCATAGTCTGAGCTTATCTCAGAAATTAGATTTCATTAAGTTAAATTATTGTCTGCGGTTGTTCACCTGACATGGAATATTCAGGGATTTGTAGTCATGCTGAAAATGAATTCCTAGCCTAGCTATCTTTACATTTAATTGTAACAGTTTTTATATTTAGTATATGAACTTATTATAGATTAGATGCCTAAATAATGAACTAATTAGCTTATTATTTGGAATTAATGTTATTTCATATTAGCTATTAAGATAATACTACCCAAATGTATCCATCCACCCTCCATCATCCATCCATCTATCCATCCATCCCTCCATCCCTCTTCTAACCACTTATCCCAGTCAGGGTCACAGTATAATTTTAGAAATGTGACATTAAATGAATTCTGACAGTTGTTATATATCATTCATTCATGAATATTTACTTGTATTGTACTTCCTATTAGTCAAACGCTTATTGTCCTTAATTCATTATCAGATATCTGTTACTTCTGCCTCCAGCTATTTCCCACACCATTGAACTGCAGTAAATATCAAATAGAACAATCATAATGCTGTCACTGTGCATGCTAATAACTGAGACGAATGAACAAAGGACTCTGGGTCCGTGAGCACTGCACCTCCCCAGGACCTTCCAGTGCTTTCCCAACCACGCAGTGCAGCTTCATATCCCATAGCAGCATTTGTTCTTTGCTTTTCATCCTCGTCTCTGGAGTGTACTATTTTACAAATTACATCGCCAGATGTCCTTATTACTCGCATTTCTGCCAGTGATTTATGATTTTGTGCAGTTTGTCAGACCCCTGTTGCCACTGCATCAGGATGACGGACAGTGCGGCAGGCAGAGCTCCTGAGAATTTGCCCACGGTTCCAGTGAGGAATGGCGCCCCCCGCAATGTGTGGGTGCGGCTCCTTTTAGGTAGCCCCAAAAAGCCGTGATGTGCTGTATGTTACAGTGGAGGCTGTGATGGTCACTGGTTTGCTGCACCTGTGCAGAAGCCCTTGTGAAGTATGAACCAGTGAAAGTATGGACCAGTAACTTTAAGCAGCAAAATCAGGGTGGTGTGAGGCTCCGCAGTTTAGGCCTCTATAGCCAACAGAGTCCTGCCAAAGTTGGGCTCTTGAGCAAGGAACGTCACCCTAATTGAGGTAGGAGCACTGCACACTGGCTGACCCTGCACTGTCACCCATAAACTTGTATGTAAAGTTATCACTCATTGTCTGAACACACAATATTGTGAGAGGGCAGCGTTAAGGGTTCGGCTCATGAACTTCCAGGCTGGCATGTTTGGCTGTGCAGGTGCAGTGCAAACTGCAAACTGAGTACAGAATATCACCCACCCCATGGACTGCGAAACGTATCCATGATCCACCGCTTATTATGCCATAACACCATCTTCACTCAGGTGTTATGGATGTACAAAAACTAGTGGCACTGCAGTGTCTGTAGCATGCAAATGTGTGTTGCCCCGTTCGGGGTGCCGCCCACCTCATTGCCGGAACGTACTGGTACGGGGTCCACATCGTCTTACTGCATAAGCAATCACTGAAAATAAACATGCAATTCGGAGATTAAGTTGAGAAAATCAAATTAGTATGTTTACCAACACACCATAAGCAAAGATGGTCCTTTTGTTTATGTGGATGATTCTGGAATTTTGCATCACAGCATCTGAGTTCCTGTCCGCTTGAGCGACTGCAATAATAATTACATTGTTGCTGTAATCATTTACAAATGTTCCATCAAAACAAACCTGTAGACATGCTTCTCGTATAAATGATGCTGGTAACGGGAAGGATATCAATATCTCTGACATTTTCTTCTTTTCAGTACAGATTAAACATTATTCATGACAAGAGCTTCAGGTTAGCAGCTTCAGTCACATCTTTTATAGCTTGAAATCTTGCAAATTACAGTGACAGTCTGAGGAGTATCCTGGGCGGCAGTGCAGATTACAGTGACAGTCTGAGGAGTATCCTGGGCGGCAGTGCAGATTACATCGACAGTCTGAGGAGTATCCTAGGTGGCAGTGCAGATTACAGTGACATTCTGAGGAGTATCCTGGGCGGCAGTGCAGATTACAGTGACTGTCTGAGGAGTATCCTGGGCGGCAGTGCAGATTACAGTGACATTCTGAAGAGTATCCTGGGCAGCAGTGCAGATTACAGTGACAGTCTGAGGAGTATCCTGGGCGGCAGTGCAGATTACAGTGACAGTCTGAGGAGTATCCTAGGTGGCAGTGCAGATTACAGTGACATTCTGAGGAGTATCCTGGGTGGCAGTGCAGATTACAGTGACATTCTGAGGAGTATCCAGGGCGGCAGTGCAGATTACAGTGACAGTCTGAGGAGTATCCTGGGCGGCAGTGCAGATTACAGTGACTGTCTGAGGAGTATCCTGGGCGGCAGTACAGATTACAGTGACATTCTGAGGAGTATCCTGGGCGGCAGTGCAGATTACAGTGACAGTCTGAGGAGTATCCTGGGCGGCAGTGCAGATTACAGTGACAGTCTGAGGAGTATCCTGGGCGGCAGTGCAGATTACAGTGACATTCTGAGGAGTATCCCGGGCGCAGTGCAGATTCTGCCTTTTGGGTAACTGGTCTTCCATCTTCCAATCCCCCCTCTCTCCCCCAGTGGCGCTGATTTTCAATGAGTGCTAATCCTTTGCCTTAATTAACCTGGGGGCCCCCAGCAGGCCTGCCCCACTTAGCCACAAAGTGACAGAGATTTGGTGCACAGAATCGATGGATTGTTACTCTCTTTCCTGGCTCTGACTTCACCATAGAGGAAATCAGGCATCATCAGGCAGCACAGAGCTGTTACCCTATCAGAATCAGTTTTATTAGCTAAGCATGCATGCGTACAGTATCAGCCCTAGCTGATGTAGCCCAATAGTGCCCCCTGTCCAAGATAAAGTGAAATTGGATGGCAGAACCACTTGCTTCAGATAAACTGCTTTAAGGGTGATGATACACGAGGCAACTTTTTGCTGGCCAGTGTTGCTTGGCCACTTTCCCATTGATATTGGGCCACAAATCTCAATTTGAAAAAAACTCTGATCAGCAGTGGGCACCTTTTCGTGATCATCCACATGCATATGAGTTGCCCTTTGTCTCACCTGGTTGGCAGTCGCCTGGTAGCACTGCTCAGAAAGCTGCCCCACATATCTCCATGATAGCTGATGTGGTCTCCTTTGAAGGCGTTGTTCTTTGGTACATAATAAGGACCCAGCTCCCCATCAGCTTCTTCACACAAGCCAGGGGGCCACAGCTGGACAAAGAGCAGCCCTCTGCACCCTCTAGCACTGTCACATTCACCCAGCAACGTGTCTGAGAATCAGATCCATGATTTTGCAAGTTGAGCTGACATTTGGGTTGAGAAGAACCAATTTAGTGTTATTTAATGTCACTGAAAACAGGCTGTTCTTGTTTTAATGAAACTTGATTTATGTAGACAAATCGATCCTACATATAATATTCATAATTTTATTTCTATAATCTGTAATTCGTATAAGTGTGTCACACATAAGTTTTTAAAATAGGTGTTAGGTAGGCCTGCTCTCTAACCTATATGTTCAAGTAAAGTTAAGCCCATTAGAGGGCATTTGAGTTTGTTTGTTTATTTGGAATTGTTTTGCTTAGTCATTTTCTATATATAAATATCAGCACAGGACATCAGCGAGCCGAACACGAATCAGCCTGAGTAAGAACAGATCAGAAAAGCAACAATAACAACTGCTAGGCATGTAAACAATGTCTTGCGTATGCTTAGCGCCCCCCCCCACCCCGTGTGAGTATCTGAGTTTTATCATTCGTGGCCCTGGCCAGTTCTCCGACTTGTTTTGCTGCCGAACACTCAGCCCTGATCTAGCCTTTTTGACGCAGTCGACCCTTTACCTCATTTCCCAACCAGTGCCTGACGTGAGTCTCTGACGCATCACAGATGTCAGCTACGCAATTTCCCTGCCCCCCACAACCCCAACACATGAAGTGGTCTCCCTTGGCCGCTCCTCACGTCTAAGTGGTATCGAGAACGTCAGTCTCACCAGCAGGACTGTAATATCTCTTCGATGGTTGGCAGACCGTCCTCTGAAGTCAGACATGTAGAGAGAGAAGCATCTATTCATTCCCACATAGCATCAGTCATACGGAAAAATGTGAAAAAAAAACAATAATTTCCATAGGGTTGGTCTGGAGGAGTCGCACTGCAGTCATGTGACTATGATTGCAAAGCCATGTAATTTGTTTTGTCGACTGCTTCATTCATGTCATAAGAATCTTCTGAATTCTCCTGCCTGTGAAGTCTCTTCTGCATGCCCTGCTGCTGTACCACTGTTCATCCTGCCATCAGAAGCTGCACCAGCACCTGCCTGCCAGCACCTGTCTGCCATCACCTGCCTGCCATCACCTGCCTGCCAGCACCTGCCTGCCAGCACCTGCCTGCCATCACCTGCCTGCCATCACCTGCCTGCCAGCACCTGCCTGCCATCACCTGCCTGCCATCACCTGCCTGCCAGCACCTGCCTGCCATCACCTGCCTGCCATCACCTGCCTGCCTTCCACGCTGAGACTCAAATCTTAAATTTTGGACAGTGAAAATTAGGATTTTGCCAGCTTGCTCATTCCACATCCTCTGTTGCCCCCTGGAGGATGGGCTCCCCCTTTGAGTCTGGTTCATTCCAAGGTTTCTTCCTTCTAGGGAGTTTTTCCTTGCCACTATCACCTCTGGCTGCTCACTGGGGGCTTTGGGTAGGATAATGTAAAGTACTTTGAGACAATGTAATGTTGCGAAAATGTGCTATACAAAAAAAATTTAATTGAATTGCATTTATTCATTTTTCTCTATAAATTTAATTTTATGGCATCTCTCTGGTGCTAACCACCTTATTTTAGATATTTTCTCTGCACTGAAATTTGAGCATTGTGTAGGTTTCTGTTATTCTTTGTAATATTTCATCCATCCATCCATCCATCCATCCATCATCTATCTTCCTATCCATCAAGGGTCACGGTGGGATGGCATAAGTGACAAAGCAGGGGTACACCCAGAATTAAAATTTCAGTAAGCTTGGTATGGTACTCCATACTATAAGGATTCATCCTCTAAGTAGAAAAGTCTGTTATCCATTTCCAATAGGTGGTTAAAGTAATGGGGTTGCCTTGTTTATACCAGTCAGAACTGCAGTGCCAATCATGTGAAGCATTCCCACAAATCTATTTATATTCAATGTACAGTATGTGCACACAAACAGTAGTAGTCTTTGGGACAGAGCTATGCGTGGGAGCTCAGACCGCGGCCGGCAGGACCAAAGGCCAGCAAATCCAAGTCAAGTGTGTTTAAATCTTTTAAGTGCAACGTAAACACAAGTCTTGAACTTTTACATAACCTTTGAGTTCTCCTCGGATTAAAGCAGAGCATTTGCAATGTGCAACAAGACTTGTGCAGAAAGTATTGTAGCTACATACAATATACGCAATAGAAACACTTAATTCAATAATAATAATAATAATAATAGTGAAATAATTTTAGCACCAGTTAGTTTCATGATCATGAATTCAGACTCATGACTCTACAGGAGCATCAGGATAGGTTACAGATTTTGTAATATCTAAAATTGATTTAAATTGTATATTGCTGTAATTTAATTTAATTACATATTTCTCAGTAACCATAACTGATTACAGTTACATTATTTTGTTAAGTAATTACATAGCATTCTTACATGTAACTAGTTACTCCCCAGCAGTGTTACTTCAACTGGATTAATCCAGCCAGTGTCTTTTCACTGTCATCCGTGAGAGTGGCTCCATCAATGTGCCAGGTACTCAATAAGACCTGCAGGAGACCATGAGCCTGAGGTTTGTACATCAACCCATCAAATCCACAGCCTGTCCACAATTCACCTGGACTTCTGGAAGTCCATTTCAGGGCACTGGGTCATTGAGCAAGTTCTACCTGGCCTGACTGGGTGTTTTCGTATTGCTGGGGGAAACTCGAGCGATACAGGAGAACATGCAAACTCCACACACAGACTGGGGGTGGGGTTCAAGCCCATATCTTGGACATATGGTGAGAGAACTCCCCAGTGCACCAGCATGTCACGTCTTTTAGTCACGGTGGAGTGCTGAAGCCTCGGCCCAATCCTGAGCCTTGATGTTAGCACGCTTGACAACAGTACGGCTAAATCGACGAATAAGCATGAAGAACAATCACCAACCACCCCATCCAGCCCAAATACTCCATCCAGGCTGCTGTCCCTTTGCCGTTTCACCACATAAGTGTCCTCTCTTCAAGTCTAATGGTTTGTGGGGGGGGGGCAGCCTATATCTTTTTTTATTTTTTATTTTTACTCTTTTCATGTTTATTCTCATGCAACGCAGATACAGGTAACTGTAAGAAGAAGCCATTTTTCAGGATGCTTAACCATCCCTTCACCATTTCCTTCTCCTCCATTCCTTCTCGCTTCGAGTGCAGATGCTACAGCCTCATTCAAGAACGACGGCCGCTTTGGCCTTTCTGGAAAAACTGAACGAATGAATAATAAATATTTAGCGCTGCCTTATGGCAGCTGAAATTTCTGCTGCATCCCTTCCATTCAACTGCGATACAGTTGCTTGAAATTACGCAGAGTGTCCAGAAGAGTGTTGGTTTGCTTTAAATAGTTCAAGACAATATAATAAAATATGAAATTCTCATTTTAATCATAGAAAAATTGAGAAAATGTTTAATTGAAATACAACGTAAATACAATGTAATGAAGATACAATCAACACGGCTGGTGATCCCTTGGAAGCTCCTCAGCTCATTATTTTCTTCTTTTCTTACTGCAACTTTAACTTGACCTGAGAATAAGAAAACAAAATAACTGATATGGGCATGAGCAAAGTTAACAGCCAGAAAGAACTTCATATGAAATGAGAATGTTTCTTTCTAATAAAGATCCCAGATTCCGTGCAGATTAAATAGAAGATGACCTACATATTTGGGTCGTGGACTGTGAAGTTCTGCCGCGTCTCAGTTTGTCCGTAATGTCTGGGAGGACTTCGACTGGCATGTTCCCAGTGACACATTAAACCCATTCATCACGCAGCCAGAAGCTGCTACTCTTCCTCAGACACTTCTTACAATCATCTTCGTTATTATATAACAATTTTTTGCAATGTGTAACAAACACTCATGACTCTTTTTTTTTGTAGTGTAACTCCAACCTTTATGGGAGACACTCTGATGGAAACAATGTAAAGATTTAGCGATGTGCCCTTTGCTGGTATAAGTGATTATTAGTATGAGAGTTAAACTCCCATTTAAAATCGTGTCTCCCTTTTGTTTCTCGTCTCTCCTGGGTGCTTTTATTCTGGCAGCTGTTAGCTTCTCATAGCTATTCTGCCTTTCCTCAGGTGACCTTTAATCCCAAGCCCTGAAAAAGAGCCGAGCATCGGCAGAACACATAATGCCTGCCTTCCTATGCTGTAAAGTCCACAGTAAAGCGTGGCAATTAAGGTAACCATGGCTACGGAGCCCGGCAGGCTGGCTGTAACGCGGAGAGCTTCCGGGACTTCAAACGGCCCTGGACCCCCGATGCCGAGGTCCTGGTTTAAATTAGAGCGGCTCTCGCTCATGCGGTCCTCAAATTCAAGCTCAAATGGGGGAACCGGGAAAGCCAGAAGGAATGGGCCGGCCTTCTGGAATTCATTACACTTAATTATCTTATCTGTTTCATTTCGGGGCTGACCCAGGGTCTGGCAGGCGGCGCCCTTGGGTTTGAGGCAGCCCCCAGACCGCCTGCCCATTAAACACTCTCGCCCCTCTCTTCTAGTCATTCGATATTTTTATGATTGCATGATTTTTTTTTCTTTGAATTTCTAGTGTAATAATGGCACTAATTACTTCATTAGAAATATTTTTCCAGTTTTTTTTTTTAATAGCTGAGGCCATTTACATTAAATACCCAATGGACCCCCTCAAAAGTCACATTAAAAACAGACTTTAAAAAATCTTATCAAATTACACATACCACTTCCTGGCAAAATAAGTTTGAATTTTTCTAAGATGCTATGGGAAAATCCGTAAGAGCAACTGCTACCTGTTAATTGATTGAAAAAGACAAAATAGATTTAAAAGTACATATATTTGATTTATTCGATCTTACTAATAAGCAATTATGAGATGCCTTTGTTTTCACTGGGGTAAACTATTTTGAATTTTTACAACCTAAATCACTAATTCAATTCAATCACTAATCTAATTATTACTTGCATTTAAATATGTCATTAATTTTGTTAATTTCTCGCTTGCCTGTAATTGATTTATACATGCACAATGTGGTTTGGCATTATCTTGCTGAGACATGCAAGGACTTTTCTGAAAAAGACGTTGTCTGGATGACAGCATGTGTTGCTCCAAAACCTCTATATATGGTTCAGTATTAATGGTGTCTTCCCAGATGTGCAAGCTACCCAAGCCATAGGCACTAATGCACCCCCATGCCATCACAGATGCTGGCTATTGAACTGTCCACTGATAACAAGCTGGATGGTCCCTCTCCTCCTTAGCCCGGAGGATGCAGCGTCATGATTTCCAAAAAGAATTTGAAATTATTTGCCCACACAGTCATTCACTGCACAGAGTGGTGAGCCTCTCCCCATCTTCACTGCACAGAGTGGTGAGCCTCTCCCCATCTTCACTGTACAGAGTAGTGAACCTCTCCCCATCTTCACTGCACAGAGTGGTGAGCCTCTCCCCATCTTCACTGTACAGAGTAGTGAACCTCTCCCCATCTTCACTGCACAGAGCGGTGAACCTCTCCCCATCTTCACTGTACAGAGCGGTGAACCTCTCCCCATCTTCACTGCACAGAGCGGTGAACCTCTCCCCATCTTCACTGCACAGAGACTCTCTGGGAGGCTCTTTTTATACCCAGTCATCTTACTGACCTGTTGCCGATTAACCTAATTAGTTGTGAAACATTCAACCAGGTGTTTTCTTTTAGCGTCACACAACTTTTCCAGTCATTGGTTGTCCCTGGTCCAATGTGTTGCTGGCATCACATGGTCGAAATGTGTTGCTGGAGTCAAATTCAAATTGAGCATATAATTGTTATAATAAATTTTCTCAATTTCAACAATTGATATGCTGTCTTTGTTCTATTTTCAATTAAGTATGGATTTATATGATTTGCAAATCATTCCATTCTGTTTACATTATAGACTGCACCGCCGCCTTTTTGGAAATGGGGATATACATCTTGTTGCATTCCTTTGTAGTTGCTGGATATTTATTTGGACATTCTTTTAATAAACAAATCACTAGGAGAAGCTTTACATTACGGTATTAGATACTGTACCTGATACGTACTGTACTTGTATCTTTTCTATACGCCAGTGGACGGCTGGCATGTCGTATAACGCATCGTAACACAGTGAATCCTAGAGCTTAGCATATTAATCCAGGAGGTATTAAACAAAGTATCTGAGATATATAAGAACACCTCACCGTGCACGCTCATCCACATTTGCACACTTCCTCTACCAAGAAAAATTACGGATGATTCCATACGGGGAAAAGAAAATGAATTTCCGCAGCTGGCTCAGCAAATAATCGCTGGGTGTTTCAGTTTGATTTGATTTACTGATGTGATTAATCTCATGTCAGCCTATCCTCTCCATTTAGTCCTGTGGTTGACTGTGCTTCTCTCTTTTGGGCCAAAGCACCAAGTTGGGGCCAGATTGTCAACAGGAGGATCAATTTTTACATCACTACAGGCAGCAGATATCGGTGCATCTAAACTGGCGGTTCCCAACCCCCCCGTGTGTGGACCTGTGCTGGTCCATAGGCAGCATTCCACTGGCCTACTGGGGGTTCTGTAGAGGGGTTGGCTAAAATCCAAAAAGATACTATATATATTAAATTTTTATAACTTGTTCTTGTTTTATAATCTTGTTATCATGTTCAAGCGTTTGCATCTTAAAAACAAAAAAAACAACACCTGAAAAAACAACATAAAACGGACCAGTTCTGGAAGTTTAGAATGGACCAGAACCTCAGGCTAGCCTGGTTTGGGTCAGAACCACATAGATTTCCATCCTAATTTCTTCTTTTTGTCATCCAGTTTGGGTTTATTTCTCTTTTTGCCTGAGGTTCTCCACACCTCCTGCGATTCGACCGAGAACACCTGTCTGAGGAACATGCTCGCTTAGGGGCGCCATCCAACCACACCGGGAAACTTCGGGGAGGGGAACGACGCCACGTTCTCACATTCTGGCGACGAGACGCGGAGCAGTTCCAGAAAATTCTCTGATGAGCCCAGGTGTGGACGCGGCTACTGAGAGGGTGAGAGCCAGGTCCCAGGGGGGCTGCAATTTTAGTAATCGAGCACAATTTTGGTTGCTCCATCACAAGATGTGTGGGGGGGTGGGGGGTGCTGGGCGTGATAGACGCTGTTTCATTAAGACTGGCTGGGGCACAGGGGCAGGGGCCTGGGGCTGCGGCTGAAACTGAGACCCACATCAGGGGCTCCGCTCTGTGGGAAGAAAATTCCCTCCATTAGGTGACCGCTAAGGTCGCGCCAGGAGCGCGTGTTGTGATCCCCAGTGATTCCCACACTGATCCCCAGTGGCCTGCAGGCATGTGCCCAGTCCTCACTGCACATTCGGTTGATCACTCCTCTGTGCGCCAGTCTTACCCCCATACACCGATCCCCAGTGGCCTGCAGGCATGTGCCCAGTCCTCACTGCACATTCGGCTGATCATTCCTCAGTGTGCCACTCTTACCCCCATACACCGATCCCCAGTGGCCTGCAGGCATGTGCCCAGTCCTCACTGCACATTCGGTTGATCACTCCTCAGTGTGCCAGTCTTACCCCCATACACCGATCCCCAGTGGCCTGCAGGCATGTGCCCAGTCCTCACTGCACATTCGGCTGATCACTCCTCAGTGTGCCAGTCTTACCCCCATACACTGATCCCTAGTCCCCAGGTTACAAACAAGATACGTTCCCTAAGTCTGTCTTTACGTCGAATAATAATGCAGTGTATAATAATAATAATAATAATAATAATAATAATAATAATAAAAGTAACTTCACAAAAGGCTGTACTTAACATCAAAATTTGCATTTTCATGATCTTCACAAATAGTGTGCTTTCACTATTACGACTCAGAATTTTTAATATAATAGGCCTTATGCCGGTCCGTTCATAAGTGCAAATTGTCTGTAAGTCGGACCCCCTTAACTCCGGGACTGTTTATATTCACAGGTAGACATACATTTATACATTTATACCAGTGTGGTACAGTAGGGTGTAAAAATGATCACACGGCAGTGTTCATCATTGAAATCAGATCAAAGTTTATCAAATGCACAACAGTACAGCATACGGCACTTTGGATACAGCATCAGATTTCAAAGTATAATAGGTAAGGGTTAAGGATTAAATGTGAAAATGGTTCAAACTAATAGCCCAGTATCCTTATCAGCTGCATACACTGTTCCTACATGCTAGACGGAATCTTCATTATGAAGTGATATGCACAGAATTTACTACCCTAGGTGATCTCGTCGATGACCTTTTGCTGTTCAACGCAGATACCCCATAATACTGTAATCCCTAAGTCCCTTTGGACCTAATGAATAAATGCAAAGGTAAATATTTCAATAGGCCTCCATCGGTGGGAAAACGTAAGTCGACGTGCCCAGGAGACCCGCAGAAGAGCAGCCAGCACCGAATTCCAGTCCGTTCTCCTCTGGATCTCAATACACTCGGAGTCGAACCCTTTCCTTCCAGCAGAAGGAATCTCGCTCTCTTTGCTGTGGTGGTATTTTACGACCAATTAAGCGCCAGCACTTCATAACCCCTCAGGCTCAATTAAATTTGCTTGCTTGGGCCCTAGAAGAAATGCAAATATTTAATCTGGCCCGAAAAAACACGAGGCTTTGCCTGTTTTGTAATAAAACTAACATAAGCTCTAAGTACTGATAAGGAGGCGTAGATATACTTTATGAACTGTTTGCCACAATATAAGGTCAAGGGGATTTTTAGTACAGTGGAGAGCCGTTATTCCCCAGATGCATCTCCAACCTGTATTAAAGAAGAGCATTTAGTGTGTCGACAAATGGCTGAATAACAGTAATCATATAAAAAAAATGAGCATTACTTTTAGGTCCAATGATATATAATCCAAAATGAAATTGTATACAAATTCAAAATTCAATTTAAAAACACTATTGTATACAACGTATAAAACAGCATGATTATATATACAATACATAAATGTTCATTTCTAAGAATAGGCCGAATCAATATAATTCTGCTGAAAAACATCCATGCTCTGTATTAAAATATTTTGAAGAAACAGACGAGTAAGAAACCATAGTAAACTCAAATAACCCCGACACAACTCAAAACGTGCAGAAGTCAGATAAAAGCTAATTTTACTTATTTCTTAATCTATACGTCACCAGCTATTAAATCAGAAATTCGCTTTTTATAATTATAATGGAATTAAATGAAATCTTGGGCATATTAGTAAGTTCATAGTAAGTTGACTAAATGACAGGGGCCTTCTAGAAAAAAAAAAGATAATAAAAATATTCTCTGTTGCTTTTACATCTAAATAAATATGCATCATGCTTGCTGGAAAGATTTACCAATTACTGACAGAAAAGAATAAGTGCCTTCTGATTAAATAGTTTATGAAATAGTTTATTTTTTTTCTTGGCAAATGTTGTCACCCATTCACCTTAATCTTTAACCACTTCAAATAAAAATGAAAAGTGGTTAACTAGGCCCAGATGAAACTGATTTTAGTTCGATGCCAGGGTTCATTTCCTGTGTAAGCTTTGTCGGACAACCTATTACAGCTCCCGGGGACCTCACCTTAAATAAAAGAGGGACTCGTAAATCAACATGCAAGTTTCTTCAGGTGTCGGTGTGAAAAAGGTCGTCCTTATTAGGGGCTACCGCAGTCAGCTGCAACAATCCCTGCGCATGCATAAATGAGGAGAAGTCTCACTTATTTCTGTGCCTGGTTTTAGAGGTGCTTTCCTCTCATCCATATGCATGCCCCCCCCCCCCCCACATTGGCCAACAGGCCTTAAGCCTGTCTTCCCATGGATTGAAGCTGGTTTGTTGAGTGAGACCTCATTTCTGTTAAACATCTGAAGAACATATTTCTTCTTTGTGATTCGTCGACTGTTCGACATCAGTTTTTCTCCAAGACTGAAAACATTTATGTGGATTTAATGTTTATGTTTAGGTATAAATATATTTTTCTATATATATGTATGTCCATATAAACTCAGTCAATGTAAAGGCATTATATGTTTTCTTTACAGAAATGACTTCTGCACTCTAGAATGGTCAAAAATATACATTTAAATACATTCAGCATCTCATGACTAATTTAGTAATTAAAGTCATTCTCCAATTTTAATAAAAAAATTTGTTTCTGCCAAACCTACTTGCAGTCGCATCCCCTACAGGAAGGGTGAAAAAATAGGGAAACGCAAAGGGGGCAAATAAATAAATCATCAGTGGAACATGCAGCAGTAACGTCCAGGTTTATTTTTGAAGTCAAATAATGGGAGAGGTCGCAGCCCCGGAGCTGCCCTGAGAGACGTACCCTTGGGCCCCCGCGTCCATCTGCACACAATTAAGCTCGGCGCTCCCCACCGGGCGGCTCAGCCTCAGCAGTGCAGGTGATTGCTGATTTGGCTGGCGGGTCCAGCGCTCTGGGACCCTCTCCTTCTCAGTTCTGGTCTGCTACCAAGGCCTGACCTGGACTCCGTCTCCAAACACTCGTCCAGTCCCGGTCAGTCTTCGGTAGATAAATGCAACTGCGTTTTGAGTTTTCACTTCACCGTGGATGTTAGTAGCAGAAGCTACTCCGTGAGCTGGAATCTGAACAGAGGAGGAGAGCGGCGGGAGAGCTGTGTGTGGGTTAGTTATTGATTTTTCTGTGCCTGTGGACTCCAGTGCAAGGTGTCCTGGAGGTCTTGCCACATCACAGGCCTTCTGGAGGGGTCACGGACACCCGTAGTGCTACATGGTTCTGTGCCGACCGCAAGCAGCAGAAATAATAACATGGACCTCAAAAAGCTACAAGCCGCCAGATGTACTCTAGGTAGTAAAACAAATCTGGGGTGGGACACCCACCATTTTCCAGCTATTGGGAGTGGAGTTTTAGTGACACTAAATAGGCAGACTTCATGCGGCAGAACCCTTCATGCGGCAGAACCCATGTGGTATGTGCTCAGATTTCTCTGTGAGGCACGGCAGAACCACAGACAGATCCACGTGAGCTTAAGTGCGACCCCAAGTACTGCATCCATAAACACGAGCGACCAACATTCTCAACATCAATATGCAGCTTCTCACTCCACACCTGACCAGGGAGCCGAAGTGTAAGAGCAGCCAAGACCAAGGACAATCACATGACGCAGTGATGTCATAATGGTCATATTGGATCTTTAGAGAACAGGCTGCCTGAACAGTAAGTTCCATTCCGACTGACAGTTCATACGTTGAAATGGGTGTGGGCCGGAATCGGAAATAGGCCGCCCTGACTTTTAGGTATGAGAATGAGGCTGGGATGACTGCACTGCCAAACATTACAGATTTTATTTGTTTGTTTGTGTGTTTGTTTGCCTTAAAAGTTCAGTCATATGTGCGAGTTCTCAGTAGGGGACAGTCCGTACTGTATCTGTTATACAGACAAAAGAAATGTATTACAGATCTTGCTCAGTATAAGTTATGGCCCCCATTTTCCCAAAATAGGAATCCTTAGTAGGAATCTGACTATGTGAAAAATGAAACTGACTGTAGGATAAGTGCTGCAGCCCTTAAACAGCGGCTCAGCTACGTGCCTCAAATCACTTTTGGTATCATTCTCCATCCTCCCTGCTCATCCTCCTGCCCCCATCGCCTCCCCCCACTTCGGGGTTCACTCAGTGACACGGGGCTGACGGCCGAGATGGACCGGAGCGGCTCATTGCGAACCATGTCGCTACCCACCTGAGCAAACAGAGAGCCCCCCCCAGGGACAGCACTGGCGGGGAGAGGGAGGACCCAGCCGGCAGGGGAGGGCTGGCAGGGTGTCAGCCAATGTACAATAACATTAGTCTTCTGTCTCGGCCGAGCCAAGCACTCCTCCTGGATGCAGCTCAGCCTCGACTTTTCTCCCAGTATATATATATATATTTTCCTCGGCCAGCCTTTCTTGCACGAGGCTACCTCCAATATCACCACATTCTAGTCATGCCTCACTGCTGTCCCCTGTTTAGATTACCCACTGCAAACAAGGCTGCATGCACGGGGTGAATCTGGCCGATACAGAGGCCAGCGAGACGGCAGGCAGCGGCCAGAGCCTCTGAGAGCACCTCAGATCTGTGGCCCTCAGCCTGGGCCCAGAGCCTCTGAGAACATCTCAGATCTGTGGCCCTCAGCCTGGGCCCAGAACCTCTGAGAACATCTCAGATCTGTGGCCCTCAGCCTGGGCCCAGAGCCTCTGAGAGCACCTCAGGCTTATGCCTCGATTGTCTTACTTTTCACCAGAAATGTTGGTGCAATTTATAATCAGATCAACCCTCAAATGAAAGGAGGATACAAGCACAAAACACAGATGTCAAAGTAAAAAGTTTTGGTGCTCTTCTATGACACTGAAATAAAAATGTTCTAAACAGATAAATATATAAACATATGAATTAGCAGTCTGCCTCGTGCCCATTGCTTCCGGGATAGGCTCCGGACCCCCCGCGACCCAGTAGGATAAGCGGTTTGGAAAATGGATGGATGGATGAATTAGCAGTTGTACACATGTTATGTAATCAGCAGTGAATGTGATTTGGTGCCATGCCACTATCCCTTCAAACTTCTAGAGTTCAAAGTAATAATACAGAGAATGATCTATCTTCCTTTGCTCTGAAAACTTTGCTATGCCAGAAGACTCTTGAGCACTGAGTTCAAGAGACATATTTTTCCCCCAGAATATCCAGTGGTGATATAGAAAAGCCCTGCTTCTCGAAAGGGGATTTATGACTGCAGAACAGGTTGGCCTCAAAGGGGACCAGACTTTTATGGAAAACAGACTCTTTTCTTTTTTTGGTGCCTTTTTCATCCCGTGCCAAATCCTACGCTTGCTGGCCTTGCCTGTTTCTCCAGCTCGCAGCCTCCATGACTTCACTGGCATTTTGAGGGCAGCTACCACCGATCAGCAGCCACTGTTGATATTACCGAGGGGAGCGGTTGGTCCAGCGTGTTAGCTTTGGCCCGCCGTCTGGACACTGACCGTCGTGGCAGACCGTCGAGGTGGCCTTACATCGCAAACACTAAGTCAAGAAGTTTAGAAGAACTTTAAGGTCCATCTTTTGTTATGGATAAGAAAACTGCTGGGGCAGAATGTGCTGATCTCTCCTTTTGCATTCTCTGTCATGCCTGAAGAACCGCTTGCTATGGTTTTTCACCTAGAACCTGCATGGCCACTGAAAAATGAAGCCATCTTTTCTTTGAAGCCTACAGTAGCCTTGGGTTGTGTAGCCAGACCCAAACATATGTAAGATCTCATCCCATTTTCCACAGCGTTTCCCTCAGCCTCCAACCAAACTGGACCCAGTCAGGAAGCTCCTTCCTCACCCTAGAAAATGTCCTGCCATCCATACTGGTACTGTTAAGGTGACGCACTTTGAGGGACATAATGTTATAAGTATGGCATTAACATGAAGATCCTTAAGATGTAAGACTTTTGCACAGTACTGTACATAT